>NC_141697.1:1211878843-1213078843 GCF_964263255.1 Lissotriton vulgaris
GCGTTGGGGGGGCGCTGGATAGTGAATAGTTTAATTTACTATTCCAACTCCAGTCCCCGTGTATCGTAGGGAAGGTGTTGGATAGTAAATTAAAACTATTCCCTATCCTAGAGCACCCCCCAGCACATGTCGTTGTAATGACTTGCGTTGTAATGGTTGCATCGTAAAGGTACTTCGTTGTAAAAGTTGCGTTGTAAACGCTGTTCCCCGACTGTTCCGCTTCTATGTGTTTGAAGACGCAGGCATAGGAATAAATCTTATAATTAGTCACCGGCGCGCCTTATGAGCAAGGCTGAGGCTTGGTATCACAGAGGAATCCAACAGGGTGCGTATTGCATCAGGACAGCTCATTAAATAACAAATACAGTGAACAAGAGACAGAAGGAATTGAAAGACAGACGATGCAGAGCGAGAGGGGTCACAGTGAGCGCTGTGGAGAGATAGAGGAAAGAAAAAAACAAGTTTGACAAGGAGAGGAGGAGGCAGCAGGGGAAGGGGAGAGAGGAGGGGGCCTGCGCCTGTTTCCCATGTGGGGACGAGCAGGGACACCATCTGTTTGCAAGTTAATTACAAACAGATGGTTTCAAAGCTCACTCGCGCAAGGGAATCGCCAAACATGTACGCGTTGCCATTGAAAGCAATGCAATGCGTGCACGTTTTTGGGCAAAAAAATGAATCGATTTCAAGAGGTTTCATCCTGTGTAGCGCATGTGCACTGCATAGGCGAGACTTTAAAGGTTCAGCCGGCAAGCGTTTCCAAGGGCTGGTCCGAGGAAACTGCCAGGGCTGCTTTGGGTTCCCTGTCCGGCCCTGAGCAGATGTCTGCGTCTTATTCCTTCTAAGTGACCCCTTTGGTGTTGGCTGCTCAGGAGGTTTCCAACAAAGGTTTTTGCACTTGTTGTTCCCTTAAATTTTCTTTTCAATATATTGATGGATTTCTTTTGTGACTGACTCGGAGTAATCCCACATTTTCCAACCTTTCTCTGAAGCTAATAATATATAGGATCGCCCAATATATTTAAATCAAGGGACATCCGTAACCATGACTACATTTTCATCGTATTTTCCACTTATAGACTTTTCATGTCATGGTTCCCTGTTAATTGAGTGGGTCCCATGCCACTCATTTCTCTTTTTGGAAGGAGGGGGTCTGATGGGACGAAAGAGGTGGCTTGGTTACTGGAGCAGTGGCCCTGAGATGAATGAAAAGTGACTCTTCTAGATAAGTTCTGGGAAATAGACTGCTACCCTAGTGATGACCATGTCTAGGCAAGAGAACGATGGGCTTAGAGTAGGGCTAGTCAATAGGACAGGACGTGAGCACAGACGTGAAAGTGAAGACAAATCACCTGGCACAGCTGGAAGCCGCTGAGAGCCGCGAGGGAACACGAGTCATCGAACCCTTTGCTGGAGCAGGGAGAGGAGACCGTTAGACCTCCTGAAGCGCTACAAAAGCGCTGATGCAACCCCATTGATTGGGACGCACACAGGACGGTAGACAGTCAAAATATCGAGTTGGAAATATCGACCTACCATAATATCGAGTCTGAAATATCGAAGGAGCATAATATCGAAGGCAAGAATATCGTAGGACAGAATATCGACCCAAGGTAAGTAATATCGAAATACTTAATATCGATGTAAGTAATATCGAAGTTAGTAATATCGATAGCATATATATCGATGTTAATAATTTCGATGACACTAATATCGATATTTGTATTATTTTATAGTTTTTTATTATGTATGTGTTATATGTTTAATTTAAGTATTTAAAATAATTACTATTATATGTGTATACATTTTCTATAATAATATAGAAATTTATAAGGAAATTTGATGTTTTAGTACCGGAGCGGGTTGTGGGTTTATATGGGAATAGGGTGGGAAGTAATTTAATTATGGTAAGTTGATTAATAATTAGTATGATTAATTAATTAATTATAATTATTTGCTAATTAATATTGATTAATTGGGAAATAATTAATTGATTAATTGATATATATTTTCTGTAGCGGGATGTGGGTTTATAGGGGAATAGGGTGGGGAGTAATTTAATAATAATTAATTAATTAATATATGTTTTTAAATATTTATAACTAATTAATTGGCAAATAATTAATATTAATTAGTTAATTAATTAATATGATTTTGTACATATTTTAAATTAGTAATTAATTGGTAATTAAATAATATTAGTTAGTTAATTACATTATTAGAGTAATTTATTTATATATATAATTTTTAGTTACTGTTAATTAATTAATTGGGGAAAAATGATATTAATTATTAAATTATATTAATTACAGCTTATGTGCTAATATATTTACTTTATTGTTATTGTTAATTAATTATTAATTGCTAATTAAATAATATTATTTAACTTTGGGTTAAGGAGTATTTTTAGGGTTCAGGGTCATTTTGGGGTTTTTGGGTAAAGGGGTATTTTGAGTGTTTAGGGTCAGTTTTCAGTTTTTGGGTAAAGGGGTATTTTTAGGGTTCAGGGTCAGTTTTCAGTTTTTGGGTAAAGGGGTATTTTTAGGGTTCAGGGTTAGTTTTCAGTTCATGGGTAAAGGGGTATTTTTAGTGTTCAGGGTCAGTTTTCAGTTCATGGGTAAAGGGGTATTTTTAGGGTTCAGGGTCAGTTTTCAGTTTTTGGGTAAAGGGGTATTTTTAGGGTTCAGGGTCAGTTTTCAGTTCATGGGTAAAGGGGTATTTTTAGTGTTCAGGGTCAGTTTTCAGTTCATGGGTAAAGGGGTATTTTTAGGGTTCAGGGTCAGTTTTCAGTTCATGGGTAAAGGGGTATTTTTAGGGTTCAGGGTCAGTTTTCAGTTCATGGGTAAAGGGGTATTTTTAGGGTTCAGGGTCAGTTTTCAGTTTTTGGGTAAAGGGGTATTTTTAGGGTTCAGGGTCAGTTTTCAGTTCTTGGGTAAAGGGGTATTTTTAGGGTTCAGGGTCAGTTTTCAGTTTTTGGGTAAAGGGGTATTTTTAGGGTTCAGGGTCAGTTTTCAGTTTTTGGGTAAAGGGGTATTTTTAGGGTTCAGGGTCAGTTTTCAGTTCTTGGGTAAAGGGGTATTTTTAGGGTTCAGGGTCAGTTTTCAGTTCTTGGGTAAAGGGGTATTTTTAGGGTTCAGGATCAGTTTTCAGTTTTTGGGTAAAGGGGTATTTTTAGGGTTCAGGGTCAGTTTTCAGTTCGTGGGTAAAGGGGTGGTTTTTGGGTTCAGGGTCAGTTTTCTCGACTGTTGCACTCTCTGGAGTGGGAATAGTAATTTTATCCCTACGCTATCAAACGCTTTCCCTACTGTTCCACTCTCTGGAGTAGGAATAGTAATTTTTACCCTTACGCTATCCAACGTTTTATATAATTAATTGTTAAAATATCACATGTTTATTTTATTTTTTATATTACTTACATTTTATGTATGTTATTGTTTTATGTTTGTACATGTATTAGTAAATTAGAATATATTTCATTAATTTAGAAATTAGTAAATTAATTATTAATACTTATTGTTCAGTACATATATATTATATCTTTACTGTATATATTTAATTAATGTATTATTAATATATATGTTTTATTTATTAATTTTAAACATTATTAGATACTTTTAAATATGTATATTTTATTTCTTAGTGTTATATACTTACTTTTACATTTATATATATTAAAAAAAATCGATATTTTTAACATCGATATTTTTTACAACGATATTATTTTTTCGATATTTTTGTACTTACCATGTTGTAGATAGGATGTCGATATTTTTGCCCTCGATATTGTTGACTCGATATTCTTGTAGGTCGATATTTTTGTAGTCGAAATTCTGTCATAGATCCACACAGGACATTCAGGGCAAAGCCCAGGCCAAGGTCGGGCCCGTCCTGTGCCCATCGGTGCCAGGAAGAGGCAGGGCATGGCCACTCCTTTGGTTTTGTGTGCCACCTCAGTCCCCTATTGTCCCAGTAAGCCTCATTAGGTGTGTTGTGGCTTTGTAGGGACTATTCAGCTCCATTGTGACTCTGGCCTGCTTGACTCTTCCTTCGCACCGTAATTTGTCCATCACTGATGGATGTTCCTAACCCATTTTATTTCCAATGGGTGAACGAAAAACAAATCACAATTCCCTGTGAGGAAGTAAGAAGCCCAAATCAGCCAGGCACCTGAGAATTGTGCCTTGCAAGTACTAGATGATTTAATTATGTGGGTGGAAAATATTCTCAATTGCGAAAGACACATACCAGCCACATCAGGTCCAAAGACCAAATAAATCTAAGATTACCCAATTCTATAAGGGGAAGGATTAGATCAGAAGTTTGTAAAGCTCCTGGTTACTCTAAACGGAGTGTCCCTGCGCTAAGAATTCTTCCTCCTTGTCAGAACCGACCCCCGCTAAAAGGGAAAGCCATATAGCGCGTATTCATCCGTTCAAAAAACCCCTGCTATCAACTTACATTCCGAGAAGGAGGCGAGGCCCTTGGAATCTATCCCCTTGTCTACCACCCAGATACCCTCTGATAGTAATGGCCCGCTATTGGAAAAAGTATTAACCCAGCCTGTATCTTGTTCATCTTTATTATACCTAGCTATTTGCGATTTTCCACCAACTGACGCAAATACACTGAAGGATCGGCTGGTGATTGGCTTGGACATTAATGCTGCCAAAGTTGTTTGTTTGGATGACTTCAAAGCTATTGTAGAGTACCTAAGGTCTGAATTTAATATTGTTAGGGATGCTGTTCCCTCTCTAAACACAAGGGGGCTGGACTTTCTTGTATCCAACAACAGACTAATGGAAAAGCTTTTGGCATCATTGGACTTTCGCAAATAACCAGCCTAACTACACCACCAGCTCAGCCAGGTTTGGGGCCTTATCACAGGGAGGTCATACTAATGGGAACAACTTACCCCCTTAAACTCATATAGTCCCCACATCTTCTGTTGTATCTTCCAACTCTACAAAACACGGGGCTGTCCCAGTGGCAAAGAGCACCTGTATGGATACTTCTAAGGCTGGTAATTACTACAGAGCCTCTCCCGCTCATCCCTCAGAGCCAGGACATGCCCCTGCTCCATCTTCCCTCGCCAGGGCTTATCCTGAGACTTAGTCCGGGGTGGGTTCTGGTGGACTTTCACATAACACTGATCAATTAGATCCTCCCCCAACTATTCACCCTATGTGGTGGTTCTAGTGGATCTGCCCCCACTTAAGAGAAATGCTAGTGAAGGGTTCTCACAGTTAAACAACAAAGTAACACATTGTCTCTCTAGGAGGGCTGGGGCCGATGCCAACATCTATAAACAATTTTACATAGTGCAAAGAGTGGGCGGGGTTGGTTGAGACACTAAATTGTTTCATGGTGATTGTATTGTGGTGAATTTTAGCAATAGATGGGTCTCTAGCAGAATCTTAGCCTCTTTTCAGGGGTCAAAAGGTTCCGCCTCCAGGAATATATGACATTACAACGCATACATTCACATTGCATACCATTACAAGGCAACTTTTACTACGCAAGATCCATTATAACGCATGCTATTACAACGCATGCCATTACAATGCAGGTGCTATTACAACGCATGCCATTACAACGTAAGTATGGGTAAGTATTCTTTTATTTTAATTTTTGGGACTGTAATAGTAGTGTAAATGTTGGATAGTGTAGGGGTTAAAATTACTATTCTAACTCCAGGGGGGTGTAATAGTAGGGTAAGTGTTGAATGGTGTAGGGGTTAAAATTACTATTCTAACTCCAGGGGGGGTGTAATAGTAGGGTAAGTGTTGGATGGTGTAGGGGTTAAAATTAAATTAAATTAAAATATATTAAATTAAATTAAATTTAAATTTAATAAAATTAATTTAATAAAATGTAAGTAAATTGAATTAAAATTAGAGTAATATTAATTAAATTAAAAACTTACCCATACTTACGTTGTAATGGCATGCGTTGTAAAAGCATCTGCGTTGTAATGGCATGCGTTGTAATGGCATGCGTTGTAATAGATCTTGCGTTGTAAAAGTTTTGTTGTAATGGTAGTGCGTTGTGAAAGTTGTGTTATAATGGCTGTTTCCTGCCTCCAGTATCGCGCTGCAGCCATTGGGATTCTCTACAAACCAGGGCCTGTATTTCAGGTGAGAACTCCCTGGCCCTCTCACCCCCAGACGATTCGAGGTCCTCATGAGACACATCCTAGGCACCCAAGGGAGCTTGCCTTGCCTCATATTTCTTCTAACAGATTTGAGGTCTTTGATACTCTTGAGGAGGTTGACTGACTACCATCTATTGAGTTTGATGATAATTTTGCTTAAAAAGGCGGGGGCTGACAGTTTCCCTTTAGGACCCAATTCCAACAATCTGCTCAGTTTCCAGTCATGGAAGTTAGTAGGGCTTGAGGAGAAGGCTGGGGACTCCAACTGGCAGACCATATCATATATTGGCCCTCCAGAAAACCTGATCTGTTAAGAGTATACCTTTTTTAGTTGTCTTCGCTCATTTTTCGCGCCCAGCAATTCTATCTTCGTCTTGGTTGTGCACTCTAATTACCTTCGTCCCTGAATTGTGTTATGGCGAAGCAGGAGACAAATTGTCTAAAATCGGGGCGATACTATTTTACTTTTCTGGCGAAATCAAGTTTATTGATTATAGATATTTTAAAATTCTAATGGACGCATTCCTTATTCTAATGTCATCTCTTTCTTGGATGTTATTACAGAGAAACATAGGATGCTTCAATTGGTCCCGGGCACAGATTCCGCCTTCTACATCTCAACCGTGGTCTTGAGCGACCTTAACTTCCATCCTTGTTCAGACACCTGTCAAATTTCTCCGGATTTCCTCTCTGGAGATGATTCCCAATTGGTCCATTTTAAACACACCACCCAAGGGGACCAGGCAAACATATATTGACCAGGCAAACCTATTGACCAATCCCTGAATCTTGTTATACCCAGTACTGAGGTGGCCCCTACCTATGTGGGAAGAGGGTCGGAATCGATTATGGATTATATGTTGATTTCCATGCCCATTTCTAGCTCTCAAGTTGATTACCAGACCAAATGGTCTGGTTGGAGTTATCTTAATTCTTTAGCACTAGTACTAAAATTACAGCACCAGAGACCACCACCATTGGCCCTCCCCACCAAAAATGTGTCTCCCTCGGACCAGGGCAGATGTTTGAAATGAACTAAAGTAATTCCATAGGAGTTTGGTGGGAACTTGTTTAGGCAGAGGAGCTAAGAGCTTGAATGCTGTCTGAATCCCACTTGAGTCCCCACCGACATTTTAAATGCCTTTTCTGCATTATGTGCTGGTGTGAGATTTGCCCTCTATGTACCTAGTTGAGGCCATACCATCCCCAGGGGAGTTTGCTGGTTTAATGAGCCTTGTTCTAAAGCTTACCAAGCCTTAATGAGGGCCCTCAAATGTCCCCGAGGGACAGGGGGAGATTACATGTTTACGTGCAATCTACAAAAAGGTCCTCAGTGATTGCTGAAGACAAGTAGCACAGCCACTTTTCCCAAATCTATTCTTTTGAGGATGGGACGAAGTTTGCAATTCTAAATACTGGCAAAAAGGCACTGGGCAACTCCAGCCTTTCTTTCTCGATCAAAGAAGTCGCATACGCCATTAGGCGCTTAGCTTGTGATAAAATTCCTGGTCCTGATGGTGTGCCATCAGACCTTTTCATGAGTGATAGATTCATTTGGGGACCTCTGCTGTCTAACAATCTTAATGCTGATGTGTTAACAGGCCTCCTAGTTCATTGTCCTATTCTATCATTGTACCAGTTTTCAAAATGGGTGACTGGGCTGACCCAGGATGTTAAAGGCCCATATCTCACATTGATAGTTCTGTTAAGGTTCTGGGTCAGGTGGTTCTGGAAAGGCTGCCTCTGTGCGCCGAGTGAAAAACATCCTCCCTGACTCACAGTATGGGTTCAAGCCTGGCCTGAGTGCCATTGACCAGAGCCTGAATTTGCGTAAATAAATCCAGAAGCACACAGCAGCCAAAAGGGTACTCTTTACATGGGTTTCATGGACCATACATAAGCATATGACTGGGAGAACCGCTCAAACCCTTGATCAACGTTGCTGTCTCTTGGTGCTGATCCAGATGTGGTTTCCTTTTTGGGCACATTCACATGGACATATCTACGTTGGTAAGATTCAGGGAGGACGACTCATGCACCAAACGCTTCCCCATTACACGAGACATTAGGCAGGGATGCATCTTGGCCCCCTTTTTATTCACCATTTATATTAATGATTTGGAGGTGGTGCTGTTTGGAAAACAATGTGACGCCAGTCGGGTTGGCACCTATTCATTATCAGTCCTTCTATATGCAGACGATGCTGTCCTTATGTCAAGGATGCATTAGGGCTACAACTGCGACTTGACGTTTTTGTTTGTTTTATGGTCAGTTTAGACTTCTCAATAAATAACACAAAATCTTTAGTTTTGGTCATTGGGGCTAAACCTGCTAAATTGAAAGTCAATTTTTGCAATAAAACAAAGATTATTCAAGTACACACATTTAACTATCTGGGTATCCTCCTTGAAGACAGAAATACTTGGGGCGCGTACTCTTCTCGAAAAGACTCATGCTAGCTTGTTCCTGTGGGTTGGTCATGGGTTTTAGCACCCAGATAAGGAGGAAACCAATAAAGGCTCTGCTTCAAATGTATAAAGCCAATGTGTATCGCTACTTGCTATGGTAGTGATATTTGGGTTGTGATATTTGGGGGTACTGGGACTGCAGTGTCATCCAGGTTGAGGAGAACAAGTTTGCTAGGTGCCTGCTGTCCGTCCCCTGTACCTCAACTTATGTTGTTCATGTGGAATTGGGCCTCGACTATATCTCAGACACTATCCAACTTATGCCATTATTAGACTGAATCCCAATTTGGCACAAGAGCGTTCCAACCCCGAATAGACTGATCATCAGGAACTGCCTCTCCCTGGATAACTTGAGAGCGATTCCCTGGCTGAGCTATAGCAAGGACGGGTTCATAGCTTTGGGTCGCCCTAGTCTGTTTTTCCATCCTGAAAGAATGATCATAGCAGATTATACATGGGTCAAACTGAATTTTTAAACTTTTATCACTATCAACAGGGAAGAAATTAAATTACAGAAAACTGCTGTTCGTGGTCACTGTCTGACCAAAACTGTTCCCTCTATGGAGCCATATTTGACAGGAGTAAACCATGTGTTTCACCACCAGCTTCTAGTCAGGTTCAGAATGAATCTTTCCTCGCCATTAATCAGCTTCCTTCAAGGCTGGGCCGCTTCAGGTACACTTGGTCCCTGTGAGTGTGACAAAATTGCGGCCCAGACCATTGCCAATTTTGTTTTGTTCTGTACTTTTTATACTTTTCCTAGGAGAGCAAATGTAATCAAGTTAGGCCTGCCATGCTTGTTCTTTTTCCCCTAGATGCATCATTGTAACATTTTGCGATTTCTTAATTGCGAAAATTAAGGAATCGCAATTAAGAAATCGCAAAATGCTATGCATCAAAAAATCGCAAATGATTTTGCGATTCGGTCATTTTCCTTAATTGCGATTCACAATTTGCGAATCGCAATTAAGGAAAACCCTTCCCATTGATTCCTATGGGCCAAAAGGCCCATAGGAATCAATGGGAAGGCATTCACAATTTGCGAATTTCAATTTGCGATTCGCAAAATGTGAATGCAATTTCAAGGGTGCAGGGGGGGTTCAAAGAACCCCTCCCTGCACCCCTGAAATTGAACTGTAAGTGCAATGTACACACACACATGACCCAAGGACATGTGTGTGTGTAAATTAAAACTTTCAAATATGCAACTAGTGCATGTTTGAAAGTGTTCTGTAAATTAGCATGAAGTTCAACTTCATGCTAATTTACCCCTTCCAAATTGCGAATTCGCAATTCTAAAGTAATCATGCATTGCATTTAAGAAATCGCAAAATTGCGATTTCTTAAATGCAATCTCAATTTTAGAAATCGCAATGAAATTGCGATTTCTAAAATTGCGAAAAAACCAAAATGCTTGATGCATCCCAAAAACGGGATTTGCATTCGCAAACGGCCGAATTTTGCGATTCGCACCGTTTGCGAATGCAAAAACCCTTGATGCATCTAGGCATTTATCCTTATGGACGTTCAAACTTTTACGAATGTAGGTTTTTTTTCTATGCAGCATTATCAAGTTACAGAAGGCTTGGCGTTAATTTAGCCGTTGTTTGGGTGGGATATCTGAGGTTTTTATTTGCTGCTGTAATTTGTTCGAATTTTAACTGAAAAGATCTATATGTTACCTAAGTCGATTGGCTGTACATTCATGTTTATTGCACTGTGGTTTTGCACTTTGTCCTTGTATGCTGCTGATAACTGCTTGTAAATCAGATTGGAGAGATATATTTGTTTTCCAGGCAGAATGACAGTTTGCTAATGTTTAGTGCACTTTGGATATGCACTTTGTCCTTTTTCTCTTTCCCTCGCTGAATATCTTATAATCCTGATGTGACATTGATTGTTTTACTTGATTTTATGTATCTTTTATGGTTATACTTATTTTAGCTGAATAAAGAATTCTACTACTACTACCTGGCGCTTACACAATACTGGGTGTGCAGATATCATCAGTGCAAATAAAAGAATGCCTGGAAGTGAAATGTGAGCAAGAACCACTATTGTAAATAATTATTTCAAAATCCAGTCATTCACTTTGTGTCCTCATCGCAGTGAAAAACAAAACATGTTTTTCCTCTGTGGTTATTTAATGCTGGGATGTGGCTAGTTCACTGTTCTTCCTTCACCACACTGGGACTTCACAGATTTGGGACAGGTGGTAGATGCTAGTCTTGACCCTCTGCCACCCACAGATCTGCAGAGATCTAAAGGGAACTCCATTGCATACAGGATCAAAAGCTTCTAGTTCCTGGGTTTAAAGGCCTGGTAGTGTGTAATAGAATTATAACAGTAATGGGTTCCTTCTGCGGTGCAACACAGTACAAACAATTTATCAGAAGGTAACCAGAGAAGCGAAGGCTGTTTCCATTGGGCAATGTTGAGTCAGATAGAAGTCTGGCCTTCAGGACCTTGGGTCCTACAAAAAAGTGAAATGTGCTGAGTGACTTGGTAATTCCAAGAGAGTAGAGCACTGGAGTCATGACAGAAATAGACCGGCTCATACAAGCCCCCCCCCCCACTCAAAAGAAAAAGGCAAAAGATGGGTTGCAGACTGCTAAAAACTCAAAAAAGGAAACATACACAATAGAGCATTAATCTAAAATGTTCAAATAAGCATGGCAAAATAATCCAGTTTAACATTTAATGTATACTGTTTCCATGTATACTTGATTTCATTAAAGCTATTCAACATGTGTAAGAAAACAATGCATGCAATGAAGGACAGACAGGCTTTTCACAAACCAGCTGACTTGGACTTCCTTTACTGGAAATAGGCCTCCAATGTCAGCTAAATCAGAGAATTAGCAGAATTGTTCTTTTTCAACCAGAACCTCTAACAGTATATGTCCCCTTGGCGGGACATCTAGGGAAAGAAAACATCTGAACCAGGATGCTTGTTTCTGGTCCAGGAGGACCTGGCTTGTCATATCGGGCTGGACTGTTCCCATGAGGAGTAGGGTCAATACTGATTTGCATATGGCTGAGTCTAAACTGGGGTGGCATGGTGAGCAAAAGAACAAAGGATTTAACCCAGATCTCTTGACTGGGAGTGAATGAGTGATTTGTTCCACATTCCGTCCATTATTTGGTAGGCATTTTCCGGCCTTTAGCCATTTAGTGCTTGCAGCCTGCCTCTGGTTTGCATGACTGGATGTAGTTGGCAGTTGGTCTTTGTGTATTCCTCCTAGGCACCCACATACAAAAGAGAGCTTATGTGTGCCTGGATGGGCCACCACTAACAGGATGGGAGGGTGGAATTATGCACAGCTGCACTTACTCCTTAATAGGCCGTGTCCTGCCTTCACACAAAGGATTGCATAACCCACGTAGTTAGTCTTTAGCCAGGACAGGACAGGAAGGAAGCTTGTGCACTTCAAAGGAGGTACCAGGTAAAAATATTGGGCCTCAGACGCCAACTCTTCAGTGCACTCCAGGACCTGTGGATACTACAGAGGAAGGGCTGCTATGCTGCCCTGTTTGCTGAGAAGGAATATTTGACCTGCAGCCTTCATCCTAGGCTGCACCATAGGCTGAAGTTACTCCAAGGGTCAGCCAGCTGACCTCCAGTTCTGAGCTGCAGGGACATAACAAGCACCAGAGGTTCCCTGCAACTGCCCAGCTGACCTGCTACCTGGACTCGCAGAGCCCTACTCGCCTCTGTAGAAGTGAATTCCTGACCCCAAAATGGTACCCCCTCTGGTCCTGGACCCTTGGTGTGGCCTCAGTTGAGCTCCCCAGAGGATTTTTCATGCTCTTCAAGAACAGGTCAGTTGGCGCCAAACCTTGCCGCCTGCACCAACGCCAAGTTCCGGTGAACCAACTCTTTGTGCTACAGCATGGGTACTCACAGGCTTTCTGTTGGGGGCCAAAATGACAGTGTGATTTGTGGCTGAGTGCGGCCCCGGTAGGGGTGGGGTAGGAGGGGGGGCAGGGTCAGTGGCGGGGGCTAAAGTAATCAAAATCAAACCGTTTCAAAACAGACAATGCGACAATGCTGTATTTCAATAGCAGATGTAAATACATAGAGCTCATTTTGATAATACATTTTTATTAGCAGTCAATAGCAATCTTAAGAGGCATCGCATAGCTTCATACACACTTTGACCCCAATTCCATCACAGTCTCTCTCTCTGTCTGTCAGTCAGTCTCTCTCTCAGTCAGTCAGTCTCGCTCTCTCTGTCAGTCTCTCTCTCTCTCTCTCTCTCTGACAGTTTCTCTCTCTCTCTGTCAGTCAGTCAGTCCCTCTCAGTCAGTCTCTCTCTCAGTCAGTCAGTCTCTCTATGTCAGTTAGTCAGTCTCTTTCTCTCTCTGTCAGTCAGACTCTCTCCCTCTGTCAGTCTCTCTCTCTCAGTTGGTCAGTCATTCTCTCTCTCTCTCTGTCAGTCTCGCTCAGGCTTTGTCAGTCTCTCTCTCAGTCAGTCTTTCTCAGTCAGTCAGACTCTCTCTCTACTCTACTCTACCTAACTAGTAGGTGAGTTATGGTGATGGACGATAGTTGGAGAGGTCATCAGGGTCTAGAGTTAGTTTCATAATGATTGGAAGGATCTGGTCTGTCTGGAGACCTTATGGAAAGATGCCTTGCGTGACGGAGGCATTGATATTAGTGAGTAGGGGTAAGAAAGACCCTCAGAGAGAGCTTAGATGAAGGGTGAGGGCAAGACATCACCTTCTTAATGTTTCAATAGTAGCCACTGGTAATTACAACATACTTTTCTATAGCTCTTTTGCTCAGTATGCTACTACGTCAGGTTAAAAAAAATGTCGTGATGGGATATTGCACAATCCCCAACTTCCACAAGGTCACTTAAAGCAGTTCGAGCATGTGGAGTGAAATACAGGCAGACTGACGGTGATAATGAAACTTCACAAAAGCACTCTCCAGCTTCACCAAGAGATGGCAGCGAAGCACTGTTTAGCTACCCAGAATCAGTTAACACCAAGGAAAAAGGTGGAAACATCCTTAAGGGGGGCACTCCTCTGGCTATGGAATACCTTAACCAACCAGGGGCATGTACAAAACTAACAGGTTCCCAAGACCTCTCAGAAATGTTACATCCCTTCCAACTGGCTAAATTGTCCCCTCTTGATCCCTGAGTACTATGTGGCTTCCATTTCATATTCTAATAGACCATCTATCAGCACTAGTGGTCTTACAGCCATAGCAGGACTTATTCTTGACACATGTACTATGGGATGCATTTTCCAATTCTTGGATTCATTTAAGCTTGCCATTCCCTTTCTCGTTAAACTCTGTACACAGAGGAATCTAGTTGTACATTTTGTATTTGAACCAGGGATTGTAAACCTTGAGGATAGGCAAACCTTACCTCCTAATTTACACAAGAGTTAGACCAGACTTCTGGTGATTCTTCCCACTGTTTATAGGTGAGCTTAGCCTGTTGCAAAGTCTGCATAGCATTATTGTGTTATTTCAGTGGTTAGATCATTTCAGGCTGCAAATCTGTGGGATAAAGGTTTGGGAGCCACATTCTTGGGTGGATCCCTTAGGTGCAACAAAAGGCAAGTACCCCTTAGAAGAGTTCATTCTTGTGAGTTTGTCATACGAAGACAACGAAGATATTATTCAACTGTCTGATTAAGACGCTTTGTTTGACCATCTCTTTACGGATAATAGCTGGTCAACTTAAAATTCAGAGTACCTGATAGTTTCAACAGTGTATTCCAAAAGTGTGAGACAGATTGGGTTTCCCTGACATTTACAAATAACCTTATTATTGCTCTGTAAAAAAACGCCTAGACATTTCAGGTGTGGATGGTCAGCTCTTTAAGGGTTTGAAATGCCCTATTTTGTAAATTACTTTTCAACTGCTATCATCCTACGGCGGGAAACAGCGTTTACACCGCTGTTATTTCCACGCAAGTAGGTATCAACGCGGTTGTTACAACGATCGCGTTGTTACCATGCATGGCTTTACATCGCAAGTCATTTCTACGACTTGTGTTAGGTGGCGTGCAACACCAGGGAATGTGTTGGATTTTAAATCCAACACATTCCCTGCTGTTGCGCTAACTGGAGTAGGAATAGTAATTTATACAATTCCTAAGTCCAGCGCACCACCTTTTCTTCCATGGCAGGGCACAAGAACATGAAAATGATGTTCATCTTCCCTGGCCACAGGTATGCATTTCCATAGACTGTTGGCTGCTGCGGCCTGACGGGGCTGGTCACACATAGCAAAGATGAACAGTTTCCACTCCTGTTGGACACAATACACCATTCTATACCCAAATTCATGGCAATATTCTGAATGGATCTAGGTTCTGGCTCACCTTGCAAAGTATTTGATAAAGCGGCCAGGACTTTACATAACGTGGCACAGATAGCACAATTAATGGGTTAGGTACTGCTCTATGTGGAAGATTTTTGCTTCAACTTTCAGATTTTGGAGACGTATTAGGATTTTTTTTTATTTGTTTTATATAGCGCGAGCTCGACCCAAATATATCAGGTATCAGAGCACTTTACATGAGCACCAGTTTCATACTGATAGACACAATCATTTTTTTTTTGTTAGGGATGGGGAGATTAAGGGCTAGAAGTACGACCAAATTGCGACTCACAAATTGTGCCAAATTGCGAGTCGCAATTTGCGAGTCACAATTTCCAATGTACAACGGTGTCTGAGACACTATTATCAATTCTCAATTGGGTCACAAATTGCATGTCTAATGCATATTAATGAGGCTGTCGCAATTTGCGACCCCTTTGGGAATGAATGGCACTCCCAGGGATGGTGGCCTGCTGGGCTCAGCAGACTTCCATGTCTCAGATTGCTTTTAAATAAAGCAGTTTTTTTTTTTAATGCAGCCGTTTTAATTTTTTAAGGGCAGGTAGTGGTCTTTAGAACCACTGCCTGCTCTGAAAAAAAATGTATGCACCCATTCACCAAGGGGAAGGGGTCCCCTGGAGACCCCAGTCCATTTGCGAATGGTTTACCACCCTCTTGAAGAGGGTGGTAAACTACGAGTGTTTTCTTACATTGGATTCAGACTCGCTATTACGAAGGGACGCCCTTCGAATGCCCCATCCTAATAGCGAGTCGCAAACCCTATTTTGCGAGTCGCTATTTAATCAACGACTCACATAATAATAGGGTTAGTACATGGGCCATAGGTTTTTTGCATGCACAAACGGGTCTAAAACCCATTTGCGCATGCAAAAAAACGTTGTACATCTGACCCTAAGTGATTAGTCCAGAATCACAGGATGTTGAGCGCGTTGTCGAGACTCGAACCCAGTTCCCCAGCTTCGAGGTCGACCGCTCTAGCTGTAAGGCTACATCCTCGCTCCAAGATTTGATTTGTTTTCCTTAAAAAAACATATTTCTGAGGAAGTAAGTTTAAGCCAGGTACGGTTGCTGCATATCTCAGCGGATCATGTTTCAGTTCATCCCCTGTTGGGATGGGAAACAATTCCAGGGTTTCAACTGAGAAGTGTGTGGGTTAGTGCAATAGTCTCTTTCAAACATTCTTTGCAGAAAGGGCCGAGGAGATTAAGAATTGATTTCAATCTCACACATCCCTGCTCTGTAAGTCACAATAATCCAGTCATATTAGTTTCTTGTGAGAATGGGTCCTGGGCAATAGTAGCACAGACACATCTCAAGCCTTGTGCCCCTCATCTGAATGCTTTTGGTTTGCCTTTTCCAGAATGCCACCTGAAGATCACTGCTTGACATTTGACATCATTTTCAACTAGTCTTGTCCTGGCCATTTCCAGTCGCCTCCAGTTGAGCCTGGATGGTGTTCTGTGTATAAAGGAGTAACTCTGAACCATAAATGTACATATGGAACCATACACCCCCCACTGATGGTGCATGTTGCATTGCACTTGGCACCTTCTTTTAAAAGTTGCAAACATACAGCAGCAGACACACCTTCAGGCATAAAGGGGAAAAGTACAGTCAATCAATCAATCAATGCATTTGTAAAGCGCACTACTTACCCGTGAGGGTTTCAAGGCGCTGGGGGGGAGGTGGGCCGCTACTGCTCGAAGAGCCAGGTTTTGAGGAGTCTTCTGAAGGTGAGTAGGACTTGGGTCTGCCGTAGGTGAGTGGGGAGGGTGTTCCAGGTCTTGGCGGCGAGGTAGGAGAAGGATCTGCCGCCGGAGGTCGATCATTGGATGCGGGGGACAGAGGCGAGGCTGGCGGAGCGGAGTTGGAGACTTATATTGTGGCTGTGCATTGTTGTGTACTTCAGATCAATTTTTAAAATAAACCAGCCATAATATGTACCAAGGAATGTCACATTGTGGGCTGCACGTGGCCAGGGAGAGCCATGGCAGAAAAGTATGTAACAAGTCTTTGCAGCTACACTGATTGGCTGAAGTGATATTTTCACTTTTGAAAGCAAGCTCCATGGCTGCAGAGCCCTCTTGTTTCACTGACTTTAGGAGGGTGTGGGCCAAATCTACAGGGCCCAGCCTTCAGCCGAGGCCAAAAAAGAGCACCGATAAATTAAACCAAAGGGTGCTCTTTTGATATTGTTCACAGCTGTTTCTGTAACATTTGTCCAAACAATATTGCCATCTTGAAATGAAGAGGCTGTGTTCTTACCCTCAGTGACTGCATGGGATTGAAACAGCTCTCTCTGAGCACAAAGGTTGTTCCCAAAATCTTTGCTCCCTCAGGCTTAGGGTTTTGGAGAACAGCTTACCTGATGTAACAGGTCCCCTGATCAAGGAAAGCTTCAGTTTTCTGCTGATAGAGCATCACCATAGTTTATCAGCACCGTCTATGTATGGTATGGTGTTGATATGGTCTCCTGTGTGAAGCATATAGAAAGGCTTGCAGAGAGAGGCCTGTCTTTCTATAAGAACCTCCAGTGGTGAACTGAAGTCTGGGGAGACTGTAAATACCTGCAAAGGGCTTGGTAAAAACACTCTCTGCATCTTGGATCTCCAGAGAAGGTTCCATCCAAAACTTGAGACGTGTAACTGGCCACTGGGATCCTATAAAGCAGGAAGGGAGAAGAAGCTCCTCCTAAGAAGCCATTCCATGTGCTCATTCCCACATTTCATCAATTGTAGCAGATTTGAGCAGTAAGATCAGTCCCCAATCCTCACTCTACCCCCTTTGGGTATTGAGTAGACTGTCCAGGACCAGCAGATGCTACGTTCAGCTGAGACATCGGGGAGTGAGCCCCACTTCCACTAGTGTCTGGCTGTGGCTGACCTTTATGCAGCATAGCTCAGGACCGACTCTCCCTCGTCAACCGTCGGCTCTCAGCATAACACATCGCTACATCACTTCTTTCGACTTAAAACAAGAGTTGGCCTCCAAAAATGATTACATGTTTTGAAGCAATATTGCAGACAAAATTAAATGGATGTAAATTTTGAAAAAACGAAGATAGCGGTGGGGGGCTTGGAACCTGGGAGAAAAGCTCCTCTCCCAAAATAGCAAATACAAATACCGGGGGTCCTGGGTTCATGACCAGGGAGGTTATTCACATCTCAACTCAATAAAATGTAAGAACTTTTTCCAACATTTGCCTTGCAAGCCCTCCCACGAAAAACAGGTAATTCGTTTTTTGACTCCAACACTAAAGCTAATCAAAGTGAAAGTTATTCAAACCATTTGCTTTTTAGGTCTCGCGACCTATCAATGCGCGCAAGCGCATTGAGCGGAGCGAGAATTCAAGTGCTCAAAATCTTTGTGAAACCAAGGGTTTCGTTCGTGCGGTTTTCTTTGAGTTCACGTGAATCACGTGACCAAACAAGCACGCGCATCAGTCACGGCCGCCACCACATCAAAGGGCTTCTCCCAGCGTGCGCTCTGCAAAACCCAATTAAAGCAGTTAATTGAAATGCACTCCTCCCCCTCCTAAGCACGCAGGACAGACACAAACATGTCTGAATAGCTGTGCTTCAGATGTGCTAATTATTCAAGTCTTTTGCACGTGTGTAGCCCCTACAGCTGCTTCTACTCGCGTTTTTCGAAATGAAATGTGGCCACACTGCGCTCACACTGCTCTTTTGCAGAACGCCAGTAGCTTCCCCACACCAGCATCAGAGGCGAGCACAGCCCTCCCTCAAGTCCGTCATGGCCGCCACCACATCAAAGGGCTTCTCCCAGCGTGCGCTCTGCGAAACCCAATTAAAGCAGTTAATTGAAATGCACTCCTCCCCCTCCTAAGCATGCAGGACAGACACAAACATGTCTGAATAGCTGTGCTTCAGATGTGCTAATTATTTGAGTCTTTTGCACGTGTGTAGCCCCTACAGCTGCTTCTACTCGCGTTTTTCGAAATGAAATGTGGTCACACTGCTCTTTTGCAGAACGCCAGTAGCTTCCCCACAGCAGCATCAGAGGCAAGCACAGCCCTCCCTCAAGTCCGGCATTCGAAAGTTAAAAATACTACAGCCAGGGTCACAGCTGCTGCAGTGCGTATGGGCCAGTCCACTAAAAAATACAACAGCTGAGGTGACATTTTCAAAACTCAGAGCTAAAGATAAGCCCAGGCCACTGAGCCCTGCATTTCAAGGCCACTCTCTGAATAAAAGTCAATTAGGAACAGCGCCCCCTAGAGCTGAGACGACCGTACAAAGAACCACAGAGCGCGCACAAACGAATATCGACTTCTGTTTAGTTTAACTCGAGAGCAGACATCTCCATCCGAGCTGCTATCGATGCCACTGGGCTTAAAGGGGTGCAATGCGCGGCCCCGCGCCTGGTCCAATGCAAGTGCACGCGCCGCGCTGTTTTATCAGTGCTGCACTTGTGCTAATGTACAAATGGTACCGGCATAATGTCTAGGGACTGTATTGTCTTGCTGGACGCGTCATATGGCAGCCCCTCGCTCGGGGTGGTGCTTACACCGACCCACCCCGAACCCATCCATCACAGGCGTCACCAGGCCAGGCAACATATAACGAGTGCCCATGTCCTCGTTGATCTTAGCATGTGGGCTTATTTTTCATTAAGGCCCGGATCTTAAAGTTTTTTCCCCTTTAATACATTGAGCCCTCTTCTGTTTACCACAATTCAAGGCCGGCAGAACGAAAGGGTATTTTAATTCATTCCCCGCTTGTATTTGCTCACCGAGGTTACATGCTCATTCCGCTGATCTGCTGAAAGCATGGCGTGTGTAAAAAGATCAAACAACTAAAGCGGAACAAAGAAAGGAAGAGTTCCCTAGGTTTCTTCTGATTGGAGGGGGCGGATGGCGCCTTTGCCGTAGGCATGGATTGCTGGGGCGCCTCCTGCTGAGCACAGCTGAACCATTGGAAAGGGTACCTCGGACAGGAATCGTTTGACCCTCAATGGGCAGTGATGCCATTCAGACAATCTAATGCATTCTGGGAGTAGTGGTCCTGGTTCATTTCAACTGAGCCCATTTGGATTTACATAGTTGCAGATAATGGGTTTTAAAAGCATGTCTCAGGGCGAGGTCAAATTGATTAGTACAGACTCGTGAACTCCGAAAGCATGAGCCCAGTGTTCTAACCATTGCAGCTTCACGTGAGTCCGTGCCACCCCTAGCAGTTGTGCCTTTGGTGTCAGAGATATTTACAACAAGGGGTGGTGAGGGACAGAGTCTCTGAATTAAGCAGAAAGCTCTCACCCAGTCAAGAGATCAGGGCTAGATCCAACACCGTTTTTTAGCTCACTGCACCATCCCAGTTTCAGAACCTGGCTGTATGCAAATTAGTCTGTTCCTGTCCCAGTGCATGATGGGAACAGGGCAAACCAAACTACAAAAGCCAATTCTTACACTGGGAAGGAAACAAGCTCCCGGGGACCGGTTTCTGGCATTACAGCCGTCTTCTGCCCGGTTTGCTTGAATCCTGATGGTGCAATGAGCAAGGCTCTCACATCTGAGAATACCCTTCCACGCTTAGGGTGGACAAAAATATTTACAACAAGGGGTGGTGAGGGACAGAGTCTCTGAATTAAGCAGAAAGCTCTCACCCAGTCAAGAGATCAGGGCTAGATCCAACACCGTTTTTTAGCTCACTGCACCATCCCAGTTTCAGAACCTGGCTGTATGCAAATTAGTCTGTTCCTGTCCCAGTGCATGATGGGAACAGGGCAAACCAAACTACAAAAGTCAATTCTTACACTGGGAAGGAAACAAGCTCCCGGGGACCGGTTTCTGGCATTACAGCCGTCTTCGGCCCGGTTTGCTTGAATCCTGATGGTGCAATGAGCAAGGGTCTCACATCTGAGAATACCCTTCCACGCTTAGGGTGGACAAAAATATATACAACAAGGGGTGGTGAGGGACAGAGTCTCTGAATTAAGCAGAGAGCTCTCACCCAGTCAAGAGATCAGGGCTAGATCCAACACCGTTTTTTAGCTCACTGCACCATCCCAGTTTCAGAACCTGGCTGTATGCAAATTAGTCTGTTCCTGTCCCAGTGCATGATGGGAACAGGGCAAACCAAACTACAAAAGCCAATTCTTACACTGGGAAGGAAACAAGCTCCCGGGGACCGGTTTCTGGCATTACAGCCGTCTTCGGCCCGGTTTGCTTGAATCCTGATGGTGCAATGAGCAAGGGTCTCACATCTGAGAATACCCTTCACGCTTAAGGTGGACAAAAATATTTACAACAAGGGGTGGTGAGGGACAGAGTCTCTGAATTAAGCAGAAAGCTCTCACCCAGTCAAGAGATCAGGGCTAGATCCAACACCGTTTTTTAGCTCACTGCACCATCCCAGTTTCAGAACCTGGCTGTATGCAAATTAGTCTGTTCCTGTCCCAGTGCATGATGGGAACAGGGCAAACCAAACTACAAAAGCCAATTCTTACACTGGGAAGGAAACAAGCTCCCGGGGACCGGTTTCTGGCAATACAGCCGTCTTCGGCCCGGTTTGCTTGAATCCTGATGGTGCAATGAGCAAGGGTCTCACATCTGAGAATACCCTTCCACGCTTAGGGTGGACAAAAATATTTACAACAAGGGGTGGTGAGGGACAGAGTCTCTGAATTAAGCAGAAAGCTCTCACCCAGTCAAGAGATCAGGGCTAGATCCAACACTGTTTTTTAGCTCACTGCACCATCCCAGTTTCAGAACCTGGCTGTATGCAAATTAGTCTGTTCCTGTCCCAGTGCATGATGGGAACAGGGCAAACCAAACTACAAAAGCCAATTCTTACACTGGGAAGGAAACAAGCTCCCGGGGACCGGTTTCTGGCACTACAGCCGTCTTCGGCCCGGTTTGCTTGAATCCTGATGGTGCAATGAACAAGGGTCTCACATCTGAGAATACCCTTCCACGCTTAGGGTGGACCAAAATATTTACAACAAGGGGTGGTGAGGGACAGAGTCTCTGAATTAAGCAGAAAGCTCTCACCCAGTCAAGAGATCAGGGCTAGATCCAACACCGTTTTTTAGCTCACTGCACCATCCCAGTTTCAGAACCTGGCTGTATGCAAATTAGTCTGTTCCTGTCCCAGTGCATGATGGGAACAGGGCAAACCAAACTACAAAAGCCAATTCTTACACTGGGAAGGAAACAAGCTCCCGGGGACCGGTTTCTGGCAATACAGCCGTCTTCGGCCCGGTTTGCTTGAATCCTGATGGTGCAATGAGCAAGGGTCTCACATCTGAGAATACCCTTCCACGCTTAGGGTGGACAAAAATATTTACAACAAGGGGTGGTGAGGGACAGAGTCTCTGAATTAAGCAGAAAGCTCTCACCCAGTCAAGAGATCAGGGCTAGATCCAACTCCGTTTTTTAGCTCACTGCACCATCCCAGTTTCAGAACCTGGCTGTATGCAAATTAGTCTGTTCCTGTCCCAGTGCATGATGGGAACAGGGCAAACCAAACTACAAAAGCCAATTCTTACACTGGGAAGGAAACAAGCTCCCGGTGCAGTGAGATAAATAACGGTGATGGATCAAACCCTGATCTTTGGACTGGGTAAGAGTGGTCTGCTTAATTCAGACACTCTGTTCATCACCACCCCCTTTTCTGAATCGTTTTTGGCCACTATAAGTGTGGCAGGGTATACTCAGACATGAGTCCCTTTCTCACTGCACCATCAGGATTCAAGCAAGCCGGGCCGAAGACGGCTGAAATGCCAGAAACCGGTCCCCGGTAGTTTGTCTCCTTTCTGGTGAAGAATTGGCTTGGTAGTTTAGTCTGCCCTGTTCCCATGATGCACTGGGCCAGGGACAGACTGATTTGCATATAGCCAGGTTCTGAGCTGGGATGGTGCAGTGAGATAAATAACGGTGATGGATCAAGCCCTGATCTTTGGACTGGGTAAGAGTGGTCTGCTTAATTCAGACACTCTGTTCATCACCACCCCCTTTTCTGAATCGTTTGGTGTCAGAGAAGCATACACATGCACCCACACATATTCACACACTATTCGAAGTACAGTCTGGGAATATGTTTGGTCCGGCGTCTTGCGGTAGTCTCAGCTAACCTGCTTTCGTCCAAGTTTTTTTCCCCCTTTGAATTCTTGGATTTGTAGCCCCGTTTTAGAGTAGAATAAACAAGACGACAAGCCCCAGAATTCCAAGTATAAACCTGGACTAGAGCAGCACATCACTCATGGAGCTGGGGACCTTGGCAGGGCTGACGTGTAACGTTTTTGCATTCTCAATAGAGGTGTTAAGACATAGAAAGCAGGGTAGCTTCAACATACATGTCATGTGTGATAAACAGCCCTGTCTTAGCAGCCAACAACAGTTTATTATCTTGTGATTTTTGAACTCATACTTATAATATTAAAAGTTAAACTACAAGTCCCAGGGGGGGGCGTGGCTAGCAGCCAACGATGGCGGCCGCAGCTCAGGGAGGCTCCTGGGCAGAGGCGGCTTTCCGCGATTATCCGTATTAAAATCCTGATCTACGCTGGCGGAAAGGGGCGGACCGGACCCGGTGTCCGTGCGACACGCAGCGCTGAAATTCCTGGGAGCGGCGGCGGCCCGAACGGGCACGATCTCACCCTCGAGAGGCGGAGGAGGAGCTGGGCCTGACTGCAGCCGTGAAGCCGCGGACTGCCGGTGCCACTGAATCCGGCCGAAGTGACCTGCAAGCGGGGGTGAGTGACAGGAAGCGCCGGCTTTCCGAGCGCGTCACCCCGAAGACACCGCAGAGCTCCCCGCCCGTCCACCAAAGCACACGGGCGCGCACCACCACAACCCGTCGGCACTCCCCGGTCGCGCACGCGACCACCAGTAGCGCGACGGGGGCTGCGCAGGTTCCACCCAGTGCCGCCATTACCCGGCCACAACAACGACGGAAAACGCCAGACACAGGCAGCGGCCGGCAAAGCCACACAGCAGCCGGCAACGCTACACGGCGGCCACTGCGGTCGTGGGGTGTAGACATTGCAGACTTCCCAACGGGAGCACTGGGTGTCATACACACGCTGAGCCATCAGTGGGGCGAGAGCCTGGGCAACACCCACATCACGGGGGCACTGAGGAGAGGCATACCGCGACAGCCCCAGCCGGTGTGGGTCGCAACTTACAGCGCACCACCAAACTCACTTTTGACCCAGTGCTAGGGGGAGACACAGCGCCTGGCCTGTACGCAATCTCTAGGAGAGCGTCACACCACTGCATAACTGCGACAAGACACCACCCCCCACTGCGGTGATCATACACCTCGACGCGGCCTACCGCCGGAGTGCAAAGAAGCGGCCTTGCACCACCCACGCAGATCATTCTACCCACCTGGCAGCTTAATTCACGGCAGCACCATGTCTCACAGGGGCCCCAGAAACAACTCGACCCAGGCCAAGTTGGACAAATTCGCATATGAGAGGCACTCACCACCCCAAGACCAACGCAAGGCCGCAGGAAAAGCGGCTGAAACCGAGGGGGCGAAGAAGGCCACACTTGATGATGTCCTGGCAGCACTGGCCCAAGTACAAACGACGGTGGGTGCCACAGCAACGGAAGTCACCCTGATAAGAGCGGATCTCCAAAAAATGAACGAAAGGGTCAAGCAGGTCGAGGTGGTCACTAAATCGCTGGTTGAGGATGTATCCGAACTGCAAATAGCAGTAGAACGTCTGCAAACCGATAACAAACTGCTTAGGGACAAACTGGATGACCAGGAAGGGCGCTCCAGACGCAATAATGTCCGAATTTTAGGTGTGCCGGAATCGGAAGACACGGGGGCATTGGACCTCTACGTGGAGGACTTGGTCAAAACTCGGCTCAAGCCCAAGGGTCTCTCAAACTTCTTCTCCGTCGAAAGGGCACACCGCGTTCCGGGAGGAAAATCCAAGTCGGGGGCCACGCCGCGACCGATACTGGCTAGGTTGTTCAATTTCCGAGATCGGGACGCCATTCTGCAGGCCGCCAGAGTGGCACCGGCCATCCAAATACAAAACTCGAAGATTGCTTTCTTACCGGACTATACGGCTGAGGTATCTAGGAGAAGGAGAACGTTCCTGGAAGTAAAAAAGACCTTGAGAGACAAAGAACTGCCGTACTCAATGCTCTTCCCGGCTAAACTGCGGGTGGTGGCGGACAAGAAAGTGTGGATTTTCGACTCCCCTGGAGCGGCTCGGGACTGGCTGGAGGGTTGGCACACCGTTGGACGACAGCGCAAAACACACAGACCGGATCGAGACCGTGGAGGAGGCAGCAGAACTGGCTCGCAAACATCGGGTCGAGTGGAGGGAACGGAACACTCGCCATCCCATGGCTTCGAAGGGGGAGGCGAGGAAGACTGAACCCGACCATGGACTCTGGACACTACGCAGTCGTCGACTGCCGAACTGACTTATAATTTCAACAGCTGCACGTAGACGCCGGCATGGCTGCCCCAAAAGCCTTCAGGGAAGCCACCTGCCTGGGGAGACACTCTCCCCCCTACACGCAAGTACTCTGGTTTTGGGATGGGTAAAGCACTCTGCTCAGTTGGGGTGGCGGGCAGTTGGAAGTCCGTTAAGCAGGGGGGCAGGGAGGGGGGTTTGTTTTGTACTGTTAATGTTGGGAATGTGCATACTGGGTCGAGGACAATGTTTCAGTACTTATGGGAATCAGAACACATTGCTGGGAACGGACAGTGACATTATGCCCCCATGATACCTCTGAACGAGGTGCTGCGCGACTACGCAGCCGATACACCGATTACATCTCTGGGGCACCGCATCATGTACCTAATACCCCCCGATGGCTAACAATCCTGTACCGGCAGAGGGGGTGACTCACTCTGACACACAATGCCCACCTATGACCTTGCTGTCCTGGAATGTGAGAGGTTTGGGGGACAAGGTTAAGCGGGGATTGGTATTGACCGCTATTAAGCGCCTGCGGCCTACTGTGGCCCTGTTGCAAGAGACACACCTGGTGGGGGGGGCTACGAAGGCCTTGGATAGGCGAGGCTACAAAATGTGGGCCCACTCTGCTTTCACGTCCGGCTCCAGGGGGTCCGGCATTCTAATACAGAAGAACTCACGTTTCATGCCCCTATCAATTAAAACTGATGATCAGGGCTGCTTCGCGGCCGTGCAGGGACAGTGGGAGGGGAAACTCTTTAATTTGGTATCAGTGTATGTTCCACCGGCTTTACATTCGGTCCACCTCCCAAGACTTGGGGACTTCCTCTTAACTCTCCCCGAGGGTGAGACCATTTTAGGGGGGGACTTCAACGCGGTCATAGACCCACAACTAGATAAACACCCCTCCCCTAACTAGACAGGGGGGGAAACATACTTTCGACGATTTACCACGGCCATGGGCATGACAGACATCTGGAGACACTTACACCCGGGCATGAAACAATACACATTTCACTCCGCGGTGCATGGCAGCCTGTCTCGCATCGATTATTTCCTGTCAATGGGGGAGGCCCTTTGTCATGTAGATACCCTGGGGATTCACCCTCGTGGTATTTCGGACCACTCACCGCTCACACTGACGCTTTCCCTACAGACGAAAGCACGTAAGCGCATTTACCCCATGCACGCATCATATCTTAAAATCCCACAGGTTCGCAAAGCACTCAAACACGCCACGAAACGATACTTTCTTGAAAATACCCATTCAGTGCGCTCCCCGGCAACACTCTGGGAGGCCTATAAAACGGTTCTGCGGGGACAAGCCATTAACACTATAGCCGGACATAAGAAACAACAAACTCAGGAACTAGCTGACCTAGAGATTGCATTGAGGGAGCGGACCGCAGCGCATGAGTCTCACCCTTCTCCCGCTGCCCTGCACGCACTCACTCTCCAACAACAGCTGTACAATGATCATCTACGGTTGGTAGTCAAGGGTCTCTTGACCGACACGCAGAACAGGATCTATGAAGTGGGGGACAAAGCGGGGAAAATGCTGGCGTGGCTCGATAAGCGTGAGGGTAGCTCCAGGGGGGTCCAACGCCTAAAAGATGAACAGGGAGTGTCACACACTGATCCGAGGCGCATAACAGAACTACTTGCGACCCACTTTGAACGGGTGTACACCCCGGCTCGTACAATTACATCTGAGAGTGCCAAGGCGCTCTTGGCACCGATCGAGGTTCGGACCCTCTCACCGGAGGCGTCGAGCGAGCTGGAGGCGGACATCACAGCCGATGAAATCCAGCTGGCCATTAAGGCACTAAACCCGGGCAAGGCACTGGGACCAAATGGGATGCCCATAGAATGGTATCAAGTGATGCCGGACACCCTCAGCACACATTTGCTGGAGATGTTCAAGGACTGCTTGGAGAGGGGTTCCCTCCCGCCGGACCAGCGTGCGGCTACTATAATACCAATCCCCAAGCCGGGTAAACCCCCAGAGGACTGCTCCTCCTATCGGCCAATTTCCTTATTAAACGCGGAAGTGAAAATCCTGGCCAAGCTTCTGGCACAGAGGATCCTACCCCATCTGTCCTCGATTATACACCCGGATCAGTCCGTGTTTATGCCGCACAGGAACACAGCGCTGAATTTGCGGCGACTGCATGGTATACTGGCAAGAGCTGACACCTTCTCCACGCCGGCAGTAATCCTGGCACTTGATGCCAAAATGGCATTTGACCTGGTGGAGTGGGAGTACCTTTTCGAAACGCTGACGCATATGGGATTCGGGCCTCGCTTCCTAGCGTGGGTTAAGCTGCTATACGCAGCCCCGATGGCTCATGTGGTGGCGAACGGCCACATTTCCCGCACTTTCCCGCTGGGTCGGGGCACGCGACAGGGATGCCCTTTGTCACCCCTGTTGTTTGCCAACTCATTGGAACCGCTTGCAACTCTCATACGAGCCTCCCCCCTCCTCAAGGGTATACCAGGGACCGGTCTGTCCCTCTACGCAGACGACATGCTGCTGTACCTAACAGACCCCGAGGAGGGAATACCGGCCTTGTTACGCATTTGTGACACGTACGGCGGGATTTCCGGCTACACGCTAAATTGGTCCAAGTCAGAGATATATGTCTTACGGGGTCCGGCTCCGGACCTCGACGATACTTGCCCGCTGCGACTGGCGGGATCGTCCTTTAAATATTTAGGCATACACGTCACTAAGGACCCAGCTGAATTCAGGGATAAGAATCTGAAGCCGCCCCTGGATAGACTCAGGCGGGATGTGGAGTTCTGGTCCGGCCTGCCGTTAACACTCCTCGGCAGGGCGGCGCTTTACAAGATGATGGCGCTACCACGCTTCTTGTACGTCCTCGATAATTCACCCTATCCTGTGCCACCCAAGTTCTTCCAGAAAGTATCGGCTCTGGTCTCCAACCTACTTTGGGGCAACCTCCCGGCGCGAGTGGCACAATCCAAGCTACACAGAGACTGGTATAGCGGGGGCATTGCGCTACCGAATTTGAAACTGTATTATTGGGCTGCACAATTGAGGCCCATTAATCAATGGATACACGCACCACATACCGAGCCAGCATTTCACTCGGACAGGGAGCAGTTAGGCGCTGATAGTCTGTTGGGTCCACTGTATGATCACCGCAAGGTACGCACTCTGGTCGGCCCCACCAAGTTAACGGCGCAGATATGGCACGCAGCTACGGCGGCTCTGGGCTGGAAGGGGAGAATCACAGGGATGACTCCGCTCTGGGACTTGCGCGCATTGGGCAACCTGAGGAACACCAAGGGGTTCGCACAATGGGACACAATAGGCATCTCCGTGGTGGGTGACCTGTGGGAGAGGAATGAAGTGATCCCCTTTGCCCGACTGAAAGAACTCTATGAGCTCAACGACCGGGAACTCTACAGGTACATTCAGGTCCGTCACGCACTGCTTGCAGCCATTCCAGCAGACACACAACTCCCAGAGTCCTCACCCTTGGAAGATCGCCTACTCACAGATTACATGTTAGAACGGGCAACATCCCTCACTTACCGTAAGCTTCTCAATAACAGCCCTGAACCCACAGCACACCTGAAAGAGAAATGGGAGGGGGAGGTTAGCGACATGGACGAACATGAATGGAACGCAGCACTGGGGTCCTCTAAAGAAATAGGCATCTCGGCACGCATGCGACTGGTGCAATTTAAGATCCTGCACAGGGTTTACTATACAAGGACAATGCTGCATCGCATACACAGGGCGCCCCATCCTTACTGTTTACGTGGGTGTGGGGAGGAAGGCACGTTGTGCCATACCATATGGGATTGCCCCAAGATCCAGGAATACTGGAAACAAGTACTCCGCACACTTTCACAGGCATTAGATCATTCCATACTACCTGACCCGAGGAGGTGCTTGCTAAATATATGGGAACCTACTGACTTGACCCGATACGAGCAACTCTGGGTCACGGCGGGGCTAATGGTAGCGAAACGCGACATAGCACAGCGCTGGGGGGCAGCGGAACTCCCAACCAAGTCCCAGTGGTGCTTGAATATGGATCGAGTGATGTTGACCGAGCGAGCAGTATACATCAACAGAGCCTGCCCCGGGAAATGGAATAAGATATGGCTGAAATGGAATGAGTACAGGGGGGACATATGCGAGCCCTTGCGAGAGGATGATCTGGATGACTCCGACGATGAGGGCGAGGAGGGCTAAACCGGGGCGAGAGGGGGAAAAGTGGGGGAGGCCTGGATTGCTGCAGAAGGTTTCCACTTAGAGCTTAGACAGATGAGTCAAAGGGGGTAAGGGCGGGTGGGGAGAGTAGAGGCATGCGCACACTGAGTAGGACTGTCAGGTTCCCATACTCCCAAGAGACGCAAGAGACTTGAAATGCACTGATTAATGTCAGACCACACTGTCATTCCTACCTGTTGTTGTTTTGAGTTTGTTATTTTTCAAAAAAACGGAAAAAACTCCTCAATTCCTGCACTGAACACTTGCTCAACTGGCACTTTTATTTTTTCAGCATGCTTTGTCAAGAATTTCATTGTTACTGTGGTATCGTTCTCCTTTTTGCTGAAAATCTCTATATACGACGATCCTTTGATAGCGGCCGGCCCTCAGGGTTGTAGGCATTCCGCTGTGTACTATGCAAAGTGCAATAAAGGTTTTGGAAAAAAAAAAAAACTACAAGTCCCAGAATGCAACTTGTGTTTCACTAAACAGCTACTTCGCAGCAGTGTTCTATGAATAAATCAGTAAAACTGTCACCATAATGCTTGGGATTTAATATCCACCACTAAGGGAATGTTTGTTAACCTCTGCTACAAGGCTTGTCTTTGTGCCTAGTGGATATTGGAAATTCCTTCCTAGAAACAGAAGCATGTTTGTTTTAACATTTATGTTGCATAGCTCCAGCGAACAAATGCCAAAGTGCTTGCTTCATACACACGAAGCACTATTATCAAAACTGTACCAGGAAATAATTCACTCCGAGTAAATACTTCTTGAGAATTTATAGAGCCAGAGTAAACGCCGAACATTGACCCTGGCTTCCAGTTGCAAACAAAAATGTAGTCAGAATCAGTCCCAGCTGATTACTAACACGGACACAAGGACGATTAAACACGTGTGAACACTAACTGGAATGAGGTGCCTTGTGTAAAATGGGAAAACAAAGTTTTAAAGTGAGAAATGTTAGAATATAACAAATATTGCAAAACGTAAAGGTCTTTTTTAGGGCTTAATATGTCTTATTTATTAAAACAAGTCAAGTCAAGTCAAAAAATGTATATAGCGCGCTACATACCCGGAGGGTCTCAAGGCGCTTGAGGAGGGGTGGGGAATTACTTGTCAAATATCCACGTTTTAAGTTGCTTTCTGAATGCTAGGTGGTTCTGAGTAAGGCGAAGGTAAGTGGGAAGTGAGTTCCAGGTTTTAGCTGCCAGGTAGGAGAAGGATCTACCTCCCATGGTGGTTTTGTTGATGCGAGGTACAGTGGCAAGGGTTTGGTTGGATGAACGTAGCTGGCGGGAGGGGGTGTAGAAGGACAGTCATGTGTTGAGGCATTCGGGTCCGATTTCGTAGAGTGCTTTGTGTGCGTGGGTTAGGAGCCGGAAAGTGATCCTCTTATTGACGGGGAGCCAGTGAAGTTTTTTCAGGTGACCAGAGATATGTTCTTTACGCGGGATGTCTGATATGAGCCTGGCTGAAGCGTTCTGGATACGTTGGAGTTTTTTCTGGAGTTTAGCGGTAGTACCGGCGTAGAGGGTGTTTCCGTAGTCCAGTCGGCTCGTGACCAGAGCCTGGGTGACCGTTTTCCTAGTTTCGGTGGGGATCCAACGAAATGTTTTTTTGAGCATGCGAAGAATGTTGAAGCAGGATGAAGAGACGGCTTTGACTTGTCTGTTCATCGAAAGTGAGGAGTCCAGGATGACGCCCAGGTTCCGTGCGTGGTCCGTCGGGATGGGTGCTTTTCCAAGGGCTTCTGGCCACCAAGAGTCGTCCCAGGCAGAGTGGGAGGTACCTAAGATAAGGACTTCTGTTTTATCTGAGTTCAGTTTCAGACGGCTGTGTTTCATCCATTCGGCTACTTCTTTCATTCCTTCGTGCAGGTTAGTTTTGGCGGTGCTAGGGTCATTGGTGAGTGATAGGATCAGTTGAGTGTCATCCGCGTAGGAGATGATGTTGAGGTTGTGTTGGCGTGCGATGGCCGCGAGGGGGGTCATGTATACGTTGAAAAGGGTGGGACTGAGTGAGGACCCTTGAGGTACGCCGCAGATGACTTCAGTGGCCTCTGAGATGAATGGTGGGAGGCGGACTCTCTGGGTTCTTCCGGTGAGGAACGAGGTGATCCATTCCAGTGCTTTTCCTTGTATTCCGATGTTTCTGAGGCGCTGTAGAAGGGTGCTATGGCAGACTGTGTCGAAGGCTGCGGAGAGGTCAAGGAGGATGAGGGCGACTGTGTCTCCATTGTCCAGGAGAGTTCGAATGTCGTCTGTTGCTGCGATGAGGGCGGTTTCAGTGCTGTGCTTGGCTCGGAAGCCGGATTGTGAGGAGTCGAGGGATTTGTTTGTTTCGAGGAAGGCGGCGAGCTGGTTGTTGACCGCTTTCTCGATGACTTTGGCCGGGAATGGAAGGAGCGAGATAGGGCGGTAGTTTTTGAGTTCGGTGGAGTCAGCTGTGGGTTTCTTCAGGAGGGCGCTGAGTTCGGCATGTTTCCAGCTTTCCGGGAAGGTTGCGGAGTCGAGGGAGCAGTTGATGACGTCTCGGAGGTGCGGTGCAATGATGGAGTCTGCTTTGTTAAAGATGTGGTGAGGGCATGGGTCTGTGGGGGATCCTGAGTGGATAGAGTTCATCAGACGGATGGTGTCCTCAGTGGAGATTGGCTTCCAGTCATTGAGGGTGTTCAAGGGAGGTGGGGGTCCTGCAGGGGGATGGGTGGGATGGTCTTCGGGTTGGTTGTCGAAGCTGTTGTGGATGTCTGCAATTTTGTTGTGGAAGAATGAGGCTAGGGAGTCGCAGAGGGCTTGGGAGGGGGTGATGTCGTTGGAGTTGGCCGAGGGATTGGTAAATTCCTTGACGATGTTGAATAGTTCCTTGCTGTTGTGGGCGTTGTTATCTAGTCGGTCCTTGAAAGCGGCTTTCTTGGCATTTCGGATCAGTTGGTGGTGTATGCGGGTGGCGTTTTTGAAGGCGTCCTTGGTGCTGGTGGTTCGGTCTTTTTTCCAGGTCTTCTCAAGGGAGCGGCAGAGTTTCTTGGATTTCTTAAGATCATCGTTGAACCAGGAGGCCTTCTTGCTGCCAAGTTTGAATTGTCGTTTTTTCAGTGGTGCTAGGATGTTGGCGCTGTTGGATAACCATAGGGTGAGGTTGGTGGTGGCTTGGTCGGGGTTTGAGGAGTGGGCTGGGGGGTTTAGAAGAAGCGAAGAGGAGATCTGGTCGATGGTGATTTTGTTCCAGTTTCTTTGTAGAGTTGGTTGGGGGTGGTTGTTGGGTTTGGGCTTGTTGTAGGTAAAGTGAACGCAGCTATGGTCAGTCCAAAGGAGAGGCGTGGTGTGGCTGAAGGAGACATGATTGCTGGAGGTGAAGATAGGGTCGAGTGTGTGACCTGCGATGTGGGTGGGGGAAGTGACCAGTTGTTTAAGTCCGAGGTTGGCGAGGTTGTCCAAAAGGGTGGTGGAGTTGCGGTCGTTGTTCTTTTCAAGGTGAAAGTTGAGGTCTCCCAGAAGGAAGTAATCTTTGGAGGGGAGCGCGTGTGGAGTGATGAAGTCCGTGATGTCCTCACTAAATTGTGCGCGGGGTCCCAGAGGTCTGTAAAGGAGGGTGCCTCTGAGTGTGGTCTTGGGGTCGATGTGGATCTGGAAGTGAAGGTGTTCAGAGTTGGCGAGATTGACGTCTGAGCTGGTTGAGATGTGGATGGATTTCTTATGGACGATAGCGATTCCTCCTCCTGTGTGGCCGGTACGGTCCTTGCATATGATCTTATAATCTTCAGGGATGGCAATGGTGATGTCTGGGGCAGAAGAGGCGTTCATCCATGTTTCTGTTAGGAAGGCGACGTCCGGAGAGATGGTGTCTAGTAGATTCCATAGGTCAATGGCGTGCCTGTGGACCGATCGGGTGTTGAGCAAGATGCATTGTAGGTGGTTGGGGTCGGATATCTGTGGTGTGATCGTAGCGGAGTTGTTGACGGTGCCGTTGAATTTACAGGAGTAGCATGAGAAAGGTCCGTGGGTTTGTCCAGGAGCGGCTTGGACGCAGTTGGGGGAAAAAAAGTCAGAGGTTACGAATGTAAAGGTTACTGCACGTAACCTTTACATTCGTAACCTCTGACTTTTTTTCCCTCTGTACGTCTGTATATGTTTTCCAGCGCTTGCCAATTGAGGTTTGCAGCATTTTTCCTTAAGGTTCTCAATGACTGCCGAGTTCAAGTATGTTGTTGATGGTCGCATTTTCGTGGAGGAATCGATTTTAAACCATTACATTTGTATTATATTCAAAAAGCCATTGTTATTTGTAATATCAATACATCTAAGTCACGTCAATACAAAACATGTGGCATTACAAATGCTAAAAGTGTCCATTTGCTAAAGTTAAAAGTATTGGCATTGTAGATCACAAAACATAAATATAAAATGTCATTTACAAAACCAATAGCTCCAACTTTCCTACTGCGAGACCTATTGGCAACGCCAGTGCTTGTTTTAAAATAAGTTTCCAGCAAGGCATGCAGAGGATGCAACTCTAAAAATCTTATATCTGGGAGGAAATTAAATCAGGCATGACCACGAAGAAGAACTCATGGTCATCATTCCTCGCCACCACTGTTCCCAATAAGCCGCGCGGCTGCACGGCCGCGCACATCACTACCCCCGAGCGCACAGTGCCATGTGTGGAGCGCGCACAGAGGGTACATCCCACGTGAGTATTCGCGCTGCCGCCGCTTTTAAAAGGCGCGCGGCGCGAAAAACGGTAATTTTGAAGTTGCGGAGCTAAGTGTTTTGATGTGCCCATTTGCGTGTGCTTTTTCTACTGCCCTGAAGCTCACGCACCATTTGATGTACTGTTTTATTAGTACCGCCAGGCTGTGTGGGAGATTGTCTGCCTTTATTTAGGTATCCATGTTAATCGCAGCCCCTTCACGAGCTGCGATTAACATGGATATTTAAACAAAAGCACTCAATCTCCCCCGCAGCCTCGCTTAACTATCAGAACAATACAGCAAGTTTCCAAACACAGCGTGTGTTTTGTAGGCTAATCTGCCTTGTTCGCAGACTTGCTGTATTGGTTTGGTAGTAAAGTGAGGCTGCGCGCAGATTGAGTGCTTTTATTTAAGAATCCATGTTAAGCGCAGCTCGTGAAGGGGCATTGATTAACATGGATATTTAAAAACAAGCACATAATCTCCCCGCAGCCTCACTTTACTATCAAACCAATACAGCAAGTCTGCAAGTGGTTGGTGAAATAAATCCGTGCCCTTCTTCAAAGATAAAGGGAACAGCAACAGCTCTGCCGACTGGAAGGTACCCTTTCCCGTCTTTCCTCTTATAAACATATTTGGTTTCTGCAGTTCTAGTTCACTGCTTGCCATGTAGGTGTCCTTGCTAAGAATATGTTCGTATTTGTCAGGTTTTAATTTGCAGCACATGTGACGGTCTGCTCTGGCGACGGATTCCCTAACTTGTACGAGTTTACTTTCGTTTTAGCACGCACCCCAAAGTCTCTCACTGTACCCAGAGTGCACAATGTGACCAGTATTCTGCTCTTTCAAAACGCCTGTAATTTGTATTTCGGAAGCATGCACGAAAGTCAGATGTGAGAGATTTCAGCGGGGCTAAAGGGATAGCAGGGCATAAGAGGCTGCATTATTGAGCAACAGTTTAAAGGCAGCAGTGAGGGGCAGGGGTTACAGTGAGTGGCATTGATGAGGGAGGGACTGCAGTCAGAGACTAGTAGCTGGTGCCATAAAAGAGGCTTGCACTGCACTGTAGGGTATTATTGTAAACACCTTCCTGGCACACTGTCATACATGCACAGAAACAGATGGAATACTTGCATACCCCGCCACAAGGTTGGGTAATAACAAGTTGCCATCGATTCAACAGATGACACTAACATGCACACCGCAGTTCATACATCTGTTGAATCATTTCATTGCCTCAAGTTTTGACCTCCATTCAAATTATTAAATCCAATAACCCATACCCTGCAGAATATGGAGGAGAGGGAGTACAGAGAACCGAAATTAGAATACACAGTTTCTTTAAGAATACATGGTTAACACGGGTAACGAATCCAGTACCAATGCCAGTCTAAGCAAATGATACCCCTGGTCTGGTTTTTGGTTCTCCCGGAGATGCAGTTGTGGTCCCTATTCTCAGCAGAAACTAGAGTGTTCTCTGGTATGCCCAGTAGAATGTTCACCTTATGTGTGCGCTATTTGATTCAATCCCTATGCATATTCCCTATTTGACTAATGTACTGATCTGTTACCTTCATTTCCCTCAAACTGTAAAGCGCTCTGATATCCTTCAGGATCAAGTTTGTGCTATATAAAACTTTATAAATAAATAAAATAATTCCTGCATGCCCTCTCCTGGCTCTGTTAAAAGCTTGGTTTACTTCAGGTGTTTCCCTGACAGCAATGCTGGCGCCAGGGGAATACCCTCTGGATTGTGTGGATTGGAGTGCACTGAGGCGAAACCTTTTTGGTATGTGAGGTGACTTCACTACCTGCTGTTAGACGGCTATAATGGACTTCTTTGAAAACGAGGTGAAATAGAGAAATTCTGTCCTTTAAATGTATAACTTTTGTAACAATGTAACCTGCAACTATGGCCTGATAACCCTTTAAAGCGCTTTGATACCTCCGGGTCTAGCTAGCGCTACATAAAACCTTTCAAACTAAAAAAAAATAAAAAAAATATGGGGATAGTGGTCCTGGAGGCATTTATCACGGAGGGAGTGACTGGAACAAGGCAGAGGCTTGTGCACTGACTGTGAAATGTGTGCCAGCACTGCTGGGCCAGTTGCCTGCTAGGTTTGTTGGACATGGCTGGTGGTGGATAATTTAGGCTCTCGGAGGGCTTAAGCCGTGACGCCATGATGATCCACGTCAGCGTGTCGAGCTGGAAAGCCTTTCCATGGGCATGAATGATACTGCCCTTGGCAGAAAAGATGAGATGCTATTTGCATCCCTACATTATCATAAACATGCACAGTAATTTGGATGAAGTGTTGTATGCATAAATCATGACATGCAGCACAATGGGCTTGGAGGCCCAAAACAACTTCCTGTCGAGGAAGAATATAGCCATGCTAATCTGCACAGTGCAAGAATGCTCTCCATTACTACACATGTGATGGCAGTGCCTAAAATCGCATGTGCAGAATTGAATTAAAGCATGCATCTGCTTATCATGCGGCTGTGTGAGGTTTGCATACCATGGAATTCACACACACAAATAGTACACTATGTGTAAATTATAACCATAAGTGCATACAGTCAGCTATTCTTGCCTAATATCGAGACCCAAGCCCAATAGTGTTTCCAGCTTTAATAATGCTTGTGCATGAATGGAGACATAGCTATGATCTTTTTATGTTACCTGGGATTGTGTTGTGTCTTTGTTCTCCTAAGGATTTGAATTACAACCACCAAAATGTAGACAATCATCTTCGTTCTGGTTAATGACAAAATGCTATGATTGCTAGACCTTCATCGTCATCTTTCCCAAGGGATACAATGCACAACTTTGCCAGATCATGATGTGATGTTCGGCTTGATTTCACATCCCCTAGTGGTAATGTGGCTGCACTCCTTATGAGTGAAAATGCTATTAGTTCAGTCTCCGTCAGGCCCCAGTGCAATGTATGTTTTGAACTTTTATTGTGTAAACTTACCCATGGCACAACAAGAGCTTATTTAGTGTACACTATGTGTAGTCGCAAATGTTTTACTAGGGGCCAAAATGAATGGTCTGGTGTGACCGAGGGCAGCATTGAGGCCAGCAGGGTGGCGATAGGAGGGGTGAGTGTAAGGTGGGCATCCAGGAAACGAGGCATTTACATGGTATGGGCAGTGAGTTATGGAGTTATTTTGAGAGTTTCAATCTATGCTGCCCTCTAATCCAAGCTCCTAGTTTCTAGAGGTGTCACAAATTTGATAGTACTGTATTATGCTCTAACTGAATCGTGGTCCCTCTCCTGCACCCTGGGGTTAGCCTTCTCTGCTTGATTTTGCTCCTTTTGGCGAGTCAAGTGTACAAAGGAAGTTACCTGATTATTGAACTGAATGAAATAGAATCATAGGCCTCCCAATCTCCTTATGCCTTTAGCCACTTACCTGTAAGCCATAGGAGTGGTAGAAACAGGCTCAGTTAAGGTAGTGAGTGCAAAGACCCCCAAACAAGGTGTTCAATTCACTGAGGTTGGCTGACACAAACACCCAACCTCCTCCACGAAATTTGGGACAATGCCATTAGCCATAGTGCTAGGAGATTTGACGTTTAATTCTGGCTTTACCACTTTTCCAAAATATGCTGAGTGTGAACTCTAATAAAAGTCTGGGAAGGTTCCACAGCACAGTGGCATTTGCTTGGTGAGAGTAGTCCTGGATCTCACCATGGAACCACTCACACCCCCGTTGTCTAATGAGCAAAATGGGAACTATGAAAACAAATGGTATGTTATTGTTCATTAATCGCAGCCTACCCTTGTGACAAATTTTGCGCTCTTAGGTAATCACTTTCTCAACATATTTTTCTACCCATTTCTTTTACAGAGATATGAAAACTAAATTACACTAAACATTGGTAGTAATTATTTGATAAGAAAACAAGACCATAACCCAACAATAATTTGATTTTACCCATGGGTAGAGAACACTGAGTCACATAGACCACTCACTAAAACGTGGGGTTGTGAAAACATTATGAATCTAGAAACAAGAAGTCATGCACTGTGGTGGTATTACGCCTGGTTCACCGAATTGTTTAATGCTAGTCAAACCATATCCTTCCTGTTACATCTGGCACCTTTGGTGTGGTTTTCCAAAAATGTTTTACCTTCATTCCTCCTGTTTCGCTGAATTAGTTTTTGTTGGCTCTAGAACCCTGTAAACTTTCCACTGCTAAAGTGCTTGTAAGGATGGTAAAACTGTCTTGCACAAATAATGGCATTTTTAATTTAATTGTAAATCCCTAGTAAAGTTACCATATACCCATGGCTGGTCAGTTATATGCAAAGAGTGGGCCTGCAGCACTTATTGAGCCACCCAGTTATGTTGCCCTTTAAAATATGGCTCAGTTCCGCCATAGCTGCTTGTATGTGCAGTTTCAAACTGCCAATATAAACATTGTGCCAGGCCAAAACCACCCTCCTTTTTAATGCATATGTCACTCTAAGGTGGACCCTAAACATTCTAGAAGGCAGGAAGTGTTGTATTTAACAAGGTCGATATATACTTTTATGTTTTACATGCCCAGGTAGTGAAAAACTTCCAAATCCAATGTTCACTATTTCAAGGCCAACCTCTCCCTTAGGATAACATTGGATTACCTAATTATATTTAATAAGTGATTTATTTTGTTTTGGAGCAGGTAGGAATGCCTTGTTTGGTGTCTTCATAATTGTAATTTGGAATCCTCTTCAATGGTAAATTCATATTTTAGGTCACAACTCTGAAAATGCCAGTTTTAGAAAGTTTTCATATCAAAGGGGGTATGGCCCTAAACGACAACTAGAAAGGGCCTACTATTAGAAAAACAAAGAGCATCTAGTCATCACATTCATGTTATGCAATTATCACATGGCAAACCAAGAAACAATCATATGGTTTGGAGTATTTATCTGCTCAATTATTCATTATTTTTTAATTGAGCATAGTTATTCACATATGTTCAGAACAGGGGAGACATCACAATTAAAACAGTGAATGTACATTAACACAATTGACAAAAAACAGTTGATGAGAAAACATTACAATGCACATGACCATACATAAACCTTAAAACCAGTCATGGTTTCAAAAAAGAAAGAAACAAAGCTTAAGACCCTTAACATGGCGCTGTATGTGTGAAAATGCACCATCTCACTTTTTAAGTAAACATTCGGAGTGACATTTGGCACTGCAAACGCGCGTGGTCTGGTTCCTGGCGCACGTAGCCATGGTTGAAGCGCACAGAGACCCTCCACTGCCGCACACGGAGGAAAAAAATTAGAGGGAACATTGCTCGCCACAGCTCTTTAGATGTTGAACCTTTGTGGGAAAAGAATGTGCTCTAAGGCCTATTTAATAAATCGCTGAATAACTTTGAAAAAAATCAGCTCATTCACTACTGACTAATACAAATTCAGTAAAAGAAGCCACGCTTGGTTAACGCTGAACTGTTACAAAAACCTGACCCGGCAGGGATACTTAGCGGAGACCTTTAAAGCATATTACAAATTCATGATTATGGAACTATGTTTTGATTTGGACTGTTCTCCTACGACAAGCTCCCAAAGTGGTTGGATTGACCTCCCACTGAAAGCGGCTGACTTTGTACACATCACAAAGAAACGCTGGTCCAACTGCTCTGCATCTGTACAATGCTTCTGCATGAACATAGACTCTGGGTCCGAATCACTTCTAATCAGTACAGTACGTTGTCACGCTATGATCTTTTGTATGCAGGCAAATTTCCTGATGTTGTGTCTCGGGGCCTGATTATGATGCTGGTGGGACCGCATTCTGTGGTCCTGTCAGAGGCAGCCGGACCGTTGAAGGTCTCTTCCAAATCGGTCGGGATGACCGCTGGGTTATGATGCATGCATAGTGTACTCCGACCGACTGCCGACTCCGACCACCAAGATGGTGGTCGAAGACAAACTGCATCCATAGAGCTGTACAGTGATCTCCGACTGCCGTTACAATGTGGGTTTCCAACAACCCAACAGTGGCCGTCCGACCGGCTGCCTCGAAGTCAATCGGAAACAAAGGTAAAAGGGTGAATACTCAGCCAAATCCTCTTCTCTCGAGCGGACTCTGGCGTGGATCCTTTCCTCCAGGTCCCCTATACCTCAACAGCTGCATCCCAAAATGGACAGTCCTGTGTGTGACAGAATCCAGGTAAGTCATCATGTGGCATGTATCCCTATTGACTGGACTGTGCACATACAGCCACACACCAGCAATAGAGGACACAGCGTTGGTATCGTCCGTATACCATGTATTATCACTAAGAGCCATTTATCCTCATCGCAAAGCATATCATTACCAGGAGCGCCCTCGTGTGTTTCCTGTGCTGTGCCTCTCCTCCGAAACACCATCATTAATTATTAACTGATATACTGACCTACAATCCATCTCGTTTGCCTGCTTACTGCACACCCTCAGCAGGGTTACCGGACGGGATCCCTGTAAGTTTTTTAATTCACCTTTATTTCACGGTGCCACATTTGCACGCTCCACAAGCAGGGCAAACCCTTTACAGGTGCTCCTTATTGAACAGTCCTGAAGAGACCTGATACCCTATTCAGGTCGAAACGTCATCGACAGAGATAAAGAGACAGACCTTTTTCAACAGTTGTCTATACACTTCAACTGCTGTACCTCAAATTGCTTATACCTACAATTAGGTTGTCTCTTTCTAACTGAAATGTACACTTAAAACCTTATGTTATCTACACGATATTATGTTTCACCTTAGCAGTTTAGGTTCTTTTTTGTTAAAATTCACTTGGGACACACCATCACTTACTTGATTGCATATGTGTTTATAATGCTACAAAAATTCTTTGTAAACTGTTGTTAAATAATTTCATAAATGACAAAGACATTTGCATCGTGTATATACAGTTTTCTTTTTTGACATCCATTTCAATCACCCTCATTGCCATTGTGCATTATCCTTACCAGAACTAGTTCTTATTTACCCAAAGGAGCCATTGTTTCTTGTAAAAGTTTTCACCCAGGCTCCAAGTGAGTTCCCTTGTTTCCTTTCCCACACACCAGCAAAAGGGCACATGGTGCACAAGGCATGTCCCCACATGTGTCATGCAAGTGTGTACAACTGCATATGTTTCCTGTGCATCTGTAACCACATGCAGCAACATGTCCGGGGAGTGGGGCACCGCCGATGATGAGACCTCTGCGGTAGCAGCGGTTGCATCGTGATATCGCAGGCAGCACTTTCCCGGCCTCAGTGGCGGCTGTCAGACGGGCGGTCTGACCAGCATCGTAATAAGACCCTAGGTTCATACATTTTATGAACAAGGTAGACTGGCTGCTGTGAGGTTCTGTAAAGCGACATGCCTCCCCAATTAAATGCCATAGAATTGAGGGGTGTTTGGACGAAAGATTGAGTTTTTTTATTTCGAGAGAAAAAAATAATGAAAATAAAATAAAGGGGAATAGTAAATCTTCCCCCTCCGAAGTTCAATGCTTTCCCTACTGTTAAACAGACTGTAGTGGGTTTAGTATACCCCCTTCCGAAGTCCAAAGCTTTCCCTACTGTTGCGTAGCATGGGGTGGAAATAGTAACTGTAACCCCTCTGAAGTCCGACGCTTTTCCTACTGTTGCACAGACTGGAGTGGTAATAGTAAATCTTACCCTTCCGAATGCCACGTTGCCCTTTTAGTGACCATCACCACACACGTCAAGCCTGAACTAATTTAAAACTTATCGATACAGTTTGTATGTTTTGCACGTTATTCTCGTTTTTTGACCTTGTGTGATGAATGTTATACATTATAGCGTATACCAATGATGTTATTTTTACCAACAGAGCTCCTTGAGAAAGGGCCAAGCCCGAAATTCATCGGAGCGTTTTTGTTTTTCATTACAAATGTGCACTGTAATCAACCAAATAAGGATATGAAATGAAATATTCGCCCAATGAAAATGCAATACAAATGAACTTGTTGAACTCATAATAACAATAAATAATCAAGTACAACGGAGTCTGTCCTTTTGTGACGAACCCAAAGGTGTGCCCAACTGCAAGGAGGCACTAACAATGTTTGTGCACTAACCAAGCATAATACTGGGGCTTGTTTCAAAACTTCAAACGCTTGGGTATGCTCAGGTGTCCAAGGTAATGTACCAGATGTACCTGCTTCTAACGTGGTCAATTCTATCAGAGGCTTGGCCAAATGAGCATACTGGGGAATTCATTGTCTACAATATGATGTCAATCCAATAAAAGCTCGGATTTCTTTTTGTGTCTTTGGGGGTGAAATTTTAGAGATCAATTGAATTCTTTCCTGGGTAAGTTGTCTACCCTCCTTGGACAGCAAGTGCCCGAGGTAGGCCACTTGCTGTGCACAAAACTGTAATTTGGTAGGGGACACCTTATGTCCCTTGTCCGCCAAGAAGAGAAGAGTCTGGAGGGACGCTTGTTCACAATCTGTTTCTGTCCATGCTGTAATGAGGATGTCATCCACATACTGTATTAATGTTGTGTTTTCGGGCATCTGAATACTGTCTAGTTGTCTTTTGAGTGCTTGACTATAAATGCTAGGGCTCTCTGTGTACCCCTGGGGAGCTCTGGTGAACCTGAAGCTACGACCTCGGAGCGAGAAACCAAAAAGATATTGGCTGTCTTCATGTATTGGGATGCTGAAAAATGCGTTTTTTAAATCAATGACCATAAAGAATGTAGCCTGTGGATCTATTGCTGTCAATAACGATGAAATGTCTGGCTCCACTGGGTACTGTGGCACCACACACTTGTTTAATTCTCTGAGGTCAACTACTAGTCTATAGACTGGCGGTGCTTTGGTGTCTGTTCTCTTAAGGACCGGAAGGACCAGAGAGTTACATATATTAGAATTAGTTTCCTTGACTACCTTATGTTCGATGAGATAATTTATTATCAGTAACAATGCTTGCTCTGCCTCTGGAGGTATACGATACTGTCTTATACGCGGAAGTACCACACCCTCTTTTAAGGTGACCTGATGGGGTGTAATGTCCATATAACCCACATCAGTGGAGTCTTTTGCCCATAGGTGAGGTGGTATGTTTTTTAATCGACAGTCAAGTTCTCTGGTGGTGTAGTGACCTTTGAAATCTCTCAAAAATAGTCAGACACCCTCAGGGGAGCAGCTTATAACCGCCCCAGGTTCTTTGAGCATCTTGATACCCAGTAAGTTTTATGGACATGTCTCTGTCAGTACCAGGTCTGTTGTTCTTGTCAGGGGACCTACGCCGAGGGAGACTTGTTGTGATACTTTGTTGATGACTGGTTTTCCGGAAAAACCCAGAGATATGCTGTGTGAGCCAGAGAGAGGTACCTCTGGGACCTCGTTGTGACTTATTGTCGTCCGGCTTGCCCCAGTGTCCAGAAGGAATTTCCTATCTTGACCCAAGATGTGTGCTTGTACATAAGGACCACTTTGGTCCACTGGGATGGGTATAAGGGGCAAGTCTTTTTCTCTCTCCAGGCTGTTTAATGAATATTCTTGATATTCTGGGTATTCAGATTGGGCATGTTGATACATCTGGGGGTGTGGTGCAGGCGTCTGTACTTGAGGGGCGCCCTGTTGTTTTGGAGCAAAAGGACGTGCTTGTGTTTTACCTGTGGCTATATTGTGTTTCAGAACCGGGCACTCCCTTACGAAGTTTCCAGGTTTTTTACAATAATTACATGTTCCTTTGTCAGATGTCGAGGGTGTCTTAGACGTTGTGTTAACTGGAGCAGTTTGGGCCACCAGGACCTTTATTTTGGTATCTTTAATGCGTCCTCTGTCTTGTTCTTGTTCTTCCCTAATCCTATTGTGGTGGTATTGTAACATTTGCAACATTTGGGAAGGGGTATTTGCTTGCCAAGTACTCTCTACTTTGAGGACTCTATTCCTAATCTGTGGCAAAGCGTTCTCCACTAGTTTGGCAACTAAAAGATGTGGGTAAGCTTCGCTTCCGGGGGGAAGACCACTGTTAATGGCAAAACATTTCTCTAACCTAGTATAGTAGTCTCCAGTGTCTTCTTCTGGTTTCTGTTTGCATGCTGATATTGCATTCCAATCCTCTTTCTTTGTTGTCAATAATTTGTTCAAGACTTGTATGAGTAGGCTAGGGAGTTCTTTTATAAGTTTGCCCAATCCGTGTCCGGGGGGTGCATGCTTTTTCTTCTAATTCCAGGGCTTCCCACCGTATTGACTTGTCTCCCACCTTCCAATCTTTTTCCTTTAGTTTGTCAAATATTCCAGTGGGCAGGAGAACTTTTAGCAAAATTACAATGTCTGTATACGTAAAATTTCCCATCTGAAGGATATCTTTTAGTTCCCTGTGGAAACCCCCGGGTCTTTTTCATGTTGTGGAACCCTTTTCTTCATCTCTAATAATTCCATTTTCGTGAGTGGCGTATAAATATGAACCTGTTGTAGGGTATTGTCTGCATGTATTATTGGACTTACTTCACGCAGAGGATACTGGCCTTTTTCATATTCCACTAGGTCTATTGCCTCTGAAACGAACTGTTCATATCTATGTCTGAGGTCTAGGATGATGTCTATCAGTTCCTGGCCTCGGATGACCCATCTGTCTTCCACACAATCCCGCAATAATTGGTATAATTTGTCAGGAGAGCGGGAATGACTTTCATAGAGCATTGCTAAGTGTTGTATCATGTAAATGCTTGCCAGACGTTGTTCGGTTAGTGGGAGAGACAAAAACATCTGGGCTACTATGTCAGGGCCGTACACTCGATACTGCGACACCCACTGTGTCGCTGACCAAGCTATTTATTTTTCTTGTGTAGTAAAGGGTGGTTCACCATCTATCCAACTGTCTAATGTTCGTACTGTTTTTTTAAACAAATCCTCTGGAGAGGGTCCTGACCTTTTAATGGTCTGCCTCATGTTGTGGGGGCGGTACTGTCTGCCGTGGCAACGCCGAACCGCACCTACAAAGTTCATTTTATCCAAACTTAGTTCTGGGTTTTCGTCCGATCTCTACCTCTGTCTGTCGTTGTGCAGTCTCAGAATGAGCGTCGATAACGTCTTTGGCGAATGTTGTAACCAACCTATTTGCTACAGTCATTTTGGAATAGTCACCTCTTTCTAATGAGTCACTTATTGTGACCGCCCATTTGGGAACTTCTCTACCCCCCGAATCCATTATTCGGATAAAACAGGAAACCGCAAACTTTAATGGAGAAGTGTGGCTCAGGGGTTAGAGGCGGCAGACCCGGAATCTGAGATCGGCCCTGGACCAGGGTTCAATTCCCTGCCTCTGCGGGTCTTGGGCTCAAAAATTCCACGGACTCGATAATTCTCGCTCCCGTGCCTTCTCGACTCACGGGTTCACACTCTGCGACTCTGGGCAATAGCTTGCTTAATCTCCACAACGGCCCCTTGCGGCGGGATGCCTGGCTTTCACCTTGTGGATACCCTGCCGGGGTTATCTCACAGGGGAATACCAGGACGGGTTCCCTAAGCAAGCGCCGGGAAACCCACTGCGGGTAGCTGTGCGCTATATAAGCTCATAAGCTCAACTACTTATTGTGACCGCCCATTTGGGAACTTCTCTAGCCCCCAAATCCATTATTCGGATAAAACAGGAAACCGCAAACTTTAATAGGGATATTTTGTCTCCCAAGCAACGACCAGTTGTGATGGAGGCCAGGGTCTCTTTTCCATGACCTGTCCTAAGAAAATCGTAAACATTATTTAAATGTTGTTCAATATTGGGGAGATCCTGTGTTTCGTCAAAAGCTTCTTTCAGTCGGCGGGATATTACCGCCATTGGACCTTCCCCCGGCTGTGGATCATATTTAAATACAGTAGGCGTTATTGCAGCGCCTGCTTTGTCATTTTTATTGCTCTCTGCGTCTCTAGCTTCAGGGCTGGGCGCACCGGGGAGCTGGTCATGTACAATAGGTAGGGGCGGGACTTGTCGGACCCAGGGTGCATTGGCATAAGCCGGAGGGGGCTCCATCAGATAGGATGTAATAAAATCCGGTGGGGCCGTTGTCTTAGACTTACGTTGTTCTTCTAACACTTGTGTGTTATCATTGACAATTTCGTTTGAAAGGACGGGGTAAATACCAGTGATAAGAGCGTTTTGTTCCCTGTCTTTTTGTTCTATCACAACCTTCTCACCTTCTTCTTGTAACTTTTTTTCTTTGACTTGTTCTGACATTCTCTGACTTTTCTCGACTTTCCCTATTTCTTTCTGGGCCCTCCGGTGCGCTTCCTTCCGCCACAATTCTATTGCTTCTCTCTGAGAGGGCCTGACTTTCCTTTTCCACAACTGTTCTTCTACTCTCATTATACATTCCATATCCCAGGTGCCTGTTGTAGGCCATTTGTATACATTCTCTAAATCTTTCGTATAATCAACCCAGAGATCTAGGTAGAGAACCGCTCCTATACCATGTTTAGTATACATAAAATGGCCAGGCGTGTCTCTGGGTGGGACCGGAACTGGTTGTTCCAGCAGCCCTTTCCTTGTGCCTACTTTACGTAACTTTGAAAACAACGGCATACTTTAAACTTGACTGGCTTTGACAATAACTTAAATTATAAATATACACTCAAATTCTTTATAAGCAAAACATTTTAGTGAAACTTTTACCGTGTTCAAATTAGAACCCGTCTTGATATATTCTCAGCAGTACTCACCGAGAAGCAGAACTTGAAACTTGAAGACCTGGTCATCGGACTGTGGTGCGGCGCAGTGAAACCGAAACGTAGTCCGGGCTCTGAAAACCTCGGATTCGACAAGTTCACTGGTTGGGCTCTGGTTCGGGACACTCTGCTGTCTTCCTCACCGCCTCGTGTGAATATTCAGCCGCAGTCTGCCTCCACCTTCGTTCGAGGGAGTTTGCGGGAATACCCCGCTGATGCGCGCTTGAAGTCCGTTGAGGGTCTGGAGGGGACAAAAACTCGGCCTATATCTCCGGCGCGTGGGGAAGAGGGAGTGTTCCTGTTCGGGCGCCAAATAATGTGGTAAATATAATATTAACTTATCGGAATTTCTATAGTGCCAAGTAGGTATAAAAGTAAAAATGAGGAGTTTGTGGTGATCGAGTTTAAAAAAAGGGGCTTTATTCCATAACTCAAGTTAAGGGAGAGCTCCTTCACCAAAACAGGTTCAGGAGTAGTCGGCTTTAATTTCACAATGACAACGTTTTTATACACTTCATGATAGTTAAAAAAAAAAGAGGAAAAGACAAGGGAGGAGCTCGCCCTGAACACATTATAATTATTGGCGAAACAATCATGCATACGTCACAGTAAGTTCGGCTGTTAGGAAATAACCCAAGGCTTGTTTGTTAGATAGGGAGTAAACAGATGGGTGCCGGGATGTCTAGAGAGGCAAAGTATGAGGCATTGTGTGGCAAGATACGGTGTTACTAGTATCGGGAAGTGAAACAAACAAGGGATTGTGCGGTCCTTGTTTCATCATGTGGGCACATAGAGGGCTGAACGTCCTCCGGAAACGGGATGTTCATTAACCCACACTTGTTTTCGCAACTTCACCGTTGTAGCTGCACAGTGTGAGAGTTGCTTGTCTCTTGATGGTATTGCTAGTTTATTAGTGTCGGGAAGAACGAAAAAATGCGGGACAACCATTTCACCGAGTCTGTTTGTGTGCAATGTGACAGGGCAACATTTAAGAAATGTACGATGGCTGCCCACTACGTTTCACAGGTGGCGGTATTTAAAGATAGACGGGAAAAAAAGGGGACCTTAGAGAATATGGAAGGGCACTTGTATTTCGGTAGTGGTTGGCCCGGCCCATGTTATGGCGGATAGGGTGCATAATGGGACACCAGAAGCAGGCCTTGAAACATAATTTCCACACTTTGAATAATAACACTCCACAAACTCTACAGTAACAGAGAGTACAAGCTCATGCAATGGAACATTGCAATAACCATAGACACATAACATTAATGTGGCCACGAAACATAACATTAATAAGCTCGCGAGAATAAACACATTATTGCATTGGCCTTAACATATTTATAATCATATGGGTGATTTCGGCCCCATGGACTCCATCCCACGGGGCCCGTCAATGTCTCCAGGGTGCCCTGGACCTCTCCCAGTGCACACAGTGTGAAAAATCCAGACCATGTAGGAAGCCTCAGGGCCCGCGCAGTCCCAGCCGGCTCCCACCTCCTCCGGGAGCCAACATTGCTATTGCACACAGGGAGCTGCTGGAAAAGCAGTTCCCTGTGTGCAAGAGCAAAAGTTTCATCTCATCAAGCTTCCAGCAGTGGGAGCACTTTGACAGCTCCCGCCCAATGGAACCGGAGTGTTTGCTTTTGCTTAGCGGGATCTGTTACAGCTCCCGCCAAGCAAAAGAAAACAGCTATGTCCAGCTAAGTGTTGCTTAGGCACCCTGGTCTGGGCGGAGGGAGATACACTCTGTAGTCACACACCTACAGGGATTCAAAGGAAAGGTTAGTGTTCCATATGTCTTACATAGCACAATGGTGAGTTACTGTGAAGTACAACCTGGTTTTCAATGACGTTGGCAGCTATGCACACAAACATACACTCATGGCTCCAGCTGTTGTAGTTACAACAAAAGAGTAGCACGGAGTCAAATAGAACTGATTAGAACTAAGTAAAACCCACCCTGAGTACCTGAGGGACGCCCGGGGTACCGACGGACAGAGTGGTGCCCTGTTTTACCTGCGCGGTATGCCAGGTGAGGTGGGATTTTCTCTCCTGCCCAATTGCCAGGAGAAGGACAGAATCACTGGATTGCAGGTGATATCTATTGTCTTCCTTTAGTTATATGTTGTTATATGTCTTTAAAGCAGTAGCGTTTTGGTCCTGAAGAAGCAGCCGGATACTAAGTTGGTCTTGTCAGTCTGCAGAAACATGTCGACCTTTTTGTTCCATCAGTGGTTATTTGTTTAGACCACTTACGCACTTATGGTTTTATTTTAGGAGTGAAGTGATCCCTTAATAAATATATTTTTCACTTCCCTACCTAATTTTACAACTCACATTTCACTTTGCACACTGCACTTCATTTTTGTAGCACTGCTTCCAGTCACTATACTACCTCGTTTTTTCCCCCTCATCTCTAGTACTATACAGGTGTGTCTAGGTTTTGAACAACTGACCAGTCCACTGTGAGTACTTTTGTCTCTGAGGTTGACAGTTCCCAGATGATGAAGGGCGGAATCGTATGGTGACTGATGGGAATCTTTCTTCTAAAGAGTCGAAATGTTCCCATAGTTGTTTTCATGTCTGTAGTCTTTGTTGAGGTACTCAGGGTGGGTTTTACTTAGTTCTAATCAGTTCTATTTGACTCTGTGCTACTCTTTTGTTGTAACTGTTCTTGGGGACAGTAGCATTTCGGGGTCATTAAACTGTCCCTATAGACCCTCCCCCCTTGTTTTCTTGACTGACTCCAGCTGTTGTAGCCCAAAGTCATGAGAATACCCACAAATCATTGATGGCACCATGGCCTTCGTGTTAACTATATGCTAATTAGTTTCTTGTACTATTGGGTGGTTGTGAATGTGCCAACACCGTAGCTTCTGTGAGGCACTGGGACTCGTCATTGCTATTTCTTGTGACTTATTCAGTAGTGATAGTTCTCCCCACCCAGAGCCTTGTTTGTCATCCATACTGAAATGTGAGGCCTACTGAAAGGATTTAAGATGTGTAGTGATGTCACTTCCACTGCGTGCACTTGCAGATGTGGGTGTGAACATTACTGGGGAGGAGGAAGGCCCACTAACCCCAGGTGCAAAGAGAACCAGCCACACACTGTGTTTGAGCCAGTGACTGGCATGCAGGAGTATCAAACTTAGTACAAAGATCTTATTTATGGAATAAAACATGTTTCTACTAAGCTGAGCTTGCAACAGTGCTTACTGGGACCTGAATGACATATATTCCAATGCTGCTGAATCATGATTTTCCTTATTTTTTAGGACAACACACTGTTATTTAGCTTTCTGAGGCCTAAACTTCTTCCACTTCAATACCTAAGAAACGGTTAAATAAATATCGCTGATTTCTTTCTCAAAATCTCAATCTTAGATCTTTCTCAATGTTGACATGTACGTAGTGAGTCTACAAAAAAAGAGGAGGGGTTATCATGTATGGGGTCTGAGCATTTTAAACAAGTGTATGATATAGGTAACACAGGCTGGAGGAAGCATTGCAGCAGTGGCAGCACACATGCCCGGTGAGGCAGGCGAAAGGCAATAATTCAAATGTTCTACACCCTGTAAATTAGAGGTAGGTGAACCACTACAGGCTCACGCCACATGTTGGCTCTGGCTCACTTGAGGTCCTCTGTCAATCTCAAGCTCAAAATAAACCGAGCTTTCTATACTTGTACCTCATTCTCAAAGCCCCTGAATGCCCCTATTCCACCTGTGAAGCATATGAGATGTCGGACAGCAGAAATGCGCCAAAGTCTTTCTTCACTTTTTACTACACTCTGGGACATTCGGATGGGCTGATCGGGCAGATACCATAGAGTGCTGTGAATAGGCTCTATTCCACAGCTTGTTCATGACAAGCCCATCATCAAAAATGAAAAACGCCCAATTAGCTGACCTGAACCGCTGTGTTTGTGTGCAGCTGAGCGCTGCACTTCACCTGTATCTCAGTGAAGACCTTTAACTCTACAAGGCAGTTCTTTATTTTGCTAATACCTATAATTACCGTTACTGAGCTGTATAACCTCTCTTGGCGGTGGCCTCTTTGTTTATTACGGGGAAACCAGTCATTTTTTTTCCCATTTCAATATCTTTATTCGACTATCAAAAGGTAGTCACAAAAGTACAATGATATTACATTTAAAACATATTAAAACAGATAAGATCACAATTATTAAAATTCCAATATCTTGATTTATGACCATACATAATCTCATATCAGAACGGTAAAGAAAAGGAGACATAACATTTTTGTTACATATCAAAAAATCAGCTATAGATGTGATAGAATCATATCAGTTCCATTCTGCAATATTTAATTGTTTCCTCAAATTGATTCCTTTCAGGATGAACAGGGCGTCACTATAACAAGTCAGGGGGTCACCTAATGTCACCAAAAATGTAATAGCAACTTTGTGTGACCTAATATTGTGGGTGACAAAGAATGGTTTTAAATAGAAACATCTAAAATTCTAATAAAAGTTACAAAGCAACATAAAGTGCAATGTGCTTTGTTTGCTTTTATTATCGCATGGGCATAAAAACTTTTCCGCCGGATGAGACCTCATTTTAGGGAAGGCTACGAGATGGTGAACTATGCTGCATCTCAGTCTAATAAGCACAAAGCTTTGCTGAGCATAAGACACAGTCATTGCAAACTATTAAAAAAACAGAATTCCCCATTTTCCCTCAAATCAAAATCAAATTAAATCAAACGTTATGCGGTCTGGTTGAAACTAGGCCAAAAATGTACAATACAGACATTAAAATACAATGATATCAAGACATTATAAAACAGGGCAAATAGAATTATTGCAATTAAAAATTTAATAATTCTTTGGCAGCTCCAGATTTCAGCACATCAGAATTAAAAATAGTTTGATAATGTTCATTACTGCAAATTTAAGGCCCTCCCACAGAGGTAGACACATTAACTGAACAACAAGTGCAAACAGAGGAGAACAGACACCTCAAATAATGGGTCCGCTATGTGCTCCTACTAGTGCAAACAGTAAAAATAATTACCTCAAAGTAGCTCTGCAAATCAAAATAAATCCAGACATATCACTTAGAGTCATGCTTAGAAATCTCCCTGATTAATCACAAATCTGAGTTAAGAATAAACTGTTGCTATTGTTTCTTGAATGCTAAACGTTGAAGAAAATAAAGTGTCTCTGTGCAATGCCTTATGGAGTGTTTATTCAAGAAGGCTTTGATAGTGCAGGATCTGGGTTTTGAATAAAACTACAAAAGAACGTTATATGTAAAGTGCTTTGTGAGGAAACCTGCTCGCACGTGCACAATTCAAGATTATGCTCCCAGTTGGTACAGTGGGGAAACCCAACCATCCTATGAAATAGGTTTAATATAAACCTCAAAAGGATAACGTTCTGATAGTGCTTTGCATTAAGTAGCAGAACGGGTTGGAGGCCCTCAATAGAGGCCAACGATAGGTGGGAAATAACGAATGGCAATGTTCTGACTTTTTCCCAGCTTCCACCCCCATGCAGTGTGTAACACATATCCCTGATTGTCTTATTGTCTAAGGAGAATAAAGTTGTGGGATCTACAAACAGATCTGGTATAGACAAGGCCGTTTCCATGTCCCTGACTTCCCTCAGCCAAGGGATCTCAAGACTGGGGTCCACAGGCAGTCCTCAATTATCAATCTGTTTAATGTTGATGCTGCATTAATCCAGAGTCAGTGCCACAACATGAATGGGCCAGTCTGTATTTTATTCTCAAAGGGAACTAGCCCTAGCTCCTTATGGCAGATGAAAGTGGCAGTACTTTAGGAGAGTAATAGCAAATGGCGGGCGAACCTACTTTCAGTAACCTGCAATGCAGTTACATATGAATTCCCCAGACCCCTGCCCCATAAATCGCCAGGCTTGTACATGTTGCCTGATAGAGTGCCAACATGTGGCAATTAGATCCTTTGCCCAGGTTTGCAGAAAAGCAAAAAAGAGCATTTATACTCCTGGCAAACTGGCCAATTATAATCTCCTGCTCCAGGTGTAAGGACCCTACATTATTGAAGGCCATACCGAGGTAACTAAAGTCACTCATGTCTTGAACAGGCTTGCAGTTCAAGTACAATTTTGGTTTGACAATACATTTTGAGCTACAGGACATGGGAAAGGTTTTATTTGTATTTATTTCAGGTCCAGCCCTTCCATAGGGCTGCAAACTGGTCTAAGAAGCAATGTAGTGCTACAAGGGTGCAACCCATAAGGGCTAAGTAATTTGCATACAGCAAGGTTGGTATGCAATGCTATCCAATTTAAGCCATGTCCCTGCACTTTGAAACCAACTCCCTCTCCAGCTGGTTGATGTAAAGAGTTAAGAGAAAGGGTGCAAGCACACAAGCTTGCCCAACACCCCTGGGGATGCCAAATGACTCTGAACATCCCCCCACAAGCCGAAACTGACTGAAGCACTAGAGTTGCAATATATTTCCCCAAAGGGGTTAATTATGGGCCTGTCCACGCCAATCTTCCATAATGCTCCACAATTTACTATGAGACACACAATCGACCTGGTCAGGTCCATAAACCCCAGAAACAGTGAGCCTTGTCTGGCAGTGGTATAGTTGCAAAGCGAAAGGGAGAGATTAAGGCACTGGTCCTCTGTCCTGAGCCCCTCCTGAACCTGTACTGGATGTCTGAAAGTGTCCTGGTCTCCTCTACCCATGCCTTGAGACGTGACAATAAGACATGGCCTTCACCGCTGAGTCCTGGAGAGAAGAGATCAGGGGTAACAACCCATGTCCCCTCGGACTCTCTTTATAAATATAGGAACGATAATTGATTCCGACCATGTGGGTAATTTGCTAGAAATGCTTGCTACCCATAAAACATGAATTACCAGTGAGTCTCATGGTTCTATCTGGCTCTTGAAAAGGTCCTGCAAAATCCTGTCTGGGCCAGGGGCTTTGCAACTGAGGCTTGAGCTAATGGCCTCCAGCACTTCATCTAGGATAGGGAGATATTTGGGCAGGAATTCTCCCTTTGAGGCTGCGCGGGGATCAAGGTTGCATGACACTGTGCTCCCTCGTCTCTTCCGCCCTACCCCTGGCGGCCCAAACTCCTCAAATAAAGATGCCCATTACACTGGTTGGGTGGAAAAAGCCTCTTTGATGTCACTAAGATCCACCTCATCATCTAAACAGATATTAACAAGGTGCGATTGCCCCTACCAGTTTAGACATGAACAACACAAAGTTCACAGACTCCCATCTGATCCTGGGGCCCTTCTTTCTGTGGATCAGGATGTCTGTCACATGCCTGCCTGGGTGATAAGTGGCCTGCCATCTTGGAATATTAATTGATAGGCTTTGCAGCAAATTATCGCTAATTGGGCTTGTGTGGGTAATAAAATCACCAGTGGAAGTGTCTAAATTGCCAGATAGGAGGCTGAAATGTATTAGAGCGCTCTGTCCCTTCCCCACATCCTATGGGATTTATATTTCAGCGGACGGGATATCCGTCACCATTGGGACAGAGTAGCAAGTCTGCCAAGATCTAAATCAGACTCTCTATGTCCAATTCCAACCTAGACAGTACCCAGCTTCTATAAGCAGATAGGATGATATTGTAGAAATTGATGATATTTAGGCTTGTGCCGACCAGGAAGTCACTGTGATGTCCCTACCGTGCACATTTGGGTGGGGCTTAAATTCGATGGCTTGGTGGTGGTTGGAATTTATGTGATCCAGGCCCTTTAGCACCTTGCATGCTCATGACGAGCTCAGCTCGTCATGAGCATGCAAGTTGCTAAAGGGCCTGCATGCTCCTGTGCTCATGGCGAGCTGAGCTCGTCATGGGCCGTGGAACGCTCACACGCGGGGATAATTCCCCTGCTGTGCTGAACGTTCCACGAAAACGGGTGCGGCCGTGACAGGCTGAGCTTGTCAGGAGCACAGAAGCACTGTGCCTCATGAACGAGCTGAGCTCGTCATGAGCATGGGGGCGCTGTGCGTGCCCCCAGCACAGCAGGGGAATTATCCCGCAGCGAAGGGGTTAATCAACCAATCAGTTTTAGGATGCCACTTCTGTTAAGGGTAAACAGGAAAGACTTGGGCCCTATCACTATCCGGCCTGGACCACACCAATATTGTACAACACAACAGTGACTGGACAGGTAATTCTAAATTATAAATATATGAGCTTAGAGAGCAATTCTAAATTCATGAGATTTATTTCCAATACAATTATCAATGTCCTGCAAAGAACCAGTCCATATATCAAATATGGACTGGTTCTTTGCAGGACATGTATAGGACATTGATAATTGTATTGGGGTTTATGTTTTTTTATTTGTGTAACATTTATGTGTATTTGTTGTAATGTTGAATGTCTTATTTTGATAAATATGGCATACTGAATAAGGTGTTTTCTATCTCATGACATCAATGATTTTTTTTAATTATTATGTGTAAAAAATAAGTTTCAAATGATGTGAAATAAATCACATGAACTTAGAATTGCTCTCTAAGCTCCTATATGAGTAATTTGGAATAAACTGTCCGGTCACTGTTTTTTTGTAGACCAATTTCTGTTAAGGGTTTCATGTTGCCTTTGGACAAATACCTTGGGAGCATCTCAAGTTTCTTTTTGTGCAAAGAAGAACTGCTGATGGCCTCAGACCTACTGATGTAGGCACATCAGTTGTTGGTTGTGGCTTCCAACAGCAGATCTCAGAGTGCCTAGGAGTTACATAATCCATGTGTAATTAGTTACATTGTTTCCTTAGTTGCAAGTATGATGACACATGATCGCCTATGTCTTGAAAGGAGAAGCTGCCTGTTGCTTTGTTGTTCATTTGGGCCTGGTGACGTTGGCCAAATTACTGGTTAATAGCCTAACGGCTAGGGTGCTTGACCTCGGACCTAGGCATCTGGGTTTGAGTCTCGGTAATGACGCCAAACATCCTGTGATTCTGGGCAAATCGTTTAATCTCCCTGTGCCTAACAAAAATAATGAATGTGTATCCTCATGTAACGAAACTGGTGCTATGTAAAGCGCTCTGAGACCTGATTTAGTTCAGGTCAAGTTTGCGCTATATAAAACGCAGCAAAAAAAAAATACTACTTCCTTAGTGGTGATGCCCTTCAAAACATGCGCTTTTGCTTTTTACCCACCAAATAGCAAAATGTGGATATAATTTGGAAATGTTCTCTGTTTAATTCAATGGAACTTACAAAACTTGGGTACCATTTCAAGTCCCAGGACGGTGGGGAAAAAAATACTTAAATCTGGCCAGGCTACTCTGTGTGGAAAAATAGTTATGATAGTTTAAACACTAGAGGTCAGATGTAGGTAAGTATATTTTACTGATTCATAAATACCGAATTTTACCGATTCGGTATTTATGAATCTGTAAAATAGAAGGGGGGAGATGTAGATAAAATCGGTAATTGAATTACCGATTCTGTAAGAATCATTATTTACCGAATCGGTAAATACCGATTCGGTAATGCCCATTGATTCTTATAAGCATTGAAGCCCATAGGAATCAATGGGCATTACCGAATCGGTATTTACCGATTCGGTAAATACCGATTGTTGCAAGGGTGCAGGGGGTGTCACTTTGACACCCTCTAGCACCCCGATTTTAGGCATGTGGGACATGTGGCAGGCACACACACATGCCCTTTGTCACATGCCATAGGTGTGCATGCACACATGTGCATGCACACCTGGAATCGGTATTATACCACCCATTTGGATTAGGTGGTAAAATGCCGATTCGGTAAGGCCTGTGGGACTCAGAAGAGTCCCACCTACATCTCAATATTACCGAATCGGTAATACTACCGATTCGGTATTTTACTGATTCGGTAAATTTACCGAATCGGTAAAATGGGCCACCTACATCTAGAATAGCCATTTACCGGTCGGTAACGGCCGAATCGGCCGTTACCGGTCGGTAAATGTCGACCTACATCTGGCCCTAGGTAGCTATAACAGTGATTTTAATCTGTAAGACTTTTTTGGGTGCAACTGACGGTTAAATGATTTAAAATCCTTTTAATTCTTGGCTGCTATCAACAGGGAAGAAAATTGTAATTGTTTTAATTAACTAAACAAAAAATGTTACTTACTTACCTACACTTTGTTGCTAAACATACAAACTATGGCTTAACAAGGGGGGAGGAGGCGCCCTGGTAGGCAAGAGGTTAAAGGTTATTTTCTGTTGCAGTGCACCTGTCAACTCACTCTAGTCTTTCTTCCACACTCATTGCAGTCTTCCTTCCATGTTCGGTCTTTTCTCTTGTTCCACAGGGGTGCTGTTCGCGGGCGCAGTCTGCTCTCTAGTTCTACCATGCGCACAGCCTTCCCACAGGGCGTTTTCCTCAGCCTGTGACGTCACTGCGCACGGCGCTCGGGATGAGAGCCTGGGTCCCGTGCCCGCGCGTCACTTCCGGTCAGGCAAGGAGGGGAGCCTCTGTTAGAGGAAGTGAAAGCGACTGCTGTTGTCATAAAGAAGGGAGCCAGGAGGACGGGTGGAAAGAAGCCGAGCACCTCCCCAGCAGCCAGCGCAGGCCCGGCGGCACCCGAGCAGCCACCTCAGCGTCACCGAGGGGAAGCAGCGGCGTCTGCCTCGCGCGAGGGGTGAGTGGTCAGCAGCGCAAGTCACCGGGAAGTCTGGGGTCCTGACAACACGGGAGGCGCAGCCTGCGGGCCTGGTGACAGGTCAGGCGGTGTGGACGCGGCACTTCCCGGGGGTGGGGGGGAAAGCACAGGCACGGGGCCTGGTGTCGAGGAAGCAGTGCAGACGCAGCCCTGCCCGCAGGCTATGTGCAGAGAAGAGCAAGCCCGGCCTCTTAGACGTGTCCCCTGGCAGGGCAATATCGGTTATTCCGCCCCCACTGAGGGGGTGGAAGAGATGCTGCGGGCCTGCCAAGGAAAGAGAAAGAGGGCTTCGGCCCTCCCTGATGATGCCAGCATTGTGCTCTACAGGCACAGAGAAACCGGTGAGTGGGCAGCTGTCAGATCTGGAGGCAGAAGAGCGACCAGACCCTCTGTCTTTGGGGAAGCTATCACACTCGTCCATTTACTGACAGTAGGAGAAACTAGGGGTCTCTGTACTTCCCTCACCACCGATGCTCTAATTTCCTTGCTTCTATGTGGTGTTGCGATGGCGCTGCCCAGGTACAATTCCTGCCCCCACATAGATGCTCACCTTTCTTAGTTTCATTTTATCGAATTACTTTTACTTCGACTTGCCTGAACGCTTGAGCACATTACTTTATAGTGGAGTGTTTTTGAACAGTCAGTCAGGTGTTCGTGGGAGGAGCGCTCAGCCTGTCGCTGGTATTTATGAGAACAATATTGTGGTTTTGAGCCATGTGTAGACGCTATAAACTACCCAGTAAAAGCCCACTTGTTTACCCCACAGGTACATGTTCATTTAATTAAACTCAAACTGTAAATATCCTTACGTAAAAGGCGAATGCAGTTGCGTTTCCAGTACCTAACACAAGTAATATGCATATATTGTTTATGCTGTATTCTAAGATCTTCCGCAAGGCTCTCGGTCATTTTCGTTAAGCGCCTCTCATTAGGTGCGTTATATGCCCTGATTTGTGTTAGCAAGTAATCTAGTAAGCTCACACCTAACTGTAAGTACACATGGATGTACTTTTTGATTGGGTTTACACCGCCTTTAGTCATATAAAAAGAAATGGTTTGGCACACAATAAATTGGAATTGTAAACTAGGTCCACGTGAACTTGTTAGTTCATGTTTATAACACTACGGCTCATCTTTAAATATTGTGGAGTGGTGGATTTTGCTTATCTCTTGTACTTTTTGGAAATTTCGTGCACCGGATGTGACTTCCAAGCAGATCCCTACCCTACCGTTGGTGTTTTCGTTCATTGCCAAATACCTCTTGTATTGTGTGGAGGTAATTTTGAATTTTGTGTTAGACTGCGCTGGGCCCTGACACGCTACCTTAATGCTTTCGATATTTGTTTTTACTGTTTCACTCCTCTTCGTCGGAAGGGTCAGTAACATGTCCGTTTCTGACTATGGGGTCGCATCTTTATATGGCACGGATTTGACAGCACTCCATGATTCTCCGAACACGCTCGTGGCTGTCAGAACCTTTATCTTTCTTTACGGTCTTCCTCTCCCCGATCCCAACTCCACGCCAACTGACCGAGAAAGGCAGTGCATAACACGCACAGTTACATGTCTAGGACAGTTGCTTTTGTTTCGTATATATAATTTTTCATCCTAAAATTAGTATTTTTTTCGGTTGTCTTTTTCGGACGTAATCACTCGTATTGATCCGTGATCTTAGGAACGGTTTGTATTTTGCTGCTAGCCTTTCTATTAGTGCATCTATTTATTATGTGACCTCCCACTACTTATTGGTCTTATGTTGTAGCTTGCTGTAAAGAATGTGACAGTGCGTTGTCATGAAGTCAATGTGTTCCTTTTTGGTCAGGGGTAATTTTTCAAGCTTAAACCCTTCACAAGGAGTGGCTCGCCTATGCTAAAATGCTCTGTATTTTTAAAAAAATATATATGTTTACGTTTGGGCGTTCAAAAGAGACCTGGGCAGGCAGCTTTAGTTGGAGCATTGAAAACATGACCAGTATCCAGCAAATCACTTGAGGGTTACCCCCATTTCCAAACTTCTCGACAATATAATCTACAGATATTTAATATCTGTCTGTCACTTCTCAGTCAATATAAATTATAGTTTACAAATTCCAACGTACTTGCATGTTTGTAAAATTAAATCTTTTTGGGTGGACAAATGTGTTGTGGTAAAAGCTGGTCAGGTTGTCCAAGAACAATTAACACTCAAAACTAAAGTATCCCTATGCTAAAAAAAAACTCCTGGACTTCTTCACAGGGACCACATTGTAGATGTATCAATTAAAGAAAAAAATGATTTTCTTTGTGATCCTCACACACTCTAATAGTGGCAAACTTCATCATCGGGCCCAAGCCCAACCCCTAAAAGCCAGGGTGGGCTCTTTCGATATTCCAGGAGCACTTGGATAGATCCTACCGGGGAGCTACATATTAAAAATACCTCTCTCACTAAGATATCCCTTTATTAGTAGTGAAAGTGGGTATGAGTTAAGAAGAAATACGTGGGGAGGTACATTAGGATATTAGGGTCCTAAGACCCTCCCTCAAGCAGTCAACATGTTTAAGCCCCTTCGACTGATCCACATTGTCCTGGGCTTTCATCAGGACATATATTGTGTAATAGCCCCGGTGTCAGTGAAATGCATGCACAAGCCTGGAGTGGCGGGGACAGATAGGTGCAAATGAAGTGTGTTTTCCCTCACTGACTGTGACTACAGGGCCTGCCCCATCTCTCCTAGAGAAGCTCAGAAATTAACCAAAATGGGTGCCACAATCGCGCTGTACACTAAATGTAAGGCAAGTAATTTTGCTCCTTGAGTGTGTTGATTCCTGTGGTTCTTAACTTGCCAGTTAACCTATCCAAATAACCACCGTCACCATTATCTACACATTATCCAGGAGATGAATGACCCCCCCCCCCTTTCACCAATACAGCCCCCAGCCACACCAGTAGCATCTACCTATGAACCTTGAGCCTCTCAAAGGCGGATAGACCATGATCGCCAGCATGATGGCCCATCATAGTATAGGAGTACCCAACTCAGAAGTTCCAGTTTAAAGGAGCAATATGTTGTCCTTGGTCCACTCCCCTCAGGCCGTCCAGAAATTGTCCCAGTCAGCTATTTGGAGTTTGCACAGACCTTTCGCACTTCCATATGAATGGGTTTGCTATCCACCTACATCGATTGCAGTACCGTGCTTCAGAATTCAAGTGAAGGGGCTGAGGCAGTCTTCCACTAGTAAGTTATTGCTTGCTTTACCAACGGTAGACTCAAATCGAGATAGTGAGTCTTCTCCCTGCGTTTTTTATTGGGCATTTAAATAGTGCATACATCCCAAGTAGGCAGTAGAGGCAAGTAGTCCCAGTTGCTTGTCTTGATAAACTTTCTCCCATGAAGCATACTGAGATGGGCTGCTCTACAGGATGTAGTTAACGTTGGCTACTAATAATGATCAGCGCAGGCAAGAGGCGGAGGTAGTTTTGTCTGCTTATAGCAGTCTTTAATGATTTAATGTGTTCATGTTGCTGCAGGGTACTCTTCTGGTGACTTGTTATAGTGCAGGCCCTGTTGACCAAAGTGGTCTTCTTTTGATCAAGCATGTATGTTGGCATGGGATTTAGATATGCTGTTGAGTCGTCAACAGATCTAGCACTTTTCTGTGTAATATTCTTCTCTATGAGACTACACCCAACTTTTAAAATGGTGTCTAAGTTCATTTGGGTGATCTTCCGTTTGTTCAAACCTGGATGCCCTTGAATGAATTGCACGTCTGGTGTACACTAGTCTTTCATCTATATACCAGAATTGGACTAATCCTGTTTCTTTTAGGTGCCTATTTGGATCCACTTTGTAATTCTGCAGGCTTCAATGGTTTCCATCCTGTGAATGTCTGGTCTTCATTCTTGCCTCCCTTGGCTAGGCGTAAAGTGTGTGTGGTGTAAACGTATGACATTTTGGCAGAGCATTACAAGGAGTGAGGTGAAGAGCAGGTCTGGTAAAGATAAGTCACCAGTGCATAAGCCCACACAGTACTTACCATCGGTTGGGTCCCACCTTACTCTCGTTTCCTTGTGGTTGTCCTGCTACCTTTGTCCAGCGTCCTTCCACTGGACACTGCCTCTTAAAGTACACTTTTTTTGATGTACTTTTCACCAACCATCGTTCTTTTTAACCCAATCGCCTGTCACCATTGTTTCCCACCCCCCTCACTCTTTCTTTTTTCTTTTTTTTTATTCTTGGAATGTTTATATAGCGTAATCTCGACCCAAAGGTATTGTCACTCTTTACATGAGCCTCATTTACTTTTCACAAAAACACATTTATTGTTTACTTTATAGGCACGTGCAGGATTTGCCCAGAATCTCAGAATGCTGTGCAGTCGTCAAGACTCAAACCTGGTTCCTTAGGTCCTCAGGTGTCAGTCCTGGTCGTAACGCCACAGCCCTATTAAACATTAATAGCTACTATTTGGCTCTGCACACCAGCTCAGGCTGCAGTTGCAACATGACTTGAAGTAAACAAAGAAAGCTGTGGCAAAGCCAGTGGTCTTGGCAATGCGAGTGCTATTGGTTTTGTCACTGTCTTTTATCAATGTTGTATAGCAGCATCAGCCATGTTGAGCAACAGCCATGCTTCTTTCTTTATTCAGTTATAAACTGGGAACTACAAGCATAAGACTGAATCGAAAAATAAAACTGGTCTGTGTTTGCTACTCATGCATGGATCCTTTTAAAAAAAAACTTTTTATTATTTTAAACAAGAAAAAAGGAATAGACTTATCCGGTGCCTGACATACATATGCTGATAATGGGGTGAACAGGAACAATAGCAGTATAGACGTGGAACAAAAGAAGAATCTCTGAGAGGCCAGCTCCAATGAATACGGAATAAGACTTGCAACATTACAATCGATAAACAGTTTAAATGCGGACCCTCAAGACCCTCCCACCCATAGTATCAAAACAGCAGAAGAATCATGACAACCAGACACTAGAATTTAAAAACAAATCAGGATATTTCGCCAATATTGCTAGTATGAAGAGACTAAAAAGAGAATGGGGAAAAAAGGGAAACCATATGAGCGACAACAAAAAGAAAACAAAAAACCCACCCTGCAACGGTTATCGCTTAACCCCCACTAGCAGTGTGCCTGTCGCCCTAACTAATTCTAAAAGTAGAGAGAAGAAAAACCGTGGGGGAGGGCACTTCCAACATAAGCTCCCAGCACCCCCTATGATAAAAAGTCAATAATGTTTGTAATCAACAAGAGATAAAGTAGGGGGAGCCTTGATGTACCGCCCAACCTCCCGCAAGACTAACGGCAGCAAAATCTACTTCCAGTAAGGCCTTAATACCAACTACAGTCGAACATTCTCAGCCCTGGCCCCTCCGAATCATTATGCGAACCCCTCCAATTACTTCAGCAGGAGAATCGAAGTGAAAAAAGATTATGAATAGGTGCAGTACAATACAATGTAAAGTCAGAAAGTTGCCAAGAGCTTCAGCAGTGCAGGAACACTCCTTCATGGACGGATAGTCCCAATGCAGTTTTTCCCATGATCGGAAAGTTACCAAAGAATGAAAGGATAGTGCAGAAGTCCAAGGACAATCACCCACAGGATTATCCGGGTAGGGGACGCAAATCGATTCTCTCAGTCAGCGATGATGATAGGTACGCCAATATGTCCGATACACTGGGTTCAGGATTTTCCAGGAGACCAACCACGGGCTGTTGCACCTCTAGTCGCACGGGGTCCTCGTTCAGAGTCAAGATGGTTGTAGTTGAAATCGTAGCTTGTGGAAATACTTGATGTAACCGGGTCCGGTTCCACGCACTCAATCGCCGATGAGCCCGTCATCATTTTGTGAATCGGGGCATCCACATGGGAATGAAACGCCCCGATGGCTGCCAATATTGTCTTTAGCGACAGCTCACTCTCCGCCCGGTCCAATTCTCCACGCTCAGCAACAATCATGTCTACTTCCCCCAGGGAGCCGGCTTCTTCGGGGTGACAGACAGGAGCGGGACAGACTGCATCGGAGGGGACCGATCAGTTTCTAGGGCGACGATATGTACCTCGCTTCGAGAGCGAAGAACCAGACTCACCGAAACCAGGTGTGCGGGCCAGGGACCTCCACCAACGGCAACGGTCGTGCCACGTCACTCCTCCCTCAATGTTGATCAGGCAAAATGAGCGCCGTCAAGATCGGGCAAAGAAAAAACCTCCACTACGGTGGACCGGACCCTGACTGCCACTCATGGCCAATGTTGTTCAACTACGACACGGCCAGTTCAAAACCCGAGGCCCGACTCTCCTGCTGGATTAGGCCGCAAACTTCAACTCAACGCAGCTCCACCATCCTAGCAAATTAAATCTTCAGAATTGTACCATCTGAGTGAGCGTCGGTTCATCTATTAAGAGGTCGGGCGTAAAATCAGGATTATCGACAGGATCTTCTGGCAGGATACGGAGGTCGGCGGAGCCGGGAGCCGAAGCGGTCATCTTGGTTGCTAGCGTAGCTCCCCCCTCCCCCCTCCCCCCCCCATCATATGCATGGATCCTTAAAAAGTTGAGTCCTCGGTGTGGATGGTCAGTCTGATCACTCTCGGTGAACCTGGTGCTCAGGCAAATAAAACCAACCTGGGGAAAAAAGTAAGACCAGAAGGAACATGAGTGGGAAAGAAACAAGTATTTGCAATGCAATAGGTCTCGCATTTTCTAAAGTTTGACCTATTGGTGTTGTAAATGACCATGCCTTTTATTATTGCAGGCTTTTTCAAACACATAAATAATAGGCCTTTTCTTTTACAATGCCAATAGCTCAAATTCTTGCAAATGTGAGACCTATTGCATTGCAAATGCTTTTTTTTTTTTTTTTGGTAAGCACGGGGAGATTAAGTGATTTGCCGGGAATCGCAGGATTTTGAGCCGGTGCTGAGACTCAAACTTGATTCCCCTGCTCCAAAGCCGGCAGCCTGGCAGTTAAACTACACCTCTCTTAGCTTCTCCTCTTCTGTGTTAAACTGCTCGTGCTCTCGTTTCGAGGAAAATCGCTCATTGTTTGTCCTTCCTCAGGCATTGCAGCGCCGGCCCGACGTGGAGCATGCCCAAATGATCAAGAATGGCCCCTTTCGGGGTGTGTGAGGGCACTTCCTTCATTTGGAGGTTATTCCACAGACCTGACTACCACTACCTCCCTTAGGAACTGCACACTCTTATATTTAAACTATTGTTATTAGTGAGTACGTGTGTTGGACCTATTCAAAAGCTCCTGGTTCCTCTCATTTTGGGGAGGATAATTATATCCTGCCGGGATCTATTAAACCACATCTTGGAGAAAGACAAGCAGCACCATTGCTGAGGTTGCTTCTCTGAGAAATAAAAGTGCAAAGTGTGATCGGAAGCAGCCGCCATTGCTGAAGCTGGTGTCCCATTAGTGCAGTGTACATTAATAAAGTAAATAGTTCTCGCGACTGCTAATGAAAGCTCCCGGGTTGGGACACTAGTGAAAGGGCCAGTCCTCATGGGAGGTAACAGAAGACCGGGTGGTACTCGGGAGGGACTAATGAGCCTAATAACCAATCCAACATTTACAAAAGGCAATACCACAAACCAATAAACTATGGATGGAGAGTGGGTGGAGCTTCAAGTGCATATCCTAATACAGCATGCCTTGCAGAGCGGCGTATGTGCTTCCCAGGCTCGACCCAAAACGTAACGGACCGCAAAAAGTGTCCAATTAAAACAAGGGCTTTTTACAGAGCTGTGGCCGTTTACCCTTGTTGTTCCCATTCTTGGTTGCTTCTGTATTTACACTTTGCACTTTTGTGCCTTGGGCCTTCTATGCAAGGGGCCACTTGGAACAAGTGTCGTAAACAGCTCCCCCTTAAGTTCATGGCAGCTGTTTGGAGGAGACTGCTGATTGTAGCATGACACGCCACCCTACTGAAGTCTGGGAGGCGAGGATGCCATAGGCTCAGCGTAGCCTACGCTCAAATTGGTGTTGAAACTTGCAAAGTACTACTCTCAATTTAAAGCACACAAAAGTAGGACGCAGGCTGTCATTTACTTGTGGATGCGAAGTGCAGGGGAGTATGATCAACAAGGAACAAGCTGAACACTAGCAAGGGTTGGGGGTATGAGTCGGGGTTGTTAAAGAAACTGGTAGGATTGAGAGGGGGAAAAAAGCAATGGGATGGGGCATGTAGACCCTTGTAGAAAACAAATAGCACACATGCAAGAGTGTTGTGTATGTGCTGCGGCAAATATCCAGAAACCTACAGAACGTGGAGTGGGGAACTCTATGGTAGGGCATGTATGCAACCATAGCTATACAGGTCTTAGCTGTGGAACCCTTCAGCTGTTGGTTTTCATGGTTTTCATTTGCATGGGTGGGCTATTTATCAAGGACATAGCATTTTCCATTTGTGTTGCCATTAGGTTTTGGGGATTGCACTCAAGTAATTTGTTGTTAGATTAGAAGCAATGTGTGCTCTTTGATACGTTTAATTTGCTGGCACAGGCATTTTAATTTCTCGCATTTTTTTTGTAATTGTTTACAAAGTTTTGAAAGTAAGCAACATAAATGGGGGTGGGAGGGGCAAGGGACGTCTGAAAGCATGAGCCCTCGGAGTGCTTGGACACAAACGAGCTCCAAAAACTGAAGCAGTAGATGGACACATCTTTGGTCCATGGTTTAGGGGAGGGCAAAACCAGACTAGGCATGGTGCATGCATGCAGTGACACACTTCAACTAAGGATATGAGAGCAACTTTGCAGCGGACAAAAGGTAAATCTGTAGGTGGACTGTAGCCCACTAACTAAGCAAATGTCTCGTAGAGACAGCACGTGTACTGTCTACCCGAGACCTAAGAAGTAATGACTCGGTGAACGCTGGTCGCACCATACGCTTTGTTTTTAATTACTTTGAGTTATGTTAAAGGTATTTGGTTTACTCTGTTTTGCAGTGTTGAGCCCTCTGTAATCTTATCTTTCTACTTGTGAGCCCTTTAGCCTTCTTTCTTTCAATTCTGCCGTTCCCTGTCTTTTCGAAGCGCCAACAGTTCTGTGTTGCTGTATTTGTTGCAGATAATATGGCCTCGAAAGGAGGAGGTGTGAAGGGCAACACCTCAATCAGATTTAATCTGGGGGATCGTGTAGTGTGCGGCTTCCCACTTGGATGCAGAATGCATGTATTACCATTGATGTTTAAGTGATCATTTCCGTACCTAGGCAGATTGGTACGGGTCAGACCATTGAAATGAATAGAAGTAAATGGTCATGTTCACACGTGATGTCATTGTTTTAATTTGTCCTGTAATATGAATCATGTAATTGATGGGATCATTGGCATTAAAGAAATAGGCTGTCAATTAGTCATTCGTTTTGTCCTTGTTTTTAATCTGTAAGTGGATGTGCAGCCATGTGTAATGGAGCAAATACCACAGTTACTGGTAGAACAGGCGGAGTATGATTCTGGTCATTGCCACATGACTCTAATACAGAATGCCGTGACTACCAAACCGCTGACTCCAGGGGTGTGTTGATGACCCTAAAGAAACTGCAAACCTAATGAAGGAATGGAAGTGCAGTCGACGGAGGGGAAGAGGCACAAAATTGAGGGAGCAGCAAGAGGGCATATGACAAGTGTGAGAACAAAACGGGGGCAAAGAGGGAAACATACGGGCGAAACACATGCGTAGTGCCGGAGAAGAGGAGCACACAGACGAGAGTAACATGGAGAGATGGATCGTGAGGGGGGAGGAGAAGCACACAGACGACAGGGTAACAAGGAGTTGTTGACAGGAGATGCACAAGAGGGGGACAGCTGGAAAACACAACTGCTGTCTAAGTGCTTAACCCCTTCCACGCTGATGACGAGCTGGGCTCGTCATGGCGTAGCCTCCTCGAACGCTGATGACGAGCCCAGCTCGTCACGTAACATGAGCTTTTAAAAATCTCAGCGTACGAGCGGAATTCCGCTAGCGTGCATGAGGAAGTAAAAGAAGTAAGTAGTTCCTTACAAGTTAGCAGTGTAGGACTCCTACGAAGAAATTCTGCTCCAGGGAAGTGCCAGTCACAATATTGATAATGGAAGTAATCTTGTAAAAAAAAAGTAAATGAGTAACTGCCAATGGGAAGCTGTGGCTGGGCTTTAAGCCCACTCCAAGTTCTTGGTAATCTCACAATAGATATTTTGAAATCAGACAGGCTCGACCTAAAATGTTTTACACCATATCACATAAAGATGTAATAATGGCCATTTGTTTACATAGGCTAAAATGTAGACCAAGTAACCGTGATCATAAAAGAACTTGAGGCATGGATTTTGCGTTTTGGATTAAAAATATACTACTGTTGCCTTTGGGATTTTGATGACCCATTAGTAACACTTTCATATCTGTACGGGTACTCTCCTGTTTGCTTTGTGAGTCAAACTAAAGGGCGAGTGAGGTGGAGATTTTTGTGTAGTGGAAGTTCTGGTCTTGCAGAGATTTGGAATATCTGTCCGTGCTTCATTGTCGGACTGCTTGGAAAGGAATTCACCCTCGTGACTAAAGCCGCTGATGAAACACATGACTTAGCGTCCATGAATTGAGCGATTCTGTCATTGCATAGGGAGGGAAGAGAATTTCCCACAATCGCCCTTTACTGTGATGTTTTTAAAATGGCAGTAGTGTGTGTTAGGTGAATTATTCAGGCTGTCATCTCTTGTGTGTTCACTTAATCAGTAGTGATTTCTGAATTTCAAAGGAAATATGTGCCTGGGACAATAAAAGAACTCCCCTCAAAATACTTGTCAATAAAGAAGCAAGTGTGAAAGGTATAGCCGCAAAATGTAGGCTAGGTTTTAAAAGAATCAAGAAGGGGCTTGTATCTTTTGTAACCTTTTGTGGATTTACATATTTTTCACTGACCATATTTGAATATGGTTCCTTAGCAAGGCTTCCCACTGAGAATTTCTTAAGTCGAGAGCATTTTTAGCACAGGAATGACAGCGAATCTCCGTATTGCTACCAATTCTTTAAAGTATTCCTATTGGGGCTATTGGCTTAACCTAATTGTGTATATTTGTCTCACCTCGGGCTATTGGCAGTTTAGTATATCATTTTACCTACAATGAAGAGGACTCGATTATAGTAGGTATGAGGGACAGTTTCAGTTAAGTTATGCATGGTTATTGTCACATAGTAAACCCCATGCTAGTAACGTTTTCTGTGATCAAATATTTCTCTGCATCAATCCGAATCTCTAATTCCTTCCACTGGTCAGAACATTGGCATTTTGCTGTTCAAGCAAATGTACCTCTAGCGTTTTTTGACTCAAAATTAATATAGATGCACATTTTTTTTCTCCTAAACTTAAAAGGCGAAGTATTGATGCAAATACCACACCGGTATCACATTGCAGCCTATAAGTCTGATGAATGATGTGAAGATATTAGAATTTTGTAACACACTTGCTCAATATTTGTTACATTTCTCTAATGGTTAGTATTACAGGATTTTGGTTTGCCAGGGAAATGTTGCAGTGAATGCCTGTAGTCCTGCAATACCAGTGCATTTTAAAGCAAATTCATTGGCGAGAAAGACAGGTTTATGGGGGTTCTATTGGGGTCTATAGGGCTGCTTGCAGGAGGTACACTGACAGTGTGTCATCTTTTAGGTGGCCCACTGTCAGTGCGCTACCTGACAGCTTCTTTGCCTCTGTCTCGCATCGGTAATACAGCGTGGGTGGCAAATGAGGCATGGGGATTTCCTCATTTGCATGGGGCACGCCCCCATGCAATTGAGGGAATGCCTCCTTGAAGATTTTTTGGTGCTTATTGTGCTCCAGCACTTTCGGTATTACAGAAGCGGTCCACACAAGTGTCTGCACGCCCTGCTGTAATACCAAAGTGCCCCAGGGGTGCACAAAGTATGCACAAACGCCTGTTGCTCCCCAGGGCACTTAATGTAATACAGTCCCTGGTACATCTGCTCATCTTCAACCTCATCACTTTTTCTCTTTAGCACCCTCGTTTTACAACTTACCCCCTCACCCCCCAAAGGCACTCTCGCATCTCCCTCACTTCACATTCAAACATACACTGCACTCATTTAAACACGTAATTTAAAAAAAAAAAACTTTTGCTCTAACTATTGTGGCATGTGTACCCCCGTCAGTTATTTGCACAGAATTCCATTTGCAACTGGGACTACATTACCATTCGTGTGCTCTGTAGAGTGGCCAACCCACTGGCAGCCACTTCGCTTTGCTTACAGCCTTGGCGCCAGAGCTCTCAAACGAAGCACCTCCAACATCTGGCACAACTCAAAGTATGCACTATACAAGAATAATAAGATGCACACAAATACAGAAACACAACAAAATGAAATAGCGAACACTCTTTGGAATGCAAGATTGAGTAAAACGTGAAATCGGAGAATGTAAATTACTGACTTGCATTACCATAACGTTTTTAACATTCATTATTCGTAAATCTATCCATGTTTCTGGCATTAATGTTAAAGGCATGAAGATGGGGCCTGTTTCAATGCCGTACAGTATTTAACTGTCTTTACTAGAAGTACATATTTCTCCCTTTGTGCCAACACTGATATTTGGAGGACCTTCGCAAGAGTGGGGAAAATGCTCGTTTTTTTGCTTGTTTAGTTTGAGAACAAATACAGCAGCTCCACTTCCAAAGGGGCCAGTGATCTTCTGCCATGGCCTATGTTGTCACATTGGAGGACGTTTATTGTGACCAGGGGGTTTCAGCACAAAATACATAACACAAGGTTAGCATTATAACACTTAACATTACTGAGGGCAAAGCGCCAAATCACACATGCTGGCATCCAGTCTTACCGTGTGACGAATAGGTAAGAGTGGGTTCTGTGCTTTTAAATGACCCCACATAGGGATGCATTTTGCAACAGTGGCTCCCACTAAAAACTACAATGGCAATGAAGGGCTTTAGAAAGGAAAGCCAAGTCGCATTGCAGGAATTTGAATTACTGCCTGGCTTCCATCTCCTGCTTCAGAGCGAGGCAGGATAGGCAGCCTCGGACAGACAGACTAGGTGTTCTGTGTTTAGGTCGAGGGACGTAGCTCTCACTGCGAAGCAGTGAGGGGGCAGAGTCCCGAAGAATTAAGGTTTTGGAGTTAGGGGCTTTGAACCCGCCTCTCTCCTCCATTGGCTGGCTTCCTAAACGGAGGCCAGCTGTTTGAGGAGAAGGGAGTCACTCCAATAAAGCCCCGTCTCTTTCAGATTCGGGGCTTGTTTTTTTTTTTCGTTCTTTAACCCTGTGACGTCACCCAGAACCCAAAAACACACCCCCAAATCCGAAATTTTTGGAAGCTTGCTGCCGCCATTTTTTTGGTGCCGTTTTTTTCTCTCACTTCGCGGACACCTTAAGTGACCCGGCATCTAATGGAAACAGAAACTAAATTAGAGGAGCTTTTGGAAACTTTAACATGCTTATTACCCTCGAGGTATGCAGCTAACTCTGAGAGCGCGCGGTGTGTGCCAGGGGGCAGGAACCTGCTCTCGTTTACTAAGCACTTCAGGAATGGATGGGAGTGATTTTAGACGTGAAAACAGAGCGAGGTTTTGAAGAGAAAAAAAAGCATAAGTGAAAACTAAAAAACTGTGAGGAGGCGGGAAGTTGTGATACTTTATTGGATTCTCCGTGAACTCCTCGCGAAACAGTGATTCGGGAGTTATCGAACCTGCGTAAATGTAACCTGATCTTTACGCGGCATTGGGGCTTACTGCGCTTATGGTCGCGCGTAGTTGGGCGCTCTTTCAATCTAGAAAGGCACAGCTCACTGTGCACAACCGCTTGAGGCCCCAAGAGTTGCGACGGGAGAAGAGGCAGAGATGATGAACTTGCCCTCTCACCCCCTTCTTGCAGGTCCAGAGCCCCTAAACCAGGGAGCAGAGACTGGCGCGCAGCACGGCAGCCCTCTATGCATGGGTGCGCACAGGAGCGTGCAAGGAAACAGGGGACCGCGGGAGAGGGGGCGAGTACCGGGGCCGGCTTCGGTGGCAGAGAGCCAGGCCCGGCCCAGCCCTCGGGCCTCTCTCCTGGCGTGGCACTGCCACAACACAGCATGGCATGTCATATTCACATCGGTACAACGCCACCTCGTCTGCATAGCAGATCACCCGGTGTATACTGAGGAGTGCCGTGTCCTTCACATGGTATAGCGCCTAGCAGATCATCCGGTGTATACTGATGACCGCCGTGTGTCCTTCACATGGTATAGCGCCTAGTAGATCATCAGGTGTGTGATGAGACGGACCCGTGTGTCATTCACATGGTATAGCGAGGTCTCGACGGTATATCGCCTAGCAGATCGTCCCGTGAGTTGAGGAGCCGGGCCGCCTTGTGCTATTCACATCGGTATAGCGCCTGCATCTATCAGGGTGCCTCTAGGGTGGCCTTTCCTCTTTCCCCCCCAAGTAGCTGCTCCGTGGCCCTGCTCAGGAGGTCAGCGTCACACACGGGTGTGTTTTCGCTTATCCAAACACGGCCCCTGGAACTCGCCTGTTGCCTCCGTTTTTAAGTCGAGGACTCGGCTCTGTCTGTGGGTGGCTCTGTGTGGGTGGCTCTGTGGGTGAAAATGCAATAGGTCATGCATTTGCAAGCGATTAAGTTATTGGCATTGTAAATGACCATGCCATTTATTTATGATTTAAAATAAAAAAAGTCATGAGCAATGCCAATAGCTCTACCTTTAATAATGCTGAGACCATTGCATTGTAAATGCTTGTTTTTAATTGTTTACAAAGTATTTTAAGAATGGTATTTGGTAAAGACACATTGCTCCTCACAAACCATCCTTGCACATTTGTTTTACTTGGTTGTCATGATAACGCAGTTGTATTTGCAGCTTTTTTTCTTGTAGGATTTCTTAGCAAAGCAATGACTTTGACTTTGATAAAACTTTATTCGGATATAAAATATTCCATTAAAAGTACACAAAGTTTAAGAAATAAAATATACAGTTAAAAACATTTAAAAATTTCACAGCATGTGCACTAATACCCATAGTATAATATAATAGATACAACAAGTGGACAGACAGAATAAAAATTATACACGAGAGCCAGTTTATGTAATATTACAGCAAGGTTTATTTAGACTAGCAGCAGAGTTTACAAATAGCAGCATATTTGAGAAAAGTGCATTAAGGATATCAATGTACATATAATGTAAATCAATTAAATGCAATCTTCTAGCTACATAGGGGGCTAGTGCTAACCAGCCACAGGTTCAAGAAATTTAAGGTTATTTAAAGAAACAGAGCAACAGTTACTCTGGATCAACCAAGAACTCTGCAATAGTTAATGCAAGCCTTTAGGAAACAAGCTATGGGGTTCACACTAAATTCAGTGTCTAGGCATTGGAGAGCAAGAAGCGCCGGACGACAGCGGCGCAATCCCATGTTTTTTATTAGTCAGACCCCCCAGGATATAGCGGCATGGATTGGCAAATTTAGCGGCACAAAAATGAAAATTTAGCGGCACAAAAATGGAAATTTAGCGGCATTTAGCGGCATTTTATTTTGGGTTTTTTGCAACACCAAACACAGATATCTTACTGTTTGAGTTATTTGACAACATGGAGCTATGCACATTTTGTTTATTTACAATTCAACCCATTTGTTTTAGGTAAAAGGCATGTTAATCTTGGGCATGTACGTTCAGTTCTTCAGAGCACTCCAAGTCTAGACCAGTATTGTGTTGCTGGTTATAATGTAAAAACAATAATGCCCGGATCGATTGTTCTGAAAGGGACCGTCGTCTGGAAGAGAGAATAATTTTGTATATGCTGTTGCTCCTTTCAGCATCTGCAGAGCTTGTTACACAGTCTTTGTACACAGCTGCAAGTTGGGAAAGAGCTGGAATGCGGTCAGCCAGCCCACGCCAAAAGAGGTCGGTGTCAATAAGTCCAGAAACAGACGCCTGCACTGCTTCTGGCCCTACATTTTCAAAGTACAGGCGAAGCTCCTGATCGGGAACTTCGCTGAAACCAGGGATGGCTGAATAGGCAGTCTTGTCATTAGGCAGGATGCAGAGCCGCGCAGGGTTAAAAATGCGCACTTGTTTTAAGAATTGTATGCCTGGCTGGGCCTCCCCCATGTATTTGGCCACCTTTTCTAATGAATGTTCAAAAGCTTCATTAAGCTGGGCTGTTATTTTTTTTTTCTGTGCCAGACTTAATTTTGCCCCTGCAGTGGTCCGTAGAAATGGCTCTAGTGACTCCACAGTGAGGACTGAATTGTTGGTTAGGTTCATGTGGAGGTCCTCCAAATAATCGTATACCTTCATGGTCACTGGTGTCTGGCTCTGGAATAACTCCATCAGGTTCAAAATGCTTTGGCATTTTTCTGCCACAATGTCCAATTGGACTTTTATGCACTCCCTTTGGTCGGTGTTAAAAATCTTCTGTAGGTTTTCAAGGGAGTCTGGGGGAGACTTGCTGAGTTGCATCTCTGACTCCACAAACCCAGCATAGGCCTCAAAGTGCTTGCAGTGGTACTGGACAGCGGCAAACCAGGAATTCCAGCGGGTACTGCAAGGATCAGGTGCCACCCGTGCCTTCATCCCATGGTTCTCTGCAAGATGGTGCAAGTACCTTCTCTTTCTGCTGCCGGCCATGTAAAAGATGCGGGAGAAGTACAGCAGGAAAGCATTTAGCTCCACAAAAGGCTTCCTAAATGACTCTCCAACAAGATTCATTATGTGTGCCAAGCAGGTGATGTGGATGGAGTTTGGGTACAGATTCCTCAACACTGTGTTGAATGCCTTGAGCATGTATGCCGCGTTGTCAGTGTTGAAGGAAACAACGTTCTGGAAGTCTATGCTGTACTCTGTGAGCACCTTTACAACCGCTTGCGCTACAGTCCCATGGTTGCACTGGGATAGGAAGACTGTGTCCAACAGGTAGGTATGGATCTGACGAGCACCCTGCGGAGAGACTGCTGCAACTAGCACATTCAAAACACACCGCCCTTCGACATCTGGTGTTTCGTCAAAGATAACGCTGATCTTCTGATCTTCCAAGAGCTCTTTCAGCTCGTTCTTGGCACTTGTATATCTCTCTGGGAGATACCGTTCTTGCAGCTGATGACTCCCAGGTATCGCTCCACCATTCCGTACTCGCTCGTGCAGGAACTTGCGCAACACAGGGTGGTCGGTTTTGCTGAGCGGAATGTTCAACGCGGTGCAGACGTTAACCCACTCAGTTATCATTTCGTGGTTTGCGACACCTGCAGCTGTACTCTTGGTGAATAGCGAGTTCACTGTCATCTGCCGTGCACGTTTCGGCGAAGATTGAAGGTCAGGATCATCTGAACAGCGCTTCAAATGTTTTTGGGACCGCACATGCATATCCACAGTGTGTTTCCGGATGTGGTCCACCGCCACATTGCACACACTGCAAAATAGCACCCCACCATCAGCGTGCATCACATTGCTGTAGTCTCTGGCCCGGTCTGCTGCGGTTATCTGGGTGGGCAGATGTGATCTGTGCTTCACACCCTTTGCAAGCTGCACAAACTTATCCATTCTGCTTTTCTTGTGGTGGCTTGTGGCTCCCTTGTAAAAAAGAAGATCTCCCGGTTGTGGCGCAGTCAGTTAAGTCACCTACAAAAATAGTTGGTATTACTAAGGGCACCTCAAAGGTGGGAAAGGCAATTGTTGAAAGGAAAGTTCAGAAAGCGCCGGTGCTCAACGATAAGAAATGCATGCAACCCTGGAGCACAAGTAACGTGACAAACGTGATGGGCCATAACTGCAATGGTAAATGCCAGTCCCCGAACGGTGTTGAGCAAACAGACAGAGAAAACAGCAATTGCCCCAAACCAAAATAAACAAATAAGAAATTCTCCTGAGGTGCCCACTACCCCAAACTTACCAGTGCGCTGCGGCAGCTGACCCAATTCGGGCTCTTTCAACAGCAGATCCTTCCCAGTGATGCTCTGTAAAAGAAACCAAGTAAAGAGTTAGGAAACTCACCAGGTGCCCACAACCCCAAACTTACCAGTGCGCAGCGGCACCTGGCCCAATGGCAAGTAAAAATTAATGCCAAAGGGTCAAGATTCAGGACAAAACTAGTACAGTGACAGTAAAAAAAAAATCAGGCCAAAGGGTCAAGATTCAGGACATAAAAATTCAGTACAGTGCAGAGAACACAACAATTCCCCAGAACCAAAACAAACAATTATGAAATTCCCCACAGGTGCCCACAACCCCAAACTTATGGACACCCCCAAACTTACCAGTGCGCTGCGGCAGCTGACCCAATTCGGGCTCTTTCAACAGCAGATCCTTCCCAGTGATGCTCTGTAAAAGAAACCAAGTAAAGAGTTAGGAAACTCACCAGGTGCCCACAACCCCAAACTTACCAGTGCGCAGCGGCACCTGGCCCAATGGCAAGTAAAAATTAATGCCAAAGGGTCAAGATTCAGGACAAAACTAGTACAGTGACAGTAAAAAAAAATCAGGCCAAAGGGTCAAGATTCAGGACATAAATTCAGTGCAGAGAACACAACAATTCCCCAGAACCAAAACAAAGAATTATGAACTTCCCCACAGATGCCCAGCCCAAAATTTTGCCCGGCCGGGGGCCCGCCGCGTGCGGCGGGCCCCCACAACAAAGGCCAAGAAAAGAATTATGGCCCCCGGGGGCCCGCCGCGTGCCCCTTGTGCGGCGGGCCCCCACAACAGAGCACAAGAAAAGAATTATGGCCCCCGGGGGCCCGCCGCGTGCCCCTTGTGCGGCGGGCCCCCACAACAAAGACCAAGTAAAGAATTATGGCCCCCGGGGGCCCGCCGCGTGCCCCATGTGCGGCGGGCCCCCACAACAAAGGCAAAGTAAAGAATTATGGCCCCCGGGGGCCCGCCGCGTGCCCCATGTGCGGCGGGCCCCCACAACAAAGGCAAAGTAAAGAATTATGGCCCCCGGGGGCCCGCCGCGTGCCCCTTGTGCGGCGGGCCCCCACAACAAAGACCAAGTAAAGAATTATGGCCCCCGGGGGCCTGCCGCGTGCCCCATGTGCGGCGGGCCCCCACAACAAAGGCAAAGTAAAGAATTATGGCCCCCGGGGGCCCGCCGCGTGCCCCATGTGCGGCGGGCCCCCACAACAGAGCACAAGAAAAGAATTATGGCCCCCGGGGGCCGGCCGCGTGCCCCTTGTGCGGCGGGCCCCCACAACAGAGCACAAGTAAAGAATTATGGCCCCCGGGGGCCCGCCGCGTGCCCCATGTGCGGCGGGCCCCCACAACAAAGGCAAAGTAAAGAATTATGGCCCCCGGGGGCCCGCCGCGTGCCCCATGTGCGGCGGGCCCCCACAACAAAGGCAAAGTAAAGAATTATGGCCCCCGGGGGCCGGCCGCGTGCCCCTTGTGCGGCGGGCCCCCACAACAGAGCACAAGTAAAGAATTATGGCCCCCGGGGGCCCGCCGCGTGCAAGCCGGTACCTAGCTTACCTGACTCTCCTGCTCTCCTGCTGCTGGCTTGGGTCTCCCGTCGTCGTCCGTGGCGTGGTCCGCCGTCGCCGTGGTGGTGTCTCTCGTCTTCTCTTCTCGTCTTCTCGTCTCTCCTCTTCTCCTCTCTCTCCTCCCTCGGGCGCGAAATCCTGGAGCAGGCGGGAAGCAAAGCACACCTGGCAACCTGGGAAGTGGAAGAATGGAAGAGCAGCGCAGAGCGCAGGCGGCAATAAGAGAAGAAACACACGATTGAGATTGGCTCCTGTGGGCGCCAATGGAAACGGCGGATTTCGCGGCCGGTTTGCCAAAAATCGCGGCATTTGCACAAAGATGCAAATTTCGCGATTTTTTTGCAAATCGCGATAAGCTGGAGGGTCTGCTTAGTGGAATAACCCACTGTGTCCGCGGGTATTCACAGTAGCTACACAAAAAAAACAATATGTTAAGAGTGATTGCTCTGATCGCTCGTCGCAGGGGCAAGGAGAAAGATTGCTAGACCAGTCATTGTGCTTCGGGGAAGTTAACAATCAATGAAAAAATATTGAAACGAAACCGGGTTAGCACATAATCTGTGTTGGGATGTAGTAAATCAGGCTGAATCCCACGCGAGGTCTGAGCCGCTAGAAGATGGACATTTGATGACTTTGTAATCTCTTTAGTTAGGCGAAGCTCACGCAGATGAGATTGGCATTGGGTTTTCAGGCTTGCCCGTGTTATATCTGCTGTGGTTTCAGGGTGTAAAAAGTAAGTCTCTAAACTTACGTCTGCTAAAAAGTTGCACACCTAAGCCAACCATGGGATGGATTTCCAGTTATCTAAAGCTAGGCAGTCTGTGATTAAGGAACGGGTCAATTTGCATTCCTTTGTTCGCCATATACGGTGCCATAGGAGTATTGGCTGGATAGCAATGGTGTCGGATAAAAAAATCCAAGCCTAGTTCCAGGTGGCAACCGTAAGTCGGGGAGCTTTTTGGGACAGCAAGGAGGTATCTTATGAAACAATTTTGTACTTTTTGCAAGATATCAGTTGCGACGTGGCCCCACACCCCTGCTCCATATGTTGCCACTAAGCAACACTTTGCCTGGTATATTTGGAGCATCTCTCAGGAAGGACATTGCCCCAAGTTCTGTGCAAACGATACCAACGCTGTAGTAGCTCTAAGGAATGAGTTTCCTAGCCTGTATGGCTTTCTGCCAGTTAGACTTATTATCAATCTGAATGCCCAGGTAAGGGTAAGAGTTTGTGCATTCCAACTTGACGTTGTTAATGAAAATACTGTTAGAGTGCTTTGCTCTTTTCCCTACATGCGTTACATACTTTTTTTAATATTAACGTTAAGATCTAGGCTCGCCATAAAGTGGCAGTATCTGTTAAGAAGAAGTTGTAGCTGGAGGAGAGTCCTGGCCATGATGACTGCGTCATCGGCATAGAGTAATGCAGGAATTGGACGGTGGTCTATCAGGGGCAGATCTTGGCTCCCTTCTAACATGGCCGCTTCCAAACCATTTGTGTAGAGGTTGAAGAGAGGGCGCCAGAACACATCCCTGTCTGACTCCCTTTACCACAGAAAATGATTTGGTAAGCTCCCCATCTAGGCTATATCTTACGTTTGCTGTGGCGTTTGAATATAAGTCTTGCATGAGGTAGACAAGAGGGGGATCTACACCCATGTTCAAAAGAATTTGCCACAGCTTACCATGCAATACGCAGTCGAACGCTGCAGACAAATCGACATAGGCCAAATGCAATTTACCTTTCTTAGCCCCTACATATTTACCCACTAGTAGTGAGAGAGTGAGTGCCTGTTCCACCTTCCCCAACCCCTCGCGGAATCCGTACTGTAAGTCTGATATTATGTGGTTATTGGAAGCCCAGTCTTAAAGTCTGACGAACTAAACGCCCTGCCACTTTACCAGCTGCGTCAAGGAGAGAAATATGTCTGTAACAGGCTGGATTACTGCGATCACCTTTTTTAAATATGGGGAGCAAGATTGAGGTTGTCCAAGATTTGATTGGGCCTATTTTGACTACGGCTTCGAAGACCCTAGTAAGGATTGGGGACCATAGGTCAAGGTTGTATTTAAAGATGTCCACAGGCACCCCATCAGGTCCTGGAGCTTTTCCGCATTTAGAAGCCATCAAAGCGATAATTACTTCCTCGTGGTCAAAACATAGATTTGGCATGGGAGTTAAATTGTCACAGGAATCGCCCCTCCCTGCTGCTGCAGTGGGCTGTAGTTTAGTGCCCTCTGTGTGCCCGAAGATCTTTGAAAAGTGACTAATCCAAGCATTTCCATCCACTGCCACTTCTATTCGGGGGATTGAATTTGGGTCTGTTAAAAAAGGGGCTTTTACAGTGCGCCAGAAGGTAGTGGTATCCTTCAGTGCCCAGCGCTGTTGCAATTTATTCCATAGCCCTTTTTTAGGTCGAAGGCCTAAAAGGCTGCGCTTGCGCAGTCTTAGGCCGGCGATTTAATGAGACTTAGTAGCGCAGAAGGTCCCGCCTCCCTGCCCTGTCTCTCCTTCATTGGCTGACTTCCTAAACGGAGGCCAGCCATTGGAGGAGAGATCCCTCACTCCGATGTAGCCCCGTCGTTTTCGGATTTGGGGGCGTAATTTTTGCTGTTCTTTAGACAGTGACGTCGTCCGTCACTCAGCACAGCAAAACACGCCCCCAAATCCGAAAATGTCCTTAGCTTTGTTGCCGCCATTGTTGCCCAGCCGGCGCCAAGTACAGCGATGCAGCGCACATGCTCCGGTGCGGATGGGGCTTCCGCCCAGCGCCTCGGAGCCCAGCTGCAGTCTTTTCCACTTCCTGATGTCCCTGGCCGTCGCTGACATGCTGCTGGGCTTACTGGTCATGCCGTCCTCCATGCTGAACGTCCTCTACGGTGAGTTTGTCCTTATTTGCGCAACTGTGTGATCCTGAACAGGCCGGCCCCCCCTCCGCCCGCAGCTCTCTTCTGTCCGGCTCCCCCCCCCCCCCCCCCCGCCCGCAGCTCTTCTCAGGCCAGCTTCCCCCCCCCCTCCCTCTGCCCGCAGCTCTCCTGTGTCCAGCTCCTCCCTCCGCCCGCAGCTCTCCTGTGTCCGGCTCGCCCCCCCCCCCTCCCGCCCGCAGCTCTCCTGTGTCCGGCTCCTCCCCCCCCCCTTTCCTCCGCAGCTCTCCTGTGTCCGGCTCCTCCCCCCCCCCACCCCCCCTCCGCCCGCAGCTCTCCTGTGTCTGGCTTCCCCCCCTCCCTCCGCCCGCAGCTCTCCTGTGTCCGGCTCCCTCCGCCCGCAGCTCTCCTGTGTCCGGCTCCCTCCGCCCGCAGCTCTCCTGTGTCCGGCTCCCCCCCCCCCCCCCCCCCCCCTCCCTCCGCCCGCAGCTCTCCTGTGTCCGGCTCCCCCCCCCCCCCCCCCCCCCTCCCTCCGCCCGCAGCTCTCCTGTGTCCGGTTTCCCCCCCCCCCCCCTCCGCCCGCAGCTCTCCTGTGTCCGTCTTCCCCCTCCTCCCTCCGCAGCTCTCCTGTGTCCGTCTCCCCCCCCTGCATGGTAATGTATGTACACATACGTTATCACACTGCAGCAGCTTGCTTTTGTTTCTGCCGGTGCTGGCCTGCATCAGCAAACACATTTTTTTTTTTTCGTTTTTAATGATACAGAACTGTATTAGCAAAAACTGTTGTCAGAGACAAAATGTCTGGACTGGACTTACTGACTTTGCTAATGTTGGTTTTCCTACAGCCTTTACACATATTTGTATTCTCGGACATTACAACTTCTCGGTAGGTGCTGTGACTTCATGTATATTCAGGGTGTTTGAATTTTCCTGGCTTGACATGCTGCGCTCATGCATTATGTACACTCTATTGGCTTCTGCTAAGCCATCTTGCACCAGCTTTTCTTCATCGCAATGCCCACTATGCTACCAGTGCTCGCCTCAACAAGGATTAACTATCTTCAAGTACTAATGAGGCTTTTTAAGTCTAGTATATTAATTTTACAATTCACTATTTGCAGACATCTGAAATGTTTACCAATCGATTTGTGTTTTTGTGTAGCTGAGCTAGAATCAGTTATCTATCACAACAAACACGGAGGAGACAGTAGTGGAGAATTCTCAAACACATTTCGCGAGCCGGCAAGCAAATCGCAAAATGAGTTTAGTAAATTCAAAATTTAGTGGCTGCAAACTCTGTAATTTAGTGACTTGTAGGGGTGCCGGCCCCCTAAAAGACATCGTACATCTGGCCTCAAGATCTTCTCCTACCTTAACCGTTAGGAGGTGCTGCAACTGAGATATTGCAGTCCACTATTAAGAATTCCTCAATGTCTAATCAATTGGAAAGCCTTCAGGGCTGGAGTAAAAGGGAATTTAAAAAAATGGATAAGTATAGTTCCAGGAGTTATGAATATTACCAGTAACTAATATGGCAATTTTCTGAGCTTTTGAAAAATATGAATAAACTGACGCATTTCACACAATATTTTACAGGTATAAAAATTAACCTATTAACAAATGCTTTATTGTGAATACTTTTATGTACGGTCGTGGTTCCCCTATGGTGAAAATAGAAACAACAGTGCATTATGTTCTTGTCTCTAAAGGATTTTTTCCTAGTAAAGAAAGTAACATTAAAAGATCCATCGTAATAATATCTAATTGCGTAAGATAGTTGTGTGTTGTGTGGATGTTCACGTATGTCGACGAACTGCATAGATTGTCCAGGTCAACTGAGACGGCCATAATTCTAAACCAATCAGTTGAGACCTATGGTGTCATTTAAGGGTTAGCTTTGTTTCTCTTTGGAACCACATGAGCACAGCTTTGCCACCACTGCTGTAATCTAACAAATCTGTCTATTTGTTTTGTAAGCGTGTCATTTGCTGATTTTAGTAGTTCTTTGTTTATATCTCTTATCATTCATTGTTTGTTGGCATGATTGTGCTTTATTGTTTTTTTACGGACACTGTCATAGAAAAGACACAATAGATCATCATTAGTGTTAAAGGGTTTGTTTTGCAATATGCTGTGTGGTGGACGGTGGCCAACGAGCATGCACTCTTTTGCTACTGATCCCCTTTTGGCAAAATGGCTGAGTTCTATTGCAATGGGTGAAAATTACACCTTTCATCAGCATCTACAGATAATTAAATGTACATCATATGCGGAATATACATTGTCAAAATCAATTTTAGGACCAAAACAAGCCATGCACAAAAGGAAGCAAGCATTGGCACAGCTGGTAGGTCAGGTTTGCCTTTTGATTGTGACTGAATGCTAAAAAAAATTGATAATATGTACAGTGCATTTTTGACAAAAAAATATTTTAATGTGTGAAGATTCAGTGTACTTTTGAGATGGAAAATAGTCACTTGAATATTCCAATGCATGCAATTTATTTCAGGTGGAATGAAACTCCAAATATTCAATAGTATGAGGTGAGAGAGAAATACTGGGCAGAGCCTAAGTTAACTTTCATATTTTTTTAAAAACATTAGCGATATGTTTTAGCGATGAAGCTATTGGCAATGTAAATGACAAGGCCATTTATTTATTATTTAAAAAAAAAAAATCATGAGCAATGCCAATAGCTCTACCTTTAATGCTGCCGAGACCATTGCATTGTAAATGCTTGTTAATACCTATTACACTTTTTTTTTAGGGCCTGATTATAATCCTTTCTTAATTTAATAATTTCCTCCTTGTCCCTGACAGTCCTACGTGGAGCTTTTTTTAAAAGGGAATAAGCTCGCCTGGTGTCTGTATTAAACCAACCCATTTTAGAGATCTTTTACTTTTCATTTTACTTAACCATTCATCCTTGATTGTTCTAGAACTGTTTAAAATCTGATCTGGTTGAGAGTCCAAATTGAGACATACTTCCACTTGCGGCAGTGTACGTCTTAGCACTCTAGCTGTAGTTTCAGCAGGATTGATATTTTTTTCCCCATTTTATTGAGTACCCGTTCAGTTCATCTACCCGCAATGCATGTTGAGATAATAGCGTGGGCTGAGTGTTTTTTTTTTTACGTGAGTAGGGTACTATTATGCTTGTGGTGTTAGGGAAATGATTGCTGCTAGCATGGTTTCCTGTACTGAAACTACGCATTTGTTCTCTCATATTTTGGGAGACTAGTACAAAGTTGATTAGGCTGGACAGACCCCTACCGTTTAAAAGTGGGAACAAAGCCAACTGGAGGGGCTACAAGCTCGTTTGCAAAACCTAGCTCTAAAAGGAAAAGAATCTCAGTTAAACTCTGCCCTAAGCTGGTATGTGAAAAGTGAGTTAGATTAGTCCAACTCTCGTCCATTATTCCACATTTCTTAGTGTCACTTTCCTTACATAAAGTTATGTTAAAATCCCCTCCCCAGACCACATTAAAGAGGGTACCCTTATGTTTGTTCCGTTCTTCCATAAGGAAAAGGTACATTTTATCCAGTATAGAGAGTGCATCTTGGTGCGTTAAGTTGTTATAAAAATTAATTATATAGTAAATTGATGTTTTTATTAGGTAGTATTTTAAGGATTTGGAAATTAGGAGCCTGCAATAGGTCTTCTATGCCTACGCTTGAAAATTAATTTGAAATATATATTGACAACCCACCTTTTGCTCTGCCAGAGGTGGAGGGTTGGGCAGGTGAGTTAAACGTTTTATAGCCTTGCAGATGAATAGGAGAGGTCAGCCAGGTTTCTTGAAGACATATGATGTTATGTCGCCTTATAACAGTTAACCAGGAGGGTGAATCTATCTTTGAACGCAACCCCGCCACGTTCTAAAATATCATATTAAGATATGTGGTGGTGTATGTTGGATCTCCCAGGTTTAAGTTTATAAGTGATACTTCAACAGTAGTTCCCGGGTATCCACAGTGGGAAAACACGGAATAAACCTCTTTACTAGGAGGCAAATCTACGGGGACTAAAACAGTATCCGATATTTCAGGTTTAGGTGCCCCAGATATGTTGTTGTTAATTATGGGCTTACATAGAATTTCGTCTTGGATGTTACTAACAACAGGAAGTAAATCGGACACATTTCCAGAGTGGCAGACCGGTGATACCAGTCATTCGTTATCATCTAGGCCTGATAGTGGACTGAATCTATTCTGAGTAACAACAACTTGGGGACAGATTGGCCATTCGTGGTTTCTCCATGAAGCAGGCTTCTGGTTGTTCCTTGGGGGAGGGTAGAAGTATCCTAGTGGTAAAATGTTAATCCCTAATGGGTCTAAGATATGATTAGCGCCTATTGTCAGTATCACTTTTACCGGGAGAGGGGAGACAAATGTTATTACTATGCAGTCCCCTCTAAGCTCTTTTTCCTTAGTACCTACCCACTTCACCCTCTGGATCATCTTAAATTCATCAAACAGGTATCTACTTAGGCCTACCCGAGTACTTAGCCAGTGCAGGGATTTATTTTTTAAGGCATCAAGGGATTCCTTTTCTGTGCCACTTAAATGGGGCACATTAGCCATAACCAGGACGTACGGTTCTGGGGGCAAATCTAGATGCCGGTAATCTGCATTGTATTGTCTCTGATGGTTGGTTTGGTGTAGTGGATATTGCTGTTGTCTAATAGTACTTGTAGGGGGGGGGTTAAACATTCCATCGTAAAGAGGTGGTTGGTTGAATATATTAGTTGGCCTAGTTGTTAAAGGTAGTCTATTGTTTGTTCCTACAAGAAAATTATGCTTATCACTAGGAGGAACGGTTTGAGTAAAAGAGTTCTTCTTTGAGGGCGGGAGCTGGCTCTGTGGAACCCTTAAATTGGTGTTTATGGGGTTATTCAGTGATTTGTCCAATGGGTCTAGTGGATTTGTTAACTTTGCAGTGATAAGCTCATCGATTTTCGCCAACCTGACTGTCAATTGATCGAACCTAACTCTTACAAAGAGTTCTAGGCGCTCTACAAGGGAGCCCAATTTCTGTAGTTCCATTTGCGGGTTGTAACCATTTGAACTTGGGTGCTTTTTGACTGCTTGGTGCTTCCTGTAGCCCTGGCATTTCTTTACTGATACTGTTGGATTAGGCAATTTCTTCGGGGGGGAGGGGGGTGAACTTGTGCACGAGAGCACGGTGTTATTCGTTAACTCTGTAGAGATGGCTTCTGCTTCAACCGGGTTCTTGGATCTTTTCGAGGGAGGTTGGGGGGGGGGGAAATCGTTAACAAGGGTAATAATCTCATCAGAACTTGTTTGAATGCAGCCATTTGTGGTTTGAACAGGGGGAGTTCCTTGGGCTTTTAAAGCCCTACTCGAGGAGGCGGAGGAATTCTGTCTGTCTAGAGGTTGTGCTCTCTAAGGATTCCTCGACTGAGGCAATCTGTTTATCTAGTAGCCCCACTGCCCATGTTAGATAGTTTAATAGGGACTGTTGTGAGTGGGAAGGTACCGCAGTAGTCTTTGTGATATTAGGACTCGTTTGCTTTCTATTACCCATGCTTAACTAAAGAGTTAACAGCCAAAAATAAAAAGATGGTACAATAGTATACGGTATTTAAGGGTGCAGAATTGGTGCAACAAAAAATAAAAATGCGTAGCAGAAACCTGACCAAGAACAAATAGCAGAAATAGGTACGGTCCTAGGTCTATCTCTGAAGTACCTACCTCCCCCCTGAAATATGATGCAACTTAACCAATTATATCTATGTGGATGTGTAATAAGTGGCTCCTTAGTACCGCATAGACAACTGAATATACCGGAGGGAGAGATATATAAAAACAGCTGATATACCAATAAAGGTCCAGAGAGTACCTTGAGTCCAAAGGGTCAGGGACCTGCCCCAACCAGCCTCTGATGGCCGTAGATGGTCCGCCCTTTGCCTGGGCTTAGCCCGGCACTGACCCTCGCGCGGTACCGCGACGCGGGGCTGCACGTTGATTTAAGTCCTCCAGGCGCAGGAATGATGTAGTCCGGCGGCATCAGCCGATGGGTCCTGGGAAGTGGAGTCCCCCGCTCGGCGGCCGCAGATGGCAAGAAGCGGCAGCGGGGGACTCTCAGGGCCAGGAACAGCGTCTCACAGCGGGAGCGACCAGCGCCAATAGCGGGAGCAGGTAGGCAGAGTAGAAACAGTTCTTTAACAGGACGGAAGAGCAGCAAAGCAATGACAGGCCGAGAAAATCATAAAAATGTTACTTTACCTACTGGTTTAATAGTTTGAATAATCTACTCAATCGTAACTGAAATGTAATTGGCCCATAAACTGGTCTCATTATGACAGGCAAATAGTTTACTTTGCATAACCACCTTTTTTTTCATCATCTCATAGGAGTGCCCCTTCAAATAGGAGTTCAGCATTCCTATTTATTAAATCAAACTCTATTTGGTTTGATTTAATAAACTAAACTTTTGCTCCATGCATTTTAAGAATCTAGCCACATTTAGGGCACACATGACCCCTGACTTGCCCCTTAGTTCCCTAGTAGCATTGCCAATAGGGCAGGAATTTTTCTCCGTTCATCTTTATAAACTGTTTTTTCATAACCTATTTTGAGTTTTTCCATAATCTTGCCCACATGCCTTTTAGATACATGTACAAGTATGCTTGCAAAATTGGCTTATTACAACATATTATATAAACAATACAGTATATCAAGCTGCGAAAGAACTTGTCCGTCCCTCCCTGTTGCAACCGTGTGCGATACCTTCTCTCACCGAACTATCGGCATTTCGTCATATTAGGTATCCTGGCCATAGGATTGAATCTGAATTTAATGTGATGGCGGTGAGGCTAGAGTAATGACTCTATAATCGGCCCAATATTTCCAGCTATGTAAATATTTTCGGGAACATCACTAACTTCTTCAGCCCCATACAAAAATCCATACCCATTTTCCAAACTCCTATGAGGGGTGGGGTTTCTCCCTTCCATAATCAGGTGATATCTGTCCTGCTTAGCAAGGGTGAGGCCTAGAAATAAAAGATGGCGTTTGTATCTGTTTCCACCTATGTCTGCTGAGTTAGGCAGCAGTGCTAGCTGTGGCAATCTGGGTAGACTCCATCCCAACACTTCTGTCAGGCATGGTAAAAAACCCTTCCAAAATCTGTCTACGGTAGGACAAGTCCAAACTGTTAGTAGAAAGGTCTCTTCTGCACCACCACATCTCAAACATTCTGGGGATTTTACTAGTCCCGCCCTCCAGAGCCTGTGGCATGTGTAGTATGCTCGATGTAAGTATTTGAACTGAATTAAGGGGGATTCCAGGGCTTCCATCCAATCATCATTGTCAATGGGACCTAGATCAGTCTGCCACAGCTCTCAAAGTGTCTCTAGTGTGGATGCACCATTGGTGACTAGTGATTTGGTATATTTTGGAAATGTTTTGATCTTCTAGATCTCCCATTAGAAAAGCTCACTTTTAATAAATATATTACTAAAGCATGAGGTGTAAGTGCACTGCCATTCAGATAGCACATTTGTCCATTGAAATAGCCATAAACTCATTGAAATATAGCCATAAACTTTTCCACTAACATGCAATTTTACTTAGTTTATACACTATATAGTTTGCTATCTGTGGAAATTGGGTTTCAGCGTACATATTTATCATTTGCACATCACCAAGTAAAGTGTTCTGATTTTGTTTTCATTCTATTAACATATTTTATCACACAATTTCAAAACCAAGGCTTTCATAGCTACTGAAATTTCTTTTGAAATGTTTTTAACAGTTCATATTTTAGCTGTTTAAATGTGTGTTCGAATAAAACATGGCAGACATTCGTTTCACACTTTGTACAGCAAGTTTGTCAGACAGTTACAATATCCTTTAACTTTCCAGTCCGAGAAAGAAAATTAGTTGTAGATGTAAACTGCTTTTTGACCTCGGTCTCTTAACACAGAATAAAGGTGACAAGATAAAAACAAGATATAATGGCATATTTAATGCTCCTTCACTTTGCGAGTCAACAGAAAACGTTTGTCAGCTCCCTAGAAGGGGCGTGTAGACCCTAAACATAGCTTGCCCTCGTAAAATCTGACTCGCCCTAGCGAGTTGCCCAGTAGAATTGTCGAAGCCTGAATGAAAATACTGCCCATTGGTCAATTATCTTATGCAATATTTTCTTTAATACATTTTAGATTTCTCGTACAACTCCCCACGCCAGGTTCTAACTTTTTTCATAACACTTCATTCAGGGTGCTGTTTAACACTACTATTGTAGTCTGCTCTGAAAAGTGACGCCCTCCCCCAGCTTCTGTATACTTGTAGCTCAAGATGTTAGTTTTCATGGGGGTTGTTTTGTTGTATAGCTGAGGACAACACAAAAGCACCCTCCTAACTAACACCAGAAAAAGCCAGACGTATTACCGTTGCTACTTTTAATTGTTGTCTTGTAGCATTGTCTTCTATTAAATGCTGTTGGTTTATAGCTATTCCAGATCTTAAAGGAAATGCTGCAATACCATTGTGTGCCAATATTAGATAAAGGAAATGGATCGGTTATGTGTTCACTTCCTCACTACCCTGATATTTTCAACCCACTTGAATGTATTGTAAAATGTCTGTCCTCCTTCCACCACTATGACATTGCATCATCAAGATTCAATCTAAACTTACCTTTAAGGATTTTTTGTTTTGTTTTTGTTCTTTAACTACTTCTGTTCATCAGTTCTTGCCCTTTCCTGCTCCATGAGAGGTACTTTTTTTTCTTCTTGTATTCATCGGAGCAAGCTGCATTTCCAAGATCTTTCTCGCTCAGCAGCTTTAAAGGTTGCCAACACACAGGAGAACAAGCATTTGCAATGCAATAGGTCTCGCATTAGGAAAGTTTGAGCTATTGGTATTGTAAATGACAAATATTTTATTTATGTTTTGGTTTTAAAAGTAGCAAAATTAATAGCTTTGTCATTTACAATGCCAATAGTTTTAACTTTCGCAAATGTGACACCTATAGCATTTGTAATGCAATATGTGTTGTATTTACGTGACTTAGATGTATTGATATTGCAAATAACAATGGCTTTTAATTTTGTAAATAATTAATACTTAAATAAAAGTGATAGTAATTTATAATGGCAATAGCTTAAACTTTTGGTGATGTTTGTGTATGTATATTGTAAACTTTAAATTATGAATACACCCAAGACATTGAAAAATCACTTCTCAATGCAGTGTTTGGAAACTTATGACTTACGAGCACCATTGAAACTATTTGCATAGTGAGTTTAAAGAATGAATGTTTTACCTCCAAAAACATGTGACAAAGGAAGGATTCCCATCTTTCTAAATAACTATATGAAATTCTTCCCAGGAAGGGAGCATCGATTGCTTCATTTTGATTAGTGTTCTTCCACAGCTCGAATGTGATTTGGGTGCTTCTTATCTTTCATCTTCCTGGTTAGTGAGTGTCTGCTTGTTTGTTCATCATGGTCACTGTTTCTTCCATTTCACTCTGTCCATGTTAAGCCCCCTCCATCCAAACACACCCTCCTATGCCGTTGTCACTGTTGCTTCTTCCCAGTGTATACCTTGCTGTTCCCTTCCATTTTCCTGTGTTGCCCCCAACCTGCCATAAGGGGTGAACATCAAAAATTCTGACAGCCAGCACTGGCCACATCATGGCCTTTTTCTTCTAATTTTTGCTATGCTACATAGCATTTGTTGTACTCTGCAACAATGTTAAATGACATTGATTGGCATAGTCAGCTGTAGTATAGGCAGTGACATATTGGCTTTACCAGTGCTTGTTTTCAATTGGTGTGTACTATTTACTTGCATCTTAAAGGCAGTGGTCGCTCTTTTCAGATGGGTCTTGCATCATTATCAGTTTGACTGTAAACACACACACAGATGGCAACAAATTGGGGTGGCTGGTAGCCTGCTCCTCAAACAAGACCTCAATAGAGTTCCTGCTAGGGTACTCTACCTCTCGCTAGACAACATAGTACACTCTGAATCAGCCATACACTCAGTTTTTTGCTCCCATTGTCGCACGTTCTACAGTTCCGATCCCTCTCCAGCAGAGACCCGCGTCAACATGTTTCTAGAGAATCTGACCCATGTGCAGATTCCACCCGAGTGCTTGAGTCTATTAAATGTCCCAAAGACTCAAGAGATAAGTGGTTCCATCTGAGACTTTAACACATGTAAATCCCCTGGACTTAATGAGCTACCAATGGAATGTTTTAGCAAAGAATGTCCCTCCTGATGTAGAACTGGCTGAATTCTATAACCGTTCTATGCACTGGCTCCTTGCTGGCACTGTGCGCGGGGCTCTCTTGGTCTCCCTCTCAAAACCAGGTCATAATTGCCTGGGTGTCTCTTCCTACAGGCCTTTAGCCATCCTTAATAATTATAAGATCCTAAGCAAAGTGTTAACTGCCAGAATACAATCTGTGATCCCTGATATGGTCAACCTCTTACAATCCTTCGCTTGCATAGGTTACTAGAAGGAGCACCTCACAGCTGGCCCTCCTCTGCATGTCTTGTGTTGGACCTTGAAAAAGCATTCAATATGCGAAGTTGGAGCTACATATTCGAGGCGTTGCAAAAACTGCTAATGGGTCATAAGAATATCCCGTTTTTCTGGCTACTATACACACTATCTGTGATCAGAGTGAGAACGGGACAACTGAACTCCATGCCTGTTAAATGTTGCACCAGGCAGGGTTGTCCCCTCTCACCCCTCCTCTTTCCTATCGCAGTGTAACCCTTGGTCTTATGGATACAACGAATGGGACTGAACTGATGCATCTGGTCTCCCTATATGTGGATGATGCCCTCATAAATTTAAAGGACATACAGGAGTTGGTATCAGATGATGGTGTCGCTTTGTGCTTTCAGGGCTACTTCGAGCAACTCGGTCCAAATCCTGCATTTCTCTATGAACTTAATGTCTTATCCAAACCATTGATGTTGATACACACAAAGTACGCTGAGAAACTGGCCTCTCTATCTTGGAAATAAATATACCATTCCAATAACTATCTTGTGGGTAGAAAGCTGACCTGCACGGTTTCCTCCTTCAGGGCCTCATTGTCTATAGTGGTCCCATGTGGGTTTGCCTCATAAAGATAGTGATGCTTACACAATTGCTGTAGTTCTCCAACTTACAGTTCTCAGTACCCAAATCCCTTTTTTTTTTTTTTTAGGTCTCGCACCTGCGACACATGGCAAAGCCATGTCGCAGAGCGAGCCTATTGTCGGCGGTTCTGCTTCCAATGAGAGAAAGGGGAGGCAGGAGATGGGCATGCGCAGCCGGAATCGGATCAGGTGGCGTGCGCGTTCACCATTTCCTGTCTCCTCTTTCTCTCCTTGGAAGCCTCATGCACTTCTCGCATACACACAGCCACAGCCCCTGCTTTTCGCACAAGCACGCACACACGAGCGCGCACACACACGAGCGCACATACACGCACATACAAACACACACACGCACACATACAGAGGCCCCCAGCCCCTCTTTCCTCGCACTCACCGGAGAGGTCAGCGCGGGCCCCGCCGAGCAGCAGGAGGCAGGCGGTGAGGAGCAGCGGTGGCTCTATGGCGTTCGGTCCGTCTGTCTGACTGCCAGCGCGTGCCCCATCTTGGCCTCCTATACAGCTGAGAACAAGGCCCAGTGAGTCCCTCCTACGCACTGAGGGCGCGCGCGCCCGCTGCAGAAAGTGAGTACGGGCAAGGACCCGGGTCTAATATCAGCTGCGCAGGACCCGAGGACAGGTCTTTTCTTTATTTATTTAATGCGTTTTTCTATAGCGCGGACTTTACCCGAAGGCGTCAGAGGCTTCACAATAATGATAATGAAACTTAAACCAGGTCCCAGAATGCAATAGCAAAGAAATACTTGATTTGTATTATTAGCAATGTTTATACCAATACGGAGAAGGGTAATGAGGGACTTCAAACGGTATGAGCTCTTGTTTGTGATTACGTCTGAGAAAAAACAGGGAAGCTTGAACTGCCACGATTCCACCGTACACCATAATAACAGCTTTTAACGAATCTGCCTTAATCATACTGAAAAGTGTGTATGCAACTACTAAAATAGGCACAGTTCATTGAAGATTACAAGCCGGCTGTGTAATTTCTGTGGAAGAGTATCTTTTTTTCGCAGTCTACTGGGCTCAGGGAGAAACAGTAAGAAGGCGGGACCGGACAGCTCACACACTTGGCACGAGGGCAGAGAGCTTTTCACACACATCTGATTCATAGGCCGCCGGTGGTCAAAGTCAATGCTGTCTGCGAGCATGTGAAATGAGGGGGTTTGAGTGGGTGGGGCGCACTTCAGAAGACATCAGCAAAGTCGCCGCTCTTTCTGTAACTTGTGCATAGCGCCAAGAAGCTGCCGAACAGCACGGCGTTTGAACTTAATTCTCGCCCACCAGAGCAGCGTGTCTACGTCATGTGCCCCCGCAATCAGGTATATCTCTTTGACTCCAATTTCAACTGTAGGGATTTCAGATCACCAGCTAATGCGTTCTGTCAGGTGCAGTTGTGGTTCACTCTCATGATACTAAGTGATGTTCCAAACAAATTATTTTATCAGTCTAAATCACCTTGGTGCAAACCAGTCAATACTTAATTGGCAGTCTTTTCATACCAATTAAACAATGTGCAGGTGCAATGCCAACAGGTAGGGTACACAAACAATGCACAAAATCGAAATTCAAGTCTACAAGCCAACAGGATGAATTAAAGTCAATGAACATATACAGCAATACGGGATATCAAGGTGTGTCTTCCAGCACGCAGGGGTGGGGGAATCGTATCGCCCGACGCCCGAGCCATGTTGATTTTTATCACGGGCAAGAAGATTTAATGTCTATTTTGCCCGATGGACAAGTAGACATTAAATCGCGTACATAAAATACAGGATTTGCGCACTTTGGGACTCACGACCAATCAGAAAGCCCGAACATGCTTTTAAAGCCTCTGATTGGCTAGCAGCCCATGACTGGCTGTAGCCTGTGATTGGCTGGGGGACTGAAGCGTCAGCAATCTGGTATCTCGCTTTCTAAATATCAATGGGTTGGACGTGCAGAGAACCACGAGGAAGCCGTTTCCATTTTAACACATGAGGATAGCACAAATAACTCGATGCTGGGACGCGACCTTTAGAACGAGGTGAGAAGAAAGTGTGACATTATTATTAATAGGCTAATGCAAAGTGAACTTGCGGCATCAGGGTCGTAGAAGTACAGTTCACATTATTTTCTCTGCTCTCAAATTGAAAAAGAAATGCAAACATCCTGCTGAGAGCTCCACTGATCGCAGTGAAAATAACGCGGCATTACGCTAGTGCCCAGTTCAGATTCCACTAGAGAAAACAGAGCGTGCTAACTTGGGGTTTGGAGCGACCTGTTCTTTAAGTGGAGCTCAACTATGCATATTATATTAAATTTGCCATTAAAGAATTATACTGGGTCGTAAACATTTAAAATTCCCGCGCTCAGTATCTCCGCATCACCACACGTTGGCATTAGAGCAAATGAGCAATATCTTTGTTTCACCTCGTATTGTCTGTGATAGCTGGTGGATTTTAAAACTGTTGGGGCTTAGGCAATTTGTATTTATTTCCTTTAGGGACAGAAGTTGCAAACCGTTAACCGGCACAGTGCCTTTATCGAAGCAATCTTCTTTTTGCCGGTATGAGAATTTACCTTGCGACAGTGAGCCTCTGTATGCTGTTATATAATATGTAAAAAGACGAAGAGATGTTGAAATTACAGTGTCCCGAATCAGTAACACAGCGCAGAAACTCATTCATTGGTGGGCTAATAGAGTGCGCAGCTCACATTACACACAATGTGACATGAGTTAACACGGTCTCATTCTCTCTCCCTTGCCTTATTTTTCTCTCACACACCAACATTTCATGCTCTCTTTTCTGGTATTTTTCGGGACCATGTGCCTGTGTAAGCACATTTTGAAATAACGGCTTGGGTCGTGAGTGCTGCATGCAGCCACGTGCTGCAAGCGCCTCAGCCCTGTCTCTTCCTCCTCAAAGCCCCCTCCTAGGATGATTCTCGCAGCTCATTACTTGCAGTTTAACTGGTTGACTCGTATGGGTCAAACCACATCAGTCCAATCAAGAGGACGCCTGGCACCCTCCCCATTTTGCACATTACATGTTGCGTGTTCGGAGCACCACATTGTCTGCTTTCTTCCAGGAGACCACAAAGAAAATGATTTCCAACTAGCGCTCTAACGTCATTTGTGATAATTGGGTGTTTTAGCAAGCTACAACGGAACTGGTGAAATTAATTTTATAGCACTGAAAATTGCGAAATTCCCCTAACACTCACCTGGCACAGAATATCCTGCATTTGGGCTGCACGGGAGGCATGCAGGGTTTGCAAGAGACACCCCAGCACTCTGTAGGAGCACTCCATGAGCTCCCAGTCACGAGTCAGCTTGCAGCAGCTGAACTCCTTTACTTCATCATAGTTAAATGTACTCCCTTCAGTCTTGGAGCCCGCACACCTTTGTTATATTCTGGTTTTAGCAGGTGTAATTTTGCTCTAAAATGATTCTCTCTCTCCCTGTTGCTCAGACTGTGTCAGAAAAAAAGGGGAAAATATCAAAACGAACTGCACGAGTGCACAACCTAGTAATTCCTCGCTACTACTAGTCCTCGCACACTCTTCACATACTCCATGCAGCACACCAATCGGTTCTTGCTAAAGCACCTCAAGTTAGGGTGTTCCTGCTGTTATAAAAATGTTCTCTGTATTCCCCCGTTGCTCCAGGGAGTTCGACTGTATCAACTACTAAACATGCAGTAAAGATACCAACGACTTCACGCTTCCTTGCATTAATACACGTTCACATGCAGTCTATATTTCATTTTCTTCCCCCTGCCCGCTCCTCTCCCCCGCCCCTTTTCCCTTTACCCCTCTCCCTCTCCAACAGGTAATCAACCCTTCAAACTAGCATACTGGCTTTGGAGCCTAAGACAGGCACATTGTAAACAGATCACAGAAGAAAAGCATCAGCCTGCTGATCTAACTCACTAGGATCAGGGCTGGGGAACTGCAGGTGTCTCTACATTACATGTGGTAGCAGGCACAGAAGCCCACCAAACTACCATACTTATATCTATCTATGGCACGTAGGTTACAAACTGATCACTGCAGCAAACCTTCGACCTCATTGGCTGTCCTATCGGGAATGGAGGCTGTAATTAGTAAGCATCACAGTAGCTTGTGATGTGATCAGATTTTCTCGAGCTCTATTTAGGCAAAGAGCCATCAATGCTTGGGTACGTTAGAAGTACATGAAGAATGTTTAGACTGTTGTCCTCCCCCTATTGCCACCCCTGAAGCTCATGCCAAGCCCAAAACCCCACTCGATGCCTGCACTCTCCCCTCCGCATTATTTTTTATTCGGACTAAAAAATGATTTTCAGGGGATCTCAGGTTCATAACCCCTCATTGTCACTGGTTCAGTGTCACCATTAGGTGGCATCAAAGCCTCCAGGACAGGCACCTGCGGATACAGAGCTGTTAAATTACCCCTTCCACTTCCGGTGGCCAGACCCACCTTCAGCAGAGACTAATTTGCATCTCACAGCCTCCACTTCAACCATAGCTACTCAAAGGTTTGCCCGGCTCTTTTTATAGTTTGAGGTTGTCTCTGGTGGAGTTCAGTGGCCTGCAGGATGTATGCCTGTGGCTAGCATCAGAAGTCTACAGCGAAACTTGCACAGCTACCTGTTCACAGAGATGCATGTGCAGTCTGCACATGTGGGTGCCTGTGCCTAGGATGGTCTGTCTGAGAGATTCCTGCCTGCTGTGCTAAATGTTCATTGGTTGGTCAGTGCAGGAACTAATAGAGGTTTCATAGTGTTCCACTGATTAACATAACTTTCACTTCAATTAAAGCTGTCCATTATTATACATGTAGTTTACCTGAAGGTGAAAGACCATAAAAAGTTAGAAAATATTTTGGGTTTTTTAGCCACTGCTTTGACCCAGTCCCCAGACTCACTAACCCTGCTTCCCCCGTTTTGTGCAGCATCACAGTTCTTATAAATGTTTTAATGCAATTCAACCACTGAGCAGTCAGCACCTTTTCCAGCCTCTCAAGCTGTTTCTGCTACCACCCCTGCACTCTCACTGCCCTCTGAACACAGGATTCAGGACTTGCTGCCATGGGGCTCAGAGAGCAGGGCAGGAGAAGAGGTAGGGCCATGGCCTCATGTCACAGACTCCAGAGTGGGTGAAGGGAGGAAGGAGTCTCCCATTACTAAGAGAGAGTGGGGCTGCCCCACCATTTAACCAACCACCATCCCTATGCCCTTCACACAAAGACCCCACACATACCCACCCCGCTCCTGACCCCCCTGTTACAGCCAGAGCTGCCAACTTTGAACCTTGGGGACCAGGTTTGAGTCTCAGTATTGCAGGTCACTTAATCTGTTCCGGCCTAAAAAAAAAAAATAATTAACACAATCTTGTGTATTGTATCTGGTGCTCATTATAAGCGCTCCAATACCTTTGGGTCGTGATCGCGCTATATAAACTATCAGCAAAAAATAAATGCTCACATGACCAGCACGGTGCTTTCCTTTCACAGACGAAGCAGGCTCTGAAGCTTTCCCTTTTTTAAAGGTGAAAGGAAAGAATCCTGCATCTTGAACTCACTCTACCCCCATCAGTGCAAGAGGTGCATGGAAAATGCCTCAGTGTTTAGGCCTGTGTCCTAGCTTGATAATATAACTTGCAATTGTAAAGCACACATTTACCCAGAGGGGTAATTTTGTGCTGAATAATACATTTTTATTGTTACCCAACTCAATGAAAATGTGTTACATGCACACTAGTTGATAATTGGTTGCAGGGCACATGGACACATCTGCACACATGCTGTACAACCACTCAGTACAACAGTTGCATTTGAGAGTGAATGACCATGCACTGCATAATTGGATTTGCATTTGAAATATATATTGCTCAGTATGTTGCAATGATTGCAGTGCAGGTTCTCTCTGTGCAGACCTACCTTAGTAATTTATTGAGTAGGCGGGGCAAGCAGTTACCTTCCCAGGACAAGTAGATTTATGTAACTTTTTGTCCCCTGGCCAAGTAGATTTTTGAAAAATTTCCACACCCCTGAGCACGTATATAACAGTGATGCTGTTCTCAAGGCGCTTCGATGGCTGAGTGGTTAAGGAGTTGGAGTCAAAATCCAACGCGCTTTACCCACGCAGGTTCAAATCCTGCTCGCAGCGGGACTCTCTTTTGTATGAACATGGTTCATTTTATCTGAGTAAATCTTTACTTCACGGAGATAAAGGCCAATTATACAATTCAGAATAAAATATTCAGACAATTTTCACACAAGGACGTATTTTAGAGAGCTGGTGGGCTCAGGGTGCTGCTGTACTGTTAGTAGCTAATCTTGTCTACTTCCGGGATTACTAACAGATGCAAATAACTGCGATTGTTATGAAGCAGGCCTGTTCTGGCAATTAAACTGTTTTTGACTGCTTTGACAGTCTTTTACTAGGCTGCTATAAAGGGAGATGAGGGATAAAAGTAAGGTTGCTGTGATTACCGAACAGCATCTATGCTCTGCAACAGATTTAGAGTGATGTATACTAGGTGTATTAGTGGACTGCATATTATTGTATTTAATTATTGGCTGGAAGCATGTGACTTGTGGCAACATTTGCACTGCTGGTATATTCTCCATGCCTGCTTTGCCTTTCGTCGCTAGCATTTTACTTGTGATTATCTGGCTTGAATTAAAGTGACTTGCAACACTAATTTTTTGTACGTGAACCTAAACCCATAGGCCTTCCTCCTCCACTGTTTGTGAAATTCTTCATGTGTTCTTCCACTGTTAACTTTTAAAAGGCACTATTTTGCAAGAGTTTGTGCGTTTTTCAGCTGCCTCCCTAGTGTATTTCTTTACCCCAACAACCCCTCCCACCCGGGTACCCTGCGTTGTCCCTTGTACTTGTTAGTTTTCTTATCTTTGCCACTCCAGCCCATCCTCTATGGTCTCCCTGCTACCCCCAGCTCCCACCCGCTCGCTTGCCCACTGCACCCACTCCTCCCACCCCCTCTTTGTTGTCTGCTCACTCGTGATCTGGTCAGAACCGGTCGCTCCACTCGCCCGCGGCCCTCCTTGGTGTGCCCTGTCGCATTGTGCCTGGATCTACTGCATTCTGTGCCATTCTGCTGCCTGATATCGTATCCCCTCCTTGGTGTGCCCTGTCGCATTGTGCCTGGATCTCCTGCATTCTGTGCCATTCTGCTGCCTGGTATCTTATCCCCTGCATTCTGTGCTCTGCTCCCCCGCGCCTGGTATTGTGTCTCCTGCATTCTGTGGCTTAATTTATCGCATTAGTTTTGGTTTGTGCCAGCGACCCCCTTGTGCCTGCATCATTGTTGTGCCTGTATCATTGTTGTGCCCTTAGACCGTCTCTCCTCCCCGTTCCCTGCAGCGGCCCCACCCCCGCTCCCTCCAGCATCCACGAACCGATCCCCCTCCCCACTCACCACCCCGCTCCTGCCTTCCAGCTGCTCCTCCCTCCCACAAACAACATAAGGCCATACCCGCAAGGCGAGGAGCTGTGACCGACCTGACCTGGTCAGAACCGGTCGCTCCACTCGCCCGCGGCCCTCCTTGGTGTACCCTGTCGCATTGTGCCTGGATCTCCTGCATTCTGTGCCATTCTGCTGCCTGGTATCGTATCCCCTGCATTCTGTGCCACTCTGCTCCCCCGCGCCTGGTATCGTATCTCCTGCATTCTGTGGCTTAATTTATCGCATTAGTTTTGGTTTGTGCCAGCGACCCCCTTGTGCCTGCATCATTGTTGTGCTTGTATCATTGTTGTGCTGTTGTGCCCTTAGCCCGTCTCTCCTCACCGTTCCCTGCCGCGGCCCCACCCCGCTCTCTCTAGCACCCCCGAACCGATCCCCTCCCCACTCGCCACCCCGCTCCCGCCTCCCAGCTGCTCCTCCCTCGCCCCGCCCCCCTCAAGTCTCCACTTATGGCAGAGTGGCAAACGCGCAGCGTTCAAGCGCAGCTGACGCGCCCCATGCGCGCCAAAGGTAAGCCCGTCTACGCCCGTCCGCGCCTGGACCACGCCAAGCGCCAGACCCCCTGGCCCCCGCAAAAACCACCCTTCCCGCTTAACATACGACCCGCCACCCTCACTGCACTCAACACCGGCTGACTCCCCGACTGCCACCGAGCCGCCCCAGGACGTTCCCATTGACCCTTCACCTGACAATCCTGCACGTTCTGCTGCATCAGGACCCACACTACAACCAATAACGCCAAACAGAGCTCAAACAACAACCACCTGAAGTGCATCCTGCTCAACACCCGCTCGATCCACAAGCACGCCATTGAACTATGGAACCTACTCGACACCACAACTCCGGACGTCGCCTTTCTCACGGAAACCTGGATGAACGCCTCATCAGCGCCCGACATCTCCATAGCCATCCTGGATGGATACAAGATCATCCGAAGAGACCGCATCAACAAAACAGGAGGAGGCATCGCCATCGTTCACAAGAACACCATCCGCATCACGACCAGCTCCGACGACACCCTCGCAGCCGAAGAACACCTTCACTTCCAGATACACACCGACCCCAAGACCACACTCGGAGGCACCCTCATTTACAGACCCCCAGGACCCCGCATACAATTCAGCAAAGACATCGCTGACTTCGTCAGCCCACACACCCTCCCCTCCGATGACTATATTCTCCTTGGGGACCTCCAACTTCCACCTGGAGAAAAACGACAACACCTCCACCCTTCTGGACAACCTCGCCAATCTCGGACTCAAAATACTAGTAAACACCCCCACCCACTATGCCGGACACACTCGACCCAATCTTCTCCTCCAGCCAGCACATCTCCTTCAATCACACCACGGGACTCCACTGGACAGACCACAGCTGCGTCCACTTCAGCTTCAGAAAGACCACTACCCACCACCCGCAACAAGTTCCTCGTAGAAGCTGGAACAAAATTACCACCGACCAGCTCACCACATCTCTGAACCAAAACCCTCCCGCCAGACCAACGGACACGAATCAAGCAGCCATCAAGCTCGTACAATGGATCACCCACTGCGCTGACGAACTAGCACCCTTGAAAAACCCTCCCAACAAGCCAGGAAGCAAAAAAGCCTCTTGGTTCAACGACGACCTCAAGAACTCCAAAAAGAACTGCCGCACCTTTGAGAGCCTGGTGAAGAAACCCAACCACAGACCACATGACCGCCCTCAAGAACGCCACCCGCAAACACCAACAGCTGATCCGCACCACCAAAAAATCAGCATTCAAGGATCGACTAGACGACAACGCCCACAACAGCAAGCAACTCTTCAGCATTGTCAAAGAGCTCACCAATCCCAGCGCCGGCAACAACGACATCACCCCCTCTCAAGACCTCTGCGACTCTCTAGCCTCATTCTTCCACAGCAAGATCGCTGACATACATAACGGCTTCGGCGACCTGACCACTCCCCCAACCACAGAACCGAAGCCCCCCACCATCGGCACCGAAGACACCATCCGCACGATGAACTCTATCCACTCCGGATCGCCAACCGACCCATGCCCTCATCACATCCTCAACAAGGCCGACTCCATTATCGCCCCCCCAACTCCGGGACATCATCAACTCTTCCTTCAACACCGCTACCTTCCCGGAAAGCTGGAAACATGCCGAACTCGGTGCCCTCCTGAAGAAACCTACAGCAGACCCCACCGAGCTTAAGAACTACTGCCCCATCTCTCTCCTTCCATTCCCCGCCAAAGTCATAGAGAAGACCGTCAACAGTCAGCTCGCCGCCTTCCTTGAGTCTAACAATTCAATCGACCCTCACAGTCCGGTTTCCGAGCCAACCACCGCACCGAGACCGCCCTCATCGCAGCCACAGACTACATCCGGGCACTGCTCGACAACGGGGAAACAGTGGCCCTCATCCTCCTGGACCTCTCCGCAGCGTTCGACAGTCTGCCACCGCACCCTTGTACAACGCCTCAAGAACGTTGGGATACAAGATAAGACCTTGGATTGGATCATCTCGTTCCTCACCGGAAGAACCCAGAGAGTCCGCCTCCCCCCTTTCAGATCAGAGGCCATCGAAGTCATATGCGGCGTACCACAAGGATCATCGCTCAGCCCCACCCTCTTCAACGTCTACATGAGTCCCCTCGCATCCATCGCACGCCAACACAACCTCAACATCATCTCCTATGCAGACGACACCCAGCTGATCCTCTACCTCACCAAGGACCCAACCACTGCCAAAACCAACCTACGCGAAGGGATGAAAGACGTAGCTGAGTGGATGAAAAACAGCCGTCTAAAACTGAATTCAGGCAAGACGGAAGTCCTCATCCTAGGATCATCCCCCTCTGCCTGGGACGACTCATGGTGGCCCGCGGCCCTAGGCAGCGCACCCAAACCAACGGACCATGCTCGCAACTTGGGATTCATCCTAGACCCCTCCCTCTCGATGACCAGACAAGTCAACGCCGTCTCATCATCATGTTTTAACATCCTACGCATGCTCCGAAAGATCTTCCGTTGGATCCCCACCGAAACAATGAAGACTATCACCCAAGCACTTGTCACCAGCCGACTGGGCTAAGGAAACACCCTCTACGGCGGAACCACAGCCAAATTACAGAAAAGACTTCAACGCATTCAGAACGCCTCCGCTAGACTCATCCTAGACATACCCCGCTACAACCACATATCTGGCCACCTGAGACCTGCACTGGCTCCCCGTCAACAAGAGAATCACATTCCGTCTCCTCACCCACGCACACAAGGCCCTCCACGACCTAGGACCCAGATACCTAAACACTCGCCTGACCTTTTACACCCCCCACCTGCCAACTACGATCATCCAACCAAGCCCTCGCCGCGTTTCCACGCATCCGAAGAGCCACCATGGGAGGAAGATCCTTCTCCTACTTAGCGGCCAAGACCTGGAACTCCCTCCCCACCCACCTCCGTCTTACACAGAACCAACTCTCCTTCAGAAAGCAACTCAAGACCTGGCTGTTCGATCAGTAGCGAACCCCTCTCCCTTAAGCGCCTTGAGACCCTCTTGGTGAGTAGCACGCTATACAAATTTCTGACTTGACTTGATTCCCACCCATTGTCCATTAAGCGTGTGCTTGCCCCAGCTTTTCCTTCATTGTCCATGTACTTGCCCCCACCACTCCCATCCATCCTCTGATGTACGTGTGCATGCCCCGCCTGTCCCGTCCATCCTATTAAGGCAGGAAATCATGTACTGCTCACTCACTAATAATTAACCCCCCTTTATTGCCCTGATGTAGGCAGCAGCAGAACGAAAGCGCCTCTGGTACATAACTGAGATGCAAAAACACAAGCATTCAGTGCACTTTGCGCCAGGCGGAAAACAAAGCCCCAGGGCCTCAGGAGGAGCAGAGTTTCTCTCTGCCCTGCTTGTTGAGCCGTTGTGCGTTTTATTAAATGGAGAAGCTGGCGAGCTTCGAGCGTCATGTTTGTGCACTGTCCTCTACAAATCCGGTCAGACTGCATAGCCCCCTCCAAAGTAATGAGAGAAACACAAGACACCTTTTAGCACCTCGCACCACAAAGGGCATCTTGGCCCTTACGTAGTGGTATTGTGAAACTGAAGCCCTTCATTTTATAGACCCCAGTGGGTGAAAGGGAGCGGCCCAGAAATCCAATGGCGCGAAGAGACCGAAGCACATTACAATGACTAGGTTCCACAGGTAACTTTATTAAGAGCATGTGAACTACAGCTGGGGAGAAGTTCCGCCATCCTTACAACGAGCCTGCCACCCAAGGGAATCTGCCGCCCTCTCAGCTGGCAGTGTATTCATTCTGCTCCCACGGACCCCAGACAAAGCCCACACATGCACTTATCCAAAGGGCTCCTCGGTAAAGCACGGTTATCATTTCCAATGTACTTCAGGTATTACCGTCAGCCCCTTTGGTGCCCTGCAATACCCTTCCATCACAACCCCTCACAGAGGCGTGTCCAAAGGCACCCTCGCCTGCCATTAGCTAATAGTCAGGCCCCCTCTGGGACCGTGGCTGGCCTCCACAATGCAGTGTCCAGCGGCACCGCCCTCCTTTTTGCACTCTGGGGACTGCTGTCACTTTCACAGCAGTGTGAGGCTCGTTTTTCACCTCGAACAGTCTGGTTTAATCCTACATCAGCGCCTTTTGGGGTCCAGACAAACCTATTTTTATCTTTGCTGAGGTCTGTCTGTATGGAAGTAACCCAATTTTCAATGACAGCCCCATGATTACGGGAAGGAATCACACCAACCTGTTAAAGAAGCGTGCGCGGTTATGCACAAGAGAGGGTCTATTTCAAACATAAGACTAACTCGTCCTGCATTAAGGCACTGAACTAGGTGCTCATCAATCCCAGAAGACCAGCACAAGCACACACCCCCTCACCCCCTCACACACACCCTCACCCACCCTCACACCCCCCTCACACCCCCCTCACACCCCCCTCACACACCCACACCAGCATAGCCTAACAAAGCATAGCCTAACAAAGCATAGCCTAACAAAGCATAGCCTAACAAAGCATAGCCTAACAAAGCATAGCAAAACAAAACAGAACATAAAATAACAAAACATTGCAGAATAAAACATCGCATAAGATAACAAAACATTGCAGAATAAAACATCGCATAGCATAACATAGCATAGCAGAACCAAACATAGCATAAAATAACATAGCAAAACATAGCATAGCAAAACATAGCATAGCAAAACATAGCATAGCAAAACATAGCATAGCAAAACATAGCATAGCAAAACATAGCATAGCAAAACATAGCATAGCAAAACATAGCATAGCAAAACATAGCATAGCAAAACATAGCATAGCAAAACATAGCATAGCAAAACATAGCATAGCAAAACATAGCATAGCAAAACATAGCATAGCAAAACATAGCATAGCAAAACATAGCATAGCAAAACATAGCATAGCAAAACATAGCATAGCAAAACATAGCATAGCAAAACATAGCATAGCAAAACATAGCATAGCACAGCAAAACATAGCATAGCAAAACAAAACATAGCATAGCAAAACAAAACATATAATAGCACAGCAAAACATAGCATTGCATACCAAACGCAACACAACAAAACATAGCATAGCATAAAAACATAGCATAGCAAAACAAAGCATAGCATAATAAAACACAACAAAACATAGCTGATCATAACAAAACATAGGATAGCAATACAAAGCAAAACCTAGGATAGCAGAGCATAGAATACAGCATCACTTAGCACCACTCAGGGGCATCACAACATCACTCAGCGCCACCACAGCATCAATCTGTGCAACCATTCAACAACAACTAGTTCAAATATGTTATCTCATTGTTTCAAGCTTTATTACAAATGTAACAAAAAGATGTTCATATTTCACTTCTGTTATTGGATTTTCGTCACAATAAAATACACTGAACATAATCTTCACAAGTTTATTTACAAAAGTTTAAGCTATTGCCATAAATTACAATAACTTTTATTTAAGTATTCATTATTAAAAAAAATAAAAGCCATTGTTATTTGTAATATCAATACATGTAAGTCACGTAAATACAACACATATTGCATTACAAATGCTATAGGTGTCACATTTGCGAAAGGTATAACTATTGGCATTGTAAATGACAAAGCTATTAATTTCGCTGTTTTCAAAAACAAAACATAAATCAAAAATTTGTCATTTACAAGATAAATAGCTCAAACTTTCCTAATGCGAGACCTATTGCATTGCAAATGCTTGTTGTACCTTAGATGGCATGCTGAGTAACTTGCTATGGAGCGATGACCGACTTAGAGTAGCACTTTGAAAAATCCAACTCTCCACTAGAGACTTGGGCGTCCCAGATCTCGAATCTTCCGATTTGTCAGCACAGCTACAGTGGCTCACCTGCTTGCTAGTGGGCTGTCATCTAGAAGAAATTGGGGCCTGCACTGACTGACTAGCCCTAGACATCATACGGAGGTCTCTTGTTCCTGGCCTGCAGAACCAACCTCTTGCAAGAAGCTGCTACACACGATGCTTGACTGTAATCGCAGAGTGACCAGGTTTCAAGTAATGCTAGGCTCCAATCCTTTCAGTTCAACACACTGCATAGAGCACGTCTCCCCAAAAATATTCAATATGGCTCATGCTGACTGTCCCTGCTGCTTTGCCTCCTACTATGGGCACGACACGCATGTTCTGGACCTCCCCCGGGGTATCCTCTTACTGGACTGAAGTGTGTACCATGTTAACTGTAGTAACGGACCAACAAACCCATTTTACCTTAGAACCCGACTGTTAGGCTTATTCAGACGCCAAGAGTATATAGCAGGCTCATTGACTATACCTTTTTACTAAAAGGGCATTCCATGAAGGGAACATCTCCTTCTTTGGTGCATGTTTCTCATTTACGTGCATTAGTGCTCCTGTGGGCCGAGACGAAGACTTGTGCCCTGCACAGGAAAGTGGCCAGGGCACTCCGGAAATGCCCCATCGCAGCACAGTGGGACGAACTGACGCTTCCAGGAACACACTGATGGTGACAGTAGGCCCCCACCCCCCCTTGAATGGCATATCCGTCGCACAATTTAGCTACATTGCCTCTCTCCCTTTAACTACCTGTTAGGGTATTTTGGCCTCACTCGTTACACCTTTTTAATCCCTTCCCCCACCCTCTGGGTATTTGCCACTGCTCCAGATATAGCGTGTGGAGGCCAACGATAACACGGAGTTGAGGGGCTAGAGGTAAAGTAGGCTGACACATTCACTGGCCGTCACGTGCTGCTGTTCTAACCTTGTCCTCCACAAAATTTATAGCCTGGCGCGCCATAACCATACACTCGTTTTGAACTTTTTTTTTCTTACATTGTTTGATGGCCTTTTGTCGCCAGTCTTGCTGATAACGATGTACAAAATAGCACGGACAGTCTAGTGGTTAGATCAGCATGCTGATGCACTTTTCAGTGCCGTCATAGAGGACTGTTTCCGAGTTGGAACACTGTGATATCATACCCAAGTGGCTGGACAGCATCTGTATATATTTGCAATCTATTGTATACCCAAAAGCTTGCAATAAGTGTTTTTTTAAAATCCGTTTGACAGTGCAACAATTAATTTTTGTAGGCTCCTTCATATCTCATATGTTTTGCTTTTGTATATGTCATGATCTATAGAGGTAGACCTCGCATAATGACCAGTCATTCATTTTTTTAAAATATTAAGCTTTCCTTGGGCGAAATCCTCTTGTGGGCCATACCAAAACTTTACAATGGCCTTTGAGCCCACTTTTTTCTCACCGTTGTTTGCCTCTCTTGTCACTCCTTTATTTTCTCTTATCCTCCTTTCTGCCGTGGGGCATATCCTCTTCATCAATTTTCTGATTGGCTGACATCCTTCTATTGCTCACATTTAGGTAACTACTTTTTAGGTCTCGCGACCTATCGATGCGCGCAAGCGCATCGAGCGTAGCGAGAATTCATGTGGCGGAAACATCTTCAAACCAAAGGGCTTTCAGCCCCGCGGTTTTCATGCAGTGCCCGTGTACATGCACGCGCATCGCATCCAAGCCCAGCCCAGTCCTCCCCTAGCAGCACTCCTCCCACCCCAGCAACTCTCCCCTCCCACACCAGCACCTCCCCTCTCTTGCATTCGCGCCATCCGGCTTCTCCTCCCCTAGCAGCACTCCTCCCACACCAGCATCTCCCCCCTCCCACACCAGCACCTCCCCTCTCCCACACCAGCACCTCCCCTCTCTCGCATTCACGCCCACCCACCAGGCTCTCCCGCCCCCATCAGGCTTCCCTCCCAATCCGCCTGCCTCCCCTCGCGCATTCACGCTCCCCCACCAGGCTCTCCCGCCCCCATCCGGCTTCCCTCGTAATCTGCCTGCCTCCCCTCGCTCGCATTCCCGACCCAGGTTCTCCCGCCATGGAAAATAAAACCTGTAAACTTTTTTGCACCGCCCCTCTCTCTCCACTAATTATTCACTGCTGGCCGGGCCATCTAGTTTTGCACGGCTTTCGTTTTCCGCTTGATTGCCTACACAGCCCACCGAGTTCCATGTCTCTTCTTGTTAGGGTTTGCTGCAAAGCATGGCTTTACATCGCTCTCCATCAGAGCCTCTTCTCCGCCCCCTTCCCTGCTGCTGCTCGCATCGCACTCCCTCCTCCCCCCTCCCTTTTCATCCGCTTTAATCAGGCTCATCTGCTGCTGCCATTCTCCCCTCCCTTCTCGTTGTATTTCCTTCTCGTATTTTCTTGAGAGCGAGGTCGCACTGCTTTCCACAGCTGTGTTTCTTCCTGCGTGCAGACTACGCTTCTATTCATACCTATCAACAGCGTGAGGACGCGCTGCAATCCTCATTGTAGCGTTTTTTTCTTGTTTCCTTTGGACGCGCAGCCAATTCACTTTCGTTCAATGCGAGGTCGCGTTGATTCCCTTCACACTGCTGTCGCCAGTTCAGGACGCGTTACTTTCCCCCACCTATTTTGACTTCCCAGAAGGGCATGAAGTGCTGAGTCCGCCTCTTTATTTCATGTCGTTTTTGCTGGCAGTAAAGCTCTGTTGGAGCACCGGAGCGCTCAAAATTCCTATGACTTTATACCGCGAATTCAGTTTTACACTAGTCCCAGGATCTGCTGGTGTTTATTTCACTATTTTAAGATCTGCACATTGGAGAATGAGCAGACGTATGCTCTAGGATTGTTTTCATTTTTTGATCTCGCAAGTGGCCCACCATGTACAATATACAGATATATTTGTAAATCATGTGTTATGTGTAACAATAGTAGAACAGTTCTTTCAGCACAAATGCAGTCTGTGATAGCTGCAACGCACTCGAGAACGAGTATTCCCAGATTGTTATAATGTTTGGCTTTTGTAAATCTTGCATCTGTGTTTTCTCTGCTGTCACTTCAGCTCACCAGGCTGCACCCCCTCACCCCTCGATCGCCAATGTCACTCCCACCCTTCCTTTGATCTCGCCCAGAGTTCTTAAAGGCTAATGGCCCTCCCCCTCACCCAGCACAGAGTGCGCATCGTTTGTTGACTCTCCCAATTTGTCTTACTGCCTCGCGTTCTTTCTCCCTTTCGCTCTAATAGTCTATGCTGGTGGGAATTATTTAAGGATTTCAGCAGTGAAAAAACGGGTCTAGTGTTTTGTGAGCATCACTGTTTGAGCATAATTGGGTATAGTACTTGAGGAGGGTGCTCTATTCACATCTTATATCTGTTAATTCCAGGGTGCACCCTTGCAGCCAAAGGGTTGTTGGCGTGTACGTTTAGTCACACCATTGGTATTCATGTGTTTATGTACCCTGTTCGTAATTCTCGGAGCTGCCCAACAAGAACTGTAGAGTTCACTTTCAAACACTCAAAGTCACAGCCTTACATCCTGCTTTACGTGATTCATTATTTTATATTGCAGGGCTTCTATGGTCGTGGTTGCGTTGCTCTCCATCAGAGCCTCCTCTCCGCCCCTTCCCTGCTGCTGCTCGCATCGCACTCCCTCCTCCCCCTCCCTTTTCATCAGCTTTAACCAGGCTCATCTGCTGCTGCCATTCCCCCCTCCCTTCTCGCCCACTCCTTCTTGTTTAAACTTTTGTACCGCTCTGATTAAACTGAGGCATCCTAAAAGACACCCAAAAGAACAGTCGGAGAGCACACGGAATGAAATGCAGAGTTGACGAGCGGGTGGCACTATTTAATTATCAAACTTATTTACGACTGTCCTGGGAAAGGTAAAATAAAAAGCACATGCATGTTTGCAGATTAAGGACAAAAAAACGGAATTCTCCATGAAAATAACCTCGAATATGACTTCACTTATGTATTGCCCATGGTGGACTCGGAAGCATTTAATTAATACAACTAAAAACAAGATCCAAAGGTTATTTGTTTTAATCCTACAACCTTTTTTTTCATATGGTACGTAACGTTTCCTCATGAAATCACAAACATTCCGTCACCAATGGTGGGCTGTGCGTCAGGTGTTGGCCTCTGCGGTGCGTGCCACAGCTCTGGGTAATGTGCCCGGTCCTCTACAGACAGACAAGTGCTGTTCACGGAGCTCGAGATCTCGGCGACCAGTAAACAGTGCGGCACTTGTACAGACCCTTATAGTCTTGTGAGCCGCAGCTCTCTGCCAATTACGAATTGACTTTGTTATATCAATAGCACCAGCAATAACAAGCACTGGCGTTGCCAATAGGTCTCGCAGCAGGAAAGTTGGAGCTATTACAATTGCAAATAACAATGCCTTTTATTTTTGTTTTCATTTTAAAAACATAAAGGGCTTTGTCATTTACAAAACCAATAGCTCCAACTTTCCTACTGCGAGACCTATTGACAACACCAGTGCTTGTTTTTTCTTCCTTTAGGCACTCTAAAGGGCACAAGCAATCTTGTTTTATTGTTCTGTTGTGCTGTTCACCCCTATCACTCCCAAAACTAAGCTTCGTGTTGCACTCCCTTTCACCGCCAACCCCAGCTTTTAACCCATTTTTAACACCATGGCTGTTAAGCAGTTTCCCCTCTAAAATAATGAACAGTTGTATCAATTTTAATTGTATTCCTTATTTTTTAGGTCTCGCCTGTTGCCGATGCGCATGCGCATCGAGCAAAGCGAGACTATTGCGAGTTATCCACACTTTATCTGCACTGCAAGGAATCGTGGCGATTCCTTGCAGTGCCCGTGAGTTTTAAGGTCAATGCGCATGCGCATTAAGCTTATGCGCATGCGCATTGACCTTAAAAGTCACGGGCGCGTGCACGTCCGTCTTTGTTTACCCCTCCGCCCCCTCCCGCCGTGTCGCATTTCTCCTCCCCCTCCCCTCTCTTCCTTCCGTCGTGTCGCACCTCTCCCCTCTCCGCCCCCTCCCCTGCCCGCCCCCTCCCGCCGTGTCGCATTTCTCCTCCCCCTCCCCTCTCTTCCTTCCGTCCTGCCGTGTCGCACCTCGCCTGCACGTTTTCGGCAAGGAACTTTGCCAGCGCTTGTTGTCTGTGCAGTGCCTCAAGATGCAAATGTGTGACGCTGTCTCACCATATGAAGGGTGCTGCTGATGGGCACCTAGTCTGAAGCGTTAGGATTTTAACAATTCACCCTTGCCGCATTAAACTACCTGCTGCCACCCGCTTTTCAGCGCCGCCTGACGGAATCGGCTGCCTCAGGGCGCGCATACACGAGAGATGCCAGTACAGCTGCTGCCTAGCGTGACCTATGTATTTGCACAACTACATAACTCTAAAATGTAAGATGCCTATGGGGGTGGCGCTCTACTTCATCAATTCTGCTATCCGCATTGCAAAGCGTATGTGTGCACATCACCTGCCCGTCTTTAGGGTAAAAAGGGTCAAGAGTGTTCGTACCTCAGTCCCTGTCAGCCACTGCGTCCTCGCCGACACTGTCACCCTTTCTCTCCACGCCGGCACTGTCACCCTTCCCCGTCCACGCCTGTCCGGTCAGCCTCCCCCTTCACGCCTGGTCCCAAGTCTGCTCCTGAATGTGGCACAGTGCATGCGCTCGCGCCCGGCCGGGACCAGGGGGCTGCGGCCACCTACCTGCCTCTGCGAAGGTGATGATCTCCGAGGTCTGCTCCAGCAGCTCGCTCCTCTCCGCCCGGCGCCCGACGTCGTCCTCTATCTCCACATAGCCGTCCTGGCCCACCTTGCCCACGTGCAGCTTCTTGATGGCGTTGAGCAGGGCCGCCTTGGGCACGGGCTGGGTGATGTTGGGCCGGCTCCGCATGTGCAGCATGCTCAGGATGTGCTTCTTGACAGCCTCCACCATGTCCGCCTGTGAGGAGGGAGCCGCCTTCTCCAGCCTGCCCAGGGCGCAGGACGGGCAGTCGGTGACCGAGCCCTGCCCCTCAGTCCCCGGGGTGGGGGAAGCCCTCGTCGCAATCCAGCAGAGCCCCAGCAGCAATCCTCTCAGCAGAAGCACGCGCAGCATCCTGGCAGCAGCCTGTGGTGAACCTCTGGCTAAAAAGTGCCTCGCTTTTTGGTGTAACTCCTCGCCCCACAAACACGCACAGGTTTCTCGTTTTCCTTCCTCACTCTCACTCACTCACCCTCACTCACCCTCAACCCCTCCCCCTCCCCCTCAACCCCTCACCCTCACCCTCACTCACCCTCAACCCCTCACTCACCCTCAACGCCTCACTCACCCTCAACGCCTCACTCACCCTCAACCCCTCACTCACCCTCAACCCCTCACTCACCCTCACTCTCACTCACCCCCACTCACCCTCAACCCCTCACCCTCACTCACCCTCACCCTCACTCACTCTCAACCCCTCACCCACCCTCAACCCCTCACCCTCAACCCCTCACCCTCAATCCCTCACCCACACTCACCCACACTCACCCTCACTCACACTCACCCACCCTCACTTACACTCACCCACCCTCACTCACTCACCCTCACTCACCTTCACCCTCACTCACCCTCAACCCCTCACCCTCACTCACCCCCACTCACCCTCAACCCCTCAACCCCTCACCCTCCCTCACCCTCACTCACCCTCAACCCCTCACCCTCACTCACCCTCAACCCCTCACCCTCAACCCCTCACCCTCAATCCCTCACCCTCACCCACACTCACCCACACTCACCCACACTCACCCTCACCCACCCTCACTCACCCTCACCCTCACCCACCCTCACTCACCCTCACCCTCACTCACCCCCTCACCCTCAACCCCTCACCCACCCTCAACCCCTCACCCTCACTCACCCTCAACCCCTCACTCACCCTCACCCTCAACCCCTCAGCCTCACCCTCACTCACCCTCAACCCCTCACCCTCAACCTCATGCTAAAGATTTACAAAAAAAACCATAAACAATTCTAAAAGCACTAACTCTAATGCTGCGAGACCTATTGCATTTCTAATGCTTGTTTTGTTACTACAGGTTTTTCATTTTTATGAGAATCACTTTTTCCTAATTTTTGTGGTTTCAATCTACCATCAGTTTGTGTTGAAAACAGGTGCCAAACCCCAGGGTGATCATAGAAAGGTATACAATTGTGAAAGGAGACAAAACCTGCATTCAACAAGTGGGTCATTTGTGTAGCTCAGTCAAGGTTGTCACAAAGAAACTAACTGTGGAAACAAAACACTGAATTTGTAGGAAAAAGCTACCAATGTACCAACTATACAGCAGTCTATATGGTGAAATAAAAAAAAATTACAATTTTGAGGAAACTTATGTATTTCTGAAATTTAAACAAATTTAGGAATAGTTATTTGTACACCTTTGAATTTGGGGTTACCCAAACTATCATTTGATTTAGAGTATTTTGCAAAATATTATTTTTCTTGCATATTGGCTGGCCACATATATGCAGAGAAATCCAGTTGGTAATAGCAAGTGATTTTAAAAACTGTGCCCTTGTCGCTAAACACCCCAAAACGTGACATGGAGGCGTCCTATTTCACCCAACCAAATTCACACCTTTTTTTAAAACGTGAAAACGTGGGTAGTTGCGTTTTGGGTCCTAGCTCCGAGCCCTCATTTCTGAAACTCACCAGGGTGAGTCCAGGGTGTTATGACTTTTAAGCTCTTAAGATGTTTTTTTTTACCCCGCTTTGGTTTATTAAACAACAAATAAATTCTCCTTACATTTCTGTCCAGGACAAGTCTGAAATATGTGGGGCTCTACAAATTTCTAAACACCCAGTGTTTCCCCATGTCTTCCGATTAAATGTGATACCTCACTTGTGTGGTTGGGCCTAGCGCTCACAACCGGAAAAGGCCTTAACGTAGCTTGAAACTTCATATTTTTCTACTGAAAACTGACCCCTATTTTTACAATTTGACTTGCTGTGGATTTTGGGTCCTAGCTCAGCCGGCACCTATGGAAACCTACCAAGCAATACATTTCTGAAAACTACACATCCATGGAAGTAGAGGGTGGTGCCTTGTGTGGAAACCCACAATGCATTGCAAACCAAAAACATTTTCCTCACATTTCTGTGACAATCGCCCATTTTGTAAATCTAAGAAAAAATGGTTTTACCTGTGTGGGTGGACGGGAAAACTCAATGTGGCTACATCAATAAAAGGAGTAGTTGCGGGTTTTGGGTCTAGGCTCTGCGGCCGCCTAGCCAAACTAACAAAGAGGTCCAGGGTGGTGTGCCTCATGTGGGTCTTAAAATGTTTTCTTGCCTACAATGCCCTGCAAACCGGAAGCATTTGGTTAAAATTGTGTATTTTCCTTGCTTGTCTGACGTTTACATCCGTAATCAACATGGATCCACAAGATTCTGACCACTCAGTGTTTCACGACATGCCCTGATGAAAACGCTGCCCCTCTTGTATGGCCTGGCCTAGTCATTGCGACAGGAACAGATCAAGCCAGGGTCAGTGGGAGCCCCCCTGCGTATGCTGAGAACAGACCTCTGTAGGAGGAGCTGGGATGACAGTAGAAGCACTTCCATTCACTCTGAAGGCATGTAGCGGTGAGAGCACCAGCCTTTATACCCTACTTCCCCGCCCCCATGGGTGGGTGTTTGGGCGTGCCAGACATGTCCTTAGCACATGGGCAACAGTGTGCTATGGACGTCTCCAGCACGTCCGTAGCACCCAAGGAGGTAATGTTAAATTTCCCCACTCGCACCTCTGTTGCTCCCTCACGCCTTGAAGTTCTTTTACAAAAATAATTTTTTTTATAGGGCAAATGGTTTTCATATTTTTATAAGGTCCAGGAGCGGATGCATTTTTAAAAGTGGTCTTGGGCAATTTTTTATTTTACTGATCCAAGTTGCAGCCACCATCTTCTATCAATACTTTAAAAAAAATTGTATTTGTGTCGATCAACAGGAGCACGCGTGGCGATGCTGCCCCCATGTTCCAACTCACCCCAAAAAATGTTGCACAGCACTAGCAAAAAAAAGTTCTAGTCTGATGACGGCAGCGATAGTAGTGGTCCTCGTGCACTAACTTTTTTCTTTTATATTCATAAGGAAACTAGTGCTAGTTTGGGGACCTTAAGCTAACTGACTTGTAATCTTTATTTTACTCTAATTTTGTCTTGATTGCTGTTTGTGAGGGTCATGTTATTTTGATTTGTGTACGGCTTGCGTCAAGATCATTTTAGCTCCTTTGACCCAAGATTTTAGGTGAACTGAAAATCTTTCTCTTAAGGGAAATCAAATAACCATGACGTACACTTTTTTTTAATTTTTTTTTTATTGTGAGGCCTAGCAAAATCTGTGTATGATTATAATGCGTATTGAAAAGAACTAGGTAAGACTTTGTATAACTGAGTTGTAGTTACACGTCATGAACCATATAGAAACAGCAAATGTTTATAGGATACACTATTTAAAAACAAATCATTACTCTTTGCAGAATTTTGTCTGTGCCCTCTTTTCCCCTGCTCTGTAACAATACACGTGGCAAAGTAATCTTCTATCCACTTACTCAGTTGATGATGTCACCCTATACCATGCACAGTTCTGCAGTCATTGCGCTTCCACTCTGCCAGATGGAGGCAGTGGAGGCAAACTGCTACAAGCCATATGCTCCTATTTTTAAAGATTCGAGCAAGGGGGCAGAGTTCATGGGATATCAACGAGATGACGCAGCACATGCTTGCTCATGAGTATTTTAACCTACATTGGTACACCAAATCCATCTAGTCGAGAGGCTCTGGAGTTCTGTAATTGATCATAAAGCGCCCCATTAATGTGACGGAGCTTGATAAAGGATTCCAGCTTCTGCCACTGGGGTCTGATAAAAGCAGCTTCTTGCTCATAAAATGCTGCTCAAGCTATATTTGTCAATCCCTGGGGTCAAACAAACAATACGTTTGGATGCAATTAAAGCTCCTATATTTCAAAGATATATTTTTTTTTAATAAACGGTAATTGAATATTCTTTTTGTTGTTGTCCGACTGTTAATTTATGCATGATATAATTTGAACTTTGCCTCTATCCGACATGTACGAGCTTAAGAAAAGTCTGAGGCGTCTTGAAGGTTTGCAGACTTGTGTTTGCCAGTGTCCCTTGCCTGTCATGTTTGCCTGTTACTGGATTGCTGTGATTTGGATTAATGTTTGCTAAATTAGTGACATTTCACTACTTGTTTGATATTGCCATCAGTGTTGCTTTATAGCCAATCAGGTGTGTCCAGCATGGTATGTGCAACATTGAGGCGGTTTCAAATCTGATATCTGCCAGGGTGGGGCAGTCAAATTCTAGCTGGATTTTCACTTTTTTTTAATAGTAGGATTTTGCAATAAATGCATGATGTTGGCACCAACCTCGATTATTATTCTGATTTTATTGGGGGAAGCCCAGTTTATCCCAAGCTCAGCGAATCTAGTCTTCCTTGTTCTTCTAATAGAAAACCTGTTTTTTTCTGCTCTCTATCCTGAACCCACAAGCAATTTATAGCACTGTCCACAATGCAACCCTCTTAAAATATGTAAATTAACTCTTATGTATGTCTGCATTTTCTGACTTTAATTAATCTTGTAATTGGCAGACCAGTCCAGGAGTACTCCTGAGAATCTGCATTTGCTAGCAATCTTTACTTATTTAATCAAGCACAAAAGTTCACTTGCAATTTTTTTCTCTTGCATGGGGTAAAAATATTTCCCTCGTGGAGAAAGCAATTTTCATAAAGTTTTCTTTTTCTTTTCTGTTTTTTCTTTTTTCAGTATTCCTTCCCGATCCTAGAAACCGGGGTTTAATCCTACCCTTTGCTAGAATAATTCTGAGTGCTTTCACCCATAGAGGGTTGGTGAAACTACATGCAAAAGTGTGGCAAGTACCTTGCGTTTGTATGAGATCACCAACGTTTAGAGGTGAATGAGTACGGAAATGGCCAAAAACTTGTGCGCAGATGTTCTCATACTGAAATTCCTTCATACTGAAGGATTTTTGCTTTGAGCACGTCAAATCTTATGAATGCAGAATTGTGCCAATGCTGGTTCTGTAAATCAGGATTGTGGCTTATTGTGGTAAATGCTGCTGTTGCATCCTTAAGTTGCACTTTATGGCAAAAATGGCTCAGTAAATCAGACCACGGTTGTGACACTAAAATTGGGAGTCCATATCTCATATTACTGGTACCGTGGCAAATGGAATATGATAAAAAAACAGTAACTTAGACGTGTTTCAGAGTTAAGAATTATAGAGCATGTATGTTGTGAATGTCCCCTGGGCATTGTGAAAGTAATGACTCCATTAGTGTCTAGCTTTTGCAGGGTCACACTCTAATTGTGATCGTTTGGCATTAATTTTATTTTCACCAAATGGGTTCGCCCACTGCTAACAACCCAGCGGGATCGCCCCTAAGTACCATGGTAATTGTAGTTCCGTTTTCTGCCATGCATCTTCTTTCGAAGTCTCGCATATCTTCAAATCTTCGCCATCCCTGTACACGTGTTTTGGGGTATTTACCCCTCATCAGCAGGGATTAGGCAATCTTCTGGGGGTGCTGCGTGCTGCCAAATATTACCAGGTATAGTACCACACAAGGGAATCGAAAAGATGCATCGCGGAACACTAACTACATTTACCACAGTCCTTAGGGCCGATCCCGCTGGTGTGTGAGTAGTGTGCGACCCCCGCCCTGAATTGTAATGTTAAAGCTCCCTCGAGCAGCTGGCTGACGAGCCTGGGACCCAGCACCTGCACGCCTGAGTGGTACTAAACCTGGTAATATTTGGCAGCCACCGGCAACCCCAGAAGATGGCCTAATCCCTGCGGATGAGGGGTAAATACCCCGAAACACGTGTACAGGGATGGCGAAGATAGCAGGGAATCGAAAGAAGATGCATTGCGGAACACTAACTACATTTACCACAGTCCTTAGGGGCGATTCCGGTGGTGTGTGAGTAGTGTGCGACCCCACCCCGAATTGCTGTGATATTGATTTTATGCCCATTTGGTACCTCAAATGCTTTGCTGGGGGTTGTGATTTACCGTGGTTAGTGGCTTAATGTTCACATCTTATTGTGTAATTATCATTAATCCTAAAACTAGGGAAAAACACGTTTTTTTAAAATTACTAGAAAACTAATGGCTTTGAGACATTGAAGGAACTATCCTTTCTGTTTCATTTTTCATGTGTTAAGACACATTTTTAGTACATTTATGCACAGTTGTCCTTCTCTATAAAGCTACTCCAAGCTCTTCTTCACCTTTCCTCTGGGGCGATCTATAATCATGATTTTTGGTATGGCTAGTTTTAGCATATTTGAATCTGGTTCTTAAAATTAACTTTACATTAGCAGGTGGCTATATTTTCAGTGTTTTCCATCAAACGTAAAGGCAATAAAACAATGCTTTTTATAAATGTGTATCTTATAAATGAGTGGCAAGTTTTTATTATGAACATTGATTTGTCGTAGACTTATGAATGCTCGAAGTTCTGTTTGAAATCTAATCGGCCCCCCTCACTCCCCCTTTAGTAACCCATTTTTTCTCCTACACGTCTGCATATATTCAAAGCTTGAGCCACTTTTGAAGTCGCCATGCACAATAAAACGTTTTATACTATATATAGATATAGATATAGATATAGATACGTCTAATATATTTTAGTTATTACTATTTCATGCTTCAGTTGAAATTGTGGTTGCTTTTCTTTGAGGTCATTGTATTTGTTTGCAAACAGATGGAAGCAGTTTATGATTCTTCACTGGTTTCAAACTATTTTCTGTTTTAGAGCAGGGAATAGATTATCTTAACTACAAACTTTGCATTTAATAATATGAGGTATATCTGGACCATCTTGCCAGCAAATATCCCGTCCTATTAATAAAGAAATCTTGCATAGTCTTAAGGCTTACTTTTCATTTAGTGTTCCGAAAAAAGTAACTACAAAATACCTTTAGGGTTAGCCCATATACCAGTTGCTGTGATGTGTATGTGTCAATGCAGTTTCTATGACTATGTATTTTTATATATGATGTATGTTTATTACGTACAGTTACTGAATGACTCCAATAATGGTTATTCACTTCATAGTAAAAACGGTTTTTGATATTGGTAATAACAAATAATATTGGCACGCTTTGATTATAAATTTGGCAGTTGCAAACAAAGTTGTATTTCCCTTTTTAAGTACTACTGGAATATTTGTTTTGGCTACAGAAAAAAATACATGTGGGGGAGCTACACCAAACAGTACATGACTGTAGAAAGTCCCATTAAATGTGCTCTTCTGGTGTCTTGGTGCAGATGTGTTCAGTTTGTTTTGAGATCCGTTGCAAAAGGTTTTGCTGGACTTTTAAGGAGACCTTTTTTGTACATTTGTAGGTTGGACCAACCAGTTATATTTATTTCCAGATCTCTACAGAAACTAGTAGAATCTGATTAGGAAAGGGTGCATATTCGTCCCTTTTACACTTTGGGATCTGCAGATATCTTGTATGGCATGCCCAGTTTCTTGTAGCTGCCGTTTTGGGATATCTAGCGCCATAGAGTATCCACACACCTTCTGGTGCAACAGTTGATTGTATATTTCCTGGCAAAAAGGTTTAAGAGCACGTGTTCTAACCCCTGGGATGGCAAATGGGGCCTCACTGATCCTGTGCAGGTACGTATTCTGTTGCTGAATTTGCATGTTGCAGAAAGGATGCCTTTTTGGGTGGAGCAAACTTCGTTAAAAAAATGAAGTGATTTGTGTTCACACGGACATGGAGGTTAGACTGGCTGCAGTCCAATCCAGTGAATGGAGCTAGAGCACCCATGACTGCGTGCATCCAAACCCTTTTGTGCCAACCGTAAGGCTTACTTTGACCAGAGCCCAGTACTTCATTCAAATTACATAAACTGACTGCAACTGTTAAAAGACTAGTTATGGTTCTGAATTCAAAAGTGTTTTGTTATTAAACCTAGAAATACATTGGTTCAACTGACAGCATGATTATGATCCAGAACCTAAGAACAACACTTTCCTTTTATTGTGGCCCACACACGCATGACCAAGAGAGCTCTGCCTGTGGCCTTACACATCACCGAATATGTGAATGAAGTTAGGACTCGGAGAGCAGGGACTAACCAAAATCAGTGGTTCATACGGCAAAAAATGCTGACCCAGTTGGCTCAGTGCACATGGTTACTGACGTTGTGCCTCTAAAGGTTTTAGTGAACTCCGTGTGTGTGGACACAGGCTTTGTATGTGCAAACGGGTTGCATCCAAAGCAGACTGGTGACTAGGTCACGCCCAGCCGTTTCTGCATAAATGGTACTGAATGGAGTTCGGAGCTTGGCTGAATGACAGGCTATGCATAACTGGAGACAAAGGTTGGCAACATCAGCTTATCGGTTTCTGAATGGTACACTTGTTTTACTATCACATCCAAGCTTCCAGTTTTGCGTTAAGACCCGACATTTTCCCAAAGAAATGTTAGTCATTTTCTGAACAAAGAATACCTGGCCTTGTAAATTGGTGACTACATATTTTGTTTTCAAGCTTCAGCTTGTCCTTTTCATAAAGTACGCACATACACAACTGCTGCAGACGACAGCTTCTGCCCCTCATGCTTTTATATTACTATCACATGACCAGTTATGGCTACTGTAATACTATGGATTGTCCTCTATAATGCCTGGCATGGACATTATAATAAAGATGTACAACCTATGCCAATGGTCAGCCATTATGCCAAGGCCACCAGTGTACCAGAATTCAGCAGTATTATGAAGGTGGTGGCCACAATCAGGCCATGGATGCCCAAAATACTGCAAGGAAGTCCTCATTATGCCAGGGGAAGCCATCACTATGCCTGGGGTGGCCTTGGCAAATGACTGCAAGAAAGCTCATGATTTTTCCAGAGCTACTATTGAACAAGATTTGGGTAACCTTTTTCCAAACATGCCCATAATATGTTAAGAATGGCCATTATTTCAGTGAAGCCTACAACTAAGCTGACGCGCATTATTGTGGCCCACTGTTGTGCACAGCACAAATATCATCAGCGGCATAATTCACATCACATATCGGGTGGTTAGTGGGACCGCTACATTTTCTCTCCCTTTGGACCTCTCCATAACGCATGCGCGTTTACTATTCACCCCGACTCGTACGTAATCAATCATCCAGGCGTGGCTCTAATGCACATGCGTTCCCCGTAGAGGAAACGCATGCCCACAGGCGGGATACTTTTCTTTGGTCATCGGACCCCACGCTGAAACCAATAATCAAGATTAGACCACCGGTTCAGGGGACCATATATGGACTCTTTTCCTTTGCCGGAACTTGCACAGCTGGCTCCCAAGCAGCACTCCTTAACCAGCACAATAATTACTTGATTACTATGGCTCAGAGTATAAATACGAGCCAGCATTGCATCCAGGAGCGGAGGCAATCAGACATGGGCATAGAGGCAGAGAGTTCACCTTTGAACAGTAAGAGTATGAGTGTGGTGCTGAATTGGTTTTTTTCTCTCCCCACAGCTCATATGGTCCATCTCTGTGACATTTAGATAAATGTACTGTTTCTTGACAGGCCCACCCAGTGGCCGTTAACAGAGCGATTTTTGTTCTTTCTCTCCACACCAATCTAGTACCTGGACCTAATGGGTTCATCTGCCACTTCCCTCCTATGGGGCCAGCCTTACCTCATCTCAGGGTAAGCATGTTGGAAAATCTCCCTAATAAGGGTGCACAGATTGCTTTCTCACTTGACTGTAGCACTTTTTAGCAACTCGCGCTAGAACCATGGTGATTATTGCTTGTTTTGGTAATATGTGCACTAGTTACATGACAGTGTCAGTAGTTTATTCATTTAGTTTTTTTCAGGCAATTTCATATCTAGCCATACTTTAAGTGGAGTGTGATCGCCATCACCCCACTGAGTGGAACCCTCTGGCCACAGCTTGGTAAGAGCAGAGCCCGTTTGTTCATGGTACTGAAGAATGCCGCGGACCCACATGGGCCTACAGGCAGAAACCTGTTGACCTCTACCTCTTTCACAGCGGTGGGGGGGACAAATGTGGCAGAAGAGAGGCGCCCAAGATTAAAGCCACAACAAAGGAAGACCAACGCCAACAAAACGGGTAGGCGAACCCACACGGCAGGAAAGATCAAAAGAGGGGAAACAAAGTGAATCTAGCATGTACACGCCTTTCCTGCGCCCAAACCCACAAGAAAGGCATAATCGCTGAATAAACTAACATCGAGTGGCTGTGAAGGACACTAAGGAGGGTGGAGCAGCCAAAGAGCACGGATCGCGACAACAGACTTGGCACCTCAACGGGGCACAAAAGAGCTGACGAAAATGGCAGATAGGGAAGACAAACTGGCACAACAGCAAAAGAAAAACAGATTAGAGAACAATGCGGAATCCCCCATAAAACAAAAAGCGGACATCAGCGGCACTTTAGACAGTATCCTCAAAAAACTAGCCGAAGTGCACGATCTTGCAAAGTCCTAAAAAAAAAACAGATACGATACAACTAAAACTTGCAGCAATAAGGGCGGACATCCACTCAGCCAACATGCTAGAAGCGGCGGAACAAAGAGTAAGTGACATAGAGGACAGATCCCAACTCACAGGGAAGGCCATAGGCCACATCACCAAGGCAACGGCCGAACTAGGCAGAGTTCGAAGATCGCAACAGGAAAGGTAACATAAGAATCCTATGAGTTCCTGAGGGAGAAGAAGACTAAGCCAGATCATGTGTTACACTCATACAGAACCTCATACCCGACCCGACAAAACTCCAATTCGACAGCCCCTTCGAGCTAGACAAGGCGTAGAGAGTCCAAGCTAGGAGACAAGCTAGCAGAGCCAGTCCCAGACCAATAATATGCAAACCCATTCGATCTCACCAAACGGACGCCATCTTTGGAGTAGAGAGGAAGAACCCCAATCTGCTATGGAACGGACGCAAGATCATCCTCACACAGGACGATTCGAAAACTACAGTGGACCTTAGAAAAGGCTTTCTAGCCTAGAGAGACAAGCTGAGATGGGTGTCATGCTAACCTTCGAGGATCCAGGAGAACTCATGATATCTAAAGGGCATACCCACATATGACATGGAAGCTTCAGCCCCATCGGCCAAAAGAAGTGCCTCACCGAATCCACACACGGACTAAGAGAAAAGCGACCAGGACTAAAGAAACTGATCTCAAAGAAACGAGCCCCTAAAGCTATCTCAGAAAACTGACTTTCCACGCCAAAGACCTGCAACAAAACCTACCTCAGTTTATCGTGACTTTATCACGGATCAATATATCCTTTAACTTTATCAAACTGAGAATTTGTCAGAATGCTGCAAACTACCTCAGCCCTAATATCCCGGGGTCAAGACTGGGCGGGTGGGACCTTGCTGTTGCACGCCCACAGTACAATACAAAGTAGTAGTGAGAGAGGGAGGGGGGTGGAGAGGGGGGCGGAGAGGGGGGCGGATGGGAGGAGGGAAATGAAGGGGTGGCTGTTTGTCCTGTTTGTCCTCTTGTTCTTCGTGTACGTCCTGTCCAAGTCTTCGCCCCAGCCAATGCAAATACATGAGATAGACCGCCAATAACACTGAGCACACTGGATCCTATACACGCAGCTAGCTCACAGCACAGACCGGTCAGAGATAGGTTACCCACGGCCAGACCAGGCTTAGCCCACAACAGTATTAAAAATGAGTCTTATAACAAGACACTGTCATCAGACCTTAAGATCATCTCCCTCAACGTTAAAGGTCTTAACCATCCTATCAATAGGAAAAAGATACTAGACTACTTAGCCAAGACTAAGGGGAACATTATCTTGCTGCAAGAAACCAAACTCTCCACAGAGGAAGCAGGCAAACTCTGAGCCAAATGGATAGGTCAGGTTACCTGCTCGGCGGTGGGTAAAAAGAGGGGGGGGGGGGGAGGGGGGGGATCATTACCCTGACCAATAGCAAATCAAACAGAACTATCGAGAATGTACAGCAAGACAATGAAGGCAGAACACTGATTACGCAGCTTAAAAGAGGAGAGGAGACAATACTAGTGATAAACATTTATGCACCAAACGCCTACGACACACCATTCTGGGAGGGGGTAGCTAAGGAACTAGAGACCAACAGTTCACATAATATGACGGTTGTGGCGGGCGACTTCAACTTGGCGCTAGACTAAACGCTTGACGGGCAATCAAAAACCCAAGCACGCACCCAGAGGTCCCATAAGACACTAACTAACTTATGCAGCAGATTCAACTTAGGGAACCTGTGGCGACTAAAACACCCGATACCAGAGACTACACCTTCTATTCGAACCCACACAACTCATACAGCAGCATAGACTACATTCTCATATCAGGAATGCACACGCACCTATTAGAACACAGACATCGCTGCCAGAACCATATCGGACCATGCCTGCATTAGCCTACACCTCACAGGAAGACACAACCAACATACAACCCATAGATGGCGACTTAACTTCACTACCATTGCCAAGCAAGAAGATAAGAGTAAAATCCAGAAAGCCATTGATGAGTACATCAAATAACGACACACCAGACGCAGACCCCAAAACTCTGTGGGAGTCACTCAAAGCAACCATCAGAGGTGTACTAATAGAAATCAAGGCCAGAAGAGACAGGGAGGCGAAGGTCCAACTGTCACAGCCGGAAAAAGACATCAAAAGGCTAGAGACACGACACATAGGAGACACCGCAAACCAACACATACTGACAGAACTCACAAAGAGAAAGTACGAATTCAACAGAATTCTAAACGAACGGGCGGGGTTATGGATAAAGTATAAAAAATCAACCTATGCGAAGCCAACAAGGCTGGAAAAACCCTTGCGTCATACCTCAAGCAAAGGCAACATTACATCACATCTATCACAGACACCAGCAGCAAAACTCACACCAGTCACAAACACATCATAGACACCTTCACGGAATTATACAAAGCTCTACAACAAAGACGAGAACAAAGATAAAGAGGGAACAAAGACCTACCGTGAAAACCTAAACTTACCTAAGATATCGACAGAGGAATTACTGGCACTAGGCCAAGACATCAAAACCCTCAAAGTTAGGACAGCCATTAAGGCCCTTAAAGACAACAAGGCCCCAGGGCCAGACGGATACACAGCACCATTCTACAAATCCTTCCAGGACCAACTAGCACCGATCCTAACAAAAGTCTTTAATCACTGCTGGGGGTAGGGGAAGTAACAGAGACAATGTCACAGGCCAACATCATAGCCCTCCCCAAAGAAGGCGAAGACCCACAATGGCCGAAAAACTACCGGCCAATATCACTCATAAACCTAGACTGCAAAATATACGCCAAAATTATAGCAACAAGACTCCATAGAATACTCCCACAGCTAATCTGAAACACACAGGTAGGATACATGAAAACCCGAATGTCAAGTGACAACACGGGACAAATCATCGAACACTGCTCGAATTCATACAACTCGGCAGTCACAATCACGCTTGATGCAGAAAATGCCTTCGACAGAGTCTCCTGGCACTTCCTAGAGGAATGCATGCAGGCATACAACCTGGGGGACAATTTCACGAAGGTCATGGCCCTTTACAGAAATCCCAAAGCACAGATCGCTATCAACGGTACGACTTCGACCCCTTTCGACCTCCAAAGAGGGACTAGACAAGGCTGCCCACTATCCCCACTGTTATTCCTACTAGTGTTGGAACCACTGATCAAAGACATCCTAGCAAATGAGAACATAGCGGGCATAACAATCACCAACGCCACAGCTTAACTAGCTGCCTACGCAGATGACTTACTAATTACAACAGAAGATCCTGCCAAGTCCATACCTGCACTCATGCACACCATAGACACCTACGCATCTCACTCCGGTTAAAACCTAAACGGAGATAAATCTGAGTGTATGCCACTGAACATACACACAACTAAAGAGGTATTGGGTGACTCCGGGCTAGCATGGCAAATGAGATCTATCAAATACCTAGGCATCAACTTCGGGAGGAACCTAAAAAGCACCCTTGAAAAAACAAGAAACATCCTAGACGAGATAAAAGGGCTGCTGGAAAATTGGTCGCCCAAGTATATCACCTGGTGGGGAAGAATAGAAACAGTTAAAATGATCACACCAATAGTTAACTACCTAGTCAGCATGCTTCCCCTGGCACTAACAAACAACTTCCACAAGAAAATAGACCAAATACTTAACATTCATCTGGAGAAACAAAAAACTGAGAATAGGCCCCCCAAAACTGAGATTGAGGAAAGAACAAGGGGGCCTCAACGTAGCAGACCCTAGAACCTTCCAGACTGCTGTGGTGGCCAGGCAGGGGATGCACTGGGTGCTCCAAAATCAACAATACACTCTGACCTGGCTATTACTAGAGAAAGCCATCCTTGGCAACACTCACCCACTTACCCTCCTAACCACCATCAAAAAGTCACTAAAAGGTAACCCAATATACAAAATAACGAAACGGGCTCTTCTCAAGGTTGACCAAAAACTAGAGATAAGCATCAAAAACTCTTTATGGGTAGCACTCTGGGCAAACCCCAAAATCAAATACAGAGGCAGACCCCTAGACGTAACATGGAAACAAATGGGCCTCTCGCACCCAGCTCAGCTGGAGGAATCGGGCATGCCCCTCACGTTTAACAACATGAAGGAAAAGCATGCCCTCCCAAACTTGGAGCTATACAATTTCCTGGCTATTTAATCGGCCATCACAAAAGCGAATCTAAACGGGCTGACTCCCTCAATATTCTAATACATGGAAAACATAAACCAGACCGGTCACCAAGTATCTCAGTTGTACAAACTCCATCCACAAAGCTCAAAGCACTAACTACTGGGAAACACAGATAGGCTTGGAACTCACAGAACCAGAATTACAGGCCATGTAGAGGGCCCCAACACGCAACATAATTTCACTGGTACTAGCCCAAACAAAATTCTGGCTGCTGCATCAAGCATACTGGACACCAGTTAGACTAGCGAAGCTAGTACTGAGAGAGAATAACCGCTGCTGGAACTGTGATAGAGAAATAGGGGGCCTAGCCCACCTCCTCTTCTACTGCAGCAAGGTCAGCAAATTCTGGAGGAAGGTGTTCGACTATATTACAAGGTCCTAAGCTGCACCCTGAAACAAGAATTCAGCACTATAAACACAGCACACTTCAATACAGACGTTTCCTCACAACAAGACAGAAACCTTCTTGACTTTCTCTTAACTAGTGCAACAAAACCAGTGCTAGCCAAGTGGAAATACACCACCAAGGCCACCTTCAAAGGATGGCTGAATTGGATGACGTACCTAAGAGGAGCCGGCTTAACTGCACTAAGACACACACCTTGGAGAAAACCCAACAGAGAGATGTGGTCCTCCTTAGATAGCTTCCTTGACCCATACAAACCACCTTAGACAGCAGCGGGAAAGCAAAATGGCGAAAAACACCCAGTGTTCAGTCGATCCACAACCAGCTGCCAAACGCCTATGTTATATGTATACGTTATATGTTAAAACTAAGCACAGGACTGAAACATAACTGGTCCTTTGCAACAAAGCCATAAAGGCTGCTTGCCCATTGGGACATTCGAACTGCCACTCAAGAACCATCAACCAAACTTTTTTATGTAATCTATGTATGCCAAATGAAACAGCGAACTGTTCTGTTATATGTATATGTGTATCTTGTCAAGGAAAAACAATAATATATTTTTTTTTAAAGTGCACCCCTGTCGTCAGGTGTATGCCCGCCCTCTATCAAACCAAGTTTTTAGAGGGCGAGGACTGGTCAATGATGAAGCATGAAACCAGGTGGTGTGTGAGACCAGTCCGTCACCTTTTGTGTGATGCCAACACTTAAAGTCAAAACATTGCATTTTCACTAGTGACAAAAAACTGGTAGTGGCTCATGGTGATAGTTTATTTTGGAGGCTGCCGTCTACTAGCACCCCGTGCCTCTGGTTCCCTCTGTCCAGATCATTCTGGCCTTCTGTGGTTATACAAGCCTACAATTATACCAGGAATAGTAGCAAAATGGCAAACCATGGCCACAGTAAGTCATAGGTGTTGCCATTGATGCAAAGAGTGTCCCGAATGTGAAAGGTATGGCTCCAATTATGCTGATGATGTCCACAGTATGCCAGAAATGGTCATGATTTTATCAGAGATCCGTGCACGAGTCTAGAAGGTTGGTCTGAAAGGCTGTCCATAGGGGGAGGGAGGATGCATGGGCAAGGGTAATAATGTATAGATCACTATACATAGATACATTCATCAGCTTGCACATCTATGCTCTCACCATACTGATCGGGCTTGCCAATGCCTTTAATTACAGATGTGTGTAATTTTCTTTTGCGTAATAACATAATATTCAGCAAAAATGATGTGACCTGCTAAACCGTCATTTAGTACCGTTTTTAGTTTGTCCTCAATTTTGTTATAAAAAATAGCGCAAAAACACTGGTGACATGAACAATACCCATTCGCGTAGTGGCTGTTCACATTGTTCCCATGCGCCTGCGCTAATTATGCTACGTGGCAGGACAGCATAATTTCATCTAACAGCATAATGTGAAATTTGTGAGATTACGCTGGTTTAACAGAAATTTTGCAGGGCCTACTTTGAGCCCTTCCAGCTCTAATTGCAGCCTATCTTCAACATAGGTTTGTATTGCTCTGGTTCACTAAACTAAGTCCCGTTGAAGAGGGTGCCTAACGTAGGGCAGAGGTCAAAACTAAGTGGTGACAGGTTGAAATTATGGCAAGCACTCTTATTTCAGTAACTGAGAGTTGCGCCTTCAGTAATGGTCTTGTTTGTTCAGAGAGTAGGTCAAAACTGCATTCACCTTCACTTCTGCCGAGCGGAGAGATCTTCCAAGTTAGACAAACATTTTAAATCGCCCTACTGTCATAAACTAGTTTGCTAAGCTGGAATCCTCAGTTTTATATTTGATTTACTACCTTCTTCACATGTGTATTGACATAAACTGTTACCAAGACTATTCCATTGTGTAGTTTTGTTCCTACTTTAAAACAGAAATATTAAACACCGATTCAGTTCTTAATTTCTATGCATTTAAATTTGGTTTTTCCCACTGGTGTCCATGCTGCCAATTTTTTTTTAAAAAAAGCATTTCATTTAGAAAGACAATAACGAGTATACAAAGTGAAAGCATCTCCAGCAGAAATTGTAGCAATGAGACTGTTGGGGGTAGCTCTTTTCACCTGTAAAAGCGAGATTTGTCGGTATTTGACCACTTTTCTTCACAAAGTTGTTCAATCACACACACGTTCTTTCGGGAGTGATGTTGGAGAGCTTTCTTTGCCCTGCTACAAATGTACCATTGGATTTAAGTCTGGGCTGGATTGGACAAGTTAAGTACATTACCTATTTCTCCCTTACCAATTTCAGTGTAGTTTTGGCAGGGTTCTTCCAATTTAGCACAAATGCAGGCCATTTAACTTGGCGGATGATTTTAAAGGTTTTGTAAATCAGAGCTTATTTAAGGGCTTTTATTTGTAATGTTATAGCACAGTCTAAAAAAATTGTCACTCCGACGTTGCAGGGTAGTATGTGTTGATAACTTAAGAAATTATTTTGATGAATTTTAATTCTGGATCATAAGCAGCACCTCTTTAATTATGCAGCAGTGGAAACATATGTTGCAATGATTGGCAAATTGCACTTCAATTTTTTGGCAGCCCTTTAATAAGCCGCTCGGGAGTCCAGTTAATACAGTTCACATTTGGAGTGTGTCAGTAAGGGGTACCTTAGCATTGGAGACACAACAACTCCGAAATGTGCAAAATATTTGTCACTTGCAACTGTAAAATAGCAGTGATGTGAACAAAAATCCTGTTAATAATAGAAAAAATTAAACCCAGATGCAATGTCATTGCAAGACCGGAGGCTGCCATTATGTAATAACCTTTTTATTGCTGCACCAGCATGCAGCTCTTTAAAGAATAATCAATACATCTTAAATATAACCATTTCAACAGATTGTTCCAACGTCATATAGCTCCATGACAACTGTTTAGGAACAGCTAATAAAGGAGTAAAATTCCTAGTTAAGTACACTTTCTTTTGCATCTGTTTCTACTTGTAAATAAAATCTAAGCATTTGAAACAAGCAATGGACTTACCAAAGTAAGTGATGCATATTTGGTAGTTCCCCCTTCCAACTTATAGTTGGGTTAGATTTGATTATTTATACAGATGCTTTCCTCACTGTATGCCTTTCAATGCGAGCCTGACCACTGTCGGCGGCTAGCTAACATCCCTTTCAGCGTCCTGCATCTTATATCCCATGTGGCACTCACTTCCGCTCTATCAGAGAGGCAGCAGGATAGGAGGCCTCCCGCTGATGCCAAAGGGGCTGTTTTATCCCGCTGGTGGGCTGCCTGTGACTGGCGCCACAAGAAAAGCTCACTACCAGCATTTAGGCCTGCACACGAAAACCCAGCCTCCCGCTGACTTCGTAATCCCAGCAGTGGTAGGTCAGAGAGGCACAGGCGCATGAACTGTGCAACGTAGGGGACAAAAACATCTCAACAGGCAGTTGCAATAGAAGTAGGACAGCTGGCACGTACCCGTTGTCAGCACAGTACATAGCGATGCTAAGCAACGAACCGCACAAGACGACTTATACAAACTGCTCATCAGCTGTTTACAGTTGCAACACAAGGATCAAGCCGCCTCCCCTTTCTCTAAACCTGATCTGACATAGCAAAAAAATGAAATAAAATGAGAAAGTAAAGAGTAAAAAGGGGACAGAAAGTGAAGGACCGCGGTACAACTGTGAAAAATCCGCTAGCTACCCTGGTTACCTAATAAGGGTTTATTCTACTGGGCAATTGGACTAGATATTAATGTAATCAGGTAAGAATGTCAGCGAATAACATGTAGGGTACAGTTGATGTCTCCCTTAGCCAAGATACCTTTAAAAGTTACTTTGAAAGGCAGTTTAAATCTTCCCTTAAAGAGGCGGTTGAGGCTGTACTTGGTAACAGGCCAAGAGATACAACAGCTGAAGAACTTTCGATACCTTCACAAGAGGAAACTCCTCAATCTGAACTAGAACAATCAGATAGCCGGAGCACTACAAGTGAACATGATTTCCGCAGCGGCACAATGAGAGAGCAGCCTTCTTGGTGCAACAAGCATGGGTGTCCATCACAGCACAAAAGCAACGAGTAACTTTCATGGCACAAAGGACCAAAGTTTTTTTTTTATTACTGATGAGGAGGAATATCCATTTGATATGGGCATGGGTGAAGAGGCAGATTAATATATATGACCCTGTGGAAACGTTGGACACTGATTTCCAGGATGAGGACCTAGAACCGCCTTCTACTTCAAAAGTTGTAAGGGACCCTTCGGGTGTCGATGTTTAATCCCACCCGTATTACGCACCCTAGAGAGTCTGAGTGGTGGCCTATGGACCATGTGACGTCCTTCATCAAACATTGGATTTGTAATTGTCTTGATAAAGAGACTTTACTTAATGCATGCAGAGTGGCCAAGACCTTTATTAGACAACAAATCTGGAATGACTCTGAATTTAGATCCAGGGTTGTTGACCTTCCTGTTCAAAACAGGAAGGGACCCTAGGAATGGCTTAGAACGCTGTCTTAAACAGTGTCAAGATAAAGTACTTGACACTCTAGGCCCACTGGCCAATATATTAGACAAGGCTGAGGAGGCTTCCTTTAAGGGGGTGCCTGTGGATGTTGAACATCTCTGTGGATGCAGCCAGCGAGCTCTCTTCTTACTTGGGTATTCTGATGACTGATAAATTCTCCTTAGAGGAGCTCCTCTTTCGGAAATTAATCAAAAACTAGGTGACCTTGACAATAAAGATATGCAGGGAGATTTCAACGGCCTACTCTTTGGAGTGAGCTTTATTAAAACTTTAGGGAAGTATGTTTCAACATGCTCTGCCTTTAGCAGAGCTCAAAGCAATGTGTGAGGCATGTTCTGCAATAGTTTTTGGAAGGAGGGGACTGGCTGACGGCCGTGGTCAGCAAAGGTCCTAATTCTATTGTCATGACAAACGAGGTTCTGTCAGAAATGTCTGTGGAAACAGTAACTTCTTCCCACAGGGAGAGCAAACCTCCCCGCTCTCAAAGCTACAGGGGCATATACCAGGGATCTTGTGATGAAGGTAAGTACCCTCTCAAATTGGTTCTTCACTTTTAAAGGCGGGGAAAGGTTGTCATTTCCCAGAGGCTTGGTAAAATATAGCAGATTTGTGGGTTTTCCAAACCGAGAAGGGGCTCAAAAATAGATTTTTACAAAACAGCTTACCAATCAAATCCACCAAGAACTTTCACTAGACCAGGGATATTTAGATCTAGTAGATTAAGAAGTAGCGCAAATGTTGCTCAAAGGAGCAAAGTGACCAGCTCGGGAGATGGGGTGTGAGTACAGTTTTCCTATGAACAAAGGGCAACGGATGGCTACTAGTCATAAATCTGAAGGCTGAAAACAGATTTTTGTTTTATAGACATTTTAAGATGGGAGGGTATCCATCTTTTAAAAGTACATTTTGCAAGGGTAAGATTGGCTTGTGATGTTGGATCTCAAGGATGCTTACTTCGCAATTCCTATGGATCCTCCCAGTCCGAAGTACTTAAGCCTCAGTTGGAAGGGCACTCTGTACCAGTTTTGTTATCTCCCCATTGGGCTTTCATCAGCCCCCTGGTGTTTCAGCAATGTCCTAAAACCAGTAGTGGCCCCCTTGAGATCGAGGGGAATAAGTTTAGTGATCTACCTAGACGACATACCACTTGCGTCTAAAGATCAGAAAGAATTGTTGACGCACATGAAGTGATCAAAAGAGCCCTTAGAGGAGTTGGGGTTTATTATCAATATAGATACATTGATTATGGTCCCTACACACCGTCTGGAGTTCTTGGGGTTTCAGGTAGATACCATCAAGAAAGTTGTCTCCCTCAGAAGAAGCTAACCAAAATCGAGAAGGAGGTAGCTTATGTTCTTTTGAAGGATGTGGTGAGTTTGAGGGGTTTGGCAAGAGTAGCTAGTATTGAGGAGGACAGCAAGTCTGTCTCCCCAGGACCGTTGGATTACAGGGCTCTTCAAAAACTGAAAACCTTAGGCTTAAGAAAAGGTCTTTAGTATACAGACTCACTTCCTCTATCCCAGGAGGCTCGAGAGGACCTCCAATGGTGGTTGAACAATCTGGACAGCTGGAATGAGGTCAGTTTTTGGAAATACCCCAGAGTTTACAGTAGAATCTACTGCCAGCAACCTTTGATGGGGTGCGAGACTGGGAGAGACAGACTGGGGTGGGGGGTGCATGGTGAGAGAGAATGGTCCTGGGAGGAACTCCCCTTACACATAAACTGCTTGGAGATACTAGCAGGCCTGAACGCCTTGATACATTTTAGTGATGCCCTAAGGAAGTGCGCTGTCTTAATTTGGTTAGACCATTTGACTGTCGGGAGGAGCAAGGTCAAAACAGCTTGCTGATCTAGCCAAAGAATTTTAGTATTTCTGTTGGGGTCAGAAGATCTTATTGAAGGCGAAATTCATGCCAGGTCTTCAGAACAAGAGAGCAGTTTGGAACTCTAGATACCTACTGGATTCCATGTATTTGAAATTGAACCTGAGGTTTTTTGAGGGGATTCAGAATTTGTGGGGCTCCTTTGCAGTAGATCTATTCACAAGCAGACTGGCTTATCAGGTATTACAGTTCGAGACCAGGGCCTAAGCAGTGGAATCCTTACTCCAGAAGTGGAACAGAGAGAAGAGTGATGATCCCTTCGCATTAATACAGAGGGTTTTGTTGATGGTACAGAAAGAAAGGTCCAAGATTGGTCTAGTGACACCATTTTGGAACACACGTATGGTTCCCTGGAGTGATGGAGCTACCAATGGAAATTCCATGCTTAATACGGGGAAATGTAGGTCTGTTAATAGGACAGGATGGGGAGGAACATCCTTTTGTTCTAGAAGGAAGCATAAGCCTTTTTGTCTGGAGGATTTCAGGAGATCCAAAGATACTCTGGGATTTCAGGAGAGGCCTAGAACATGTTGGATGAGTCATGGGCACCTGGCACCAGTAAAAGATATACAGGAGTTTAGAAGAAATGGTGTAGTTGGTGCCTGGAACGGAATTTTGATCCATTGGAAGTTCCTGTAGTAGAAATAGCAGAATATCTTGCAGGCTTATTCAGATTAGGTCTGTCCTATAGAACTGTTACATATCTAGCAACTCAGCAGGACACGCTTTAGTGAATGATTTTGCAATTCGTTGCAAGCCTTTGGTTTGCAGAGTAGTTATGGGTATAAGACTTAGACATCTGCCTAGGGCTAGTTATGATTTGTTATGGAATGTCAACCTTATCTTTGACCTGTTTGTCTCATGGCCTGATAATTGCTTCCTCTCAGAAAAACAAATATAATTCAAGATGGCAACCTTACTATGTTTAATTTAGAAGGGAATTAGATGTTAAGGCTCTAGAGATTTGTAGTGGGTACTATTCTCCAGATAGCGTTCACTTCTGAAAGCATTTTTTTTATCCCTCTTAAAAGTTGTGTAGTAGCGTGCATGAAGGTTTATGAAGAAACCATATTAGAATTTAGATCAGATGGTGAGGATCAGTTATTTGTTTCCTAAATTAAACCGTTCAAGGCAGTATGTACAGCTTCCATTTCTAGATGGGTGAGGGTAGTGATGTCGGAAGAATGAATAGATTTATCTAGATTTGGAGCACACTCATTCAGAGCTGCAAAGGCCGCAAGGGTTTTTGTGCCGGAGATACACTTGTAGATGTACTAAGAGCAGCAGACTGCTCAAGTTTTAACGCTTTTGCAAATTTTTATCTTAGGCCTGTGGAGCATGTGAACATTGTCGCACTGTTAAGCTTTCAACATGCATAATGGTAGCCTCCGGTCTTGTAATGAAATAGCGAATCTCCAATTACCTTGCAGAGAGAATCTTGATTTCATTAAAGACAACAGTTGCTAACATTATCCCACCCACCACGACCTGCTACTTTATATTAGTAAAGTTATGAATAGTACTTTGTTTAAATGTTTATGAATTAAAGTGTTTCTGTATTATTGTCATTTTAACTGCTTCTGTGCGTTGGACGGCCCCCGGCCGCCTGACGTCACGGTGGGCGGAGGACGGCCGGGGACTGACCAAATCGCGCACGTGTCAATTTTTTCAGCACCACGTGGGAATTCCAGCCGCAGCAAAGCGGTTATGAATGACATTGTGGGTTTCTAACTGTTATGTGAAAAGAATTATAACCCAGTATTCTTCCCATCGGTATTACTTGATTTCCATTTTATTCCAGGTAATTCTCTCTAGTAAGTCTCAGATGGAACTGATATGAGGCGTTTTTTTCGTTGCAGCTTAAATGGGAAGATTCCTAGTTGTCGTATAGCTATATGATGTTGGAACATTGTTGGAATGTTTTTATTTATGATGTATTGAATATTCTTTAAAGAGCTGTATGTTAGGGTAGCAATAAAGTGTTATTGCCTAATGTTAGCCTCCTTGTCTTTAATGAAATCAGGATTCTCTCCGTAAGGTAACTGGAGAATCGCCATTCTTCTATCCACTGTTTGAGATTTTTTTCCTTGCTACAGATATAAAAGCCTTTCCCTCAGCCCATAAAATGAGGATGCTCACACTGGATGTGTACAGTATCTGACCAGTGGCTTATAATGGCGAATTACAACATCTGCAAGTAACCTGTTAGCTTCTGTGGTATCTGATGCTGCATTGCACACCAGTGTGAAGCAATATTAATATATTTTGATCAGGTTTAGTAAGAAACCAGCATGTTTTTTAAAGTCTGCCAGTTATGCAGCAGATGATGGTTTATGTATTGCTTCTATGCGGTACACAAAATTCTGTGGCTACAAAATCATGTTTTATCTGTGGCCGTTACTACAGTTCTTTACCAAAGTAATTCGACCAGCAGTGTAGTAGACTTCAGTCACATGAACAGCAGGGGCAGTGGTTGTTTAAACCCAGTTTAATGTTTTATGCTAGACCACTTTTCTGTGACGTTTAAGTGAAGCAATATATCCGGTTTTAGAAAAAAAAATTAAGTAAAATGTGGTTTTAATGAAGCTTTTATTTTTATGTAGCCTTAAAGGTGCAATTTCACTACACCCAGATGTTCGGGGGCATGCTTTCTCCGTTTAAAATAAATGTCATTGTGTTATCCATTTCTGGACTGTCTGCTTGACCCACTGTTCATGTTAATATTCTGTTTGGGGAGAAGTGGTTGTCTGGCACTTGCTGTCAGCATCCAGGGGGTTGATCTTATGCAGTCATTGCTTTGGGAACAGTGTTTTTGGTTCCCTGAATTTTATGTGAGACTTTGCTTTATAGACGGGATGGCCCTTGATCAGTCCATATGGCTCCATGTCACACTGACCTTTGTCCACATTCATGCTTCAGGAATTCACTCTTTCGACTCCTGAAGAAGCTAGCTCTTATTTATATTTTTAGATCAATGTAGGATGTGTTGCCCATCACCTAATTCTCCCTTCTGTGGCTGATGAGAGCACAGCTTATTATAATGAGTAATGTTAACTGAGCTACAAGTTATAAGTTTGTTGATGAAATCCACCTCTTGACTCTTCATCCCTATGTTTTAAAATGTCACATGATGAGATGTGTAGGGGGTTGAGAAAAGGGGTTGGAAGCAAGAGCATATCCGTGCTTTGTTGCAGGACAGAAAAATAGTTATACTAAGTCCTCAATACCATGCCCAGCTGATAATGCTTCTCTTTCTTTCAGTTGTAAAAGATGACATCCAGGAAGAAAGTGCTGCTCAAAGTCATTATTCTCGGAGATTCTGGGTAAGTACACCAACTTCTCAATTCTGATGCTATTTTGTATTGTGCCCTGCACAGGGGAGATTCACATTCTGCCATTGTGCAGCTAATTTGTGTCTGCATTTAGAGATTCACAGTTCCTTTATAATCCTAAACAGTATTCATTATGTCATTTCAAACTGCAAGATTTCTAAATTGTTGGATATTGACACTTGATTAACAGACGTTGGCAAAGTCACAATGACGTCAATGAAACCTATGGTTTTTACCAGCTTTTTTTAATGGTCTTTTTACTGGTCGAGAATGCAGTCTGCTGTTTCAGAATGGTAAACCTAAAAATTAAATCAAATTAGAATTAAAAAAAAAACCTAAGATCGACACAGAGTATGCAGGATCACACTGCCATCTCTGAATGCATTTTTTTTTTAAAACACTATAAAATCTCGGATTGCTGCAGTGCACAGCCTGTTCAGAATGGTATATTTAAAAACGAGTGTTTCTGCACTGTGGTGTGTAAGTGAACGGCCTGGTATGCAAACTTCCCTGTAGCAGCATGCAGCCAAAAGAACAGGGAATAGGAGAGCTAAGGATGAAGACACTGCTGGGGGTGAGATCCCAAAAGTAAGAGGCCCGGACCAGTGTGATCCTCTTCAAAAAAAAAAATTGAGATCTATCTATACTACTATTATAAAGCGAGAACTGGGAACCTTTGAGGCGGGTAAACTCCAGAAGTACACCATCAATCACAACACCCAATACAGCGTTGGAAAGGGGAGGTCCAGGAGATGGACATAGGCTATACATTTCTACAACATATACATTATGAAGGGCAAACAACATTCTGGATAAAGTAGTTCCTTGTGGGTGTTCAGTGGGCGGTAACATTGCCAGAGGGGCATGTCCCACAATACATTACACTTAACTCGGTTACAGGAAACACAGCCCCTTCTAGCACTCAAGCACACACAAAACACAGCCCATTCAAGCACACACAAAACACAGCTTCAGCAAGTAAACACAAGCACACACACAAAACACAGCGACTTCAGCATGAAAGGTGTAAGTGGACACAAACACCTTTTTGAAAACATCGACTTCTGTAGCATTACAGTGGTGACTTAAACAGCGTTTTTGACATGTGTGGAACTAAACATGTCTGGGCAATGGGCTCAGTACTCACTGACTACGCCATACATTCATTAGGGTTCGGAGCATAAACTAAGGGGCGCGGCTTCGGGAGGACAACAGACACGGTAACACAAGTCCCAGCCCACTTCACAAGGCGGTCACTGTTGGGCAAGCCTTGCACAAGCATCCAATGGCGCAACCTGAACGAACGCAAACTGTTGGCCGCCCCCTTCCACCCAAACAACCAATCACGCGACTTAACATTAAAATACCGCAGCAATTAAAACGAGAAATATGCTAAACCTTCAACCATTGCTCCAACACGCACGTGATTACTACAAAAACAAAAAAAGAATGAATCACGCACTCGGTCTTGGACCATTATTGCTGTCAGAGGCACAAACTCGGTGAACAAACAGAACTACATTTAATGCGCTACAATAAACACACTTTGAAAAAGACATTGTCAGAGGGCACGGAAACACGAACAAGGTTAATTCAAGAAGCCTCGAGGCTGCTTTCAGTCCTCTCGGCAGGGGAAAAAAAACCAGGGCGATTTAAACAAACCTCGAGCCTGCTTTCCCAAAAATTAAACACACGTCTAACGTTGATGCAGGGGCCTGCACAGGGGCCCGGCAGAGAAAAAAATACAAGGACAAATCAACAGGTCTCCTTTACATTGCAGGGGCCAATTCCACAAGCCTCACTTACATTGCACAACGAGGGATAAAGTACGCTAATTTATGGCACTTTCCACATGTAGAACGTTGTTTCAGAGGCCAGGAAAAAGCCTTGCTCTGAGTCCTCGCTCTAATTGCTAAACAAACAGACAGATTACAAATATCTCCGCAACATCACAGGTTGAGCAGGGGGGCTGACACTCAAAGGAAAACAATCACATTTAAATAACACTCCTTACACTTGAAGAGACGCACCACATTACATGTTAGCACAGGGGCCACACAGGACAACTAAAACAGAAGGAATTCATTTAAGTCTCATTTACATTCACAAAAGCGGCATGCTGTATACTAATTGACGCAAAATTACACAACTTCATGCTTGGGGGGCTGACACTCCAAGGAAAACATGCACATTTAAATAACACTCCTTATACTTCAAAAAAGAGACACACTACATTACTCATTAACACAGGGGGCGGACAGGAAAACAAGGACGCACTACATTACACGTGAGCACAGGGGCCACACAGGACAACAAAAACCGAAGGAATTCAATAAGCCTAATTTACATTGACAAAAGAAGCATTCTGTATACTATGTGACGCAATATTCTGCATATTCATGCTTGGGGCCTGGCACTCAAAGGAAAACATGCACATTTAAATAACACTCCTTATACTTACAAAAACGCACACACTACATTACACGTTACCACAGGGGCCGGACAGGAAAACAAAAAGAGTAATACAATAAGCCTCATTTAAATTGAAAAAGAGCCATGATGTATACTAATTGACGGCGCGCTTTACCCTACTTGATGGTACTTTGGTCTGTGGAAAATATAAACCCACTTACCCATGCTCACACACAGTCCTAGGAATCTATCTATAACTATACTACTATAATAAAGAAAGCACTTTCAGCCTTTGAGGCGGGTAAACTCGGGAACCACAGCGCCAATCCACACACCCGATACACCGTTGGAATCGCCAGGGTGTGTAGATGGTTATAGGCTATATAAAAAAAATTCAAAACGTTATTTAAAAAATTTACAGTAAAAATAAAAAGTAGTTCCTCCGAAGTAGCGCCGGCCGCGATGTGCGTGCTCACGTCAGGGGCGCGGGGAGGACCGGCGTCCAGGAGTGCCACGAGGAGTGGCGGACATGGCGTGGGGGAGGAGCGGTGACGTGAGGAGCAGCAGACAGGCCAGTGGCGGGGCGAGCACTGGACAGGCTGGAGGAGCGGCGGCTGAGGTAAGGGGGCGACTGACATGGCGCGGGGGAGGAGCGGTGACATGAGGAGCAGCGGACAGGCCAGCGGCGGTGCGAGCAGTGGACAGGCGGGAGGAGCGGTGGCTGAGGTAAGGGGACTCATGTCGGGGCAGGCGGATGTCGGGGCAGGCGGATGTCGGGGCAGGCGGGGGACTGGGCAGGCGGGGGACTGGGCAGGCGGGGGTCGGGGCAGGCGGGGGCCCGGGCTGCTGGACAATGTCTGGGCGGGCGGGGGTCGGGGAGGCCTGTTGCTCCGGGCAAGGCCGGAACTGGCTGCTAGTATTTATATATACACATGACACAGACCCAATTTGGAGCCTCAATTCTTTATTTCCAAAAAGTCAAAGACCCTTTTTGCGGCTTGCGCCGCTTGTTCACTATATATATAATCATGTTTTAACTTCATTAACTGTGGAAAATGATGCATACCCAAAGAGTGCTGTAAGCAAAATAAAACATTAACACGTCAGTGTGTCAAGCTTGCATGTTCCAGTCTCAACAGTGGACAGATGATTGAAGCAGAGTGCCATGCTATGAAGCTGAAAACTACAGAGGCGTCTCACTGTCCGATAATGGCAAGTGCATAGCAGTGCATCTTTCTGCAATAGACTAGCCCCATACTAGGGGGAACTCTTTGGCATTTGGCACTACACTGCTAAGGCTCTCTGTAGCAAGATGATAAAGTAATGCCAGCTGTCAACAGTAGAAGAACACACATCAAACAGTCCAGCATGGTAAGGCAGTAAAGCAATCAGATCAGGAGCAGGTTACAAGAGCAACCCAGTTACAACAGGGTATAGACCTAAAGCTCATTTTATGTATATTGTATTAGACTGTAGAGATCAGACGTGGGGCGCAAAAAGGTGTCTGTAGATACAAACCAACAAAAAAGCAATGCAGAGACTGCATAACTTCAAACCTAATCCTTAAGAACCTGGAACATTTCAGAACGCAGGGTGCCACCATTGACAACTCTGCAGTAATGCTAGTAGGATGTCGCACATTCTTCCCTACGAAAGCCCCTACCAAGACTCTGGCACTAGTTTAAGGAATCGGGGGTTTCGGAGTTGGCTGAGCTAATCGCTCTGGGCAAGCAGACTCTTGTCTTAATCTTTGTTGAAGATGGCGCTAAAATAACAGAGGCTGAATGAGCTGAAATAACATTTCCTGGTCTTGAGCCTCCACCTTTAAGTATTGCCAGTATTGCAAATCCATTTTGCCTGGTCGTAGATTAGGACAGACGTCCTAGGCATGACTTTCAAAAGCTGTTTCTTCCTACCTCGCTTTTTTTTAGTTTTATGTGCTTTTGTTTTTCTCTAGTGGGCTCATCCATCTGATTCCACATAGCGTGCTTCTGTTTTACTCAATAGATTTTGGGGGGAGGGGGGTTACACACCTACAGATTATCCCTAACCCAAGCTAGAGTGGCTCCTAGCCTACTTTGTTCCATAGATAATACATTATAAAGTCATATTTGGACCATACCATCAACTTCCGCCCCCACTTGTTCCTTCTTTAGCACTTGGGTCCACTAGGAGCCACAATGTCAATGGATGGCTGCTTAGACAGAATATTTTTCACCACAGCTGACTCTTTCAAGATCATAGGCTTCTTAACTTGGTACCGTCTGCTGCTAATGAGCTTATTTGAAAATACTTTTAAATAATGAGAGAGTTGGGATTTAATTGGTTACCTTTGAAACAATGTCTTGACTGGACTCTCGTACTGGATCCTAAGATGCATGGGCCCACTAATATTCACCATTTTATTTTGTGAAAGACTTTAGTTTGCATTTTACATTTTGGGCTCAAGGGTTAATGGATACCGTTAAACTGAATCTGTCTAACAAAGTCTCAAACCAATTGAGCTGATTGATTCGCACCAAGAGCCCGGAATACCAAAATACTATGGCCAGAAATTACATGTCAAACCTGATACATTATAAATGTCTGTTGCTTCTTTCACGTTCAGGTTTTATGGTAACCAGTAAGTTATGTTACGCATTTTGGAACTAAGCTCATGTGTTTACGATTACTCTGGCTGTATTCCAGGCTATAGTTTTTTCACTCACTTTGCTACTCTAGTTAGACCATCTGTATTTTAATCAGCCCTAATGTTGCCTCACTCCTAGCCATAACAGCTAGGTAATGTCCCCTACAGACAGTAACACAAACAACCCCATACCGGTTTTGGCCCGATTAAGGCTGTTAGAGTTGACCTCTTTCGTTACTCTGAACAAATTTAATGTTTTGAGCTCTATTGCCCCTTCAACCTTTTTTATCCTAGTCCAATGAAAGGAGTGCCACTGAGTTGGTTAGTGACCCCACCTAATGTCAAAATGTAGTGTTGATGTTTATTCTTTCAGGAAAGATGGTGCATTTCCTTTTCTGGAACATGCTCTCAACCTTACAATACAGAAAAACTACAGTACTACTGTCACTTTTTATGTTGGCAAATTCTAACATTCCTTTTAACATGAACAGCCAGGATGGATGTTTACTGTCCTAGTGCGCACACTCCAATAAAATGCGTTATTGGCTTAAAAGAGCCCTGCCAAGTGTCACACATCTAGTGTTAGGATAATTTGCGTACGTTCCCGCCACACTTGTGAAATTGTCATGCAAATAATCAGACCAAAAAGTGGGCAGTGTTCTTGCTCTGCTAATTTCTTGCACTCTGCTGGCTCTTGGTAAGTTGTTTCAGCATAGTTCATTTTCTTGAATATCCACCTAACTCTCATTGAACAGTACTTACAGTACTGATTCCTACCGTGGAACTGATTTGCAAAGTATTTAAACACTCTGGCGCACTTGGGCCATGTCCATCATGGTGCAGGAATGAAACTCGTGCTACATGGACTCTAGATTGACCAGCAGCTTGTCATGTTAGTCTGCCACTTTGTCAGATTTTTAGGAGAGCAGAACTAGTCCTGAACTGCTAGCGTAGCTACCTGTACTCCCACTTCATTTGTAAGGTCATCAGTTACCAATGCTGGCCTCCGTCGGGGCCCTTCTAATTACTGGGTAGTAAGTCCGTTAATTGATGTGTGCAGGCAATTGAGCCGGCCATCCTGAAGACTGCTGTGAATTGAGAGGAAAATGTGTGGTCGCTACCGTGAGCTAATAGTCACTTATGCCATCGGAGGTCCGCAGTACACAGGATGCACTGATTCTGGACCTGCCGAATCCATGATGCCACCAGACAATTGAGGAAAGAGCTAGTCCAATGAGAATTTAGTGGCAAGGCAAAGTGTCATCAAACGGTGCTGAATCCTTTAATGGTTAGAGCTTTTTAAAACCCTTTCTGAGCCCTTACATTATTCAAAAGAGATTAATTTGAAACTCCTTACGCAGAACACTGATATAACGGGTCATCCGGAACAAGCAGGTCAGTCTCTGGTGTTGGGGGTGCAGTGTTCGAGTGGGCTCAGAGGACTAAAGAGAAGGGCTCTCGGGTGCCATGGCCTACCAAGGTCCTCGTTGGAAGTGTCTGGAGAATCCTCTCCATTCCCTGCATCCACGGGGGACATAGGTAGCTGGGTCGTCACGAGGTACTTGGGGCCTGAGGATTAGGGGGAGGAGGGTGAGAGCTACAAAGGCCTGTTTGAGGCAATCAACAGCGTCTAGATTTATCCACTAGTTGTCCGAACATTTGCGCTTACTCCATTCGAAATATAGGCCGTGGCTGATTTTAAGCAGATGACCTATAAATGGCAAAGCTGTGTCCCAGTCTGCCACTAAAGTGGATAAAAAGATTCTTTAATCAAACAAAATTGACTAAGCTATTGTACACTCAGATCTACGAAGGAAAGACTGCAAAATAATTTTGTTATTTCTCTTTCGTGTAAAAGCAGGCACATGCATTTGTGTTCTTTTTTTTATCCTCCTTTACACCAACTGTAATTTGACCACCTCCTTTAGATCTGATGTCTTACTGTAGCAAGCAGTCTCACTGAGCTACACACAGAGCCGCTGTTCTTGTGCACCAGTCAAGTCTTGCATGTTTTCTTAGTATTCTTTTCATCACATGTCCTTCCCTAGGACCACAATTGTTGTGCAATTGCTGGTATTAATATACAGTGACCATAGTTACTGCCAGTGGTTTGTCACCCAAGGTTATTTGTTCATTGAAGAAATGAGAAATCATGTGCCTCACTTAGTCTTTGGAGTTGCCCTGGGATTTTCCTTTCCTGTGTTTGTAAATGTGTATTAAGTTTGCTTTTTCTCATTTTCCTTTTTTTATCCTAAGGAGCTTAACAGTACAGTGAAGCAGTATAGTTGAGCATCATCGCTCCTCACTTAGATATTAAAGAATTGCACAGCCAAATTCAAATATGGTATTTTGTGTAATATATTGGGATCTCCCAAAGCAAAGCCCATACATGGCAATATACCCTTTTTTGGGGGGGGAGGGGGGGGGGGGGGGGGGGAGGGGGGGGGGGTTGTGTGTGTCAGTCAGTCGCAACTCGTAATAGTTGTTTGAGCACCACTATTACCTGGTCAGAATGATTGAACCATCTCTTAAGAAAAGGTAATCTTATTTAATTGTAGCTCTTAACTGCCTCCATGTGTGTCGTCCTAAATAGCAAGAGACGTGTTGGACCTTTTTGCAAGGATTGATTTTAGTTTTATCTAAATTTACTGTCTAATATCTAAACAGTAACAATGAAGAGCACACCATTGTCTGAATGCCAAGCAGGGTACAGTGCACAAGAACAAGGCTGTCCATGTACAATAAAAAAAGGGTCATCTGCACATAAGTATTATTGGTGGAAGAACCTAGTCTCAGCCTTCAATAAGAATATCAAAGTAAAGAGCAAATCTTTTAGTGCTAAAACCTCCCCCTTCTGTAATCCGTTTGAAACGGGTACCCTGCATGAAAGCATACCACTGCAATCCACGTCCAGCTGAGCCTAGGTTGAAGAACGGAGGGCTCAAAGGATTGAAGAAAGACCAACATTTTCATCACTTCCAGTGTATTCCATAATGTCTCCCAGTCTACCAAATTATTTGGGTAGTCTGCATGACGGCAGTACAGGTTTTCCACTTGTTTGACTTCTGCGCAGTAGTCCGTTTAGCCAAATAATGAACGATCATAGAATGGCAGTCTTCATTGTCTTCCTATACAATTTAATCAAATTGCTCTATATTATCGATCCTTCCATTATGTTTAAAAATCTTTTTGAGTAAAGTTTTACACAGATCTTTTACATTTGTTAATCTGTAATTTTTAGGGAGGGAATGAGGAGGTACGCCCCCCTTTTTATTTTGTGCGCTTCGCTCCTTTCCATAACACAGGAGAATACCACTTTTGGTTACCCAAAGTAAAAAGTCTGTCGAATAACGCATATACATGAAGGTGATGATACAAAAATAAGTAAAAGAACCGAATGCCGAACCGATTTGGCAAGAATGGGTGTCTTGCATCAGGGGCCAAGTCATTTTAACAAGGCTGTTATCAATGGAGTTACTGTTGGATATTTTTCACAGTTTGACTGACTTATTAACACCTTCGCTGCTAGGTGTTTTCCCCTCCGGTGCTGGATGATGCCCATTTCCATTGTTTCATGACGAGCTCAGCTCGTCATCAGCACAGCTCAACCGTGCATCATGACGAGCTGAGCTCGTCATCAGCATCGAAAGGGTTAATGGATTTCTTCAAAGATTGTGTGTTCCTTTCGAAACTAGTAATCCATTGTGGAGGAGGGGATAGATTTCCTCTTGCTGACAGCTTATTGCTCTTAAAATGTCCCACCCTCCCTTCCCAGCTGTTGTTGGATCTTAGTATTTTCCTGAAATTTTTGACTTTCCCAAGTTTTTTGTTTTTAACATCTGGCAGAGTTGGAAAACAGCAGCAAAACACAGCAAAATCTCCCTTCTCCCTTCTGTCTTCTTTACAAACTCTAGCCAGTTCCATCAGGCCCACTCAGTGGCTCCATTGCCTGCAGTGCCCCAATTTAGAGATCTATACTCTGTCAGTTCGTTTGAAATTACCTCTCGACCAACCTGATCCTCAAGCATATTGGCGGGTAGCCGCCAGCTGCCGGGGCCTTGCTGCCCAGTGAACAGAGCAGGACACCGGCGCATGATCAGATGGAAATCGTGCCAAGTGAATAATTTCCGCTGCCAAAATTGTTGGGTACTCCGTTGCCAGTAACCTATCCAGCCAGCTATGGGTGGGCGTGTAGCATGTATATATTTTCCTTTTTGAGTGGTGATCTCACCATATATCCCATAGTCCCAGGTCATGCATCACCTTCTGGAACTGCTTGGTCATTCGTGGCTTGGTACCCCTTATGGGTGGGCATCTGTCCAAATCTGTGTCCAGCACGCAGTTAAAACCTCCTAACCACAACATTGGGGTATCCAATTTCGTTGTGTTCAAATCCTGTAGTGTCATAAAAAAAGGCAGCTCCTCGCTATTAGGGGCATATGTGTTTAGTATGGTTATGTCCATCCAGCGTACCCCTCAATAGTACATAGCGGCCCTCAACGTCTGCCTCTGTATACTGTAGCGTGAAGGGAGTGCTGGTGCCACCCAGATCAGGGTACCCCTGGCATAAGTGGAATACGATGAATGAAAAATCTGGCCCCTCCATTTTTTTTTTCTCGCCAGCCTTATATCCCTGGCGTCATCTAAAGGAGTCTCTTGCAGGCATGCATACATTATGTTGTGTCTTTTAAGGAACGAGAGGACTCTGACGATTGTTAACATTCCAGCTAAGGAACTTTACCTTGCGTGCCATATTCAGTTAATCCTGCATTCCATCTGGCCATGTGCCAAGACTCCATGCACTCCTGTAGCAACCCGCCCTTCTTCGGAACATAACTTACATTTACATATGAACAAAAAACCCAAACCATTCAACCCCCCCTCCCCCCCCCCCTTTCCACGGATAATGCTCGACTAACATTACAGATGATTCTGCCCACCCTCCGCTCGTGCCAGGGCGTACACAGCATCCCACTAGGCTCAACAGGGACAACACAAGTCAATGTTCTTTTCCCCAATCCGCCCACCCTTAACTTATCCATAGGCCCACTGCTATTTCAAGTTATATACCGCTCATATATATTTGTGACCTATTACCTTATGTCCTGCCATATCCATTCACATCTGGAGTTACCACAATCCCCCCCCCCTCCCCCACACCCAAACTAATAGCAGTCTCCAACATCAGCAGACTAATTTATACATTTTTACCGTACATCCATGGCATGAGCCTAAGACAATTCGCAGTGCCAGTGTCCCATGTTCCACCTTTTAGTCCCTTTCCCCCTCAGGAGGATCCTCCATCAAAGTCTCGGGTACAATGTAAATTGTTGGTTGTGGAGACTGATCCCGTTCATTCGATTCAACAGATACAGCCCCCAGGGCGTTGAAATCCACCTCCCCTTCCACAGGAGTGTTCAACTGCAGTAACCCATCCTCGCCCACCCTAATTCCCCGCTGCAATGACTCAAACACTGCGATTCCACTCTATCATTGCGCTGCCGGCGGCCTCTATCTGAGTGCGTCTCCCAGCATCTTTTCTGTCCTCGTGCCGTTCCAGGCGGCTGCCCGTCGCCCCGGATCCCCAGCCACTCCCAGATATCCTCCGGGGAGGTCTAACTGCGCCCTGCCCCCGTCTGTACCTTCAATTTAGAAGAATACAGGAGCATGTATTGCAAATTCAGCTCGCGCAACTTGCGTTTCACTCCTAAGAAGGACTTTTGTAGGTCTTGGACTTGCTTGGTGCAGTCTGGGTAGACACCCCCTTTACTTTTTTCGTACTGAAGGTTCTGATGTTCCCAGACTGCCCTCAAGATACAGTCTCCTTCCCGATAGTTGAGAATTTTAGCTATGATGGCCTGGGGCTGTTTTCCGGGGTTTGGAGAGGGACAAGTGCCCTATGCGCGCTCTTCTATCACGAACATGTCAGACAGTCCCTCCGGGCACAGAGCTGTGTGCGAATCCAGAGCTCCAGGAAATGTTCAGCTGCACCTTGCTCCGCCATACCCAGTACACATGTTGCTGCGCCTTCCTCTCCCCTCCACCTCTTTGACTCTACTCTCCAGGGTCTTTGTGGCCACGGTTATCTGCACCACTTGTTGTTTTAGTGTTACTACCTCGCCCTTCAAACCAGCAATGTCTGTCTCTGCATTCGTGACCTTGTCTGCCACCATGCCAAGGTCCGCATATATGGAGACAGTGTATTTGGTATTCAAGCGCCTTTCTAGAGCCCTCTATAGCTGCCATGAGTTCTGCTGTGGTGGGGTTCCGGGACTCTTGACAACCCCCCCACCCCTCCCCCCCCCCCCCCACCCCTCAATCCTCCCCTACCTTGCCAATCTCTGTCCCTCCAGTCTGCCTGGTGAAACCGTTGGGGGGGGGGGGGGGGGGGGGGTGGTTGTCTTGGGGTGGTATATTGCTTAATGGTGTTGAATCCCAACGGCTTGTGGGTCTTTTCTTTGCCCATCGCAAGCTCTGTCGTGCATGCATGGTGTGTCCACTGGTGCGATTCGAGTGCCGCTAGTCCTCCGCTACGAGAGCTCACTGATAAGACAATCCAGTGAGCACACAACACCAAGTGGCCTCCTTGCGCACAAAGTCCCTGAAACCGCAGGGTGCATTAGCTATTCATCATCCTTCTGAACAGCAAGCACACATCTGCGGCAACACTAGTCGATCCGGTAAATGCCCCCTCCGGCTAATCCTTCTCTTAAGTCTTCTACTGTTGAGTCAGCAGGGCACCAGAGTCTGGCCCCCAGTGCAACTGACACACAGGAGGTTGCAGCCAGGCAATTGTATCTGTCGCAGGAACCCCAGGTTAAATGGGCCACAACGCACTAAAAAGGCCACTGCCCCCTTGATCAGCCCCCTTGATCAGCCCCAGCGTCGTTATCCGGACTCAGGGGGCAGAGGGGGTGTCCAACGAGAAACAGCCCTGGCTCACCGCGACCGCTGTCCGTGGCCCTCACTGGAGCCACGCAGCCAGGGGGGGGCTCAAAGGACACGGCCACCGGCCGGCCGGGCCCACAGTGGACCGCTCCGCTTCTCAGGCCTCGACCAGAGTAGCCGCGCCCATCTCAGACCCTCTCACCTGATCCCACAAGTCCGGCCACTTCTCTCAAGCCTCCCGCATTATCCGAAACCCGGGCGCCGAAATAAGGCAGCGCTCCTGGGTGTCGCTCAATCACTGGCAGGGGGTCCGCTGCACAGCCTGCTCCGCTGTGGGCGTCCTCAGCGAAGTCTCTCTATCCCTGGCAAGATTGCTGCCCGCCTCTGGCCCATCCAGTGCCCAGATGTTCAATGGCCGCCCCGGGGGAGCAAAGGAGCGCAGAAGGCAAGTCCCTCTCAATTAGAAGGCCCGGACCGGGTGGGCCTTCCTCAGCAGGCCCAATCCGCGCACCTCCCCGCCACGGTGCCACAGGGTCCACGAGTCCCCGCAGCTCGGCTCCACGAACGCCAGAAATCACCAGTACTTGATCCCTGTGGCGGACAACCATTTTCATGCAGTTTTGCAGGATTTTACAAGGATTTGTGGGCAGACGGACGGAGCTTGGAAGGCTCACGTCCTGTCGGCCATGTTGCTTGGCACAGCATTTCATCTTTAGGTGAACCCTTGGTATTGTCACAACCACAATCCCACCAGTGACATGCTTCGGAATCTGCCCTTTGCTCATAAATGAAGGAGAGGTGTCCTCGTCATCCTGTGAAAATAGTACTGAACTTGGTCTTGTGCCCGCACATTTTGATGCAACCTGGCAGTTATCCTCTTGCCACATATGTATTCATGCATGTTAGTGCTGTTAAAGAGAAAAACAGCACGTCTGTGCGTGGGGGGCACTGAACTTGAGCCTGAACAAGGACTATTTTGTAGAGCTAAGGATGTTCTTAGCCCCTGCAGTACATGGACCGTTTTTGTGATCCAATTCCTTAGGAGCATTGAGCTGCTGTGCTATTGCTGCTCGGAGACGCTTACTTCTAGCCGGTATTTCCAAACCTGTTCCTTTGTAGTTGCAGCTTCCTCAGATTGCTTGGAGGAGTCTAATTTTCAAAAGCTTTTTCTCTGCTGACTTTGTGGGGCTTTTCTCTTCCTCATTTTACAGTGTGAATTCCTGTGGTCACCACCTGCCTCCTCGATGGCATGTTGCTGTGATGTTAGTTGTCTGGTTACTCAACTAAGTTTCTACCACTTCTGCATTTAACTGTTGGTCTTTCCATTCTCTATTGTGCTTTTTAGTTTCTTGGAGTGTCGTGCAAGTATTGGATGTCTATAGAGTTTTAATGCTGACCGAGCCCTTGCTGTAGAGGAGATAAAGTGGTTCTCTGGAATGTAGATTTCATTTGTTTTTTGTTTGTTTCAGTGCATAATGCAGATTTCAAGCTGGCATAGTTTTCCTTTTGCACCATTAACATGGGGTGAAGAATTATTTTTTTGATGCTTAATTTTTTTTTTTTAAATTAAAGTCCTCATGTTTACTGTGACCATTTTGGAACCATGATCACCCTGGCACTAATTCAGAGTTTGGAGGAAGGTTCTCAAAAGTGGGCCTTACCTCATAAAACAAATGGAGCCAGAACAATAGTAAAGCTGCCCTGTAGTAAGTATGCTAAAGAACTGTACTAGAACGAACTTGTTGGCTGTCCTGACTCAATCTATTCCCCCCCTAAAGAAACAATGAGCAGGCATTGATGCCCAATACCCCCCCTTTCCCCAATTTCTCTTCTAGACCAGTAGTTCTAGACCTACTCTGGAGGAGCAGGTGGGTGTCTGAGTGATCCTCAACTTCTTAGAAAAGTAATGACAGATTAATAAAGTGTAAAAGTGTATGATTGAAGATTTTAACACTTTCTGCAAATGATAAAGAATTTGAAAGTGGAGGCTAAAACGTTTGTATCCTCTGATTGATTTCTGGGAGCAGTTCAAGTGCATCAAAAAGAATACAGTATCGACGATGAGTGACCTGAATTGAATTTGGAAATGCTTAAACCTTCCCAAATAGAAAAATGTAGTTTTGTTATTGAATTAAATAAAATATTTATTTGTGTGTATTTGTTTGATAAATGCTTATTCCTGTATTTTTGTGTGCATTGTTTTGCTGTTCAGATCGTCAGATGCTTAGGCAGGGGTCCCTGGATTTATTTGGGGGGGGGGGGGGGGGGGGGGAGGGGGTGCCACAGGGTTTCAGTAATGGTTAGGTGGGCGCCCTCAGTCGACAAAGGGTTAAGAACCACTGCTCTAGACTAATCCTCGAAGCTGACTTCGTAGTAATTGACCAGCTGGCTGCGTGCCGGAACTGCTGGCTATGCATATCTGTGCTGAGTCTTTGCCACAAGTAGCAACACCTGCCACAGCATACAAGGCAGTGCTTAGGCAGGCTGACCCTGGAGGTGGAGGGTGGCTGTGGTGGGTGGTAGGAGAGTTACACTGGCTGCAGAAGTACCGGACTGAACCTTGATTGATAGTGGCATTGGCTGACCACGTTACTGGCCAGATTGCCTCCTTGACGATCTTGCTGGTGTGACTGAAGTGCCAGGCAGAACAAGACTGGTCCTAGGGTTTCTGGACTCTGACACTGGCAAAGACTGCCCCCCCACCTGAACAAAATAGAGCAGTAGTCCAATGCATACCAGCAGGCTGTTCTGAACAGTGGGGAGAAGGCATCAGCACCTTAATGTCTCTTCTCGTTGTTGGGAATATATTGGAGGCCATTAAGTTTTTTTTTAATCCTGTTGTGTGTGCTTCAAGAGGATCTCAATTATGGTATCACAGAGAATTCAGACTGAAGCAGGAGGCACTGCATGGATCCCTACAGCACAAGGAATTAAACAAATAAAATGTAAGAGTCAGTACATTGTGGGGAAACTAGTTGTGAGGGGTTATCAGTCTTAAGTCATGACCACTACTAGCAGCACCCTGCGAACTGCCTGAAGTTGGCACATTTTTGTGGGTTAATAGCAGGGATGTAACTGACTGGGTGCGGTGAGGGCCCTCTAGCTTAGACTTTAAAGGCTAAAGCCACATTTGCCATTTTAATATTCAAGCATCCACGCTAGCTGTAGGGAAAAAAATATATATATATTTTGGGGTGTGGTTTTATGGCTTCCGTCAACTCTTATAGTGGTATAGCCATAGGCTGTGGCAACTGTCCTTTTTTGTTCTCTGCAGTTGAAAATAGGTAGGTCTTTTCGCTGATGAAAGTCTAGGGAGGACTACCTTACAGTCTGGTTGAGCTTTCTGCAAGGCACTCGCACTGTAAGTCAGTGGCCAGCACGTCAAAAAAGGTCACTTGGAGACTGAGGAATGGAGGCTTTGAACTTGGGGGGGGGGGGGGGGGGGGGGGGGGGGGGGGTGTGTAACAAGAATTTTTCCTATTTGCTCAATGTCTCCTTTGAAGCTTTTCTCGACCCCTCCTACTGGATACTTGGCTCCAGCTACTGTGATACTCATAGTTGCGTTGCTAACTGCTATCATCCTCTAGACTTTGAGACTGTCTAAGGACATTTGCCCTCCCTATTGAATAAAGCCAGCATTATAACCAGTTGCTGCTCAGACTAAAACTTTAAGGTTCAGCATCATTCCATACTTGGTCTTCTGGACTTGAACTTCATTACATTCCTGAAAGTCTGCTCTAGGCCTGCTACTCTAGACTACTGTGAAAAGCTGAGTCCTGCAATAATAAAACAGTCTGCATGCACGCCTCTACTCCAAGATATCTCATTGGGAGTTGAGATTTTAAATCTCACCTCAAGCGATTCCTTCAGAACTTCCTCAATAGGAGAACTCCCATTCACATACACACCAAACAAAAAACTGAGATGCATCCAAGCTCTACAATTGTGCATCTACTCAACCTCCATCACTAGTTAGTCTCTGTAACCGGGATCGTGTAAGGAAGTTAAAAAACATGCTTCATAAACAGGCAAGCATTTATTTGCAGGTTAATAAATGCTTGCCCATTTAGTTAACATTTGTTTCTGAATATTAGTGCTAGCAACTAAACAGCAGCAGGATCTGCTGTTCACCAAGGGAGCCATTTAAAGGTCAAGAGGGCCGCAAGCGGCCCCTGGGCCGTACTTGGAGTATCATTTCTCTAAATTGTATGCTAGTACTGGTACCGACTAATTACCACTGCTTCTCTACTCCATATCTTGTGTCCATTTCAGAAATACATAGGTTTCCTTGATACCCATTTTTCACTCTACATATTTCACCATATGAATTGGTCTATACTTGGTACACAATGAAAAACCATCATACAGTGCAGCTCAGCTATTTGCTCTGGGTACCTTGGGTTCTTCGAGAACATACAAACCCTATATAGCCCTGCAACTAGAAGCCTCTAGCTGACTTGAGGGTATATTGCCTACATGAATCTGCCATCGGGACAAAACGTTCTCACAAATGTCTGTTTTTTCCTACCCTTTTTTTTCAATTTTCCTTTAGTTCAACAGTTTGTTTATTTCATAAAACCTTGAGGGATCGCCACATATGACCCCTTGCTGAATGTAGATTGTCTACTTTCCAGAAAATTGTAGCCTACCTGGATCACCCATGGGTTTTACATTAGTATCTGCCACAAACTAAGTAGTTTGAGAGCACAAAAATAGGAAAAACGAGCTACCTTTTTGAAAAATGCCAAAACATTCAGCTCTGCATGTTCCTGAAAGCGGGAAAATTAATGTCTTTAGCACAGCAAACAGTTTGATGCCATTTTGGGGAAATGGGGGGGGGGGGGGGCGCGGGGGTTAGACTTTTATTCAGCCTATTTTGTCTCCTATTTTTCTCCCAAAACTCTACATTTCGCTATTTTGCTATTTTCTCAATTCCCCGCTAAGGGTACCAACAAACCCGGGTCACCTGTATAATCCACAAAAATATTGGGAAAGGACGCAATTATGGTGTGGATACCTTCTATGTTAAAGTTATGAAGCCCTAAGCGCAAACAACTCCAAATAGCCAAAAAAAAGGGCTCCGCTTTGGCGGGGAAGACGCCCAACAGTTAAAGGGTTAATATCTTATTTCTTGACACTATATATACAGTGTTCCAGTGTCCCTAGAAATCATAACAGAGTGCAGAGGGAATGAAGATACGGAATTAAACTAAAATCAACGATCTATACATTCTGATCATTCTAGCATTTTTATTAGCCCTATGAATTTACTACCTGCTGACAGGCGAAGAAAGTAAATTAATCTAGTCATGCTATCCTGCGATGGGTAAATATATGAAGACCCCTATTTAGTGAATTGATTGCATGGGGGCATACCAATAGTTAGTGCTCAAGTGTTCACAGGAATAGCTGTGTAAAATAGTATTTACGAAGATGGCGGCGGAGTAGGACGCCTTTCCGAGCCGCTCCGGCGCTGATCCGGCAAAAGCATCTAATAGCACGGTCCTGAGGGAGCGGCCTCGCTCAAAGTGGTGTGGAAGCCTCCCTGGCGTGGCGGAGTGGCTTGGTGCTGTCGGTGGGGCGGAGAAACTCCGAGATCGCCCACGAGATCGACTGAACTCCGCGGCCTGCGCGACCCCAGCCTCTCTTGATCTCGGCGGCCGGTGTAGGAGGAGGGCGGAGCTCCTGAGAACCCGCCTGGAGACCCCGGAGCTGGCGGAAGGTGGAGAGTCGCGTTGAATCGGCGAGGCGGAGGGTTTTTGCTAAGGAGGTGGCTTGGAGTCCCCTGGCTTGTGAGGTGAAGCAGACCCACGGGGCTTGGCTGAGAAGGCTCCACAGCGGTCGGCGGTAGTCGCCGAGAGGTGGCCGAGACGTCTAAACGCCGGAGGCGGTAAGCCTGGCCGGTGGCGATTACCCTGGCCGAGACTGGGGGTGGTGAGCGGTGCCAGATCAGCGGATCCCGGTGAAGCCCGGGCCACGTGTGAGAAGGAGGCGGTTTAGGGGATAGCGACAGCGCTCATGTATGGCCGCCATTGGACTTCTGATCATTCGCGGGCCTGAGCTTTGCCCCGTGCACCTGTGACGCCTACGGCACGAGTTGCTGTGTATGCTGTGAACGTCGAATCGGTCATATCAGGGGTGCTACGGACTATAGTTTGAGGCCTGGCACTTGAGATCGCAGGCACCCGCTCTAGCTTGGGCCGAGCGACAAGGCCCGCCATCTTGTTTGGCCGCGCGGCGCCTGGGTGGAGAGCTGCTTGCCGCCATGTCTAACGCGCAGCGCAAAGGGCGCCCAGGGAAGGATGGCACTTCGAAATCCTCCCAACAGCCGGCGTCCCCTGGAGCTAGTGGGTCGTCGAAGCAGTTGGACGATGAAGCGCCGGCGACGAAAGCTTTCATGACAGAACTCTTTGCCTCCATTAAGGAGGATATCTCCGAGCTCCGGGCGCAATTGGCCTCTGATCTACGGGAGGTGCGGAGAGATGTAGACGGCTTAGGCGAGAGGGTGGCGACCCTGGAGGACCATGATCTAAGTATGGCCAACGACGTGCACTTGCTGCAGCAGGATATCATTCGCCTTACCGAGCAGAACCTGGACTTACAGACGCACACGGAGGATTTGGAAAACCGTTCCCGCAGGAATAACATTCGTATCCGGGCTGTGCCCTGGGATGGTGAGGCAGGGGACCTGCGTGGTTATGCCCAGGACCTGTTCCTCCAAATACTGGATGAGGAGGATACACGGAAATCCAAATGGACAGAGTGCATAGAGTGGGGCTGCCCAGGCGCGGGGGGGCCCCCTCCCGATATCCTTGTGTGCGTCCATGACTTCCAGGTGAAAGAGCGGATCCTCCGCAAGGCCAGAACACTCCCGTCATTGCAATTTAGGGACCACCGCCCCCAACTGTACCAGGATCTGGCGGCCTCCACCCTGCGGAAAAGAAGGGAGTTCCGCCCAGTTACTGCCTTTCTGAGAGGACGGGGCATCGCTTATTCCTGGGGCCATCCATTCCGGATCATCTTTCGGTGGCAGAATCGTCTCGCACAAATTCGCACGCTCCAGGCAGCAAAAGACCTTCTGGGCCTAGAGGATGTGCCGCCCTCGCAGGACACAGCTACTTCTCCGTCTCGGAGGCGCCACCGCTCGTCTTCCTGGCATAGGGTGGGCGCTTCCCCTGACCGGCGGCGGCTGGACCTCGCTACCAGCCTGCAGGAGCTGGGCAACGCTGTGGCATCGGTGGCTTCTGCCACATTGGCTGAAACGCAGCAAAGCTCCGGAGCGGCGTGACCTCCTTATCATTGATGGGTCGGCGCCGGAGGGGTTCGGGCCTTCTGGTCTGGGGGTATGAATGTACTCTTGGAGGAGACACCCTCGACTGTGGCCATGGGGGATAGTGTATTAGTCCCCTTCCCCCCGGCCTGCTTTCTGGAAGGAAGGCCTCTTACGGACTCCGGCCTTCTGGACACGATGAGTACTGTCTTTGCTTTCACACTTTTGATTTTGCTCTTGTTTTTGGTTGTGATTCAACTGGGGGAGGGGTGGGAGTTGGGGAGTTTGGGGTGTTGGGCGGGGACCCGTGACGGTTGGAATGGGGGGTTGTTTGATGTGTGGCTGCGGGTGTGTGTGCACAATGGCGCTGTAGATATCATTGCAATGGTTGGCTGGCGAGTTTTGGACATCTCTTGTGTGTTGGCCTAGTTGTGGGGAGGGGGACACTTGGAGTGATAAGAGCAGTTTTCTGGGTTCGTCTTTGTTATGCCGATTAGCATAGGGACATGGAATATTAAGGGCATGAATTCGCCACAGAAGTGGCAGAAGATTTTGAAGTATGTAGTGGACCATCACCTTGACATTGTGGGGTTGCAAGAAACCCACCTGGCGCGGAAAGGTGAGATGCGGCTCCGCCATAGGGCCTATCCCATTATTTATAGATCTTCCGCTGCTACGAAACACAGGGGGGTGGCACTCCTTTTCCGAGCTGCGCTGCACTTTCAGCCTGTGGAGGTCCGTCACGACAAGGAGGGCCGTTGGTTGATGGTCAAAGGGCTTATACAAGGTCGATTGTGCACCTTTGTGGTGGTGTATTTACCCAATGTTGGTCAGAATAAATATTTGCAGGATCTGTTGGTGAAGGTGGGGGACTTTGCAGAAGGTCACTTATTCCTGTTGGGGGATTTCAATCTGGTGTGGGACAAGGATCTGGATAGCTCAGGGGGACATAGGGCGGGTACGGGAGTGTTTTCTGATTCGGCACAGCAAGGGGTGGGGGAGCTGGGACTAGTTGATGGCTGGCGATTTTTCCAACCTACCACGAAGGATTACACATTTTTCTCCCACGTGCATCATTCCTACTCCCGTTTAGATTTCATTTTCCTTAGTCAGTCCCTATGCGGGGACGTGATGGATGCCGCCATTCTTCCAATCTCTGTATCTGACCACAGTCTCTTGGTGCTTAATCTTCGTTGGTCGCCACCTGATGCGTCGCATCGGAAGTGGTATTTCCCGGCGTCGGTGGTCAGGGACGATGTATCTAATCAAGCATTGCGCCTCGCTATCCAAGAATTCTTTTACCTCAATCCCCCATCGGACACCTCACTGTCGACCACGTGGGACGCCTTTAAGCCTACCATCAGGGGCACATGCCTGGGACTCAACTCGCAGATTAACGCCCTGCGGAGGAAGGAACGTGTGAGGCATTGGAAGCTGAGGTGGTCGAGCTCACAAACTCAACCCCTCGAGAGTGACTCTCCGCCCGTTGACGGCAGTGAGGGGCAAATTAAAGGCACACTATGTCAATAGGGCCGAGCTTACGCTTCTGCGACTGGGGCGTCAATCGTATTCTTGCGGCAACAAGGTTGGTAGACACTTGGCGCGACAATTGCGGGATAGGAGGGTGCGGGAATACATAGGAGGGATCAGAGATGCCGCATGAGTGTTGCACCACCGGGATGGAGCGAAGGCGGACATTTTTGGTCGCTTTTACGCCGAGTTGTATACGGGCGACGCCCTGGATGCGGAGTCACAGCGGGAGTTCCTACAACGTTTGCCGTTACCCCGAGTGTCTAGGGAGTGGAACGACCTGTTAGAGGCAACGATTTTCGAGAGAAGAGGTTCTCTCCGCCATCAAAAATTTGAAATTACACAAGGCTCCGGGTCCGGATGGTTACAGAGCGATCTTCTACAAGACGTATGCTACTGAGTTGTGTGACTTTCTGGTTGCCCTCTTTAATGATATGGCGACGTCCGGGGTGAACGCGGGGACCCTGGCTGAGGCGGTGATTACGGTTTTGCCGAAACCAGGGAAGGACCCGGAGCAATGTGCTTCGTTTCGTCCCATAGCCTTGCTTAACATTGACGCAAAGCTGTATTCAGCGATTCTGGCTGGCCGCCTACGAGATCTGCTGCTGGCGATCATACACCCAGACCAGTCTGGCTTTATTAAGGGTCGCCAGACCCACGATAATACCCGTAGAGTGGTTCACCTCATCGAAAAAGCAGACAGGTTCCGCATTCCAGCTGTGTTGGTGGGTCTGGACGCGGAGAAGGCCTTCGGCCGCGTGGATTGGGGCTTTCTGTTCAATACGCTGCAAGCTTTCGGCTTCTCTGATAAATTCATTACTATGGTGCAGGCGAACTTTTGCAGCCCACGTTCGAGGGTGGCAGTGAATGGCCACCTGTCGGCCTTCTTCCCACACTCGCGGGGCACCAGACAGGGGTGTCCCCTCTCTCCCTTGTTGTTCGCGCTCAGCATTGAGCCCCTGGCGATGGCGCTGAGGGAACACGAAGGTGTGAAGGGCATACCGTTCACGGGAGAGCAACACAAAATCTCTCTCTTCGCGGACGACGTCCTGCTCTCGGTGGCTGATCCGGCTGGCTCTCTGCCCTGTGTTAGGGACATTTTGCTTGAATTTGAGGGTGTGGCTGGTTTTAAAGTAAATTATGGCAAGTCTTACATTTTGAATTTGACTATCGCAGGCTGATGTTGCTCAGGTGCGGGCGTTGACGCCGTTGGCTTGGGCCTCGGGCTCGATTGTCTATCTGGGAGTCCACCTGACTCCGACGGTGGGTAAGCTGTTCGCGGCCAACTTCCCGCCCCTCCTGGCGAAGACCCGGGCGGAATTGGAGAGGTGGAAACCTAAATTCTTGTCCTGGTTAGGTAGGGTGCATGCGATTAAAATGGTTCTTCTCCCCAAATATCTGTATCTATTCCAGGCCTTGCCTATTCCGCTGGATAGCGCTTACTTCCGGCAACTCAAAACGCTGGTATTGAAATTTGTCTGGCAAGGGGGCCGAGCGCGTCTGTCCTTCGTGGTTCTATGCTGACCTCGGTCGGAAGGTGGGGTAGGTCTCCCGGACCTGCGCCTCGATTATAAGGCTGCCCAACTGAGGGTCATGGTGGAATGGTCGCAGCAGTTCTCTGAAAAACACTGGCTGCATATGGACCGGAGCGTGGCGGGTCGGTCCATCTGGGATTTAGCCTGGAAACCGAAGAAAGATTGCCCCGTGAATGCTTACATCAGTACCCCCACGGGCACTACGCTGAAGGTATGGGACACCTTGGCTGGCGATGAGCGATGGACGACCTTCCCATCTCCGTTCACACCATTGCATTTCAACCCGGCCTTCCCGCCGGCGCTTGCCGAGGGGCCCTTTGACGCATGGAGGGAGGGAGGATGCAGGGCGCTGCTTCACTTGTTTCACTGCTCTGATCCTTTGACCTTTGCTAATTGCATGCGGGACTACCAGGTACCGCAAACTGATAGATATAGGCATGTCCAATTGCTACATTGGGCCACGTCGCCAGGAGTGCTGGAGGCAGCCACGAGGCCTCCTTCGAAATTTGAGGCTTTTCTGCTAAGGACATCCACCATGAAGGGAGCCATCTCCTTCCTATATCAGCTGCTGCTTCAATCTGAATCGTCACCTAGGCCACGTTATATGGAGCAGTGGGAGGAGATGGTGGGGAGGGATATCGCCGACGCCGAATGGTCAGCGCTGTGGAGAGATATGAACCAATTCAATCACTCGATCCACTTACGGGAGGCTCATCTAAAGACTCTCACGCAGTGGTATATGGTTCCGACTCGGCTCCATCGTATCTACCCGGCTACCTCGGACAAGTGCTGGAGGGGTTGTGGCCTTCTGGGGGACTTCCGCCACATTTGGTGGGATTGACCAATAATCGGGCCGTTCTGGGATGAAATTCTTTCCCATATCAAGGATATCCTGCGATACCCTATTGAGAACTCTTTGGCATTTGTGCTCCTGGGCCTACGGGACCCTGGTCTTGAGCACCAGACGCGCGCGGATAAGAAAATCCTATGGCTGTGCTTGGGAGCAGCCAAGCTTACGCTGGCGGCGGCTTGGTAACGGAAGGAGGCACCGGCGATTTCCCTTTGGCACGCGAGGCTCTGGAGACTTCTGAGCCTGGAAAGAATGGCGGACATCTTCCTCGGTAATTACAAGAACTTTAAGCACGTGTGGGGCCCCTTGGTAACCCTCCTATCTACTGGCCTACCTTCAGCGGTTTGCCCAGCATCATTGAGATCCTTACACCTCTTCCAACTTTAGTGTGCCTGCTGAATGAATGTGGTATGTTTGTGTCGCCGTCGCGGGGGGGGGGGGTGCTGGAGAGTTGTATTTTCCTTTCTTTTCAGTGTTGCAACCGGGGTACCTAATTCCAGCGGATGGTGCATTTTTGTGTTCTTTGGATTGCTCGAAGACCTGCTTGAAGGGACAATTTGACTTCGCAAGACTCCGCTCCTAAGTGGCATTTCTTATGGTTTTTCTTTTTCTATAGGTGCTCGGACTCATTGACTGATCTTTCTCTTAGCGTTGTGGCATTACCACAGTCTTAAATTGCTTCATTTCCCACTGTGTGGGAACATGTGTGACGCCCCGGTGCGGCTTACTGTGTTTTCTTTCCCTTTTTGTTAATTGCTAAATAAACATTTTACAAAAAAAAAAAGTCTAGTCGCTGAAGATGAGAATGAACATAAATTATTTTTACCAATAATCTCTTTGTGAGGACAAAATCATTAGAAATCCATGGCATTCCTGTGGATGAGCTTTTTTTGGCCAGTGTTGATGTGGTTTAGTTTAGTTGAGTCCTGAGAGTGCAAGAGAAACTTAAATATGTTTGTCATGTACCTTTTTCCATCCTCTTGTATGACTAGATACTGTTAGTCATTCCTGGTCCCATGTGATAAGTCATAGTCCTACAACATTGTTACCCTTTTACATAGACCGTGTACACGGTTATGGGATATGTTGTGCTTCTCTTTTTTTGAAGTGATCCTGTGAGAAGACTCCATAAAGAAGAGGTTGCTAATAAAGCTAGGTTAGTAGAAATCTTCATTGTATTTATGACAAAAGCCTCTTTTCATCCGCTAAAAGTGGGACTTTAGTGTAAAGCACATAAAAACTTCAGACTGACTAAAAATTAACTGAGGTGTTACCTGCCATTGCAGTACGCTATAGGATCCAGATGCTCTCAGCCATAAAGTGAGCATCTTTAAGTTAGTTACTTTACTCTAGTCCTTTAGTTTGTATTTAATATTGCCGGGTAAGAAATATAAACTTTCTCCTTGCACTTCTGTTATTTGTAGGTCTCGTGGCGATTACCGTGCGGTCTCGCCAGAGACCTATAGTCGCCGGCTCAGCTTCCCAGGAGACCAGAGATGGCCACGCGCATAAATAGGATTGGAGCGGGCCGCGCGTGTACATCTCCTGGGAAGCTCTAACATACACAGCCACACCTCCCCCTGCGTACGCATGTGCACACACTCTAGCCCACACAGACACACGCGAGCGCACATACACGCACACATAGACACCCCCCCGCCGCACACATAGACACCCCCCCCGCCGCACACATACATACACACACACGCCTGAGACCGCCCCCCCCTCCCTTTCATTTGATTGTACACAGCCAATGTTCCGTGTTAGAAATGAAAGTGCAGGTACTCACCCGAACCCCCCACTATCTGTTTGCTGCATTAGTTCTGTGCACTCCCACATTAAAAGTATTGCGCCCCGGCAGAGAAGTGAAAGGAGTGCCTCTTTACACATATTTTTAAAGTGCAGGTACTCCGCAACGGAGTACGCGACCATTTAAAGCTCTGCTTGTGATTTTGATACAAAATTCTTTGTAATCTCAGATACTACTTTTCTGCTTCCTGCAGAGCGTCACTTAATGTGTCACGCAAGAGGAAGTAAGTCATCGTGGTTAGACACAACAGACATGTTACAGACATGTAGACTGAAAGACCGACAGTTGGATGTGCGTGCACCAACTTGCTGAGATGTTATTGACTGAGCCCCAACCTTATGCTTTGAGAAGGACCAAAGTGCCGAACTTCCCCCTGGTGGGGGTGCATGAAGTGCGCCCCGCAACTGCCGAGTCAAGACAGGTCCGGGCCACACTTTGGGGTCACTGGCGTCTTGAACAGCGCAAGACCAGCAGCGTTTGTGGCACTCCCGATTGTGGCGAATGGCTGCTTTTCATGGGGTCTTTAAAGGAAAGGAACTGTGTCTGTGTGTGGAGTGTAGCAGCATTCGCGGACCTCTCTGAACTAGAACACAATCAATAATACACAACACACAAAAATGAGAAAATAGTAAAACCACGCAGTACAAACCTACAACAAAACATTGAAATAACGATGCACAAAAACACAACAGCACACCAAAAACAAAAATTCACCACCGCAACAGAAACCCTGCATAATCAACATGCATAAACATTTGTCACACATTTCCATTTCTATTACACGTGGTACGGGGAGGGTGTACGAGTTCCGCCTGTTAGCACCAGGACATGCATGGAACGGCGCCAGTCTAAATGTTTCGTGATACAGCCACAACCCTCTTTGGTGCAAGAGGTAAAAGTGAAAGTAGCCAGGGAGGGCGTGTGCAGGCAGAAGAGGTGCCCTGGTTGTGCCCAGTACCTGCTAGTAAGCCCCCCTTGGTGCCGCCTCTGGCCCCTTAGATGCTAGCCTGGGCCCCTAGCGCCTTCCTGTCTCCGTCCCCTAGTAGCGCTCCGTACTTACACTTCAGTAGCAGCAGAGATAGCGCTCAAAAGCTGGAGAGACTGCGCCGAAACTAGTCGACAGCACAGGGTCTCTCTAGGGGCCGCCGCTGCCTTCTGTGGTTGTTGATGTCTAGGGGGAGGCCCTCTCAGCCTCCTGCTTTTTAAAGCAGCCGCGACCCTTCCCCGGCACCACCTGCTGCGCATTGTCTAGTGATGGAGCCCTGGCGCTTCCTGCCAGAGGCCCTGGTGTGTTGACACTCGGCCCTGTGCATGGTGAGAGGATGTGGCCCATCGGCTTAAGCTGCTGACTCTAGTGCTGAAACCAGGGTTCGAGCCTCGAGGTCTCATCCACATCCTGTGATTCTGGGCAAATCACTTAATCTCCCCGTGCCTGAATGTGTAATGTAAATACAGGGTCGAGTTCGCGCTATATAAATTTGGAATCCATGACGATGATGACATTCAGAAATTGAGGCAGATTGATCTGTGACACCAACAGAACAAAGACCGTTACAGGTAAAAAAAAAAGTGTTTCCAGCAAGCACATCACTTTCTCGCGAGCGAAAATCATAAAATGAAGACTAGGGAAAATTTATAAATATCAGAAAATGCAGCTATTTGAGCAACATCAAACTCCAATAACTTCTTGAAACTGCTGCAGAGCACCAGACATGGAAGGACACTAGTGGCAAAACACGCACCGGCACCTGTAGTCTAAAGATAATACCTCTGCCTCAAATGAAGTACTCTGGTACCCAAGGATGACTAGCAAACAATATTATTCACAACGTTGCTTACTATTCAGCAACATTTGACAGTTTGCAAATCATCTTTATACACCAATTCAGAGTTTGCTAACAAATTAATGCAACACATTGTCATATACAATGCCAGTAGCTCAAACTTTAATGCTGCTAGACCTATTGCATTGTAAATGCTTGTTAACTACTAGTTTTGATAAAAACAAACCTGTTATTGTGAAATGTTTTCACTCTAAGTGTACTAAGTCTGCACCGATAAGGAGCGAAAATCTGTGTTCATGAATGCAATGAAGGTACCATGACGAAGAGCTGCAATTACACCTCTATCCATCAGGATTGGTATAGCGCAACTACTCACCCGTGAGCGTCTTAAGGCACTGGGGAAGCTTCATTGAGTGCTGAGGTCATCCGAAGAGCCAGATCTTGAGGTCCTTCCTGAACTCGGGCAATGTGGGAGATTGCAGGAAGCAGATGGGGAGGGTGATCCAGGCTTTGGCTGCGAGGTAGAAAGACTTTCCTCCTGGTCTGGTCTCGTTTATACGGGGGACGGTGGCCAGACAGAGCTCGGCTGAACTTGACTTCCTTCACACCCCCCAGGTTCTACAAAACACCTTTGCAAATTACCTTTCTTTGGGGTTTTCTTATAGCTGCAGAGTTTGTTTTTAAAGTAAACCGATAATGCAGTACAATGTATTCGCAGCAGTAATTAGTTAATGGTTTTAACAATTGAAACCACCTTAAACAATTTACAAAATTTTGTTCCGTTTTACATTGTGTTGTGATTTTTTTTCTTTCTTTCCAGGGTAGGTAAAACTTCGCTTATGAACCAGTATGTGAACAAGAAGTTTAGTAATCAATACAAAGCAACAATAGGAGCGGATTTCCTGACAAAGGAAGTGATGGTGGATGACCGATTGGTCACTATGCAGGTAAGAACTTTTTTCCAGCACAATTAGAATGCAACTTCCAAAGAAAATTGTACTATCAATATTTTAGCTGCAAGATGACACAAATATTGTATATAGCTTTCTTTCATCAACTAGCTAGATGGAAACTCTCAATCTTCCCTTTTCAAACCCAGAGGTTCAGGCTCCAGATGGGTCTGCTACCAACTAATTACAAAATCTCTCCATATTACATTTTTATATAAAGTAACTCTTAAGTTGGAAAACAGTATTTTCACTACTTGGAGCGGGTTGAAAGGTGTAAAAAATGGAGGACATATTATATTAGTGACTACCTGATTTTTATATTTGGCTTGCAATGGTTGAAAACTGGCACGACGTATAACCATTTCAAGTTGGCTTATCCGCACGCCACACATTCTATTGACTTCTGTGTTCTGCTGCATCCCCTATTGACCACAAAAATTCTGGGAGTGTGTGTAGTGAGCAGAGTGACTGCATTTCACAGGATATGAAGATGTGAAGATGTTAGACGTACCCGTATCCTGTGACTTTGTTAAATTTTCTAATTGATTGCTTTACTACACAAGTCATGTAAGCCTTTTCTGATTTGCAAGGTAGTTTCTAATAGCACCCTGTAACTAGGGGGGGGAAATCTGAACATTATTCTGCAGAGCCCTAATAAATGGCTCTAAGTATAGCGAGAAAAGGAGAGGGGAAAGAGGACAGCCATGGAGAGGTTTGTAAGCCAGAATAATTGGCTTGGGGCTTACTGTACAAGACTTGTTCCCATTTACTGTACCTCATTCCAAGTCCAAATAATGAGTATTGTCCACAGATAATACTAAGCCACCCGGTCAAACCTTTTTTGGCATCTAGGAGAGCCATGCCCAACCTCAGCCCTGATTTTCCTAGCTAAATCAAAAGCCCCCACTGCGGTGTTGATCTGCTCCGTATTAGTTCTGCCCTGTATGAAGCCATGCTGCTGACTAGAAACTAAGCCAGGCATCATAGGAGCCAACCGGGTGGCTATACATTTTTGCTAAATCTTTGCATCTATACTTATAAGGGATAGCAGCCGGTAAGAGCTGCGCTCCTCAGGCGACTTGCCCTTTTTCAAGAAGAAAACTAGATTTGTCATTTCCATGACTGGAGCCTGGCTTTCTGATCTAATAAGTTGAATAACCGCCCCCAGGAGAGGAACCAAAGCGTTTTTAAAAGCCTTCTAAAACTCTGCTGAAATTTCTTCCCCTGCCGCTTTCCCCGATGGTAACCCGGATATTACCCGCTGATTTATTCATGCGTTACTTCCTGTTCCATCCAGGCAGCATCTTCCTCTCACACGGAGGGCAACTTGCTCCCACCTAGATATTCCTGGATTCTTTCCTCCTTTGCCCCTACTTTTTTGTGTAAAGTTTCTGGTAAAAAACAGAATTGTTCAGCTATTGCTTTTGGGTGCGTATATAAAGTGCTGTTCTCCCCCTTGTTATAACCTTTTATCAGTGTTTTTGGCACGATTATCCGCTAACTGATTGGAAAAGTACCTTCCCAATTCGGTCCCCATATTCATATTGTAATCTATGCTTATTATAACTCGCCACAATTTTTTCCTTAAAAGAACTGCTTATAACCAGTTGCTTTTCTATTAGTTACACAGCAGACCCTCAACTAGGGCGCCCCACCGAATTGCATCTGCGTGACAAAGCTCACTTGCTAATAATTTTTTAAGCGCAGCTCTGTCCGCAGTATCCCACTCCCTATTATGCCGCCATATATACTGCTGGGTAACCCCCCCTATTGTATACCTTCATCGCGTCCCACACTACCCAGGGGGAAGCTGTCCCCATGTTATCCTCAAAGTCCACAATTTTTTGATGAGTAAAGAGTAAATAGGCGCTATCTGTGAGTAACGCGGAAGTGAGAATGGCTGTTGTGTTTAGTCTGTCTTGACCAGGAAGGATAGTAAAATGGGATTATGATCGGAGACTATCCTAGGGCATACTTCCATCCGAACTGATATTTTATCCGAGACCCAAGCCATATCTATTCTCGAGCAATGTCTGTGCGGGGCGGAGTAATAAGTATACCCCGGAGCGTCTGCATGAAGTGACCGCCAAGCACCATTTAAGGAGTGCAGCCACCCCGGTTCAAGAATCTAAGCTTTCACTTCCTCATTCTAAAAGTGGCTATTCTGTTTGTAGAATCAATGGCATAGTCCACAACACAGTTAAAATCCCCCATTATTTGGCACTCTCCTCCCCCCTTGCCAGTCTAGTAACTCTAAGCTGTCATTCAAAGACCACAGGGTCATCAACATTGGGTTCAACAAAACATACTTCAGCCCCTTAATTTCCAGCTGCGCCAGTGCACATCTCCCTCGCTGGTCAGCTAGCGTCCTAAGGACTCTATAATCTAATGACTTACAGTCATAGCAGTTCCTCTAATAGGAGTGCTCTAGGAAGTACAGATGGTTGTTTGGTACCCCCGGTGTTTAAGTAGGCCTCAATCTTTATTAGCTAAATGGGTCTCTGTAAGAAGCATGATCTGGGGCCTGTGTGCATTCAGCTCCTCCCAAACTAACTGGGGCTTAACGCTATAATTAAGGCCGGACGCATTCTAGGCCATACACTTTATCAAAGCCATAATAATTGATGGTCAATGCTCCTGTCGCTACCAAATACCTTGACAATAATCCCTCAGTCTATCTTCAAATCCTCTTTGTTTCCTAACCTTGCTCTCTTACCCATCTCCTTACCTTCAAGTGTGCTCACTTTATGACCTTTTCCTATGTCACCCCCTCATCCCCCAACCACCCTCATACCTCCCCCCCCCTCCCACTGTACCATGAAGAAGGAATCATCATCCTCCTCCTTATAGGCTACCATTGACTTGGCAGCTAGCTCACAGTGCATCCTGGGCTACCCATAGTCTAGCGTCCCCCGCCCGAAGTACACAATGGGCGAAAGAGAAAGCGATCCATATCGAAGTCCCATTGAGAAGAACAAAACTGAAGACAAAAACCATTCCAAGTATCAAAGTCCTGTCCAGAGAAAAAAAGGCAAAAGAGGAAGCATACTAATAAATACTCTCGTCTTGAGCTTCTAAGACTTATTGTTGGCTCCTTCCATCTGCCATTGGCTTAAACCTTTCTTGGCCTCTTGAGCTGTAAGAAAGAACTGCGAATGTCCGCCTTTTATAACCTTTAGTCAGTCCGGCTCTTGTAAGAACACCTGAGCGCCTTCCGCCTTTAATGGGTCGATAATTTGCCTCAATTTCCATTTTCTGTCTATGTTGGCTCTGCACAGATCTGACCTAACCAAGAAAGAAAGGTTGTCGACTGGTACAGGAATACTAAGGCGAGCTTTAATGGATATTGCCTGTCTAAATAAGAAATTACCAAAGCAGATCAGAAGAGGTCTAGGATAGCGAGAGTTTAGCTTATGCAAGAATATTTATTTATTTATTTATTTATAAAATTTCTAAAGCGCACAAATACCTTCCGGTGTCTCGGCGCTAGAAATATCTGCAGTCTATGCGCTTGTTGAATTTTGGCAGTCCCAATCCCAGTCTGCCATATCTGGGAAGGCCCTTTGAAGTAGTTGGACAATGTAAGCACGCGGGTCAGAGCCCTCCTTGCCTTCTGGGACCCCAAACAGCCTTTAGTTATTCCGCGCTGCCGGTTTTCCAGATCCTCTGTCTTCGTTTGCATAGCTAATACTGTCTCGCCATGGCTGTGTACAATTCTAGTTGTAATAGAAGACTAGCACCCATGTAAACTATCTCCTTATGTAAATAAAACAGCTTTGAATTATCCTGCCTTCGAAGATGCCGGAATGGTATGGTGCATTATGCATTTACATACCCTAATTAGCAACACCCTTTCAATTGGAAATGTTGGCTGAATCCTTTGCAACATCAGTCTTAAAGGACTGTTACATGTCTAACGCTGGCTTAATGATTGCGTTGTGCAGGTCTTCAGTGTTCTTGTGTAGATGGAAGAGTAAGGACCTTGTGTGGGCTATGTGTATATATCGGATTTTCAACTGAAGCAGCATTTATTGCAAAGTACACCATTATGGTGAGGGCAGCCAATTGGTGAGTGATCTTGACTGACCAGCGTTTGTTGTCTGACATCGGTGCATACACTGACTTTCTGCCAGAAGTCAAAAAAGCCAAAGTCAAGAACCCTTTTCAAGAAGGGGAAAGAGCCTCATCTGAGATGATAGATTGTGCAATGGACATTGGTTCCCACATGCACGGTTTTTTAGCGTTTGCCTGAATGGGGGATGAGCGGGTGCTACAGCTCTGGGCATGCTGTAAAAGTAATCCTCTCCAGTATTGGATCTTTCATATATTCAAATGCTTGTATTATCTGTCGTTTAAGTGGGAGTCTCTTGGTAAAATTAGTGTGAATTGCAGTATTCTACATAGCCTGTAAGGGCTAGAGACATCCACTGTAGTATACTAATCGCATCATACGAATAGAGCCAATCTTCAGCCAAACAGATTGCAGCACCATGATAAACAATCCCCTGCGAGGCTACCATACCTCAGATTTGCTATCACATATTTACTTCAAGAAAGCCTGAGAATCTTCAGCTGTTTCATTCTTTCAGCATTGAACTGCATGAAGGCAATTTCTAAATCCATTTGAAAATCTGACTGAACGTCATGCCTGGGACATCCAAAAAAGGTCTCTTCAGGCCTTGTGGTACTTGTGCGAAGATGTCCCTGCACCCACAAGAACTCCATTAAATGCCTAGACCTCTCGCAGGTTTAAAGTCTGCAAAAACGGTTTAGCTTTTCATCTGAGCTTTCTCACCAGCACAGAAAAGAATGTCTTCAAAACACAGACCAGGAGTAGAGCCTCCAGCTCTAATGAACTTGGGTATCAATAAAAATTATTAATCCGGTGTGGACAATGGAAACAGTTCACAAAATCAGTACCGTGGCAACATCCTTGACTCGACAACCTCACAATATACTGCTGTTCTGTTGATTATTTATATTTCACTGTCAACGGAGGCTCTGTCTAGGAAACCATTGAGGATCCCTCAGGGATTTCAGTACCATTAATTCCACAACATACTTCCCCCTAGCATTGTCACCTTTACAACTAAGCCATCTATTAGGAATTTCGATGAGGGTCCCTGTGGCCAGGCCAAAAGTCTAAAGAATCTTCATATCAAGAGGAAGAGGAGTAGCATACGGAAGGCGAAACTTTTCATCCTCTGGCTGATGAAAGTATCAAGGTGTCAAGTTAAATCAATCCAGAACTTTAAGGTCTATGAACCCTCCGAACAAGACTTGCAATATCATGAGGAAATTATGAAATTTCTAAGGGCTTCGGTTAAAAACACGAGCTTGATGTTAGGTGATTATTGTAAAATTTTACCTAGCCTTCAAAGACTAGATTACTAAAGCAACCATCTTTACAACCACAGTTGCACGTCTGTCCAGTACTCGTACTTCTCATACTCTGCCTTCTTTTTCAAGTCCACGATCACAACCATCACAAACTCCTCAAAGACTGCATTACCTGATGTAGGTTAGACTTGGGAAAAGTGCATGATGGTCAGAACAGAAGTGTAGAATGGGATGGCTATTTGGCACCTGTTTCCCCACCAGCTGCTTCTCAGCCAGCAGATTCACCAGCAGACTATAACGGAGGCTTTTGTGCACTTTTAAAAAGAGCATCATAGAGTAACCGTCACATTCAAACTGATTTCTTCTTTTCAGATTTTTAAAAAGCCTTCTCGCAGATCTGAGAAAGCTGTCCTAATTGATTTAATCGGTAATGAAGGGGCTCAAATAACAAAATCCTGCTACAGCCTCTGCGGTTTGTTACTTGGCCCAAAAAAATAAAGCTCCTGATTCGCTTGGAAGCCTAATAGTTTATCCTTGGGCTGACCACCTTGGTGATGCAAGCTGCCCAGCGTATATAGCTTAATCCATCCAAGTCCTGATCTATTCTGCCCTATAGAGAAGGATGGAGTTTAGATAACCTAGGAAAGAGACTCCACCATTGCAGCCAATTCCTTAGCTAACCTTGATTGTTGTGACAGGCAGATGTGGTCAGACATCTGTGCATACATTGACCTTCTGAAACAAGCCGCATCCATTGTCAAGAGACTGTGCAGTACATAGTGCATAAACCCATAGCGTCCACTGGGTTTAGGCAGCTCTGTGGTGCAGCAGTTCTCTGAAGGTAGTGATTGCTGAATTCCACATCTTTCAGACTGGAGGTCAAAAGTTGAATCTTGGTCATGCCCTTTGATGGAGAGGCACTCTTTTGCGAACATATAGATAATGGCTGCCAGTCTATCAAAACCAACACAACAATGTTAGGCATAGACGTCAGTCCTTTCGGCAAGTAACAGGGCAATTCACATTTAAAGGAGGCTGACAGTCTTATTGAAAGCAAAACAGTCTTATTGAAAGCAAAACACTTAACAAACCTATTTGGAGCAACAAGCAAGCCCCACGGAGAAAACTAGGACCTCCAAAATAAAGCATCATAATCCGCTAAAACAAGATTCAGAATTTGATGACTGTCTGAGGGCCAAATACTTCACCTGGATCTGAAATGATTTAACCTATTGGCTCTGCTCTTGAACACCATCAATTCTCACATGTATACATCCCGAGGAATGTTAAGACATCTTGGCTAAAGTCAGAGTGGAACAAGTTTAAATTGAAAATATTCTGTTTTATGGTACCTGGATAATATTAATTGTATATCTAATCCACCAGAGCAGGTTTTGCCTTCTCTATTATATCTAGCTCGAACAGGTCTTTCTCATGCAGCTGTAAAAGTGCATTTAGCATTGGTTTATGTTTTTAGGAGATCCTCCAATATACCACCCCTGTGGTATATTATTGTAAAGGAGTTATTCAGGGGACTTATTTCCGTTATTTAGTTTGCCCCCTGTTGGGGTATCCTCCAGCTCTTAGGCCATTAAATACAGTCCTTTTGCAGTTGATGAAGAGCCCTTTTTTTAACCCATACACTGTTAAACTAAGATCTTTCCTGGAAAATGTCATTGCTGCTAGCATTACCTTTGTCAGGAATGGGAAGTGAAATGCAGGCCTTAATATGAGAGCCAGCTGCAGTTTGATTATTAAAGACAAACCCCAATTCATTCTAAAACGTCCATCGGTATTCATATAAATGAACCCATTTAAAGACTTTTATTTCAAAATCCTAAAAAGACGTAGTAGGAAAAGCACGTTATAGCCATGCTGCATTGGCATTGTGAATAAATCATTGCCAGAACCTATAGGTCACTAAGGTGAGGCCTATTGGCTTTGTCAGTCCGTTTTTTTCCCCCTCTTCTTTGATCTCTCTTGTATTGTAACCTTTTGCCCAGGCCACCATGGAGTAGTCTTATGAAGATCTCTCCTCTCCCATTGCAATGCTCTAGATTAACTTGCCTTTCCAGCCAAAAAAGGAGTGAGCCCTAATTTCAGATAAATGGGAATTGCAAAATAAGTGCACATATAAAAATAAAATCTGTATAGAACATTAAATAAAAGGAAGTCTCTGCTCTCATTCATGAAGTTTTTTAAATTTCACAAATCAAAATTCAGAATCCCAGCACCTCCCCTTTTGCCTATTAAGTCTTACTCCCATGCATATTATTGCACCTATTTTTCTACCCTGCTCCCTGGCCTGCCATTTTTAACCTCCTCCTCATTTCCAGACTCAGCCCTTGCTCTCCCTATGTGTGAAATAAAAAAAACTTTGGTATTTCCCCAAAAACATTTTTCCCCCTCGTGAATAAACAATTTAGAAATGGATACAAATGGTTAACGTTTGTCCATTATTTTTCATTTGAAATAATTTCCTAGTTTTCAGCTAAGCGAAGTACCTCTCCCAGTGCTCCAAAGGACCCTTCAAAGTACTCTTTACTCAATTTGAGCACATAAATACAAGATTACAAAATTATACTTCTCAGGGAAATCAAGAGGTTTTGCTACTGCCTTTCCGTCTGCATCTGTAAAATTGCATTTGTAAACCTTAATATAACACACTTACCTTTTTTGGGGAAAGAGTATCAGCTGATATTCCCTCTTTAAATCATAGACAAATGCATATTTAACAGTACCCTAGTGTGTTCTGCCCTTATTTAATCCTACTTGTACTGGCACTCTGCTACTTTATGAGGAATCTTTAATGTCTGCCTCTACTACTTTTCCTTAAATAACAGGCTAACTCTAGGAATATTTCAAGCAAGCTTAGTGTTTTTTTCTTTTCTTCCAAACGTTTGCTGTACGTTGGCTCGTTTTACAATGTACTCGATCACACAATGCTTGTAAATTTGCATTGACTTTTAACTTTATTTAAAAAGAACAATATTTAGGGATTCCAGCTAGTGAGTACGGTAATCAGAAGGCAGTCTCATTGGTTTATTCGTACATTTAACAATAAGGGGATAAAGGGTGTTTTTTCGCTAGCAAAGTTGAAAAAAGATCTCAATTGAAACATTTTGGTCCTCTTACTGATGGTCTGGGTTTCACTTGAGGACACACCGTGGTCTCGTGAATCTTTTCCCATTGTAGCAAATTCTGATTATATTCAGCAAATACATTGCTTCAATGATCCATGCCTGGCCAAACTAATGAAGTTTAAAAACTTCTTAGTCACTTTCTATTCCCTGTTATTTCTTCATTAACCTTTAGCATCATGCACATTAATTTGAATTTGTTATGGTAATGGCACTGATGGTGGGGGTGAGGGGTTCATATGCTAAAACCTGTGGATCCCGCATCTTTTTGCTCCATTTATTTACCTCTGTCTTCTAAAACTTGTAGTGGTCTTACCTTAGTTGAAATTTGCTCTAGAACTTTGACCTCATGAACCATTTTTAAGTCTGCCAGGCAGGGAAAATGACTGTGGTCATTTCCTTGCTGGATAACCTAAAAATTAAAGGGTTCAATGTATCTGGGCTGCCGTTAAAGATCAGAAGTACTTTGGTGAATTAAAGATGCAGTAATACTCCAGCAGCGTAGGCATGTTGAGCTGCTGCCCCAAAAATTGATTTAAACCCGATGATTTTATAATTAACTGACAAATTCTCAGCATTACATAATACTTTGATTTTTTTTTTTTATCCAAACTAACATCCCACAGAACATGTTAATCATGTCCCTTGTATTTTTTTCCTAAAAGCATACGCAATATTGCACATAATCTGTGTTGGGTTGTCAATATACATCTACATCCTCTGATTCTACAAACAGTTGAACTTTCATTTGTGCTCTGATTGCATGCTCTTGTTTGGGGTTTTTGCATTATTTTTTTTAATAAATGGTTCTTTCCTGCCGTGAACATCGTTCAATTGCTATTTTAGCTGAAATTACCCATCTTCATTCAGTATTGTTTCTTAGGTTCTATCTGTATTTGCTCATTGTGTTTTTTTTGGTTTTTTTTTGTTGCAATAAATCCATTGTCATTTCAGAAGTGGTGATCTTTATTTTTTGACTTGCGATGTTTACACCCTGTCAAATGCTGTGCATCATTACTTTGTCTGCTTCACACTGGATTCAGAAATTTGTTGAGCAGTAACTCTGCACGCCGGCAGGTGCCATCAAACGGCCCGCGCTGGAAGTGACATGCATGGTGCCTGTATAAGTATCAGTTATTTTCTTTCTGCGCCAGTCTGCACATGTCCGGAGAGGGCTACCTCAAGTCCTTTTTAACTTGCGTTTTTTCGATGTTTCGTCAATAACTTTTCCAAGTCTGTCTCCCAGTATCGATTGGGTGTCCTCCTAAAACAATGGTGGGATTCAAACCCTGTTGGTTCCTCTGTAGCCGACCACCATCTGGTTTGCCTTTTGTGCTTGAAGCAGGACCAAGACTCGCGAGGACTGGCGCGCCATGAATCCCAGTGGCAATGAGGAAGTGCTGGTGTTGTATTAAAGATTGCTTAAGCACATCCACTGAAATACTGCTGACTGGCACGGTTTGAATCCGTTCGATGCTTTTGGGAAATTATTGTCCAAGGTAAGAAGAATTTGCGTGTCTTAAGCGTACGATCCCATCTGCACGCCAAAGGATTCCACCAGGACTGCCGGAGGAGTCATGTCGACATTAAATAGTGTGGCTTTAGGGCAGAGCTCTGAAGAACGCCAAATCTTAAAGGTTTGGGGTCCGACACACAAGGCAGCATCCAGACTGACGGACATCTGTCTGATAGCCAGGTGGTCCCACCTATCCCAATATTTCTCAGTCATTGTGGGAGGATAGTGTGGGAAACTGTATTGAACGCCGCTGATGGATCTAAAAGCCGTAGTGCAGCTTGATTCCCTTGGCCCAATGCTATCTTGATGGTATAGAAAACTTACTGTGTCCAGGGCAGAAGCCTGATTAAGATAGATGCTGCAACTGATTACAGTCTAAATTCCTGGACAGTTGGGCATTAATCAGTTTCTCCAGCAACTATGGGAAGGCTGGCAGTAATGAGATAGGCTTTTAATTAGACAGGATCGATTTGTCACCTGATGGGTTTTTTCAGAAGTGGAATTAGCTTGACTTTTTCCCAACTTATCGGAACGATGGAATGGCCTTAATGGGCGCAGTGATGTCCACAATGTGTCTTAACCAGGCATTAGCTGCCGGTCCGTCCACCTCAATATTTCCATTCAAGGGTGAAACACGATTATTAAGAATGGATGTAATCTCTCCAGTAGGGGTATTAGCCCAACTTTGATATGGTAAAGATGTGGGCCTTCTACCTCTGCTCTAGTTTCCAGCTAAAATCTACTGACCAGGAATTGCAATTGACATCTGATACTCCCACATTACAATTAGAATTGATAGGGTCAACAATGTGACCAGCTAGATGGGTAGGTTGATCATCAAACTGCTTCAAGTAGACATGTCAGGGTAGACGTTCATGTTCATCAGTATCTTTATCCAAATGAAGACAAAAATTCTTTGGCATAGCAAGTTCAGTTGCTCAGTGATTTTTGAGACTACCTGCAACATTTTTTAGCAGGCCGCCCCCTCTTTAGTGCCTTTGGGCCACATGGGTTGGCAGCTGCCCCACTGAATTAATGAATTTTTTTGCTAATTTATTTAGCTCAAACTTGCCTCGAAGGTATTTGAGTGCTTTACATGAGCAACAGTTACGTTACGCAAGGACACATTCAGTTTGTTGGTAGGCACAAGGAGATGGTGATTTGCCCAGAATCACAGGATGCTGAGCCAAGGCTCGAACCCGGTTCCCCAGCTCCAAAGTCAACCGCTCTAGCCGGAAGGCTTCATCCTCTCCTGAATTACCACTGGCGTGGCCTCACTCTACTCAGCCCCCTGCACCTGTAACAGTTCAGATTGCTAGACCGCAACTTTTCCTGGAGCCCGGCGGCGGGAACACACCCCAGTTGCACCGACGCAATATCCAATCCACCCCCCAAAAACATTCCCAACTCTGTTACATAGCTAGATTGGCCAGACCGTGATAGTCAGGACCTACTTTTATTGACGGGCCTGGAGAGGACTATGATTGGAGAGAATCTTAGGATACTTATAGCTACGCTAATCCCTTTGGGGCTGAAAACAACTGGTATGAGGTACTTGCAGATGCCAGTAGTCTGGACACTTCCCCAGACACTGGCCTTGTCTCTCCTCCTACTGTGGGTACAGAGGAAGCAGCTTCCTTTGACATGGTTGTGAGGAGGGTGACTGAGGTCCTGGACCTTGATTCTTAATAAGAGAAAGTGCATGTTTATTGTGCTTATTTTATGTGTTATCCAACAGCAGGGCCCTTTCTATTGAAACACTTTGTTCGCTTAAAGAATTAGCTTAAAGAACAAAGCCCTGAGTTTTACCACCACATGTTGAGCCGAAGGGGTTAACTGTCAATGTTCTACACCAGAAATTCTTAACCTGTGGGTGGGGTACCACAGGGGGCCAACAAACTGTCAGAACACCTTTTCTCATGCAATTGCTGTCATTTGTTCCCCTCCCAGGCCTTTTAACCCACTGCTCGTTGCTATAGGTAGAAGAAAATTCTGAAGTGACCAGGCAAGCAGCCTGTACTCTGTTTCGCACAAACATAAATCTACTGTTTCAAGTCTGCTACTCTTTTTCAGCCTACTCTTTGCAACGATCATTCATAATAAATAAAGGTCAACACTGAAACTACCAATCACTCATTTACAGATGTGACCCCCGCAGTATGTTTGTATGGAGTACTCTGAGCAGATGGCCGAGAATACTTAAGGCAGGTGTCTGCAACCCCCCTCCCTCTGCTTTATTATTATTATTTTTTAAACAAGTGGCAATTGAGGTTTCCACGCTTGCGAAGAAAGTGTCTACGTTATAATAATGGATGCCCACCACCACTCTTCCCCACTGGCTTTTCCTTGGTACAATGACAAGACACACATTTAAGATTGATTTTCTTTCATTTATGCTTTGCTTTATTTTTTATTTTTGTTGGGTCCCATTATAAATTCGGGTTCTGGGATGTTTTTCAAAGCATTCAACAATTAAGGGCACCTATGTAACAATGGCTTTGAAACCTGATAAAGTAAATTATTATTGCTTTGAATAATTTGTGTGTAACCTTAAATTGAATAAATGACTAATTTCAAATCTTTTAACTGCTGTATAACCAGGAATCCTGCAAGTAACTTTTCTTTCCGTAAAATGTACATCTTCAGATATGGGACACCGCAGGACAGGAGCGGTTTCAGTCTTTGGGAGTTGCATTCTACAGAGGAGCCGATTGCTGCGTTCTGGTGTTTGATGTCACAGCCCCCAACACATTTAAAACTCTTGACAGTTGGAGGGATGAATTTCTCATTCAGGCCAGTCCAAGGGATCCAGAAAACTTTCCATTTGTGGTGCTTGGAAACAAGATCGATCTTGAGAACAGACAAGTAAGTTGACTGTGCCTCCCTGTCTCTCATTCTCCCTTACTTTGGTTGTTCCTGTGTTCTTTCTTACTGTTGGTTTGTGCGCCTGTCTTGTTCTTTCAGACTGTGTGTGTGTGTGTGTGTGTGTGTGTGTGTGTGTGTGTGTGTGTGTGTCTTGGTCTAATAAATACTTCTATTTGTAGATTACTCCCCACTTAAATCTCCTTTGTTGCCATACTGAGTCCTAAAAGTTGATATTGCTCCCCTTTGTTGTTTGTGCCACCGCTCTGGGTTGCACCCTGTAAATTAAATCACTGAGCCCCGTAAGGAAGGCACTACCCTGGTAACTGGGGTCACTGTCCTCGGAACATTTGCCCCAGTAAATCATTTTTCAGCATTATTGATGTCCATGTCTTACCCAAAAAATATCAGTTTACAAGATGCCATAACTGCCGCTGTCGTATGTCTGACTCAAAATGCACTACTTCTATCTCTGGGGCCCAAAATAGAAGACATTAAGTGGAAGGCCAAGCTTTTTATGATGCAGGCATAAGACTATGGCTGGAAGAGAAGCATTATAGTTCGATGTGGAGGTCCTCTACCAAGTTCTGCTCCAGCTCACCTGTGATCAGGACATCTTCAAAGCTGGGCACATCCTAGGGAAAAGAGAAGTCCTCTAATAAGCACAAAACATTTAATGCACCAGGAGGGATTCTTCATGGTCTCTAAATCACCCCCACTTTACAGTTGGATGATCCATTTGACTACCTCGTTCCACGACTCGACTCCAGTCTGATTTGATGGTTGGTGTCCAAGCCCCTTTTTCAGCTCTAGAATTCCTAGCACTTAGCTCGGACACTGTGCAGATTGTGGCTTTCACCCTCTGATGCTCAGCCTCTACAGCTTTATACCAGCTCTGTCTGGGCAGCCTGTGGGTCTCAAGGTGCTCATTGGGCCTCCATCAGGTCTTCCGAAGGGGATTCCATCCCTGATACCAATAGACCCTGTCCCGGCCTGCTGAATGCCTAGTCTGTTGTCCTGATGCTTCCACTGTGCTACATTTAGATCAGCTACAGAATTTAGTAAATGTCCTGACCATAAAGACCATTTTAGCCAGATTTAGACATAAAGCTCAGCAATTGATTGAGCGCCCACTTGAAGGCAATTGCCACTTGAAGAAGACAATGATAGTGTTATACGATCCCCACTAGAAAAGGTAGGCCAGAATTCAGGAAATTCAGGAACTGAGTCCATCTGCACCTTCAGAGACTGTTGGACCAATTCCTAGCTAGCTCGCAGTGCCAATTAAGGAGGCTTTGAAACACCAGAACTTAGCCATGTGGAGCAAACCAGCTTATGGTTCAATGCTGCACAGCCAAGCCCCTGGGGAACTGCGTAGAGGCCCACTGCAGTCACCCAGCACTTCGAAACTAAAGTCTTTATTTGATCCCTTACCCCGAAATGACACCTGTTCAGTCTTTCCGATCCTCTATAAAGAACTCTAAATAATTTCCCTGTACTCTTAGGGCATAAACTGTTAAATGGATACAGTGGGAAAGATCTTCTCTTCAGGAAGACTTGTCCTTTGTTCGACAAACAACTTTCCTTCTGGCCTATTATTCGAACTCCATGCGAGAGATGACGCAAATGTACATCTGAACCTTCCTGATGATTTTCATGAATAGTGGAAGTTGTCCATGCTGGGCAGGATGTGGCAAATCCCATATTCTCTTCCTTGCATACAGGGGATTCTGTGACGAGATGCATAGGCACCTAGATTGCCATCATATTCGATGGTTGGGTTTGCTTCAACAGAATTTGACGATATCTAAAGGAATCTTATGGACATTCACTTCTCATGAAAAGGCTGCCTCAATCTTGGAGCACTAAGAGCAGGTGTGGGCCACAGTACAATCTTGTCACTGGCTTCAGCTTCACACCAACAGTCCCATAAACATTACTGCAAGTTCTGGGGAAATTCCGGAGTACTGCTCTTTTGGCTACAACATCCCTCGCAGCCTATTCAGCAAGCCATTGAGGGTGCTGTGTATCAAAAGGATGGTGTGGACAACAGCCCTGTTCCTCCTATGCCACTCAAAGACCTTTGAAGAAGCACCTGCAGCAAATGGGTGGAGGGGAGTCTCTTTCACTTGTCACAGTAACCGTCTGTCCAAACAACTCCATTGGGTTCTTCAAACAGTGCTATACCCCTCCCTTCCAGAACTTGCCTCCTCCCCGCCCTCTCATCTCCATCGACTATACTTCATTCTGCAGCCATATATACCAACTCTATTCAGTTAAGGTGTTCTGGAGTTGGTTCCTGGGAACGATTTTGAGCAAGGATGCTACACTTGTTGTTTTCTTATTCCCAATAAAGATGGTGACATCTGCTTATTCGGTATCTTTGCATTTTGAACACTTTCCTCCAAAAATAGAAGTTCAAATTGTGCTCCTGAGCGTCGTTCGCTTGGCTCTGGAATACTGGAGGATGTCCCTTGATGTTCCTGACTGGTAGGTTCATATACCGGTCCTGCAGTGACGTAGGAAGCAGCTTTGCTTTGCGGTGGCCTATACATGCTGTTTGGCTTCAAATCAGCACCTTGAGTCTTAACAAAGGTGATATCTTGGGTTGCATCACATCTTCGATGGCCACATCTTTCCCATACCTTGGTCACTGGCTGCTGGTGTTGATCACCTGTAACCCAAAATGTCCATCCTCTTTGACCTGGGGCGGTTTCTGTCAGTTTCCCCAAGCAGTTTCCAGCTTTTATTTCCTCTTAATCGGGCAGAGCTGGACACTGTCTTCCTCCAGGTCTTCCCGCCTCCCTCTTTGCTTTTGGGACATTCAGGCTATTATCCAGATGTTTCAGGAGGGAGCTCTTCTGACCCTGATATTCTTCAGTACGTTTGGCCTCATGCATCTTCCTGGTGTCTCACGCTTTGTGGCACAGGTGTGCACTCCAGTTGTGCCTTTGCTTCAACTGGTCCCAGTACTTGAAACTCCTTGCAGACAATATTTGGATGTTCATAGCAAGTTTTAGATGCGCACGCTTTGCTCACTCCTACCATCTAGTGTTTGGCATGAACGTACCTCTTAACTCTTATCTTGACCCACAATGCACTAGGATAAAGACTTTACCTCCATCTTTTTTTGGGGGCAATCCGGTTTGGACGTTCCAGTGCAAGCTCAATGATTACCTCTTTCCAAAACCTTCGGTGATCGCCTCAAAGATTGAACCCTGGTGATGGAAGAACTCTTCACTGGATTAGCGACTACACAGAAATTGACTTCTAAGCGGCTTTGATGCGACACTTGATCAAACGTATTAAGAATGATTCTTGGGGTAGAATGTATTAAGAAGACATCCTTCAAATTCTGCCTTCAATGTATTTCTAAATTCCCCTTTTCCGACCAAAATCGGGTCTGTAACCTATATTTGTCTTTTAATCCTGATTAGTCTCCATGCAAGGTCTTCAAGTGTTAGAAGACCTTTCACGAATGATGTTAAGTGCTTCTGGGCATATTGCAAGATACAGTGTTGAGACAACCCCTAGACCCAGAAGGAAGATATCATTTGTGCCTATGGAGAGTCTTCTTATATCTAGTAAGTGAGGAAAAACTGAGTCCGAAGGTTCTGTTCTGTTCTCTGACGCTTCTGAGGCAGATGCTGAAAAATAATTCTCTTTGTGCCTGCGCAGAGGCCAAAGACAAAGACCACTACTAAAGTCTGTATTTCATCATGCTTTCCCAGGAATCATCCTTAAATGCCCTCGTGTCAAGGCTGAGAATCGCTCTGGAGGGGATTCTAGTATTGAGCGCTGAGGAAACCTCCAAAAGCCACTAACTTTCCAGTCTGGCTTTGAGGCATCGTGCCTTAAGACCACTTCTGCCCCAGGAAAAACTTTGTGAAAGAGCCTCCAAATACTTCCATGCTGAGCCACTAAGCAGCCACCCTGAGTTGAAATTGGCTTAGCATCTCTCCGTAGCCCATCCTGAGATTGGCATCCACGCCTGTTTCAGAGCAAAAGTCTTTACTCAACCGAGGCCCCCTTCACCTTTGAGCTAATTGTTTCTGTACTGGCATTGAGTTTGCATCCACAGATCTTTTGAATGGTGGGGCTAGCCTTCTTAGTGGCACTAGAATGACTTGCTGGTTACAATATGGCACTTCCAGGTGTCTCTCTGGGTCATCTTGTACCGCTCAGTTTCCCAACTGCTTTTTTGCCTGTTGTGATTTTTTCCTCCCTTAGCTCCAAAAAGAAATATTGCAGCTGACTGGACATGGCATTGAAGCTACAGCTAAAGATTTGGGTTGTGGGGAAGGAGGGAGTTGAAATTGTGAGTTGTTAGTTTGTGCTGTCTTGCATCACAGCTGGATTTTGAACCTATATTGTCTGCTATGGATATCCTGTTTGGAGATTTGAGATTGAGGCTTTTGTTTTCTTTTTTGAAGTGTGTGCAAGTTGGGCAAAATATGGTTTGCTGACCCCCTGGACTCAAGAACCCCCTTTACTTCCAAGCTTTCTACCTCCAGCAACTGAGATTGTACACTCATGCAAGCAGGTCCTTTTGATAAAGTCTAATTTTGTACCACTACACACCAACTCTCCGCCTAGATTATCATGAGTTTGACTTCTTCCCTTGATCTCCTTCTCATCTTGTCCCCAGTCTTGACAATACTCCTTTGCCTTGTGGAGTGGGCTGGGTGCGGGCGTACTTCTCCTTGGCGCCCTTGCCTGGGTTGCTAGCGTGCTACTCTGTGCTGCATTCCTTTGTCCTCCTGCCACCTCTCCCCTGCCTGTGGGCTGTGAACTCTCCAAATGCTGTAGCCTCTTTGCACTCTTCAGCCTGCACTGATTTGGGTCAGTATTTCAAAGCAGAGGTGAGAGAATGAGCATGGTTCCTGTTGCACAGGTTCTGCATTTTCATCTGCTGTATTTTCCTGCCTCCTATTCTTCCTCCAGAGTTAAACATGTGCTCAGCGTTACACAAGGAACTGGAGAATTGAGTCTGGAAAAGGTCTTTTCATTAATGTTCAGTCTGTATTCAACAAGGTCGACCGCTCTGCAGGGCAGTGAGTGGTCAGATGCTCCCAGCACAAATCCTTTATCCTCTCATGAGGATGAGCTTGATTAATAAGTTTCTGACACTATTCAAGATTTGCATGAATTACTCTTGTAGACTGCTTTGCCGCTGTGGAAAAAACATTTGTAGCTGTGGGGGAAAAAAACCTCAAGACTCCCCTTCCAGTATTCCAATAAGGTGCATTTTTAATGAATTGCTGAAAAATGTTGCCTGATGCTTTGTTGCCTGTGATTCCCAAGTTTGATTTACGTGGAATAAACCAACAACCCTCTTGCCCATTTTGGCCAGCCTGCTTCAGTATTTTGTGGTTCTTCAAATTATCCTTTTATATACTTGTTTTCTGTGAAGGGCGGAATAACTCTGCATCCTAAATTAGTAATATTGGCTCTACAATTTGTACAGTAAGGCAATCTCCTTTGAAGGAAGCATTACTCTTTGTAGGCATCCCAACCAGTGTTGTGTGGTTAACACTGGTCTGGGAGCCTACAAGGGTGCTTTCCCACATAGCAAACAGCAGTGATTCTGAACCCCCCCCCCCCCCCCCCCCCCCAAAACTTGGCACTATCCTTCAATGTACTGGCTATCACCAAGTCATTCCACAATTCATTATTTAGCTGCTGCTTCCTACTTCTAAGTGAAGTTCAATAGGCTGAGAAACCTCGGATACAAAGATGTAATTTATAGATCCCAACCCCGGGCCCTTGAAAGTTGTTACACCCTCCGCCCACTCAAGGGATCTTTTACAAAGCAGACAGATTGAGTTTGTTTTCAACCCTATCTTATAGGATATCCCCTTGAGCAATAGGCTTGACATGGGCGTAATCAGAGGGAAAACCCCCTGAATGCATGGGATCATACAGATAACCATCCCTACAACGGTGGAGATTAAAGGCCCCTGATGGGGCTGCTACTGCTCCAACAGCCAGGTCTTGAGTAGCCTCCTGAAGGTCAGTAGGTCCTGGGTCTGCCGTAAGATGATGGCGAGGGTGTTCCAGGTCTTGTTGAGTTAGGAGAACGATCTTCTGCCGGTGGTCGCTCTTCGGATGCGGGGACGATGGCGAGGTCGGCAGAGCGGAGCTGGCGGTTCGGGGTGTAGATGGTGAGTCGTCTGAGGTATACCGGTCCTGTGTTGTGGAGTGCTTTGTGTGCGTGGGTGAGGAGCTTGAAGGTGATCCTAATGTTGAGGGGGAGCCAGTGCCGGGCTCTCAGGTGGGGTGAGATGTGGATGTGGATGTGGCTGTGGCAAGGGATGTCGAGGATGAGGCATGCAGAGGTGTTCTGTATGCATTGCAGTCGTGTCAGGAGTTTGGCCCAACCTCCTGCATAGAGGGCGTTTCCGTAGTCCAGCCTGCTGTTGACGAGGTCCTGGGTGACCATTCTTCTTGTTTCAGTGGGTATCCACCTGTAGATCTTGCGTAGCATGCTTTGGGTGTTGAAGCAGGAGGACGGACGGCATTGACCTGCTTTGTCATGGAGTGTGTCGAGTCGAGGATGACCCCGAGGTTGTGTGCGTGGTCGGTGGGTGACGGTGCTGCTCCCAGTGTGGTTGGCCACCAGGAGTCGTCCCAGGCTAACTGGGTGGAGCAGAGGATGAGGACCTCAGTCTTGTCAGAGTTCAGCTTCAGTCGGCTCTTCTTCATACACGCGGCAGCCTTCATTTCTTCGTGGAGGTTGGCTTTGGCGGTGAGGGGCTCCTTGGTGAGGGAGAGAAACAGCTGGGTGTCGTTGGCGTAGGAGATGATGTTGAGGTCATGCAGTCGGGCGACGTGGGCAAGTGGTGCTAAGTAGATATTGAACGCTGAGGGATGATCCTGGGGTACGCCGTAGATTATCTTGGAGGCTTCGGAATGGAATGGGGGAGGCGGACGCTCTAGATTCTGTTGGAGAAGGAGGTGGTCCATTCTAGAGCTTTGTCTCGGATCCCTGTGCTGTTGAGGCCTGTGTGTAGGGTGCGGTGGCAGACCGTGTCGAAGGCGGCTGAGAGGTCCAGAAGGATGAGGGCCGAGGTTTCACCGTTCTCCAGCAGGGTCCTGATGTCATCGGTGCAGGCGATGAGGGCAGTTTTGGTACTGTTGCTGGGGAACCCGGAATGGGATGGGTCCAGGATGTAGTTCTCCTCGAGGTAGCGGGTCAGTTGTTTGTTGAGTCTTCTCGATAACCTTCGCCGGGAACTGGAGCAGGGAGATGGGATCGGAAGTTCTTGGTCTCTCGGATCCGCCTGGGGTTTCTTGAGTAAGGCGTTTATCTTTGCATGCTTCCAGCTCTCCGGGAAGGTCGCAGTCTCGAAGGAGATGTTAGTGACTTTGCGGGGATGGGGTGGGATGGTGACGCTAGCTTTGTTGAAGATGTGGTGCTGGCACGGGTCTGACGGAGAGCCGAAGTGGATGGTGGTCATGATTGTGATGGTGTTGTCGTTTTTCATGTTGGTCCTGGTGAGCATAGGGTCGATGCAGATGGTGGGGAGTCCGAAGTGTTTGCTGACAAGGAGGTCAGATTGTTGAAGCTGTCGTGGATGTCTGCGATCTTGCTGTAGAAGAAGGTGGCAAGGGAGTCGCACAGGTCTTGCGATGGTGGGATGTCGTTTGCATTGGAGCTGGGGTTTGAGAGTTCCTTCACGATGTTGAAGAGCTCTTTGCTGTTGTGTGCGTTGTTGTCAAGGTGGTCCTTGAAGGAGGCCCTTTTGGCGGTTCTGATGAGGTGATGGTGTCTGCGGATGGCGTTCTTGTGGGCCTCATGGCTGTCCAGTGTCTGTTCGCGTGCCATTTCTTCTCTAGTTTCCGGCAGGTTTACTTGGAGGCCTGGAGGTCCGCGGTGAACCAGCTGGCTTTCTTGTTGGTGTCTGTTGGAGGGTTTCTTGATTAGGGCGAGAGTGTTGGTGCAGTAATCGGTCCATCGCCTGAGGTCTCGGCTGGTGGGCTCCGGGCGAGGGTGGTAGTTAGCTGGACATCTGTGACTTTGCTCCAGCTGTGGCGAAGGCTCTGTTGAGTTCGTTGGTGGGTGGTGGGTTTCCGTAAGGTGAAGTGGCTGCAGCGATGGTCAGTCTAGTGGAGTTCGGTGGTGTGACTGAAAGATGTGGGAGCTTGCGGAGAAGATTGTGTCGAGCATGTAGCCGGCAGAGTGGGTGGGTGATGTGACGAGCTGGCTGAGTCAAAGGTTATCGATTAGGGTGGTGGTGGTGTTCTCGAGGAGGAAGTTTCGGTCTCCAAGGAGGATGTAGTCTGTAGAGGCCATGGCGTGCGTGCTGACTAAGTCTGTGATGGAGTCACTGAACTGTGGCCGGGGTCCGGGGAGGTCTGTAGAAGAGCGTTCCTCTGAGGGTGGTGTTGGGGTCCGTGTGGACCTGGAAGTGCAGGTGTTTGGCGGTGCTGAGGGTGTCGCCTGTGCTGGTCGAGACCCTGAGGGTGTTCTTGTGGACGATGGCGATCCCACCTCCTACTCCGTTGGTGCGGTCCCTGTCGATGATCTTGTAGCAGTACGGGATGGCTATGGCGATGTCTGGCGCAGAGGAGGCGTTCATCTAAGTCTCCGTCAGGAAGGCGACTTCTTGGCTGGACGTGTCGATCAGGTCCCAAATTTCGACGGCGTGTTTGCGTGCGGAGCGGGTGTTAAGTAGGATGCATCTCAGGTGGTTGTGTCCTTTCTCAGCAGGCGGTTTGGCGGCTCGGAGGCTGGTGAAGCTGCAGTTCCGGCAGGAGAAGGGTCCTTGGGTGTGCTTTGTGGTGGCCAGGAAGCAGGTGTGTGATGGTCCGGTGTGGAGTGTGTGGAGGCAGGAAAGAAAGCAAGCACTCAAACTTTCCTACTTGAACATCCACATTCTCTCTCCCATGAATAGCATTGTAAATGTTGATACAGAGAATACTAAAATGATCAAAAGAGAACAGGACTCAAAGGGGAAATAAGAGGGAATCTCTCAAGTTACATCCAAGTCTAACTTGGACAAGCGTAACCAGCCCCCCTCTTGCTCAACCACTTGAAAATGGAATGCCATTAATACTAAAAGATGCATATCCATCGACATGTACTTCCCCTTTTGAATCCCAGGTTTCCTGTAGTTTGATAATGTCATGGCATTTGCTTCTTGTTTGACCGGACTCTGATCTTGTAGAGATAGCCACCTAGTATTTTTCGTCCGCACTCCTGTACTCCCCCCTCTAGCTTTGGCTGTTCTACAAGTTACTCTCGGACCGTGCAGCTCAGTAATGGGAAATTTATCCTGAATCTCAGGGCATGGTGAGGATGGCAGGGGACTGTGTCTAGCCATACGGGACAACGTCCAGGCCATTTGGTGTATGCTCTGCCATTAATCCGGAAGAGTCCGAGACCTGTTGAGTTTGGATAAGTTTCTCTTTTACACCAGATAGTTCCTCTGTAAGTTCACCCACTGAAATAGTTAAGAAACACAAAGTGGTGTTTGTCGGGGAATGTTTATCTGTCATATTAATTGCCTCCACTTTCCTTTTCCCCAGAATTACAATCAAGACTTCCTTGAGGCAGCAAACACACAAGCACAAAAGCAAGTTCATGCACACAAAATAGACCACTGTGAGGTGATCAACAGAAACGGTTCCTTTGTGGTACAGTCAATTTCAGATGGGATGCAAGCCAAAATTCACAGTGAGCAAAACTAGTTTTAAAAGAACGTGAAATTACATTAAACACAAGGACTGAAGAATATCATTGTCGGTGCACAGCAGCACAAACACAAATGAGAACATTTGAGTAGATAAGGCAGTCTGGAGAATTAGGGCAGCGTTTTAGAACTTCCCACCAGCCAACGAAGTGAGAGCGTCCCCTTTTAATCCATCAGTCAAAACGAACTTGCTGAGACCGAGAAGGAGCAGGGAAATTGCCTGGTGCCTCTTTGGATGGTGAATGTATCTGAAATCACTCTGTTCACTCTCAGCTGAGCCAATGGGGTATTATACAACAGCTGTACAAAGTGCTGTCAATCTTATGGGTACAACCTTCATATAGGTCTTGAAATCTAAGCAGTTGAATTGGCCTATATGCTGAACAGTTTGTATGGCCCTTACCCAGTTTAGTGATTATCACTATAGTAGCATGCTCCATAATGGGTGTTATCCTGCTTGTCTACATACATTTAAAAAAAATACCTTTTCTAGACTGGTTCTAAGCTTTGTGTTGTACCTCTTGTAAAATTCTCCACTGAAGACACCTGGCGCTTTGCCTCTTTGGGGTTTAATTACATTCTTTATTTCCTCCCTCTTTATGATTTATGATGGGGGGGGTTCCCCATACACATGTCCACTTTAGCTTAATGACTTTCTTCAGTCCCCATTCCTTCTCTGCTTCGCAGATCCTGTCCAATTTGGGTGTGGCACATACCTTCTATGTATGACCTTCACAGGCCGTTATTGCAGCAGAGCAGCTCTTAAATCCATCGGAGCCACAATGTATAACATCTTGTTTCACCCATTACTATGGTACATGGTGTAGCCGGCATCTGTTGTTGGAACACCCCTTCAAAACTAAGATGTGGCATTCTCATGGTGTTTTTTCTTGGAGGTAGATGAGTGGGTATGTGAGCTACCTACCTAATTCTTTTGGTTCGAGGCATGTGGGCTGCTGAATTCATATCTGTGCATAGTCCGCCACCTAGTGTTGGGTCCGGATGATTGCACATTGTTGTCCTGGAAGAGTCTTCGAAGTATCACGAGATAGGTGGCTCCTCCCCTGGACTACAGTGCGCATGGGCATCGCCTCCATCCCCAGATTGTTTTTTTCCGCCATAGGGTTCGGATGTGTTTTCGGTTCCCTCCTTCGGAACCGATAGTTGTTCGATTTAACTTGAGACCAAAAGGTCTTTAGGCTGGGCGTCGGTATAGTTGCGTTCGGGTTCTCTTACTGACTCTCAGCTCCAATCTCCTACTGCCCTTCCACGTGCTTCGACGCGGACGGGCCTACACTACCGCATTTGCTATGGAGCGGACTCCATTCAAGAAGTGTCCGCTATGTCACTCGAAATATTCGCACCTCGACGTGCACCCCGTGTGCAACACATGCTTGTCACCGGATCACCGTGAAGACACCTGCATGGCGTGTTCAAAGTTTAGGAGTAAGAAAACTTTGAAGATTCGCCGGGCTAATCGACTCCAGGCACAGTTGTCGGCTTCGGCACCCCCACCTGATGACATCTTTCAGGAATCGATCGAGGAGGAGGACGACGTACAAGAGTCGGACTCTGGCCCCGCGTCCGAGGAAGAGACCTACGACGCGGACGAGGAGGCCTGCGACGAAGTCTCCGGTGAGGTAGGGGACGACGAACTGATTTGTGCCACGATGGGAGATAGCTCAGAGGAAGAGCATCCCCAACCGGACTCCGGGGTTTCCCCCCGTCATACGGCCCAGGTCGAGGGATCGCCTTCGGGCCTTACCCGAGATCTTACTATAAGTCCTACGTCCCCGCCTCCGGGCCCGGTCACGGACATTTCTAGCAAGAAACCGAAAGTGAAGCCAACCGGTCCCGCACCCTCGGATGCGAAACCGAAACCGAAACTGGCGTTGGTGAAGAAGGTTCTGGAGGCGTCAACTTCCACGAAACCCAAAATGGCCGACTCGAAGAGCCACGCCAAGATGGCCGACCACAAGAGCCGCGCCAAAATGGCCGACCCGAAGTCCTCTGGGTCGGCACCGAAGGTGAAGACTTCCGACGCGGCTGCGTCGGCACCGAAAGGGGTCGCGGACCCGAAGACGGCTTCGAAGAAGCGTCACGCCGACGGTGCGACAGGCCAAGGGGCGTCGGCACCGAAGAAGAGGCCTGCCGGCGACCGGGCTCTCGGAGACGAAGAGTCGCTCGAGACGGTTCAGCCCTCGGCATCCCTTACAAAGAAGGTGGGAGAATCCTTGAAGCGGATCCAACAGTCCACTGTGGTTCCCAGCCAGGACACTGTCGTGCCTAGGCCCACGCCGAAGCCTGCCAAGGAACAAACGCCCATCCGTTTTACCCTTCCTCCCAAGTCGGCGCCGAAGGCCTTCGCGCCTAAGCAGGGCGGACATTCTCAGGAAGTATTGACGCCGAAAGCTGCCTTGGTGGTGTCGAAGCTTCGGCTCCAACCGCTCGCGGTGGAGGAACGTCGAGAGGTGACCATCGACGCCAACACCGGAAAATTGTCGCTCCTCAAACGAAAGATTACGTCGGAGCCGCCATTGGAACCTTTTAGGATTCCACTTTAGAGCAAAAAGTACTCTGCGGACTCTTCGGCTCTGATGGAACCTCTGTCTCCACAAGCCATGGAACGCTCGCCGGCCCATTCCCCAGTGCCTGATGTGCACGAGGGGGACGACGAGTACAACTATCCTGCGTACTCGGATCCGGAAGAGGAGCAGGTGCCCTGGACGGCAGGAGGCGACACGGACGACCTGCAGTCAGGCCAGGACACTCAACTTTTCGCCGCGAAGACGTCCCCGACGGAGGACTCGGCGGCGTTTAATGCATTAATAGAGAGAGCTGCAGCGAACCATGACGTCGAACTGCACTCAGACCCTGTGGATGCGGACTTCTTAGTCGACACCTTCTCGGTAGCCGAAAAGCAAGTCAAGACGCTACCTATGCTCAAAGGGGTGCTGAAGCATGCACAGGAGGTGTTCAAGGAGCCCACCCGGGCGCGGGTGGTCAATCCTCGCATCGACAGGAAGTATAAGGCGGCGCCCACGGATCCCACGTATATTAAGGGACATTTGCCATTGGACTCCCTGGTGGTGTCCAACGCTCGAAAGAGGGCGAATTCGCAGACTACTGGTGATGCTCCTCCCCCAGACAAAGAGTCAAAAATCTTTGAGGCATCAGGCAAACGCATTGCTGCACAGGCAGCGAACATCTGGAGGATCTCTAACACCCAAGCCCTGCTTGCACGTTATGATAGGGCCCATTATGACACATTAGAGGCCATCCTACAACACTTGCCTGACCAATACAAGGAGGCGGGGGAGATGCTCATTCAGGAGGGTAAACTCATTACTAATGCATCCATCAAATGTGCCCTAGATGTAGCAGACACTGCCTCCAGGGCTATCAATACAAGCGTGTTACTTAGACGCCATGCCTGGCTTCGAATTTCTGGGTTCAAGCCCGACATACAAACCACATTACTGGGTCAAACGGTGAATCCTGACCATCTGTTCGGCCCTGAGGTGGATGCCTCCCTAGAAAAAATGAAGAAAGATACCGAAACTGCCAAGTCTATGGGGGCTTTACAAAGTCAGCAGTTTCGGGGTGGTTCCTTTCGCCGCTCCAATTCAAGAGGCACCTCAAGAGGCCAGGCATCCCAGCCCACGCAATACTACAAGGGTAACACCCAGTCCTCGTATAACAACAACAAGGGCAGGGGTGGCTACAGAGGCAATAATATCAAAGGCAGAGGACGTGGAAACAATGCCTCCAGGTCCACCGCCTCCAACAAGCAGTGACGTCTTGTCACTTCCCCCCGATCACACAACACCTGTCGGGGGGAGACTACAGCAGTTCCTGCCGGCGTGGAGGTCCATCACCACGGACAGGTGGGTGAGGTCTCTTATCCAGTACGGGTACTGTCTAGAACTTACGTCCATTCCACCGGACATACCGCCAAGAGGCCGTGCTATGTCCGACGAGCACTTGACCTTGTTGCAGCAAGAAGTACTAATCATGCTGCAAAAAGGGGCGATAGAGCTCGTTCCATTGCAAGAACGGGGAACAGGGGTTTACTCCCTGTATTTTCTAATCCCCAAAAAGGACGGATCACTCAGGCCGATCCTGGACCTCAGGCCCCTGAACTGGTACATCAACTCAGAGCACTTCCATATGCTCACATTGCAGCAGGTGCTTCCCCTGCTTCAACGGGGGGACTTCCTAGCAACGCTGGATCTGAAGGATGCCTATTTCCATATTCCCCTGCATCCTTCACACAAAGTATCTCAGATTCAAGATCTTAGACCAGCATTACCAGTTCAGAGTCCTGCCGTTCGGGGTCACCACGGCACCAAGAGTTTTCACCAAATGCCTAGCGACTGTAGCAGCGCATCTCCGTCGCCAGCACGTCCATGTCTTTCCATACCTAGACGACTGGCTTATTCAGGCAAAGACGGAACAGCAGTGCGTAGACCACGTGTCACGCACCATTCACCTCCTGCACGATCTGGGATTCTCTCTGAACTACCCAAAGTCCCATCTCCAGCCCGCCCACGTGCGACAGTATCTGGGCGCGACGATCAACACTCTGGCGGCCACTGCGCAGCCGAGTTCAGTGAGAATCGCCGGTATCCAGGCGCTGATCCAACGATTCAGACCCCAGACCTCGCTTCCAGCGAGGGTGTTCATGCAGTTGATAGGCATGATGGCCTCCTGCATCTCCATTGTCCCGCACGCGAGACTACATATGCGTCCGCTTCAGGAGTGCCTGGCACGTCAGTGGACTCAGGCTCATGGGCAACTGACAGACCTAGTGTTGGTGAGCGGTCGGGCGTACAACTCTCTGCATTGGTGGAATCCACAAAACCTTTGCAAGGGCCGACCATTCCAAGAGCCTGTCCCACAGATCATCCTGACAACGGACGCCTCTCTCCAGGGATGGGGAGCGCATGTACTCCATTACACAGTGCAGGGACTATGGACACTTCAGCAAAGGAAGATGCACATCAATGTGTTGGAACTGATGGCAATCTTCATGGCCTTAAAGGCGTTCAAAGTACATCTGTGCAACAAGGTCGTGTTGATCCGGACGGACAACATGACGGCCATGTACTACATCCAGAAGCAAGGGGGAACACACTCTCCACAGCTGTCTCATCTGGCTCAGAGCATGTGGAAGTGGGCCATTCAGAGGAACATCTTCCTCATGGCAGAACATCTCCCAGGCAAGGACAACCAGATGGCGGATCTGCTCAGCAGACACAGCCATCAGATGCACGAGTGGGAGTTACATCCATCAGTACTCCAACCGTACTTCCAAAGGTGGGGTCATCCAGAGATAGACCTGTTCGCCACAAAGGAGAACGCAAAATGCCAAAGCTTCGCCGCCAGGTTCCCACACCCCCAATCACAGGGTAATGCGATGTGGATGAACTGGTCAGGCAGATTTGCGTACGCTTTTCCCCCAGCACCTCTGATACCGCTGGTGGCACGCAAGCTCAGGCAACACTCGATGACGCTCATCCTGGTTGCTCCAACGTGGGCTCGCCAACCATGGTACACCACGTTTCTGGAACTCTCCGTGGTACCGCATCAACGGCTTCATCTCACTCCCAGCCTTTTGACGCAGAGCCATGGCGACATTCAGCACCCAGATCCGCAACAGCTCAACCTGGCGATCTGGCTCCTGAAGTCCTAGAGTTTGGCTACCTCAATCTTCCTCCCGACTGCATGGACATCATTCGGGAGGCGAGAAAGCCCACTACTAGAGCTTGTTATGCGGCTAAATGGAAGAGGTTTGTCGTCTACTGCGTGGAGCACAGCATTGACCCGCTAGACGCTTCCATTCAAAACATCATATGCTACCTCTTTCACCTGTATCGGTGTAATCTTGCCTACTCTTCCATCCGCATTCACCTGTCGGCTATGGCAGCATACCTCCAAAATAGGCAACACCTGTCACTCTTTAAGGTCCCTGCTATCAAGGCTTTTCTGGAAGGACTCAAAAGAGTCATTCCACCAAGGACTCCACCAGCTCCGGAATGGAACCTCAATGTGGTTCTTACAAGGCTGATGGGTCCCCCCTTTGAGCCACTACACTCTTGCGAACTGCAGTTTCTGACCTGGAAGGTGGCTTTCTTAGTAGCAATCACATCGCTACGGAGGGTTAGCGAACTGCAGGCGCTCACCATCCAAGAACCTTTCTTCCAGGTACATGCCAACAGGGTGGTGCTCCGCACTAACCCTAAATTCTTGCCCAAAGTGGTCTCACAGTTTCACATAAACCAAACTATTGAATTGCCGGTGTTCTTCCAAAACCCAGAGACGCTGGCGGAGCGGATGCTCCACACTCTTGATGTGAAGAGGGCCTTGATGTATTATGTGGACAGGACAAAAGATTTCCGCAAAACCAAACAACTTTTTGTTGCTTTTGCCACTCAACACAAGGGAAATGCAATCTCCAAAGCAGGAATAGCTAGATGGATAGTAAAGTGCATTCAGATCTGCTACGCTAAAGCAAAGCGCACTCTCACTATACCACCGAGGGCCCACTCCACTAGGAAGTTGGGGGCCTCTATGGCATTCTTAGGTAACATTCCCTTAGAAGACATCTGTAGAGCAGCCACATGGTCTACCACTCATACTTTCACTAAGCACTACTGTGTAGACGTGCACTCAAAACAACAGGCAGCTGTTGGTCAGGCTGTTCTAAAAACGCTTTTTCAGACTGCTGCAGCTGGCACGGGCGGCCGCCGCTAATGGAGGGACTGCTATGTATTCTATGCACAGATATGAATTCAGCAGCCCACATGCCTCGAACTGCAAATGCTACTTACCAGTATGCATCTGTTCTTGGCATGTAGGGCTGCTGACATTCATATCGCCCACCCTCCTCCCCGGCGCCTGTAGCAGCTGCAGTATGTATTTATATACAAACATATGCTCATAGCATGGTCATCACTCACTTCTTCACTCCATCTCTGCCTATGGCTAAAAACAATCTGGGGATGGAGGCGATGCCCATGCGCACTGTAGTCCAGGGGAGGAGCCACCTATCTCGTGATACTTCGAAGACTCTTCCAGGACAACAATGTGCAATCATCCGGACCCAACACTAGGTGGCGGACTATGCACAGATATGAATGTCAGCAGCCCTACATGCCAAGAACAGATGCATACTGGTAAGTAGCATTTGCAATTCTGTGCGCCTGAGGCTTCTTCCCACAGCAGTGTCGATTTTACCAAAGAACTTCTGTGGAATTTTTGCCTAGTCCCCGGCGACCCAATGCTGCCTTTCTACTCCCTTTCGCATTCTTAAATTCTGCCATCCTACTATTACATCCTGCCTTTTTCTGCAGTCTCAGCCTATGGGCAAAGTTGGTATCATGGCAACTCTGTTACTTAGTTGCAGTAAGTCTTTCAATCAATCAGTTTATAGAACGCGGCTGCTCACCCGCGAGGGTCTCAAGGCGCTGATTACTCAATCCCAGTATCAATGGCGTACAGATGGTCCCATTGTCCCAAAACAACACACAGATGGCCATTTTTTCAGTTTTAAGGGAGCTTTGAAAGTCACAGAAGGAAGGTGAAGGGACGGAGGGGCATTTGGGAGGTACTGTGTGAACCATATCCATTACCAGTGTACAAAAGCAATTTTAAACTGCTATGGAAAGGTTATGGAAAGGTTCTCCGGTATGTGGCAAGATTAGCCATTGGCTACTAAATTGGTAATACCATGTAGGCTATAATCCTAGTCCCGATCATGCTTGATACTTTCACAATGTGGTTGGGGTTTTGCTGTGTTTTCCTAATGTCAAGGTACCCGAGATGGAGAAAAGAGAAATGAGTAAATCTTTATCCTGCTTGATGCATGCAAAGGCCGCTTCCAGGACATTTTACAACAAGTAATATTTTTTTCTGCCAAAGCTAGCTGGTCGAATGAAGCAGAGAATTTCCTCTTGTTTTGGGTTTAGATTGCCCATTTAGACAGATCATAATGCTGTTAATGTGTATCTTTTATGTATGGTTGTAAGTCTTCTAATCACTTGGCAGTAGTTTATTTGGAATTCCTTCACCTTCATTACATTTATTGACCGATCATCAGATTATTAGCAAGATTGAAATATTGATTTAGAAATGCCGGGGGGAGGGCCCATTTCCTGGATGCATTTGATGACCGATGAGGAATGTGGCGGTGCTCCTTTTTCCAAACTGTTATAAAAATGTAAATCTCAATCTAGTGGCCTGAACATCTGGATTGTAAGCATTGATCAAAAATACTCAAATGTTTTCCTTCTCCAGGTTACTACAAAACGGGCACAGGCATGGTGCTATAGCAAAAATAACATCCCCTATTTTGAAACCAGTGCCAAGGAAGCAATTAATGTTGAGCAGGCTTTTCAAACCATTGCACGAAATGCACTTAAACAGGTAAGATGTTCAATTCATCTGGGGGCAGTAGGCGTGTTGCAAGGGTAACAGATATGTTCTTGCTTGAAAAGAAAGGGACCATGCCTTCCTTGTGAAAGTTAATGTATTGTAGAACATTCTATTTTTGTAAAATGTATTTCAATGTTCCTTAGCTGTGCCAAGCACACAGAACACTTTGGAGCTGAGGCTAAATTTCTGACTTAAAAGAAAAATCACATTTATGCCTTAAAGATACAACTTCTTAAACACACTCTCCAGTCTTCGAGTACCAAAGATCTCTTAATACCAGCTATACTCTAGAGTCTGATTTTTGTTATGTTCTTTCTTATTGGATGTAGGTATATGGTATTCTTTAGTATTAACTTAGCAAGAAGGCATTAAAGCCCTGTACCGTGTCAATGGCAAATATACTGCCAACAAGTGATTTGGGAAGTAGCTAGGTTCAGAAGTGTAGTATTACTGCATTTGATGTATTGGCAAGTACAAAACTGCTGGATTGGTGTGGTTGAGCTCCTTGTGGGTGCTGGAGATCAAGGTCTGGATGAGGTGCAGGCAGTGCTTGAGTCGTTAAATGTCTGAACCGAAAGTAACTTCTAAGTAGACTTGTTTATAGATTACTTTTTATGTTGTTGGTGGTGAATAGAGCCCTAACTTGCTCCAAGTAGAAGGTGAAGATGATGGGACAGGATGGAACCCTGATGCATCTCTGTAAGTGATAGTGGATGGGGGGGGGCAGGCACCTCAGAGCTCCGTGGCGGATCAATCAAACACTCCCACCCAGTCAAAAGATCTGGGTTTAATCCATCACCGTTCTTTAGCCCACTCTGCCACCCCAGTTCAGACATGGCTATATGCAAATCAGTCTGACCCTGTGCCTCATGGGAACAGTCCAGCCGAACTGCCAAGCCATGTCTTCCCTGGACCGGAAACCAGCTTCCGAGGACCGGTTCTAGTGGATTGTCTGCTGTATTCATTTTTGCAGCTACTGCAGTTGGGATGATAAACCGGAGCAAACTGTTTTCATGTTCAGACCCTAGAGCAGACACCATAGTTAGGCTGCTTTCAAGAACCTTTTTGAATACATTTACCAGATGCAGATGGCACGAAGTGTTATTTTACAATCCTTTTATAGATGCTGCTTATTGATTGGCGATGAGCGTCCCACTCCATTCTAACATTTATGAGACTCTTCGAAGATCACTTGATGCAGAAATATTTTTTACTTACTGCTTTAACTTCTGCAGCCTAGGTATCTTCATTGAAATCCTAAATTATTCTCCCAGGTCTACATTAGTGATAGAACAAATATTTGCCTTTTAATAACCTTTTTGAAAAGTACTGAGGCAACTGCCAACCCAAAGATTGCTGGCAGAATTAGGCTTATAGCTCCTTGAAACATCTGTGTACAATTTCAGCCTAGTTTACAGTGCTGCCTATGTTGATGGATTTCCCTAATTTTCTTCTGGTTTTCTGTCTTTTTCACTAGGCAGCCAAGTTATGGTTTATGCTGCAGTGTTGCTATGTTGTAGTATTTCATATTTCATTGAAATACAAACCCTTAAAACATTTCCGAAAATGTTGCTTCTGCCTAGGTTGTGACTTTGAGCATTTATAATGCTAGGCGTACATTTCGTAGTAATCTAACATTGCTTTCATCTCTAGCCACACCGGCATCATGCAGACAGCGCTTCTCTATAGAAGCAGAATCTGTACTGCTGTGAAAAGCAGACAGATGAGTGTAAATAGTGTAGTTCTTACCGTAGGCTTCTGGTACTTCCAGCCCCATGTCCATCTGTGCCCGGTAAGCCTCGATCAAAAAAAAAAAAAAAAAAACCCAAAGGCTGGAGTTAGATCTCTGTGCCACTATACTGCTCTAATTATATGGAACTTGCTATCACTGTCAAACTTCTGGTTGACTTGTGTGAAGGGCAAGTTATTATCTACTGCATAGGGAAAGTCTTCAAGTTTTATCTGTGGGATCATTCTTAAGAAAAAGCTTCTCCTGCAGACAGGCAAAGTCAGCATTTTACTATTTCTGTATTTCATTCTATGAACCTTTGTGTTCAGCCTTGTGTTAAAAGGCTATTCTAAATATTAGGCAGATTGAAAATAAGGTATAGAGGGAACTGAATTGACACATTTCCTCCATTCATAACTTATTACACTATTCTAAACTGGGTGCCCCAGCTGAATGAATCGGGAGAAATTCAGAGAAGGGACTAAAAAGCATTGCATCAGGCGCTTCTTAAACCTGGAAAACCACAATTAGTCTGTGAAAGCTACAGAATGCAGTATCGTCCACTTTTGCCCAGAAAACGGTCCACCGCGTTTTATTGCTTGCTAGTTTAATTGTCATCCACATCTATGAAACAGACTGTGCTGGTAGGAAAGTTAGCTCCCTAAAACTACAGGTTCGAGGCATATGAACTGCAGATACTACACTATGCATTAGATCGCCACCTGGTGTTGGGCTCGTATGATTGCATGTTGTTGTCCACTTGGAAGAAGTCTTTTGTAGTCACGAGATAGGTGACTCCTCCCTTGGACGATAGTGCGCATGGGCATCGGCTCCATCCTTAGATTTTTTTTTTCTGCCACTGGATTCGGATGAAAGTTTTCCGCTCCGGCTAGAAAGACTTTTCAAGCACTTCGAAGCACAAAAAACTTCTTAAAACTCATCAAACTTAACTTAGATACTGACTAACATCGTTTCGATTCCATCAGCTCGATTCCGGTCGTCGACGCGGGCAGTTGGGCCTATCCACGCCGTGAGGCCTACACCTCATGGAAAGGATACAATTTAAGAAATGCTCCAAGTGTAGAGCAAAGTTTCCACACAGTGACCACCACGAGCTCTGCAACCAGTGCTTATCGCGAGAACACGACTAATCCAGGTGTACAGCCTGCGCGTCCTTTCTATCCATAAAAACCATCATGGATCAGAGGGCCAGTCGACACGACATGCAAAGATCAGCTCCGGAACCGGTGGATATCTTCGACGATGTTCCGCTCGTTCCCGAAGAAGATTCAGATGATCTCCAGATCGTATTAGAGGCAGACGACTCAGATGACTCCATACCATCGGGTCAGCGCGTGAGTACTACTGCCCCTGCACCACACTCCGCACCCAGATCGAAGGCAAAGGTCAACACTCCGCCTCCGGGGCCCAGTCGCGACTGAAAAACCACTTTGACAGCCCCGCCATCGAGCACGGCTCCGAAGAAGATAACTAAGCCTTCCGGTACCAAGCAAACTGCATGTGCCGATACCACCAGCTCCCTCGGCACCGAAACTGAAAAGTCTTGGCTCTGAAACCATCTAAAGACAAGGGTACGAAGCCAGCGTCCGACACCTCAAAGCCGACGAGACCAGCTTCCATTCCGAAGACATCCTCTTCGGTGCCGAAACCAAAAAGGCCTGATTCTTATGCGCCCAAGCCCTCGAAAGAGCCTACGACACCGAAAACACCCTCGGTGCCGAAAACTACGCCAAAGGACATTGTAACACCTCCTAAGGCTAAAGACAAACAGCAACCTCGTCCGGTCCCAAAAAAATCGACGCCGACAAAGGTTACCACATAAGAAGAGGAAGGCTGATGAACCATCCACTCCTGTTGTTCCTGCCAAGAAGGACTCTGCCACATCCCCTATGCACCCTTCTTAATCTATACTTCCTTCTCCTTCATCTCCTGGTCCTCTTAACAATTCACCACAGATTTCTCCTTCACATTCTCCTCTTTTATCACCACACTCACCTCAAAATGATGAGTATAGTTTAGGAGGAGGGATAGACCCAGATGAGCCTTTCCCATATACTACAGGTGACAGTCTGGGAGTAGCCAAACACACAGGATATACCAGACATTCCTGACCCACAGTCATACCCATCAAAGCCTTCTCCCACAGAAGATAACATTGGATTTGGGCACCTATCAAACAGAGCTGCCAATTACCACGGGGTCACCATGCACTCTGACGAGACAGAGGAAGATTTCCTATTGGATACATTTGAACAATCAGATCTGTTCAAATTCTCCCTATGATTAAAGGGGTCATCAAACACGCCCCAGAAATGTTTAAAGACCATGTACGTACTAGGATTTTAAACCCTAGGATTGAGAAATATAGGCCTGCACCTGCAGATCCATCCTACATTAAAGGCCATCTACCATTAGATTCCCTAGTAGTCTCCAATGCTAGGTTAAGGACAAACTTCAGGTGAGGCACCTCCACCTGATAAAGAATCCAAGGTCATAGATGCCTCAGGCAAAAGAATAGCCACACAAGCTACCAACATATGGCGCATAGCTAATACACAAGCCCTCCTTTCCAGATATGATAGGGCTCATAATGACCAGCTAGGAAAACTGCTAGATCTACATGACCAATATAAGGCACAAGCGAATGATCTTATACAAGAAGGGTAACTCCTTTCTAATGCCTCTATCAAGTGCGCTCTAGATGTTGCAGATACTGCATATAGAGCTGTAAATACCAGTATAGTACTTAGACATGCGTGGCTACGCATTTCAGGATTTAAACAAGAAGACCAAACTACTATTTTAACACCTTCAGCGCGGCGCGAATTCTCGCGCTGTGCTGAAGGTTCTAATGAGCCAACGGGCTCATGACGGAACGGTTCCGTCATGAGCACAGGCCAACTGACGCTCATGACGGAACCGTTCCGTCAATAGCATCGAAAGGGTTAAATCAACCATTCAATCAAAACCAATTGTTTGGACCAGAGGTAGACACGACACAGCTCTGGAAAAAAAATGAAGGATACAGACACTGCTAAATCTATGGGAGCTTTACAGTCCACACAAACTAGAGGTTCCTTTCATCGCTCCTTCTACAGAGGGGGCTCCAAACAAACAGATACAGACAGTACAACATCTTTCAAATCCAACACACAATCATAGTTTAACAAGGGTTATTTTAGAGGAGGATATAGAGGGAATAACAAGGGAAGAGGTCGAGGTAAAAACAGTAATCGAACCTCTTCCGCTACAAAACAGTGACTTCCCTCTGCTCCCCCAACAGCATTCCACACCTGTGGGGGGCAGATTAATGCAATTCCTGCCTGTCTGGAACTCCATCACAACAGACAAGTGGGTAAGACAGATTATCCAGTATGGCTACTGCCTGGAACTTACAGCAACCCCTCCTCACATACCACCCAAGCAGCGTCCAAAGTCTAAAGAACACCTTACTTTCCTCAATCAAGAAATTCTGTCACTTCTACAAAGACACAATACAAATAGTTCCTTTACAAGAACAAGGAACAGGGGTTTACTCGCTGTATTTTCTAATTCCCAATAAGGACAGGACACTACGACCAATTCTCGACCTCGGGCCCCTCAATTATTACATACAATCAGATAATTTTCATATGATCACTTTACAACAAGTGCTCCCACTGCTGCAACAAGGCGATTTCCTTACAACACTAGACCTAAAGGACGCCTACTTCCACATTCCTATACATCCTGCTCACAGAAAGTATCTTAGGTTTGTACTGGATGAACAACATTATCAGTTCAAAGTCCTTCCATTCGGAGTGACAACGGCACCACGAGTATTCACAAAGTGCCTAGCAGTGGTAGCAGCACACCCCAGAAGGCAACAAATACATGTCTTCCCTTATCTAGACGACTGGCTTATAAAAGCCAAGTCATTCAATCAGTGTGTCCAACACACACATCAAACAATTCAAACGTTGCACGACTTAGGGTTGACCATCAACTACACCAAGTCGCACCTGCAACCCTCTCACATACATCAGTATCTAGGGGCTACAATAAACACATCTACAGCTCTTGCGTATCCCAGTCCAGCAAGGATACAGAGCATTCGAGCCTTAGTCATGCTTTTTCAACAGCAACAATCTCTGCAAGCCAGAGTGTTCATGAGACTAATAGGCATGATGGCATCTGGCATCTTGCATCTTCATAGTACCACATGCAAGACTGCAAATGCGTCCGTTACAAGAATGTCTAGCACAACAGTGGAACCAGGCTCATGGTCAACTAACAGACCTGGTGTTGGTAGACAGCCGCACACATCGCTCTCTGCAGCGGTGGAACACCAAAAACTTGACAAAGGGGTGGCCGTTCCTCGAGCCTGTTCCACAGCTAGTGCTTACAGCAGACGCATCCCTCACAGGATGGGGAGCTCATCTCCTACATCATACAACTCAAGGACAATGGAACAGTCAACAGTTGCTCCATATCAAACTAGAGCTGCTAGCAATATTCTTAGCACTCAAAACATTCTAAGTACAGAACAAAGCTGTCTTAATCCAGACGGACAACATGAAAGCCATGTATTACATACAAAAACAAGGGGGGGGTGAACACTCTCAACAATTGTCCCAACTCGCACAGAGCATTTGGAGATGGGCCATTCCACAAAACATGTATTTATTAGCAGAGCACCTTCCAGGAGTTCACAATCAGGTAGCAGATCTGTTGAGTCGGCAGACACAACAAATTCACGGATGGGAACTACATCCGCAGGTTCTTAAACCATTCTTTCACCAGTGGGTTCATCCAGACATAGATCTGTTCGCCACACACGTAAATAGAAAATGCCCAACCTTCATCGCCAGGTTTCCACACCTGCTGTCAAAGGGCAATGCGATATGGATGAACTGGTCAAGCAGATTTGCGTACGCTTTTCCGCCCATACCACTAATACCATTGGTAGTACGCAAGCTCAGACAACAAGTCTCAAACTGATCCTGGTAGCTCCCACATGGGCACGGCAACCGTGGTTCACCACACTGCTACAACTATCTCTAGTCCCACATCAAAAGCTGCGACTGACTCCATCCCTACTCACGCAGAACCATGGAGACATCAGACACCCAGACGCAAATCAACTGAATTTGGCCATCTGGCTCCTGAAGTCTTAGAGTTTGGTTATCTTAACCTACCACCAGACTGTATGAACATCATTAACGAGGCCAGAAGACCTACTACCAGAGCTTGTTATGCTGCTAAATGGAAAAGATTTGCAATTTACTGCAATAATCATCAAATTGATCCACTGGATGCTTCTATCCAAAATATCATTTGCTACCTTCTACATTTACAAAGGTGTAACTTGGCATATTCATCCATACGCCTGCACCTTGCAGCAATTGCGGCATACTTACAGAACAGACATGTCTCTTTTTAGAGTACCTGCAATTAAAGCATTTATGGGAGGATTAAAGAGAATCATTCCACCCAGGTTACCACCTTCTCCAGTGTGGAACCTTAACGTGGTTCTTACAAGGCTCATGGGACCCCCTTTTGAACCTCTACACAAATGTGAACTGCAATTCCTCACATGGAAAACAGCTTTCCTTATTGCTATCACCTCTTAGGAGAGTAAGTGAGATACAAGCGTTCACTATACAAGAACCTTTCTTACAACTACATCGTAACAAAGTTGTTCTAAGAACTAACCCTAAATTCCTTCCAAAAGTGATTACTCCTTTTCATTTAAACCAATCTGTAGAGTTACCAGTGTTTTTCCAAAACCCTGACTCTGTAGCAGAAAGAGCTCTACATACCCTAGACGTTAAAAGTGCTCTTCTCTACTATATAGATAGGACTACATCTTTTTGGAAGACAAAACAATTATTTGTATCGTTCTCTCCACCTCATAAAGGCAACCCCATCTCGAAGGGTGGAATTGCAAGGTGGACTGGAAAATGTATAAAAGTCTATCAAAAAGCAAAACTTACATTACCAGTTCCTCCTAGAGCGCATTCCACACGCAAGCTAGTAGCCTCCATGGCTTTCTTAGGGAACATCCTCTTAGACATATGCAAGGCAGCAACATGGTCTACAACACACACCTTCACTAAACACTACTGTGTTGATGTGCAAGCCAAGCAGCAAGCTGCAGTAGGCCAAGCTTTTCGTAAAACTCTTTCAAACAACTGCAACAGATACAGGTGACCACCGCTTGGGGAGACACTGCTGCACAATCAATGCATAGTGTAGTATCTGCAGCTCATATGCCCCGAACGGGAAATGCTACTTACCAGTATGCATCTGTTCTTGGCATGTAGAGCTGCAGATCACTACAGGCCCTCCCGTCTCCCCAGGACTTGTATCTGTTCCAGTTTCTAGCTTACTTAGATGCACACGCATGGACATCTTTTCTTTATTTCTACTAACTCCATAATTTCCCATCATGGTGGAAAACAATCTATCGTCCAAGGGAGGAGTCGCCTATCTCGTGACTACAAAAAACTTCTTCCAAGACGACAACATGCGATCATCAGAGCCCAACACCAAGTGGCGATCTAATGCATAGTGTACTGATCTGCAGCTCTACATGCCAAGAACAGATGCATACTGGTAAGTAGCATTTTCCTTTTTTAAGCATTTTACCTTTTATAGATGCACATGCAACCCTCTCTTAGGCCTCCTTGCACACTCATTATATGTGTAAAGACCTGTGTATGGTCTCTAAGTGGAGGGCTTAGGCTTTTCTACTTGATAGGCAGGTCTGAAGACATGTGAGGGAGGGGCTGAAAAGAATATTATATTACATTGAAATCTTCCTTAGAGCTGTGAAATGTAGCTGCAACTTGTGACCTTGCACATGAGAAGAATTAACTGAACGTGGATCTATGTAAGCACATAACACTTGAGTACTGTGGTTGTAAGTATTTATAATATTCTGCCAAAAGAAGAGGGTGGCTAAGAAAAATGGTAAACCAAGTTTAAATGCTTAAGTTGACAAAAAATGTACCTAAAGGTTTTTTTTATGAATGTAAATTTTTTTTCGTGCAATTTTTACCGTTAATTGTTGCATGGTTTTTCTTTTAGGAAACTGAGGTGGAGCTTTACAATGAATTCCCGGAACCCATCAAGCTAGACAAGAATGACCGAGCAAAAGCCTCCGCCGAGCCCTGCAGCTGCTGAGGACGTGGCACAAGCAAAGTGCTCCACCGACTGATATCACACTTAGGCCTTCAAACACAAGCTCCTCTCCTGTACAAGAAACATCTTTCAGTCTCCAGCTGCCAAAACAAAAATGATAATCACATGCATACACAAACTTATGCCATGAAAAGAATAAGACCTTTCCCTTCGCTGTTCCACGTGTCTTACACACCCATCTTCATCAAAAGACTTTATGGTAGCAGACGTGTTAGTTTAAATTAAAAGTAATTTAAAAGAAAACTTGTTGAAATTTAAACTGATTTCAGGTGTCCGATGGGAGAGAAGGAGAGCCCTGGTTTCTTTTTACAATTATTCTGTGTATAATAATTAACAAGTTGCATATACATTTTTTAATTGTCCATCTTGTGTCCCAGTGAAGGCTTCAACTGGAAAGGCTAATATCCCATAATTCGAGAACTCTATGCTCTGTCCAGACAGGCTGAGTTTTGTATGTATCTCTGTTAATGCTTGTTACTTTTAACTAATCATTTCTTTTTACAGTATCCATTTATTATGTAATGCTTATTTAGGAAAGAAATCTTATAGTACATGTTAATATATGCAACCAATTAAATGTATAAATTAGTGTAAGAATTGATTTACTTGTTTAAGTACTGAAACACAGGTGTTTAGAAATGTACAAATAACTATTATTCTGACTTGCATCGTGCTTGTACCGCAGACTTAAAAGTCCAGATAGAGGCAGTATTCTGTACAGTAGACACAAGAATTAAGGACAACTTTTTATTGAACACTTATCAGACCAGAACAGCTTTTTCCATTATTTGTGAGAAATGTCTGGATTACCTCTATGAATTTCAAACAATGACTAGCAATTGACCTATATATAGATGTGCACATTGGACTTAATTAAATTATCCTGTTCTATACTCACCTCTGCATTAAACCTCAACACGTTTCTTCTTTGGTCACCCCGAAAAGCAAAGACCGTTGTATTGTGAGGTATGTTTTTTTTTTATTATTAACTGCGGACAGTTGGAGGGGGACAAAGTAGTGGTTACCTCCTGTCTTGGATGTAGAATTCCCCTCCAGCCACTGGCAACACATTAGAAAATACTTCCTGTCTACCCACCTAAACATACATAATGGACCTGAATCTGTTTTCGGTATGGAACCTTTAGCAGTTTAGTTCCCCCCCCCACCTACTAGTCTGTTGCATTTGTAGCTTACTTCTTAGAGCACTTCTACATTTTTTTTTCCAGAGGTCTACAATCTAGCACAGTAGGTTGAATTCTTCTGTAAAGATGAAAATGATACCAATAAAGTTAAGAAAGAAAAGTCTCTTGTTTTATACCTATGTTACCAAAAGAAATGCATCCACAAACTTGAAAATAAGCAATGAAATATTGTAGGCTTAAAAAGAGAACTGTCACAGGAACTTACGCTATGATCAAATTCCTTCAGCAAAGCCCTTCACAGGACTATCGAGGCAGCTCGTGGCTAAAGTACAGATCTTGAAGTCCGTGCATAATGGTCTGCACTGGTGAATGGACCCCTCCTGATGGGCTGCCTTATCAGCCCCCTGTAAGCTGTAGCTACCGTGGTCATTGATGCTTCCTTGCTTGGCCGGAGTGCTCAAGGTCAACACAGTGGCATGGGGCCTCGAGACATGTCCGAGCAGTACCTGCACAGGATCTGGTGGACGTGCTGCGCTTTCGCCTCCATTTTGACAATATAGTAACCTTAATCTTATTTGGTCAAATTTGTAAAATAAGGAAGACTGAACACGAGATTTGGTATTCATGCTTAAGAGTGGAGTTTTTTTATGGATTTTTTTTTCATTATTAAATAGGAATGCAGACTTTAATCTTGCATGTAAAAGATGATCTGAAAGAGACACGTTAGTGATGGATTCCTTACCTTAGAATATCCCCAGGCGTCAGACTGGATCCGGACATTTTTGCGTAGCAGTACCCTTGCGCGTCGGTAGGCGTCTGCGGCTCCGCGTCCGGCGTCGTGGGCGCCATGATGACGTCGTCTGAGTACTTAGACGCCGCCTCCGCGTGCTGATGTCAGTTCTTCTTTTTTCCGCGCCAGCAGCGCAGATCCGGAAAAAGTGGTACCGTAGTCACTTTTTGACTAACTCTTTTTTGATCTTTTGATCATTCTTTTTTCGAGTCTTCGACTCCGATCGGTGCTGATCGGGATGCCTGGGTTCAAGCCCTGTGAAGATTGCGACCGACTGATGTCGGTCATGGATCCTCACCGTCTGTGTCTCCACTGTCTCGGCGTCGACCACGACGACAAGACCTGCCATGACTGCTGGGCCCTTACTTCAAAAGCTAGACGGGAGCGGTCCCGTAAGCGACTCGAAATCCGGCAGTCGGCCCCGCACCAAGAGGTCCCGGTCCGGATGGAGGTCGAGGGAGCGGAGCCGTCATCAGTCCTCTGGGTCGAAGTCGTCAGATAAGCACAAGAAGTCGGAGACGTCATCGCTCTTCCGACTCCCCCTGACGCGGCCAGGGGGGGCGTTCAGGTGGCACCGCCCACGCAGCTCCGTCTGAGTCGCAGGCGTCGCGTCCGGCTTCATACCCTCCGGTCCCTGGGCCTAACGCGACGTCAGGGAGATCGAGCGGTTCCTCATGGCCACGAGGTCCCTCTCTCCCCCGACGGGTTCCGCGGCGCCTTCGTGCCCAGCGGTCCCGTCTGGGGGTCCTAGCGGGGTCGGGGGCTTCGCGGCCCAGACGCCGTCGGGTGCTTCGGGCCCGTCGCCGCAGGGCCCCGCTGGATCCGGGTCGTCGCCGGTGGACTTAACGACCTCCCCGGCGCCGACCCCACAGGTGTCACCCCCGGTGCCGTCCTAGACGCCTCCCTCAACCCGGTTCCAGCGCCGGCACAGCGGAGATTCAGACGCCGTTTGGCAAGTTCACTTTCCATGAACCGGCCCATTCCTTTACTGACCCTTAGTACCAGGTGATGGGTGATGAGGAGGATTGGGAGGGGTCTGAGGACCCTCTGGCACGTGAGTGCCAGTCTTATGAGGACTGGACAGGTGACCTTAGGAAAGCCAGTGGTTTAGACACCATGCCTGACACTGGCTTTGTCTCCCCTCCTAGCGTGGCTACGGAGGAGGGGGCAACCTATAGTGTTGTGTTGATGAAGGCAGCCAAGGCCTTGAGCCTTGAGCTCCCCATCGCGGCCGTGAAGACTAACCTCCTCACCGCGGTCCTTAAGCCGCCGTCCTGCTCAGCCGAGCCTCTGATACCGTTTAACGAGGCCTTAACTGACATTCTTTTGGGCACTTGGTCCAAGCCCGCTACGGGTTCGCCCGTAGATAGGAACGTAGCCAGACGCCATTGCCCGGCCCTGGGTGACCCATGTTTCCTGTCCTCCCACCCCACCCCTGAGAGCCTGGTCATCCAGGCCTCCAATTCCCAGACCGCATTCCCGTCGGCTCTGCCGGACAGGGAATCCAAGAGGTACGAGCAGTATGGCAAAAAAATATTCTCCTCCCTTAGTCTGGGACTGCGGTCTTCCAACACCGCATGTCTCTTGGGCCGCTACAACCACTCTCTGTGGGATATGGTAGCGGAAGTGCTGCCAGAGTGTCCGTTGGAGGTACGGGCCAAACTCGGCCAAGCCCTTGTGGAAGGTCAGGATGCAGCCCGATATTCGATCCGGTGTGGACTGGATACCACAGACTCACTGGGCAGAGCGATGGCAACGACGGTGGCGGTCAGACGCCACGCCTGGTTGAGGTCAGCCAATTTCTCGGCCGATGTCCAGAACACACTGATGGACATGCTGTTCGATGGCCGTCGCCTTTTTGGCGACAAGGCAGACCATGCGCTTGAGCGTTTTAAGGACTCCAGGGCCACGGCCAAGTCCTTGGGCCTCTCGGCCCCACGCCAGCAACCGGCTGCCTTTCACTCCTTTCGTGGCCACGGAAGGGATGTACCCACACGTGCTGCCAGCCATGCTCTGCAAGGTAATACCCAACGCAGTGGCGGCCCAATCGAAACCGCCGTGGCGGCGGTAGGGGACAACGGCGAGGTCAGTCCACACCTTCCCCTGCAACATCCGCCTCAAAACCCTCCTAGTCCATGCTTTCAGGCCCATGTGACGCCAGTAGGTGGCAGGGTTCGCCATCACCTCCTCCACTGGCGCACTGTCACCTCGGACAGGTGGGTGCTGCAGATCGTCCGAAGGGGCTACTCCCTCCCCTTCGAGGTGACTCCTCCAGCCATGCCACCGCAGAACCACTGTGTATCGGGGGATCATTTGCAACTTCTGCAGGAGGAAGTTATGGCCCTCTTGGCCAAGGGGGCCATCAAGCGCGTTCCTGGGCCAGAAGTAGGGTGTGGTTGCTACTCCCACTACTTTCTGGTACCCAAGAAGGGCAAAGGGGGCCTACGCCCTATCTTGGACCTACGGAACGTCAACGGCTTCCTCTGGAAGGAGAAGTTCAAGATGCTGACACTGGCTCAGGTTTTAGCTGCCATGGACCCAGGAGACTGGATGGTAGCGTTGGACTTGCAGGATGCTTACTTCCACATTCCCGTCCTGCCGGCCCACCGGCGCTACCGGCGGTTCACAGTTGGCCACGAGCACTTTCAGTATACCGTGCTCCCCTTCGGCCTTACCAGCGCCCCATGGGTGTTCACAAAGGTGATGGCGGTGGTCGCAGCTCATCTGCGCAGGCTAGGGGTTTCAGTCTTCCCCTACCTCGACGACTGGTTGTTGAAGGCTGGCTCGCCCCAGACAGTAGTCAGCCACCTCCAGACTACGGCGGATCTCCTGCACCAACTGGGGTTCTCCATCAATGTGCCGAAGTCACACCTGTGTCCCTCTCAGAAGCTCCTCTTCATCGGAGCGGTTCTAGACTCGGCGCAGTTTCGGGTTTATCCGCCCGAACAGCAGGTCCGGGATATTCAGGCTCTCATCCCACTCTTTCAACTTTTATCCCGGATCTCGGTCAGGTTGACGCTGCGGCTTCTGGGGCTGATGGCCTCCTGCATCCTACTGGTGCATCACGCACGGTGGCGGATGCGAGCTCTGCAGTGGGACCTGAAGTTTCAGTGGGCCCAGCATCAGAGCAACCTGTCCGACCATGTCCTAATCTCGGAGGGCACTGCGAGACAGCTGCAGTGGTGTCTCACGGACCGCGATTGGGTCCGCGGCGGATCCCTCTCCCTTCCCCAACCGGAGCACGTAGTTGTGACGGATGTGTCCCTCCAGGGCTGGGGAGGCCACATGGGAGAGGCGGAGATCAGAGGCCTCTGGTCTCTGGTGGAGTCCCGGCTCGATCAACTTTTTGGAGCTGCGGGCGATTCGTCTAGCACTGAAGGCATTCCTCCACTCTGTCCGAGGGAGTGTAGTGCAGGTGTTCACGGACAACACCACTGCCATGTGGTACTGCAACAAACAGGGTGGGGTGGGGTCGTGGACCCTCTGCCAGGAGGCTCTGCGCCTCTGGCAATGGCTGGAACATCAGGGCGTGACCCTGGTGGTTCAACACCTGGCAGGTTCTCTGAACGCCAGGGCGGACTAACTCAGCCGCCGGTGCATGATGGATCACGAATGGTGTCTGAACTCTGACGTGGCGCAAGGTCTCTTTCTGCAGTGGGAGAGTCTTGGTTAGATCTATTCGCCACCAAAGAGAACGCGCAATGTCATCAGTTCTGCGCGTTGGAATTTCCAAGGCGGCCCTCTCTTGGAGATGCTTTTCGTCGCGAGTGGAGTTGCGGTCTGTTGTACGCCTTTCCGCCTATACCACTTCTGCCCAGAGTGCTGAAGATCAAGCGCGACCGGGCCCAAGTCATCCTTGTGGCTCCGGACTGGGCACAAAGGTACTGGTATCCAGAGCTACTCAGTATGTCAGTCGATTCCCCCGGTTCGTCTGCCTCTTCAGGAGGACCTTCTGTCGCAGCAACAGGGGACGGTCCTCCACCCAAACCTGTCCAGTCGCCACCTCCATGCTTGGAGATGGAGCGGCGACAGTTGAGGCCATTTGACTTGCCTCATGAAGTCTGTAACCTCATTCTGGCAGCCAGGCGTCCCTCCATGAAGTCGGTATACGCCTGCAGGTAGAACAGATTTGTGGCATGGTGCACAGCAAAGGCTGTGGATCCTCTCTGCCCCTCTTTCTGAGGTTCTTCTCTTCCTCCTTTCTCTTGCCCAGCAGGGCTCTGCTCTGGGCACTATCAAGGGCTATCTTTCTGCCCTTTCAGCCTTCTTAAGATTGCCTGGTCAACCATCTTTGTTCAAGTCCCCTATTGTAAATCGATTCCTAAAAGGCATCACTCACACATTTCCACCTGTTCAGTTTGTGATGCCTCAGTGGGACTTGAACCTTGTACTTACATTTCTGATGTGCGCTCCCTTTGAGCCACTTCACAACTGTCCTCTCTGCCTTCTTACACTGAAGACTGCTTTCCTGGTTGCCATCACCTCTGCCAGGAGAGTGAGTGAGCTCCAGGCCCTCTCTTGTCCTCCTCCTTTCCTTTCTGTCCATCCGGACAAGGTTGTGTTGCGTACTAAGCCATCTTTCCTACCCAAGGTTGTCACAGCCTTCCACATCGGGCAGTCTATCACTTTGCCAACTTTCTTCCCGCCACCGCACCCCTCTAAAGAGGAAGAGCGGCTCCACCGTCTGGACCCAAAACATGCGCTCTCATTCTACTTGGATCGCACACGCCAGTTCCGGGTGGATGACCAACTCTGTTAGCTACGTGGGCGCTAAGAATGGGAAGGCGGTACATAAGAAGACCATCTCCCGATGGATCATCTTGTGTATCCAGGCATGCTACTCCTTGGCTAGAAAGGAGCCCCCTGTTGGGTTGTGGGCTCACTTCACCCGAGCCACGGCGACAACTACTGCCCTGGGCCGGGGAGTGCCCTTACAGGACATTTGCCAGGCAGCTACGTGGGCCTCGCTGCACACGTTTGCAAGACACTACTGCCTGGACAGTCAAGTCCGGAGGGGTGGGATCTTTGGCCGTTCCGTCCTCCAGGACTTTCTGGTGTGATTATTGTTTCGCAGACCCACCACCGGGGTTGGTATTGCTGGGGTATCTATTCTAAGGTAAGGAATGTATCACTAACTTGTCTTTCAGATGCACAAGTTACTACTTGTGTAATGATATATCTGTAAGAGATATTAGTTAGTGATAGATTCCTTACCGACCCACCCATCCTCCCCGTTCTGCGAACTGATATCTAGGGTTAAGGCCATCCCCTTTCAGGGCTCTAGTTTCAATGGCACCAGTGTTGGATTTTAACACGGCTCAGCGCTTCTGGCGCGGAAAAGCTGTGGCTAAGAACTGACGTCAGCACACGGAGGCGGCGTCTAAGTACAGCGCCCGCGACGCCGACAACGGACGCGGAGCCGCAGACGACGCCTACCGATGCGCAAGGGTACTGCTACACAAAAATTTCTGGATCCAGTCTGACGCCTGGGGATATTCTAAGGTAAGGAATCTATCACTAACTAATGTCTCTTACAGATATATCGTTACACAAGTAGTAACTTGTGCATCAGCCTTTGTAAGAATAGAGAAGGTGCTGCAATTTTGAGGTTACAGGTGCATTGTGTTGAAATCCCAAAGAAATATGGTGTTATAATGGAAGCATCGATTTCACACTAGAATACTTCTTACAAACTAGTCTCAAATGTTTACTGAGCAGTGACTCCCCAGCTGCACCGGATGGCGCTACTTTGCTCCTGCCATTAGTCTGCATACGGACGTGAAGTTGCTGGACTATATTGGGAGCAAGCCTCTGTGCTGGCTGCCTTATTTTACATGCCTCATTGACTTTCTCACTGGCAAAATTCTCAGCTTTTGACAGGAACTAAGTTAAATGTCTCCTCAAAGCACCTCTGACTTTGAGCATTGCACTCTGTGCCACAAGGTGATGTCCCATTCAGATCCCCATACAGGTGTATGTGGTTTCTGGGGTGTAGGCATTGCACCCTATGTCGTTTGTGCTTCCATGCACTCAAAATTCATTAAGGAAGCAAGAGGCTAAGCTTTGTTTAGCTAAGACCAGCAAGGAGTGCCCCATCCCCATAGACCACCCATTTAAGCAGACTGCCTCGCCAAATGTCACCTTCCAGCTAAAGATCTCCTAAGAGATCTTTCCATTAAAAAAATACAGTAGAAAGGAGAATTTCTATTTGCACCCCCAGGAAAGTCTCATTCCAGAAACTTTTAATTTACAGTCCCATTGCTGTACTCTTCCTTAATGACAGGGGAGTTCCTGGTGTATAGGTGCAGAGGCTGGATTCCCTGATCATTAGGCCTGCACTGTGCAGGCAGGGACATTTCAGTTAGCTATTCTGAATCTCATTAGGATGGCCCTGCAACCGTTGGGGGTACTACCCAAGCAGGGTCTGCTTATGCAGGTTTGGTGACGGCAAGTGTAGACACTGCCTAAGGCAGAGCACAGTCCTTTGTTCATAGCGTCCCTCTGTGCTGGCTCTGAAGGTGTAGTGATGCTGCCCATGGAGCTCGCTCTGGTCAGTGAGTTGAAAGAAGAAAGTATATTTTGTGTTGCAAGGGGGAAAAGTCGGGGCTATCTTCAACAAAAACCTTGTGACTGTTTCCCTGGGATCCAAATGTTTTGCGGTATAGAATAGATATTTTGTTCTGAATCAACTGCCTATGCAATGGAGATCTGAAAGAAACAGGTTATTATTAGATTCCCCCAGGTGTCAGTCTGGATCTGGAAACTTTTGCGTAGCAGTACCCCTGCGCGTCGGTAGGTGTCGTCTGCAGGCGTCCCCTGCGGCTCCGCGTCTGTGGTCGGCGTCGTGCGTTGTGATGATGTTGCTGGAGTATATAGACGCTGCCTCCGCGCGTTGACGTCAGTTCTTCTTTTTTCCGCGCCAGTTAGTGCAGATCCGAGAACTGCAGTACTCCAGTCTTTTGACCAAGTTTTTTGATCTTTGATCTTTTTGACTTTTCTTACGGTGCCGGTAGGATGCCCGGTTTTAAGAACTGTGACGACTGACTGTAGGATGTCGGTCACGGACCATCGCCGACTCTGCCTCTGGTGCCTGGGCCCCGACCACGACGTGGACGCCTGCGTCGATTGCCGGGCCTTGACGAATAAAGCTAGACGGGAGCGGTCCCGCAAGCTGCTCGAGCTCTGGGTGTCGGCCCCTCGTCGAGAGCTGTCCCGGTCCGGCCGGAGGTCAAGGGAGCGGTCGCGGAGCCGTCACGAGCGCTCCGGGAGTCGTCACCATTCCTCTGGTTCCTCAGGTAGGAAGCACAAGAAGTCGGGGTGTCGTCATTGTACCCCCGACTCCCCCCCCCCCCCGACGCTCGTGCGATGTGGCCGGGGGTTCGGGTGGCCCCGCGGCTCTGCGTGAGTCGCCGGCGTAGCCTGCTCCATACCCTGCGGTCCCTGGGCAAGGCGCGTCGCCCAAGGAGATAGAGGCGTTCCTCATGGCCATGAGGGCTCTGTCTCCTCTGACGGGTTCTGCGGTGCCTTCGGGCCTTGTGGTCCCGTCCGGGGGCCCTAGCGCTTCGGGTGCTCCTGCCTCGACGCCATCGGGTGCTCCGGCGCCGCCGACGGATCAGGTGCCGCAGGGGCCCTCAGGGTCGACGCCGGCTGGTCAACCGGCCTCTCCGGCGCTGATTCCATCGGGGCAACCCCTGGCGCCACTGTCTCCGGCGCCGCCCCCATTCCCCCTCAGACTCCGGACGCAGAGTCGAACCGGCGTCGTCCGATGCCGATGGGGCCTGTGAACCCCGAGGAGCCGGTCTACATTGACTCCGAATATGGTGAAGATGTAGATTACGGAGAGGAGTGGGAGGGGGTCAGAGGACCCTCTGACCCGCGAGTGTCAGTATGACGTGGACTGGACGGGTGACGCCAGTGGTCTGGATGACTCCCCCAACCCTGGCTTTGTCTCGCCTCCTACCGTGGCTTCGGAGGAGGGGGCAGCTTATTCAGTGGTGTTGAGGAGTGCTGCCAAGGCCCTAAACCTTGTGCTCCCTGTCGCGGCCGTGAGGACTAACATCCTCACTGAGGTCCTCAAACCGCAGTCATGCCCACAGGAGCCACTGCTGCCGTTCAACGAGGCCTTAACTGACGTTCGCCTGTTGATAGGAACGTGGCCAGACGCCACCGTCCGTGTTTGGACGACCCCAAGTTTCTGTCCACCCATCCCACCCCTGAGAGTCTGGTGATCCAGGCCTCCACTTCCCAAACCGCATTCCTGTCGGCCCCGCCCGACAGGGAATCAAAGAGGTACGACCAGTATGGCAAAAAGGTCTTCTCGTCCCGGAGTCTGGGACTGCGGTCTTGCAACACCGCGTGCCTCTTGGGCCGCTACACCCACTCTCTGTGGGATACGGTCGCGGACCTGCTGCATGAATGCCTGCCGGAGGTACGGGCTAAGCTCGGCAAGGCTATGATTGAAGGCCGAGACGCAGCAAGAATATTTACAACAAGGGGTGGTGAGGGACAGAGTCTCTGAATTAAGCAGAAAGCTCTCACCCAGTCAAGAGATCAGGGCTAGATCCAACACCGTTTTTTAGCTCACTGCACCATCCCAGTTTCAGAACCTGGCTGTATGCAAATTAGTCTGTTCCTGTCCCAGTGCATGATGGGAACAGGGCAAACCAAACTACAAAAGCCAATTCTTACACTGGGAAGGAAACAAGCTCCCGGGGACCGGTTTCTGGCATTACAGCCATCTTCGGCCCGGTTTGCTTGAATCCTGATGGTGCAATGAGCAAGGGTCTCACATCTGAGAATACCCTTCCACGCTTAGGGTGGACAAAAATATTTACAACAAGGGGTGGTGAGGGACATTCAAGCAAGCCGGGCTGAAGAAGGCTGAAATGCCAGAAACCGGTCCCCGGTAGCTTGTCTCCTTTCTGGTGAAGAATTGGCTTGGTAGTTTAGTCTGCCCTGTTCCCATGATGCACTGGGCCAGGGACAGACTGATTTACATATAGCCAGGTTCTGAGCTGGGATGGGGCAGTGAGATAAATAACGGTGATGGATCAAGCCCTGATCTTTGGACTGGGTAAGAGTTGTCTGCTTAACTCAAACACTCTGTTCATCACCACCCCCTTTTCTAAATCGAGACTCGGCAAGATACTCCATCAGGTGTGGTCTTGATACGACCGACTCGCTGGGCAGAGCGATGTCCACGATGGTGGCGATTTGTCGCCACGCCTGGCTGAGATCCGCCAACTTCTCGGCAGATGTTCAGAATGCATTAATGGACATGCCGTTTGATAGCAGTCGCCTGTTTGGCGACAAAGTGGACCACGCGCTGGAGTGCTTCAAGGACTCCAGGGTCACGGCCAAGTCCTTGGGTCTCTCGACCTAGCGCCAGCAAACTGGTTCGTTTCGCTCCTTTCGTGGCCAAGGAAGGGGCGGATCCACACGTGCTGCCAGCCACGCGCCGCAACAGACTTATCAACGCGGTGGCGGCTGCGGAAACTGCCGTGGTGGCGGTCGGGGACAGCGGCGAGGTCAGGCCACACCTCCCCCCCAAACCCCTGCAACATCTGCCACTAAATCCTCCTAGTCCGTGCTTTCAGGCCCATGTGACGCCGGTGGGCAGGGTTCGCCATCACCTCTCCCACTGGCGCACAATAACATCGGACAGGTGGGTGCTGCAGCTCGTCCGAAGGGGCCACTCCCTCCCCTTCGAGGCCACTCCCTCCCCTTCGAGGCCACTCCCTCCCCTTCGAGGCCACCGCAGAACTGAGTTTAAGCCAAAGGACCTTAAAGTAAAGCAGAGGTGAATGCAGTGAGGCAAATGCAGGGACATAAGCGCTGGATGGATGTGACCTATAGTGACTGTGATGCCAAAATGTTGCAACAGCAGGACGTTGAGCTGGTTGATGCAGAGAGGGTGATGGCACTGAAAAGACTGTCATCGAAGGACACCGAAAGCAGATAATAAGGTACAGGAGAGATCAAGGACGGAGATGAAATGGTCTCACTCTAGAGCAAAGAAGTCTGCTTTGACTTTGAAGGCCCTAGATGCCTAACAGCTCCTCGGATTGAAGACAAAAAATAGTGCAAGAGTCAAGTTAAGGGAGAAGTTGGTTGCAAAGAAAAGGCCCCTGCTGGTCAGCACTGAAAATAAATCCCTCTAAATCGAGAGTAAGAGAAAATGTCTTGACAGTGAAATGGAGGCCCTTTCCAAAAAAAGGAGTTCTAATCCTTGAAGGGTTATGGGATCCCTCTTCCACCCTCGAAAGAAACACTGCTTATAGTCGAGGTAGTGGCTGAATCATAGTTGACTCCACAACACCACCAGATTCGACAGAAGAGAAGGCCTTAAGATTTGTCAAAGAATTTGCCAATGGCCAGTACCAGGAGGGTACATTTGATGAAGAACCTCCGAAGGTCTGGCAGGACATTGATGCAGTCACTGGAGAAGCAGATGGACACACATCTATTGAGGCCCTCCCTGCCCAACAATGTGTGCAACATAGTGGTGTGAAATGTGCAGTAGATCCATATGGTGTCAAACTGGAAGAGGAATGGCGTGGAGAGCACTGCAGCAGACCGATTAAGCAGAAAAAACACGTCCTGTGAATGAGAACTGAACCAGCAAGTGCTACAGGGGGTCTGCAACAAGTTGGAAACCCCACAGGTGGATTTATTTACAAAACAGTACGTGAAATGCCAGTACTTTGCACAAATGTACCAAAGCTGAGGATCCCAGGAAAATGTCCCATCAGTAGAATGGTCAGGGAAATTTGCATATGCTTTTCCACCAGGTCCCCGTATCTCGTAATAGAGAGTTTCAAGCAGACCAGCATGACCCTCATTTTCATAGCACCTCAATGGGCCAGAACGACATGGTTCTCCAACCACATAGAACTGACCCACTGTGTCATGTGATGCCGCTTCCAAGATGGCAGGACATTCTAACCATGCATGGAGGGGAGGGGGAGGGGAAGGCGGGGGGGGAGGGAAAGGCGGGGGGGGGGGGGAGAGAATTCCACCCTAAACCAAAATCACTTGGCAGGATGGCTCCTGAAGAATCAGAATTCAGGCACCTTCAGTTGCCCAAAAGAACCTTGGAGGTACTCCGAAAAGCAAGAAGACTTACAACTCTGAAGTGTTACTTCAAAACATGGAGAGGGTTTCGCACATGGTTTACCAAAGACAGTGGCCCATAGGAAGATGCTACAGTCCTAAATACTCCTGCACCTGTTGTATTGTATATTGCTCCTATATAGCGCAACTGCCACCCTACGGGTATCCTGGCGCTTCTTGAAAAAAACCTGATCAGATGGAAACGGCATATAGAAGGCTGGGTAGTGGGCACCAAGGTCTCAGACTTTAGCAAGGAGCCAGGTCTTTAGGCTCTTTCTAAAACCGATCAGAGTGTCGGCTTGCCTGATGTTCTCAGGGAGCTCATTCCACAGCTGGGACGCTTCTGTGCAGAAAGCCCTGCCTCCCATCCTAGATCTCTTGATTCTGGTGGTTGTTGCCAGGCTTAGACCGGAAGAGCGAAGAGACCTGGTGGGCTTATACCATGTGAATCTTTACTGCATAGGCAGGTGGCCCATGCTGTGTAGCGCTCTATAGATGATGCACAGAGATTTGAATGTGACTCTGTCCCTTACTGGCAGCCAGTGAAGGTCTCTCAAAGCCATCGTAGTAGAGAAGCTGCTTGGTTTATTGAGTGCCAGCTTGGCTGCGAACGACTGGACCCTCTGCAGTCCCTGCAAGATGTATGAAGCGGCACCTAGATATAGGGAGTTACAGTAATCCAGTCTGGCCAGGATTATACTTCCTACCACCAGAGGTCTGGTCTCATCGGGTAGGAGAGGAAGAATCTGTCTAAGTGCTTTTAGCAAGCCAAAGCAGACACTAATTGTTTGGTTTTGTTAGTGATACCATTTGCAGGTTTTCATCAAACAGAACTCCCAGATTGCGCACGGTCTTAACTGGAACGCAGAGATCGGCCACCGGGGAGAACCTAAGCTCGCACGGTAGTTGCTGATTCAATTTAGCCGTCGAGCAGTAAACTACCTCTGTTTTCCCCTCATTAAATTGGAGGGAGTTTGCACTAAGCCAACCAGAGACCCGACACATGCATTCCTGGAATGTGTCCAAAGACACCACATGTTTCCCTTCAAGGGAAAACACCAGTTGGGTGTTATCGGTGTAGTTGATCAAATCGATCCGATAAGATTTTATGATAGGGATCAAGGGCTGCAGGTATATATTAAAAAGGATAGGGCCGATTGAGCCCTGTGGCACTCCATGGTGCACAGGGGACTTGGGGGAAGCATACAGAGTCATGGTCACTACCTGTGTTCTACCGAACAGGTATGATTGTAGCCATTTCAGAGCTTTGCCTCTCACACCCAGTTTCTCCAGTCTACTTGGCAGAACTGCATGGCTAACCGTGACCAATGCGGCCGACATGTCCAGTAACACTAGTACTGATGAGTTGCCATTGTCTGCTCGCATTAGCAGGGTGTCCAGCATGGTTGCCAATGCAGTTTCTGTCCTGTGACCTGGGCGGAATCCAAACTGATCCCTGTCTAGAAGGCAGTTATCTTCTAGATAACTTGACAAGGACCTACTAACAGCCTTTTCCAGGACTTTTATAGGATAGGGTAGAAGAGATATAGGCCTTAAGTGAGCTGGAATTATTGGGTCCAGTGAGGGCTTCTTGAGTAGGGGAGTTACCACTGCCTGTTTCCATGCCTCCGGCACTACTCCTTCCTCAATGGCTGGCAGCAGATCAAACGCATTCAGGGAAATCACTCTGAGCCATACTCCTTCCAGATCCTATGAGGAAGGGGATCTAAAGGGGACCCAGAGGATATGCTGAGCGCCAAGCTGTTAAAAAGCTCTTCTGTGAGAGGTGGAAAGCGCTCCATGGATGATACTGCCTGTAGTTCCTCCTCTACCATCTTAAGTAATGTGTCCTGACAGCTAGCCTTACCCTGAGCAAGCCCCCCCCCCCCGATTTTGGTAACATTTTCTTTAAAGATGGCAATTTCGTCACAGTTTTTGAGTTGCTACCACCTTATTGCTCATGCAGACAGGGTTAGAAAGGTCTCTTTTATAATATTAAAGAAGGTTTTTGTGCTGTTCGGTGACTGAAGTATGGTAGTGGCATAAAAAAAGTGCCTTTGTTTTAATAATGGCCCCTTTATATTTAGCCTGCGCTGTCTTTAACAGTCTCTTATCAGACTCTAAATAGAGTCTTTGCCACTTCCTTTCTGCCTGTCTACACTGAATACGTAATAATTTCAGCTCCTCACTGAACCAGGGGGCTGAAGGTTTTCTTCTGCTCTTTATCTTTTTCAAGGGGGATAGTTTGTCAAGGGTCTCAGTGATATGGTTACAGTAGACATGATAGTTCTGGTCTACCGAGCCAATCTGGATCAAAAAGTGTCTGATTGATAAAGGTAGGGTTTATTTTATCTTTTGGAAATTTGGACCAGTCCCTTCCCTTCCGGTAAGTTGCAGGGCAAACCTGTTTATTCACCTGGCTAGATACAGTAATCTGAAAGTGAATCAGAGTGGTCAGTCCACCATTGAGGTAAGATACCAATCACATTTGTCTCAGTCTGATTTGCGAACACCAGGTCCAGTACGTGTCCGCCTGAATGGGTTGGTTCCGATATCAGTTGATCAAGGCTGCAATTCTCACATATGTATTGTAGGTCCTTCAGGTGACTCCCCAGGGTCCAGTTGTCCCATAGGTTAAAATCCCCTAGGAACAGCAGTCTGGAATGGGTCATGTTGTACTAAGGACTCTCCTACCCCACGCTAAAGGTACACCTTGCAGCTATTGTGACCTACAGAAGGGGATTTGATTGGAAGAATTGTCTTTCAGACACCAGTGATAAACATTTCTGGAAGGAGCAGAAAGAATAGCACCACCCAAAGCAGTGTCAGTGCCTACACCAAATCTAGTACTTGCCCAACTGATGAAACCACCCTTTGAACCCATATACAGCACTCCCGCATTAGGAAGACTGCCTTTCTAGTGGCCATAACATCACTACAGTCACAGATCGAGAGAACTGCAGGTACTAACTGTGTAGGAAGCACACATTCAAATCCATAAAGACAGGATAGTCATGACCCCTAATCCTTAATTGCTGCGCAAAGTTCATACACTTTAACGCTAACTAAATAATGCAAATGCCTGGGTTCTTCCAGGACCCCAAATGATGGTGAGAACGTGCCCTACTCAAGATGGATTCCGGAGGAATGTGATGTACTACTCTCAGGAAGCTAACCCAATCAGGAGGAGCAATCAGTTTTTCATCCCTTTCACAGCAGCAACGAAAGGGTTACCTGTAACAAAAGTAACTACAACAAGATTGATCGTCCAGACAATACAAAGGTGACAAACAGCAGCAGGAGTGACACTAGAGGAAAGACCAAGGGCGCATTCCACAAGGAAAAAAGTGGCAATGCTGTCCACTAGAGAATGTCTCATCAACCACATCTGCATGGCAGCCTCTGTGCATACCTTCACAAAACACTACTGTAATGACAGCCAAGCAAGCGAAGAAGAATAGGTGGGACAGAAAGGACTTGTTTGCAAACTAACCCTCGTTCTTTACCCAACCTCTTAAAGGCTCAGGGAACACCACATCATATAATCTATGCACAGCATGTTAATCCAGAAAGATTTATGCTGTAAAACTGAATGGTTACTTACCTGGAGGAGTAGTTTTGCAGCTGGATAATCTGGATTCGCATGCAACCAACCACTTTTTAAGGATTGTCTAAACTATGCTGATGGACAAGCCTTTTGAAGGAAAACTACTATTTGGGTGAGAAAGTAGATTCTTATCTAGAAAGCTTTAAAATCCGCTGGGTGATTACCCAAGATCTTGGTCTGGCCTCTCCTGCATGGTAATGCCATAAAAAATATTTATGGTTACTCTAGTGCTGTTCAGTTATGCCAATGGAACCGTCTCAACATGTTCAAAAGCTTCAGTAGATGTATTGCTTCTTTTGGGTTGGAGTGAATCTAGAAGTCCTTAGCAACAGGAGTTCCAGTACCCACCATCTTTTGTGGACTCATATGCGTCTTAACCCTTTTGCTCCCTCTCCCCCAACCGTATTCTGGTAGGGGAGGGGCTCGTTTGCTGGCTATGTGTTTCCCGTTCCCCCTGCAGAACATTCTCATCAACTCTTGCCTCGATCGTGGAGTCAAAGGTTCTTGCCTTGTTGGAAAAATTGACCCTGTAACTGGTGCATCTGAAAGAGAGGGGCATTGGATTTAACTCCCTTTATTACCTGGTCCCCTGGAAGGATGGAGTCCTAAAATCTTTTCTGGATCTCTGCCATGAATCTAATCATCCATTAAGACATGTTCAACATGCTGTCCCTCAACCAGGTCATAGTGGCCTTGAATTCTGTTGATTGCTTGGTGAATGGATCTCCAGGACGCCTATTTTCACGTTCCAGTCCTCCATGCCCACAAATGCGACTTGACGATCAGTGGATCTCAACATTTTCAGTTTGTGGTCCTTCTACTCCTAACGATGTCATTTTTTTTTTTTTTTTTTTTTTTAACAAAAGTCCTGTTTATCATGGCAGCTTGTGGAGATCAGGTGTCTATGTTTTTTCATATTTGGATGACTGACTGGTAAACGCAGAGTACCAGAGCTGGCCCAGGCATATCTCCTTGAGATGAGTTTCCTGTATGACCTCGACTTTACCAACAACGAACCAGAGTCCCACCTTCCACACAGACTTACATTGCATCTATATGCAACCAAATCCTTTTGAAGCACTTCTCCCCTTAAAGAATCGTATGAGACCAATGATTCTGATGTGTCCGACTCCAGCTCTGAAACAGGTGATGTGACTCCCAGGACCCTTGCATCCTTGTCGGTACCCTTGTACTTGATGAGGGCACTCCATTTTTGTCTGAGGAGGTTTTGCTTGCTCAGGTACAGATATTCCAGTTGGTGTATCGAGATCTGCACAGGAGGATGGACCACTCCTGAACGTTTGCCCTTTCAGCCCCCTGCTAGCTCAAGCCACCCTGGTCATGGAGGCCTCTGTGCTCGGGTGATCAAGGGCAACTGGACGGTATTTTGCCCCTGGCCCATGTCAAAGCACTGCCTGCTCATAAATGCTCAAGATACTGTCCATCATGCCATTTTGGCCTTGTTACCGTCCATTTCATGGGCAACATCCTAGTTCTTCTGGTCAGCACTACCACCTTTTATTATGTCAACAGACCAGGCAGGGTGGTCATGGACCCTATGTTGAGCGGTGATTTGCCTATGGAAGCGGGTGTAGCGACAGGCAATGACCATGAGCAGGGTCTACAACCCAAAGTGATCTTCAAATCGGGGTTCTGAATAGTGGATCTCTTCATCGTGTCCTGTAACAAAGTGTCCCCAGTTTTGTGGCATATGCTGCTCTCCAGATAATTTATTATGGGATACCTTCAGCTCCAGTTGGTCTCGCAGCAGCCAGCTACGATTTCTGCTGATTCAAGTTTGTCTAAAGTTCCACTGAAAGTGCAGGAGGGTTGCGTGTAGCTTATTCTGATTGGCCCACAGTGATGGAGGAGGATCTGGCATGCCAGTCTGTTACCACTAAGCATTGTCTCCTCTTTTCCTACCACTCATTCTGGCTGCTTTTGCAGCGGAATGGTCAGGTCCTCTGCCCCAATGCTCACACACACTAGCTGCATGCAAGACATTTGAGCGGTGCCAGCTAAAATCCTTTTGCCTTCTTGATGAGGTTGCAGAAGTCTTCTTGGAAGAAACCTAGTATGAAATCCATTTACTCAACATGAGGGAGCAGACTTATGTATTGGTGAGTTAGAAGGTATTCATCCTTTTACATGTTGCCATTGCATTGTCTGTTACACAGCAGGTTCTTGTGACAGCTACAGTTAAGTTACCTGAAAGCTCTGTCTGACTTTGTGTTCCTGACCATCTTTCTCTATTTCTAAAACATATATATCGCTTGTTCTATTGATATTCCATCATGGTTACCCCTCTGCATCCAACCAAGTAGGAGTAATGTGTGTATATGCTGGACTTCATGCGCACAATGTGGTGCTACCTCAACCACAAATTGCACAGTGTGGTGCTACCTCAACCACAAATTGTAGAACAGTATTGTGGCCTACCCCTTTTTTGGCTTCGCTGGAGCTAAAAATGTCAGTCGTAGCCAAACACATCATTTTAGTGTGGGTTATCCTTTGTATCAACATTTGCTATGTCCTGGACAAAAAATATCCTCCAGAGGGCATTCATGCTCATTCCGCCATGGCTGCTTCCTTGGCTCTATTGAGGCATCCTGGTTGCCAACATCTGCTGAGCAGTCATGTGGTTGTCCTAGCCTACTTCTGCAAAGCACTTCTGCCTTAAGTCTCAGGCTTGCAGTGACTGGTACTTTTCTTGAGCTGTGCTGCATGGTTACCTTTTAAACCAGCACTAATTCCACAAAACATAAACGGAGGCTGCTCTGTGACTTGCTCATAAGGTGAGAAATTTGTGGCAAGATGCATCTATCAAAAGAAAAAGTTACTTAACTTTGGTAGCTATAATTTTCGTGGGACATAATGTCTGCACAGACCCTGACTCGAGGATGACTAAGTGGTTTGAGATGGGGTTAGTGATCAGCGCTTATGAAAAGGACTGAAGTCCATCCACTGAGGAAGCAACAGAAAACTTTGGTTCTGGAGCTTATCTAGCTTAAAATATCCCACGGATGCCCACTGTGCTAGGACAGACAGGAGCTCTAAGATGCACTTGAAACGCAGAAGGTTTTTGAAATATAGTCTCTGAAATTTGCTAGACTAGATCCTTCCAGTTCTGCAAACGACACTAGTAAGAGGACTGACCATTCAAACCGAAAGACTTCAAAAAACGAGCAGCCTTTTTGTTTTGACCTTTCGGATGGAGTCTTGATTTCCTTATGAAAACCTTGAAAATGGGTTTAAGAGTAACTGCAAACTCAACATTTTAAACCAAGCTTTCATTGCGTTCTGCTCTAACACAGGCGTCACAGCTCTACGAAGTCGATGGGAACCAAAAGGGTTCCATTATGATACTCCCGAGACACTACAGTGTGGTTCAGCAGCAAGCCAAAAACAGCCTTTCTGATGTTTACTTCTAACTGCAGATGCCTCACGTTTTGAATCCCCTGGATGCCAGGCTGGACCTGGAAATTTTTCATGTAACAGCCCTGCATGCAGGCAGATGGCACATCGGGCTCTGGCGAGTCCATCTCACCTGCGGTAGTGACAACGTGATAGCACCCATGCATGCTAACATCAGCTTCTCTTTTTCTGTGCTGCGGACTGGCCTTAGCGGGCACTGGACATTTCCCCGGTAGACCGCTAGGGTGGGGGGCGGTTTTGTTACCGGGGGTCAGCAGTATTGGCCCCAAGTAAAAAAAACGGTCGAAACCGGCCCTCGCAAAATGCTCGGCTGCACTCCCCCCCCCCCCCCCACTCACCCTGGGGGGGCAGCTGAGCAGTTTGCCAGGGCCGGTTTCTGTTCCCAGTCCGGCCATGCGCAGGGTCAAGACTGATTTGCATTAGGCTGAGTCCAAACTGGGGTGTTGTGGTGAGCAAAAGAACAATGGATTAAACCCAGATCTTTATGACTGGGGTGAATGTTTGCATTGTTCAGCACTCAGTCCATAATGTGTTTCTTGTATATGGTTGGATCCAAACTGGGGTGGCGTGATGAGCAAAAGAACAATGGATTTAACCCAGATCTTTTAACTGGAGGTGAATGTATAATTTATTCAGCATTCCGTCCATCATTTGTTTGCCTAGCACAAGTTTTAAACTAAGCTGCTTATGAAGGAAGTAGATGTCTTTCATGAACAGTCACAAAGTTTGTCTTTGCTACTTCGGCTCTGTGCAGGACTCAAAGTACTATGATAAAGGTTGCCTGATTTATCCGAAGGCTATCAGTAAGCTGAAGTGAGGTCATTCCTGGCCCAGGTTACTGGCCTCCTGGCTCACATATGAGCCTTTAAACTGCACCACCGAGGGACCAGCATGCCACCCGCCCACCAGACCACGATTACAGTCATAATCTGGCGGGCGGCGGCCCTGTTTGGTGGTGATGTTGAGGTCCGCTCCCACACCACCAAAGTCTTAATCAGGCCCCAATGCTTATAATGATTTTCTAAATTGAGTAACCAGAAGCAAAGAAAACTCGGCCACTAAAAATAATAACCCATATTGAATTACCCATGAGAAACCTAAAAATGTTGCATCCAAACACAGTAATTCTATGTTGCTTTTTCATTTTAGACAAACATACTGGCAAAAATACAATAAGAAGCCCTTCAGAAAAATACATTTCTGACAGTAAACTTCAACATGCAATTAAACCGCATTGGCCTTTTTCCTACTCGACCAAGCAGAAGAACATTGTAATACATGGTACAAAAGTGATTATTATGTGGAAAAGGAAGCAAATTAGCTGACTTTATAAACTACTTTGAGGGCACATAGATAAGTCACCTGAACAGATCGGGTTGCAGATGGCCACCACAGTTCCAAATCCAATGGTGGTACTGCTACACTACTTGTTTGAAGGTAAAGCAAAATCCATTAATACCATGGAAGGATGCCATTACTTCATTGCCTCCAGAGTAGGAAAATACCATCCACCCTCTATCAGTTTTTGGAAACTCTGAAAAAAGAGCAAAGTTACCAAGAAATTAGATGGAACCAAGCTTTGCGGGTAATCTAAAATTGAAAATGTTAAAAAATGAGAGCAAGTCAAGCACAATTAATTATAAAATAAATAATTTGGATCAGTTTTGGGCTTAAACTACCTGGAAATGCGTGTGTTTATATTATGGTACCAAAATGTACTGCTACAGTAACATGATTAAACTATACACCAAATAAATCAACTTTCCAACACCTATAAAAATAATGAACTATTACTCACAATTGCTTTACTTGTTGTTTTGCTCCACATCCTGAAATTCAATACAGACAATTCTGGAATCCCAAAATCTAAGCATTAATCTAATTTAGAAATCATTCACAAACCCCCCCCAAAAAGCTCAAAACACCCAAAAAAAATGCTCCGGGAAATGCCATCAAAAACGGTTTAAAAGTGCTTCAGGAAAAACATTTTAACATCTGCACACTGGTTTGAAAAGTCAATGAACACTCCAACCGACGCTTAAAACCCTGAAATGGTACAAAGATTAAAAAAAACTTTAAACAAAGGCCATAACATCCCCCCCATGCTAAAATTCAAAAGTAAAACACTCATGGTAATCCAAAAAAACAAAAAGTTAGGCTCTGTTCTTACATTAATGAAAACAGCCTTCAGTCCACGCATGCTCACCAGTAAAGAAATGCTATACATCACACACACAAATGTAAATAAAAATCTGTAATTAATATGAAATACCCTCCAAACAACTGTAGAACAAAATTTGCCCCCAAAAAATGAAAAGCATCAAGACCTACTTGGATCGGTTTGACCCGCCCATCCACGTAGAAGCTCTGCACTCTGAATACTGAATAAAGCATGAAAAATGTTAAGCGTAGATCTTTGACATAAAGAAAATGGTGGATTAATAGGAGTAAAAAATAAAAATAAGGAAACCGACCAAGCTGGGATGTTTACACCGCATCTGGCACTTATTGGGTATGAAGAGAGTGACAGCTACACTAAGAGGCCTTTTCTCACACTATTGTTCTGGGTATTTACAGAAATCACTTGCCCTAAATATCTCAAAATACTACGATTGACGGAAGATCAGAATGGCTCTGTGGCTTAGGTGGCTAATTTCAATATCTTTGACGGTGGTCTGTCAACGATTGGACACCTGAGGGGGGTGAGTGTTACTTATTTTGTTAATTTTTATTCTTTTATAACGCTGCATAGCTGGCCGCCCTGACGGAATGTTGAAGCTATGTTGCATCGTTTGAGAAGTGCATTTCTTTGTAATAATAAAACCAGACTTAAACCAAAAATAGTAGACAAATAAACAATCTTTTTTTAATTTAAATGTGATTAAAATGTCACAATATGAGAACTACAAAAAATGCAAAACAAATACAAGTGTTTTGAAAAATATTCTATTAACAAAAGTTGAAGAAATACATTTGTTTTCTTTCAGGAATATAAAATAATAATACAAATTAATATTAATAACTTCCCTTTTCTCTTTTCAGTGTGCTATAGCACAGAATATAAAATAATAATACAAATTAATATTAATAACTTCCCTTTTCTCTTTTCAGTGTGCTATAGCACAAGTACATAAAATGCTATGTTAAAATGTATTATTTTATCACATAAATTAAAAATATATTCACTTACTAATTTCTTATTTTCTTCTGTTTTTACAGGGCTGGAGAGCAGCTAAATAACATAATAGAATATCAATACAAAAAATGTAATCTAGTTTACAGAAAATTAAATTCAAATATAAATTGCTAATTACTTCTCTCTCGGGCCTGCAGTACAAGTTAAAAGAATTACAATATGCATGTATTTATGTATTAAAATGAGATCTAAAAAAATTATGTTTTAAAAAATATATATATATAAGCAAACAATACCATTTTTGACAGTGTCGATATTTGTGATTATTCCTAATAAGTGTTTGTAACCTGTTCCATTGGTTTGAATTGGAATATTTTAAAATGTATTATAATTGTAAAATTAAATATAAATACTGTCAAGAACGAACCTGCCTTACCTTCTATTACATTTTATTTACAAAGAATCATATCAAATATTGCACACTAACTTGCATTTATATAAAAAAATAACTTAAACTCCACCCCTTTTCAGGTTTTGCCTACACAGCGCTTGTGCAGTGCTTGTAAAATCTTTTGTAACTAACAGAAAAATCCTAAAAGGCGCTTAGAGCCTGTCTACTACTTACCGTTGTTTGGCTCCCACGTCACTCCTGTGTCCAGTCTTCCTGTTGGTCAGCACCTCTTCCTGCCTTCAGCTTCCTGCTCAGCTTCATGTCTTCGTCCTTTCAGTGGAGCTTGGGTCAAGTACTGCTTCTGGCGGCCAGTGCCCTTCCAATGTCCACGCACTTAATTATTTATTTATTTTTTTTACTTTCCAGCGTCACACATTCTGTTTGTTGCTTTGCCATCCCTACGACCACCTCACTTCTGGTGATGCATGCCCCTTCTACACATTCCCCTTACCTTTTTTTACTGGCCTGTCCCTCCCACCACCTTGCTCCCGTCACTGTATTGCCTTTCCCCACCCCATCGCTAGCTGCCGCCTCCTACCTCCAACATAGCTTGTTTTACATAGCGTAAAGTAGGCCGGAAGGACTTGGAGCACTTTACATGAGCTAACACAAGGAGATGACGGATGGAGCACTGAAACTTTTCAGACACTCGCCCCCAGTCACAGATCTGGGTGGAATTCATCACTGTTCTTTAGCTCAGTATGCCACCCCAGTTAGGACCCAGCCATATGCAAATCAGTCTTGACCCGGTTCCTCGTGGGAACAGTCCAGCCCGAACTGCCAAGCCAGGTTTTCCCTGGACCCGAAACAAGCATCCTGGGACCGGTTTTGGGGTAACACCCCTCATCAGCCAGGCTAGCTAGAATCCAACGGCAAAGTGAGCAAGTAACCAACTTCTGGGCATATCATGCCAACTTAGGGCGAACAAAGCAAACACAATGATATGTTGGACAGAGTGCTGTAACTTTTCAGACACTCACCCCCAGTCACAAATCTGGGTTGAATCCATCATCGTTCTTTAGCTCACTTCGCCTCCCATGTTCACACCTAGCTGATGATGATCTCAACTCAATGAGATCAAAACGGCGTCGACCATAGAACAACCTAATTCCTTATTTTATTATATAAAAAATTGTCCTTGGGAGCTTAGGGGGTCATTACGATGACGGTGAGACAGCCACCGACAAGCTGTCCGTGGCGGTCTCACTGCCATCGGAGGACCATTCCCCGCCCCCCACATTACGGTGGCTGGCGGTTCCATGGCAGTCAATAATTCCGACCGCCACGCATCCGACAAGCTCTTTGAGCCTGCCAGTGCGGCGGAGGCCCACCCAATCCCTGCATTTGTGGCGGTCCTAAGTGGTACCACCGAAGCGATTAGGATGTTCCTCCCCACCAGCCTTTCCATGGCATTTCCCCTGCCATGAAAAGTCTGGCGGGGATGGACACTGGGGGCCTGTAGCAGGCCCCCCTTCACCCCAGCCACATTTCTTTGGGTGCTGGGGGAACCTATGGTGCCCCCCCCCCCCCACATATCACTGCACCATGCCACAGCACACACACTAGAGTTAGCGCCATGAAACCTCCCGGTGTACGTGCGCTCTATAAGCAATTATTAACATAACATAACCATGTTGCTGGGATATGTCAAATGTCCCGTTTTCACATTGCGGCAGGCTGCTGCAGCCAGCAGCACCCGTCGCAATGTAATGTATGAGCATTGCGACCGCAGTGGTGGCGGTCGCCTTTTAATTGGCCCCGTGGGACCGCCGCCTTTAGGCGGGCGCTCCCTGTCCCTGATACGAAGCCATCATAATGAACCCCTTAGTATCTTGTTGCTAACTGCATGCATGTTTTTTTTTACTCATTAGAGCACGTTTTTTCACTTCTTTGTGAGCACTGGATCATAATATTTGTACAAAAAAAGATAAAAAATAAGATGGTATTCTGCAATTAATACATTTATTGCATTATAATACAAAAAACATTTACTGCTTTACATTTGCCTGTGATATATTGCACGGGTACTCATAGTACCGGCCGGCCGGCCTTCATTGGCGGCCCTCGGACCTTGTCTTGCCATATTGCCATATGCCAGTACCTTCCTGGAAGTAAACAGAGAAGACGTCCGCAGGAGCATACGTAGCGAATTGGTATTCAATACCTATTCACTACGTTTGCTCCTGCGGCCATCTTCTCTGTTTACTGCTTGCCTCTGATTAGCCCACCTCTATGACGTCACACACCGCATCCGGCGGGAAGCACAGGTCCTTTAAAAATCTGCTGTAAGCGCTTTTACAGCTGACTTTTAAAGGACCTTTTGGGACGCTTCCTGTTTCTGTGGTGACGACGTCCTCTCCGCCCGCAGCCCCGGAGAATCTTCAGTGCCTGAGGGCATCCTCTCCACCGCAGTATCTTCTCTTTATCTCACTTTATCTGCAGGTACGTTTTTCACATGTTCAATGCTTGCATTATTGCAGAGCCAAAGAAGACTAGGTCATGATGGGATCAAGTAAAGAGGCAGCAGGTACATGGGGAAGGTCAGAGCAGGCAAAGCAGTGGAGATGGAAAAAAAGGTAAGGCACTGGAAAAAGAGCACACTGGCAAGGTTGTGGGCAGGAGGCAGTCCAATGCACATTTCCTGTCTTACAGTTTATTTTTTTACATTTTGGGGCAAAATTTTAAAGTTACCTGCGGATCTTTTTCACCACGCCCTGAATTTCCAAGCACCGTTTGAGATACTAAATTTTAATACCTCAGCCGAGTTGCAAGGCTGGGACAGTTTTTGCAGGAAAGCAATCAGCCCAAGACGGTCACAGAGTAAGATCCTTGCCCAGACCGCGGCAAGCATTTGTGATGTATTTAGAATCCCTTAATTTTCAACAATTTCATGACCATCTTTCACTGCCTGTGGCAATGGTCACTGACAAAAGGGTATTTTCTTCTGAAACACCAACAGTCTCTCCACAGCTTTCAAAGCTGCCCCGGAGCTGCTTTGTTTTTTGTAAATACTTTGCAGGAAGGCCGGCAGCTTTGCACTGCTACCAGGTATTCACTTCTCTGTTCATTACTGCTACCAGTTCATACTTGCTTTATAATTTTTTTTTAACTTTGTTACTGAATGCTTTTGGAAAATGATATGCTACCTGCATCCTGTAGCCATCTGTACATTTCTGCTTTGGACTTTTGAATCAATCCATTTGCTGATGGTGACTACCTGATTAGTGCAGGTTTGTATCTGGAAAGTACCCATAGCCAGGATATGCACTGATGGCTGAGAGACTAGCTCTTCTGCAGGAAAGACACACTAACTGACAGCGATGTCTCTTGTGGTGAAAGGGAAAGTTGCTGAAGCATAACGGAATGGAAAATTGCCTGCTTTAATGCCTCCTGGGTGCCGCCCCCTTTTCTGAATCGTTTTTGGCCACTATAGGTGTGGCAGGGTATACTCAGACATGAGTCCCTTGCTCACTGCACCATCAGGATTCAAGCAAGCAGGGCCGACGACGGCTGAAATGCCAGAAACCGGTCCCCGGAAGCTTGTCTCCTTTCTGGTGAAGAATTGGCTTGGTAGTTTGGTCTGCCCTGTTCCCATGATGCACTGGGCCAGGGACAGACTAATTTGCATATAGCCAGGTTCTGAGCTGGGATGGTGCAGTGAGCTAAATAACGGTGATGGATCAAGCCCTGATCTTTGGACTGGGTAAGAGTGGTCTGCTTAATTCAGACACTCTGTTCATCACCACCCCCTTTTCTGAATCGTTTTTGGCCACTATAGGTGTGGCAGGGTATACTCAGACATGAGTCCCTTGCTCACTGCACCATCAGGATTCAAGCAAGCCGGGCCGACGACGGCTGAAATGCCAGAAACCGGTCCCCGGAAGCTTGTCTCCTTTCTGGTGAAGAATTGGCTTGGTAGTTTGGTCTGCCCTGTTCCCATGATGCACTGAGCCAGGGACAGACTAATTTGCATATAGCCAGGTTCTGAGCTGGGATGGTGCAGTGAGCTAAATAACGGTGATGGATCAAGCCCTGATCTTTGGACTTGGTAAGAGTGGTCTGCTTAATTCAGTCACTCTGTTCATCAGCACGCCCTTTTCTGAATCGTCCTGGGTGCCGCGGCATCTCCTAGTCCACCGCAGCCTCTTATCGCCCAGGAGCCTCTTCACTGCCTGAGGACGTCCTCTCCGCCGCAGCCTCTTCTAGCCCGGAGCCTCTTCTCTGCCTGAGGCCCCTTTTTCGCTGCTTGGATTTGGCCAGCAGCAGCTCCATCACCACATCTGCCGCCATCTCCATGACCAGCCTGATTTCCACTGCCCTGCAACACCAGCTCCTCCCACAGGTTGATCTTCGCACCCCGAGAGGTAAGCACAGGATCCTATTTAAGTATGCAATGTGATGGCCTCTCATATGTTTCTCCATTTGTCTCTTTCTTACTTTCCCAATGTGTGACTCTTTCACCCTGCGCCTTTTCTCAACTCTCATCATCTCGCTTGCTCCCCACCTGTCTCGCAATGTCCCCCACCCCCTCTCTCTGGGTGTCTGCCATTTTTATGTCTCTCCGTCTCTTTTATTAATTTGACATTAACTGCATGGCACAAAAAGCTGCAATGTTTAATGATTAATGAACTGTCCTTACTTGTAAACATATGCACTCCATCTTTAGTCTGTGATATTTTTATTTTTTATTACTTGTAATTAGGGCTCCCGGTTTTATGGTTTTTATTTATTTTTAACATTTCCGTCTGTATTTATCCATATTTATTTTTATGTAATTTTATCTGTATATATCTGTATTTATTTTTGTCGCAAGCAAAAAGGGATGTTGCAGCTAGTATTTTTCTACATTTATTTACATAAACACAATGCAGACATCTGAAAACTTTGCCATTGTAATGTTAGTTCAAAACAGGAACTCGCATATGAGAAATGGGAGTGGTGTCACAGACATTACTTGCAGTAATAATAGTGAGCTGCTGCTGTGTTACAATATTGAAAACACTGTCACTAGCCATGATTATAAAATGTAAACACATTTAGAATTTAGAAGAGTGCACCTGTGCACTTTCAGTGACCGGGCCAAATACGGCAGCAAGCTCTCAATTCATTGCAATCATGCCAAGACCAGACCTTTAGGCTTTGCCAATGCTTGCTCTGGCTGGTTAGCGATTGTATCCAAAGGTTCTGAAGTTTTTGTTTTCCTCTTATTTCTAGTAGGGGCAGTGTCACAATTGAGTTTATTCTGTTGCTCCTGTTTGCTGCTGCTTTTCTTCTCCCCGTAGTATTATTTGTTTAACAAATAGGACTTCTCTCTTTTCTATGTCCAGTGAATTGTCCTATACAACACATATTTTTAGGGGAAGCACAGATGCTCAACCACTGTTGATCAGTGGTAAAGCAAGCACACTCCTTAAACCAGTAAAATCAGGCAGGAAAACATGAGGGGGACCATGACAAAAGTTGTGTAATTTCCTGTACCATGCTTCCCCGTTAGTCTGCTTCCCTGTTGGTCTTCCTTTTGTCTTCTCTGTTATTTTTATGCAACATATATTTTTTAAGTTTGTATCTGTTTTAATTATTTGCCGAGACAAAGGTCTCAAGAAACACCCTCTATGGTAAGAGTAACATCATATGATTAAACTAAAAAACTGAAAGGGCCATTTGAAAAAACTTACTGTAGTGTTGCAACAATCAAAGTTCATGTGGTATAATTTCCTGTGATGTCACTTTCCCTACCCCTGACACTTTGGTAGATTGATGTGACAGACTATAGGATCCTTGGACGGCTCGACTCTTTTCATGGCCACCAGAGACATAATATGCCATTCCCATACGACTGCAGAACAGAAGGCTGAATTTCACCTTCATAACATGAGTTACAGTACACCTCTGAAAGGGTTGGTAATGTACTGGATTACTTTATTTAATGCCTTGTCATAGCTAATTGACGGCTATCTAATCTATTGGTTTGATTATGCATAGGCCTGTTGAATACGATAATCATCACATCCAATAAAAATGTGACACCATGTATTGGAATTTAATGTTTCAAGTTATCCACTTAATCTTGATATTCTCTCTCTCTCTCTAAGGGTTTTCCCAAAGGTATTGCCATCACTAGAAGTCCTTCTTCACAATAAGGGATACTAGTGCGTCTGTACCTGGAAAACTGGTTAATAAATGTTTACTCAAAGTTCACTGTCTGGAAACACAAATATGGCATGTTAAACATTGATATGTCATGGATTTCAAATCAATCACAAGAAGTCCAATCTAGTACCAACTCAAGATCTACAGTTTATTGGAACCCAATTTTAAACTCTAAGACCTTTGCTGAGTATCGTAGTCCTAGTCAGGAGCACTTTTCATTTTGTGTTTTTGAAGGGTATTTTCTCTTCATCGTTTATTTTTTCTTTCAAAACAAGCAAAGAGAGACTCTTTGCTTAGATGCTTTTCGAGGCTTCTATTTTATGTCCTAGTATGGCCACAACAGACAACTTGACTAAACGTCTTTTAGAGAAATTAAAAAAAGATATAGTTTTATATGCAATATTTCCACTGTTATCGCAGAGCTGGTTACAGTCTTAGGGAGTATATTGGCGGCAAACAGGTTTCCTAACTCTCTTCCTGAGAAAAGTTTTCTATTCCCCCTCCTCCATTTTTTAGCCAATTTCAGAACATAATTCTCCCCCTCCTGCCCATATGGCGTGTCCAGCTCTTGAACCGGGCACTCACCTGGGATAGACACTCCCCTTCGGGAGCATGCGGGAGCCGGCAACGCCTTAGTGTAAACAGGGAGTCGCTGCCGCTATTCACTGTTCGGATCTCAAAGCTCTCTACTCCTGGCTTAGGGAGATTCTCCAGGTATTTCTCTGCAGACATCCAGTTTGGTTCTTACTCTCATTGGTTCCTCGCCTGGTCTCATTTCCCCTCTCTCTCCCTAAGCTCCTGCATGACCAATTCTAGGATGAGCTTGTCCAGATAAATTATGAGGTGCAAAGCCCAGCCCTCATTGTCTTTAGGACCGGTTTCATCATCCTGGTGAAACACCAAAGGGCCGAAGATAGACCATATGGTATAACTGCATATTTATACCAGTGATTGTGCAAAAGGAATTGAAGAAAATACTGTGGGGGGCAAATATTGGAAAGTTCAAGCAGGTATCTTTTATATGAGGTGGACCATCCAATTGTTCTCTCTGAGAATGTCTGAGAAGATGGATACCATCCATCTTAAAATGTTGATAAAGGACCCAATCATTTAATTCCTTCAGGTTCAATCCTAAACTGTAACCTCCTCCCCATTTTGGTACAAGGAAATTGGGCTGCAAAAACCCCGTTGGTGTGGGAACCTAAAATGGATTGTTGACTTGTGCTGCAAATCCTTAAACTCTGTACCTATAAAGGTCCTTTCTTGTAGGGAAAAAGGCAGTTGTCTGAGGCAAACCTGTTGTATGGGAAAACCATAAAATTCTATTTGGAATTCCTGCACTGTCTGTAGGACCCAAGCATCTTTGAGGTATCTGGGAGCAATTGTACAGAATTAATCTAATACAACTACCCAGAACAACCTCCAAAGAAGTAATTAGACTCAACTGTAATAGAAGCTTGCAATCCAAAATAGTTTCAGTATGGAAGCCACCGCTGCCGAATCTGCACTTATTGTAACGGGCACACTGCAGGGAAGAAGGTGCCTCTTCTTGAGTCTAGTGTTTATAATCAAAGGCACCCGGTCACAATTGAATTCTGCTGCTCTTTATTCAAAGCAGATTCTATACCCTAAGTTTTAATTCTTGGGTATTGATAAATTGTTTTATCATGCTAAGTTACATCACTTTATGCACATTTAAACATTTGTCCGAGGTTTATTCATTGCCATACATATAAAAGATGATTCTTTACTTACATGGTTAATTTGCACCGTTATGTTCGTGACCCTTTGTAGATAAAGGGTCACTAACATAACGGTGCACACTCCATCGGTGGATGCACTTAATAAAGTTGTGCTCATAAAAAATATGCCCTTGTGAGACCAGTCCTTGAGTATAGATAAATGCAGCGGCGTCACTAGGGGGGTGCGGGGGGTGCGGACCGCACCGGGTGTCACCCCCATCATGGGGTGACACCAATCAGCCTGCCTCACCTCTGCTGCTTTATGTTTTGTTGGAGTACGAGTCTACTTTAAACTGTATTATAGTGCAAGTGCACGGTGCGCATCTGTTTATAATACAAATTAAAATACTGCAGTCAGTGCAGTGCACTTCGCCACGCACGCACACACCACCTATAGAGGTGATGTGATGAATGATGGTGCGATGCGTGGTGGCGTACAGTTTATGGGTCCCAGGGCCGTCAATCTTTAGTGCTACCAATGACGGCCCTGGGACAGCCCCCGTGCGCTTTGTTCCTCTGACACGTCACTGCGTTTGCGCGCCTGCACCACGTCTGTGGAGACAGTGTCTCGGCAAGGCCTGGAGTGCGTGCGCTGCTAGAATAAGTTTCACCTCCTCTGTTGGTGTTTGATATCGCGAGCAGTGCACCGTCGTCTCCCCTTCATCTGGTAATGGGTCCGGAGGCCGAGGTAAGAAGAGAAATTTCATTTATATGAAGTTTAGAAAAGTGGCACACAAATCACATCGCAATCGCATGGAATAGATGTCGTCTTCATCTTCTCCTATTTCATGGGAACCCGCCAGAAGCTGTGAGGACCTGTCTCATTTGACTTGCAAACCGAAAGTACTTCTTTTCGGCTTTAAAGTTCAGGCTGTTTTGCAGGGCCGGAGAAGCGACTGAGCCTCCAAATGCGAGGCAGAGGCTTGTTTTTCTGGGCTCTCAGTCCTGTCGAGCTGAGTGAGTAAGTAAACTCTGTCTCGCTCTCCTGCAGGCCCGGGGTGTTTCCTAGAAGCCAGTGGAGTAAAAAGAGATCGTGCTGCGTGATGTTGGAGGGGGACATGATCAAACTCGAACAAACACACAGGACAATCTCGCCTATTTTCTCTTGCACAGTGCACTACAATACTAGGAAATGCCCCCGATGCTGCCATTGCATCAGTTTCAGCGACAGAGATGCGCTGGGCCTGCCCTCGCTGTCCCTCTCCGCCCTGGTGTGGGTCTCGAGTGCCGCTTCTGAACACAGCTGTGTTTTTGGTACTACCCATGCATGCAGCTAGTTCAATGCCGGACTAATTTTAAAGCATGTGGGCCCTTGAGGTACAAGTTTCTGCATGTTTGTGTATCACTCTTGGCAAAAAGAATGGCGTCAGCAGTACAGCAAGGGTAATCCATGAGAGCGAGCCCTCTGTCCCAAAACGAGGACCCCACAAAGATCTGTACGCGGCCGCTTTGACCAGGTGTGTTGCTTTGCCTTGGGTGGTTTGGTATAGAATCAGTGCACGGGTCCCTTTGAGTGCTGATTATGCTAGTAGGTTAAGTCAATATTCAACAGTGTAAGATTTCCAGAACTGGGTCTGTTTTTGTCGAAACCTGTGTGCTGCAGTTATGCACTTGAGGCATAGCCTTATAAATCAGTGGACGAAAATGAAGGCCTTGAACTGGAAGGGAGGTAACATCCCACTTGAGGTGTTGGTCTGTATTTTTCTCCGCTGCCCTCGATGTTATGCCTTATGCGCTGAAGTGTACTGTTGGTAATCCTTAGTTAATAGTCACCACCCCGCGAAAACCTGTCCCAAGATGGTTTTGAACGTAGAACGATGCTGTAAACACGGCTGGAGAAAAAGACAATTTTATTTTTCTGATTGCGTTTCTTGATTTGTTTTACAGTTGTGTAGTGTGAACACGGTTCATTTGGGGGTCAGAACGTTTTTCTTAGCATTTTTTTAGCAGATGTAAAATAGTAGCAAAGTCAAATAGACAAATTGAAGTTATTTCAAGGTAACAATATCGTAAACAAAAAGAACAAAAGATGCTAAAAAATGTAATTGAAGGAGGGACATAGGAGTATTCCCAGAGGGATCACTGAAATAATATCGAGGGACAAAATATCGACTTGCCAAAATATCGTGGACAAAATATCGACAGTCAAAATATCGAGTTTGTATCTACAAACAGGTAAGTACAAAAATATCGAGTACAAAATATCGTTAACAAAAATATAGATGTAAAAAATATCGACTTTATTAAAAACAGTGTTAAATTAAATTAATATTAAATTTTAATTACTAAAATATACTTAAAACGACTTAAATTAAATTATAATAATTAAATAATAAATGAAAATAATAAAAATAATTTTTTTACATCTTATTTGTTGACCCTGAACCCTAAAAATACCCCTTTACCCAAAAACCCAAAACTGACCCTGAACCCTAAAAATACCCCTTTACCCAAAAACCCAAAACTGACCCTGAACCCTAAAAATACCCCTTTACCCAAAAACTGAAAACTGACCCTGAACCCTAAAAATGCCCCTTTACCCAAAAACTGAAAACTGACCCTGAACCCTAAAAATACCCCTTTACCCAAAAACTGAAAACTGACCCTGAACCCTAAAAATACCCCTTTACCCATGAACTGAAAACTGACCCTGAACCCTAAAAATACCCCTTTACCCATGAACTGAAAACTGACCCTGAACCCTAAAAATACCCCTTTACCCATGAACTGAAAACTGACCCTGAACCCTAAAAATACCCCTTTACCCATGAACTGAAAACTGACCCTGAACCCTAAAAATACCCCTTTACCCATGAACTGAAAACTGACCCTGAACCCTAAAAATGCTCCTTTACCCAAAATTTATCAATATTATTTAATTACCAATTAATTATTAATTAACAATAACAATAAAGTAAATATATTAGAACATTAGCTGTAATTATTTTAATAATTAATATTATTTTTTCAAAATTAATTACTTAAAAATAACACAAAATTATATATATTAAAAATGTACTCTAATTAATGTAATTAACTAATTACAATTAATTAATTAACAATTATTTACTAATACAAAATATATTCAAAATTATATTAATTCATTAACTAATTAATATTAATTAATTATCAATTAATTATTAATTAAAAATATTAACAAACATATATTAATTAATTAATTATTATTAAATTACTTCCCACCCTATTCCCCTATAAACCCACAACCCGCTACAGAATTACATTACGCAATTATTATAAAAACAAAATTCATGTAATAAAATATTTTATAACATTAATACACACTATTCACACATATTATTACATAAAAATACACTATAAAATATTATATATTATTAAAAAATCGATATTTTTGCTATCTATATTTTATACAGTCGATATTACTTCACTTACCTGAAAAACGATATTTTTGTAGTCGATATTATGTCCAGTCGATATTTTGTCCAGTCTATATTTAAAACTCGATATTATGTCCAGTCGATATTTTGGAGTCGATATTTTGTCTCTATACCTTCCCAGAGAAATGGTATAGTACACAAATATAAATTGTATGTATATTATAAAAAGAATAAATGAAACAAACCTCACTTTTTAAAATAAAGGCTAAAATAACTTATTGCTCCATCTTAAGGAAGGAAGAGATAGCAAATTTCTGATTTCTCATCTTAATAGCTTGATATTGTCGAATGAAGGTAAAAAGAAATTCTCTTGTGAACTTCCATAATTCTCGCAAATACTGTATTTGCTACTACACTAAACAGAGTTTTCTGCGTGTGGCTATTTACGTTAAAATATTGACTTTTAATTTGTTTTGAGAAAAAATAAAAGCTTGCTACCATCCTTTCTGTTTTAAAATCACACAGAAAACTGTTTTTAAAGTTAACTCGTGAGAACATGGCACATATGTTTCCAGCACCAATTGGAATTCTCAAAAAAATATTGGCAGTTTGTAGGGGATTTTTTTTTACTTTGGAATTAGGTGCAGGCCAGTCTCCGCCTCCTCTATCTACACTTTGTATAGTTAAATGATGTGTTTTTAAATCATATTATTATAAACCCTGGTGGTGAATCTACTGTATTTAGATGGATCTAGAGGTAAGGTCTACACTACAAAATAGTAGTCACTTTTTCAGGCTGGTGCTCAAACCTAGAGGATAGTAAGTACTTTCTAATCTAATTATTAGCAAATACCTTGCCAAATCCTCCTGTAGCTGGTAGGGAGGGTTTTGTGTCTTATTTACAAGGGCATTGGAAGTCTTTGAAGGGAGACGTACTTTAGGATATGTCTGCCACTTCCCAGGATTAAAGATGTGATGGCCATGTTCAAAACTGAGCTACAGGGACGAGAAAGTAGTTGAGCACCAGAGAACATGTGAAAAGGAAAGAGAGAGGAATAAGGAAAGAAAAACATGGGAGAAGGGTAATGGGGACACCAATAAATATTGGGAGACAAGAAAGAGAATTTAAGCAGAAAGTAATGTGACATAGAATCTTTGAAATCTTGGGATATGAGCATTGGCAAAGCCAATAGGCTTGGCTTATGAATGAAAGTGCCTATTGTGTTACTGATGGGTTTAGACAGTTGACATGTCCTCATATATGCACTCTGCCACTCATATTTGAACTCATGCATTCATTCAACCATCCACCGACTCATTATTGCATTCTCCCTCTGTTATAGCCGTGATAAAACACATACGCTCCTCAAGATATAAAAGATAAATTAAAAAGGATACAGGCAGAAAAATGAAAACATGCTGCTTTCTAAACCCAGCAGGCATATGCTTACAATAACAAAACTAAATATACCAACAGTTGTCCATCTTGCAAAGGTAATGAACATATCCTATCATTTTTTAAAGCTCTGGCATGGCCACAGACAGAAGAAGGTTGACAGAAAGGCCCTCTGCATCTATAGCTTTTTACATTGATAGATTTTTGTATTCGATTTTTTTTATTACAATATATTGGCAGACAGCTAAGCCAGGCAGGTCTTCCGGAGACATTCTAACAAGAAATATTACAGTGGAAATGTTCGACCCCTAGGGTTGTCAGGGGGGCAAACAACACCAAAATCATTCCTCTATCAAGATAATCTGTGAGATTTTATATGACAAAATAGCCATCTTTAGGCTTTATTACAGAGTATTAACATTGCATCATGAAATTCCTATTGGGTGTAACGTATGCCTTACACAATCAATATGTCAGACTTACCGCTCGAAGCTAGGGCTGATTGCGAGTCTAACAATATGTGTGAATTATGAGTGCACAAACCATAGATTGCTTAAAAACAACAAGAAAATGGTGCCTTCTTAAAACACTGCTGGCATAGTACCTTCGACAAAACACATAACATTTCAGAGCCAACTGGATTAGGTCTTTTTTTTGGGGGGGGGGGGGGTGGATGCAGAGCAAATTTTTTGTAAGGGCGAAAGGCTTCCTATCTTGGATCTCACTGGACATGCTCCTTGTTGTTTTTGAAGCCCACTGGGGTATTAGAACAGTGCCTCCTCACCAGTCTAAGGGAGACAGGCAGCTAGCTGGGGGCAGCTATGACTAGTGAGTGGAACAGGGGGGCTTATTTACAAGCCCCTTGCTCGACCAGTGCGTCACTTTTAATATGGAAAAAAGTGGCAGACTGGCGGCGCAAGGGGCTTGTAAATAAAATAAGCCCCAGGGTTTTTACTGGTATCCTTGGTATCTTCAGGAGAGGAGGCAATTGACATCCACTCTGTAAAATATGCTAGACTCTCCCGTAACTAGTCACTTCCCCTTAACTAGTTTCGTTCAGTACCATGTATGTATGCTTTATTTGTAACAAGTACCTTCTTCTAACTCACGCTGTATTCTTATGTGGTGTTAGCCGGTGAGTGCAGTATAAGTTGGAGTTTATCTCCAGGTTGCCTTCTGATTTTGTCTCCCCCCACACAGAGTCCCTCTACAGTGCCCTGACACCCATCTTGGAGAATCCACACTCATCCCTAGCAAGACGTGAGTCCTTCCAGAGGACACAGTACCTAAACCTGCTTATGCTTGTTACAGACTTGTCTGTAGCTCTGCAGAACTTTGATCAACTGATGGTTGATTTAACTGTTATGTCTTCCCTTAAACTCACGTTATGTGGCCTGGCCATCTTTGGTCGTGCAATGACAACCCCATCAAAAACCCATCAAATTATGTATAGGATAGGATGTGTGCATTGTTATGTTACGTGAATTTGTAGAGCGTGGCTAATCACCTGATTGAAGTATCACAAGCCCAGGGATGTCTCTGAGTCCTACCTCGACATATATGTGAGGTATTAACGTGAAGGAGATGGGGAAGTAAGAGTTAAGAAGGATTTGTTTGAGTTCTCATTTTTAGAAGCTGCAAGACAGAGTTTAGTCCAGAATGTAGGTGGGATAGAATTCCAGACTCTATGTGCACAGCTTGAGAAGGTCTATATCGAGTTTTAGTTTTTTGAAGACCGCTGTGTCAAGAAGCAAAGTGTCAGAGCTGGTGAGCTGTAGAGAGTCCTCTTCCCCTGCAGTTCAGATTTTTGGATCAGGAACATACTGCCATTATTGGCTGCTACAACACAATTACTACCCTGCTGGTGCTTTCCCCTACCAAGAAATGGCAGTGAAGTAGGAAATGCCACCAGTCAGAAACACTCCTTGGTGCTGCACACGATTCCTACAGATAGTTGGAAAAATGGTGGTTGAGGTTTGTGTTTCACATTACCACATTCTTCAGGGAGCTTAGTCAAGAACCTGGATGGCTTGCAGGGCACAGTCAATCAGCAGATTGTAACGTGCTCAGTCTTTGGCCAGGCAGGTTGGAAGTGCAGTGCACCAGAGGTGAGGCCGTATCAGGAGAGACCTCAGTGGTAGTTCTACAGGAGTAGTACTCTTTAACATAATCTTACATGCCTCTGTTAGCCAGTCCAGAAATGTCCAACTCCCAAATAGTAAACACACTGTCCTTTCTGTTTGTGCTAATTGTGTTGAATACTCCCACAGTGTTCCCATTTATTCCACTTTTAGATGTTTTGAGGACAATTCCCAAACTTGTGTTATAGTGCCTAAAGAAATTCAACAGGAGCACTTTATACTTTATGCACTCCAAATGCATTTGTGAATAGGCCTCCTAACGTCTGTCTAGCCAGTCCTCTTTCTGTGCTAAGTTGGTGTTGGCAAACCTTTGCCCAAGGGATACAATGACTTCTCTCCGAGTGTGCATGTGCCGGTTATATGTCCATGCAGGTGGGCAAGTCGTAGGCATCTTGCATAGGCCTACATGGTCTCTGTCTTGCTCTACTATCTTGAGTAGACATTATGCTTCTGTAAGTCATTACCAAACATGGGACGTCAATTTACAAACGTTACTAAGGATTCTGTATGGTCCTGTTATGTGCCATCTGTGTCCACTGGCGGACTCGGAGCGGAGGAGGTCCATGCGGTAAGTCGTGAGGGGGTGACACCACGAGTTACCCGCACCGGGTGACACCAACCCTAGTGACGCCACTGGATAAATGAACCAATGTAGGACTGCTATGAATTAATTACTAGGGTACTAGTACAATTTTCGAAATCTGTCTTGTGGATATTGTTTTGTAATTCGTCAAATGTGTTGTGTAAAAAGAATGTATTTATTTGTATGTAAAGAATCAACTTTTATATGTATGGCAATGCATAAACCTCGGACAAATGTTTGTAAGGCGGTGAGGAAAAGATCCACAGTAAGTGTGTTGCCCCAGAGGGCTGCACCACTTGATTACCTACAGGTGCCCTTGATTAACTGGTAAGAGAATGGTGGTCAATCACTTAGACTATCAGTACGCATTTGAGTCCCCATTACATAAATGTTCATTATTCCAAAAGGTCAATTATCATGCCGATATTTTTTTAATCGTCGTTTCAAGGAAAATATGTGTTTGAAGAGGAATTGTATTTGGGTTGTTGTCACGTTCATTTATAATGTGTTTTGGCAGGCTTGAATTCTGCTTAAAAATTCGGATACTGAAAATAATGTTGTTTCCTCCTGAAAAACCCGGAATCTGGTCCCCAGGGCAGAGGGAGCCGGGGTGTGGGCGTGCTGTGTCTGTTCGGAGGCGGCGGGGCCCCCCACACCCCGAGTGGCTCGGATCCGCCTGGCCCCCCTCAGCTCTTTGGGCTACCACGTGATGGCGGCCGGTGTGTTAGTTACAACAAACCAAAGTGGGAATAACGCGGCGCCCTCGGTCCCCACACTCCCCCTGCGGCCACAGTCCACACCCCCGCACTCTTCTGCACCCGCCCACGGGGCCCCCTCCCCCGGGGAGACCCTCCCCGGCCCGACAAACCGCCCTCAACAGGCCGCCCCCCTCCTCAGCGGCCCCGCGAGCCTGGGGTGCTCGCCTTAAAACCCCCCTTTGGGGAGCTTCCCGAACACCCCGGTGGGCGAGAGGGGGGTCGTTGTGTCGGGCTCCGCCCGCAGCACGGACCCCACCCGCTGGGGCGGCCGCAGGGGGCGCTGTGGCGGGGGCAGAGCCGTTAGAAGGGGGTCGAAGAAACACAAGTGAAGGCGGCGCGCGCGTGGCGTTTGCGAATGTTGATGTTCTCAACGCGGTCCGCCGGCCGTCTATAAAAGGAGCGGCGACGGGGGCGGAGCTCAGTCTGAGGGAAGTGGCCGAGCGGGAAACAACGGCTCAAGGACGGGAGGTGGCCTGACAGAGAGTTCAGTCAACACTGACAGGAATTCTCCACAGATTTTCATCCTACACCGTTCCTGACGAGGTAGGGATGGACCGGGACTCCGACGACGACCTTTCGGCTTCATCATCTTCCGAAGACTCCGACATGTCTGAGGACGAGAAGCCGAAGCAGAGCCACAAGGCGCCGGCCTCCTCCGCCGCTCCTCCCAAGAAGAAGAAAAAGAGCAAGAAGAGCCAGCCGGGCCGCTACAGCCAGCTGGTGATCGACACCATCCGCCGGCTGGGCGAGCGCAACGGCTCCTCGCTGGCCCGGGTGTTCAACGAGGCCAAGAAGGTGCCCTGGTTCGACCAGCAGAACGGCCGCACCTACCTGCGCTACTCCATCAAGGCGCTGGTGCAGAACGACACCTTGCTGCAGGTCAAGGGCACGGGGGCCAACGGCTCCTTCAAGCTCAACCGCAGGAAGCTGGAGGGCATCGCGGAGCCGGCAGCCGCCAAGCCCCCGCCGTCGGGCAGCCCGAAGAAGAGTCACAAGAAGAAGGTCCCCTCGGCCGACGAGCCCAAAAAGAGCCACAAGAAGCGCCTGCCCGACCCCTCCTCCTCCTCCCCTCCGCACAAGAAGAGCCACAAAAAGAAGTCTAGCAAGAAGGACAAGTCTGCCAAGCTTGGCCTGCTCAAGATGCCAAAGTCCAAGGTCTGAGGCGGCCCGGTCTACATGGACATCCCCGTATGATGTCATGACTCCTATATGATCGCCCATCCCCCGGGCTCGGCATGCGAAGCCTGCTTCCGCCCACTTTTTTGTTTGTTTTAAAAACATTCGTTTACTGCAACGGTTTAAATTACTATTGACAATTAAATGTGCACTGAAGTGTTGCCAGCTCCTCGGCAATAGATCGACTGGGCTCTGCCCGTGCCACGGTCCAGCTTTTTAAGAACCAGTGCCGCCCCTCCCATTGGTTGTCATCTCCGTGGGGGCGTGGCGCAGTGGCCTTCGCCCCCTGCAATTGGCCGTGCGGGGAAAAACCTGACTCGGAGCCTGGATCCCGCGCGTAGCGTCCGTTTCCATGGCAACAAGCCCGCGCGACTATCCGGTGCCTGTTATGAGAACAGTGTGTTTGTGCCTGTTATGAGAACAGCGTTTGTGCCTGTGATCAGTGTGCTTTTTATTTGGTGTACGAATTTTACATTCCGAGACATCCAAGATGTCAATGTTACAAGCCTGAATTAAAAAAAAAAGTGAAATCAGCCGTGTTCTGTGCTTAACAAAATGGCGCGATTGACTTGATTACACTGCGTGTACTTTTATGCGTAGTATCATAGCTGGGTCCAGTTCATGGCTTAATTTGTACAGGTGACCGTGTACTAACCGCCGAAATCCACATCTGGTTTACAATTCAAAATTATCTATGCAAGCTTCGCGTTTTGGTTTCAGAGATCACGTTTGGATAGTATTTTGTGAACCTCTACTGCTCGTCCGTCTCCTCGATCCATTTCCCTTTCAATTTCAAAATGTCAACGACTGTTTTATGTTTCCATATTACAGTATCTTTCTACTTCCAGTACAGCCTCTGCAGTTGCAACCAGATGGCATTCTTAAATATTTTCGTAAATGTTCACCGCACGTTGTTATTGCTGTTTGACAGTTCAGTTTTTTTTTTTAATCTTCATTTACACCCATGCGAAGTGCTACTTGTATAGAGTAGCAAACGTGAACAGCTAAGAGGCAGGGTTAGAAGGCACCCAGTGGCTGTTTATTAGACTTTAATTCTAATCCAAAGGAATTAGCTTCGAAGTAGCTGTCCATGCTTTAAGTGGGGTAGATCCTGCAGGGACTCAGATGCTCGAGTAGTTAAAAATGACTTTGAATCGAATCACTATTGTTTTAATGCGGCCTGTGACGTGAATTTGGTGAACAGAGTAGTCTCTAGGTGAGTTCTGGTAGAATGTTTGAGGGAGACCGAAGGCAGTGCTTGTTTCTCACAGTTCCTCTTGGTGGATCATGGAGTCGTTCAGGCTACATGAAGACCCAGTCCTTGGTCCATGGAGAACTCGCAATGATTTTCACTTATGTGACATTTGTAATTGTGTTTCTATGGCAACGTTTGTGAGAGGTATAAAGATGTTCAAATATTGGTAGCGCCAAAGTAAAAGAAAAAGCAGAGGGAATGGGCCGGTTGTTAAGTGAAGTAGATAAACAGATGTATCTGAAGGAGGGCAGAGTGAAAAGACATTTGCTGAGGAGACAAGATGCAGCCTTCTACTCGGTGGTGGTTGCCACCGAGTAGCACAGGTGAGGCGGGGGAGATTGAAAAATAAACGAAAATGCGACTTAACTTGCTGCTTGACCACTGCCTTGTCTCTGAGGCAGGAAGCAGAGGCGCCTCTGAGCCAATCACATCGCTGAAATGCAGCCTTGTGACAACGACAAGGAGCCTGTGCATGTTACGCAGCCTGGTGGGGAACTTGCAAAGTGCGCCAGACTGTTGGGCTCGCCAAACCTTTCTGCTCACTCAAGTGACCCCAATTCCTACCCTGCTGGATGTGGCGACAGCCGTGCCCTGCAAATCTGCATGACCAAGTGAAAATTAAAATAATGTAGTTTTATTTTTCCTCTTTCCGCTGCATAAAATACAGTGGGGGCGGTGGCGCTCCTCCACTTAGTATGGGCTTGCTAGGAACAACAATGGATGCTTGTTGTGGATAACTTGTGTTGGTGCTACTTCAGTTGTATTAAAAAAGTGGGTGCGGCCAAATAAACGTAACAATCTGTTCCAGGAGGCATGGCCTATGTAAATAAGCTGTGGCATAACATCTGTAAACTACATTTATTTGCTCCACATAGCATTCACCTGATCATCATTTAGGTATTCCTGTTTTTTTCTATTACATTCAGGTGTATGGCATAGGACATACTCTTAAAAGAATCCAGATCTGTTGTATTTGACAGTGCTTATTAGCAATGTCTCATCACTCCTGGTCTTTCCTATGGACTATTTTCTGCTGCACCCACACATGTGGGTTGTGGTGTTATGGCAGGAGGTGTAAGGAAGTGGGCGGAGGGCAGGGGGTTGATGGGCTGCTAACAATTATGCTGAGGTACATTAAGTGATGATTACATAGTCTTTAACAAGACTACTGGCTGTCCGGGCCATTATTTTAACATACAAACTTGAATGAGGCCACATCCAGTGAACGCATGGTGCAGAAGTTGAAGAAATGGTCTTCCACTCCAGATCGTCTTTCTCCAGGGTCCCCACCAAAATGCAAAAAAGGGCTAGAGAGTTTGCACAAGGAAGGGAGATGCAGAGTATTTTTCAAGACTTTTTTTTCTTCAAAAGCAGAAGGCAGGCCATAGTGGGAAACATAGCTTTGTAACCTTTGAGGAGCACCCATGTAAATGTACATTATCAGAGTTAAAAGTGCCCTGCTAGTCTGAAATGTGGTGCCAGAAGATAATGAGGACATATATAAATGTGTTCAGATCTGCATCTGTGGGATACGGCTAAGACACAGGTATAAATGCTGGAGTTGAACCAATGGGGTCCAACCACAGATTGTTTTCCAGTGGAAGGGGGGACTTGAAACTGAAACAAGTAGGTAGAAGCAACAAAGGCTGCGTTAGCGATACACTTGGCTGATCCATAAGCTTTAAAATAGGGGGTTCCATCTAAGGTCGAGACGCCCAGTCCAAACAAGATTTTGAAAATAACCACCAATTTAGGAAATATATTCCATTTTTGTTCATTGTATATCCGTGTGTTTCCTCATCATGTGGCAGAGGTCCAGCCCTCCTGTACTGAGATATCAATACCATCTGGGTCATAACTTCACTAAAGGGCATATTTATGGAGGTTTTGCTTCGCCCTTGCCCGATGCACAGGGGGCCAAGGGCGATGCAAAGCCTAAGTCAGATTTGTCAAGCCACGTACTGTCACCTTGCGTGGCCCTGCATAGCTCAATAAACACAAAGGAACGTATCGCAAATCTCTGTGTTGCACTACTCTGCACTGGGAAGGCATTCCTTGGGTGTTTCCATTCACCCATCTATGGATTTTGGCTTATTCCCAGATTAACTAACACTGACAAACCTGAGAATGGGTCAAAATTCTACGGCTCCCCAGAGGAAGTGTACTGAGGAGAAATCGTTATTTCTCCTCGTTACTTCATAGAAACAGGAAAATGCCTCTCAGATTGTTTTTGTTCCGGACGGTGTTCCTTCTTTGCAAAACAATCCTGCTTTCATTGCAGGCACCCTTGCACCATGGTACATGGGTGCTTGCTTTGGAGCCAGGCAGCGAAAAAGGCACCAGAACAAGGGAAGGACAGGTATGTGTTGTATTATGTTAAATATGGTGCATTTTCGCCCTTTCAAGCTGCACTTGCTGTTCTGTGTGAAAGCTATATAAATATGCCCTAAAAAGTTTAGGAGTCGCTAAGTAAAAAAGCAGGAATATTGGGTTAATTTACTACAAACTTAAAAAAATTACTTTTTCTGTTCACAAAACCCATGTAATATGAACATAAAATAATCTGCTGAGCTTGCCTTCCCAGCGATGTATTGTTTCTAAATGAAACTAGACCAGCATCACTGCCTACTTCAGGAAACGCATCACCTCTTTGTCATTCCAGCTTGCATTGTTTCTAAATGAAACTAGACCAGCATCACTGCCTACTTCAGGAAACGCATCACCTCTTTGTCATTCCAGCTTGCAATGAAAGCAATACAAGCATTGGCAAAGCCAATAGGTCTCACCTTTATAAGACGAGAGCAGAGCTGTTTGCTTTGCTAATGTTTGTCTATAAAATATTCTCTAAAAAAAATGAGTAAAAGAAGAAAACATTTCAAAATACTGGACTAAAGCATCCATGTTATGGTATCACAGAATTGTTCAGTAAATTCAGTGGGGTTTATTTACAAGCCCCTTGCGCTGCCGGTACATCACTTTTTCCCAAGTTAAAAGTGGCGCATCGGCGGCGAAAGGAGCTTGTAAATAGGCCCCAATGTTTTCAATCTTTATAAATGGAATGTTTTAGTTTTCAAATACTTTTCACTCCGGAACCTCTGAATAGGAATTAACAAGACTAAGACAGTGCCAAAAAGAAAGGGAAATGCTTGCCAACAGCTAATTTACTTTCCACAGGATTCAGACATTTGATCATCTGTAGTAGCCTTGTGAGCAGATTTATGGGTCCCCAGGAGTGGTGTCATGGTTACTTCTTCCTCCAATGTCAGCTGAGTGCAGCACACACTCCTTCCTCCCCCCCCCCCCATGGCATTAAAGCTTTGTGTGCCAAAGCTTGTTTATCTGTGCAGTGTGTTAAAAGCAAGAGATGTGACAAAAACAACAAATATGCCCCAGCAAACAAACTGGGCAGTATGAGCAATTGGCACAGGCTCGCACCCGGAGAGTCAAATCAATTAACTTTATTCTGTGTGTATGAAACAACCACAAAAGTATATATAAAAACACATTAAGTTACATATGATTAAAATCAGATAAAAACACGTTGAATGGCACTTGTTAAACAACATGGGGTCAAAGTTAATCACGACATAAGAACACATACAATGTCCATTAAAAAAAGCAATACAGTTTCGTCAAATCATCAAGGGCTCGGCGCTATATTGGAACAATTATATTTTACGTATGTGCATTTATAATAAAGAGCGCCACATGGAGACACCCTGGTATCAGCAGTACCATTTTACTGCAGCAATACGCTATCCATTGCCATATGCAAGCAGGGGTGGTTTTAAGTAATAACTTCTAAACCCAGAATAAAAGTCACAAAACAACATAAAGTGCACAGTGCTCTGGTTACTCTGTACATCGCATGGGCAAGAGAACCCGTCTGAAGGACAGGTTTTTATTGTGGGAAAGGGCGGCTAAATGATGGACAATTCCCAATCTGACTAGGACAAAACAGTGCATAAGATTGGGGATCTAAGGTAGATATTCCTGACAACCAGCTGCTGAGGTAAGTGTTAAATAAAACATGACAGGTGATTTCCTACTTTCCCTAGTAAACTGGATTTCCCTCTTGTTATTCATACAAATTTCTCTAATAGACAACTTACTAAGTGATAAAACTTGTAGGGGGTTGGTCCGGACTGACATATTAAACAAGTCACTATACACAGAATTAATGTAACTTAGCCAGGGGACCGTCATGGCATTATCCAAGGTAAAACAGTCTTGTATAATTGCTTTTGTAAAACTAGTTTCTTCTTTGAACCATATAGAGTGCCATAGCAATATGGGACGTGATGCCACTATATCTGTGTGGTCCTGGAGCCCTACTTCTCTATGAGTAATCTCAGATAAAGTTGAAATAGGCAGACTAAGAAGACATTTGAGAAAGCCATTTTCCTTAGTCTGCAATGCTTTGCAACCGTAGGGGCCCCACACACCAGCCCCATATGTTGCGGTGGATACAACCCTTTGCCCTAGAAACTGCAGACATCTTCTTGACCAGCCTTGAACCCAGCTTGGCTGAGAATCTGAAAGTAGCATGGCTACTTCTATCTATTTAGCCCCTGACATTGGTAATTTGACGAGTCCATGAACCGTTACCAGAGAAAGTGATGCCCAGGTAGCAGAATGAATCGTCAGAAGTCACTGGTGACTTGTCCATAAAAAAGATTCTAAGTTTTTTAACCCTGGGCCTGCATACCATTGTATAGGTTTTACTTTCACTAATCATTAATTTCCAGGCGGCAATAAAGTCTCTAAAGCATCCATTAAACGTTGCAACCCCACAGGGGTCCTGGCTAGCAGGACAGTGTCATCTGTGTACAATAGTACCAGAGTACGACGCCCGGCCACAGGAGTGTCAAACAGGCAGGTCAACGCAATATTGGGGAAGCAGCAGGGCCAGGCAGCATCTAAAGGAGGTCTCAGCCAGCATCAAGGTGTGGCACGTGCCCAGCCTCACGACCAGTTGTTAAAATTTGCAATGGTAAATTACCCTGTATGGGAGACACAGATAGAAAGTTGTTTCTTTTCAGACCTATTACAAAATGTCCTTGTAACTGGAACTACTCTTGAGGCATGTTCTGTGGATTCTCTCCATGCATGCTGCGGTTTCTTCATTGAGGCTGAGGAGCATCACCCTCCTACTAGCCCGCGTAGCAAATGTGAAAAAAAAATGGCAATTAAATGATTTTATTGCCATTTTATTTTTTACCTATGCGCAGCCTGTCCGAGCCGAGTGTGAAGCGGGGGTGTCCATTGCTGCAGATTAGCAGCATGGAGGATTAGTGTCCAGAAACTCCAGTTTAAAGTGTGACTGTTACTTTGGCCGGATGTCTTGCAATGGCCAATCTGACATGCGCACTTTAAAGCTCTTCAATCTGAATTGTGTTAGGCAGTTGTGTGGAGAGCAAGCACAGGCTTCCAGGGTCTGAAGGAGTGTCCAGCCAGCCTATTCCATCCAATCCTGGCACTTCCCTCATGCTAGTTATTAGTAGCATGAGAGCAGTGCCTGGATTGGTTAAGGGAGTTAGCTCTCCGACTGCAAAAAAACACCAAGGATACGCAGCCCGTGGGTAACTAACATTTCATTGTAACTAAAATGTTTGTGTAATGCATGTCAGGGCCTTAGTTTCTGAGTTTATAGTGCATGACACTTGTTTTATTTAATCTGCCATAAGCATTAACTGCTTTCAACTATGATTTCTTTTGTTTTCCATGTAGCTAGCCTATTCTCTCATTGTAGGCCTCACTCTGTGGCAGAAGACCCCTGCATGCAACTCATTTGCTCACTCTTTTCTATATCGTCATATTCTTTCCTCCAAACTCTTATGACAAGAGCTGGAATGCATCTTCCTGTCAATGCAGATCTCACCTTCCTGACCTGCTAACCAAGCCCTACATGAAAACACCCACTATCAGAAGTTCACACAACCAACCATAAACAAGAAATGGGCCAACTGTCGCAGATCTGCAAATAGACTAGACAATTGCTCCCATGCAATCAAATTGTAGCGCCCCTGAAAATCTGTCACATTACTGCCCTTCACCCAGCCATCCAGTGACCTGCAAAACATATCTACACATTCCAACCAAGTATTGGCATCGGGTTGTTACTGCAAATGAACTGATCCCTGTACTTTTCAGGAGTGAGACCATGCTTAGTGAGAAGGGCGTCCTTCATGTCTGGATAGAGGAGGTGACACCCCTTACCCAAAGCTAGTTTTCCGCAGGGACCCCATTCATGTGTATCACTGCCTTATAACCCTGAAACCACCTTTGTATATGTCATCCCCCTTCTTGAATTCTTTGCCTACATTCTTAGGGATGGGCACAATCCTGTCTGCCTGTCTTGACGGGTTGCTGCTACCATCTGAGCTGGCTCTACTCCTCTGATCCAGCTCCGTTATCCTGAACTCATGCTCTAACATCAACAGTATGAGTATTGCTATATCTGGATTATTCTCCACAATTGATTACCATTAATATTTGCACCAAGGATCGAGTTCCGTGTCACGTGACATTGCATAACTGTAAGCTACACTCTGATTGGTGGACTCGATCGCGGTATTTTAGTTCCTAAAATCAATTGGTTAATCCATGTGTGGGTTCGTTGCTAGGTACTGTTGTCAACAAACCATTCGCAGGTCGCCCCTGGGGGCAATATCCATGATGTGATATATTCCAAGTCCTAGAAACATTTACATGATGTCTCGTATATCACGGAGATTTTCTATGTAAATAAAGTGGAATACATTGTCCATGCCCCAGTGGGCTAGTTCTTTCTCCATGATCAATAATCCAGGATATGTCTAATATTAAGTTCATGGATATTACTGGAATGTGCCATCCCTGCCCCAGTGGGCTTGTCTTGGAGATAATCCATATTAAAGCCACAAAGTAACTCATGATTTTGTTTCATTCTCGACCGTCCCAGAACCTCCAGTGACATCTAAAACAATAAAATTACTTTTATAATCAAACAGATTGCAGACACTTCAATGTGCGAGCTATTCATACATGATTTTCATTCATATAGATGTACAGTCAATTCTTCACTCATGTTTAATCCATTCGGGATTAAACATGCAAAGTCAATAATGTATTTTGATTCTAATTTTCTCAGGGATAGTTCACGATTACCACCTCTGACACCCAAATCAACACTGTCAATTACCACCATACGGACTTGTGTTTCATCCTACATGTGTTGTTCGTAAAAATGTCGTGCTATGGAGTATTGTTTGTTGTGGCTGCGAATGGCGCATAGATGTTCTAATACCCTTTTCTTTGTCTCATGCTTCATACTGCCAACATACCATTTATTGCATGGACAGATTAGGACATAGATGCTGTAAGATGTATTGCATGTCAATTTTTTCCTGATGGTAATTTCCCTTGATGTATTGGGTACTGTTAATGTTGTGCAGTCACTACTATTTTTGCATGCTTTGCACTTACGGCAGCAACTGAAACCAGGTGTTCTGTTCCTCTCATTTTTATATTTCGATGTTACATAGTTGTGACTCAACTCATCTCCTAGCGATCTTCCTTTTCTAAAGGTGATCTGGGGATTATCCCTCAGAAAACCCTTCAAATGGTCATCTGTTTTGAGGACATGCCAGTGTTTCAAGAATATTTTACGAATTTCCCATGACTGTCCTGAAAATGTGGTAATGAATCTGATGTTTTCTGCTACATCCAAATCCTTTTTAGGATATAACAATTCTTCTCTAGTCTTAGAATCAACACGTGCTACAGCCTTTTCGATTATTTTCTTGCTGTAGCCCCTATTCAAGAATCTCTGACACATGATAGTTTCCTCAATCTTAAATGCTTCCTGTGTACTACAGTTTCTCTTGGCGCGTAGAAGTTCACCGTATGGAATACTGTACACTAGGCTTCTGGGATGACAGCTAGTAGCTCTTAAAATGCTGTTTCCAGCTGTACTTTTCCTGAACAATTTAGTAGTTAGCTGGTTCTCTTTAACCTCCAGTGTTACATCTAAGAATTATATCACCTCCCTGCTTATGTGTTCAGTGAATTGTAAATTGAGGGAATTCTTGTTCAGTTTGTCAATAAAAGCTTTCGCTGAAGCTGCATCACCACACCAAATGAAAAAAATATCAATGTATCTCAGCCACAGGGCCACATTGGAAAATTCCGCCATCTCCATGACGACCTGCTCCTCCCACCAGCCCATGAATAAATTCGCGTAGCTGGGGGCGAAGCAGGTCCCCATGGCTGTGCCCTGTGACTGACGATACACGATGTCATCAAAGTAAAAAAAGTTGGTCAGACAAAATTTGATATATATATATACACAACTGGATGTATAACAATATACATCGGACCTACAACCTAGTGTGATTGTGTTTTTGAATTAAGACAATTAGTTGGCCAGAGAATAATTTCTCATTAATAGGTTAATTCAGGTTTCCATTAGCTATAGAAATAAGTGTTGTTGTATCTATTCTGCTGCATTATTTTTGCTTTTGCAAGGTTTTCTGGCGCAGCGTAAATTCTACTCGACCTTTGAAAATCTGCCCCTAGGAGTGTCAAGGATTTGAAAATCTGACAATAAATATAATTTCATTGATTATTATTTTATTGCCAGAGACAGTTCCTCGATCAAGGCTGTTGTGTACAAGTGACTTGCAGTCCTCCCATTGCTTACCATTCATTGGCTTCTTTGTCACTCTTCTTTGGTGCCTCCTTATTGGCCAGCCTAGGCCAAGCGTCACTTCCTTTCCTTTTTGTGGGTCATGGAACAAGCGCAGATTGATTCAACTTAATCAGTGCCCATATGCTACTCGCACTGTTATTCAGGTAGTATTTCGTCTTCCCCCCTCCAACTCCACCTTGTTTTCCCATTCCTCGATTGTCAGTGTTGCACTCCCGACACACACCCTCCCTCTTTGTTGTCGTCGTCCTCCCGCCAGCAATAAAAACAAATCGATATGACGCGAGCAACGCTGGCCGCGTCATATCACTTTCTTTTTTTTAAGTTTCAGTAATGTTGTACAGCAGATGCTGTGCAACATGGCTGAAAGTTATTTTAGAAAGCTTCATGACACAGAGGGACCCTGAGAAGCATTATAAATATGTAGAATGCACAAAAACCAATCAAATGCTCGATAACATCCAGGAGGGAATGATGATCAAAAACACCAGAAAATCCAAGGCACAAGAAAATACCAAGTGAGCACCCAGGAGAGACTAGTAACCTCCACTACAAATAAAGAGAATGACCCAAGTGCCAATCAAACACACCACAGACCCCAAGGGAGTCTGACGGAGACCATTATCACCACATGGATGGCGTAAATATACAAAATACATCTGGCAGTAGTGATTGTCTCGCCATTCCACCGCTTTGTGCAGCTGTGCCCCAACCACTCCAGCTCTAGTCATCGACAGGACTTTCAAACACGCACATCCACATCATTCTACCCTGTCCTTTCCCTTCTTGCCCCGGTCCCACCCTAACACTTTATTGCCTGCACCTCTTGGAATCTCTTATTTCCAGCCATCTACCTCCTGCTGCTGTCTACCCTCTCTCATGGGCAGTCTGGTCCTCTCCGTGGCTATGCTGATTCTCTATCTCTCCTCTCTTTGAGGCCAGAGACGTTTTAAGGCATGGGCAAAGTGGGCTCTGGCCCAGGGCCATGGACTTTCAGCCCCCCCCCCCCCACAACCCCTGATTGCGCCAGCTCTGCCCTGATGCCCCATAATAATTCTTAAACAGATTGTTTTAAATAGCATTTCTATTTAACTTATTTTTAATGTGAGTGAAGTGTGAGAATCTATTACAGACATTTTGCAGAGACATGTTGTGTTTATCTTTCATGAAACATCCATAAACAAAGTTTCTTTACGATCAAAACAGGACCTCAAATTTGAGATATGGGAGGGTGTCAGAGAGATTATTCGTAGTAATATTACTGTGCTGCTGTTGTGTTACACTATTGAAAACACGTCCCTATCCCTGAATATTGGATGTAAACACATTTAGAATTTGGACCAGTGACCTGGCCAAATGAGGCATAAAAGAACTGAATCTGGATCATAAATTCAAACCTGATTCAAACCGGGCCCCCCAAAATACATTTGTACCAGGGCCCCCAAAATTCCTAAGATGTCCCTGTTTGAGGCTACCTTTGCTCTCTCCCTGGTTCTCGTTTCCTTTCCGTGATGATTTTATAAGTGTTGTCTATGCTGTTTTGAACTATATTTTAAGCTCCCTAAGATCACGTTCAAAACACTGAAATGTTCCTCCTCTATACCTCTGCTTCGTCACTTTACTGGATATCTGTAATTTTATTTAAGGTTTTTATAATATACTGGTTTTATTAATTATTTTAAATGTTTTTTAAATATGTATTAATTAATGTATATTCTCCTTATGATGTAACTTTTATGGCTCAATAGAGCCGAATCAATTATTTTCATTGATTCTATAAGTCCATCTGCACCATCACCCCGGCTGTGCTGATTCTTTCTATTTGATTTCTTAGTGTGCTACATTCCCGTCTCCTGCCTGTCAGTTCCTTACTCTGCTGTGCTCTCAGTTTCTCTGACTTCCTCTCTAGGACTGTCCCCTCTCTACATGGCTGTCTGTTAATTCGCCCTACTATTTCTCCCAGTATCAGTGTCCTACATTTCTCTCTCTTGCCAGCTGTGTTTTTATTATTCAGTGTTGTTTTTCTCACTCTATCTGCCTCTCACGTGAGCTGTGCCGCTTTCCTGTAGATGGATTAGTTTCTTACCCTGCTGTTTCTTTCAGTCTCTCCGCCCCCTCTTGTGGGCTGTGTACTCTCTCCCTGCTGTTTCTCCCACTCTCTGGGGCATATCTACAAGGGCATTGCGCCACAGGAATGTCACTTTTAATGACATTCCTATGGAGCAATGCCCTGTTCCATATTTAACGACACCTTGTAAATATGCCCCTTACCGCAGCAATCCGCTGAAGCAAAGGGGTGTGCAATGAGTGTTGCTGTGGCCGATCCCCCGCAACACCCATTTGACGCTGGCCACTATTTACAAGGGTTGCATAAATATGGGGCACCGCTAAAAATAAGATCAGTGAAAACCTGGTCTTAACATGGCACAACGAGGAGATCTTATTAATTTCTCCACGTTTTTGCAGTTTCTATGTGTGCTACATTATGCAGCACACATAGAGACAGCAAATCTCCACTAGTGATTGTTCATGTGCAGGAAGGTGTCCCTTCCTGCACATAAACAATCATTATAAAATGATCAGTTTTAACTTCTATATATGCTGCATTCTCAGCACACCTACAAGTTACAAATCGCCATTATTAAGTGTTTATGTGCAGGAAGGAACACCTTCCTGCACATTAACAATAACTCCCTGCAACGCAGCCACCCTTGTACTATGAGCAAGGGAAGCTGCATTGACGCTAGGCAGCTAACTTTGGCGCCAGCGGAAAAGCAGGAGTGCTTCGCATTATTGTAAATACAGTGCATCCCTGCGTTTTGAAACTGTCGGAGAGCGGCGTTAGCAATTCTGGCTTAATACCACACACAGACAGTTTCTTGTGAATATCCCCCTAAGTTCTCCTCTCTTTCCACAGGTGTGTTTTCTCACATTGCTGTTTCTTTAAGTCTCTTTCCCTTTCTGTGAGGTTTCTCACCCTGCTGTTTCTTTTAGACCCTCAGTAAGAAAGTGGCTCTGTATATACTGGACCAGAATAAGGTACAGGGTGCACAGAGTCCACAGTCCCCAGAGGTTTGACAGAGGCTAAAGTTAGATATAACCTTACTCTCTAAAGTGGTAACTTGGTCGAGCAGTAAGGCCGTATCAGAGGACAGTGCAAAGCATTTGAAGTACACACTCAGTCAGCAAATGGTCTCACACACTCAAGAACTGAACTCTAGGCCAATTGTTTTGTATCAAAATATATAGTTGTTTTATTTTTAGAACCAACAAGGTATCAAAATATACTTTCTCAGAATGAGTTACTTTAGTTAAATACTTTTCAAATAGGCAATAGACTTTTTGATTACAATAGTTACAATTGTTGCAATAGGCAGCACAATTTTAAACACAATGCAACATTGAGCTCAATGGGAATTTCTAGTTAAATGCAATTAGTACCTTTGGAGATTACTTTTCTAACCACAGGACTGGATCCTAGATTCAGCCCTGGGATATTTCCTGCAAACAGTTAAGTAAAAGCGTTTCGGTTACAGTAGTGATTTCTAAGGAATATTATTGTATTTTAAAAGTTGACAGAAACTTTTTCACATAGAATCACCAATGTTATCCTATGGGAGGAAATTCACTTAACAGGTAAGTAGTGTTATGATTACTTTTTCTTACTCAGGGTTGGATCCTGGATCCAGCACTGGTGCATCTCCTGTAAGCAGTTGAAAGAATGCGTTTAAGTCATACAGGCGATTTTTAAGTAATATTTGAAGTTTCTGAAAATCGACACTTAGAAACTTTTCTGGTGAAAACCAGACAATGGATTCCTATGGAAGGAAATTCAAGTTACTGGTAAATACAGTTAGGATTACTTTTCAGGGTCAGTGCTGGGCTAAAAGATGAAGCACTCGGTTCTCTCCTGATAACAGGCGAGGGAATCGGAATTTGTTGTTCAGCTGATTTTAGGTGAATATTTTAAAGTTTAAAAACTCCACACTTAAAATAATTTCCAAGTGTAACCAGTCACTGTTAGCCTATGGAAAAAAAGTGAGTTATCAGTTTTTGGTAAGTACTCGACTGGCAGAGTTAAGGTTCTGGGCATAGACTCAGGGGTCTCCCAGGGTCAAGTAGCTACAGTTTGTACACCCTGAGCGGCACAGGGGCAGCCGGTTGCAGAGGTAGTTAGGCCCAATATTATCCAATGAGAGGCAGGGGGCCTTCGGTTGGTGGCTGCTGGCAAGCAGGCCACGCGGCTGTGGGAGCTGGGCTCCTGGTCACTTGTTCAGGGCAAATGGGGAAGAAGGTTAGGACAAGGTTGCACTGCCAGGGGCACTCGGGCAGCTGGGTGCAGGGTGCTTTTGAGCCATCGGGCTCTCAATGTTATTCAATGGAAATCTTGGAAAGTGAACAAAGGCTGCAGGCTCGGGGACGAAGATTCTTCAGGAGCGACCAACACTTCAAGAGGTAAGTTGGGTTCTTGGAGGATAGGTAGGCACCCAAGAGTTGGGCACAGGGGACGTGGGGCACCTGGGGCACCTGGTGCAGGGGTGTCTTTTGACGTTGGGAAATCTTACCCTCTGCTGGTCGCGGTTGGAGGGGTCCCTTGCTGTGAGGCTGCAGGTGTCGTCTGGGTCGTGTAGGAGGGTCCTTGGGCACTGGATTCTAGGTCAGAATTGTGAAAGGACGTCCTCAGGGTCTTGGTCAGCTCAGGCACAGGCCGGGCTCAGCAGAGTGTGCTGGATTAGAGGTTCCTGGCTGGCACCAGGTATATTGCTGTTTGAGCAAAACCACTGCTCATGGGAGTCCCAGTCTTTAAGAGGTTCAAGGCAGGCAGATCCTCTGGGGTTTTCAAGGTTGCTGTCCGCAGGAGTCGCCGGGATTTGGCAGGAGCAGGGTCAAGGATCAACAGGCCTGTAGGGCTGGGGCTAAGTCAGTTGGTGTTGTTCTCTTGCTAGCAGCTGCACAGCGGGTCTTCTTCTTCTTGATCTTCTTTCTTGTTTTTGAATCGGGATCTGAGGAAGGAAGGTTCAGGGTGCCCCTAAATACTAACTTTAGGGGTGTTACAGGTAGGGCAAGGGCAGGGAGCAATAGGTCCCTGTCCTTGGGTGAGTACACCCCCTATCTTGCTCCTCTCCTGTGGGAGGGGGGCAGGAGCCTATCTCTGATTCAGCAGGGATCCCCATCCTCAAGATGGCCGGAGCCCGGAGTTGTGCTTCACCTCGCCTCTCCCACCTGAGGGGTGGAGTTGGCACAGGCTGGCACACTCCCTTTCTTCATTGAGGGTTTCTCGCCAGTCTTCCCGCCAGAGTGGGGTCAGAATTGGTGGGGGCCAGTAGCTGAGTGCAGAAAGTGGCCTGGAGAAGCTCACAAAGGCGGCATGCCTTTGAAGCTTCCGCTGTCCATCCTGGGGGAGGAGACCTAGCACCTCGCCCAGGATGTGCATTGTTGCAGGCCCAGGAGAGCGGATGGCTCTCTACCAAGGGGTCCAGCAACATGTCTGCTGTGTGGCAACCTAGGCAGCCTCTCAGACAAGACGTGGATTGTAGGTTAGGTTTCAGGGGCATCTCTAAGATGCCCTCTCTAGTGCATTTTACATTAAATCCCACTCTGGCATCAGTGTGGGTTTAATGTGCTGAGAAGTTTGATATCAAACGTGTCAGACTTCAGTGTAGCCATTATGGCGCTCTGGGGTTCGTAATGACAACCTCCCAGCACCATATACTCTTAATGTCATCACTGCACTTATAGTGCCCAGGAATGGCCGTGGGTACTGTAGGGGCATAGGGATCATGCACCTGTGCTCACACTCCTGGCATAGGGAACCCAGCTAGAGGGGTGACTGATGTATGCCAGGGCAGTGGGTTTGTGGGCATGGCACTCAGGGAGGTGTGCCATGTCGACTCTTTGTTTAGTTCTGCACCAGGACACTCAGCCTGAAAAGGCAGTGTGTGTGTGTCAGGGTGCAGGGCCCCTAAGGGTGGCACAACAAGTGCTGCAGCCCTTAGGGGTCTTCTCTGGTCACAATGCCCTGGGTACCCAGGGCACCATTTACCAGGGGCTGACATGTGGCCAGAGATGCCAATTGGGTTTTAGTTTCAACACAGTTTTGGAGAAGGAACACAGGCCCTGGGCACCTGATTGGCAGGAGCTCAGGGCACACTCAGTCAAAGCACATCAGCAATTCAGTAAAAAGTGGGGGCATACCATGCAAGAAAGATGGCACTTTCTCACACCCTCTGTTTTCTTCGAAGGGACTGCCTTTTTCCATCTCTGCCCGGCTGTCTGTTTTCTTACTCTGCTGTTTTTTTTAGTTTGCCTTGTTCGTCCTCCAGGGGGTTGTCACTCCCGATCTTCCTGCTTGTGGCCATACCCTTGTGTTTCTCACAATAACATAACACATGTATTTGTAAAGCACATTTTCACCCGTAGGCATCTTGGCACTGAATAACAAATGTTAATTGTTATCCTACTTAATGATACACATTTTATCAACCTCCTATGTAAGGTTGAGTGTGCCTGCCGGGATTTGAACCTGTGAGCATGAGGTCAAACACAGGCCCCTATAGTGGATGCATCAGTCCACTAAGCTGCCAGATCCAGCTGGGGTATCTGCACTCTTGGGCCTCCCCTTCCCTTCTTCTCCCTTACTATCACCCTCATTATCCGCAAGTATCGCTCAGTCTCCTTGCCCTCTTGGAGCTGTCCTTCTTCTCCTTACTCTCGTGTTTTTCTTAGTTTTCCTATCCCACTTAGACCTTGTTGTACTTACTCCCACCTCCACACTGTAGCCTTATCGTACTACCTCACAGTCTCTCTAGCCCTCTTTTACACCTGTGTCTACTGTGACTGTTTCGCTTGCTGTCCGTGTCCATACCATGTTGTTTCTCTCTGCATCTCACAGCAGAGCTCTTAAGTGTCCCAGTCCATGAATGAATAGCTCATCCAGACAAGGTTTTTAGGTCTTGCCTATGACCACATATGTGCTCTCCCATGCAAGACTATAGTGTACAAAAAGGGGCTTGCAGCCTGCCCATTATTATTATTATTATTTTTATTATTAAAGGGGTTTGTAAAGCGCCTGGTGACGCCTCCCGGCGTGTCCCCGCGTTGTGGAGATCGAGTCAAGGGAGGAGAAGGGGAAGGGGAATCTAAAGGGCGAACAGATGTGTTTTCAGCAGTTTTCTGAAAGAGGACTCATTATTAGCTAGTCTAATGTTGATGGGAAGGGTGTTCCATCTGTTGGCTGCTAGAGAACGGAAAGAGCGACCTCCCATTCTAGCTTTTTTTGTGCGCGGAGTCTTGAGCAAACCCATTCCCTTGGAACGAAGGGATCTGTTGGGCTCGTAGGGCATGGCTAGATCGGACAGATAGGATGGAGCTTTCTGAGAGATAATCCTATAGCACCAGAGAAGTGCCTTGAATAGGATTCTCTTCCTGATTGGCAACCAATGGAGGGTAGCCAAGGTGGGCTTAGAAGGTGCTCTTCTGGGAAGTCTTAGCACTAAACGTGCAGCTGAATTTTGTAAGACCTGCAATCTTCTGATGTTCTTTTCGGAGGTACCCAGCAGAAGCACATTGCCGTAGTCTATACGGGAGGTTATAAGTGCCTGAGTCATGGTACGCCTGGAATCTAGAGGGAGAAGATCCAGGGTACGATTGAGAGTTCTCATGACTCCAAAGCACTTTCCTACAGTTTTCTTAACATGGCTATCGTACGAAAGTTTGTTGTCAATCCAGACGCCTAAGTTCTTCGCTTCCCGACTGGGAGTGGGTAGAGGCCCCAGACAGGGAGGCCACCAGTCTTTGGTCCAGTTAGTGTCCTTACCTCCTATTATGAGTACCTCAGTTTTTGCGCCATTTAGTTTGAGGCAGTGCTTAGTCATCCAATCTGCGAGATTGATCATGCAGGATTTGAAGTTGTCAGCATCAGAGGTGGGGGCTTGGGACAAGGAGATCAACAGTTGAGTATCGTCGGCGTAAGAGACAAGCTCTACGCCGTACGATAGGACCACCTCTGCCAACGGCGCCATATAGAGGTTGAACAGGGTGGGACTCAGGGCAGAGCCCTGAGGTACCCCCTGTTCTAATACCATGCTGTCCGAGAGAAAATTTCCTCTCTGGACCTGAAAGCTCATGTTGGTGAGAAAGGCTTTCAGCCACCCCAGAGCCTCTTTGGTGACCCCCGCTTTGTTTAGACACTGTAGCAAGATGGAATGTGCTACAGTGTCAAACGCGGCACTGAGGTCCAGCATGATGAGTGCCATGATCTTACCCTCATCGGCTCCTTCCCGCAGAGTTTCGGTCGCTCTCAGGAGCGCTGTCTCTGTGGAGTAGCTCGATCTAAAGCCCGACTGCGAGCTATGAAAGGCATTTTGAGATTCAAGGTGGGCCATGAGTTGGATGTTGGCTACTTTCTCGGCAAGTTTTGCTAGATAGGGTAGCAAGGAGATGGGGCGAAGGTTCTCCAGGATGTCCTGGCTCACATTAGGTTTTTTCTTGATGGGGAGTACAATTGCTTTCTTCCATTCTACAGGCAGATAGGCAGTAATAAAAGAGACTTGGAGCATATGTCTAAAGTAGGGCTCTAAGACCGAGAGGCTAGCTGCTAAAACTTTTGGGGGAGCGGGATCTCGGGGAGAGCCAGATTTAATACTTTTACAAGTCTTTATGAGGATTTCGGAGGGAGGAACAGTAAAAGCACAAAGGCAAGATTTTGTAAGGGTGGTATCTTCCCTCTCAACAAAGTCAATGCCAGATTTTATATTACTGGAGAAATTGGCATAGATGTCCGTGATCTTGCCGGAAAAATACTTCGCAATTTTATTGCAAGTGTCTACTGAATCATTGTGGGATGTAGGATTCGTGGTTATTATAGAAATTTCCTTGAAGATCTGAAAGAGCTCTTTCGAGGAGTTTTCAGCTTCCAGGATACGGTTATTATAATGGGATGCTTTAGACACTCGAATCTTTTTGTTATATTCTTTTTGCGCCGTTTTATATAGGGTTTTGATTTTAGGGCAGAAGCTATTGCGCCATTCCCTTTCGAGCTTTTTACAAGCAGTTTTAGCAAGCTGAAGCTCCTGTGTAAACCACTGGGCAGTTTTTTTAGTCCTCTTAGAGTTGGTTAAAGTGCGAATAGGGGCAGTGATATCTAGAGCATTAGTAATGCAATTCTGTAGATGTTTATATGCTGTCTCACTGTCAGTTCCTCTAGGAGGTCCCGCCTTTTCAAGGATTTTTATAAAGGTGTCTAGAGAGAAATTTTTCCATTTCCTACGTTGATATCGTTGTGCGCTATCTTTGTTGTGTTCAGTTTCATCTAATTGAATTTGCATGGGGATAACAACGTGATCAGACCAGGGTACAGGTTGGGGAGATGAGGTCTGAACTCCCGTCCAATTCCCAAATATAGGGTCCAATAAATGTCCCAGTTGGTGTGACGGGTCGTTGTTCTTTAGCTCTAGTTGTAGAGAGAGTAGTTCAGATTTAATGTCTGCCGCCTCTTTATCAAGGGGATCGTCAAAATGGACATTTACTTACCATTCGTTGCCTTCTTTGTCACTCTTCTTTGGTGACTCCTCATTGGCCAGGGCAGGTCGAGTGTCACTTCTTTTCTTTTATGAGGAGCATGGACCAAGCATAGATCGAGTCAACTTAATTATTTTTTGTCCGCTGCTCACTCAGTGATTCAGGTACTATTTCTCCCCCCCCCCCCTTTGCCCTCTTGTTTTCCCATCCCTCCAATGTAAGTGTTACACCCCCCACACCCCCTCTCTGTTACATCCTGACGTCCTGCCAGTGCTATGACAGGCTCCTTTTTAAATTTTTTAGCCAAGTTGCACAGCAGCTGCTGTGCAACATGGCTAGAAGTAAAAACAAAAACGCTGTGAAGCTGAGCTGCTGCTGTGTCATAGCACGTATTTAAATAACTTTCAGACATATTGCACAGCAGCTGCTGTACACACAGATTAAACTTTTTTTTAAAGTGCCATAACGTGGCCAGCAATGACCACATATTAGTTTTTTTATTTTCCTTACTTTTAACCATGTTGCACAGCGGTTGCGCTGCTGTGCTACATGGGTAAAAAAACATTGACGATGCCAATAGATCTTGCATAGGCCAGAGCTATTGGCTTTGCCAATGCTTGTTCTTTTCATTTTTCCCAACATTGTGCACAGTGTGGAGTAATGGAGGCCGCAACAGAACTTTTTCTGTGGAGGCCAGACAATCAGAGCACATATCGATCTGTACGCAACTTGCCCTGAAGAACCCAAACTGGATGCACTTTTTTCTCTAAGTTCCATGCTGATTTGTCGAAAAACTAATTTTCAACTCTGACCTCACGAAAGAGAGAGAGAGCGAGTGTGTTTGTGTGCGTGTATGTGTGATTGCTTCTAATGGATATCAGCATTTGACACATTATCTCTGATGGTGGCGGTGGCGGATAAACTGGAGTTTTAGATTAATGCCTACCTATTTCAGTCCCAAAGCCACATTAAACACAGGCAAGCCATTAACCCCTTCCATGCTGATGACGAACCCCAGCCGTCATGCACTACGGTGCTCGTGTGCTGATGACGGCTGGGGTTCGTCACGGCCCGCCCCTGTTTGTGCTGTTTACAGCACACCAGGGGAATCGCGGCCGCATCGAAGGGGTTAATGTATGTAGAAGAAATAGTAAGCGTACATCATTGATGGCTGGAAAGGAGGGACAGTACCCTACGAGTAGAAGTGGGTGAGCCAACACACTAACAGAGAGAACTGAGCCAGAACCAAGGGTCGGCTCTGGCTCCAAGAGTCTGTGCACGCCGTGGGAATATTATAGCCTTAGAGCCCGCTGTAGCGTACTCTACCGGCTATTAGAACATTGGAATGTTGGAAGCTCCAATGAAAACAATGGAGTAGCTCTGGGTGGGTATAAGCCCGGAGCTCCAACATTCCAAGGCTTCTTTGTTGACAGCTCTGGCTGTGAACAAAGGCTTCAGGGAGTCTGAGGGGATTTCAATCCCCTCGTGCTCCCTAAAGCCTTTTGTTTAATTTGTTAGAGCATTCTGCCCTCTAGTGGCAGAATGTTCTAATAGCCTTATAGCCCTTCGTAGCTGGGCTATACCGGCTATTAAAGTCCCGCTGCCTTGTTAAAGCCCCGAGCCGAATGCTGCAGCGGGCCTTTAATAGGCGCTATAGCCCGCTACGAAGGGCTGTAAGGCTATATTAAAGGCCCGCTCCAGCATTAAAGCCTTTAACAAGGGAGCGGACCTTTAATGACTGGTAGAGCCCGCTTTGGAGGGCTCTAAGCCTATTAGAACATTCCGTCGCTAGAAGACAGAATGTTCTAGTTAGAAAAATAAAGGCCTCAGTGAGCCCGAGGGGATTGAAATCCCCTCAGGCTCCAGAAGGCCTTTGTTCACAGCTGTTGCTGTGAATAAACATTGGAATGTTGATGCTCCGGGATTCTACCGGCCATTTGAAGCCCAGAGCACTTCTTGTTTTCAATGGAGCTCCCAACATTCCAGTGTTCTAATTGCTATTAGAGAATTAACAGCAATGTCAGGGGTCATGTGCACCCCGTATGTGGGCTTGATCCTTATCATACATGTAGCAAAATGATAGTCTATTAAATCAAACAGAAGAGAGGTTTTGTGCAAGCACACATCCTGGAATCATGTACTAGAAGGCGCTCTCGTGCGTGGTAATAAACAAACAAATAGGCTCGGTGAACAATAGTGTTTGCCAGGGATCACGTCATTTGGCCAAGCAGTGAAGCTGGGATGGATCCCAGATGTTTCCAGTTTCAAACTCTGAAATTAGAACACTAAATGGGTCCCTCTTTCAGACATCAGATGTTAACGCTTCGTTCTTAATTCTTGGAGGATGAGATTAGAACATGGGTGATGGGCAGATTCCACTTTTCATTGCCGTCAGTTTACATAGTGCGAACCTTGACCAGAGAGTTTCACAACAAACTATGGTGCATGTTGTTGTTTTTCGGCACAGGGATATTAGAATTCTCAGTATGCAGAGCCGAAGCCTGATTGGAAACTGGTTCATCATATTACATGATTGGCAGCTGTACGCACATCAAGCCACACTTAGTGGAGTGGTGTGGCTCACTAGTGGAGTGGTGTGGCTCACTGGTCAGAGGCGGCAGACCCGGAAGCAGAGGACAGCCCGGGACCGGGGTTCAATTCCCGACGTGGCAGGGTCGTGGACCAGGGTCAGCGGACTCGATAATTCTCGCCTCGGTGCCTACTCTAACCAGGGATCACTCTGGGCATTAGCTTGCCTCTTCTCCACAACGGCCCCCCACATACGCCAGGGATGCCTGGTTTCACCTGGGAGATACCCCGGAGGGAACATCTCACAGGGAAAGCCAGGACGGGTTCCCCAGCGGTCTACAGCGTGGAGATACCCCATGTGGGGTTATTCAGGCGCTTTACAAGACATCATTACATATGGGCTTGAAAGCTCGGCTCGTTTTGGGCTCGAGGTTCCAAGAGGACCTCGGGCTGAGTCGGAGCCATGCAGCTTGCTGGAGCTGCCAGTGGCTCACCAACCCCTACTGTGGAGAACCAGCACCTCTATGGCGTGTCGGAGGGATAGGACTGTCATGCAGTACAAACAAGTACGTGCACCAATCATTTCAGCAGGAAAGTGAGCTGCTATGGAGAAGAGGTGTGTCACTGGTGTGTAGAAAAGACAGACTCACTGCCAGGAAATGCACCCCTGCTTGCCCGTTTTGCTCAAACTGAGGTTTGGTTTCAAATCCCTCATCTGCTAAAATAATTGCATACTTGCAAGTAACCAGCTGAACTACCTTTCAAATTGTTTTGTTGAATTTCGTTTTTAATGCTTGCCCATTTTGGACAAATTCAGGTTCGGTTTTAAGTCACTTATCTGTCAAAATATTTGCATACTAGCAAGCAACCAGCTGAATGACCTTCTGAATAGTTTTGTACACATTCATGATGGCTGTACAGTGTAAAGAGACATCGTTTTTAATCTGCGAAACTGTGATGATTTTTACTAACTGAAACAATAAACTTAAAGTTGCTAAACTTGCACCCGTGCAGTGGAAGGGGGACACATGTCAGTGATGGGTGGAGAGGCAGGGGGTCACCCCACTGAGCATTTCATGCACAGCGCTCAAGTACTCAGAATGAATCTATTAAAAGGCAGCACATGGTGGATGGGTTAGTTTAGGGGAAAGGTTCCTAAAGCTCCAATAACGTGTGTTCGCCCCACACAGGACAACACCGGATCTCTGACTCAAAATAATATTGATATTGTGGTCGAAAGTGCGAGAAAGGGAGGGGGCTCCCGGCGGCACCACCCTGCGGTGCAGAAAGCCAGCGTTGATCTTGGGCCAAGGGTCTTGGCAGCAAGGTGGGTGCTCTGGAGCAAAACAGCTCGAGTACCACGTGAGTGGCTGTTAGTGTGTTTGTTGTGATAAGTTACACTGCATGTATCTCCCCGTGGACCTATCCCGAGGGTCCCAAACAACACGCACGCCCTGCCAGCAGCCTCCTCCTCCATGCTCCGGCCCCAGACCCTCCGGCAGGGGGGCAGTTCATTAATTCTCCACCCCCAAAGATGCAGCCCCCTCCCGGGAGCCTGGGGTGCTCCCAGTAAACCCCACATTTGAGGTGCTTGCCAGGCACCCATACACAAGGGTGGGGCCCCCCTGTGCAGGGCTGCACCCGCAGCAGGAATCCCTCCCGCTGGGGCGTCCGGAGGGGGCGCTGTGGCAGGTGCAGAGCGGGTTGAAGGGGGTCGAAGAAACACAAGTGGCGGCTGGCAGCGTTGTGAATGTTGATGTTCTCAACGGGGTCCGCCTGCTGCCTATAAAAGGAGAGAGGAGGCGGCGGCGCTGGGCAGAGCTCAGTCTGAGGGAAGCGACCGAGTGAGGAACGTCAGCCTGGGGGCCACTGGACGCGGCGGGGGCCACTGGAGACGTGAGGGTGGCCACTGGAGACGCCACCTCGGAGTCTGAGGAGGTCCCCTGGAGACACCACCTCTGAGGAGGAAACGGCAGACGCCACCTTTGAGTCTGAGGAGGACCCCTGGAGACCCCACCTCTGAGTCTCAGGAGGACCCCTGGAGACGCCACCTCTGAGTCTCAGGAGGACCCCTGGAGACGCCACCGCGGAGTCTGAGGAGGACCCCTGGAGACCCCACCTCTGAGGAGGACAACTGCAGACGCCACCTCTGAGTCTGAGGAGGACCCCTGGCCCACCTCTGAGGGGGGCCAGGGAGACACCACAGCAGGGCTACAGCCTGGCTCAAGAGGACCACTGTGGCACAGCGGAGCCTGAGGAGAGTCGCCCTAGCAGGACCTCTGTCTGGAGTGGAGACGCCACAGCGCAGTCTGAGGAGGGTGTGGCTCGCCTCAGCAGGAACACTGGAGTGGAGAGGCCACAACCAAGTCTGAGGAGGGCGTAGGTGATAGGTCGCCTCATCAGGACCACTGGAGACGCCACCGCGGTGCTGAGGAGAGTTCGTCTCAGCAGGACCATTGGAGTGGGGACGCCACAGCGAGTCTGAGAGCGCAGCCACGTACGGGTGACCTCTGAGACTGTGTTCCGGGCGGTACCCCAAAGGTATCGAGGCGAGTACTGGGAGTGCAGACCAGTACCGGGGCAATCCAGACGTCAAAACAGCGGAGGCGTCAGTCCCAGACCTCAGGAGTGAAGGTCACCCCTAGCCATGGCCACCGTGGTCCAGGAAACCGCCCCCCAGCCAGCCTCCGGCAAGAAAGCCAAAGGGGGCGCCCCCGCGGCCAAGAAGAGGGGCAAGAAGAGCCAGCCGGGCCGCTACAGCCAGCTGGTGATCGACACCATCCGCCGGCTGGGCGAGCGCAACGGCTCCTCGCTGGCCCGGGTGTTCAACGAGGCCAAGAAGGTGCCCTGGTTCGACCAGCAGCACGGCCGCACCTACCTGCGCTACTCCATCAAGGCGCTGGTGCAGAACGACACCCTGCTGCAGGTCAAGGGCACGGGGGCCAACGGCTCCTTCAGGCTGCAGCGCGGGGGGCCGGAGGGGGGCCAGGGGCAGAGAGGGGGGGGCAGGCCCCCCGCTCCCAAGAAGGGCCACAAGGCGGCCAAGAAGGGCCTCAAGGCAGCCAAGATAAGCCACAGGGAAGCCAAAAAGGGCCACAAGACAGCCACGAAGAGCCACGCGGGAGCCAAGCACCCCTCCGCCCTCCACAAGAAGGGCCCCAAGCCCTCCGGCTCCAGGACCACCCCCAAGAAGATCCACCACAAGGGGGCGTCGCTGGCCGCAAAGAAGGTCAAGAAGGCGGCCAAGCCCATAGTGCCCACACCGCCATCGCTCGCTCCACTTGTACCCACTACATTCACAACCAAGAAGACTCATGAGACATAATTGTGGGAAAACGGTGGTGCAGGTTTATTTGCATACAACAGCAGATAGGTGGGTCATCTTACAGGCGATCAAAGATGGCAGCCCCTCGCTGACCCGCCTGCCTAATTAGCCAAATTGCACGGTAAGTCGATGCTCTTGACGGTGCAATACCTTTAATAGTTATCTCGTTTACTCCCGCCCCCCCTGTCGGGGCGGAGCGATGAGGCACACCCCCGGTCGGTTTAGGCCCCCCGACCGCCCGAAGGACTAACGGGGCGCCGACGTTGTTTCCTGGAACCCCCTCGGCTCCAGGTTCTTGGCTCGGGCACCCCTACTGTGCCAGGCAGAGGTATTGCTGTCCCCTTCTGCCGCAGAGGTACCCTTACTGTCCATCTGCTTCCAGATCGCCCTGTGACTCCGCCTGCAACACAAAACAGACCATTAATTGTTCACACCAACCTGCTGCTCTGCCGCTGGGTCTGGGCCAGGGCGGGAACAGCGCAGAGTAGTCCAGATGAAACGCGGCGGAAAAGAGGAAGTACTGAACCGGGCTGGCCTAGATAAAGGCCCTAGGACCGCCCACCACCTTACATCTCGCGCCTGCATTGGCCACCCCTAAAGGGGGCGGCGCCCTGACTGTCGCGCTGATGACGTTTTGCTCGCGAGGCATGTGTCACTAAGACGCTGTCTCGCGTTATCTCCCCTTCGCGTCGCGCGGCCAGCGGCATAGTGCCCACACCGCCATCGCTCGCTCCACTTGTACCCACTACATTCACAACCAAGAAGACTCATGAGACATAATTGTGGGAAAACGGTGGTGCAGGTTTATTTGCATACAACAGCAGATAGGTGGGTCATCTTACAGGCGATCCAAGACGGCAGCCCCTCGCTGACCCGCCTGCCTAATTAGCCAAATTGCACGGTAAGTCGATGCTCTTGACGGTGCAATACCTTTAATAGTTATCTCGTTTACTCCCGCCCCCCCTGTCGGGGCGGAGCGATGAGGCACACCCCCGGTCGGTTTAGGCCCCCCGACCGCCCGAAGGACTAACGGGGCGCCGACGTTGTTTCCTGGAACCCCCTCGGCTCCAGGTTCTTGGCTCGGGCACCCCTACTGTGCCAGGCAGAGGTATTGCTGTCCCCTTCTGCCGCAGAGGTACCCTTACTGTCCATCTGCTTCCAGATCGCCCTGTGACTCCGCCACAGCTCTGGAGGAGGCCCCCGTCGATGACAGAGCCCCCCACCCACCTAGCTACTTCAACTCGCTGTTTCGTACCACTTGCACCCAGGAGGGATATGTTCACCCCCAGACCAGACAGCGTACCCAACCTAAGAGCATTCTTACCAGGCAACGATTTTAAAGCCCGCAGATGGTGCGGCACGTGTAATTCGGAAGCCTCTCGGAAGCCCCTGTGGAAAATTACCAGTCTTCGCCTCCAATTGTACCTTATTTCTCTTGTAGCCTGCCCCTTCTCACTTTGCCACTCTGAATGCAGCTAGCTACCTCATGTGTATTTGTTTACCCGGGGCGTTACCTGTCCCTGCACATACATTCGGGATCTAATACAGAGGCACCCTTCACCTTGTACCCACCATTGCAGTTGTAACCCCTTAATTTAAGCCCCTTATTCCGATCCTTAAGCCTGCCGTGACTCTTAGTACCCTTCACCACACCACTATGGAGATTTCTTAGGACAGTTCTTAGGACACGCCTCTAGTTACATAAACCGCACCTCTGGTGGGGATTGCTTAGATACGGTTCTTAGTTTTTTGTCCGGTCATATCGTACGGGGGATCGGCAGGTGACTATTAGCATTATTGTATCTGCTGCTAATGGCAACCAGTGAATTTGTCCAAGCCAAGGGGAGGGCTTGTGCAAGACCTGACTAGTGCTGTAATAATCATGGCAGTGAATGTCCTGGCAACACACTGCAAGATTGTTAGCCCGTAATCAACACATGTCATTCCCAGTTCTCTGTTGTATTGCAGTATTTCACCTCTAATTACACGTAATTACCCACTTACGCAAGCATTGACCACGTATAATGCGCATACTACTTAAAACTCTCTACCCTCTCAATTGGGAAAAGTGGTGATGCAAAATTCGGCTGCACTTATATGTAGAGTAAGCCAAGTCAAAAGCCTGTCCATAATCCCTGTGGAGTGTGTGCCATTTAATGCCGTATTAGCCTTGTATCTGCGTTTCGTACTCCTTAGTACCATTAGCCCGCCACTTTTCTCTGGTAACACACCGTTTGCAACCTCTCCCCTGCTGTTTGACTTTGATACCTGCCCAAGTTCACCATTGCCTACGTATCGTTTGTTCTTGTGCCTGAGCGTCTAGCATATTTTGCAGTGTGTCTCTTCCAATTGTATTTTGTTACTCCTGTGACCTGCACACTGGTAAATCATTTCCCCTTGTAATGCACTGTGCCACTTCATGAATTTGTTCGCTCACAATTGTCACTTTTACCTTATCTAACTACCACTTGCCTAAATGATTCTTATAGTGAGATCCAGATAAGGGGCTGTGCCGCCTGCTAGAATGCATAAAACAAATTCCTTCTCTGCCTGGGGCTGCTATACAGGAAGCCAGAAGGCATGTCGGGCATGTATTGCTTCCTTTCCTAAATTGACTGTACTTGACCCAGGCCCGCAGCCCCCACTGCTAGTTTCGCGGATGACATACACAGCTCCGCGGTGCACAGCAAACCACCAGCCCCGAACCCTCTAACTGCTACTTTCGAGTCCTAGCTGAATCACCCTGCCCGCTGACATTTATTTTGACCCAGGCCCGCAGCCCCACTGCTAGTTTTGCGGATGACACACTGCTCCACGGGACACAGCGAAACCACCCGCCCCAAGCCCTCTCACTGCTACTTTCGAGTCCTGGCTGAATTGGGTGAAGATCCCTGCCACGTTGACATTTAATTATATACTATTGCTGTCCATTTCTGCGTCGTTATATGTTGCGGACTTTACCCGAAGGCATGACTGCGGGTTGCAGATAGTTGCCCTTTGTTTTCTTAGTTTTCTACAGCGCGCACTAGACGTGCAGGTATCAGGGCAATTTAATGAGCACCATTACTGTCACAGATGGCTACCTTGACTTCGCTAAGCGCAGGCTCGAACCCGGATCCCCGACTCCGCGGACGACCGCCCTAGACGTTAAGCCACGTTCTCCCCCTGCAGCGCACCTGGAGTTAGCTGCACGCTCCGAGGGCACCAGTGTAGCCAAACCGAGCTATCAAACCTGATCCGATCACTCAAGGACCATAACATGCCTTTCAGAGAAACCACGCTAGCCCCACGGTAAGTTCCGCTATTCTCTTGACAATCGCGTTGCACGCTAAGGATCCATAACAAAGGGCACTGCCGGCATATTATCACAACAGAACAGAGTGGTATGTAGGTGAAACACAGCAAACGACGTGTGGCTGAGTAAAGTTGACTGGTTTGCACATGGCCTGTTCTGGCCTGTGATCTGACGCTGATGAGTGGGGTGGCCCACCAAATGGCGCGCAGCAGAGACTACCAAATGCAAACTAGGGCAAGGCGGGCACGCGCTCAGAGCGCCGCGCTGTACACGCTATCCCATAGAAGGACAATGAAAGCAACCACTGTTGTTCAAAATCACAACACCGACAATGAGCACAAGGGCACAGGGTAGAAGACGCCTCTATAATGTCCGAAAACAAGACATGCACAGCAAAAACGAGCAACTGTAGACCAGCAACTGGAGCAAGGACTGAAAAGACTCAGGTAAAACACTTAACGATTCCATGTAGGAATGCATGATTTGATTACCAACTTGCACAAAAGTGAATGTTCCTGCAGCAATCGCCTGCATGGGACGTCAGAAATAGCTAAAGCACCCAAACAGGAATTTCTAAAGAAGGAACTGCTGCACCAGAATATGAACTATGCTTCCAGGACTCAATACGCTCTGCCACAGCTAGGAACACGGAATTAATGTCTAATGAGAACGGCAAGCAAACTTGATAAGGTTTTAACCAAGTCTCGTCACCTCAGCAGTTTGCATGTGCATCAAATACCAAGCACCTCAAGAGACGAGCACAGATGCTAGCAGAGAGAAGACAGCTGCTGGGAATCATAGCACCACGTTGTCTCGTAAATAGGAAGGCAAAAGGTACCCGAAGAGTACCAGGGAAACAAACTGCATTAATATGCTCGCCTTTTCAGGCATTATACATCGCTTTCATGTCCATCCTTCAGCACCGTTCTTCTAGCAGACAGTAGTAACTGCCTTCACCCAAGTATTGTTACTGCCAAGTTTACAAAAGAATCAAAAAAGAAATTGTGCAATTAAGGGAACCCTGACAATAAATTACGCCCGTTTTTTTATAATTTACATCTGAAAAGTTGGCAAAGATAGCCAGCTGTACTCATCTCAAAAGGATGGAATGTCGTTTTCGCTTGTAGACCTCACTACTTTAGTTATGATTAGGGATGACAATGTTACTAATCAGTTTAGTTATCCTTTATTGTGATTTGCTACGTTTATTAGCGGCCTAGTGAACATGACAATTAACAGCCTTATAGCCGAATAGGATGTGGAAACTCACTCAAAGCCCCTGCACATACACAGTGAGCCACGTACTCTGCTAGAAATAAGCTTATTAGTGCCTGTCCTCAGTCTCACTTCCTTACATACAGACACGTACTCGAAGTGTTAATTTAATATTTTTATTACAAGGCAGAGCAGTGACTAAAACTGTGCAAAGGAAAGAAAGCTGGCACACTATAGGCGGTCTAGCGCCACGCGCAAAATATGTCTTGCACTGGAAGGTAAATACCCTTGCGGATCTGTGTTGTTTTGCACAATATTTGTGACTGTGGTAGAACAACGCTTTTGTAAATCTAGGGCAATTTGTCCTTATTCTCAAATACTCAACACATTCTATGCACCTAGAAAGTAGGCAAACCTCAGAAAGCAGCTAATATCGCCATTCTAAGACTTCCAATTAGTCGAGATGATTAAACCATACCGCAGAAGGTGCCCCTTTTATATATATATTTTTTTTAAATTTTTTTTTTTTTTTTTTTTAACGTTGACATTTACACCAAGTTGCTTGTACATCTCTCTCTCTCTAAATTGAAAGACAAATATGGAATCAGGTGCCTGCTCTACAGAACTATTACTTCCTGGCACATCAGGTGACAGCATGCATCTTCAAATGCCTTCAGGAACATAGGGACCAAGTAAAAGTGAGGTTGTGTAGCCGAGGCCCTGCACAGATGAGTACAATGCACTTTGTCTATGATACTGTACTCTGGTGTACACTACTTTAATGTTCAAACCCTGTGACTCACGAACCCCTGGGAAAACACCCATATATTTGTCTGTTGTCCTAACTATATTTTAACTGTCATTCTACGCTGTATGTTCTTGCATAGCTTCGGCATGAAATCGCATGCGCTGTACAAGGTGGCGCTCTTAGCACAGTGCCAAACCACATTGTGCGAGGTGTACTAACATGTTCACATCTCCTTTTCAGCTCATGCTCGGCTTATGCTTCCGTGAGCTAGCAAAGGCGTCTAGAACACCGGCACTCCTCTGGCTTGATCGTCTCCCGAACAAGTGAAGGGTGAATGTCTCCCAATTACATGCTACGATAGCAGTGTGGTTCGGTGGGTTGGTAAAAGACCTGCTTAGAGCGCGGTGCGCTAACGCTGCTTGAACTGCACGAAACAACATCAACGTTCTGTATAACGCCTAAGGCAGTTACACGGCTCTAAGCGCTAGTACCGAGCCGACTCATACTTAATCGGTGATATTATATGGGCATGCTCTGTACCGCAGTGCAGTTACTCAACATCCTAAGTCTTTCGGCACATCACCATCCCCCAGTGCCTGACTCACCTTCTAAATGCGTGTCCCTTTGTAAGAGCAGACGCCTCCATAACTGCAGGAGGCCCTGCGGCACCATGGCTCATGTAAGAGGCCACTCTCCTGCCTGCCCAATACTGCGAGGCAGGAGGAGCGCCCCAGTCCCGGACATGGGAGACCAATTTGCCGGACAAAGGCGGGAGCCCACCCAACTCGACATCCCGATCGCAGACCTCGGCTGTGTGTTCGATCATGCAAACAACCAGGCCAATCCCCTCGCAACGTGCGCCCGGGCAAGCCATGCAGGAACACCCGTGTCTTGCAACCACCGGTTGCCACGTGGCACCAGGGTCGGGCCCTATGTTATTCCACCTCATTCAGCTTCTGTTCAACTATCGACGGGTACGGGCAAAACCATGGTCTGGAAAGGGATATAACTCCACACAATCCCAGGTGAGCCACTCGACTGCATCCGCCGGAGTTTAGGCTACGGCAGCCATAGCATTGCGCTACCCGCTACTCCTGCATCCGCCGGAGTCTAAGCTTCAGTGGTAAGCCATCGCGCTACACACTACTGGGTATAAAGGAACGTTTCCCGTGCAGGCTAACCTGCTCAATCATGCCACAGTTTTAAAGGTCCAACGCGACCCTTAGCGGCACTGCTTGCTCTCTCCCCCCCTCCCCAGACGCCGCTAACATAAGCTCAGCGCATCGCCCCGCCACCACTCACCCCCCCCCGTGGCCGATGCCACTGGGCCCCGTACAACCTGGTCATGCCCAGGGACGAGGCCGGGGGGAGGCCAGACGGCAGCACATACCACTTAGCACGACGACCATACGACGCGGGACGAACTAACAGCGCAGAGTAGTCCAGATGAAACGCGGCGGAAAAGAGGAAGTACTGAACCGGGCTGGCCTAGATAAAGGCCCTAGGACCGCCCACCACCTTACATCTCGCGCCTGCATTGGCCACCCCTAAAGGGGGCGGCGCCCTGACTGTCGCGCTGATGACGTTTTGCTCGCGAGGCATGTGTCACTAAGACGCTGTCTCGCGTTATCTCCCCTTCGCGTCGCGCGGCCAGCGGCAGAGTCGGGAAGGCGTAGGAGCTGCGCCTGACCTGTCAGCCGCCACCATCCATCACTTTCTTTTTATGGAGTTTGGAAGACCAGGGTTGCATGTTTTTTTTTTCAAGGTCTGGATGACAGCAGGTTGTACTCGCGTTCTTTTCTCAGTGCTTCGAGGCGCTTACATTTTTGTTGAATTTACTGTTAACCTTTCCACTAACTGGGCGTGCGTTGTTCGAGGCTCACCCAGCTACAGCGGTCCCATTTGGATGAACTTATGCAACACCCGTCTTTACGCCCTCGCGAACTCACTGACCGCCCCTGGTGCAGTTAAAGACTCGCCATGTTTACATCAGGCATGGCTTATGAAATCAAGAACGCTTTCCGCTGCTTAACAAGTGACTTCCTCTTACCGTGGTTTATAGTTGGTGGTCGAAGTGGGCGGGATCTGAGGGCAAACACTTGCCCAAACATTTTTATTAGGAGAAAAACAGTTCTCATACTCTTTGGGAAAATACAACTGTCCCGGTACGGTTAATTCTGCCTGGTAAAATACTTAAGCAGAAGTGTAAGGCAGGAAGTCGCCTGTGAAAGAGGAAGTGCAGACAGCTAAACAAGCCTTCCTGCCAGGGTGTATACTGTCTGAAAGAAATGTAAATGTGCACAACTGGTTAATCTGCAAATTTAAAGGGTGTCTGAAAGGGGGCTTAGCCTTTAATTGATGGCTCGCTTGAAACTTAATTGAAATGTATTCTTTGTAAGTGGTATTGCAATGGAGTTACCAGCTGAGCTGTGAACTGTGTGCTTTTCAAGGACAGTTATAAAATGAAACTGCCCAGAGAAAAATCTGTGTATTACTAAAATCTATATTTTGAAAGCACTTGTTTGTCTTACACATTTTTGTGCATTTTGTAGCAGCCAATCTTCTGCTGTATCTAATGCAAGTTTAATCATATAATGACGTACATATTCACATTGCTTTCTGTCACAGTCTGTAGCATTAAACAGACACAAGTCACTATTCTCCACAGCACTAACCATAACTTAGAGATTTCATAATGTACAATATTACATTTCCCACACTTAACTGCATTTCTTTTTCATTTAAGCTGTGCCTTATTTTGTATGTAGTTACCTTAAGTTGAAAGACCGAAAAAAGTTACATTTTTTTTAGCCACACCTTTGATCCCGCCCCCATAGTCACTCACCCATCCCTTTGCATACAGCATCACAGTTCCCATACTTTTTCTTAATGAACTTCACCCACTGTTTATATTGTGTAAGTGCGTGTATCTCAGACTAACTCTATGGCATTGTATATTATAATGTATCTGAGCTAAGAATTGAACTATTTCATGTGAATACAACCCCTTTTCTTATGAAGTTTCTTCTTTTAATAAACCCTGTATTTGAAACAACTGTGTAGCACAGATTATGTTGCTAGTTTTGACTACTGCAAACACCTTTTGGCACAGCTCTTTTGGTTGGTTGCACATTAGTGGTTGCCTGTCATGGTTTTAAGTGGAGCAAGATACTGGGGGTCTCCTATCCAGCAGTAATCAAAAACGGACCTCGAAATGGACCTCTATATTCATGTCCCTCATTTTACAGGAAAAACACTGCTTTCTAAACAATGTATAACCATTTCATTTCAAAAATCATTATTTCGGTAAAATTTTTACCATAAAAGCGTTTAGAACATTCATTTTAAAAAGTTTTTTTTTTAAAATGGAAATGTATAACCAATAAGGTAACTTATGTCACGCTTATAGGAGCATATTATCAACGGCCAGCGATAATTATCGCTGGCCATGTTTAGCGATAATTTTATTTTCGCAGGCTATCTCTGGAATTTATCGCCCATGTAGCGCTTATTAAAAACGCGTTTCTCCAGGGCAATACAAATTCCAGAGAAAGCGAGGTTATCGCCATTTTGCAGGGAACATCGCTGGTTTTCCAGCAATGTTCCATGCGAAACGGCGATAACCTTGCTGATACGACCCACAGGGCCATATCAGCATAATCTACCCCAATGTTAGGGATAGGTAAGTCTGCATTTTAGCAGACGTTAGTTTTTGGAAAAAAGAGCAGTTTTCTTAAATGCTGGGGCGGCCTTGTAAATATCGCGATGTGAAAATCCGCAATATTTGCAAGGTGTCCATACGGGGTACGCCCAGTGATGCCCACTTTGCATCTCATTAGAGATGCAACGGGAGGCGTTGGGAAAAAGGGTGCTAACATGCGATTATGCATGTTAGCGCCCTCTTGTAAATAGGGTGATAGTTTTATCTGCGTTTCTTTGTCTTTTTAAGCCAAAAAAGCGGAGATAAAGCTTTTGTAAATATGCCCCTTAGTTCCTTTTTACATTTAACATGTTTTACGTAATGTCATATTCCATATGAGTGTTGCTTTTTCTAGCATGTTGTGTTTCTTTAATTTGATTTTTATCATGCTGCATGATAAAAAACAAATTAAAGAAACACAACATGCTAGAAAAAGCAACTTAGGAATAAGTGCATAATGTGAACTTAGTTGCTTCTAAGGGACTCTTGAGTCCGGCTTGTGAGTGGGTGTTTATAATGTGCCATGACTGACCTTTGCCGTGATTAGGGTTATTTATTTACCCATATTTTTTTTAAACTTATTCCTTCTTTTTTTACATACCAAGAATATCCTCTTGTTTCAGAGAAACACATACAACATTTGGACTTCCATTTATCAAAATCACAATCACAAAACCAAATTGACATTAAAAAAATCACATAATGACCACATAGAACATACAATATGTCACTAAATAACTTCACATTGACAACAACATATACATACAATGCATATGAACTCTCGCATATGCCACCGCCTATTTAGGCATATGTGAACCAAACCAATTTGATTGATTTGTACTTCAAATATTCAACATCAAAAATTGATAAAGCTGACGCGTTTCAAGCCTCGCTGTATTCTTTACGGGCTTTCATCAGGGCTTCTTAGTTCACGCAAATTGGACATATCTCTTTATCTGTTAATTGAAGACCAAGATCTCTATTGTTCACAAGTCCACCTCTAGACAGCAAGATGCACCCTTGTTTCCAATGTGGGAACCTCTCTATTTGGTTTCCTTTGCCCTCGCTCTGCGCCAATCTACTTTGTTTCATTCTTATTTGCACGGGAGCAGGTTTTCAACCTTGGCCAGACCGTAGCGTATATATCTCTTCTCTCCGGTTAATCTCTCACGGCGCTTTTGCTTCCGCTGCTGTGGGGTCTATTCAATCAGCAATGGGCCCTGATGAAAGCCTGTAAAGAATACAGCGAGGCTTGAAACGCGTCGGCTTTATCAATTTTTGATGTTAAATATTTGAAGTACAAATCAGGCAAATTGGTTTGGTTCACATATGCCTAAATAGGTGGTGGCATATGCAAGAGTTCATATACATTGTATGTATATGTTGTTGTCAATGTGAAGTTATTTAGTGACATATTGTATGTTCTATGTGGTCATTATGTGATTTATTTTTATATAAATTTGGTTTTGTGATTGTGATTTTGATAAATGGAAGTCTAAATGTCGCATGGGTTTCTCTGAAACAAGAGGAAATTCTTGGTATATTAAAAAAGAAGGAATACGTTTAAAAACAAATATGGGTAAATAAATAACCCTAATCACAACAAGCATTGGAAATGCAATAGGGCTTGCATTAGGAAAGTTTGAGCTATTGGTCTTATAAATGATTTTTTTTATTTATGTTTTTTTTTTAAATAGCTAAATTAATAGCTTTGTCATTTACAATGCAAATAGTTATAACTTCTGCAAATGTGACACCTATAGCATTTGTAATGCAACATGTTTTGTATTTACGTGACTTAGATGTATTGATATTACAAATAACAATGGCTTTACATTTTTTTAAATAATTAATACTTAAATAATTTATTTAATTTGTAATGGCAATAGCTTAAACTTTTGTAAATAACTTTTGTGAAGATTATGTTCAGTGTTTTTTATTGTGACGAAAATCCAAGAACAGAAGTGAAATATTAACATCTTTTTGTGATTTGTAATAAAGCGTGAAAGATTGAAAATAGCTTGAAACATTGAAAGAACATATTTGAACCAGTGATGCTGTGGTTGCACTGAGTGATGCTGTGGATGCGCTGAGTGATGCTGTGGTTGTGCTGAGTGATGCTGTGGTTGCGCTGAGTGATGCTGTCGTGGTGCTGAGTGATGCTGTGGTTGCGCTGAGTGGTGTGTGCATCGGTGGAGCTGTTTGGTGGGTGCATTGGTGGAGCTTAGTTGGAGCATCGGTGGAGCTGTGTGGTGGGTGCATCGGTGGAGCTGTGTGGTGGGTGCATCGGTGGAGCTGTGTAGTGGGTGCCTCGGCGGAGCTGTGTGGTGGGTGCATCGGCGGAGCTGTGTGGTGGGTGCATCGGCAGAGCTGTGTGGTGGGTGCTTCGGTGGAACTGTGTGGTGGGTGCATCTGTGGAGCTGTATGGTGGGTGCATCTGTGGAGCTGTGTGGTGGGTGCATCTGTGGAGCTGTGTGGTGGGTGCCTCGGTGGAGCTGTGTGGTGGGTGCCTCGGTGGAGCTGTGTGCTGGGTGCATCTGTAGAGCTGTATGGTGGGTGCATCTGTGGAGCTGTGTGGTGGGTGCATCTGTGGAGCTGTGTGGTGGGTGCCTCAGTGGAGCTGTGTGCTGGGTGCATCGGTGGAGCTTTGTGGTGGGTGCCTTGGTGGAGCTGTATGGTGGGTGCCTCTGTGGAGCTGTGTGGTGGGTGCATCGGTGGAGCTGTGTGGTGGGTGCATCGGTGGAGCTGTGTGGTGGGTGCATAGGTGGAGCTGTGTCGGTGGAGCTGTGTGGTGGGTGCATCGGTGGAACTGTGTGGGTAGAGCAGTGTGGTGGCTGCATCGGTGGAGCTGTGTGGTGGGTGCATCGGTGGAGCTGTGTGGTGGGTGCATCGGTGGAGCTGTGTGCTGGTTGCATCCGTGGAGCTTTGTGGTGGGTGCCTTGGTGGAGCTGTATGGCGGGTGCCTCGGTGGAGCTGTGTGGTGGGTGCATCGGTGGAGCTGTGTGGTGGGTGCATCGGTGGAGCTGTGTGGTGGGTGCATAGGTGGAGCTGTGTCATTGGAGCTGTGTGGTGGGTGCATTGGTGGAGCTGGGTGGTGGGTGCATCGGTGGAGCTGTGTGGTGGCTGCATCGGTAGAGCTGTGTGGTGGGCGCATTGGTGGAGCTGTGTGGTGGGTGCCTCGGTGGAACTGTGCGGTGGGTGCCTCAGTGGAACTGTGCGGTGGGTGCATCGGTGGAGCTGTGTGGTGGGTGCATCGGAGGAGCAGTGTAGGTGGAGCTGTGTGGTGGGTGCATCAGTGGAGCTGTGTGGTGGGTGCATTGGTGGAGCTGTGTGGTGGGTGTATCAGTGGAGCTGTGTGGTGGGTGCCTCAGTGGAGCTCTGTGGTGGGTGCATCGGTGGAGCTTAGTGGGTGCATCAGTGAAGCTGTGTGGTGGGTGCATCGGTGGAGCTTAGTGGGTGCATTGGTAGAGCTGTGTGGTGGGTGCATTGGTGGAGCTAAGTTGGAGCATCGGTGGAGCTGTGTGGTGGGTGCATCGGTGGAGCTGGGTGGTGGGTGCATCAGTGGAGCTGTGTGGTGGGTGCATCGGTGGAGCTGGGTGGTGGGTGCATCGGTGGAGCTGGGTGGTGGGTGCATCGGTGGAGCTGGGTTGTGGGTGCATCTGTGGAGCTGTGTGGTGGGTGCCTCGGTGGAGCTGTGTCTTGGGTGCATCAGTGGAGCTGTGTGGTGGGGTCATCTGTGGAGCTCTGTGGTGGGTGCATCGGTGGAGCTGTGTCGGTGGAGCTGTGTGGTGGTTGCATCAGTGGACCTGTGTGGTGAGTGCATCGGTGGAGCTGTGTTGGTGGAGCTGTGTGGTGGTTGCATTAGTGGAGCTGTGTGGTGGGTGCATCGGTGGAGCTGTGTCAGTGGAGCTGTGTGGTGGGTGCATCAGTGGAGCTGGGTGGTGGGTGCATCGGTGGAGCTGTGTGGTGGGTGCATCGGAGGAGCAGTGTAGGTGGAGCTGTGTGGTGGGTGCATCGGTGGAGCTGTGTGGTGGGTGCATTGGTGGAGCTGTGTGGTGGGTGTATCAGTGGAGCTGTGTGGTGGGTGCCTCAGTGGAGCTTTGTGGTGGGTGCATCGGTGAAGCTGTGTGGTGGGTGCATCAGTGAAGCTGTGTGGTGGGTGCATCGGTGGAGCTTAGTGGGTGCATTGGTAGAGCTGTGTGGTGGGTGCATCGGTGGAGCTGTGTGGTGGGTGCATCAGTGGAGCTGTGTGGTGGGTGCATCGGTGGAGCTGGGTGGTGGGTGCATCGGTGGAGCTGGGTTGTGGGTGCATCTGTGAAGCTGTGTGGTGGGTGCCTTGGTGGAGCTGTGTCTTGGGTGCATCAGTGGAGCTGTGTGGTGGGGTCAACTGTGGAGCTCTGTGGTGGGTGCATCAGTGGAGCTGTGTCGGTGGAGCTGTGTGGTGGTTGCATCAGTTGGCATGTGTGGTGGGTGCATCGGTGGAGCTGGGTGGAGGGTGCATCGGTGGAGCTGAGTTGTGGGTGCATCTGTGGAGCTGTGTGGTGGGTGCCTCGGTGGAGTTGTGTCTTGGGTGCATCAGTGGAGCTCTGTGGTGGGTGCATCGGTGGAGCTGTGTGGTGGGTGCATCGGTGGAGCTGTGTCGGTAGAGCTGTGTGGTGGTTGCCTTAGTGGAGCTGTGTGGTGGTTGCATCAGTGGAGCTGTGTGGTGGGTGGAGCTGTGTCGGTGGAGCTGTGTGGTGGATGCATCAGTGGAGCTGGGTGGTGGGTGCATCAGAGGAGCTGTGTGGTGGGTGCATCAGTAGAGCTGGGTGGTGGGTGCATCCTTGGAGCTGTGTGGTGGGTGCATCTGTGGAGCTGTGTGGTGGGTGCATCTGTGGAGCTGTGTGGTGGATGCATCTGTGGAGCTGTGTGGTGGGTGCATCTGTTGAGCTGTGTGGTGGGTGCATCTGTTGAGCTGTGTGGTGGGTGCATCTGTGGAGCTGTGTGGTGGGTGCGTCGCTGGAGCTGTGAGGTGGGTGCATCGGTGGAGCTGTGTGATGGGTGCATCTGTGGAGCTGTGTGGTGGGTGCCTTGGTGGAGCTGTGTGGTGGGTGCATCTGTGGAGCTGTGTGGTGGGTGCATCTGTGGAGTTGTGTGGTGGGTGCCTCTGTGGAGCTGTGTGGTGGGTGCATCTGTTGAGCTGTGGTGGGTGCCTCGTTGGAGCTGTGTGGTGGGTGCATCGATGGAGCTGTGTGGTGGGGACATCTGTGGAGCTCTGTGGTGGGTGCATCGATGGAGCTGTGTCGGTGGAGCTGTGTGGTGACTGGTTGCATCAGTGGAGCTGTGTGGTGGGTGCATCGGTGGAGCTGTGTCTGTGGAGCTGTGTGGTAGTTGCATCAGTGGAGCTGTGTGGTAGTTGCATCAGTGGAGCTGTGTGGTGTGTGCCTCGGTGGAGCTGTGTGGTGGGTGCCTCGTTGGAGCTGTGTGGTGGGTGCATCGGTGGAGCTGTGTGGTGGGGGCATCAATGGAGCTGTGTGGTGGGTGCATCGGTGGAGCTGTGTGGTGGGTGCATCTGTGGAGCTGTGTGGTGGGTGCATCGGTGGAGCTGTGTGGTGGGTGCATCGGTGGAGCTGTGTGGTGGGTGCATCGGTGGAGCTGGGTGGTGGGTGCATCTGTGTATCTGTGGAGCTCGGTGGAGCTATGTAGTGGGTGCATCGGTGGAGCTATGTAGTGGGTGCATCGGTGAAGCTATGTAGTGGGTGCATCGGTGGAGCTGTGTGGTGGGTGCATCTATAGAGCTGTGTGGTGGGTGCATCTGTGGAGCTGTGTGGTGGGTGCATCGGTGGAGCTGGGTGGTGGGTTCATCGGTGGAGCTGTGTGGTGGGTGCATCTGTGGAGCTGTGTGGTGGGTTCCTCGGTGGAGCTGTGTGGTGGGTGCATCGGTGGAACTGTGTGGTGGGTGCATCGGTGGAGCTGTGTTGGTGGAGCTGTGTGGTGGGTGCATCGGTGGAGCTGTGTGGTGGGTGCATCGGTGGAGCTGTGTCGGTGGAGCTGTGTGGTGGGTGCGTCGCTGGAGCTGTGTGGTGGGTGCCTCGGTTGAGCTGTGTGGTGGGTGCATCGGTGGAGCTGTGTGGTGGGTGCATCGGTGAAGCTGTGTGGTGGGTGCATAGGTGGAGCTGTGTAGTGGTTGCATCGGTGGAGCTGTGTGGTAGGTGCCTCGGTGGAGCTGTGTGGTCGGTGCCTAGGTGGACCTGTGTGGTGGTGCATCGGTGGAGCTGTGTGGTGGGGCATCTGTGGAGCTCTGTGGTGGGTGCATCAGTGGAGCTGTGTCGGTGGAGCTGTGTGGTGGTTGCATCAGTGGAGCTGTGTGGTGGGTGCATCGGTGGAGCTGTGCCGGTGGAGCTGTGTGGTGGTTGCATCAGTGGAGCTGTGTGGTGGGTGCATCGGTCGAGCTGTGTCGGTGGAGCTGGGTGGTGGGTGCATCCGTGGAGCTGGGTGGTTGGTGCCTCGGTGGAGCTGTGTGGTGGGTGCATCGGTGGAGCTGTGTGGTGGGTGCATCTGTGGAGCTGTGTGGTGGGTGCATCTTTAGAGCTGTGTGGTGGGTGCATCGGTGGAGCTGTGTGGTGAGTGCATCGGTGGAGCTGTGTGGTGGGTGCATCGGTGGAGCTGTGTGGTGGGTGCATCGGTGGAGCTGTATGGTGGGTGCCTCGGTGGAGCTCTGTGGTGGGTGCATCGTTGGAGCTCTGTGGTGGGTGCATCGGTGGAGCTGTGTGGTGGGTGCCTCCGTGGAGCTGTGTGGTGGGTGCATCGGTGGAGCTGTGTAGTGGGTGCATTGGTGGAGCTGTGTCGGTGGAGCTGTGTGGTGGCTGCATCGCTGGAGCTGTGTGGTGGGTGCATCGGTGAACCTGTGTGGTGGGTGCATCGGTGGAGCTGTGTGGTGGGTGCCTCGGTGGAGCTCTGTGGTGGGTGCATCGGTGGAGCTGTGTGGTGGGTGCTTCGGTGGAGCTGTGTGGTGGGTGCATCTGTGGAGCTGTGTGGTGGGTGCCTCTGTGGAGCTGTTTTGTGGGTGCAGCTGTTGAGCTGTGTGGTGGGTGCCTCAGTGGAGCTGTGTGGTGGGTGCATAGGTGGAGCTGTGTGGTGGGTGTATCGGTGGAGCTGTGTGGTGGGTGCCTCGGTTGAGCTGTGTGGTGGGTGCCTCGGTGGAGCCGTGTCTCGGGTGCATCAGTGGAGCTGTGTGGTGGGGTCATCTGTGGAGCTCTGTGGTGGGTGCATCGGTGGAGCTGTGTCGGTGGAGCTGTGTGGTGGTTGCATCAGTGGAGCTGTGTGGTGGGTGCATCAGTGGAGCTGTGTCGGTGGAGCTGTGTTGGTGGAGCTGTGTGGTGGTTGCTTCAGTGGAGCTGTGTGGTGGGTGCATCGGTGGAGCTGTGTGGTGGTTGCATCAGTGGAGCTGTGTGGTGGGTGCTTCGGTGGAGCTGTGTGGTGGGTGCATCTTGTGGAGCTGTGTGGTGGGTGCCTCTGTGGAGCTGTGTGGTGGGTGCCTCTGGTGAGCTGTGTGGTGGGTGCCTCGGTGGAGCTGTGTGGTGGGTGCCTCGTTGGAGCTGTGTGGTGGGTGTATCGGTGGAGCTGTGTGGTGGGTGCCTCGGTGGAGCTGTGTGGTGGGTGCCTCGGTGGAGCTGTGTCTTGGGTGCATCAGTGGAGCTGTGTGGTGGGGTCATCTGTGGAGCTCTGTGGTGGGTGCGTCGGTGGAGCTGTGTGGTGGTTGCATCAGTGGAGCTGTGTGGTGGGTGCATCGGTGGAGCTGTGTCGGTGGAGCTGTGTGGTGGTTGCATCAGTGGAGCTGGGTGGTGGGTGCATCGGTGGAGCTGGGTGGTGGGTGCATCTGTGGAGCTGTGTGGTGGGTGCATCTGTGGAGCTGTGTGGTGGGTGCATCTGTGGAGCTGTGTGGTGGGTGCCTCTGTGGAGCTGTGTGGTGGGTGCCTCTGTGGAGCTGTGTGGTGGGTGCCTCGGTGGAGCTGTGTGGTGGGTGCATCGGAGGAACTGTGTGGTGGGTGCATCGGTGGAGCTGTGTGGTGGGTGCATCGGGGGAGCTGTGTGGTGGGTGCATCGGTGGAGCTGTGTAGGTGGAGCTGTGTGGTGGGTGGCACTTCTTATAAATCATTAGTAAAAGAGATCAATGAAATTCAACTAAAACCCATACATAGCAGAAGAGGAGAAAGCTCTAGTAACGGGATTCAGGATGAATGTATTCCTTTGAAGCAAATCGCCAGCATGTGAAAGGTGTAAAATAGCAATCAGCATAAAACGAAAATGCCAGCAAAAGACTTTATAAAATTCTGTGTGGCCCTGAAAAAATAATTAGAGAGTTTAATTATATCATGACCAACAACGGTTATTGTTTCAAGAGCAGCGTGCGAGATGGTTAGGCTGCAATATAAACAAGCCCTCGGCATTGCTGTGGTGGGAAGGGGGCTGCGGGGAGAGGCAAGAAGGGAAGAATAGGGGCCGGGAGCAGCAGCCTTTGATGTGCCGGCCGGCCGGCCATGCAGTGAATAATTAGGGGAGGAGAAATGCCGGCTGGGGGAAGCTTGAGATGCCTGAGGAGGCTGGTGGCTTTGATGTGCACGTGCTCTCGGGCACTGCAACAAATCGCCGAGATGGTTAAGCTCTGTTTAAGCCACAATATAGCTCGCCAGCTATGCGCTTAAGCGCATCAGCAGGCGAGCCCTAAAAAGCATATAGTGTGATTTCTTCTAATAATAAATAGGACTTTAGGTTAATAATTTTTCTAAACACTGAAGTTTATGGCCCTACCCAAGTCCTGTCCAAAGGGCCTGACTCCCTTCTTGGGCTAAATGACTGACCTTTCCGGCGTGCAGATTTTTCAAAGTGCTTGTCAGTGGGCCATAACGAGGTGTGCACTGCACATTCTCATGCATGCCAGGGGTTCAGGGCACTGGTCATGCGCACAGACTGTAATTGTGATATGTGTAAATGTGTGTGAAGGAGGCACGTAGCTGTCAAAACAGAGACTGGGCAGAAGTAAAATACTGTGGCCCTTTGCGCCACCAGTGCGTCACTTTTCTCCATATTAAAAGTGACGCACCGACGGCGCAAGGGGCTTGTAAATAAGACCCTGTGTTTGCAGGTGAGTAGATGTCTGTGGTGGGAGACAGTGAAGTGAAGTAGAAGCAAGGCACTTGCAGGTGAGAGTGAAAAGAAGGTGCAAAAGAGGAAGGAATGAGGTGTGATACATATAAATGGACGGGTCCAGAAAAATGTGCGGGGGGAAAGTGTACAAGTGTCTAACAGAGCGAGGCTGCTGAGGAAAGGAGTGGGAGGAGTGCGTGAGGCACCCAGAAGACCACTGTCCCAGTGGTGGCTGGTGACATTTGAAAGTGGTGAGGCATAAAAATATTGGCATACTGCACTGCAGCGAGCGAGCATTGCGAGTGAGCCGGACAACCTCCCCACCAGAAAATTTGGGGGAAAAAGTAGACAAATGGTGCATTTTCAAGTCAATTTGAGAAAGCAGGAAGGTTAATAAAGCAATTGTAAAAGTGCAGTTATTACATTAATAAAGAGATATCATATAACATAGGTAGCTGCTTATTCAGTATAACCACAGAGCTTCATATCAGACTTTGAGATACAATGCATTGTTGAGTACCTCTGACGATTTTAGTTTTCTCAGTTCCGGTTTGCTTGTGATGTCATGCATTCTACCTATAGCATGCTACGACATTCTTCTTGTGACAAATACACATGGCATAAAGTCACAGCATCAAGTCCGGACCCTTTCTTAAGAACTCACACAGAATACCAGTTTTTCTCAGGTAAGCCATACAATGACTATGGACTCTACGAACTACTGACGTGATGCCTTGGCTTGCACCAGATCGTACAAGATGGCTGTGCATGTAAGTTCCATCTGGCAACAAAGCTGAAAAAGTTCCTGGCATGCTGATCCAGCTTACATCATACTGGAAAAGACAACTATCCATGTGAGCACCAGCTTGCACATGATTGAAAGCTAGACTACACAAAACTGTAGAGCCACGCCAGTATCAGCAACATAATTTACAGATATCAATGTAATACTATTGAACGATGCTCATTAATGTATCAATGAGTGTAATGCATGAATGAAGGTCTGATCTACCCCTCCATGAAAAAGAGGGAGGCGCGGGTCTAGTCAATTATGTTTGCAAGGATGGCTGCAAGTGGCAACTGAAGTTGGCAGCACATGAATGTGAAATACTGGGGTCCCTGAAAGTGGGGGCAATTTATGTGAAAGACCCTCAGGTCTCTGGCATGCAAAGAGGAAGAAATGCACATCTGACGACGTGCTCTCATCTGTGGGATCACAATTACTTTCTCTGGTCAATCAAAACCCACATTACATCCATCCCCAATAATGGTTCACCACTATCCACCAACATTGGATTCAGTTTCCACAGTGTAACTCTGTCCTCGAGTATGGATTTAGCACTAGCAAGCCCCTTCAAGCTGATTGACTGGTGTGCACCATTGACCATTCACTGAGCTACTAAGCGCCTTTGAAATGAGACCATGGAGAATGCCTTCCTGGGCTAACTATATACCCTAGTATTCCCCCTATCTGCACAGCATAGATCACCCAGATTAAATTATAGTCTGTAGTTTTGCTTCAGTGAACAAACTTGTGACCTTTTCACCAAAGCACGACATAATAACGATACCCAAGACACAGGTGATGAATTCCAAAGAGCAGATGGTGAAAAGAGAAGGTGATTCCTAGCACTGCGCTGAGGCTACTGTAAATCCCAAAAGCATGGTCACACGCACGAAAGTCGCAGCTCGCAATACTTCCGGAGGGCGGTCGCGCGGGAGGGGAATGGAGGCCGCCGGGGAAGTTTAAAATTGAAATATAATAAAAGAAAACTTACCGGTCCGCGCCGCCTCTGCTCGACTGCTCCTGGGCGGGATCTCGCGCTCCTCAACAAACAGGAACAGCCGCGACGTCACTAGCAAACTCTCTACATGCCAGGCCAAGGATTGGCTGAGGGCAGGGATACTATCTGCCTATTAGGAGACCGGGGGCTGGGGCATATAGCAACCCTCGGTCTCTTAAGGGGTACACTAGTGCGCATGTTCGGGCTGATCGTAAATATGATCAGCTCAACAACGAACATGCTCAGTAGCAATGCAGTGAGTGCCGTGACTGTTTAGTGCCGTGCCTGCTGTCACTCAAACGTTAACGTCCTGCGACGAGGAGAGCTGCCGCAGCCCCACCCTCTTCAGCGAGATGTCCCTCCTTCTACTTCTCCGATGTTAATTCCAATCAGGAGTCCTGATTGGAATTAGCGTCGGAGAAGTAGAACAAAGAATTTGAATGGCATTAGTGGGGCAACGCCCCAGCGCCCCAATGGACGCACCGCCTTCCACAGGCCTTAGTAATATTTAATTTAGTCCTATTTTCAGGATTGAAACCCTTTCAATTCTAACTCTTTTCAATAAATTCACTGTTGTTCCTAATTTATCTGATACTGCCAATAAGAATTGGCAAAGCAATGGGCCTGCCTTGTTTTAGTCAAGTCAAGTCAAAGATTTATATAGCGCGCTACATACCCGGAGGGTCTCAAGGCGCTTGAAGAAGGGTGGGGAATTACTTGTCGAATATCCAAGTTTTAAGTTGCTTTCTGAATGCTAGGTGGTTCTGAGTGAGACGAAGGTGAGTGGGGAGTGAGTTCCAGGTTTTAGCTGCGAGGTAGGAGAAGGATCTACCTCCCATGGTGGTTTTATTGATGCGAGGTATGGTAGCAAGCGCTTGGTTGGAGGATCGTAGTTGGCGGGAGGTGGTGTAGAAGGAAAGTCGTGTGTTGAGGCATTCGGGTCCAAGCTCGTAAAGTGCTTTGTGTGCGTGGGTTAGGAGGCGGAAAGTAATCCTCTTATTGACGGGGAGCCAGTGGAGGTTTTTCAGGTGACTAGAGATGTGGTCTTTACGTGGGATGTCTAGTATGAGTCTGGCTGATGCGTTCTGGATGCGTTGGAGTTTTTTCTGGAGTCTTGCAGTGATATCGGCGTATAGGGTGTTTCCGTAGTCCAGGCGGCTGGTGACCAGTGCATGGGTGACCGTTTTTCTGGTTTCGGTGGGGATCCAGCGAAATGTTTTTTTTGAGCATGCGAAGAATGTTGAAGCAAGATGATGAAACGGCGTTGACTTGTCTGTTCATAGAGAGTGAGGAGTCCAGGGTGACGCCCAGGTTCCGTGCGTGGTCCGTCGGGATGGGTGCTTTTCCAAGGGCTTCTGGCCACCAAGAGTCATCCCAGGCGGAGGGGGAGGTACCTAAGATAAGGACTTCTGTTTTGTCTGAGTTAAGTTTCAGACGGCTGTGCTTCATCCACTCGGCTACATCTTTCATTCCTTCATGTAGGTTGGTTTTGGCGGTGTTAGGGTCTTTGGTGAGTGAAAGGATCAGTTGAGTGTCATCCGCGTAGGAGATGATGTTGAGGTTGTGTTGGCGTGCGATGGTCGCGAGGGGGCTCATGTATACGTTGAAGAGGGTGGGACTGAGTGAGGACCCTTGTGGTACGCCGCAGATGACTTCAGTGGCCTCTGAGTGGAATGGAGGGAGGCGGACTCTCTGGGTTCTTCCGGTGAGGAACGAGGTGATCCATTCCAGTGCTTTTCCTTGGATTCCGATGTTTCTGAGGCGCTGTAGAAGGGTGCTATGGCAGACTGTGTTGAAGGCTGCGGAGAGGTCGAGGAGGATGAGGGGGACTGTGTCTCCATTGTCCAGTAGAGTTCGAATGTCGTCTGTTGCTGCGATGAGGGCGGTCTCTGTGCTGTGTTTGGCTCGGAAGCCGGACTGTGAGGAGTCGAGGGATTTGTTGGTTTCGAGGAAGGCGGCGAGCTGGTTGTTGACAGCTTTCTCGATGACTTTGGCCGGGAATGGGAGGAGCGAGATGGGGCGGTAGTTTTTGAGTTCGGTGGGGTCAGCTGTGGGTTTTTTCAGAAGGGCACAGAGTTCGGCGTGTTTCCAGCTTTCTGGGAAGGTGCCGGATTTGAGGGAGCAGTTGATGACGTCTCGGAGGTGTGGTGCTATGATGGAGTCTGCTTTGTTGAAGATGTGGTGAGGGCAAGGGTCTGAGGGGGGATCCTGAATGGATGGAGTTCATCAGGCGAATGGTGTCCTCAGTGGAGATTGGGTTCCAGTCATTAAGGATGTTCAAGGGGGGTGAAGGTCCTGCAGAAGGTTGGGTGGGTTGGTCTCCGGGTCGGTTGTCGAAGCTGTTGTGGATGTCTGCGATTTTGTTGTGGAAGAACGAAGCTAGGGAGTCGCAGAGGGCTTGAGAGGGGGTGATGTCGTTGGAGTTGGCTGAGGGGTTGGTAAATTCTTTGACAATGTTGAATAATTCCTTGCTGTTGTGGGCGTTGTTGTCTAGTCGGTCTTTGAATGCGGCTTTCTTGGCAGATCGGATAAGTTGGTGGTGTATGCGGGTGGCGTTTTTGAAGGCGTCCCTGGTGCTGGTGTTTGGGTCTTTTTTCCAGGCCTTCTCGAGGGAGCGACAGAGTTTCTTTGATTTCTTAAGATCATCGTTGAACCAGGAGGCGTTTTTGCTGCCTAGTTTGATTTGACGTTTTTTCAGCGGTGCTAGGATGTCGGCGCTGTTGGATAGCCATTGGGTGAGGTTAATGGCTGCTTGGCCGGGGTTTGAGGAGTGGGCAGGGGGGTTTTGAAGGAGCGATGGGGAGATCTGGTCGATGGTGATTTTGTTCCAGTTTCTTCGCAGAGTAGGTTGAGGATGGTTGTGAGTTGTGGTCTTATTGTAGGTAAAGTGTACGCAGCTGTGGTCTGTCCAATGGAGAATAGTGGTGTGACTGAAGGAGACATGCTTGCTGGAGGTGAAGATAGGGTCGAGTGTGTGACCTGCGATGTGGGTGGGCGTAGTGACAAGTTGTTTGAGTCCGAGGTTGACGAGATTGTCCAGAAGGGAGGTGGCGTTGCTGTCATTGCTCTTTTCCAGGTGAAAGTTGAGGTCTCCCAGTAGAATGTATTCCTCGGAGGGGAGGGCGTGTGGGGTGATAAAGTCAGTGATAACGTCGCTGAATTGTGCACGGGGTCCTGGAGGTCGGTAAAGGAGTGTGCCTCTGAGTGTGGACTTGGGGTCGGTGTGGATCTGGAAGTGAAGGTGTTCGGTGCTGGCAAGGTTGACGTCTGAGCTGGTTGAGATGCGGATGGAGTTCTTATGGACGATAGCGATGCCTCCTCCTGTTTGGTCGGTGTGTGGTAAATAAAATTTACCTATGCGGAATTTCTATGCGGTAAAGTTCAATAAGAATAACTCAATCAAAAATGAGAGGCAGAGTCCGTGGCATCTGAGTTTATAAGGGTTTTATTCCATAAAATGGAATTGGTTCGAACCAGGTATCATGTTCCATCACCACGAAGGTTCAGGAAGGGATAGACAATGCTTTATTAACAGAGTACAATATATATAGTAAATGCATATAATGGTGATGGATACAGAAGGCGTAACAGCTGAGAGAAAAGAGATAAGAACATATGTACGTAACAGAAGGCGTGCACGAGGGCGTACACGGAGGTGTGTGCTAGAAACGTCACATGAAAGTGTCACAGGTGGGTGGATCCATAGAGGAATCCAGCAGTGTCAGCAGAAATATATGGCAGAGATGCGCGCGCAGCAACATGACGTGTGATTGACGTGGAAATGGAGGGTGAAGGGGACTTGACATTTAGCACTATACGTGGAGACAGAAGTCTGGCGTGTCAGAACAACCTAAACCCAAATCATATCTAATATCTTGTGTTTGAGGAACTGTATTATCTAGAAGGAAAGGTCTCTCGGGCAGAGGCTATTCTATACTGACTGCTAGTGCATGCATATGTGTCTACGTGTAATGCGAGGGGCCATGGGCCTACCATGGTAACAGGAGCAATGAATTACTTGCACGGAGACAGAAAGGCCGGGCCCTTTGCTCTGCAGCTGGGGGGATGTTTTCCTAAATCACTAGACAGGAATGTATTTTCGAGGAGCGGAGCAGATAACTTGAAGGCTGAATTGTCTTGGCAGGCAAGCAGGCCGAGCCGGGCACCGCTCGCCGCACAGGGAGTAGGGTAAGGGTCATGGATGCAGATCCAGGCTGCAGCTTTCAGAGGCAGAAGGCAGAAAGGGCTCGATGGCAGAAATCAGGGCCTAGCTCGCCAGAGCCAGGAAAACGTGAAATTGCACCATGTAAAGACGGTGGCACGGCATACTTAGGAACGGAATTATCGACCCATTCATGGTGGATCTGAAAGAGGACATGTTAACGTTGGACGCAAATGTATTTGCGTCTTCATAGCGGGTTGTGGAGGGAACATACATGTACTTGAAGCACGTACATGGAGCCGTTGGGGTCTACGTTAGGGGACACAATTGACCATAAAAATTCATATTACCTCATTCCCTCCTTGTCCCCTACGGACCCTTCATGATATATCAATCTTCATCAGTCTATCAATTTGTTCATATAACATCATTTGCTCTGCCTTTTTCTGGTGGGATTTAGAACGTGGACTTGAATGGGGAATACATGATGTGGCGCACAAGCCGCAAATCGCTGGCCCACACTGTAAACATAGACAACAACTGAATACGATGAGAAGGGCTATTCTGAGGAGGATAGGACTTTCCATCCCCAGGCTGATAATACGCTCCAGAACCAACCGGACCAAGTCCAGGTGCCTGGATTCTGGTGTATCTGACTTGCAATCTTGTGGAGACGGGTTATGGCTCTATATACTGAGGGTGCGTTTTCTGGAATGAAAACACAGCAACTCGATCCGATGACTCTACAAGCTCCGCCCCTATCGGCCAGGATGACGTCAGGAACGAGACGATTTTGAAGGACAACAATCCGCATAGCAGACTGCTCCTCTGTTAAGTTACCTAGGGCGGAAGTAGTTTCATTCACTACTGCTTCGAGGGTTCTGGTTAATTTACGTATCAGTTTACTATTAAATACAGCACCTAAATAGGGAAAGAAACCTTTATTGAAGTCTGTATACTGCTCCCATGCCGTTTCAGTGTAGTCGACAATCGGGAGATCACTCTTGGGTCTAATGTGTACTAGATGGGAGTCCCTATGATAATCAGGAGGGGCTAGGAAAACAGGTGGCAGAAGGAATGCAATGTAACAAGTACCATCCCAATCTAGAGGTAAGCGTATATATGCTGTATGACCACAAATGAAATAGGAATGACGGGAAGCTCTGAATGTAGACTTGCCTTTATCACTGAATTCGATCACAGTAGTACATTTACTATGACCTAGGTGTACTGAACCATTCTTTCTGACACATAATTCACCTTTGACTGGCAATACTGACATAGCGGGCAAGACTGGTTCGGCTTCGGACTGGACATTCAGAATCATGAGGTTGAGTGTAAAATTACCTAATCCATATACTTCGTTTTCTAGATCGGTCCCTGTCCTTTGGGGAAGACCCTCCTTGTCAGGGAAACATACTTTATGCAAAACTGTGTTCAGATTTCCCCATACCCAATCGCCCTGGTAAACTACGGAATCAGAATCTAAAGAATTCATTAAACTAAACCATGCACCACAGGAACCATTATGTGTGAACGGGTACGGAAAGAGGGGAAGAACTCCCTTGTATTTCTGATAGGGAGGGAGTCGGCCACATATCCAACAATTGGTAGCATTGCTGGTCTGATGGGAATGATGTAACATACTGATGAATGTATTGTTGCGCAGCGTAAGTCGGTAAGATAACTCGTGCGGGGGCAATTCACTGAAAGTATGCTCGACAGTGTCATTTGAAGAAGAATGTGCACGTGTGAAAATAGGAAAGTACATGTGTAGCAATATACTTTCAGCAATAATCATAAGACTCAGAAAAAACATAATCAATAATGTCACAATGCAGTGACTGCGGAGAGATTTACAATATTCATGTTTCTTGATCTGTTTCTGTCTATCTCTCTCTCTATTGGGGTCTAGCGGGTACATGTCAGGAACTTGTCTAACCGATTCACCTAGGGGAGGACTTAAACAATTAAACTGTCTGACTTGCTAGACCTCAACTTCATACGAAATTCTTGGGAAGGAGTTTTCTCTACCAAAGGGAGTTTAGTATCAGTCTCTGGAAGGGGGCAGGGCTGGGAGTCTGGTTTTGGCGGCAGTCCATAGTGTCTTTTTACATGACTCGAGTGGAGCCAGCCCTTGCGGCCCTCCACCTTTACTGCTGTCCTTGTTGTTAATAACACAAGCTTCGGCTCCTGCCAACGGGGCTCCAGCGGACTCCTCCTGTCGAAATTCCGTACAAGGACCAGATCTCCAGGGACGATCTCGTGTGGCTTCACCTCGGTGTTGTCGGGAAAGGCTGCAGCTACCTTATCTTATCTTATCTTAATGTTTTGTTGAAGCGCTACAGCTGCCTCAGCGATGAGACGTCCCGGCGCTGAAACCTAGATCCGATCCTGAGCAGGGAGGTCCAAGGGCAGAGGAAAGTTTACAGGCAAGGGAATAGAAGAGTTTTCACTGCCTTCCGGAAGGCAGATAGATTGTCCAGCGCGCGAATATGATGTGGAAGTTCATTCCACATCTTGGCTCCCAGGAACCTAAAGGAGCATCCACCCATACGGGAAAGTTTTATGCGTGGGACGCAGAGGAGGTTTTGGTTGGAAGATCTTAGGTTCCGTGTCGGCGCATAGGGAGTGAGAAGGGGTTGAAGCAGAGGGGGAGTGTTGAGTTTGAGAATTTTGAAGGTCATGATGAGGGTTTTAAATTTGATTCTGGAGTCGACCGGGAGCCAGTGCAGTTTTCTGATTGTTGCTCTGGCTGAGCATCTGCGGGGGAGGCCGACCAGAGTTCTAGCGGCCGAGTTCTGCACGCGTTGGAGTCGTGCTAACTCACATTTGTTGGCGCCAAGAAGGAGTACATTGGCGTAGTCTAGACGTGAGAGTATGGTGGCTTGGATGATGAGTTGGCGGGTCTTAGCGTCAAAGTAGCCTAGTATGTGGCTAAGGCTTCTCAGTAAGCCAATGCAGGTGCCGGCAACTTTCTTGGTGTGAGCTCGAAAGTTGAGTGAGTCGTCCATCCAGACACCCAGGTTTTTCACAAGGGTTTTGGGGGAAGGGATGGTACCGAGGGAGGACGGCCACCAGTGCTCGTTCCAAAGGCTGGTGTTTTTGCCAAGGAGGAGCACCTCTGTTTTTCCGCCATTGAGTTGTAGACAGTTTGTGGTCATCCATTGGGCGACCGCAGAGAGTCCGTTTTTAAAATTAGAGGAGGAGTTGGAAGGTCCATCTGAGAGGGCAATGGCCAATTGTGTATCGTCAGCGTACGATACCAATGTCAAGCCCCATTCTTTGGCCACTGCCGCCAGAGGCTGAACATAAAGATTAAAAAGAGAGGGGCTTAGCGCAGAGCCCTGCGGGACTCCTTGATCAATAGGGTGGGGTTTAGATAAAAAGGGTGGGGCTGAGACTCGAAAGGACCTGTTTTCGAGGAAGGAACTAAACCACTCCAGGGCATGGCCCTTTACACCAAAGGCCTCCAGACGTCTAAGAAGGATGACATGGGATACCGTGTCAAAGGCCGCGCTGAGATCCAGAAGGATCAGCGCGGCACTTTGACCGGCATCCAGGATCGTTCGGAGGTGCTCTGTGGTAGCTAAGAGAGCAGACTCAGTGCTATGGCCTGGTCTGAACCCATTTTGAGATGGGTCCAGAATGTTGTTTTTGACCATATGTTGGGAAAGAGCACTGTTAACATGCGCTTCAGCGAGTTTGGAGAGCCATGGAAGCAGGGAGATAGGACGAAAGTTCTCCGGTTTAGATGTATCTAGGGTGGGTTTCTTGATGATAGGCGAAACCCACGCTTGCTTCCAGGCAGATGGTACGCACGCTGAAGTAAAGGAGAGGTTCAGGATGGCGGTTAGCGCTGGTAGGAAGAAGTTGAGTGATTCTAGGAATTGAGCCGGGCGCATGGGGTCTGCGGGGGAGCCAGACTTGACTTTGTTGCATAGTCTGATAAGAATGTCTTCGGAGATTTCTGGGATGTGGGTCAAGGTCGAGTAGCTGGGAGAGGCAGAGGGATAGCTGATGGTGTTGAGGTCATGCTGGGGAAAGGAGGTGTAGATTTTCTGCACCTTGTCGACGAAGAATTTAGCAAGTTCTTCGCATTGTTGCTCAGAGGAGATTGTAGGGGGGGGTGTTTTGTTGCTCTGTAGTTCTTGTATGAGTTTGAAAATTTCTTTCGCGGGGGTGGGACTAGATTCAATTTTATCGGCGTAGAAGGCAGTCCGTGCAGCACGGATGGTCTTATGATATGTTTTTTGTAGCAGAAGGTATTTAACTTTGTCCTCTTTATTGTATTCTCTATGCCAAAGGCGTTCTGCCTTTTTACACTCTTTTCGTAGATTTTTGAGTGTGTCGTTGTACCAGGGGTTCGATGGCGAGTTACAGCCTTTTGTCCATTTGGCAGGGATAAGGCTGTCTAGTCCGCCCGTAATCCACTCGTGAAACGAGCTGTAGATAACGTTAATGTCAGCGTTAGAGTCAGGGTGGAAATCCCCTAAAGTCCTGTGTAGGTCCTCATGAGACAGTTTGTGCCACGGTCTTTTTAAGCGGCTGGTCGGAGCCGTATTGTGCCTGCTTTTGTTGACCGGAATGGCCAGTTTAATAAGGGAGTGATCTGTCCATCCCATAGGAAGGGGTGGCTCTGAGGTGAGTTCTTCTAAGTTGGAGAAGACTGGGTCTAGGATGTGGCCGGCTAAGTGGGTTGAAGTGGAGATGAAGGGGTTGAGTTGCAGTGCAGAAAGATCTGCGAGAAGTGATTTGATTGTGGAGTCGTTAAGTAGATCAACATGGAGATTAAGGTCTCCCAGAATGGTAAAATTGGGGTTTTTGGTGATTAAAGAGGTTGTTGACTCAAGGAGGGCCTCGATGAATTTTGAAGAGGGGCCAGGTGGGCGGTAAATGTAGAGTCCCGACACGGTGAAGTTGGGAGTTATGGTAATTTTGAAGTTGGCGCATTCAGAGTCTGCCAGATCTTCCTTAACAAAGGAACATAAGAGCGTTTTTTTGTGGATTATAGCGAGACCACCTCCTCTACCCTCTCTGTTAATGGCCGACATCAAGTAGTCGTCAGGTAGAGTAAGATTGGGAATAGTGGAAGTGCCATCGCGAAGCCATGTTTCGCAGAGGAAGAGGATATCTGGATTTTCATCTAGTATTAGGGTGTTAACCTCCAGGTGGTGTTTAACTAGTGATCTAACATTGAGGTGGAGTATCGTGATGGAGGAGGTTTTGTCCGGACCTATAAGCTGTTGGACGGCGTGGGGTTTAATAGTAGAGAAACTGCAGGTTTGGCATTGTAGGCAGGTGAGTCCGGGCTTACCTGTAATATTTACGCAGGATCTTCCGGGGTTCCAGCTATGAAGCGTCTTGCTATCATAGGCAAGGCATGGAGAAGATATTTGGCCAGGGGATCTGGCGAGAGGCGATGGCTTGGCGATGACCGATACCTGTGAACGACATGATTGTAGTGCAGACATCAAGGAGGCAAGGTAATCTGTCAGCATATTACAGTCAACATCTGTGATCTTACGAGGCAGAGGCGTCCCCCACATATTCGGTGGCCTGCCAAAGACCACCTCATACGGGGATAGCCCTGTTCTTGAATGTGCTATCATTCTCATGTAAAAGAGTGCAACTGGTAAAGCGATAATCCAATCTACGCCCTTCTCTCTACATATTTTTGCAAGACGTATTTTCAGGGTCTGATTATGTCTCTCGACGAGACCTGCTGCTTCGGGATGTCGGACACAGTGGAACTTCCACTGATAACCTAGCAGGAGTGATACCTGCTTCATAAGCTCGGACGAGAATGGCTGACCATTATCTGAGTACACGATACGGGGCAAACCATACCTGGGGAAAAATTCACGTACCAGCTGCTTGGCAGTGGTCGGAGCAGTGTAATCTGGGACTGGATATGCTTCTGTCCAACGGGAAAGTGCACATACAACTACGAGGACATATTTGAATCCTCGACAACATTCCATCTGGATATAATCCATCTGGAGGACTTCAAAAGGGTGATCGGGAGGATGAAATCCACCTTGCTCTACGGGAATGCCTTTACCTGGATTGAACTGACAACAGATCATGCAAGTACGCACTTTCTGTTTTGCTGCTGCTCGTAAATGCTTATTGAACCAAAGGTTTTGAATACTGTCTGACATGGCTTTTTCTCCTAAATGTGCAGGACTATGTACTGTGTTAATGATAACTTGAACCATTGAGTCGGGGAGAAACCATGTGGCTTTCCCCTTCGTCATCCATCCCTGTTCTGTCTGGATCCCTCCTAGTTCAATCCATTTCTTGATTTCGTCTGGTGTAGCATGTGTCTGTATGTCAATTACATCTAGGGCGGGATCCCTAACTGTCATGCAATGTGTCGGTGTCGGGACTATTGTCTTTGTCAGGTCAGTTGCGTGAGTCTGAGTCTGAGCTGTATGCTTGGCTGTTCGATCTGCCAGGTCGTTACCCTGGGAAATGGTATCTGTAACTTTCGTATGTGCCTTGCACTTCATGATGGATATCGCTGTAGGCAGATGTATTGCGTCTAACAGAGCTTTAATGAGGGGACCGTGCTGGATCTTGGCTCCGTGAGAGGTCAAGAAACCTCTCTCTCGCCAGAGTACACCGAAGTCGTGTACGACTCCGAACGCATAACGGGAATCTGTGTATATGTTAACTTTCTTATTCTTAGCTTGTATACAGGCTTGAGTCAGAGCGATGAGCTCTGCTGCTTGGGCTGACAGGGTGTCAATACGATTCGTTTCTATGACTTCAGTTTCTGTCGTTACTGCATATGCGGCCACTAACTCTCCTGTACTTGTTCTCATACATGAACCATCCACATAAAGTGTCAGGTCTGGATCTGGTAATGCAGTGTCTGTCAAATCTTGTCTGGGTATCGTCGTAATGGTAATGACTTCAACACAATCATGTGCCAAAGGGTCTGTCTCACTTAGTGGCAAAAGTGTAGCTGGATTCAATGTATTGCAACGTCTGATTTCTATGTGTGGCTGAAACAATGTCAATTCATAACCTGTCAGTCGTGCTATAGTCAAGTGTTGAGTCTGTGTCCTGTTTAAAAGAACTTCCACGGAATGTGGAACTTGTACTGTCAATTGGTGTCCTAACACTATGGAATCACTTTGTCTGATTGCTAGAGCTGTTGCTGCTACAGATTTCAAGCACGCAGGCAGAGCCTGGGCTACTGGATCTAATGTACTAGAAAAATAAGCACACGGTTTGTGTGAACCTGCTTGATCCTGGGTGAGTACCGATAATGCAGTACCTTCGCGTTCTGTGACAAAAAGTGTAAAAGGTTTACTGTAACATGGTGTCGCTAAAAAAGGTGCTTGACCTTTTTGGCTTTCTTCAGATCGTCAAAAGCATGTGTATGTTCCTGAGTCCAAGGGAGGACAGTCGAAGACGCTGCCTCCTGGGTTGTCAACTGTATGAGTGGCTTGGCTAGAAATGCATACTGAGGAATCCATTGTCTACAGTAAGAAGTGAGGCCTATAAAGGCCCGTACCTCCTTTTGTGTCTTGGGTTGTGACATGTTTACAATTAACTGGATACGGTCAGGTGTTAGCTGTCTCCCCCCTTTGGACAGCAAGTGCCCAAGGTATACCACTTGCTGAACACAGAATTGCAGCTTCGAAGGAGACACCTTGTGTGCCTTGTCAGCCAGAAAATACAAAACTGTCAGTGATGCTTGTTCACATTCTGGTTCACTACGGGCGGTGATCAATAGATCATCGACGTACTGAAGTAGGGCAGTGTTGTCAGGCATGTGAATACTGTCAAGTTCTCTTTTTAATGCTTGGCTATAGATGCTGGGGCTTTCTGTGAATCCTTGAGGTGCGCGTGCAAATTTGAAGCTTCGGCCATTTAAACAGAATCCGAAAAGATATTGGCTTTCCGGATCAATAGGTACACTAAAGAAGGCGTTCTTCAGATCAATTACAGTAAAGAACGTTGCCTCTGAATCAATAGCTGTCAATAATGAAGAGATGTCTGGAACCACAGGGTACTGCGTTACAATGCATTTATTCAATTCTCGTAAATCGATCACTAATCGATAAACTGGAGGTGCATTTGGATCAGTGCGTTTAATAATCGGAATGATAGGGGAATTACATAGATTCGAGTCAGTTTCAACAACCACTCCTTGTGCAATGAGCTCATCAATGATTTTCAGCAAAGCCACTACAGCATCTGGCGGTAACTTGTATTGTCGGATTCGTGGTAAAACAACACCTTGTTTCAGTGTAACTCGGTATGGTGTAATGTGCATACAACCTACATCAGTGGGGCCTTGTGCCCATAAATGTGCAGGAACATTCTGTAATCTGGAATCAATATCTCTCAACACATAGTGACCCTTAAAGTCACGCAGAAACAATCTTACTCCTTCCGGAGAACAACAAATTACAGCTCCTAGAGCTTTCAGTGTCTTGATACCTAATAAGTTTTCTGGACATGATTTCGTGAGCAATAAATCTGTAGTGCGAGACAACGGACCAACTGAAAGAGGAACTGGTTTCGATACTTCATTTACAATAGGCTTTCCTGAAAATCCAAGGGAAACATTCTGTGAGCCTGAGAGGGGTGCCCCTGGAACCTCGTCGTGACTGATTGTTGTCCTGCTTGCCCCTGTGTCAATCAAAAACTTTCTATCCTTTCCTAATACCTGACTATGTACATAAGGACCCTCTTGATCTACAGGAACCTCAATAAGAGGCAAGCCAACCTCCCTCTCTAGGCTGTTTCATGTGTATCGCTGGTAATCGGGATAATCAGTTTGAGCATACTGGTACATCTGCTGAGTTGTATGTTGTGTTGCGGCAATCGGTTGTGGCTGTGGTACCGCTACGGTCTGTACTGTCTGTTGTGGAGCATGCATAGGCTGTACATTCTGTGTAACGTGTTGTTGGGCCTGGTCCTGTCTAGGGGGACGCGGTCTCTCTTTAGTTTTACCTGTAGATATATTGTGTTTCAAAACTGCACACTCGTTTACATAGTGACCAGGCTGTTTACAATAGTTGCATGTCCCTTTAACAGGAGCTGCCGAATTATTGGACTGTGTCATGCCCTTTTTCTGACCGTCAGCTGAAACTGACTGAGCAACTTGCATTTTCATTTTCGTGTCTTTCATACGTCTTTGTTCGTGATCATGTTCTTCCCTTATTCTGTTCTGGTGGTACTGTAACATCTGTAACATTTGGGAAGGCGTGTTTGCTTGCCATGTGCTCTCGACTTTCAATACGCAGTTCTTAACTTGGGGCAGAGAATTCTCGACTAATTTAGATACAAAAAGGTGTGGGTATGACTCGCTACTTGCTTTCAGGCCACTATTAATAATAAAACATTTCTCAAATCGAGAATAGAAATCACTAGTGTCTTCATCGAGTTTCTGTTTGCAGGCTGAGATTGCATCCCAATCCTCCTTTTTAGTTGCTAATAATCGTGGCAAAACCTGTACTAACAATCCTGGTAATGCTTTAGTTTTGTCCCCAAGACCCAACCCTGGGGTTCGGGTCGCTTCTTCATTTTCTAATGCAGCCCAATCTATCTTTGTGTCTCCCACCTACCATTCTTTTTCTTTGAGTTTCTCGTAAATACCGGCAGGCAATAATACTTTCAATATTTTCATAATGTCGGGATAGGTATAATCACCCATGAGTAACATGTCTTTTATTTCACGGTGAAAACCTGCAGGGTCTTTATCATGACTGGGCACTATTTTCTTCATTTCTAACAATTCCATTTTAGTTATAGGCGTGTATACATACACACGTGTAAGGGTGTTATCATCATTCCTGACTGGATGTACTTCTCGCAAGGGATTTTGTCTGTCTATGTAAAACATTTTTCTTTCTGGGGGTGGAGCTGAAACAAACTGGATTCAGTAAGGCACTATATCTGTGTTGATGTTCTAAAATTACTTTAATTAAATCGGTACCCAGGCCTCTCCATTTATTCATGAGTAACTCTATTAATACATCAGGTAGGGGACCTGGATCAGAATGTTGGCTCTTATACAACGTAAGGAGGTGCTGTATCATGTACATTCCAGCTAGTCGCTGTTCGTCTGGAGAAAGATTCAAAAATGTTTGCGCTAATGCATCATCATTATATTTATCGGAATTGTCAGCCCATTGTACTGCTGACCTGGCTAATTCTTGCTCATCCATGGAATTGAGTACATGGTACCCCATTCGATCTTGAAGTATTCTATCGGTAGCCTGAAATAGATGTTCAGGAGTCTTCGGATTTGACATAGCAGAGTGAAAAAGTCTCTTGCTTTCCGGGCGTAACGTTTTATTAAAGGGTTTGCCCTTTCCTACATATTCTATTGTTCCTGTATGTTCTGGCTCCTCCTCCTCTGAGGATTCATTCTTGTCATTATCTGCTTCACTTTCAGCTTTCTGTCTTTCATGAAATACTGTTATTTCTTTACGAATTTTTCTGTACATGGCCTCTATACATTTCTGTCTATCATGTTTTCCGTCTGCAATATTCTGACCCCATGTAGTTAATACCTCCATCTCGTCTTTATTTACACCAGGCTGGTCGCGTTCTCTTATGAAACAGTTTATGAGGAATCTTAATATTAAACCTTGAGTGTCTACTTTCTGGTGTGCCATGGCCTCGTGAATACATTCCTGACCCTCCCCAGTCTGAACAAAATGATATATCCTGTCTAGATAATCTGCCATTCCTGGAAATAGAACTAAAAAGTTTGCAGCACGTCTTATACGTATTGAGGCTAATATCATGCAACCGTCTTGGCCTGGTATTGGATCATATCTACAGTCTGTAAGATATTCTTTAAGCTTTTCAATTGTGGCTGCTTTCGGAGTACGTTGCATTGCTAGTTCTCTGACAGTTAATCGCTGTACTGGTGGCGGGGTACGGTAACCTCCTGATGCACCTCCTGAGGCGGAGGCTTGAGTATGAACTGGCTGTAGGGTCGGTACCTGCTGTAACTGGGTTGGGGCCTGAACCGTGTCAGGCCCAAAGGGATTAAGCGGATTAATAGGGGGCGCATGAAGTGGTGCAGGGGGGGTCTGCTGTTGCGGACCTGGGGGCAGATGATCAGCGGGTGGTACAGGTATAGGTGGGACGTTGGTATTTTCGGGAGCTACATCGTCTAAATAGGAAGAAAGGAAAATATCTGCTGCGGTCTTGTGACGTAATTTAGTCGGAACCAATGGAGGGGGCAGATCTTTCGGTATTTCCGGGGTCGCTTTAGGCAGGCCCTCGGCCAGGACTGGATACAATCCTGTCATAATGGCATTACTCCGTCTATCGTGTTGTTCCATTCTAACTCGTTCCCCTTCTTCTAGTAGTTCTTTTTCTTTGGCTTTTTCAGAATCCTCTCTACTTTTCTCTGCTTTTCTCAGTGCTTTCTCTGTCCGTCTGTGTGATTCTTTACGCCATAGTTCAATGGCATCTTTCTGTGACTGTCTGGCTTTCTTTTTCCATAATGCTTCTTCTACTCTCATGATGCACTCGGCATCCCATGTCCCTGTAACGGGCCATCTCTGATTCTCTGCTAAATCCTTAGTGTAATCCACCCACAAGTCGAGATATAATACGGCATCTAAGCCGTGCTTGTGGTACATAAAATATCCTGGAGTGTCCCTGGGTGGGATGGGAACAGCTTCCTCAAGTATCCCTTTTTAAGCAACTAGGCAACAGCCCAAACCCTAATGGTTTTTTTTTTATATATTCTTCACAGGGTCACCTATGGGATCCCTATTGTCCCGTCCCCACCTGTCCTGAAGAAGACTCGCATGGCCCAGGAATAAAACGACCGTATGGCCGCTAGTCGAGTCGAAACGTCGACATTTCATTATCTAACCTGGACCACTGACTGTATCACCCTTGTAGATATAGTGCAGACAATTTTTGCCATCTGTTGTCTAGTAATAATTAAGGAAGTTATGCTGATTTATTGAAGTGACCAGGTTATATGGTTCCGGCCTTCTTTGGCTGGTGTCTATTTTGAATTGTTTGAAGTACAATTTTTTAAATCTGTGTGATTCTTTTCCGTTCACCTTATCACGTTCACTTTTCTTTGACACCCTTTATTTGCTTTACTGCACGTTCTTAATACGGGACAATGCATATAAAAAAGTACATAACTTTGTGAATTGTGCTTTCGCTTAAAAAAATTGTGACAATAGATTGAAATATTGCATATTGTGTTTCCGTTACGAATCTCAAACAATAGATTAAAATATTGTGTATACATCTTGAGTCTGTTGCTGTTGCCTAGTCTCTATCTCTTTTTTCATTAATTGATTTGGGCGGTTAAAATAACCGACGCCTTCTGATTCATAAAATTGTGATTTTTCATGTTTAAAAATAATAGGTCTCGGACCACTGTTTGTTTATACGTTGCGGACCTGGGGGCAGATGATCAGCGGGTGGTACAGGTATAGGTGGGACGTTGGTATATTCGGGAGCTACATCGTCTAAATAGGAAGAAAGGAAAATATCTGCTGCGGTCTTGTGACGTAATTTAGTCGGAACCAATGGAGGGGGCAGATCTTTCGGTATTTCCGGGGTCGCTTTAGGCAGGCCCTCGGCCAGGACTGGATACAATCCTGTCATAATGGCATTACTCCGTGTATCGTGTTGTTCCATTCTAACTCGTTCCCCTTCTTCTAGTAGTTCTTTTTCTTTGGCTTTTTCAGAATCCTCTCTACTTTTCTCTGCTTTTCTGAGTGCTTTCTCTGTCCGTCTGTGTGATTCTTTACGCCATAGTTCAATGGCATCTTTCTGTGACTGTCTGGCTTTCTTTTTCCATAATGCTTCTTCTACTCTCATGATGCACTCGGCATCCCATGTCCCTGTAACGGGCCATCTCTGATTCTCTGCTAAATCCTTAGTGTAATCCACCCACAAGTCGAGATATAATACGGCATCTAAGCCGTGCTTGTGGTACATAACATATCCTGGAGTGTCCCTGGGTGGGATGGGAACAGCTTCCTCGAGTATCCCTTTTCTAGTTCCTATCTGTCTCAGTTTAGAAAACAGTGGCATTCTGAACCTTGATACTTAATACTTGATACTTACTCGGACTTGGACACAACTAATACAATAAACACAGTAATGAAGATCAAACAATCACTCATACCACGACATTAAAACACATTAAAACATTTCGGAACGGACAATAGCTTGATAACTGGATACTTGATATACTGCTAAACAGTACAGATACACTGCTAAAACAGTGCAGACCGGGTCTGTGTACCCAAACCCGTCTTGACCGGACACAAATTAATGCACCCGTCTAGATGCGTCTCTAGCAACGGTACTCACCAGGAAGCACGGAACGGAAGGCCTCGGAAACTCGACACTGGACTGGACCGGACTGGACTCGACTCGACTCGTGACGTAGGTACTTCGGAACTTCGGAACTGGTGGGCCTCTGAACACCTCGGACCTTGCTCTCTCGGCTGGGCTCTGGTCGGGATCCTCCGCACTCCTCACCGCCTCGTCTGGGTGTCGATCGCAGCCTCAGTCACCTCCGTTGGCCTGAGGGAGATACAGGAAATCCTGCGGGTACGCGTAGTTGTCCGTCACAGCTGTGGCAGGGGACTAGGCCTGCAACGCACCGCCGGCGTGTAAGGTGGGGGAGGGGTCCCTATTCGGGCGCCAAATTATGTGGTAAATAAAATTTACCTATGCGGAATTTCTATGCGGTAAAGTTCAATAAGAATAACTCAATCAAAAATGAGAGGCAGAGTCTGTGGCATCTGAGTTTATAAGGGTTTTATTCCATAAAATGGAATTGGTTCGAACCAGGTATCATGTTCCATCACCACGAAGGTTCAGGAAGGGATAGACAATGCTTTATTAACAGAGTACAATATATATAGTAAATGCATATAATGGTGATGGATACAGAAGGCGTAACAGCTGAGAGAAAAGAGATAAGAACACATGTACGTTACAGAAGGCGTGCACGAGGGCGTACACGGAGGTGTGTGCTAGAAACGTCACATGAAAGTGTCACAGGTGGGTGGATCCATAGAGGAATCCAGCAGTGTCAGCAGAAATATATGGCAGAGATGCGCGTGCAGCAACATGACGTGTGATTGACGTGGAAATGGAGGGTGAAGGGGACTTGACATTTAGCACTATACGTGGAGACAGAAGTCTGGCGTGTCAGAACAACCTAAACCCAAATCATATCTAATATCTTGTGTTTGAGGAACTGTATTATCTAGAAGGAAAGGTCTCTCGGGCAGAGGCTATTCTATACTGACTGCTAGTGCGTGCATATGTGTCTACGTGTAATGCGAGGGGCCATGGGCCTACCATGGTAACAGGAGCAATGAATTACTTGCACGGAGACAGAAAGGCCGGGCCCTTTGCTCTGCAGCTGGGGGGATGTTTTCCTAAATCACTAGACAGGAATGTATTTTCGAGGGGCGGAGCAGATAACTTGAAGGCTGAATTGTCTTGGCAGGCAAGCAGGCCGAGCCGGGCACCGCTCGCCGCACAGGGAGTAGGGTAAGGGTCATGGATGCAGATCCAGGCTGCAGCTTTCAGAGGCAGAAGGCAGAAAGGGCTCGATGGCAGAAATCAGGGCCTAGCTCGCCAGAGCCAGGAAAACGTGAAAGTGCACCATGTAAAGACGGTGGCACGGCATACTTAGGAACGGAATTATCGACCCATTCATGGTGGATCTGAAAGAGGACATGTTAACGTTGGACGCAAATGTATTTGCGTCTTCATAGCGGGTTGTGGAGGGAACATACATGTACTTGAAGCACGTACATGGAGCCGTTGGGGTCTACGTTAGGGGACACAATTGACCATAAAAATTCATATTACCTCAGGTGCGGTCCTTACGGATGATCTTGTAGCCTTCCGGGATGGCAATGGTGAAGTCTGGGGCTGATGAGGCGTTCATCCATGTTTCTGTTAGGAAGGCGACGTCGGGAGAAATGGAGTCTAGTAGGTTCCAGAGGTCGATGGCGTGTCTGTGGACTGAGCGGGTGTTGAGCAGGATGCATTTTAGGTGGTTGGAGTCAGATATCTGTTGTGCGTTCGTGGATGAGGAGTTTATCTTGGTGTCACCGAACTTGCAGGAGTAGCATGTGAAGGGTCCATGGGTGTGTCCGGGAGCGGCTTGGGCGCAGTTGGGGAGTCGGCCAGGGTTAAGGGAGAGGAGGGAGGAGGCGTCGTATGTAATGCGGGAGGGCTGGGCATTGCATGGACCAGGGGGTCTGGCGCTGGGCGCGGTCCAGGCGCGGATGGGCGTAGACGGGCTTACCTTTGGCGCACCTTCGGCGCAACTGGGGCGCGAACGATGCGCGTGGACGCTGCGCGACGATGCTCCTGACATATATGGAGAGTGGAAGGGGAGGGGCGAGGGAGGATCAGCTGGGAGGCGGGTGCATGGTTGAGGGGGCGGGCTCCGGGCAAAACAACAACAACAGTGCAAATGGCGCCGAGAACAGGAGAGCAGACCGGGTTGGGGGAAGGTGAAATTGATAATCTACGCGGTGGCCAACACAGCAGTATGTAAACAAATGATGTGGCAATGTCCACTCAACAGCACAATACAGGCACTCTGGATAAAGTTAAATGATGCAGGTACAGTCGATAATCAGATGGGCGCGAAGAGATGATAAATAAATAAATAATTCTGCAGGCAAGACAAGCGCTGAAACAGGGCAGCAGTGTAGCGCTAACGATACCAGGCAGTATGATGCAGGGTCAAGCAGGGGCAGAAGGGAGCGACCGTGTCTGATGAAGCCAAGTGTATGTTCATTATTGTGTACCATGTCTGGATGCTATAACAGAAAGCTAACAGGAAGACTCCAAAATACTGCTGAGGCAGCACGTTATGGCAAGCACAGTATTTTAGTTTACACAGTTTAACCCACTCCCTTATTTACATAGGCCAAGTTGCTTGGAAAGTATTCCTTGGGCCATCTTGGGCCATGTACCTTTTGGAGCTCTTGTCCACTAATTCTTTCATCTCACTTAACGCCCTGGTACCTCCATAAGAGTTTTGCAGTGCACATTGTCTCTAAATGGCCTATAAAGTCAGCAAGGGACTTGGTGAGTTAAGTGTTTTCTTTCAAAAGTTGTTCAGATCTCCTGGTCAAGTTGGAATTTGGCAGGTGATTTGAGTGCTGTTAATTGCTGCACTTAAAAATAGAAACATCAGTTATAAAAAGTTTTTGAGTTGAGTTAATGTGAGTAAAAAGAAGTTGAAGACACTGTTTAAGTCTCGCCTGAGACAACGCATGTGCTGCTGCTTGCAAGACGTCTTATTGGCTACAGTGGGCTTAGAGCCCTCCCATTGATTCTTATTTGTGTGCTTTATCGCCACTCTCATTTGCTTCTCTTTGGCCAACGCTTGCCATCTTTACTTCCCCTTTGTTTGACCCTCCCCTGAAGCATGTCCCAAGTACTTGTGTCCTTCCACTCCTTGTCTTGTGGGAGCTCCTTTTTTCTTTTTGTTGAAACACATCTTGTGAGTGCATGTGTCTGCAACATGTCTACCTCACATAGCCACACTCACAGACACACTCTCCCACCCACACCTGCTCATGATTCCCTCTACCTCATGTGGTTCTGCTTTCTGTTGCTTGTCCCCACTCACCCTCCCATTCTATTCTGTATTGTTGGTAAAGTAACTCTGGAGGTTAACACTTTTGCTGAAGAGATCTGTGTTTTGTTTAGTGTCAGATTCGAATCAGAGTAGTATAGAAGGTTTATGTGTCTCCTGCAAAGCACATCATGTAAAATGCAGATGACAGATTTTCATTTTATGTAGATAGGTAAGTGGATTACTGCGTTTAACATAGAGATCCTTTTGTTACTTGCAGTTCATAAATTGTAATCTTTCTAATATATCACAGTGAGCTATGAAGGACATGTGACTCCTACACCTTGTAACCCTCTGTCTTATGTAATACATCTTATACTTTGACAATAAATCATGTAGGTGTGAAATCAATGTATAATGTCTGTTACATAATGCGCTCTAGAAGATAAGTATTGGTGCTTGAGATGTATTGGGTTGTTATGTATCAGGCTATTTTACTGGAAGTGGAGCATAAATTAAGATAAAATGAGCATCTGCATACAAGCATATTGAGGTAGGTCATGTGTATGTCTCGAGAACGTATGCCTCAATCAGGGATCGTTGACCCATAAGCATATCTGATTGCACACTTTGTAATATAGGCTGCTACATGTGCATGCAACAGTGGATTTAATCAGAAAATGCAAATACAAGACCGAAGAATGAGAGGATTATGCACTTACGTTGCCATGGGAACGTCAGTTCAAAGCCTTCGTTGCTATGCAAATGTGAGTGATGGGATTTCTTGGCCGCCTGCCAGTCCGTCCCCAGATACTACACCGCATAATGCGTGCGATGACTACATTAGCCCAGCGCCTAACATCAAAGATCCTGTATCTGGGGCCGATTCACAGAACTAACTTAAGACAAAATCCTAAACGTACTACTTTTGGTATTCACAGAAGTTAGGATTTTGTCTTAAGTTTGACTTAAGACAACCTTAAGACAGACTTAAGACAAAATCCAAACTTAAGTCTGTCTTAAGTTTGTCTTAAGACAAACTGGACAAAATCCTAAATTCTGTGATTACCAAAAGTAGTAAGTTTAGGATTTTGTCTTAAGTTAGTTCTGTGAATCGGGCCCAGAGGGTCCCAGGCACCTCCAGTCTCTTTGAGTGGTCCTCAGTTTTGATTTTTGCCCTCATAGTCCAGAGGGACTGATCGCACTACTCCATTTACAATTTGAACAAAAAAATCATTTATTTTTCTATACTCCTTCAAATGGTTCTCAATTATTCTGCCAGTTTTCAGAATAGACCCTCATCTAACAAAGATTAGAGGTGGAAAGGCAAAAAAGCGATTCACAAAAAAGCTTTTTTTTTCTGGTGGGAGACTAAAGGAGAAAAGGGTTTGACGGTTGCTGTTGAGTTATTTGTCCCCCAACTCTTTGTTGAGATGAATGTCCATACAGAATAGTTGATGCCTATCGATCTGGTACACACCTTCAGCCCTCACAGAGTAGCCCCCCCAGAGAGAGGTACCCTGTTCATCATTATAATTCTATGGTATATCATCATACTTCTGTGGTAGATCATCATCATACATCTGTTGTATATCATCATTATACTTCTGTGGTATATCATCATTATACTTCTATGGGTATATCATCATTATACTTCAAAGGGTATATCATCATTATACTTCTGTGGTATATCATCATTACACTTCTTTGGTATATCATCATTATACTTCTGTGGTATATCATCATTACACTTCTTTGGTATAACATCATTATACTTCTGTGGTATATCATCATTAAACTTCTGTGGTATATCTTCATTATACTTCTGTGGTATATCTTCATTATACTTCTGTGGTATATCATTATACTTCTGAGGTACATCATTATACTTCTGTGGTATATAATCATTATACTTCTGTGGTCTATTGTCATTAAACTTCTGTGGTATATCATCATTATACTTCTGTGGTATATCATCATTACACTTCTTTGGTATAACATCATTATACTTCTGTGGTATATCATCATTAAACTTCTGTGGTATATCTTCATTATACTTCTGTGGTATATCTTCATTATACTTCTGTGGTATATCATTATACTTCTGAGGTACATCATTATACTTCTGTGGTATATAATCATTATACTTCTGTGGTCTATTGTCATTAAACTTCTGTGGTATATCATCATTATACTTCTGTGGTCTATTGTCATTATGATGCTTTGGTATATCCTCATTCTTATATCACCGTTATACTTCTATGGTATATCATCATTATACTTCTGTGGTATATCAACGTTGTGCTTCTATGGTATAATATCATTCTCCTACTCTGGTATATCACCATCATACTTCTATGGGGATATCATCAGTATACTTCTATTGTATATAACCATTACACTTCTATGGTTATATAATCATTGTACTTCTATGGTATATCATCATTATACTTCTGTGGTATATCGTCATTATACTTCTGTGAAATATCATTATGCTTCTGTGGTATAGCATCATTAAACTTCTGTGTATATCATCATTATACTTCTATGGTATATTGTCATTATACTTCTGTGGTATATTATCAATATACTTCTTTTTTTGTAAAATTTTTATTGGCATAGAACAAAAGGAAACACAGGAAAGAGCACTGAGGTGCCGCATGTTTCCCCACGCAGGGGGATCGATTCAAATCAAAATGATGGCGTTGTCACACCACAGAGACAAGTCTAGTCCGACAGCACAGGATACAATCAAGGAGTAGTAAATCACTAGTTCAGGCAATCAACCATCGGTGCCAAACAGTGCAGACAATTTAAGTTCCAAAGCAATCAGGCCCACGAACCTGCGTAGCCAAGTCAGATGTACCCACTGACAATGTCGTGCACCTCAGTAGCCCAAAAGAAAAGAAAAAAAAAAGGGGGGAAATAGAACTCCCATTCCCCCCTCCCCCCCTGGTGGTGACACACACATAACACATTCATTCATAAGGCTGCACTAAACTTGGAAGAGATGTAGAGATCTCAAAGATGCTGGGCACACAGCCGATGGTAAGCCCTTAGATAGAAAGGCAACTAAGGGTCCCCATATGTGCGTAAAGTTCTTATAATTACCGAGGAAGATGTCCGCCATTCTTTCGAAGCTCAAGAGCTTCCACAGTCGAGCGTGCCATAGAGAGATTGCTGGTGCCTCCTTCCGCTTCCATGCCGCCGCCAACGTGAGTTTGGCCACCCCCAGGCAAAGCCACAGAATCTTTTTGTCAGCTCGCGTTTGATGTTCAAGGCCAGGATCACGCAGGCCCAACAGTACAGAGGCTATAGAATCCTCTATCGGATATCGGAGGATATCCTTGATATGTGAGAGGATTTCCTCCCAATAGGGCCGGATCACTGGGCAGTCCCACCAGATATGGCGGAAGTCCCCTAGTAGTCCACATCCCCTCCAGCATTTATCAGAAGTCGCTGGATATATGCGGTGGAGCCTGGTTGGGCATAGATACCATTGCGTGAGAGTCTTTAAATGTGCTTCCCTCAGATGGAGCGAGTGATTAAATTGGGTCATATCCCGCCAAAGCGCCGACCATTCATTATCGGTGAGATCTCTTCCCACCATCTCCTCCCACTGTTCCATATAGCGTAGCCTAGGCGACATTTCAGATTTAAGCAGCTATTGATAGAGGAAGGAGATAACGCCCTTCATGGTAGACGTCCGCAGTAGAAAAGCTTCGAACGGCGTGGGGGGTCTTGTGGCTGCCTCCAGTATCCCCGGAGATGTGGCCCAGTGCAACAACTGTACGTGCCGATACCGATCGGATTGTGGTACCTGATAGTCCCGCACACAGTTAGCAAAAGTAAGCGGGTCTGGTCCATGAAACAGGTGGGTCAATGCCCTACAGCCACCCTCCCTCCAGGCGTCAAAAGCCCCCTCTCTAAGCGCTGGTGGGAAGGCCGGATTGAAATGTAAGGGTGTAAACAGAGAGGGGAATGTTGTCCACCGCTCATCCGCGGCCAAGGTATCCCAGACCTTCAATGTGGTACCCGTGGGGGTACTGATATAAGCGTTCAAGGGACGGTCCCTCTTCGGCTTCCAGGCCAGGTCCCATATCGGCCGGCCAGCCACACTCCGGTCCATGTGCAGCCAATGTTTTTCTGACAGTTGCTGCGACCATTCCACCAGGACCCTCAATTGGGCCGCCTTGTAGTAAAGTTGCAAATCCGGAAGCCCCACTCCGCCCTCCAATCTAGGCCGGCGTAGAACTGCAAAGGATAGGCGAGCTCGGCCCCCCTGCCAAATAAATCGCAGTATCTGTGTCTTGAGTTGCCGAAAGTAATTGCTGTCTAACGGAATGGGCAAAGCCTGGAATAAATACAGATATTTAGGAAGAAGAACCATCTTAATTGCATGTATCCTGCCCAACCATGACAGGAATTTGGGTTTCCATCTCTCCAATTCAGCTCGGGTCTTCGCTAGAAGGGGTGGGAAGTTGGCCGAGAATAATTTGCCCACCGTCGGGGTCAAGTGGACTCCCAGGTAAACAATTGAACCAGTGGCCCAGGCTAGAGGTGTCAGTGTCCGTACTCGGTCCACTTCCGCCTGCGAGAGAGTCAAATTCAAAATGTAAGATTTGCTATAGTTCACCTTGAAGCCCGCCACTTCTTCATATTCTAGCAGGAGCTCCCTAACACAGGGCAATGAATGTTCCGGGTCCGCTACAGAAAACAAGATGTCGTCCGCGAATAGCGTGATCTTATGTTGCTCTCCTGTGAACGGTAAGCCTCGCAGCCCCTCATGTTCTCTCACCGCCATCGCTAGAGGTTCAATGCTGAGCGCGAACAGCAATGGAGAGAGGGGGCAGCCCTGCCTGGTGCCCTCGAGTGCGGGAAAAATGCCGACATCTGGCCATTCACCACCACTCTCGATCTGGGACTGCAAAAATTCACCCTCACCATGGTGATAAAGTTTTCCGAGAATCCAAAGGCCAATAGCGTGTTAAACAGGAAGCCCCAGTCCACCCGGTCGAAGGCCTTTTCCGCGTCCAGACCCACAAGTACTGCCGGGATGCGGAACCTGTCCGCCTTTTCAATTAAATGAACCACTCTGCGAGTGTTATCGTGGGTCTGGCGCCCTTTGATAAAACCGGATTGATCAGGGTGTATGATCGCCGGCATCAAATCTTGTAATCGGCGCGCCAGGATTGCTGAATACAATTTAGCGTCAATATTGAGTAGTGCTATGGGGCGGAAAGATGCACAGTGCGCGAGATCCTTCCCCGGCTTCGGCAGGACCGTGATCACCGCCTCCGCCAGAGACCCCGCAGAAGACCCGGACATTGCCATATCGTTAAAGAGAGACACTAGGAAGTCACATATCTCAGCAGCGTACGATTTATAGAAACCAGCGGTATAACCATCCAGCCCCGGTGCCTTGTGTAACTTCAAGTTTTTAATGGCTTCAAGGACCTCCTCTCTAGAGATTGGCGCCTCCAGCAACTCATTCCACTCTTTAGATATCTGGGGTAGGGGCAGGCGTCGCAAATACTCCTTTTGGGCCTCCGCTCCTAGACTATCCCCCGTGTAAAGGTCAGCATAATAGCGGCCAAAAATGTCCGCCTTCGTTTCGTCCCGATGCTGCAGTACACCCGCTGCATCTCTAATACCTCCTATATATTCTCGCTCCCTCCTATCGCGTAATTGACGCGCCAGATGCCTGCCCACCTTGTTCCCACAGGAATAGGATTGTCGCCCCAGTCTCAAGAGCGTGAGTTCAGCCCTGTTGGTGTAGTGAGCCCTCAACTTCCCCCCCACCGCCGTCAATGGACGGAGGGTCACTCTCGAGGGGTTGAGCTTGTGGGCCTGTTCGAGGTCGACCACCTCAGCCTCTAGGGCCTCGCGGTCCTTCCGTCGCATTCTATTGAGTTGCGCATTGAGACCCAGACACGTGCCCCTGATTGAGGCCTTAAAGGCGTCCCACGTGTTCGAGAACGAGGTGTCCGACGGGGGATTAAGCTTAAAGAATTCCTTAATGGCAAGCCGCAAAGCTTTATTGGAGGTATCGTCCCTGATCACCGATGCCGGGAAGTACCACTTCCGCTGTCCTGCACCGGACGACGACCAACGGAGGCTTAGCACCAGCAAGCTATGATCCAAAACGGATATTGGAAGGATGGCGGCATCCACGACATCCCCGCGCAGTGATTGGCCGAGAAAAATGTGATCTAAACGGGAGTAGGAGTGGTGTACATGGGAGAAAAATGTGTAGTCCTTTGAGGGAGGATGAAAAAATCACCACCCATCAATCAGCCCCAGCTCCCCCACCACCTGCTGCGTTGAAGTAGAGAACACTCCCGTGCCCGCCCTGTGACCCCCCGAGCTGTCCATCTCCTTATCCCACACCAAATTAAAATCCCCCAATAGAAACAGGTTCCCCTCCGTAAAATCCCCAATTTTTTGCATCAAGCTTTGTAAATATTTATTTTGACCAGAGTTGGGAAGATATACTACAACAAAGGTGCCCAGCTGCCCCTGAACAAGCCCCTTTACCATCAACCATCGGCCATCCTTATCATTGCGCACCTCTACAGGTTGGAAATGGAGTGCAGCGCGGAAAAGGAGGGCCACCCCTCTATGTTTCGTGGCAGCAGAGGATCTATATATAATGGGAAATGCCCTTATGCCGCAGGCGCAACTCATCCTTCCGTGCCAAATGAGTTTCTTGTAACCCCACAATGTCCAGCTGGTGATCAACCACATACTTCCAAACCTTCTGCCTCTTTTGCGGTGAGTTCATACCCTTGACATTCCAAGTCCCTATGCTACCCGGCATAATACAACAGAACCCCGGAACTCTCAGCAGCCATCTCATGAGTTTCCTCCCCCGTACTCGGGAGCCCTCCAGTCGGAGGTAACATCAGTGGGCCAACCATGTCTCCCCCTATGTAACCCCCAGCCCTCCACCAGCCTGTAACAGTCTTGACAGCAACTCCCCCAGACCACACCCACCCAGAGCATTCACACACATCATCCAACCAGTCAACAGACCCCCCTCGTCACCACCACGGAACCTCCCCACACCCTTCGCCCAGACCCCCCAACTCCCGACCCCCCCTGTAAAGGAAGAAACAACAGGAAGAAAAAACTTGAAACATTAAAGTTGAAGATAATACTCATCAGTTCCAGTAGTCCAAAGTTCTTGAAGGACCTTCCAGACTGGAAGTGGGGTAGGGGGACCAACTTGGTGACCCCCACGGCCACGGTCCGGGGTGTCTCCTCCAAAAGTGCATCCATACCCCCAGACCGAAGGGTCGACGCCCCTCCAGTGCCGATCCGCCTTTAGGTCAGGTGTCATGCCGCTCCGGAGCTTTGTTGGGAATCTGCCAAGGTTGCCGAGGCCACCGAGGCCACCGCATTACCCCTTTCCTGCAAGCTAGTATTGCGATCCGGTCGCCGCCGGTCCGGGGATGCGCCTACTCTGTGCCAGGAGGAAGAGCGACGGCGTCTCCGAGATGGGGAAGTGCCCGCTCCCTGAGAAGGCGTGACGTCGTTCAAGCCCAATAGGTCCTTCGCCACCTGGAGAGAGCGAATCTGTGCCAGCTGATTCTGCCATCGGAAGATGATCCGGAAGGGGTGACCCCAGGAGTAGGCGATGTTGCGTTCCCGCAGGAAGGAAGTCACTGGACGAAACTCCCTTCTCTTCTGTAGCGTAGAGGCTGCTAAGTCCTGATAAAGCTGAGGGCGGTGGTCCCTGAATTGCAGTGATGTGATGGTCCTGGCTTTACGGAGGATACGTTCTTTCACTTGGAAATCATGCACACAGACGAGGATGTCAGGAGGGGGGCCCCCTCCTCGCCTGGGCAACCCCACTCTATGTACTCTGTCCATCTTAATTTCTCGCACATCCTCCTCATCCAAAATCTGCAAAACAACTCCTGAACGTAGCCATGCAGGTCGCCCGCTTCACCATCCCACGGCACTGCTCTGATGCGGATGTTGTTCCTTCGGGACCGGTTTTCCAAATCCTCCGCGTGGGTCTGCAAATCCAAATTCTGTTCTGTGAGACGGATGATATCTTGCTGCAGCAGGTGCACATCATTAGCCACACTCAAATCATGGTCCTCTAGGGTCGCCACCCTCTCGCCAATTCCATCCACATCCCTCCGTACTTCCCGGAGGTCGGACGCCAATTGTGCGCGAAGCTCAGAAATATCTTCCTTGATGGAGGCAAAAAGCTCAGACATAAAAGCCTTGGTTACAGGGGCCTCATCGTCCGATTGCTTCGACGAGCCACTGGCCCCAGGGGATGCTGGTTGCTGTGAGGACTTAGATGCTCCATCCTTCCCCGGACGCCCCTTGCGCAGCGTATTGGACATCGTGGTGGGCAACGCTCAGCCCGGGTGATTTTCCCTCCTCAAACACTCAAGGACAGGAAGCTGTGGGGACACCGGGTCCGCAGATGGGGCAATGTCCCCCACTGATCAAACTATCTCCCCCTCACCATCCAGGAGCCCCTCAGAGCTTCCCCGGTCGCCGAATCTCCAGGTGGCAGATCTTTAGCGAGTGTTCCGCACCAAGGGGTCAAGGAGCGCCCATCCCCCGATGTCCGTGCCCAGGAAGGTAGAGCGTGGAAAGTCAATGCAGCCTCCTCCAACCCAGGCGCAGGCGATAGCCAACCTGTCACACCAGGGGAGGCCAGACAAAATGGCCCCTCGACGTTCTCTGCCGGGGTGCGCTCATAGAACAGTCGATGCAAGGCTCCAACGACAACAGCTTACTCCACCTCCGACCCAAAGTCGGGGCCCGCTATCTCAATGTCCCTTCGTCGCACCCTCCAGGCCGCAATCTGTACTCCGAGGCATTTCCGGCCCGCTCACGCGGCCCACATAGTAGTGCAGGCGTCCAGCCTACTCGTGCCGTATGCTACCCAATGGCCGGCGCACGTAGCACCACGTTGCTCTGTAGGCTTGGGCCGGGCGGTCAAGTCTACCCCAGCTATCATTCAAGCTGCGTCCACGATGCAGGCAAATCAGCGCTCGGCCCAGCCCACCCGCCGGGCCCTCTCCGCCGGTACCGGCTCCACAGGCCTCCTCCTGTGTCCAGTGCGGGGCCCCCACTAGTCGGTCGGACTCACCCCAGCTGCCCTCGGCGTGCGCAGCCTCCGCTAGCACCCAGGCATCTCCGGCCGCCCCCTCGGGTGGACACCGCGGTGTTTCTTTGCTCCGTCGCCTCTGGGTCCCTCTCCACGCCTCAGGCCAGCACCACTGATCACCCCCGGAGTGCTCCGGCGTCCAGATCTGCCTCCTCACCGGTAAGGTGCTCTCCTCTTCTCTCAACCGGCGTAGGGGAGACCGAGGGGGGGCCCTTCCTCCTCAACAGCGGGCGCCGCATTCTCCTGAGCCGGCCTCTGAACCACGCGAGGCCGGGGCTTCTAGGCCTCAAAGCGCAGCTGCTCCTGCGGCCGCCACAAATGCCGCTCCGCTCCACCGACGGCACCGGACCACTCCGCTGTGCACCGGCGACCTCCGCCGCACTTTTGGAGCCAGTCCGCTTCCCCAGGACTTAGCTATTAGATGCTATGTTGGATCGGCGCTGGAGAGGCTCGGAGAAGCGTCCTACTCCGATGCCATCTTGGCCACGCCCCCATCAATATACTTCTATTGTATATCGTCATTATACTTCTGTGGTATATCGTCATTATACTTCTATGTTATATTATCATTAATCTTTTGTGGTATATCGTCATTATATACCTCTGTGGTATATCATCATTATACTTCTGTGGTATATCATCATTATACTTCTGTGGTATATCATTATACTTCTGAGGTACATCATCATTATACTTCTTTGGTAGATCATCATTGTACTTGTATAGTATATCATCATTATACTTCTGTGGTATATCATCCTTATACTTCTGTAGTACATCGTAATTATACTTCTGTGAAATATCATCATTATACTTCTGTGGTATATCATCAATATACTTCTATTATATTTCATCATTATACTTCTGTGGTATATCGACATTATACTTCTTTGTTATATCATCATTATACTTCTGTGGTATATCGTCATTATACTTCTGTGGTATATCGTCATTATACTTTTGGGGTATATCGTCATTATACTTTTGGGGTATATCGTCATTATACTTCTGTGAAATATCATCATTATACTTCTGTGGTATATCATCAATATACTTCTATTATATTTCATCATTATACTTCTTTGTTATATCATCATTATACTTCTGTGGTATATCGTCATTATACTTCTGTGGTATATCGTCATTATACTTTTGGGGTATATCGTCATTATACTTCTGTGGTATATTGTCATACTGCTGTGGTAAATCATCATTATACTTATATCACCATTATACTTCTATGGTATATCGTCATTATACCTCCGTGGAATATTATTATTATACTTCTGTGGTATATTATTATACTTCTATTGTATATCGTCATTATACTTTGTGGTATATCATCATTATACTTCTGTTGTATATCATCATTATACTTCTGTGACATATCATCATTATACTTCTATGGGTATATCATCATTATACTTCAAAGGGTATATCATCATTATACTTGTATGGTACATCATCATTATACTTCTGTGGTATATTGTCATTATACTTCTGTGGTATATCATCATTATACGGGGAACATTCGGAACAACGACTCCGGAACAATGACTTCCAGAGTCACACAAGCCAAACAACGAATTAGCCTTAACCATGTATGTCTGTGGTTAAGGATAAATCTTTCTACTGTTAGGGATGGGCGGGGAAAGAGGAGCACCGGACAGGTAAGTGGAGGTCGGAGTTTTTTTTAGGGGGTGGGAGGGATTCAGGGTAGCTTGTAGGGGGTGGGGGGTTCGGGGTAGTTTTTAAAATGTGGAAGGGGTTCAGAATAATTTTTAGGAGGTGGTGGTTCGGGGTAGTGTTTAAGGGGTGGGAGCGGTATGGGATAGTTTTTAGGGGGTTGGAGGGTTTGGGGTAGTTTGAAGGGGTATGGGGTCGTTTTTAGGGGATGGGAGGGATTCGGGTTAGTTTTTAGGAGGTGGAGTATTCAGGGTGGTTTTTAGGGGGTTGGGGATTTGAGTTCGAAGGCCGTTTGCTATGCATGCCTTTATCATGCAAATTAGTGGTAAAGGAATGCGTGGTAAAAGAAATCGTGGTTAAAACGCGGTCCTTCTAGAGACCGCGTTGTTATGTAAGTAGTCGTTGTTGAGGAACTCGTTGTTCCAACATACGACTCATTATACTTCTGTGGTATATCGTCATTATACTGCTATGGTATGTTGTCATTATAATTCTATTGTATTATTATTATTATTATTAATATTATTGTATCTATTCATTATGCTTCTATGGTATATTATCGTTATACTTCTGTGGAATATAGTCATTATACCTCTGTGGTATATAATTATTATACTTCAGTGGTATATCATCATTACACTTCTGTGGTACATCATTATTAAACTTCTGATTTACAATGTTTTCTAAAACCTGGGAATGTATCAGAATCTTATAACTCATTAGAGGAGGCGTAAGGAAGCACAACATGGAGAAATACTTTTATTTTTCCTCGTTTTTTTCCTCTTTCTATGCGTGCTGTATTTTGCAGCACACATAGAATTAGGAACATGGCATTAAGGATTGTTTTTGTGCACACTCATGCTCGCAATGCAGGCACCCTTGCAACATGCCACAAGGGTCCCTGCATTGGCCATGGCCGCGAATTGTGCGCCAGCGCAAGGGAAAGCACAGAGATGCGTCATATTGTTGTAAATAGGGCACATCCATGTGCTTTTAAAATGCCTGGTAACGTGTAGTGTCTGGAGCACTACTCCCTTAGTAAATTCAGGTATGAATGTATTAGAAACAGATTACAAAAAGGTAAAAACACACAAATCGCCACTTGCAGCTACCGTTTGACCGTGCTTTAAATAGGTAGGAACTGTCTGGTACCGAGTACCTTCACTGCTTTAATTTGAAAGGAAGAGTACCTGCACTTCTCAGCACTGTTTCAGTACATTTAATGGGAGAATGCTTTCACTTCCCAAGAGCAAACATGTACTTTGAATTGTGAGCACCTGCACTTCTCAGCATTGCTGCAATACATTTAATGGGAGAATGTCGGCACTTCTCAGAAGCAAGCACGTACGCTAATTAGTGAGTACCTGCACTGCTATATTCTCATTTGTAGCAATGCCTTTGCCTCCAGATCAGTGATTGTTAAAGTTTTGACTAATGTGGACCCCCTCTTAATCACTGCTTGAGCACAGGGACCACAACTGAATCATTATTGGAAGCCGAGCACCCCCACTGGCTCATTACTGGAAGACGACCTTAACGTGGCTCGCGGGTGAATGAGCGCGCGGGGGATCGCACACAGAGGGGTCGCAGGGGGAGTGTCACGGGGAGGATAACGCATGGATAAATTATATATAAAAAACATTAAAAAGAAACTTACCTTGCAGCCGGCCGGGTCCCGTGTCTCTGCTCCTGCTCTCCTCAAGCACGTCGGTGAACAGGAAGCAGACTAACCAATCACAATGCTGCAATGCAGTGTTGTGATTGGTGAGCTCCCAGGCTCTCCTGACCAATCACAACGTTGCCATACAGAGTTGTGATTGGTTTTGAGCCTCCTGGTTTGACGCTCAAACCAGGGAATGGGGTATGGGCTTTTTCTCCATTCAGCCTGCATGGAGAAGGGGAAAGTGCGCATGACTAGTTTGGAAAGCCCAAGAAGGCTGACCAAGCAGTCACGTTGTAAAGCCCTGCGTCACATTATACATGTACCAGGCATAATGTATGCAGGCTAGGCGTTCCCACACAAACAGTCATGTAGAACTGACGCAGTGAAATTTGCATTTCACTGTGTCACTCTACGCCTTCACTGCGTCAAAATCCCTGCGCCTGCTCAGACCAGGCGTAAGGATTGGCACAGGGCTTATTGTATGGGATTCACCTATCTGTTGTTGCAGATTGCTGGAGTAGCGTCCCTTTCATGAGCAACTCCAGCAATTCGTCTTTTTTGTGCCAACAGATGCGTCAGTATTTCTGATGCAACTGTTAATCCTTGCGCCATAGAGCACTGTATTGTAAATACAGTGCATCCGTGGTGGCACAAGGACATTTGGCACTGGCGCATGGAAACTGACGCATTTATGCAGATGCATCAGTTCCTTGTAAATCTGCCCCGTAGTACATCAGCACCCAATCGTCAGCGGCATTTCAATTCAAGTACTTGTTTGCCGCTCACTTTTCGAGATCTTTACAGTTCAAATTCATCAAATTGTATTGCTGGACCCAAAATATTCCACTCTCAAGAAATATGTAGAATATCCTACCTTTAGTAACCTGTTTGGTAGTGCACATACTGTCATCCCGCATATTCGTATTTGAATGTACTCCTGCTCCACTAGAAGCAGCTCCTTAAAAGGACTTAGTGGGTGCAGAGATCAGCTTCTCTGACTGACTTGATATTAGAGACCAGTGCAAAAAAGACAGATGATTGAGGAACAGGCCCACAACCTCACGCACCAATAGCAGTCCTGTGTCCTTTTTCTACACTCGGAGACAAGACGAAGATTAACTGTAACCCAAAATAGTAGATCTGCCATCTGATTATCCATATATTGGACACTCACCTGCCTGAAAGTGAAATAACAAAACTTCATTTTCTCTAATTGGGTGGACGCGGAGAAATATTTGTGAAGGGAAAGCAACTACAAAACAGAAGGGGTGCTCAGAACTCGTTGAGCTTCACAGCAAGATTCGCTGAGTTCTGTGAGTGGGAAGAAATAGGTATGTTGCACTGCTTGTGCTAATTTTTTGCGACAGGATCTTGGGGCATATTATCAAGGGGGTTTATCTCCGCTTTTTTGGCATTAAAAGCCAAGAAAGCGGAGTTAAAATGATCTCCCTATTACCTAGCTGTCGCTAACACCAGTTAGCGACAGCTAGTAGGAGATAGCGACCATCTTGGGCCCCGCTTTGCATGTCAGTGATATTTATCACTAATGACATGCAAAGTGGGCGTGCCAAGATGTTAGCGACTGGAAACAGTCGCTAACATCGCTATCTCCTATTACCAACTTTTGGAGATATTCGCGCTAAGCGCGAATATCTCCAAAAGCTAACACCTGCCCCTGAGCAGTTCTTAGCCGTGTTATCCAATGGGAGGTGGATAACATGGCTAAGAGCATTAGCTCGGTAATACATGAATATCGCGGACTTTTCAGCGATATTCATGCATTGCGGCCGATTTTTATCGCATTTGCGATAAACCTTGGTAATACCAAGGTTTATTTGCGGTAAAAATTGGCGCAGTCTAAATTTTTGTCTCTAACCAAGCAATAGCGATAATTATCGCTATTGATTGGTAATATGCCCCCTTGTTCCGCACTACAAAATTGGGGCAAACAGCACCAAATGGTGCGCCAGAGGATGCTGCTTCTATGCTACTCGAACTGCAGCTATCTCAATGAGAAGGGTGGCAAACGCCTGCGACTGCCTGTGTTGAGAAAATCTTACCAGTTGCCATTCTAGTGACCAAAAATCATGCTAGGAGATGCAAATCCTTGCTCACCAACTTAAATATGGTGAGCCACTCCTGAGAGAAAACTCTGCCACGTCGTGGTTGGCGGATATTTGCTAGAACTCCGCATTGCAAGCATAATGCAGAGTGGGCAAAACTCAGCGAACTCCACTGGCAGAGCGGAATTTATCGCCCACCCCTAAGAAAAAGATAATTACTGACTGTAAGTCATTTATTCTTCTGATGGGTACTTCTTCTTGTAGATTCCTTGTGTTTGAGTGAATTCCTTAACAATACCCCTAAAGAAAGATCTGCACGAAAAAAGCCCGGTGAACTGGTTTGTCAAAATAAGGTTCACTTCTTACTTAACCTCTTCGCTGCTGATGACGAGCTCAGCTCGTCATCAGCCACGGTGGTCGTGTGCGGATGACGAGCTGAGCGCGTCATGTAACGCAGCTTTTTTAAATTTGCCGCACACAGCGGAAAAAGCCGCCGCAGCGATGCAGTTAAAAATCTCAACAATGAGGTTTGGTTAACATGTGCAAAGAAGCCCCATTCTTGGCACAAGAATTTCAGCTATTGGAACCATTCATGCCAAAGGCAATGAAACCATTTTCACTCTGGTGGAGTAAGCACTAAAGCCCTCTAGCAATTTCTTCTTTTCTAGGGTGTGGTGGATCCTAATACAAAGAACATGCCCCTGAGAAAAGGTACTTTTTTTAATAGCTTTCTCTTTTTTTGCACTGGCAACCTACTAACAACTGGTCATCAGTGCACCTATCTGCAGTCTGGTCAAAGTACAAACATTTAGCCTCATGTAGGCCTTGTCGACCGCCTGCAGTCTCGCCAATAGGACAGAGGTGATGGCCACCACCAATTCTGCTGGGGGCCAACCTGTGTATTTGTAGATCCCACGTGCCATGTAAGGATCTCGCTGCAGTACATGGAATTGTCCCCCCAAAGGCTACCTTCAAGCAGTGCAGTTTGCCAAGTGCACACCATGTTTAAAGTGCATCATAAACAAACATTTTTGTTCAGTGAAAAAAAAGCTCAATTTAATGCGAAAAAGCCTTGAAATTCAGATGATTGGCTCTTGACTTGTGCAACTCCATGGGGAGTTTTTGTTCCCAATAGACTAATGGCCTCTGGTTGTTTGGTGCTACAAATTGTTTCCCCAACCTAAAGAGGTGTCAGTCACCACCGTGTGGTTAGGGAAGACAAAAAAAGTGGCCGAATATCAAGGTGTCGGTATGGATTTATGGGGAAATTAGCCAAAACGAAGGAATCATGTCTGAAGGGTTTCCAGATGATAAGCCGAATGGTGCAAACGACACCACTGTAAATACCTAATTCTCGTCCTTACAAATTGAATCATGAGATTGCAAGAGGCTTAAGGTTTAAGCAGACTGGGAGTACTGGTACAGCAGTAATTGCAAAAACAACAGGTGATGGACCGAATGTGGATCAATGTCACACATTCAACCCAGTCAAAAGATCTGGGTCCTAATCCATCGTTTTTTTGCACTCCACACCACCCCGGGTTAGACAATGGCGATATGCAAATCAGCTCTGACCCTGTGCCCCATGGGAACAGTCCAGTCCGAACTACAAAAGCCATGTCCTTCCCAGAACGGAATCAAGCATCCGAGGACCAGACCGGTTTCAGCAGCCATCAGATGAAACATCATGATCATATCCTGATTATCTCAAATTCTCTGATCAAATGGACAGCCTGGACCCAGTAGGACTCCAGTGAACCAAAGCAGCTCTGAAGGAGTCAGATATCACTTTGGAACATTGAAAAAAAAGCCCAGTTGGAATAAAACCAGTCAAACATCTAAATAGGAAGGATGCGCTCTTTTGTGCTATGAACATATGGTCACCGTAGATAAAACATGGTAAAAACGCGTGAGGCTGATGGCAACCTGAAAGTGATCCATCTCCACAACAAAATGGCAATATCGCCTCTGTCACTTGAGACTTGTTATAGGGAAGTCAGTATGCTGAAAGTTTAAGGACACCACTCAACACACAAAATTGAAGACAGAATGGAAGGCGCACTCAAAGGAATTTCGTAAATACTTTAAGTCTTAATTTTTCTTTTTTCTTTATTTAGGTAATTATACCAAAAGGACATACATAGCCAACGCGTTTCGTTACATGTTGTAACTTCGTCAGGGCTAAATCTGTGATGTAGATAAGGAATGATGAAATAGAAGTAGAATGGAACAGGCACCGTAGGGTAACGTAAAGTCTGAATGATATGCTAGGTGGAGCTGCTAAGAATACCTGATTCCAGAAAAAGTAACACGTGACCTGTTGCCGTAGGTGAAGATTGTGATTGGTAGGTACAGAAATCTTGTCACTGTATTGCAGCTTAAGGTGGTTCCTATACCGAAAGTCGCACAGTCAATTATGTAGTGCTCCTATGTGATTAATGCGAAGTATACTTTCCGGCCGCGTCAGAAGTCAAGGCAGCGGCCCACTGGCCATGATGTATTCCCCAGTACGGATTAGAGGTCTTCCGGCACGGAAACACGGTTTCAAAAACACGATGCCAGTGAGAACATCTTGAACCTCTCAAGTATTTAAGTCACCTGGGGTCCAGTCTTGGTCATAAACAACTGTTCTTCTGGGAAAGATGTTTATGTCCATCCTAGACCAATTGCGAAAACTGACCTTTTAAATAATCGTAAAGATGATGGGCGCTACTTCAGACATTTCCCATAAAGTGTGGCTTTAACCAGCCATCTAGTAAGAAGCATTTGCAAAGTCACTGCTCAGCGCCAAAACTTTACAAGTCATCATGTGCAGGAGCTTAGACTTCCTATCTGGAGGGACATTAGCATAGCAAAGAAGTTCACCCTAAGTGTGGGTAGATCCCAAAGCATCATGCTGTCCTTAGATAGAAGGTTACATAGTAACCTAGAATCTGGCGAAACTAGCAGACGCTGTAGTGCCTATCCGCCTAATCACAGCCGATGCAGAAGTGGGTTTCTTCAATGTCGCTGGACCTGAATTTAGAAAGGCTTCATTAAAGGGGACTAACAGCCTGATTCATCATTCTCCCGTTTTGCGAGCCCCTAATAGCGATTCATAGCGAATCGCTATTAAGGACTCGCAAAACGGGATTCATGTAGAAATTGCATAAAGAAAATACGATTCCTACATAATCCTTATTTGCGATTAGCAAATTGCTAATCGCAAATAAGGAATAACTCGCCATTCATTCCTATGGGCCAAAAGGCCCATAGGAATGAATGGGGAGTATTCCTTATTTGCGATTAGCAATTAGCTAATTGCAAATAGGATAGCGATTTGAAGGGTGCCAGGGGTGTCCAAAGGACACCCTGTAGCACCCCTCAAATGAAATATTACACAGGTGTTGCACACACACATGTCCAAAGGACATGTGTGTGTGTAACATGCAACTCAGAAAAATGCATTTAAAAGCATTTTTCTGAGTTTTCGCAATTTACCACGAGGTCTGACCTCGCGGTAAATTGCGGCTAGAAATTGCGAATTCGCAAAACAAAATTGGATGATGAATTGCATTTAAGGAATCTCAAATAGAGATTCCTTAAATGTAATTCCTCGCAAAATTGCGAGATCGCAATTAGCGATTTTTGCATTTGGGATGATGCATCCCAAATGCAAAAATCGCACTCGCAAAGGGCCAGATTCTCAGAATCTGGCCCTTTGCGAGCCGATTTCGGCTTCATGAATAAGGCTGTAAGGGCTCTGCACCCGCCACTCAATGATTGAGGATTAAAAAAAGAATATTAGAATTCATGCACTGGCAGGCTACGCTCTAACTCTTCTGCGGTCTTTCTGGTTACTATGGGCCCGATTCACAGAACTAATTAAGACAAAATCCTAAACTTACTACTTTTGGTATTCACAGAATTTAGGATTTTGTCTTAAGTTTGTCTTAAAACAGACTTAAGACAGACTTAAGTCTGTTTTAAGACAAACTTAAGACAAAATCCTAACTTCTGTGAATACCAAAAGTAGTAAGTTTAGGATTTTGTCTTAAGTTAGTTCTGTGAATCGGCCCCATAGTGAACGTATCTCCATTGTAGTAGGTTTCTTGAAATATACTATGTAAGTCTCTGGTGCTGTGTCTGGCCGACTAGCATATTCTAGGTCAAAACAAAGGCCTGACTCAGACACCTCGGAGGCAACAATGTGTCTTCCTGTTGTACTCAGACCCAACTAATGCTTCCAAATGGGCAAAAGTTTGAGCTGTTGGAAAATGCTCTCCTACAAGTTAGTCTTGAAACTCAGCACTTTCTCGTGGAGGCATGTTTTTTCCTAACTATTAGCTCTCTGGCGCTGCAGATGGTGTTGCAACATGAGGCAATGGCTGTAGAGACCTGCTCCCTGCGCTTCAGGAGACCTTTAATTGGTCTGTTGCCTACTGACCAGCATCGTCTGCAAGAGGCATCATTAGTGCCAGGCCAAGAACTGCCAACTGGGCAAAGTCAGATGACTTTAATCCACCCTGGAGGGGAGTGGTGCACCAGGTAGGGGGGTCCCTGAATATATCTAGCAAAGCCTGCTTAAACATCGCAATCTGCAAAGCATTGGAGACAGTGTTTGCAAAGGAATTTTCATGAAAACTTGCAATACCTGACCCAGTTTATACAAATCTAAAACATTAACGCCCTTTACAGTATGTGTACAACCAAGGCTATAAATGGCGTGGACTATAAACTGATTTCTATATCTCCACATGTTATCGCAGAGGTGGCCAATGTGCCTCTCGCATCTTCTAAAGGGGTGGGGAAAGTTACCCACAGCAACTGTGGAATGGGCTGCCAATATAACCAAAGTAGAATAGACTTACCTGCAGGGGTTGTGGATTCTCGCAAGCCCACACAGAGAGTCCCCAAACATCCATCCTCCGCAAGATACTTGCTACTTCCTGAACCCCTGGGCCATTTCAGACAATCGGGCTTGCAGAAACGCCCCAAGGCCTTCCACGGCTGAGTTTGTGGTTCAGGCCCTTTGCTGCTCTTGGACACAGCTGACATTTTGTAGAAAGTGGCTAAGAACTAAGCTGCTTAAGCAGAAGTGACGTTACACACCCTTTGACCTTTTTGACTTCAAAGAAAGTCACATCATACGACCTTGACCCTGAATTTTCCCCGGAAGTGATGTCACTTGACCTGAACATGGATGATATCACAATAATTGACATCACTGAAATTATATTATAAACATGTCATTAAATAAGGGCTAAAGCACCCCCTACCATGTATAATAAGGTTTATGAGTGTCACGGAGGACTCTTACAATAAACAGGTTACCAACCCCTGACAGTGATATATACCCCTTCCCATGCGGAGTGGGATCTGAAGAAATGGGCAGCCATGCTGTATTGCCTCCCTGCTGAGGAGTTGCCGCCTTGCAACATGCGACTCGCCTCTCAAGGCCCGGTTCTAGTGCCCCCCGGACAGATGGTAGAATAGCGCCCCCACAGGGAGGTGGCGGTGGCGTGTGCGGATTTGATTCGCTGCAGGTGAAAAGACTGCCAGGTGTTAAGGAATGGTGTATGTTATGGCATGGAGTGGTCCATAGAACCACTCACACACCCCATACAACCACTCATATACCCATAGCAGTACTCACACACCCACTCATTCCTCCATAAAGCCACACACCACCCTGTGCCCTGGTTTTCCTCGAGGTGGACACGACCCCCCTTGGTGGACCGGTCATCCGCTTGTGCTGTGCCCTCCCTTAGTCGTGACGGTTCCTGGGATATGACTAGGAGGTACTCCTAGGGTGGGCACTATAATACTGCTCCACTCGCTACTGCTGTTTGTTTCTCGTCAGTATATGAATAGTATTGTGTGCTTGGGTTGATCTGCATTAGTATTGCTTGTGCAGGTCAGCTGCTCCATTGACACTGCTTTGGTCTGTACAGAAAGACTATGCTCCGCAATCAGGCGGACTTTCACTTTATGTTATTGCGATGCCTTGTTTATTGCTTTGATCCCAATAAACACACTCAAATATATGTATTTCTCCACACATCCAAACCGTCCAGTCGGCGTATAAAGGAGAGCACTCACAGGTCCTTGCTCAGGATGTATTTTTATTTGTGCTCAGACACCCCCCATGCACCGACCCCCGCACCGACAGATGCGTTTCGGCTATCTGCCTTTCTCGATGTCCATATATATATATATTCACACACCCTTCCCCTCCTTTACTTGCTAGACCACCCGCAGATACCGCTTCCCCCCTAAATTTGATTAGGTGAATTAAAAGGAGACGAGAAGACACATTTAAGGATACAAGGCCCAGCACGCTCAGTGCACTTCCACAAATCTAGGACCATCCTATTGCTGATGCCAGAACATGTACCTGCAGCAGTTACAGGGCATAACATACCATTTCACTTTCACACAGCACATATTGTTATAAAGGCCTTCCACAACGGATATTACCTAACAAAAGAATGTCTGTCCACCTCTTTCAACACTGCGGGTTTCCGACTTATGTGCGACTTCAAAACACGTCCAATTCAGAGCACTTGGCAATGCAAGGACTGAAGCACCCTGCAAAGCCACCATGGCACGAAGAAGATATACTAAAAGTGTCCCCCGTCATCAAAAATAGCTGTACACCTATCAAGACCCGGTAACACACCAGAGCAAGCGTCAGTCGAAAGTACTGAAAGAAAATCATGAACATTAGTAATCAAGCATTGGTCAGTTCAAGTAAGTCATGAAAGAATAAACACAATCAGGAGGAGGACCCAAAGAGTACTTTATTTTATATAAAGAAAAGACCAGAATAATTCACAAGAACAGTGCTTGTCGGTTTCTTTCTTCAAAAGTGCAAATCCTAATTTTAAATAAAAGTCAACAGTTTTCCAGCTGTTTCACCAGAAAAAATGGTACTAGAAAACAAGGAATTTTAAATATCTGGGACAACAATTTGCTTGTGTGTACAGACAATATAACAGCACGTGTCAAAAGCAGGGCACAGAAAATACATATTTCCACTAATGGGCGTCATTTCCAACTTTTCCTATTGTTTATACAAAGGGAACATGTAAAACACAGTAAAAGCAACAAATGTGAGTATTTTAATGTTATTATATATGGAAGAGTGCAGCCAGCGGAGACATTAAAAAGGTGCTCGAGGTTCCTGCCACCTTTCCTCCCTCTTGTCCAGTCAATTATCCCAACCATGAACGGAATGCATGTCCTGCGGGATATTTTGTGGGTCCCCATTCACAAGAACTTTACTGCAGGCTTTTCTTTGCCTTCTATGCTTAAATATTAATACCAGGAATGGCCAGTGTAGGTAAGAGCGGTGAGACGGGGATGGGTGGGATGAATCGACAGAAGAGGGACAATGAAATAAATATTCAATTTTCCCTCATCATCGTTTGTCGAGTCTCCCCCCCCCCGGACCCTCTACTCTTACATGCACGGGTTGCTCCTGATTAATACTATACTGTGGTGGAATTCAAAAACCAGGAAACTTGCATACAGTTGCATGAATAAAAAAGTTTGCAGTACAAAATGTTTGCAACAAAATGTTAGTGTGGTAGAGAATTTATGTAGAAAAAAGATAACATTGGGCCCGATTCACAGAACGAACTTAAGACAAAATCCTAAACTTACTACTTTTGGTATTCACAGAAGTTAGGATTTTGTCTTAAGTTTGTCTTAAGACAGACTTAAGACAAACTCCTAACTTATTGCATTCACAGAAGGTTATTGACACCCTTCAACTCTAACTTTATACCAGTGCAGTGATATTGCAGCAAGACAGATCGCCCCTTGAGAAACTGTGTGCAAACTTGATCCAGTCCATTTATCTTTCAAACTACAGGTACTGGATCTGACACTGAACCACAAGATTTAATCTGTAGGTGTTCTGAAAGCAGTTTGTACTCAAATATCAAACAAACAGACTAGTTTGTTGATGCCAATCACGAAGGCTAGTGTATAAACAGATGCACAAATGAATTTTCCCTGTCCTGTGATCACGTAGTGAGGTGTGATGCTACACTACTGATGAATAGTTATCTTTCCTTTTAATTATACTCCTGACAACGTTCACTGAGGATATAAAATTCCATCTCAAACATGAATGACTTTGACCTACTTTCTGATGCCAATAAACCTGATAGACACTAAAATAGACTTGACATGTAAGGCTTGTTGGCCTGTTTTCAGTTCATGTTGATAACATCTTTCGACAGAAGAAAAGTCAGGCAGCAGCTGTCACTCAGACCCTAAAATTAGAAGTCCACATCACCAGTGCCTTTACTTCTCCTGAACAGACTGTGCAACAGCCTATGCCCCGTACTGCTGCCTTGACTTATTAGCATATGATGATGGGTGACAAACCCTCAAACCAGTCCCTGGATGCTTGTTTCCATTCCAGGGAGGACCTGGCTTGGCAGTTCGGTCTGGACTGTTCCCATGAGGCACAGGGTCAAGACAGATTTGCATATGGCTGGGTCCAAACTGGGGTGGCGTAGTGGGCAAAAGAACAATGGATTTAACCCAGATCTCTTGACTGGGGGAGAATGTTTGAATCATTCAGCTTTCTGTCCATCATTTGTTGCAGTTACACTTTTCGGCCTAAGCGGGTGGATATGCCCAGACGTAGGTCCTTTGCTCACTGTGCCACTGGATTCAAGCTAGCCTGCCTGATAAAGGGTGACATATCGTGAAACCGGTCCCAGGATGCTTGTTTCCATTCCAGGGAGGACCTGGCTTGGCAGTTCGGTCTGGACTGTTCCCATGAGGCACAGGGTCAAGACAGATTTGCATATGGCTGGGTCCAAACTGGGGTGGCGTAGTGGGCAAAAGAACAATGGATTTAACCCAGATCTCTTGACTGGGGGAGAATGTTTGAATCATTCAGCTTTCTGTCCATCATTTGTTGCAGTTACACTTTTCGGCCTAAGCGGGTGGATATGCCCAGACGTAGGTCCTTTGCTCACTGTGCCACTGGATTCAAGCTAGCCTGCCTGATAAAGGGTGACATATCGTGAAACCGGTCCCAGGATGCTTGTTTCCATTCCAGGGAGGACCTGGCTTGGCAGTTCGGTCTGGACTGTTCCCATGAGGCACAGGGTCAAGACAGATTTGCATATGGCTGGGTCCAAACTGGGGTGGCGTAGTGGGCAAAAGAACAATGGATTTAACCCAGATCTCTTGACTGGGGGAGAATGTTTGAATCATTCAGCTTTCTGTCCATCATTTGTTGCAGTTACACTTTTCGGCCTAAGCGGGTGGATATGCCCAGACGTAGGTCCTTTGCTCACTGTGCCACTGGATTCAAGCTAGCCTGCCTGATAAAGGGTGACATACCCTGAAACCGGTCCCAGGATGCTTGTTTCCGGTCCAGGGAGGACCTGGCTCTGCACTTCGGTCTGGACTGTTCCCATGAGGCACAGGGTCAAGACTGATTTGCATATGGCTGGGTCCAAACTGGGGTGGCATAGTGGGCAAAAGAACAATGGATTTAACCCAGATCTCTTGACTGGGGAGAATGTTTGAATCATTCAGTATTCCGTCCATCATTTGTTGCAGTTACACTTACCTCATTAGCAGGCATAAGTATGTAGAAAGCCACTCCTGAGGCGGAAGCCGGGAGTTGCGAGTTTGCATGCACTGAGATTTTACAAACTGTAACTTTGATTTTAATTTCGTTATCCTGTGTTATTTTTAAACTTGCGTCGCATTTCTTGCTCTTCTCTATACTCTCTCCTGAGGCGGAAGCCGGGAGCTCATCTGCTCTGGTCAAGATTTTAAACATTGTATTTAACTTTGTATTTCCATACCTACCTTGTCACCTCCTATTTTTGCGCCACACTTCGCCACCTTTGCCCCTACTCAGCCGATTAGGAGCTGAGGTGCATTCGGGGACAAGGAGGCTGTCCGCAACTTCAGAGGCCATCTTGGGGGAGGCAGGCTCGCTGGTCGGCAGACTAGGCTTGCTGCCTCACGCCGTGACGCTATGAATCAATACGGTCATGGCTCCGCGCGGCGGACGCGCCTCCCATGCGCTGAAGGAGCGCCTAAGGAAAGCCCGTCTGCACCCGTCAGCGTCCCGGAGGCGGCCGGGGGCGGACGGATGGGCGTTTCCCCTGATTATTCCTCGGGTAAGGTGTTCAAATATACTTCAGCACAGCTTATGGCACTAAGGGGAAATATCAGAGGCTGCTGCGCCTACGGGTATTTGCTGCGCTCTATAAATGTCAAAAATAAATAAATAAATAAATAGCTCTAAGGGTAACTCTTGCTGCCCTAGTTGTGGGCAGACACTGACTAATGGTTCTATCAAGAACGTCTCGCCTGAGCTGGAGGGCAACCGTGATCCGATATCGGTTGCGGGGAATATGAAAAACAATGTCACCTGTTTACTGCTTAATACCTGGTCCTTAAGTAAACATGCTCTAGACATTTTTAACTTATTATCTGAGGCTAAGCCTGCTTGTCTTTTTCTAACTGAGACCTGGCTTGGTGAGCTTTCAGGGCCGGATATTGCCAATGCCCTTCCCCCCAACTATTTTTTGCTAATAAAGGATCGGGTTACTGGCAAGGGAGGCGGGGTTGCATTGGTGGTTGATAAGTGCTTCAACTGTTCCATTGTCCCGACGGAAGATATCCATGGGGCGGAGGCTTTAGGTTTTTGCTTGTCTCTCTCTCCACATAAATCCTGTGCCGGGCTGTTGGTTTATAGACCCCCTGGTCCAATTGGCTCATTCCATGAGGACCTTTACACGGTTATCTCATCTTTAAGTGTGCAGTTTAAGCATTGCTTACTTTTGGGTGATTTTAATATCCACATGGATGTGGCAGAGGCTGCTGATACCATCAAGATCCTGGATACCACCACTCCACTGGGCCTGATCCCTTATCTTGCCACCCCCACCCACAATAAAGGCCACACACTGGACCAAATTTTTTCTTCCACTCCCATTGTTGTTGCTGCACCTATACCAGTGATGTGGTCTGACCACTATCTGGTGAATTTTGACATCTTACATATAACCAGTTCAACAAACAGTGGTTTGATTCGCCAGTCCCTGGCCTCTCGTGCTTTTCACCGCGTGTCATCTGACATGTTAGCACAGTCTCTGATGGTACATCCTTGCCTTTCACCGGTGATCTAGAGGCTGACTTAGATCTCTTTCAGTTTTGGCTCGCAAAGCGCCTTGAGGACCTAGCCCCCTCAGGCGGTTCGCAAAAACACCACTCGAGCCTCAGCTCCCTGGTTTACGCCGGCACTCAATGTTAATTGAAGGCTCTGTAAGAAGGCCGAGAGCGCTTGGCGTCAAAACTATGATGGGTTATTGAAGGAAGCCTATAAGGAGTGCATTAAGATCTATCATAATGAAATTAATTTGGAAAAAAAAGTCTTATTTTGCCAGGAGAATTGATGCTGCCACTAATACCAGCAAGGAAATCTTTGCGATTGTGAAGGAATTCACGTCACCCTCATCCATAACATCAAAATGTTCACATTCTGAACCGTGGGTTATTCAACTGGCAGATTTATTTTGCCAATAAAATTTAAATCATTCAGTCGTCTTTTTCGCCATCAGACCCGGTTAAATCCTCCAATTCTACTCTTCTTTCACCTTGTTCCGCCGCTGATCGGCATTTACTTTCGAACTTTCCGACCCTCTCGCCAAAAGCCTCGTTGGATCTCTTATCCAAATTAAAATCGGGATCCCCGCTGAATCCGTGTCCTGCAAAGTTCCTTGTTAAATTAGCACAAGTCATTAACCCTATAATCAACCTGATTTTAAATCAATCCCTTCACACTGGAGTGGTTCCTCAGGCCTGGAAACATGCTCTTATCCTTCCTCTCCTAAAAAAGCCAAACCTTGATCCCGGCATTCATGCCAACTATAGACCTATTTCCCTTCTCCCGGCATTTGCCAAGGTTGTGGAAAAGCATTTGCAGTCCTCCCTCTCGGATTTTTTAGAGACACATGATGTCCTCCACCACACCCAGTCTGGGTTCCGTGCAAACATGAGCACAGAGACAGCACTGTTGGAGGTCACGGAATCCATCGAGGAGGTCTTGGATGTCGGAGGAAAGGCGATACTGGTGATGTTAGATCTTTCGGCGTCTTTTGATACCGTCCCCCTGTAGTGGGGTGGCGGGGACCGATTTTGAAAAGGACTGGTGGTCAGCTGACAATCCTGATACCCCCTCTCTTTCACCGCTTCAGGACCCCTGGGAAACGGAGTCCGAAGCGTGCTGGAGCCAACTACCCTCCAACAAGGAGAACTGTACCTTTAAGAACGCCACGGATTTAGGAGAAGACACTCCCTCCTATGACGCGCTGCTGTGCCGGGCGAGTCTACTGGAGGAATCATACACGCCCCCGGATGACGAGACAGCAGGGGGAGTGAAAAAAAGCAGGAAGTGGAGAGGTCGGGGTGTCTCGACACCCGGGAGAGGAGAGGAGAGGGACGAGAGACTGTGGAGGACGAAGACGGACCGAGAGAAGACCTGCCGGAGGAGCGGAGAGGAGTAGCAGTGCCTGGAGGCCAATGTTCCCAAGCACCGCCCAGCCACACCCACGGGGGAGTGCCGAGGGGAACCATAAGAGCATCGTTCCGTACTCTAAAGCCCTCTCTTTCTTCTCCCGCATGTGGCGCTGGGATCCGGCCAAAGAGAGAGATCGGGGATCACCAGAGGAGGAAAGAAGGCGAACCAGCCCCCGAAGATTCCGTGCACTCGCAGACACCTTGGACCCCGCAACATTAGCTTGCGAAAGACAGTCATAGAGGAAGAAAAAAACATTCATTAAAATAAAACCCCACTTACCCGCCTCTGTTGTCCGAATCCCTCCTTCTGAACCGCCACACCCCCACAACCGCCTCCTTTCAAGACTCTATGAGATTGGTTTAAGGGGGACGGCTTTCAGTTGGTTTGAGTCCTTTCTATCCGACCGCCAGCAATCTGGGCCCCTCCGTACTCTGCCTTAGTGCCGCCATTGGAGGTGGGAGTTCCTGAGGGGTCTATCCTGAGCCCCACTCTTTTTAATATCTACATGTCCCCTTTGGCGGCACTGGCGGAGTCCTATGGCGCCCAGATTGTATCGTACGCCGACGACACACAGCTTCTTTTCACGTGTGAAAAGAACACTGACTTCGATGGAGAGAGGATTAAGAGCTGTTTGGGGGCCGTTTTCACATGGTTCCAACTGAATCATCTGAAATGTAACTCAGACAAATCAGAGGTTCTCTTTTTCGGTTGTCCTCCGGATTCCTGCTGGAAGTCCTGGTAGCCGGCGGCGATGTTTCCTCCCTCTGTGGCCACTTCAGTGGCCAAGAATTTAGGAGTAAAGGTGGACAAGTGTCTCACTTTTAAACCGCAGATCCTGCGCTTAGTGGGACAGTGTTTCGGTTTTTTAAAAATGCTGAGGAAATTTCTCCCACTTTTGTCCCTTGCCCACAGGAGGACCACGGTTCAGGCCTTGATAGGTTCCAGGCTGGACTACGCAAATGTGCTATATTTGGGCCTTCCCGAATATCTTCTTTCGCGCCTTGAAATGGTACAAAATTGCGCTGCACGAGCAATTTTCGGCCTCAGCCGGAGATCCAACACTGCAGCACTTTTTAAATCTCTTCATTGGCTGCCTGTATGCAAACGTATTTCCTTTAAAACTCTCACCATGGCATTCAAAGCTCTCCATGGAACGGGTGCTTGCTGCCTTAGGAATAGAATCGGCTTCCACCACCCACCTAGATCATTACGTTCTGCATTGCTAGCGCCGGCCACAGTTCCGTCAATTAGGCGAGCCCGCATAGGGGTTCGCTCTTTTAGACGTCTGGTGCCCCAACTCTGGAATGCACTGCCTTTGTCCTTGAGGAAGACAGAGAATCTGCTTGCCTTTAGGAAAGATCTCAAAACCTGGCTGTTCGGCCAATGATCTCTTCGAGTTTTTGTGCTCTGTGCCTGCTAGGTCTGATAGCGCCGGGACACTCTGCCTGAGTAGCTGAGCGCTTTAAATGTAAATGTAAATGTAAAACCCATCATAACATAACATAACAGCTCCACTACACCCTATTAGACCACATTTGGTTTGCCACTGCCACTCAGCTGTTGCCTACAGAATTAAATTCAAATCGCTTGGTTGTCCTTCTCTTAAAAAGGGACACCTCTCCTTATACGGTAATGTCAATCCTAGGTACACAGCAAAAGCCTCCATTGCTCTTCCAACAGGCCTGTGTGTCTGCCTCCTACAGAGAGACCAGAGCTGGCCAGCTCTCAACCCTGGTACTCCCTACCACAATCTATTGAGCAGTTCCTAATGTGAGACTGTCAAGATTTAATTCTTTAATTTATAATATCCATTTTCCCTGCCACCTTTTTCATCACGCCAAAATACCACAGCAGTGTGTGTTAAACTTTATGAGTGACCAAAAATAATAACAAAACCCAATAAAACTGTGGTTCCCCACAAGTTAAAATGTAAGCTATTTTCTTGCACTTCACTCAGAGCAAAGCATCTTAAGATTCTAACCGGTTAGAACGTTATGCACCTGTTCCTGGTTGGAAATACAAAATACAGCCACGAGAGCCCGAGCCCAAATCCTAACACCTAGAGCCTGGCGAAACGGTGTGGATGACTGAAAGGGTCAATTAATGTAGGAAGCCTCTGTAGTGCTTAACGACTGATCGACCAGTTGATTAAACAATTGTGCACATTTACCCAAACCTGGAGTTTGTTCTCTAAAAGCTTTTCTTGAAAGGGTTAGCCAAGTGTGTGCATACACTGTCGAGCACAATTTAACTGGATGCGTGTGAGGCTAAGTTCTGGAAACCTTCTTACTTATGCATAACAAGAGTTTTGTTCAAAGGAAATAAATTTGTTGCATAAAGATGTTGTCATTGACACACAAGACTGTGCTGCCCACAAACACCAGGATTGACTGTTGCACCCTCATGCTTTCATACAAATCTATGTAGTGACCCAAGTCATGTGAGCAAACAAGTGTTCAAGCACCATCACACATTAAGGGTACACATCTTTGAGATTGGGGCATCCTCCGAGGTGGGGAAAACGTGAAACTGGATAACGGTAATGGATTTAAATAGTGGTTTAACCACTGCATTACCATTAAAGGGTAGCAGTGCTGCCACGAATCCGGCCAACATGGCGCACTATTGCCTGGACCAATCACACACAAAACAGACCAACACCACCAGTGATTCGTGAAATATTTCTCTCCCAGAGTATTGCTGGTGGAATTGTAATAGATAAGTTATAACACCTGCTTTGTCCACTGGATCTGCCTTTGCCACAGACCAAGAGAACTATTAAAACAAGTCAAGGAGAAGCAGCTGCACCAGAAATAAATGGGCCACATCATCGATATTCTAGAATACTAACCCATGGGGAGGATGAGTAACTATGGACCCGATTACAATCTCTGATGGAAAGCCTCCGACCAGCAGTCGGAGGCTTTAAGCCCTTCATCGTAGATTTTATTCCTACCACCGTATAAGGATGAGGGTGGTCGGAATGAAACCAGCAGGGGGATCAAGGAGCCAGTTGGAGCTTCGGAAGCCACCATAATCCCCTAATGACAGCGAAGTGAGGCTCGGCTCCACTGTCAGGATGATGTCTCTTTCAGACAGCTATTTAATGTCGGCCTTTCCGACATGAAAAGACTGTCGGAAAGTGTCTTTGGGGACCCTAGCAGGGCCCCCTTCACCCCTGGCCCTCTGCTATGGGGTTTAGGGGTAACCTAAGGTACCCCCTAAACATCCCTGAAAGCGTGTGGCAGGCACCGTGAAGTGCCTGCCACCCGGTGCAGGGATGTTTTCAATCATCCATTTGTCAATGGAAGCTTGTGCTGGGGGCCTTTTCAGCCCCTGCACAAGCTTCCAGTGACAAATGGATGTTTGTGACTGGCCTATGGGCGGTCGCATCCTAATCCAGCGGTCAGAATCGCCAACCTAAGGTCAGGCGGTTCCTTTCCCCAATGGTGTCTCCACCCGACATCGTAATAAGGCCTGAGCTGTTTACAGAAAATTTTTACAGCGGCTCCAAATCGACAGAAACACTTCAGATAAACATCTTCCTCTGATTAAGAATGGCCATCTGACCAATGTGTCAGGGGGTTCACATAAAAAACAGAAGAATTTAGTTTACGTATTCATTATAGCATTCCAAGCTGGAATTTTTTTTTATTATCTCCCCCCAGAAATGCAATTTCCTATTCTAACTTTCAGTTGCCTTGGGATAGGCAGGTGTCTCGTGAGGTCTTTTGGCTTCTGCCCTACTTTCTGGATGCTTGGATCTTCTGGGGTAACAGCGCAGCCTGGATGTTGGGTAGAACCCCTCCCTGTGCAATGGTCACCCCACCCAGCATCTTGTTGAGTTCTTCATCATTACGTATGGCGAGCTGCAAGTGTCGAGGGACAATGCGGGTCTTCTTATTGTCGCGGGCAGCGTTCCCTGCCAGTTCCAGGATTTCAGCTGAGAGATACTCCAATACAGCGGCCAGATACACAGGGGCTCCGGCCCCAACACGCTCAGCGTAATTCCCCTTTCTCAGCAGCCTATGAATACGTCCTACTGGAAACTGGAGTCCAGCCCGCGAGGAGCGAGACTTGGCCTTAGCTCGAACTTTACCCCCAGATTTTCCACGACTAGACATGGTAGGAGATAGATTGCTCCTCACGTAAACGTTAAATCCTTATAGCCTGGAGAAAAAAAACACAAGGTTAAGACAATCACTCATTGCTTTACAAACATACAAATAAGTTGGTCAAACTAATACTCCAATTTTAGGTATTGCCCACAAACAACCTCTTACCACCTGCCAAATCTGAAAATTCCATAATCATTCTGACAAATACTCAGTGTGGCCTTTTGACTCACTGTATATGGCCTCATAACATATATTGCAGCCAGAAAGAGGATTACATCACCAAAATGGGTGCTGTCTGAAAGAAACAGGATACTTTCTCATAAATAAGCAGTCACCGATAAAATAGGATTTCTCACCACTGAGAACATTCCATTTAACTTCTCTGAAGTTGAATGGAATGTTAAAAACATACTGCACTATACAACAAGTAACAACTCATTGCTTTGATGTATTTTAAGGTGTTAGTCAATGTAATCACACACGACCTGAAATATATGGAGTGATAAATACATGTGTATTGTAAATACCCACATTAAAAATACGCAATATGTGAAAAAAAGAATATTTCCGGATAATATAGGACGAATTTGTACTTATAATACTTATAGAAACAGGAAGGGGTCATTTTTACCATACACCTTAGTTTCTAACTAACAAACTCCGACACACCACTCTGCAGTAATAAGAAACCAACGAAAAAATAATGTAAATGACAAGTCGTGCGACGGTCAGTGCAGGGAGAATGATGGGTGTCAGTGGAATGAAGGCTGATAGAAGCGCGTGCGCCCTTACCCGGGAGCTGCAGTGAACCGCTGCGGTGCGTCGGGCGCTCTCGGCCGGGCTCAGTGCTGCTCCAGGCGGCGGCGGCTGCGGCCCTCTCTCGCTGTCCTCGACTGAGCTCAGTGCCGCCTGCGCCCCCGCAGCCGCAGTGATACCCACGGGAGGCATTGTGACGCACCCTTGTGTATATACCCCAGGTCAACCTTGACCCTGATTGGTCGATAAGCCTGCACCTCCGCTGTCTGGTTGGACGACACCCTGATCCCGTATTTGCATACGCGCCCTCCCTTATGACGACACGAGTTTTTGCTCAGGGGCCAGCAGATGACTGGGTGGTTGAGGCCAGCAGGGTTGGTGGTTAGCGGGTCCTGGATGGGGAGGGGAAGTGAGGTCAGGCAGGAGGATGTCAAGGATGCTCTGTGGTTGACCCCAAGCTTCTGGTAGGCTTTATGAGAACACTGGGGGGTCTGGAGTGGGGTATGAATTAGGAGAGGCAGGGGAGATAAGAGCAGAGCCAGTGATGTCAGCCACCCTCCACTTACAGTTCAAGAACCCAGTGTCAGTGAAGGGGTACCATGAAGGTAAGAATGAATGTAGTTGGGCAGTAGGGTAGTAGGGTGGGGTGAAGTTTATCTAGGAAGGTGGAAAAGCTGAAGTGAGGTGAGTGAAGTGCCCTTTCTTGCTGGCCAAGCTGTAGCTGTGGATACACCTGACATAACACCACAATGGGACATACAGGCCTATGGGGCAGTAAAAATAACATAAACCTGATTCATAGAACACTATATAGATTATAGTAGAGTCACTCGTACGCTTGTGTGCATATTTATGACTTTCATCGAATAAAAAGCTTAGTGCCATTATTGGCAACACACCCCACCCACACAACAGGGTGTCCGCTCACCAACATCATCCGTGCACAAAACCTCACACAACCTCAACATCGTCTCCTACGCCGACGACACTCAGCTGATCCTCTAACTCACCAAGAACCCTGCCACCGCCAAAACCAACGTACACGAAGGAATGAGAGCCGTCTCCCACTGGATGCAGAACAGCCGCCTGAAACTCAACACAGAGAAGACAGAGGTCCTTATCCTGGGATCCACCCCCTCCGCCTGGGACGACTCCTGGTGGCCACCTGCCATGTGAGCAGCACCCACACCCACCAACCACGCATGCAACCTGGGGGTCATCCTGGACTCATCGCTCTCAATGACCCAGCAAGTCAACGCCATCATCTCCTCCTGCTTCCACACCCTCCGCATGCTCCGCAAGATCTACAGGTGGATCCCCACCGAAACCAGAAGGACGGTCACTCAGTCTCTAGTCAGCAGCAGACTGGACTATGGCAACGCTCTCTTTGCAGGAACCGCCAGCTACGCTCCGCTGCCCTCGCCGCCGTCCCACGCATCCACAAGACCACCGCTGATAGCGAGCCTTCTCCTACCTCGCCACCAAGACATGGAACATCCTACCCACACAGCTGCGCCAGACCCAGGAACTTCTGTCCTTCAGGAGACTCCTCAAGACCTGGCTGTTTGAGCAGTAGCTGCACCCCCTAGCGCCTTTTCATCACTATATTAATGAAAACGAAAATAAAAACATCAATATTATTTACAATACTACTTACCTCAAAAACGATATTCTTGTCAATGATATTTGTACCGCATGTTATTTGTATGTCACGATATTTAATTTCTAATATTTCCGTCTCCTGATATTTTCTTAAAGCAATATTTTGTCCAAATACCAAAAAGCAGGTAAACCCTATGTGTGCAGCTTCATACAGGATTTTCATGCAATAAATATTTAGTGAATCCATACTTTCCCCCAAGGCCCTCAACCCTCTCACCACCCATTCATCTATATCCGCAAATCCCAAATGGTTAACCATGGTAGACCTCTGTTCTGCCTCTTTCTCTATGCCAATACACCTAGAGTATCATTCTACACATTCTCATTTCAGGAGTCTCAACTTTTATGGCGATGGCTTCAACAAGAATTGATGACGTCACTGCCAACCAGCTCCCAAGCTTTAACCCCTTCGATGCTGATGACGAGCTCAGCTCGTCATCAGCCACGGGGGGCGTGTGCGGATGACGAGCTGAGCTCGTCATCTAACGTGGCTTTTGCAAAAAAGCTGCGTAGCGCAAAAATAACCGCAGCAGCGATGCGGTTAAAGAAAGATCTGAACATGTTGATTTTCACCCCCGGTTCTACTTTGGTTCAGTACGTTGATGACTTCTAATTGGCTTCTATTACTTTAGATCAGTGCAAGTTAGACTCACCTACTCCTCGAATTGGCTAAAAAGGGGCACAACCTTTCAACAGAAAAACTGCAGATTTGGCTTTCCCCAGCATGATACCTTGGTTATGAAATCTCTGCTGGTGAGACTGCTACCTGGCACCTGATCGCACTGAAGCCATTCATAAACTTCCCGACCAGTCACTGTCTCCCAATATGTACTTTCCTGGGTGGGTATGGCTGGGCACTGTAGACAATAAATCCTGGGAAATGCCGCTCTAGGAAAGCCCCAGTGAGATTATGTCAAGAAAGACACCCTTGAACCTTTGCAGTGGTCTAGAGAGGTTGAAAGTGCATTTGTACAACAACAAAGAACAGGCATTGAGTTAGGCGCCTGCTTGGGTCCATGAATATTGTGAACTTTGTATTGTCATGAATGAAATGGTTTTGCCCTTTAGGTATTGGTCCAAGGCCAATGGGATCAGAAAAGCCGTCAGCCTGCTACTCCGCAGCCTTCAACCCAGTTGCGGCTGTGGTTCCACCATGTCTCTGCTGTGTGGCGTCCGTTGCCCATCTTGTTGAAGCCTCTGAAATATTATATTGAGGTCGACTTTGATTGTCTCTGTGCCCCATGGCGTTGATGCTCTTCTTCTCACAACCAAAACCCAGCGCCTCTATGCAGCCAGATTGTCCATATTTGAACTTTTATTGTCTGTTTCTCATGTTACTGTTACCCGTTGTCCATTCATGTCGCTGCATCTCTATTGAACGCCCTCAGGAAGGGATAACCCCATGCCTGTTTGGTTGTCACTGCCATTAACACTGAGCCCCTCATTGATTTAACTGACATTCCATTTCTAACTGTAAACTGATGTATTATGTTGAAGGATCTGGTCTCAGAAATTAAGAAGGCGTCTTAGTCACGGGTCAGTGTGTATGCATGTTATACCAGATTGTAGAAAGTTGCTCTCTTAAATCTGCACAAGTGGCTGAACCCATTGCACTCACTTGTACCTGCATCATGGCTGTGTACACAGACTCAAGTGTGAATTTGGAGTAATGCATGGCTTTGGGCTTCTCTAGAAGCAAAGGGAAATGAAATGAAATGAAATGAAATGAATGAAACTTATATAGCGCACGACTTACCCTGGGGCATCTCAGCACTTGCTTAGGGAACCCGTCCTGGTATTCCCCTGTGAGATAACCCTAGCAGGGTATCCACAAGGTGAAAGCCAGGCATCCCACCGCGAGGGGCCGTTGTGGAGATTAAGCAAGCTATTGCCCAGAGTCGCAGAGTGTGAACCCGTGAGTTGAGAAGGCACCGGAGCGAGAATTAACGAGTCCGTGGAATTTTGAGCCCAAGACCCGCCGAGGCGGGGAATTGAACCCTGGTCCCGGGCCGAACTCAAGCTCCAGGTCTGCCGCCTCTAACCCCTGAGCCACACTTCTCCACACATCTACAGGGACCCTCATTAAAAATGGTCAATATGTACCATACACTATGGGCCTGCCCCAAGATACGCCCCCTTTGGGAGGGAGCCACGACTCATATGCACACAGCCCTGGGGAAAGCTATAACACTTACACCACAGCTCGGGCTATTGAACATCTGGGAGGCTACTGACCTAACAGAAGTCGAAAGGCAATTCACAACGCTGGGTTACACACTGGTTAAGAGAGAAGTGGCTAGGGGCTGGGGGGACATGCGCCCACCTCGTGTCACCCTATGGGCCAGAGAAATGGATAGATGTATGCTGGCGGAGACTGAGGTCTATAAGGCTCGGGTGCCCCAAGAAATGGGATAAGAAGTGGTCACGGTGGAACGAACACAGGGGAGATCTTTGTGTGTCACCCACAACTGAATTGGAAATGCGAAGGCAAGAGAGACTGGTAGGAGATATGTAATGAGCAACTCTTGATTAATGTTTCAACTGGGATATTTTGATGAAAGTATGCAATGTGTCATTCAATCATGTAATGTAATAGTGTGATTTTAATCAATAAACAAAGTTTAATAAATAAATGGTCAATATGCCCATATTGTACTCGCTGCACTATTTTTACCAAAGCAGATCGCTGCAGTGAAGTGTGCTGCTATTCAGTATCCTCACAATAATGTATCCAAAGGAATGTGCTGGCTGATTCAGCTGCTAGAGTGGACTCATTGTCTGAAAATGCGGATATAGCCAGAAATAATACACAAACTGATTTATTTCCTGTGCCTTCTCTGAATGATTTGTCTAGCCGCTGAGAGTGACAGACAGTATTGGATCAATCAGAAATGTGAAAGGGACCCAGAGGGGTGTGGAGGGACAGTACTGGGTGTGCCATTGCATCAAAATGTCTACTCCCAAACCTTGCACAGATGTATCACGGAGCCATCCATGTCGATAGGGATGACATGTTACATGTCGTAACCACGCACCGTTTCTTTCCTCTATAGCCCAAAATCAATGCCACTTCTGTCACTTGTCAGTCCCATAATGCTGGGAAAGGATTGAGACCACCCAGCTACTCACTCTCCTCCTAGGGGGCTCTTTGTGCACCTGCAGATGGATTTCATCCAACTGCCGAGGTGTGCTTCATACTCATATGTCCTGCTGATAGTCTGTATCATTTCAGGGTGGGTGGAAGTCATCACAATTGCAAAGCACTGACTTAGGGATTTTACCCCATGATCTGAAATCCTGAGTCGCCTCTCGAGTGACTGAGGGACACACTTTAGGTGTAGTGCAGTAGATTTGCAAGGCCTTAGGAATAGAGCCGCACTTCCATAATGCATATCATCCACAGTCAGCAGGCAAAGTGGAAAGGAATAACCATACCCTTAAGAATAAAATACCAAAGATAAGTTCTGAGATAAAATTAAAGTGGCCTGATGTTTTATCCTAAGCTTTGTGATCTATCAGGGCTGTACAGACATGGAAAATCAATCTTAGCCTATAAGAACTACTCATGGGATGCCATATGATGATGCCTTCAAAGCCTCCCATCTCTGCTGCTAAGTTAGACTTACAACTGAATCATGATGCAGTCTTACAATACTGTGAACACATGCTTTTATGGTGTCCCCAATAGTTTCTGTTTTCAGGTCCAAGCTGCATTACCTGAGTTCCCAGCTGAACTCCATTCCCGTTGTCTGGTGATTGGGTCTTCCCCAGCCATCAACCTCTTTGGTGGGGGGCCTACCAAGTCCTGCTGATCACAGCTGCTTTGTATTATGGTCTAGCGATGTGGATCCATTCCTCCCAGTGCAAGAGTGCTGCCCCGCCCACAACAACATTTCAGCCTTTCCAACCTGATGTTACTCATCTTGCTATATCAAAAAGGGGATTGGTTTGTTAGCATGGCTAAGAGGACAACCAAAGGGCCTCATTTATGAGAAACTGATGCATCGACATTGAAGCGTCAGTGCCCTCCTTGCAACATGATGGATGGTCTGAATTTAATGTACAGCACTCCATGCTGCAAGGATAGGCAGATGCGTCAGAAATCCTGACGCATCTGTCGATGCAAAATCCATGCATTGCTGGAGTAGTGTCATAAGAATGTTGCAACTCCAGCAATGCATGAGGTATGGCACTGTGTCACCTTTACGCCTGCCATAAGGCTGGCGTAAGGTTTTGCCGCATTGGCGTTCTAGAAGTGGCGCAGTGAAATCTGATAGATTTCACTTACTTGCGGGGAAATGCTCACCCTGCATACATTATACCTGATGCAGGGCTTTACAAAGTGACACATCTTCCTAGATGAGTCACTTTGTAAATAGGGCACAGCGTGGCACATATTTTACGCCACCGCTGCGACACAAAAAGTGACGCAACAGCAGTGTAAAAGTGATGCAGGGGCTCATAAATAAACCCCAAAGTGTCTTTGTGGGCCACACGAATGTGACACTTGTCATAGAGACAATAGGTTTTATATCTCCTCCCTGTGAGTACCAGCTCCCCACTGGTACGTTTTTTCACAAACATCAACACTGAGAAGGATGTGCTCACTTCATCTGAAAAGGAAGTAAAGCCTGTCCATAGCTGCTTCAAGAGGGGACTGAAGTCTGTTACTCTGGTTATGTCATTCCTGCTATTTGACATGCTGCTGTTCACTCTTTCCAGGACAGCAGGTCCACCGTGAGATTTTTTTTTAAATTGATTCTTTTTCATTCCATTTTCTATGTATGGTTTCGCGCAATGCCAAAGTACTAGAGGTGCTAGCCAAAGCAAACACCATTTCACTGGATTTGATTACTGCTCATTATAGCTCAGTTAGATGCCCAGAAAACCATGGTTCTCCAGAACGGAATGGCTTTAGATTACCTCCTGGCAGCCAAAGGAAAGGTCTGTGCGATAATAGGTTCAGTGGGCTGTATGCCCCTCCCCAACACCTCACATAGTATACAAGAACTTATAAACCACATTAAGAATAGTGTTAAGAAATTAAATGAAATTCAAATGTATTTAATTTTAACCTAAGTGGACTCTTATCTTGGTTGTGAAAGATATTCAGGAACTGGAGAATTAAAATATTTAAAGTTGTGATTGTGATAATTTTCATTGTGGTTACCATATATGTATTGATCAAACTAAGGGCCTTATTATGACTGTGGTGGTCTCAGAGTGAGGCCGTCATGCTGCCACCCTGCTCTGAGACTGCCAAAGTCATTAAAGACTGCAAGCAAGAGTGCAACTTATTTTTACTCCGGCCGGCGGTTCTTTGGCGGTGCACCACAATGGGAGCGTCAAAGGCAGTTCCTGCAGGGCATGGACTGTCAAAGTCTATTCCCTGCAGGAACTAAGGGTGCATGCACCCAGGGGGGCACCGCATACACCCCGTGGCACAGAGGCAACAGGAGGCCTACAGGGCCCCCTTTTTCCCCTCACTGCCATACTTTTCATGGCGGTTGCACCCCCATGAAAAGTGTGGCGGTGAGGAAACTCCTAAAATGCTTGGCGGTGCCGCAGCGGCACAGTCAGCATATTAGGGGCTTCAGACCGCTGCACAACCACCAGGGATCGTGAATCCCTGGCGCCAGCAGTGGTCCAGTGGTGGTCCAACCTCCACAGTCCTAATGTGGCGGGCCAACCACTAGTAGGACGGTCCACGGACCACCACGGCTTTGGCTGTCCATTGGGCTGCCAAAATCGTAATCGGGGCCTATGGCATCACCCATCACTGTTGCATTAATAATGGGTTGTCCTGCTTATCCACTTAATACATTTAATGATGATGAAGATAGTGATAATGAAGAAATTGAGACGGAAATAATCAGACTCTACGCAATTGAATTGTTGTCGAGGTTTTGCCTCCTGGCAAAAGAAAAGAGCCTGGGAAAGTAGATTTACTTGCATCTGTTCCTTTCAAGACCATTGAATGTATTACGAAAACACCAATGCTTCTATATACCTTAACCCGTTCCGTGCGTCGGACGGCCCCCAGCCGTCAGACGTCATGGTGAGCGTGTGCGTAAGACGGCCGGGGGCCGTACTAATCACGCACGCGTGGAATTCGCCCGCACTGCGGGGAAATAGGCACAGGGGCGAAGGTGTTAACATGTATCATTGCATTTTTTTTATTACTGAACTGTTATATGTCATTTTAAACCAGCCTAAAGACTATTAAAATCCTAGTACGGTAACTGAAGTACATGCATTTCTAATATACTGCTGTCAGTTTATTTCATGTTGTACAACGTCACATTTTTTGCACTGTGTTGTAAGCGTAACCTCGTTCTGAGGATTGGCACAACAAAGGAAGAATTTCTTCGGATAGTGGCGACAGCTCCTGTCTGCGCCTTCTTTATCAGTTTCCCAAGGTCTTTTCACATTAAACAGCGGCGGACCCCCATTAGGGCGGAGGAGCGTTGCCCCCCTGCTGCTAGTGCAGCAGAGATGAAAAATAAAATTGTATTAAAATGAATTTCCGTTTTCTATTTCACTGCTCCCAGCACGAGCAGTGTTTGAGGGAGGGGCCTTTGCTGCTGACTGGCAGTAGGGGAAGAGTGGCAGTCACTCCTATTTAAAGTGTGCATGTCACTTTGGCCGGCTGTCTTGTGACAGCCAGTGTGACATGCGCACTTCAATCCTCTCCACCTAGCTGGCTTAGACAGCATGGTGGAGAGCAGGCAAGGCCTCCAGTGCCTGCTGGAGCGCTGCCCTCTCCAGCCAATCATGGCGCTGCTCTAATGCTAACACCTGGACTACAAGCCTTCTGGAGAGCGGGGGGGGAGTAGACACAGAATTTTGCAGAACATTTTTAGAATGCCATGGCAGCTGGCAGAGAGCTTAGTAGCCAGGGCTTCCATCAACATTGCTGAGCCATACTCCCACACTTTTTAGAACCACCTTGGGGGCGGGAGGCGACTGGCCAGCCCAGTCTTAAGTGGGAGTTGAGGTTGTTTCCTAGATCAGTTTTGTCACCATTTAACTTGAGGCAATATTTATTCATCCAACTGGCAACTCTTTCCATACAGGGGCCCAAATAGGAGGATTGCGGATCCTGTTTTGGAGAGAGAACCAGTTGGATATCATCAGCGTAAGATACTATGGAGATCCCAAATATTTATACAATGTCTGCCAATGGGTGCATATATAGGTTAAATAGCGTAGGGCTTAATGACAAGCCCAGAGGCACTCTACAGCTCAGAGGGAGAATGTCAGAGGTGCAGGAACTCAAAACTATGGAAGGTCCTGGCTCTATGGAAAGAGCTAAGCCATTTCAGGGCTAATCCTGAAACTCCCACACAAGAAACTCTTTCCATAAGGATGTTATAGTTTACAGTATCAAAGGCGGCGCTTAAATCAAGGAGGATGATAGCTGTAGAGTCTCCCTGATCCAGCAGCCTCTTTGATTCCTCCACCACCGCCAAGAGGGCGGTTTCTGTGCTGTGCCAGGGTCGAAATCCTGTTTGAGTTTCATGAAGCGTGTTGATAAGTTTTAGGAATTCTGACAGGGTCTGGTTAGCATGTTTTTCAAGTACTTTGCTCAGACCAGGAAGCAGCGAGATGGGTCTGTAATTTTCAGGACGCACAGGATTCAGTGTAGGCTTTATCATTAGGGCTTTAACCATGGTATGTTTCCATGCCAACGGAACAATTTGCTTTGCTAGCAAAAGATTAAGCACTTCAGTCAGAGTGGGCATGATGTGTTCTACTGCTTTAGCAAAGATGCGTGGAGGGACAGGGTCCATTTGGGAACCTGATTTCACTAGGTCAAAGGTAATTACTGATAGACCAATCTTCCTGCTTATTTCTCTTAAGGGAGGGGCTAGTGTCCTTGAAAAGTTAGATATATATGTGATTGTTTGGGGGAAATATCTGGACAGCTCATTACACCTGGACACTGATGGTTCAGGCATGGAGCCACTGGAGGATGGCTCTAATAGAGCCTCAACAACCTGACATATTTCCCGGGGAACTGAAGGCTTGGTTAATTTTAGCATCAAAGTAAGCAATTTGAGCAATTTTGATTTCATAATGATACTTCCTTATTAGTATACGATAGTTTGGACTTAATGGTTTTGCTATAGTCTTTCCTCGATTTCCTCTCGGCTGTGAGTAGTTGGCCTGGTATATGCTGACCACTAATTATAGTAAGCACCTTGTACCAGTCCAAACAACCCTTATTGATGATTAGGTTAAATGCAACCTTTATTGAAAGCTATCCTAGTGGTAGCTGTGGAGAGCAGCCTTCAGGCTAAGTTTCGAAGGAATGTAAAACAGCGTGGTTTACCAGATTATAACCTCATGACTGACCAAATGAAAGGAGAACCACACGTGTTATTATGAAAATATGTATTTATTACTAAACACGCTCTACTAATCTCTTTATGAGATTAGAGCACAAAGTGTTGAGTGCTGGGGGGTCAGTGTCCGGATTGAACACCAACTGCAACTGCAACCCACACAGTCAGAGGAAAGAGGCTTCAGTGAGGACCAGCAAGGTCCTGGGGACTCTCCAAGCAATGGAGAGTCAGGGCACGTCTGGAGCAACCAGGAAAGCCCACGGAAAGTTACGGTCACCTTCACAGGGACCCACAGGCCAATGGACCAGGGATCGCGAAGGGACTTCGAGAGGAAACACATAATACCAGCCCACAGAACACTCGTGGAATGTAGGCCGGATATCTTTGGTGGAATTACTGCTTGGGGCCAGGACTACAAGTAGCCCAAAGCACAGCCTCAGGGATCGCCAGAAAGTATATGCTGCTGCAAATGTACACGTGCACAAGGGTTCTGGTTGCATGGTCCCCACGAGGGATACGGGCCTCAGGATTGCTGGGAGCGCAGATCAACCTGAGAGACCTCAGGAACCCACCTCCTGTGTTGCAGAAATCTTCGGAGTCCTCAGGAGCTCGGGAGATGCAGACCAGTCAGATGCGTTTAGGTGCCTGCTTAGCAGTGGAGTAACTCCTTTACTCTAAGGGAGATTCTTCAGTCATCCAGCGTAGTGTAGATCATCAAAGTATTTGGTTTCTGTAGCAGAGGTTAGTCCAGGTAAAATCTAAAGTCCTGTAGTCAGTCGTACCTACTTTATACCCAAGGAAGGGGTGGGACAAACTTTGGGAACCCACCTATAGGAGGGTGAGGACAGAGGGGTGGTTACACCCATGTCCTTTGTCCGGTTTCGTGCCAGAGCAGGAGCCAATGTCTCCTGTAACCGGTTTGAACTGGACTATGTACAGGGACACCAAATGTGCCCCCAGTGAAAAGACATCAAAGCACTCTCAGAGTGCACCCCCAGCCCCCAATGCACTAAAGCCTGTCTGGGAGGTGGTTACATCTCCGTTACAGGAAGCCTATTGTCCAGCCTCCCCTGCTCGAGCTCAGCTCAGCAGCAGGAGGGCAGACTATGGCTGGAAGCATCCATTTTTTGATGCCAGGGTCTGTAAAGCTGGTACAGGGTGTACCAGTGTTGTCATATTTCTCCCTCTAGGAGGGTGGAATCATACCTCCCACACCAGTTACTGGTGTGGAGATATAATTCCAAGGTGTTTAACTGGCGTGGAGATATAATTCCAAGGTGTTTGAAACCAAACACGACATGTTTCCATGCAGCCGTTTTAAAGTTAGCATTTACCGCGAGGGTACAATGCACTTAAGTATATATGGTTTGGCTGCATCACTAACAACCCCGGGGGATATATTCCGAAGGCTGCAGAGGGGCTCTGCTCATGCATGGGCACCCTCTCACACAACGCAGCACCCTGCCTTCAGGATTGATAAAGCCTGGCATAGGCGTGACTGATAGGTCTATATGTGTAGTGATATAAGGTAGCAAACCTATATGCAAGTAAGGCGTGCATGCACCACCTTACGCAGGTTGCAATAGCAGACCTGTGGTGTCAGTTTCAGTGGTCTCTCAGGGGTGGCACAATACATGCTGCAGCCCCTGGGAGACCTCTAGGGTACCTATGCCCTAGGTACATAGTATACCATATACTAGGGACTTATAAAGGTACCCTAGAATCCAATCTGGAGTGTACCTAAAGTACATGCAATCAATTTAGAGGAGAAAGCAGCTAGGCTGGGGTCCTGGATAGCAGGATCCCAGCCAGTCCAAGTCGAAAACTGTGAAACATCAGCAAAAAGTGGGGGCAACCATAGTAAGCAGATCCTACTCTCCCACATCAGCCTTTTTGCATTCTTGAATTAGTCGTCATAATTGGGGGTTGTACCAGGAAGCAGATTTTGCTTTGGCGCGTGAATTTGGGTTTGTTATAGGGATACAATGATCCAGTGATTGTGTGATCCACTTTGACACCTTAGTGTTTGCAATAGAGGGGTCAGAGCCCAAGTAAGGGCTTGAGGTATTGAGAGCCTGTATCCAGGTTTTATTATCTAATTCAGCTCATCTGCGGTCTCTCCAGGTATTTGTGGTAGGGGGAGGGCTTTGAGGATCATGAAATGGTAGGACCAAATTACCAGGAATGGGTCCAGAACTTTTAAGAAAGGTTCATTCGTAAAAATGGGAACAAGCCAGTAACCTTTTTCGTGAGTGGAACCAGATACCAATTGGATAAATTGCATTGTGGAAAGGTCTTACAAGAGTCTGGCTGCTTGTGGATCTAATGGCTCTTCCATGTGGATATTTAGGTCTCCCGGTAAGGTAAAATTAGGTTTTTGCTTGGCAGATTGGAAATTGCATCCGACACGGCCTGGGTGAAGGACCCGTTGTGCCAAAGAGGCCGGTAAAGGAGCGCCCCTGAGAAGGTATATATAGGAGATAGCGAAGGTCATAGCTTCGCAATCTGGAAGATGGAGTTCTTATAGAGACATCTAAAGGGTTCCTTATGTATTATTGCAAGCCCCCCACCTATCTTGTTTTCTCAGTCTTTCCCCAAATATAATAGCCAGAAGGCAGGGCCTGGGCGAGGTCGGGACCTGACTTCGCGTGGAGCCAAGTTTCTGTTAGAAAGACCACATCTGATTTACCTTCTAAAAAAGAGAGGAGTTCCAAATTATTACGAGGTAGGGATCTACAATTATTCACATTATTAGGCAATTTTCCTTGATGGATCCTGAAGAGCAAATAGTTGTGCAAGGGAATAAATTACCTTGCTTGAATGAGAAGTAGTTGGTTGAAAGCACCACTCCCATCTCACTGCTGCAGCTTTTGCTACAGTGGGCTGATATTGCAGGGGTCCAAAACTAGCCCCACTCTGGCAACCCACCGGAGAAAGGCCCGGTGCCCACTAAGGCCAGTCCTGCCCTGCCCCTGTTCGGGCGCAGACAGGCTTGCCTTTGGCACACCTTCTAGCCCTGGCCCAAAAAAGGTCATGAATTAAATCTTGAACTTTAGAATAGAATATTGACAACCGTGGTGTATTTTCCTTCTTTGGGGGAAAGTCATGGCTTTTAAATAAAAGCTAAGCCTTCCGCATTCTCTCAAAACTATAATTAAAATGTAACCTTTCTGATGGCTACATCTAAGTGCAGAATCTTTCACTTTTGAATGTTTTCTAGGGGCCAGAAAGCATACACCGCAGCAAATAGCGGTCTTCGGGGAAAGCTGCAATTTTCAGGTGCAGTGCCAACTTCCTCTGGAGCACCTTCGGCTCCCATGGAGTCGCAGGGGCCTCCAGTCAGAGCAAGTGTGTCCTCTCCTGATGCCATCTGCACCCCCTGCAATACATTCCAGGGCCCTTAATAGTTCTGGAACATTCTCTTACACTAGCTCTGAGATCCACACTTGTTCCTGCTGCACTAGTGCCACTCCGGCGTGGCTGAACGACCCAGTGCCAACACTCTTGTCAGATACCCAAATTACCTCGGTCAGAGCCCAACCAATGTTACGTTGAGATTATAAAAGCACAGCCGGTTGCCCTTCAGCCTGATTTCAACTCGGTGCCTATACGGCGATGCAGCTACCTCAGAGGTTCTATTCTCCTTTTGACTCCATGCAGGATCCATGTACGGTTCCTCAGGATACTGATAATGAGCACCAAGGAGAGGGTCTTTTTCCTCCTCCTTATACTGATGACACAGGTCTAAGTATAATGCATCATACTTAGACCTACACAATGCCAGTGGGTTAAAACAATGCTCTAAAACCAAGTTTGACTCACCATATAGACAAGCAACAGAGGGAAGTGCTTTCTATGCACTAGAAGTGTTACAGCAAAAAAACGATGGACGGAATGCTGACAATGCAAACATTCTCCCCCAGTCAAAAGATCTGGGTTAAATCCATTGTTCTTTTGCCCGCTACGCCACCCCAGTTTGGAGCCAGCAATATGCAAATCAGTCTAGACCCTGTGCCTCATGGGAACTTTCCTGACCGAACTGCCAGGCCAGGTCCTCCCTGGACCAGAAACAAGCATCCTGGGACCGGTTTCAGGGTATGTCACCCTTCTTCAGCCAGGTTAGCTTGAATCCAGTGGCACAGTAAGCAAGGGCCCACGTCTGGGCATACCCGTCCCACTTAAGGCGAAAAGTGTTACAGCAAACAAATGATGGACGGAATGCTGACAATGCACACATTCTCTCCCAGTCAAAAGATCTGGGTAGCACTTTACACCCTAAGTGGGATGGGTATGCCCAGACTTGGGTCCCTTGCTCACTGAGCCACTGAATTCATGCTAGCCTGGCTGATGAAGGGTAATACCTAGAAACCGGTCCCAGGATGTTTGTTTCCGGTCCAGGGAGGACCTGGCTTGGCAGTTCGGGCTGGACTGTTCCCACGAGGCACAGGGTCAAGACTGATTTGCATATGGCTGGGTCTAATCATGGGTGGCACGGTGAGCAAAGAACAATGGATTTCACCCAGATCTCTAGAATGGGGGTGAATGTATGATTTACTCAGCATTCCGTCCATCATTTGTTTGCGTAGCACTTGTTTGCACTAGAGGCCAGGGGGGAGCTGAGGTGCTAGAATTGCAGTTACCCTCCATTGAAACAGAGTCATATGTCCTCCGAGAGATTCTTCAGCCAGGACCTAAGACCTCTGATTGCCTTTTATAGAGGATCTGACCCTTTAATAGCTACATGGTTAAAGCCTTGTTCTTCCCAGCAGTTGCATACCATTAGCACAGCGACACAGACCTGAGCTGGTGACCGAGTTTTTTTGATTAAACACCCTACACCTGAGAGCCTTTTTGTGCAGGCTATCAATAGCAGGGGTACTCTGAACTCTATTCTGAATAGCAATAGTAACCCTAACTTTTTACTGACCAACCAGACGGGATATTTACAGATTGCCGAATTTGGCAAGAGAATGTTTTCATCTGCGTGTTTGGCACCAAGGTGCCTAAATGCTTTCAGGGACATGGCCAGCAAGATCTTACTGACAGTTCCAAAGTATTGCAGAACCTCCTTGGCACAAAAAAGATGATGTGTGCTGGCCTGAATACTACAGATTGCACTGGCAGAGCTGTTGATACCGGCGTGGTCTTGAGCCAGGAATGGATAAAGTTTCAGGGAAAAGCCAGATTACACTCTAAAGCGGTTCAAAGGCAGCTGAGCCATAGCATTATCCTTAGAACTATTGACACCAGCTAAAACAATTTCTCCACCAGTTCCATAAGTGCAAAGGGGGGGGGGGGGCCTATAAATAGCGACAGTCATTCCAACTAGAGTTGCAGCAACCAGCTCAGTCCTCTCAGGTCCCCGGACAGAGTACCAGCAGACAACTAACAGTTCAGCAATGACAACAGTCCTCCAATTTTTATTCTTCAATGGCTACCAAGCTTCTTTAATTTGTCCGTTAAGGCCTATGCTAGGCCAGTGGGGTATCGGATCCAAGTTTCCTCCATGGATGGTGAGCCAAATGGATCTTACAGATAATTCATAATGGACACACCCTACCCTTCATTTCCTCCCCACCTCACTTACCTCCCAAATCAGAATTTACTTTGGGGGAGCATGTGCAAATCCTGAGGCAGGAGGTATTCTTGTGCTCCCCAAAGGTGCCATTTAGCAAGTATCGTACTCAGAGAAAGGCTAGATTTATTATTCCTACTATATACTCATCCCTTGCACTGATAAAGGATTGGGCCCCAGGCCTATTATTGACCGCCGCTTGCTAAATTACTTCCTATGGAATAACAAATTCAGGATAAGTTCTTGGGTGACTGGATGGTATCCCTGGACTTGCATGATGCACATTTTTATATACCCATCCTGCAGTCCTACAGTCGTTACCTGTAGTTCAAGGTGGACCAAGTACACTTTCAGTTGCCCATTCTTCCCTTCCACCTTACATCAGCTCCTGAGGTCTTCACAAAAGTTATGACGGTGGCCGCTGCCTATCTTCTAAAGTCGTGAGTACATGTATTCCTGTACCGCAATCTCTTGATGATAAAGATTGGCTTGTCACAGTGATTTGTGGATTAGCTTCAGAGTGCATACAGCCATTTGAAATTGTTGTGGTTTGCTACACCTGACGTCTCACAGAAGACCTCACTCATTTGGGCGGTCCTGGACACGGTGGCGATCAAAGCATTCCTCTCCATCCACCACGAGTCTGGGATATTCAGGATATGATCATAATGTTTTAGCATCAGTTCTGGGTCTCGATGAGGATGCCACTGAGGCTTCGTAGTCTCCTAGCCTCATGCATCCTCCTTATCCTTTACTGCAAATGGCACACTGAGCCTTGCAGTGGAACCTCTCATAGCAGTAGGTGCAGCATTAGAACTGACTGTCCTGACACAATACTGATCTCACACGAGACCGCTCACAGAAACCATGCTGAACTAAAATGAATTATTTACTGTGATATTTTCTATTTAAGGTAAAAAATAAGATCCCATGATTATTTCATGGTCAATGCGCCAAGGGAGTAATTAATAGATCCGAAATTATAAAATGGAATCTCCACACCATGTTTCTGCTGGTTGTATCCGATGCCCGAGGCCTTCAAGAGTTCACAGAGGAAGCTCTACTAAGATGATTTTAAGAGGAATGTGTGGAAGTTGATAAGTGTCCCTAAATGTTCTGGTCAGCCACTTAGTCCTTCATCATCATGTTTTACAACCCAGTAAGTGGGGGTGGGAGAGAATTAATTCCTTACCTCATCTGTGGGCCACCAGGGCGGGAGGGCTATGGGGTGGAAACTTTGGAACTTGTTGAACATCCTGGGAGCAGACCACAACTCAAGGAACAGATGATTAACTCCCAGAACCCTTGTCCCACTCATAATATATGGCACCTGTGATGCTTTCAGTGAACGGAGAAGTGCAAGGTAGGCTTTCTTGAGATTCAATTATGATATTCAGATTGACGCTGTGCACATAGAGGATATTCTCTGCTAACAATCTTGAACTGCTTTTGAAGGAACTTGTTGATGAAGGGAAAATCAATGACAAGGCATAGGGCCGTGTGTTTCTTCTGCACCTCGCATGTTTCTCTTATTTCTTTTGCGTGGTGATACACTTCCAATCTTTACTGCAAAGTGCTAGCAGCTCTTTTTTCCAGCCAACAAAGTTGTTCCCCAATTTCTCATAGCACTGTGGGTGATGAAGTGTCGGCTTCTCTGTGTATTTTTATCTGTGGACAGATGCCACATTTTTCATCGCCCACTTGTCTGAAATGACTGCATCGCACATCGAGACCATGTGAAAAATAACCCCTGCTTGGCTAAGAAGAGCCAACTGGTTATCCTCAGATTCATCCCTGTTTGCTTCTAGGTTTGTAGTCCCTCTCTCCTGTGATTACCTGAAGCGCTTGTTGACATCGCCAGGATTACCAGCAATAGGTCAGGATAATGAAGAATGGTTGTTGGAACTGTGGGTCACTCTGTCCATAAGGGAGATGGATACTCCATATTCAGGGCCGTCATAGCCGTCACCCAGCCAAATCCAGCCGTGATTAACTCAAAACCCTGATCAACCTAGCCAAAGGAAGTCTAGCACCCTGGCCTACAGCTCGGACTGAAAACTGGGACACTTCAGTCATGTCATACACAAACACAGTTATGTGGCAAAAGCCAAAATTGTACGGCTTAGTAATGACAGGTGGAGAGCAAGTCCTGGGCTCTAAACTTATCGTGTCTCATGAGTTTGGGTTATTGGGCTCCTTCCAAATGTGGTCCAGTAAAGGTGGGGTCAGTGGTTTCTCCAATTCATTCTCCATCACAGAGGATGTATGGAACGTCTTCCTCTTCAGGCCTAAATCAGATCACACTACCGCAGGTGACAAGAGGGGATGGACAGGAAAGCCCTTTTGAACTAGCGTCAATGTGCAGGTACAGGTCCTCGCAGTTTCAGTCTGATAGTTGCTAGGTATTATCCATACTCATTCTGAAAGATTAAAAGTACCCTAAAGGGGTCAGTCTCAGCTATCTACTCACTTTGTTCCTGCTTGCATTCCTGATTGCCATGGCTTACTCCCTCATATTCCCTGAAGATCTCTTGCAGCAAGCTAACATGATCCTCTGACATATTCAGTTCCTCAGGGAAGCATGGCCTCTCCTCCTAAAATCAATGTCTTTCAGTGTTGCTACTTGCTTTACTTTACCTTAGGCACCATTTCTTCTTCCTCAATTTCTGCTTCTAGCTCTCCTAGGACTCGTCTTTCTTACGTATTCAGCTTTTTTCACTTCAGAAGAACAATTTTATTCTTCCATGCTGAAGTAAGCAACGATGTGAGGCAAGAAGTCACTATGGCCAGTACTGACAGACATGATGCTTCAGACATCAGAGGCACCAGCATCAACTAAGACTCTAGCATCAGTATCTAATATGCTAACTTAGTGGCCTATGCTGTTGAAATAATGGGGCTTGTCAGGGAGCGAAATCGCATCAGTCAGTGGTAAAAGGCTTCACGGACTCAGGAGAATCTAGGCAAATTAGGGTCAGCTACTTGGCAAAAGATCCTCTCCTACCTGAAGTCTTCTGTTCTATTCTCTCGTGGTGCTTGAGAACTGGAATATTTGAAGAGAGAATAATGTAGATTCTGCTCCTCTGGGGACCCCTTCCAGTTTGCGACTGGGTTACCCCCACTTGAAGTAGGCAGTAAAATGCAAATGTTTTGCACCCACATTTTGGTCGCAAAACATTTGTACATAGCACTGTGAGTAGCTCTTAGGAAGGAATGCTCCGAACAACCCCCTTCCTAATACAGAACCGCTAAGCCATTTTGCGATTCGGCAATAGGTTTCAGAATGAAAAAAGGCCTTTTATGGTTGCAAAAACTACAAAAAAGCTGCGTACATGTGGCCCCTGGACACTAACTGGCAGCAGTGGGCATTTGTGCACCAATTCCGTTATACAATTTCTTTTCATGAACACATGCTTGAATATTAGATGCATGCATGGGCCCTTCCCGACTCACACTAGTTGTAAAGAAGTAACCCAGCAATTGGTTTACCTCTGGAGGTACAGACTTGAAGGTCACACATTTAACTGCATTTATCACTGATAGTTATCATCATAAAAGCTGCCACAAAAATAGCCAGCACGAATTCCATCCACACAGGGCTTCCTTAGTAGTGTGAAATACTGAGGGGTAGCTATATACATTTAAGCCACATGCCTGTTCCTGGTCCATATGGTTAGGTGATTACAGATAAAAGAGTAATAGCACACATATAATTCAAGTCCTCTAATAGTCACCTTCTACAATCCACCTGCTACTATTTCTGAACTCCGAAAATCACGGATTACCTAAACCGGACACTTGAAAGTATCCAACAATCACTGACCTATGCTCTGCCAAACACCTCACACAGCTCTTGCATTCTCTTGTGATGAACTTTTTGTTAAACGCCTCTTTCCTTTGAGGAACTGGTTCCAGTTCTCAGAAACAAACCATCATCACCCCCTCCTGAAATACAATCTGGTAATCCAAAAATACTGGCCAATTACCAGACCCTCTCCAACCTTTCATTCCTTAGCAGAATCATGGAAGGCGCAGTGATAACTTAAGAAGCACTGGCAAATATGAGGGAAGAGATTATCCTCTCCCTTGATTGGAAAAACACTCTAATGTTTGTTGACCTGTTCTCAGCCTACAGCACCGTCCAACCACACAATACTGGAAACAGTCAAACGCTGGGCAGGTATTCCCAGTCCGGCACTGCAGCGTTTCCATTGAGTCCTCACTGAACATAGTCAAAAAGTCAGAATCAGATATATGAAATCATTGTCAAGCCCAGTGCAAATAGCATTCCTCCCTGATAATCCCTCATGTCTTATTATTGCATTTATTGAGCGCACAGCTACCCGGAGGTTTCCTGGCGCTTGCCTTGGGAACCCGTCCTGGCTTTTCCCTGTGAGATAGCCCCTACTGGGCATCCCCAAGGTGAAAGCCAGGCATCCCTCCGCAGGGGGGCCGTTGTGGAGATTAAGCAAGCTTAATGCCCAGAGTTGCAGAGTGAGAACCCATGATTAGAGCAGGCACCGAAGCGAGAATTATCGAGTCTGTGGACATTTGAGCTCAAGACCCTGCCGCGTCGGGAATTGAACCCTGGTCTCGGGTCTGACCTCAGCTTCCGGGTCTGCCTGCTCTACACCGTGAGCCACACTTCTTTCCAACACGCAGGTATGCAGCTCAGTACACCTCCAACAGCAGAACTAGATCTACATCCAAAGGTATGCCGAAATACACAACTCCCTTTCCACTAGGAAAATGGGTCAGATAACCCATCTAACATTACAATGTGCTTGGACAGCATGTTCCGCTGCATGAAGGGGAGAGAGCCCTGTGCATGAACGGCGCTACTAGAAAGATACTATTACTCAGCAACCCAGACCTTGAGGCACAACTACTTAACTGACCCAATAGACTCTGAAACGCCTTTCGCCTCATCAAAAGTAAGAAACTTGAAAATTCTCTTTCACCCCAGTCCCAAAAAATAGATACATAGACACTTCAAAACCAGACAGACAGAATTCACCTTAACTAGCAGGCATATATCAAACCTGCTCTTAAACCTCGCTTCTGGTACGGTGCAGGATTAAACTTAAGATCTTATGCATGTCGACAAGCATAGTGGGGCAGCAACTGACATAACACTACATCCCTATTGGACACCTTAACTCACTACCAGCCTTTGGTATTAAACGGAGATCCTTAGAAGGGTGAAAGATTGTGGAAGATCTGTGGGTGCACAAGAATGGAGTCGAAGGAATGCCCAGAACCACAATTACAGGGCGAGACTGAAACAAATTATGTTCAGGAAACTCCTGAAAATTAAACTCTTCAGACTTCACTTAAGTCTGACATAGCACAAGGGTCTATCTGACATTTTTTCAACCCCTCCTGTTTGGGTATTAACCACTCTTTTCCACAATGAAACTGTATTTTCCTACTTTTTAGAGCCCCAAAGGTACCGAAAGGCATTAAGCAGTCCTAAATGTAATCTTAACAAATATAATCTAAGTCTTAATTTTCTTATATTCTGTACAGGGTTGTAGACCCATTTCTGTAGGTCGAACTAGTGTAGAGCGAAAAAAGCAAATGTTCTCTTCCAGAATGGGAACAAGAGTGGGTATACTTAATCTCCTATGCAGTAAGTACTACCAGTAGAAACTATACTATGTAACATCCACGAGCGGACTTCGTAATGTTCAGGTCTGTCAAGGTGAGCTGCTGGAATAAAAGAGACTATGCAAGAGAACAATGTTTATTGGAAGTTGTAGCATAAAATATTAAATATATTATTACAAAAACATATCAAGTTAGAATATTTACAAAATGTTGAAAAGAACAGTTAAGCTAGGTGGAATTCGAATTTTATAAAAATTTGCAACAGCATATTTAACTAGATCTTATTCGCTACTTTATATTAAAAAAGTTGGAACCCTAAAGCAGTTAAAGAACCCATGACATCACCTTACATTAAGCTTATTGAATGAAGTTTATTTAAAAAATGCGAAAGCGTACATCCATGACTTCGAATTTTGTTGCTCTAAACCACAGCACAACACTAAGTCGTCAATGTGTCACATTCCCCAAAAAAACGATGGCAGGTATTTAAGCTGGTTTCATATAAAAAGGTTGCATAGTACATACAATGGTGCTGTCTCATCTTAAAAGCCTGAAGTGGATTTAAAAGTATAAAAGCTAACTCTTTTCTGAAAGTGCACATTCAAGGGAGCTAAACTGCCTTACCACTATGATTCTATCACTATTTATGTGGCCAATACCTTTCTACTTGGTCCTCAACAAACATCTTGAACTACATAAAAATGTGTTGCAGCTCGTAGTGGTCAGCTATAATATTTATTAAGTCTTCTAAACAAACTACTACTAGCACATTTTGTCTCTGCTAAACACATTTCCATAGCTGGCCCAATTCACAATATATGTTGCTTACTTGATAGGTATTTAGATGCACAAAAACTCTACTTTGCAAAAATAAATATTCTGCGCTGAATAACAGAATGAGAATTTGCAAAAGTTTGCTTTTTGCAAAGTGATTTTATAGATGTAGAAATGTGCCGTTAAGGTGTTTATTTAGCATTCACAAATGCAGAAGCGATACGTTTTGTGTTGGTAGGGGGGGAGAGGGCCAAGGAAGGCTAAGAATTACAATCTTGTAAATTTGTAGGAATGAATATATCCACTGCAGGCATTTTTCCACCCTGAAAAAGAAAGGCACATTTGCTACTGCCAAAGGCAGAAGAGACTTAGCAGGGTGGAAATTAAGGAGAACATCCCAAACCCAATATTGGAGTAGATTTTCTACCACAAAAACTATTTTCACCATGAGAACAAATTCTATGTGTAAATGCCGTTTGTATCACTTTTATGCAAGCACAATTGTTACCAAGACGAAATTTCAAGCGCATAAACTTTTGGCATGAGAGTATGCATAGAAATGTTTGATTACCAGAGTGTTTCTTATTCAGGAAATTTGCTCCAAGTGTAGGAGCAATCCCAAGGAAGCAAACTACAGCATTTCAACTAGTGTCCCAATCAGGCAGGTATGCCATTGGCTGCTCACTCATTCCACATTTGCGACATTGCGCAAAGTGGAAGAATGCCAAAATAATGATGCTTGCACTTTCACAAACTGTAAGCAGATTAGTGTCATATTGTATTTAAGGCATATACTGGGTGGTATTTAAGATTAGATGCGCTGAATATTTAAATCACCTTTGTACTACTACAGAGTTTCAAACAGCTCTTCTCGACATTTATTTTGCCAAACTCTTGTGGAGTATAGATTAACTTTGAACACAGCTAAGTGAGATCCTTTATAGATATGATGCCTAACCTTCCAGGTCAAGAGGGGGACTTCACGTTATTACATATAAGTGCAGGATTACATTGAATCAACCATTCATACTTTGATCTACAATGTGAAAGAGCTAATTCAGTGAAAACAAGCTCTCTTGTATGATGTGGAAATCTGCCTCCAAATAAAGTCCTACCTCACTAAAGATGGAAAAGTGACGTTAAGAAGGTTTAACCAATCACTGTGATTTTAAAGGTGATTTTAAAGGTGAATATTTATTCCCGAAACATCAAAAAGGTTTTTCTGACGGTACTGGACAGGCTGCTGTAAAAATACTACTACAGTAAGATAAAGTTCCACTTTATCAAATGACAGTTGGTCTAAATAGTTTCATATTATTTAGTTTACTACCTATAGTACCATGCAATTCTATATGGATATCAACTCTGGGTCATTGTGTTCTTACTAGGCTGACCTCAAATCTAAAATAAACGGAGTCAAATTAGGGGTGGCATCTGATAAACAGACCTCATAATACATTGGCCCTGAAAGAAACGTGTTTCACAAACCAGATTTAAAAACTATCATTAACTCTCGCACAAGAAAATGAGGCGTGTGAAGAGGATGGCATGGATTCATAAGTGCAATGAGATCATTGGGTCACGCAATCTTATCTCAAAGAACGGCTGTTTATTTCTGGTCGAAGGATTTAAATGGCACTATCGACTACCCTGGTAGACATGATTGATGCTTACCCTTTATTAGTGTATAGACAGAAAAATGCTCCCATAAGAACAGGACAACAACAGATGTTAGTGTCACATAAGAAATAACACATAAAGCAAAGGGGAGAGGTAAAGTTTGTTACTATTTGGCACAGAAATGCCCCACTAACACCAGAAAACTTTGGGCTGATAATAATTGTTCTATTCACTTTGGAAAACAGTCAAAACTGATCTCAGTTAATTTTTGGCCTCTTTGGCGAAGGCTCCTCGTCTTCTTTCTTCAGCCATTTATGCATTAAACCTGCACTGGTTTTCTTTGGTGGTGTCTCTTGTTTGCAGAGTGGTTTGATTGATATGGGAGAACAAAGTACTTCCTTTTTCGGTGATGTACTTTTCAGCCAGCTCAACATATTCTTGCTGCTTGCACTTAAAACAGGTTCCTTTAAAAACAAAATGTGATTTTGAAACAATTTTTCTTCCAGGTTTATTACATTGTATGTATTAACAGCAAAATTGAAGGATTGTGATCAATACATGTTGTTGAATGTTAAAACTTCAAAAACAATCATAATATTGTTAGAAACGAATGCATTTTACCAACATTGAGAATAAATAAGTCTTTATTCTTTCCTTAAATCGCAAACTACTGCATTTAATTTCAAATGGTTGTGTGCTCCAGGGTTTAATAACTTGTTGTTGAAGTAACTGCTTTTGCAGTTGACATATTTGCACCTCACTTCAGCAGGTTTGTAGTCTGCAGTAGCACTGTGTAATAACGTCTTTCTTGTACTGACATCATCTATTTGGAGGTACGTGTCCAGTTCTATGTTTTCCACTGCTGCCTTTATGAAATAGTAGACTTAATTCAAACACCTGAATGATTGTACGCTGGAGATATCATTTGTTTGTAACGCTTATAATCTAGATCACCTGAATTTTGCTTTTGTATCTCATAGCATTATCGCTTACCATGTGCAGAACCACAATTACAAATAAAATGTTTTAAAAAGATTCCTGGAACAATTATAGAGGCTTGCCTCAATATGAAAACGGATTAATAAACAACTATGAAGTCAGAACCTAGAAATTGCTAAGACAACATAGTATGATACTCAAACCCACTACTGCAATAATTTACAAAAAGGGAAAAGACTGACATTTTTGGAACTCTAGAATAACTAATCAAAAATGTTTTTCTGAACTTCTACATTTCAGATTCTGCATTGTGCATATGGACGTCAGGTACAATTGCGTAAATTGTGTTCAATCATATGGAACCAACTTTCATACAGAAAAATCCCTGCCACTACTCCTACATTATCTATGAGAGTTCCTTCCCCATGCACTTAATCCTGGTTTTGACAAAAATACATTTGCATGCATATCCAAGGTGCAAACTACCTACAAAAGGTATGTAAACCGCTACCTATGAAGGTGTGTAAACCCCAAAACTGGTCTTTGAATGCTTACTACATTTGGGCATACAGATTCCCTAGGTTGACCACAAGTTTGCTGAAGCCCTAAATCTCAGAATGCAGAAATTCCACCATACTTACAGAATTTACATAAACACCTATCCCTTATGCTTGTGAAAAATTCATCCAAAGACCCAATCAGTATTGCCATTTTACCCTCACAAACATTTATTTAGACATCAAGATAAAAGAGGGTCAAACGACGACATGTGCATGAGAACAGGCATCTTAAAACTGTACAGACTTTAACCTCACCTTTTTGCATTTCAAGTCAACAGGCACGGTGCACTCCGGTGTATTGTTGCGGGCATTGTTCACTGTTTTGGAGACCGGGTGGCAAGAAACATTTTCTATGGGATGAATATACTTGAGGGCTTCTTGTGCTGGCACCTGCCCGAAGTCGAGCCATTTCTGGATTGCCTCTTCACCATCTAGTATAGCTGGCATTCTAGAAATGTAGATGACAGAATTGATTAAAAACAACAAATTCACCTCTCAAGCAGAAAGCTAAGAGAGCTCAGATTTCTCATTTAACCCCTTGCCCGCTGTGCAGGTGAATTAGCGAGTGGGTGGGATTCGGACGGCCCCCGGCTGTCCTCCGCACACGCCCACCGTCACGTGGGAAGGTCAGGGGCCGTCCGCAGCACCGAATGGGTTAAGGTCCTGGCATGTAGTGAAAGGGACTAGAAGTTGGAAATGAGGGTCACTAGGGTGAAGCTATGGTGGAGAAGAAATTACTTACTTACTTACCTGTAACTCCACTCCAGTTCTCTAGAGTTGGTATCGTTCATATATTCACAACTTGAGATTGTGATGGAGTATCTGCACTATGTCTAGAGAGGAACATAGAATACTTTTTCAGTGGTATCACCAGAAGTGTGGATTGTCTCAGACGTTAGCTGTACCAGTACTGGTGTGAAAACACCAGGACAATGAGAATCAGGGTACAGCGACCCACCTTCATCTTCCTCAAATCTCTGGGAAACAGGGGAAATGTGTATGCAAAGACGTTGGACTCTCAGACCGAAAAGGCTTTGCCCTTGTTTCCTGGTAGCCAAAACCTGCTGGCGAAGCACCAGTATTTGTTGTTACTCAGTGTGGCAAACACTAGGCAAACATGTCTAGTGTGGAGTGCCCCTATTTGTCGAAGATACATTGCACTTTATCCTGTTGGAGCACCCACTTGTGGTAGTTCGACACTGCTAGAATGAGTGAGTGTGTCTGCCTGACTGTTTTGGCATCCTGGTAAATGTCTATAGAGATTTTCATCTGGTGGGAGATGGCCCTGTACTATAGCAACTACACATCTTCAGGAGAGAGGCTGGGATCTTGTTCTTCCCTACCTGGTGGTGTATAACATTAGCGTTCTGTTGTCCTACTAGTTTTTGGAGGAATGATTGTAAGCGCAGTCTTATGGTTTGCAGCACCAGGATATTTATGTAGAGCAACTTTTCTGCATCTGACTAGAGGCATCCTGTTGGCAGTTCTTGCATGTGAGTTTTCCAGCCCCCATGAATGCATCCATCGTTATCACTACCCAGCCTGATGATGGGTAAAACATGGAGGCCTGCACTGTGATTTGCGTAGAACCTCCACCATAGCAGCACCTTTTTGAGTCGGCTTGTGACTTAGTCCAATGTTGACCCACGAGCCGCCCTTCTGCTCCTATTGATTATTACGGTTTTGTTGAATGGGCTTTATCCAGAGGCTACAAAAGGGTGTTGGGCTTTATCCAGAGGCTACAAAAGGGTGTTGGGCTCTGAAGGATGACATCAGGTCCAGCAGAGATTTGAATAGCCTGACTGTGACTGACCGCTTGGAAAAAAAGGTAATTGGAATGGCTCAGAGCCTCAATGCTCTATTCAAAGAGGGAAATGCCTTCCCCAGTTGTGTGTCCAGTATCGAAGTTTCCTCACTGATTCCATAGAAAACTAGTCAATGTATAGTGTCAAATATAATCTGTGTAACAGAGTGATGCAGGCTGCTGTAGAAGTCTTTGCCTCTTCACTTAACTGAGCTTTGATGAGCCAGTTGTCCAAGTACGGATATACTTGGTGACCCTGCCCTCTCATAAAGGCGAATAAACAACCACAAATGCCAGTACTGATAACTATTCAAAATCAATTTGCAACGGACAAAAAAGCCACTGGTCAATCTGTGTCCGGTGTAATCAATATTTATTTCATTGGAAAAGGCAATTTATTTAATGTTGACCTCTTTCTCAAAGGAAACACCGCAAGTTTTTACAAATGTTGTAGAATAATTGTTATTGAAAAAAAACGAATAAACCACCACACTTTGTGTTTCAACATAAGAAAACACTATATACAAGAAAATTCAAAACATGATCTGCACTCAATTCATTCATTCAAACTGTTCACCATTCACACCAACTTTCTTCAAACATCCTCTCTAACATCCATACACATACTCATACGCCCCTAGCGAAGATGAAGTACTTGCAGATTTAAACAACCTAGGGGGTCATCGACCAAACAATGCAATAGTTTTCATAAATCAAGGCTTGGCTGTGCTGAATAACGTAAAGGAATTTGATATACAATTTCAACTAGCACATAGCCAGCCTCAGCTGTCACAACAGTGCATTTGTTAGGTAAACAAAAAACAGGTCTACGCGTTTCGAACCCCTTTTGGATTTGGGGGGGTTCTCCTCAGGACCAAAAACTGGAAAGGAAGAAAGAAAGAGAAAACGTGTTTATCCATTCTGACTTAAAATCTCAAAAGTGTGCCACCTATACATGCCTGCCTCTTACCTATTTTGTAATCCAGAAAATGGACAATAAAGTTGTGGTTGAATCTGCAGGACTTTTACAGGTTCTAAAAACAGAGTAAAGCAAGACAGAACAACTGGATGTCAATGAGTGCCCTGTCAGAGGAGGCAGCAACTGGCACTAGGTGAAAATCCAGGGTACCGGCTTGAGGTCGAATGGAAGTGCCCTGAATTGATAGTACGGCCTCTCCAATGAAAAGCTGAGGTACTTCCTGTGTTTCCATTGTATGGGGAATGTCAAAATATACTTCTTGAAGTTCTAGTGAGGACATGTAATCTCCTTCCTAAAGCATCAGTAGGAATTCCTGGAGCTTTCCCATGTGAAAGTTCAGGAACTTGTTCATCTTCCTGAGACTCTAGAGTAGACTACCACTGTCCGTTTTTTTTCTTTCATCAAAAATAATCTTGAATAAAATCACTGGCTCCTCTGGGATTTCGGGACACACCCTGAGAAGGAGGAAGATAATTTTCTATTGTAGCTCTCTCAAGTGAAGATAATGTTCCTTCCTGGGTAGGCAGGCAGATGGTTTCTGTACAAATTCCAGAGTGTGTACTGAGTGTGCCACACCCACTGGTCCAAAGTTATTGACTCCCATGTGGGGGCAAAAAGGGAAATTTTCTCTCCTGACCTGAAGGGTTGGAGATGGTAGGGAGGTAGCTGTGAAGAGCGATTCTCTCATTGGTTGTGCTGTAAAAGGGACTGAGTGGCGCCTCTTTACCATTTGGAAGATATGCCATATCCTTGCATTTGGTTTCTGATGTATGTATATCCTTAAGCATATCCTGATGTATGGGGTAATGTAGTCACCCTTGACCTAACTATTTGGATTCATTGTGAGCCACGAAAAGTGGCTAAGCCAGCACTGGAACACTACAGAACCTTGAATGATTTCACAGTTTCCCAAACAATGTGAGTCCATGAAACGACACGTCTAGGATCTTTGCTTGCACTTTTGAAAGGAAAACTGCAGAAATCAGCCATCCATGCCTCCTTAAAACAGTTGCTCATGAGAGCTGGCGGATGCCCGCATTGGATATATTCAATGCCGGATTGATGATGACTGAGGATGTTTGTTGCTCCCACAGGGACGACCGCCTTGGCAGCCTCTCTCTTGTCTTCAAGTATGAGGTTGATCAGTGGCTAGAAATCATGACACATTTGGCAGTCATAACGGACTGAAATTGGAAAGGCATTTGCAGCTTTGATCAACAATGCCGCTGTCAAACTAACTCTCCGCCCCAAATCAACTATCCATTGGCTGTCTCGGTCAGGAATTGGAAACGATGTAATAACAGAATCTGGCTTTGACCAGCCCAAACGGCAGGCTGAAAACGAATCGGGGGCTCTGGTTCATCAATCTGCGTGGAAGGGATTCTGGTTGAACGGGTGTTTTGTTTTCCTCCTGGGTAAGTTTCACTATTAATCATTGACTCTGTGGCCTCGTGTGTAAGTCCACCATCTTCCAAATCTGAATATTTGTCCGAGTGCCCCATATCTTTTGGGGTTGTCATACCAGTAGGTGGGTGATAGCTGTGGGAGGTGTCTGATAATACAAGAGGCAAACAGTAGACGGTGGATGTAGAGTATAGACAGGGATGGAGCCCAGCACAGGGAAGATGTTGGCTGCCTGGCAGGCTGTTGAGGTATCCTCCATTAGTTACAAAGTTGTCAAAAATACAACTCCCCCTGCATGACTACTCGTTCATTAAAGTAACAACGAAGTTCGTAAGATTGAAGGAGGATTGTCAGTTACGAAGGCCTGTGGCTGATACTCCTGGTATATTCCCTCTTCATCTAAGAGTCTTCGTCAAAGTTAGGTACATCATGCACATCCAGCCCCCTCTGTACTGCTTCCGGGACAATGTCCTGGTTGCAGACATCTGCCTTGAGCTTAGAGTCCAGAAGCTGTGTGATTAGACTTGCTGTCACATTCCTAGGTGATAAGCAAAATTACATTGAAAAATCCATTGTTTTCAGTTCCAACGGTGCCCTTGAATGGGCTGTTGTGGACAAAGTATTAAGCATCAATTACAGTCAACGGTGAAAGATGGTTCATCATCAGCATCAGAAGAAAAGACATCCTTAGGATAGTTACTGATGGTGGTCTTGATGCAGAAGGAGCAGTTAACAACTAGGCTGTTGTCAATGAAGATCTCCTCAAGAAGATCTCCTCACAGTCGTCGGGGAGGGCTCTTCCAATATTTGCACGGGGATGTTATCACAAGGTTTTCGTCAGCAAATGCGCCTTTTCCTTCATTGTTAACAAGGATGACAGATGTCACCAGTGAAGATGGCAATTCAGCTAAGGGACCAAGGGAGCTGGATTTTCCCACAATTGTTTGAACAGGCTGGTGTTCACCTTTTCTGGAGTGATTTCCTGAGGAAATTCCAGCCGGGGTTTACTCTGAGGAGATGATTGCAGGCACTTAAGGCTACACATCCCTCCCAATGGAAGGTCAATCTAACCCTTTTTGTTTTCCCAGCTTCAATGGTCTATAGGCCATACTCACAGTTTCGAGAGCCACGACAAATGATACCCATTACATTATCTACAGCTTGCACCATTCCTAGTTGGAAAACTTTCATTCAGCCAACTGAATAAATAAGCAGCGGATGGTGTATTCTATTCCACATACCCACAGCTTCCGTCTGCTGCATTCAAATTTAACGTGCAAAAATATCCCCAGCTTTGCAAATCCTTAACATGGGCCTGACTGCCATTCTGGGATGAAGAGTTTGATTTCTGGGACACAAGGCAGAGGAGAGCACTCAGAAAGAGGGCGGGGAGAAGGAAAGAATAATTGAAGGGGCTGATATCAATATTGAAAGAAGGAAATAAATAAAAGCAAAAGTCCTTTATGCCCAATGGAAAACGTGATCTGGTATGGCACACAATGTGCAAACCCTCACAGTCACTGTTTTTTATCGAAGCTTTGAAAACAGTGGGGAAAAATTAAACAATGCCCTGGTTTCAAAACAGGGAAAACAGAACAAATTGGCTGGACAGGAAAATTGGCAAAAAAGTTCTACAGACACGCAGTCAATATGTACCACGTGACCACAGTGTTTATATCCCAAACAAATTTATTTTCTTTTTTACTGAAATTGTCAAAGTTTCAAAAACACGGGCACGAACAAAAAACCATCACAACAGTGAGTTCATGTATACAGTATCTACAAATATACAAATTTACAAATGTACAGTACTTACAACAACGAGTCAAACGAAGCAAATAATAATGACACACCAAGGAACAGTAAAACATACAGTGATCCAAATAAATTGCAGTTATATACAGTGCAAAATTAGTGCATGAAACAGAGGAGAGAACCAGTCCTTAGAACTATGAAACCAAGGTACAGGCGGGATAGATGGAAAGGAGTGCCTGCCTGTCTACCAAAACCTGTGGTCAAATGTTTATATGGGGTTGCACGACTAGGGTCCAAAGTAGTAAGGTGAATTATATCCTAGAGGCACCCTTTGAGATTGCCACAGGGTGGGAGTGTCGACGCGTTTCGAACCTAGATGTTGTAGGTTCTCTTCAGGACAGGGACTGGGGACGGTAAATCTGTAAAGATATACGGAGTTGGTGTCAGAATTGTATATCATAGTACTATAACGGTCTACTCTGACTCCACAAGATAGAAAAAATGATTACCTGCACAGGGGCACACAAGTTGCCGTAGTGTCGGTAAATCTCAATGAGCAGTCAATTCTGAAAGAACATACAAAAAAGTACTCAGCACGATGACAAACCGGGGTGTCTTTGGGTTGTTTAGAGCAATAGCGCAAGGCCTTAGAGAATGTGAATCATACCTGTAATTCACACAGTGATGGACTGAAGACGTGATGCCCGCCAAGCGGTGCACACTCAGGATGAAGAACGGCCCACATTTTGCAGCGCAGGTGTTGTAGGCTGAGTGAGTAACCACAAGAGAAGGATTCCCAAGGTTAGCAAAAATTACCCAGTGTTAAGACCAAGTTTGACCAACCAGTCACAGGCACGGAGAAAGGGAAAAATTCCTACCTGAATTCAAAATAGCGATAATGGGGGCGCCTGGTCACTGAACCAAATTGAAGCCGGCAGGCGGTTTTCGATTTAACCGAGGCCCACTACAAAAGGAATGGAAACGATTAAGTATAGGTCTCGTGGTCTGAAAGCCGGCAACGCTAACAGCACAGAAGGGCGCACACAATTTGCGCGAGACACTTACTCGTGTGGAAGGAATCAATCAGTTGTTTCCAAAAGAAGTTCAGTCTGTGGATAAGGCGCGGCGCCCTAAAGGGGTATTTAAAACAACCGGGTCATGAGACTGGTGGGTGTGTCCAATGGGGGACTGCTAAGGAATGCTGGTAGATGTAGTTTGAATATACCACGCTCACAGTGATACAAGAGAACCCAATTCCACAATTGTCACAGTTTGAAGACATCTAACATTTTCCATAAGAGTCAGAATACATCATGATCAGCACAACAAACCACAGGTAAGAACATACGGTCTCATTGTATAGTCGCATAGTCTCAACAATAACATTGCTGCTTGTATAGATGGTTCATCACAGAAGCATATCGTGAGCATATTTACAACATCAGTCTAAAGCCTTGAGACGGCACATATTCACAGATTTATAAACAAGACTCTATAATCCCATGACCAGTTTGATCATCGTGTCAGAAAATGACTGTTAGAAACCAAACAGCCGTTTGGAATTAGTGAAAAACGGAAAAAACAGTAAAGAATTGCAGCACAGCCAAGCTCAACAGCATAGATCGAAAGAAGTTCATAAACTGGCAATTTCGGACATTTCATTCAGACCGGAGTTGGATGTATCGAACTTTAGTATGAGGTACGCCTCTTTTTGAGAAAGGCGAAGATCAGGGTCACCACTGCCACCCCTGATAACTGCTAGAACAGTCCATCTTATGTCGTGACAGGAGTGTTTTTGTTGCAGGAAATGAGAGACCAGGGGTGCTGTCATGTTTTTGTTGTTAATTCTTGAACGGTGTTGGATAATTCTCTGGCGGACCTCCTGCGTGGTTTTGCCGATGTACAGCTTCTTGCACGGGCATTGTATGGCATACACAGTATACTTGGTCTTGCAGTTCGTGTGTTCATTGTGACGCCAAAACTTGTTCCCATCCGTGAAAAGTGAGCCTTCTATTGTGAGGTCGCAGACGGAACATGTCCCGCATTTTCGGTGCCCTTTGACTGGATTAGCTCCGAAAATTGTGCCTTGAGAGTCCCTTTTTGGAGGTGGTCTGGTAGATGTAATCATTTCACCAATGCTCCTGTTCTTTTTGAGAGCAAAGAGAGGGGCACCTATGTCTGGAAGGATTTCCTGCACCAAATGCCAACTTCTTTTGATGATTTTTTGGAGTTGGTTGGTGTGGGGGCCAAAGGTGGATACACATACCATCCTCTCAGTCGCAGGCCTGGGTCTCTGGGAGGTTATCCCTTAAGCTCCTCCCTTATGGTCAATACCTCCAGGTGAGACGAAACTGCTCCACCATCCAGCAATTCGAGTTGCACGGACAAGGACTGACCTCCAAGCTACAAGAAAGAGGTTACCCTCATAAACTCTTGAAGCACTCTATGAAGACAGCGAGATGGACACCCAGGGAACATCTTCTTGAGAAGAGACCCAGGCCTGCCCTGGACCAGTGTTCAATTCCCCGCCTCGGCGGGTCTTGGGCTCAAAAATTCCACGGACTCGATAATTCTCGCTCCGGTGCCTTCTCGACTCACGGGTTCACACTCTGCGACTCTGGGCAATAGCTTGCTTAATCTCCACAATGGCCCCTCGCGGTGGGATGCCTGGCTTTCACCTTGTGGATACCCTGCCAGGGTTATCTCACAGGGGAATACCAGGACGGGTTCCCTAAGCAAGCGCGGAGATGCCCCAGGGTAAGTCGTGCGCTATATAAGTTTCATTCATTTCATGCCCCGGTTGTTTTAAATACCCCTTTAGGGCGCCGCGCCTTATCCACAGACTGAACTTCTTTTGGAAACGACTGATTGATTCCTTCCACACGAGTAAGTGTCTCGCGCAAATTGTGCGCGCCCTTCTGTGCTGTTAGCGTTGCCGGCTTTCAGACCACGAGACCTATACTTAATCGTTTCCATTCCTTTTGTAGTGGGCCTCGGTTAAATCGAAAAACGCCTGCCGGCTTGAATTTGGTTCAGTGACCAGGCGCCCCCATTATCGCTATTTTGAATTCAGGTAGGAATTTTTCCCTTTCTCCGTGCCTGTGACTGGTTGGTCAAACTTGGTCTTAACACTGGGTAATTTTTGCTAACCTTGGGAATCCTTCTCTTGTGGTTACTCACTCAGCCTACAACACCTGCGCTGCAAAATGTGAGCCGTTCTCCATCCTGAGTGTGCACCGCTTGGCGGGCATCACGTCTTCAGTCCATCACTGTGTGAATTACAGGTATGATTCACATTCTCTAAGGCCTTGCGCTATTGCTCTAAACAACCCAAAGACACCCCGGTTTGTCATCGTGCTGAGTACTTTTTTGTATGTTCTTTCAGAATTGACTGCTCATTGAGATTTACCGACACTACGGCAACTTGTGTGCCCCTGTGCAGGTAATCATTTTTTCTATCTTGTGGAGTCAGAGTAGACCGTTATAGTACTATGATATACAATTCTGACACCAACTCCGTATATCTTTACAGATTTACCGTCCCCAGTCCCTGTCCTGAAGAGAACCTACAACATCTAGGTTCGAAACGCGTCGACACTCCCACCCTGTGGCAATCTCAAAGGGTGCCTCTAGGATATAATTCACCTTACTACTTTGGACCCTAGTCGTGCAACCCCATATAAACATTTGACCACAGGTTTTGGTAGACAGGCAGGCACTCCTTTCCATCTATCCCGCCTGTCCCTTGGTTTCATAGTTCTAAGGACTGGTTCTCTCCTCTGTTTCATGCACTAATTTTGCACTGTATATAACTGCAATTTATTTGGATCACTGTATGTTTTACTGTTCCTTGGTGTGTCATTATTATTTGCTTTGTTTGACTCGTTGTAAGTACTGTACATTTGTAAATTTGTATATTTGTAGATACTGTATACATGAACTCACTGTTGTGATGGTTTTTTGTTCGTGCCCGTGTTTTTGAAACTTTGACAATTTCAGTAAAAAAGAAAATAAATTTGTTTGGGATATAAACCCTGTGGTCACGTGGTACATATTGACTGCGTGTCTGTAGAACTTTTTTGCCAATTTTCCTGTCCAGCCAATTTGTTCTGTTTTCCCTGTTGTTGAGATCCAGGCTGGGCAGATGTAGGATCCAAAACCTTCACTGTTCCACAGTCTGGTTTCAAAACAGTCATGGTTCTAAATCAAACAAACTACTGTGATTGTGTACTCAGGGCAATCCAAGCATTGCTTAGAAAACGGGGGAGAGGTGGGGGGGGGGGGTGGGGGGGGGATTAATTATAAGAATGTAGGTAAGTCAATGAATTGCAGATGTAGATTTACCGATGTAGATTTAATAACATACACCGATACTAGACACTTGGCCCTTTAATCCTTGCCTGTGATGGATGAAGTTTACACCTTTGGAAGCTTCCACTGTGATGATACTGTAGGAATATAATGGTTCCTCTCCATTTGGTGGCTCCCAACAATCAAAAATCCCAGCAATGGTTAGCAATCTCCATCCTTTCCATTCTGCAACATCATCTTCTGCATCGAACTGCAAATAAAATACAAAACGGATAATGGTTGAAACATAACACGCAGCACACAGTTATCAGTTAAAAGTGTGTAAAAGGAAAACAGTTATAAAAAGTATACTAATATTTCGCCCACTTTTGTGACTGGTTCTGATTGCTTTCCACCGAGTGCAAGAGCCTGACACTACCCACCACCAGTTCTTAATTTGTACAGATAGTTGCAGGTGGTGAGCACCAGCAATAATTTTATGTCTGGCCTATAAGACAGCTTTAGCGGTTTCGTCAGACTATTGTTTGTATAAAAAATGTATTGTATACTTACATATAGGGAACTTAGCTTGTAGTCTTCATCTATTGGCCAGTTATGTTGTCATTCATACTTTCCTTTCGCCCACTACAGCGTACAAGATAAAGCAATGGTACAGCCCACTTGACCCATTGGCTTACCATTCTGTGAGTGCCTGTATTTAGCTTGTGCACACTGTGCACACCCAGCATTAATGTAGTCCACGTCAGTGTCAAGGCCAATGTCCTCTTTTTTGACAAATTCTTTATTTTGACCATCATAATAATTGATATATCTTATTTCCATTTTCAGAGTGCCAGGAAGCTCCCCTCACACTGCTATCGAGCCGTCTGCCGCTGCTTGCAGTACGCAGCATCTAGTGCAGGAACTGCCTTGGTGGTAGTATTGTTTTAATTTCTTTCCTTTCTTTATCATTCCACGATGGCCACACGCTCCTTACAAACTACCAGACAACCTTGGACTGCTAAAGAACAGTGGTTCACTGCACCTTCCAGGCTATTTGAGGTCCAGTGTTTGTCACAAAATAGGAAGGTATTTATGAAATACAAGCTCTTGATTGCTGTGACCTCTGCTGAATACAATCTTTAAAACAGAGTGACACTGAAGAGAGGATGTGCTGGTACTGACAGAGCATCTGATTTTTGAACTGAGGAACCCAGTTCATGTCTCAGCCTCGGTCTCAATATCCTGTGATTCAGGGCATATTATTTAATCTTCCCGTTCCTGAGAAGAAAAAAACAATCTGACCTTGTGTAATGTAACTGGTGCTCATGTAAAACCTGTAATGACTTTGGGCCGAGTTCATTCTATATAAATCAGCCAAAAAGAAAACCCTCTTCAAACCTCAGATTAGCGAGTGTCTGTAGAGCCAGTTTGAAATTACATGAAGCGCTCTATGGCAAGCATAAAATTATGTTTGCAATATTGGCCTTAAAATCAAAGTACTGAGGAGAGATTTTCATTTGATAGTACAATGGCCCAGTCCAGCTTTAATAACTCAGGCATATTTGATCCTGGTATAAAGCTGCGGTAGGTGGGGGTTTCTGAAGTGAATACAGGAAGTAGTCTATCCTGTTTCAAAGATCATAGAAGGTTTGCATGTATTTCCTCTTAGAACATGGATGTAGTGCAAACGTTACTTGGCTTCGGTCTGTCAAATGAGAGGTGTTGCAATCAAGTTTAGGGTTTGAGGTGCTGCTTTTTATTGCTCAGACGTGACCCTTTTATTCCATTCCTCCAGGGCCGGAACAGCCCAAACTCAGTTTGCTCAATGCCTAAATGTATAGTCTGTTTTTCGTTCCTCGACATCTGTACATTGTTGGCATCTGCTTTTTTAGATCAAGCCTGGGCGGCGCATATGCTGCTCTGCGAGGCATGCTGTATTGAGGAATGGAATAAAAGCCCATTTCCTGCACATCTTTTCAATTGGCTCCTGTTACATCCTTTCAAAATCGATGCTTTTTATTCGTGAATAGGCTTACTAGTCCCTCCTTGGTACCTACCGCCATGCCTGCATTTGTAACCTCACATAATGACTGCTGGACTTTTTACTTGTGGTCTTACACGGCGGTCTGATTTATGTAGTCGGTGAGCACAATTTTCTTTATTGGTAATTAATGTAATGTAAAGAGCTAACGCCAGCTTTAGCAATGGAGGCCTTTTTCGAGGGGGTGGGGAGTATTTGCAGAGCGCTATGCATGCTTTCACTTAATGGGTGGTCAGCTATAAATATGCCCCTCCAACCCCCTGCACAGACACCGTGCGAAGCAAGCACTGTTAATTTGCCAAAACAGTTTTTTACTAACTCAGCTCTATAAGTTTGAAACATGCTCTGTTCCTTGCCCACTCCCCCCGCTGCGCTGCACAGATGGCTGCAGTTTTTTTCTTCACTATTACAATTTTGGTTGTTTTCAAGCGCCCCATGCCGCGCTTTCACATTAATAGAGGCCAAGCCCCAGTCTAAAGAAGGGTCCGTGACTGCTATTAAAGTGAAACCGCGGCATGGGGCGCTTGTACCAAAAAAAGCAATTGTTTGTCAACTTTGCAAACAAATGCTTTTTTGGGTAAAAGCTCTTCATACCGCACTTTCACTTTAATAGCAGCTGCTGAAAATCAACACAAATAAAAGGAAATATCATTTACAATGCCAATAGCTCGAACTCGCGTAAATTTGAGACCTATTGCATCAGCTGTTCGTCCTTTATATTTTTAGCAATGATATTCTTAGCACTTGCAATTTTGTCTGTAGCTAATTTCCTTTTTTTGCTGCACGACCTCTGCGAGATATGTTTATAATTTCTCGCGTACGCATGGATATTTCGGACAAGGTTCTAATGGCTGCTTCTGAAGGGCTTGTTTGTGGATTGTGTGTAAATTGTGGCTGCTTAGTTGCTGTATTACCGGAAAGCATAAGGAGTTATTATACCTGGGATCATCATAAAAGAGGATCACTAAGCAGTAACCAAGCAGCTGATGTAACATTCGTTTTACTCTGCTCTACTGTTCATTTTTGACGGGTCACGAGTGGTGGCAGTAGGATTTTTTTCACAAAGGCAGAAGCCATTGCGTTACTTCTTGAATGCTTACAAAGTGTCTGAATTCTAGGTCTGTGGTTCATACGTCTAAACTACTACATTAAAAAACTTAAAATATAACAATAGAAATGTAATCTGCTGCATGTAACTTCAGCGTCCAAATCCATTCCTTCAACTGCTAGCATCAGCTACCAATGTTTCCTAAATAGGACTAACTGGGTCAGCTAGCAAGTTGTACGGGCGGTTGCAAACTCCCTTACCATAAAATGCCACAATGCAATTAGTAGACTGACACCATCAGGGCCGGCTCTAGGCTCATGGTGGCCCTGTGCAGGGAGCGTAGGTGGAGGCCCCCAGAAGAGCCGGGGTTTAGAAGGTGAAAGGCTCAGCCATGCAGGGAGCAGCGGAACACGAAGACGTGTGAAGGCAAAGGGAGGGGCTGAGAGGTACAAAGTGAGCCAGCCAGAGACAGGCTGGAGCGAGGTCGGAATAGACTTTAATAAAGCCAGTGGTGTAACGAAACGTGAGGGGGCCCCCCTGCAAAGCACAATGAGGGGGCCTCCCAGTGCCCGACGCACCACCTACTACTTTGCCCCACCTACAAAAATAAGCCGTCACCTAAAGCCGTATTTTGAGCACTTATCGATGCGTACTCCGAACAGCAAACATAAATAGAATGCACTTTAATTGTGTTCTAGGGCTGTCTGAATGATTAGATCCATGACTGATAATTAAAGGGAACAAAGACACAAAAGTCACATTACAAATGAATACATACTTTTTTATTTATAACCCTATTTAGTGCCAGGACGAGGTCATTCCAGGCTCTTTAAACACATAGCTGACATTTTTCTTTTAGCAAGCCAACTTTATATTCCTTTTCATGAAAAGCATTCTCACACTACAGTTTTAAATGTAAATTTCAAATGCAAGGAATAGGCAGAGTGGGGTCCCAGGGGGTACTGGAAGAAGAAAAAAACTAAGCCTCTGTAAGCAGTTTACAAATGTATGTTGAATGTGCACCTCACAGAGCATACAGCTGACTGTTGTGGTGCACTGTAGCACCCAAAAACACTTTACAATAATGTACACCACATGCAGACATGTAATAGCGCTCACTGGGTTGAGCTTATGTAGCACGTAGCTCAGAAATACCATACAGTCTGGCTAATTTAGAGATGACCCTAGCAACAGTTAATTATTAACTCAATATACATTAAAATCGAATATTTCCTGCCACCCAAGAAATTCTTATTGTTTTGGGGCCTGAAACAGTCCGAACTGTCACTCTTGTAAGAGTGTGAATGTTAGTACTTGTGCTGTCACTATCACTGGCTGCAGTTGGCAGGGGCAATGTGCAGTGTCCACCTGATGACAGCCCTGGCATTTATTTTTTATGCAAATTAAGCACTGCTCCAAATCTGGTGGTGGCCAAAGCACTAGGTCAACACGGTGCCCTTCTCTGGGGTGGTTGCAATAACTCCCGGCAACACCGGCACTGGTATCCTAGAAGTAGGCATAACAGGTAGCCCATTCCCTAGATCCGCCATCTTAAGAAGGCACAGAAGGCAGCTTCCTTCATCATGATACACATGCCTGCACTGGCTGCCAATGTGAGGATTCCCTGTTCTCCTCGCGGGTAGTCCCCCTAGTGGTAAGGACCCCACAGGGATTCGCATACGGAGGGGCCTAGATACCTGGTGAGAGAAACCACCAGGGGAGTTCAGGTTATGGGCTGCTGCAACTAATCTGAAGGCAGGGTGTTTCGAAGACCTTTTAGGGTTTTGTGAGAGCGCTTGTTTCTCTATGTGACCCCTGACCATATCCGAAGCTCTGGGTGATCGCCCCAATGTGTTTGTCCCTGTGGGAGCGCCCTGTACCTCCCTCAATACATGAGTGTTTGGCACTTTGCTTTGGCATCCATGGTGGGGGAGAAGGGGAGAGGCACGGGTGCAGTGGGAGCGTTCTTCAGTTCCTGGAGGACTAAAACTCCAAGTTCTAGTTTAGTTGTTCGGAGGTACTGTACAAGTGAGGACTTGCACTGCACACACCCCACCTCCTCCTCATTCACCACCAAAGTATCTACTTCCTAGGTATGTGGCAACAGTGTGTTACACCCTGATCTAAGGCCATCATTGTAAGAGGAGAAGGTGGGGATGCAGAGACTACCCAGGGAATGGAGGAATTAAGGGGGTGAAAAAATGTTTAAAGCGAGAGGGGCTACAGGGATAAAGGGTTTAAGGAGATAGGGATTTAAAGGGGTAGAAAGAATAGGCGTGCAGGGGCTCAAGAGGAAGAAGCTGCGGATGGTTTAATTCCCACCCTACCCACCCACCCACTGAGGCTTCTCGGCACCACGGACCACTCCTGATCGGGCTCGGACAGACTCACCTGAGGCCTGGCCTACAGCTTCAGTGGCAGGCGAAAGCGGGCAGCAGAAGAGGACAAAGGCAGGGGCTAGTAATAATTAAATTATGGCTGGGGCGCGGCACGGTGACGACCTTTCTCAGTAGTCTGGCTGGGTTCTGGGATGCCTCACCTCACTCCTCACGTGCACTTTTAATTGTGCTGCTGCGCAATGCGCATGACTGTATGGCATTGGTCACCAGTCCCACCCTAAGCCCCACCCTGAAGACGCACAGACAAGGAAACATCTGTTGAGCTGCCAAGATTTCAGATTGCTGTGTGTGACATTTTTATAATTTCAGTGTAATTATGAGTGACATTCAACAACTATGAGTGACACTTTCTCGCAAGCAAAATCACGCAATGAAGGCAAGGGAAACAAATATCAGAATCTTCGCGCTCCTAATAAAGTAAATTAAATGAGTGGCACAACTTTGCAGACAGACTAATGACTGCTGAGTTTGGTGTGCCCTCGGATCTCTGTATGATTCGGAGCACTGCACGCATCAGGTCTTGGCCCCATGAGCAGAAGGCCTCAAACCGTCCAGCATTTATTGCACTACCCCTTTTGGCTGCAGGCCTTACTTTCTATGTATAATAGACTGCAGGTTAATTCTGTGTGTAGCAGTGGGAACCATAGAGTGTACAGCTGTGCGAGGCTGTTTGCGTGAAGGTGGCTTGCATCTGTGTGCACAGTGTAGCTGTGCACAATGCTATGTGCATGCAGGAGGCTTGCAACTGTGTGCCCAGTGTAGCTCTGCACTATACTGTATAGATGCAGTAGGCTAGCGTCTGTGTGCACAGTGTAGCTGTGCGCTATGGTTTATGGGTGCAGGAGGCTTGCGTCTGTGTACACACTCTAGCTGTGCACGGTGCTATGTGCATGCAGGAGGCTTGCGTCTGTGTGCACAGTGAACTGTGCGCTATGCTGTATGGGTGCAAGAGCTTGCGTTTGTGTGCACCGTGTAGCTGTGCATGTTGCTCTGTGCCCTACAGGAGGCTTGCGTCTGTGTGCACAGTGAACTGTGTGCTGTGATGTATGGGTGCAGGAGGCTTGCGTCTGTGTGTACTGTATAACTGGGTGCAGCAGACCTTAGAGATCACGGCTCAGGCCGCATCTCTCAGACTCTGCCTACATGCGACAGGATGTCTGTGTACAGCAAGCTTCAGACTGCATACAGTGCGCCCAGGCCCCAAACTCTGTGCAGCACCCCTCAAATTTATCATCCAGACCCATGGCTCTGACTCTGTGTGCAGAAGACCCCTGTCTCTGACTTTTCGCTCCAGTTTAAGGCTTTTGCTGCTCAGCAGGCGTCTGGCTATCTAGCGAAACAGGCATCGTGGTGCTTAAGTTTAGCATTGTGAGGTTCAGTCTCCAAGTATACTTTTATTTTACTTTGCTATTTTGTATGGCGCGAACAAGACCCTATGGGATATCAAGGCGCTTTATAATAAACCCTAGGCACACATTTATTTGAAATTAATATGCAGCTGTATTTACATATATCTGACGCCAGCAGCCTCAGTACTTTTAATCTGTTCGAAAAGCACCTGGCTGCCAGTAAATACAGGTAATCCCGATCCCGCTTTCAGCATTGCTGAAATAAATGTTTTTAAATGTCCACGGTCTGGATCGCATTTCATTCCAAGTCAATTCAGAAAAGCACGCCTCTTAACACTATATTTTCAGCAGTGAGCGAGGGGAACAAACCTGAGACCTGCAATGGACCACTGATCACTCTTTTCTAAAGTGTTTCTCTACTATTAACTTTTTAAGGACATTGCAGATGCCCCAATAAGTGTAAATCAACCCTAATACACTGAAAAAATGAACACACGTTACCTCATTGTCTTTAAGCCTAGGAGACAGATCATTGTCTTTCACACTGGAACAGACATGGCATGAATCGGGTAGTAGAACCAACTTGTTCAGGCGATTGAGGAATGAGATTACTGGCCTCTCTGTGGCGAGGACGGTCTCTCTGCAAATTAGTTTTCCGTGGCACGAGAAGGGCAAGGGGGAGGGTGGCTGTTTGATTTTAATTGCAGCTCTTCTGATAGCTGAACAGGATGCGGCGGGACGGTGCAAGCAGGCAGCTCTGCTGCGAGCGCCATACTTTTGCGCAAATAGCTCTAGCCAGCCTCAAACAAACCGAAGCAGGATGTGACGTCAGCGGCGCGGGCGCCAGGAATCAATCACCTTTTCTGACGAAATACTCTGGCACTGGGGGCGGGGCACTCCATTTAATTCAAGAGGAGGCCGTGCATCCTTTAATTTATGAAAGAGGCTTGGGGGCCGCCAGTGATTATAGTTATTTTGGAGTTTGGAAATCCTGCCAGGGGGCCGCCAGTGATAGATCCGAATCCGATCCTCGGCTCGGTCGGTCGTCGTGGCGGCCCCTCGGGTTTGGCGGCCCTGTGCAGGTGCACAGTTTGCACATGCCTTGGGCCGGCCCTGACACCATTCCACCTAGCAGGAGATATAGAATGACAAGAAGTTTGATTAATTGGAGATTCTTGAGAGCTTGACAGATTTAACAACTTTTTAGAAGTAAAGGTATCAAATTTTAAATCTGAACAGCATTATTTCAGGCTGTGATGCCATGTTCCAAATCATGCAAGAACTTAATGTTATTGTATTGAGTTCTAAGGATTATTAAACTGGCTTCAAATGTCTGTCAGTGCTAACAGGTGATGACTGTGCAATGTGAGTGTTAATACAACTGTGCATGTGACGACAGCTGGTGTAATTTCACCTACAAGTGATTTCGCCTTGCACTCAGTGGTGAAAGAGGGGCTTTAAAGCTTGCAGTGTGATAAGGTTAAACTTTTATCATCCTATTGATCAACAAAATGAAAAAGTTAAAAACTATGATAAATCTTTTAGAAATGACACTACCTAGTTTTATCACTCCACAATTTGGTACAATTGTATATCGGGGTTGACTAAATTCGCACACTAGTTGCTCCTACTTCTCTCAAAAAACCAAGGGAATTGTGTTCCCGGTTTATCGGTTTCAATCTGCAATTGAGTTTTAAAAGTTCATTTAATTTGAAAATCTGTCATCTGCTTCTTTCATTCATATGTGGGGATTTACCTAGACATGTTTCTTGCGCTGCTTGTTCATCCGAGCAAGCAAGTGAAAGTACCTGTAAGGGAATCTGTCTAGAGTGTAACTATCCATTTTGCCACACAGAATCATCCTCAATGACATAAATATTAGCTATTTCATGCATGAACCTTTTCACTTTACTATTAGTAGATAATGTAACCCATCACAACTAAATGATAGTCTACAAGTGGTAGGAAATAGCTTGCGCTCAGGCACTGATTCCCAAATGAGTGAGTTACTGACGTTTAAAAGCAGTTGTACTAGAAGTGGGTGCAACATATCTGGTGTTAAGGGTGTCCCGAAAATTCACCAGTAAAAGCAGGAAAAACATTTTAACGGCGATAAGAGTGATAATAGTGCAGGAGAACTCTTGGCATTCATCAGTAGGCCCTTTAATTCTGGCTTGGCTTAGATAAAGCTTTAGCTTTCTTGCCAGACTAAGGTTTTTCAAAATATTCATAATAAAAGTCAAACAGGACGGACTACTATTTACTAGCAACTTTGCATTGCGAGTAATGGCATTTTGCATCGTCAAATGTGCACCGCTGCCTTGAAAGAAGTCTTCTTTAGTGCCAGGGTTAAGGTGCTGGCCAACTCCTTTATTTTGATATTTTTGCAATTTTCCTGAAAAATGCCTATGTTTGCGGACAAAAAAATTAAAAGAAAAAAAGGAAAGGTTTCTCCAAGGAACACACATTAGCTTTGCCATTGCTTGTTAAAGAATGAGACTATTTTGTATAGTCACACTTTGGCCAAGAATAAGAACAAGGCAGGCAGAAAGAGGGGAAGGAAATAGAAAGACTTCAAAACAGAGGCAAAGGGAGGAAGCAGGGATGGAAAAGAACCAGCAAGAGTGAGAGAACGAGGAAGTGCAGGGTAGTGAACAAAAGAGGCATGAGGTGGAGTCAAGACTAGGTGACCAGCAACCTCGGCATGGAGCAGCACTGGTGATAGTCTCCTAAGAAGAACTTTGGACCCTGAACTTATTTTTGATTTATTTAACAAACGAAGTAAGCACTGCCCACCACAGTGCCATTTACCATTTGTTCCCAGTTGCAATGTTTTTCCAACCCGTGTGCGCATACGGTAGTAGGATGGGTGGTGTGAATGAGGAAATATAAGCACCATAAAGGTAATTTTTCCAATACACTCATCTTATTATTTATTTTCATAACTAATTTGGAACGACCACCGCCAAATGCGCTGTAGTGAGCAGAGGGATTTAATCAGCCTCTAGTTTATTTCACTCTGTTGGCAGCTGGTCTGGACAAAAGTTCCCTATTGGGGTTCAAAAAGCCTTATGTCAGAGTCTTTGCTGGAGATTTTATATGCGAGATATCAATAATGACAGAACGTCTCTGGTGAAAAATAGGTGTCAAGGGTTAGAATTCGTGACAATATATGTTTGTGACCTCATGAAAAGTCACAATATCGTGAACCAGAGAAATTCTAAAGGGGATGTATATAAGAGACCAATGATAAAGAAGTCTGTCCAGTTTATTCAGTGCCACGTCTAAAGCATCTCCGCAACCTTGAGCTACTACAATGGCAGTGACGAGGAGCAGATTCATCTCTGGGGCAAGTCTTCCCCTTCCAATGTATTTTCCTGTAGTTATTGGACCTCTGCCCTAAGCCATCCTTTTGGCAACGTGACTACTATGGCTTACCATAGCAGCGAGGGCACTTTTATTGGCTGCGGCTGCTGAAGGGCAGGAATATGGGCATCTCCCTGCAGTGGCAGGGGCTTGGTTTATAGACTTTCTGCAAGTAACCTCCTGTGTCCTGCTAACAAGTCACTGTACTCGTCCTTTTGCTTTATTCAGCAAGTAATTATATTGTTAGTCAAGTCTAGATGATGAGATCGATATCTATGTTTTTACTTTTCATATAACATTCAAATGATGTCGACATCAGGTGTAAGATCAGCCACTTGTACCAGGAGGAACAGCAAAGTTGGGTGAACTCAAACTAGGTTCATTCAAGTCAAGCAGTAACGACCCCATCCAGCAACAACACCTGCAACTGTCAACTGACCAGTTGCTTACATTCTACCCCACATCATGTTCAACAAGTTCCATGTTCCAATTCTAGTAACCTAGGAACAGTGAGGTAGGTTCTGTTCTAAGACAGGAACACTACATCCCCTCCCCTCTTAACATTGACTAAAGAAAACAAAAGAGACATCATAGAAAACTTGAGGGAGAGGTATGTACAAAAGATAAAATGAAGGTTTAAACGTAATCATGGAATCTAGCAGGGCGCTGAACAACCCTACGAGGTCTCACATTCCTTTGTGATGGAACAACCTCAGATTCTACCAACTCTTCTGTGGGTTGACACTTAGCGACCCTGTTTAAATTCCATACTTTATGATTACTGTTCTTCACAACAGTTTCTTAGAAGAAACCCATGAGGGACAAACTTCCATATTGGCCACTCTCTTCTTGAACAAACGAAAAGGTGAGACACCTGTGGAGGAGTGTGGAGTGAATCTCTACTCCCTAACTTTTTCATCATGGCTAACCCCCAGTCAGCAGCATTGGCAACAGCGTGTTGTACAGCCTCTTTCAACACCTTCACAAACCTATCAACAACTCCATTTCTCTCCGGATGATAGAGGGCTGCCCTCTTGTGTTTGATGCTCCTAGATGCCAAGTACTCTTCAACCACCGCTGAGGTAAATTGTACGACATTGTCAGAAAACAAGGACAGAGGAAATCCTTCCCTTTTAAAAAGACCATCCAAAAATTAAATCACCACCGAAGATTCTGCAGGGCCGACCACCTTAATATCAAGCCAGCGAGAGTACATGTCCAAACAAACAAAGACGTACATATTACGTGATTTTATCTTAATGGGACCTAAAATACCAATTGCAAGGCCCATTAGACTGCTCTCTCACAACCATGGTTTGTGTTCTACACTTCAAAACCTTGTCGCTGCATGCACATTCTGAGCAACTCCTGACCTCTCTTTTAATCCAGACATCCATGGCAGGCCATCAATATGCCTCTCTGAGCCTCTCCTTAGTTTTAACAATTCCCATATGGCTGGCATGGGCGCTCTTCAGTAACCTATCCCATAAAGTGCGAAGGGGGAATCAATCTGCTACCCCTCAAAAGGATACCATCCACAATTGATAAGTCGCCCTTAACCTGCCAAAAACCAATCAACTCCTCGTCACAATCTTTCTCATCACACCAACCCATTGAAACAATGGCAATCACCTTTTCTAAAAATTCACCCTCAACCAAAGCCCTCTTCCAATCATCCTCAGATACAATACCATCACTCCAAGCCACCAAACTGATCACATTCCAAAGGTTCCTCACGTTCAGTGCCCAGTCTAGACAAGCAATCTGCAAGCGTGTTAGAGACACCTGGCAGACAGGTGACAACACAATTAAACTCTTGTAGGGCAACCACCCACTTACGTATTCGATGAGAAACAAAACAAATCCACTTTTTTGCAAAAATTTCTTTCAACGGCTTATGATCAGTTAGAACTTCAAACTTGCTTCCCCAAAGAAACTTGCATAACTTGCGAATAGATAGCGAGGGCGTCTCTTTTTACAACGGATTAGTTATACTCTGCCCCTCTCAAAGGTCTGGACATGAACAATACCACTTCTCTTTGCCTTCCGATTTCTGAAATAAGACCACACCAAACCTTTGGATCTCATATCTGTCATTAAATAACAATCCTTTTAAGGATCAAACCTACTAAGATCTTGTGCATGATTTAGACAGTTCTTCAGATTTTGAAATTCCTCAACGCAAACACTCGACCACATGAACTCGCAACCCTTTTTTAAAAGATCTCGTAAATGTCTGGTGACCCCTGCAAAATGTGGCACAAATTTGTGATAAAACTTTGTCATCCCCAAGAATTTTACAAGTTCATCTTTGCTTTGGGGAGCCCTGAGTTTGCAAATTGTGTCAACCAAAGCAGCCTTGGGCTTAATACCATTCTCAGAGACTAGGTGACCCAAATATTCGATTTCAGCCACATCAAATTTACACTTGTCAGCCGTAAAGTTAGTCCAGCATCACATAATCTCCTCAACATTGCACTCAGCCTAGCATCATGTTCTTCAGAGTTCACCCCAAGCACAAGAACGTCATCTTGGTTTATCTTGAAGCCCTCAACACCCTTCAAGAGAAGCGACATAAGGCATGACAAATGCCGTCAGATTTTGAGAGGAGGTGTGTAATCTGACCTGATGGTAGGCCGAAGACAGGTCAAGGGATGAGAAATGCCCCCCCTCCCCCCAAGGGAGCACAACATCTCATTAATATTTTGCAATGGATAGTGTCCACAACCACCGCCTTATTAAGCTCCCTCAGGTCAACACAGTGCCTGGCCTCCCCATTGGCCTTCCGGGCTATAACTAAGGGAGAAAGCCATTTGTTTGCATCGACTTCCTACATAATCCCATTGGCCTTCAGCTTGTCAAGTTCGGCCTTCATAATCTCCTTTGCCACAAGAGAAACGTTGCAAACCTTTGCTACCTTGGCTAGTGAACCAGGCTTGATTTGAATTTGGTGCATGTAGTTTTTAAGACACCCCAATTTATTATCAAAGACTTCAGGGAACTCCTTAAGCCAGTTTTTACATCTTGCCGTAACCGGAGAGACAGAAGGTATCTCTTTTAAGCACACAGAGGGGTTTTGATTAGGGTCTAAAAGGACATGCAGATCGCATTGGTGAAACCAGCTCAGAAGTGAATCTACTTTCATAAAAATATAGACTTGCCCAGGGACAATTCTTCGTTTATAATTAGGGCTCCCGGTTTTATGGTATTTATTTTTTGGGCATTTCCGTCTGTATTTATCCATATTTATTTTTCGTCATCGTTATCTGTATTTATCCATATTTATTATGGGTTTTGTGAAAAAATTAAGCTGAAACTGGTATATTTCCATATTTATTTAACCAATAAATATGCAGTCATGCTTGAATACCTGCCAGGTTTCAGTGAAATGAACACACGTAAAAGATAAATCACTGCACTTATATGAAAATATGCATATTTCAGTATTAGCCTTGTGCATATCTACTGCTGTTAAAGCCTCTTTACTAAAATTCCTTTCTTTTTTAACCCCCTTACCTATCAATCCACACAGGTATTGGTCTTGCAGTCATGGCAAAGTGTATTTAGAATCACTTTAAAAGCATCCAATTTCCGTTTTTATCCACATTTAAAAATAAATACAGACAAAAAAGAAATGGTGTTCTGTCTGTATTTATCTGTAAAAATCAGTAAAAACGGAAAACAGGTACCGTTATTTATAATCAATTGTTCCCCAGAACCATCCTAGGAGATCAATGATTTCTGCACTGTAACCCCTTGGTCTTATGTCTGGCTTCATTAGGGTGACCTTACCCAAAAAATACTGATCAAAGAATTTCTTAGGGATTAATGTCACTTTGGCACCAAAATCAAATAACATTTTCACAGGTGCATCGTTGATCAGAACGACATTTATGGGACCCCCAGAACCTTTAATCTGGCAAATTTCATTTTCATCGACCTCATCCTCAAACAAGTACACTTCTCTAACTTTCTTTTGGTCTCTCCCGACCTACAACACCTTGTAAAATGGCCTTTACGACCACACGTGTTACACACTGCCTTCCAGCCAGGACAGTCCTTGAAATTCGCTATATGTCCAGAGTTCCCGCTTCTGAAACACTTAACCTGGAAATTCTTTGAACCGCCAGGTTGAGAATCACCCCTAGATGATTGAAAATTCTTCGGACTAGTAGGTTGAGTGTCCGACCTATATTGCATTTTGCTCTTTGGTACTTCATGTTTATTCTTATCTTTATCACGGTCTACTTTCAACACAGAGCTCTGCCCTCTATCAAGAGGAGAATCTTTCTGAATAGTTTCAAGACACACCTTTGAATGTTCATACGTTTTGGCAATGGTAACTACATGCAAAGACGGATTATTCTTCTGCCATAAGTTGTCCCTAGCCTTATCAATGCTACATCCTAACATCATGTAATCTCTGAGGCGCTCTTCTACTGAAACACCAAAGCTGCACGTCGAGGCCAACTTGCATAATTCAGTAATATATTGTTCAACAGTTTCTTCACGTTTTTGCATGCGTCTGCCAAAATGGTATTTATCTGTAAAAATCAGTAAAAACGGAAAACAGGTACCGTTATTTATAATCAATTGTTCCCCAGAACCATCCTAGGAGATCAATGATTTCTGCACTGTAACCCCTTGGTCTTATGTCTGGCTTCATTGATCAAAGAATTTCTTAGGGATTAATGTCACTTTGGCACCAAAATCAAATAACATTTTCACAGGTGCATCGTTGATTAGAACGACATTTATGGGACCCCCAGAACCTTTAATCTGGCAAATTTCATTTTCATCGACCTCATCCTCAAACAAGTACACTTCTCTAACTTTCTTTTGGTCTCTCCCGACCTACAACACCTTGTAAAATGGCCTTTACGACCACACGTGTTACACACTGCCTTCCAGCTAGGACAGTCCTTGAAATTCGCTATATGTCCAGAGTTCCCGCTTCTGAAACACTTAACCTGGAAATTCTTTGAACCGCCAGGTTGAGAATCACCCCTAGATGATTGAAAATTCTTCGGACTAGTAGGTTGAGTGTCCGACCTATATTGCATTTTGCTCTTTGGTACTTCATGTTTATTCTTATCTTTATCACGGTCTACTTTCAACACAGAGCTCTGCCCTCTATCAAGAGGAGAATCTTTCTGAATAGTTTCAAGACACACCTTTGAATGTTCATACGTTTTGGCAATGGTAACTACATGCAAAGACGGATTATTCTTCTGCCATAAGTTGTCCCTAGCCTTATCAATGCTACATCCTAACATCATCTAATCTCTGAGGCGCTCTTCTACTGAAACACCAAAGCTGCACGTCGAGGCCAACTTGCATAATTCAGTAATATATTGTTCAACAGTTTCTTCACGTTTTTGCATGCGTCTGCCAAAATGGTATTTATCTGTAAAAATCAGTAAAAACGGAAAACAGGTACCGTTATTTATAATCAATTGTTCCCCAGAACCATCCTAGGAGATCAATGATTTCTGCACTGTAACCCCTTGGTCTTATGTCTGGCTTCATTAGGGTGACCTTACCCAAAAAATACTGATCAAAGAATTTCTTCGGGATTAATGTCACTTTGGCACCAAAATCAAATAACATTTTCACAGGTGCATCGTTGATTAGAACGACATTTATGGGACCCCCAGAACCTTTAATCTGGCAAATTTCATTTTCATCGACCTCATCCTCAAACAAGTACACTTCTCTAACTTTCTTTTGGTCTCTCCCGACCTACAACACCTTGTAAAATGGCCTTTACGACCACACGTGTTACACACTGCCTTCCAGCCAGGACAGTCCTTGAAATTCGCTATATGTCCAGAGTTCCCGCTTCTGAAACACTTAACCTGGAAATTCTTTGAACCGCCAGGTTGAGAATCACCCCTAGATGATTGAAAATTCTTCGGACTAGTAGGTTGAGTGTCCGACCTATATTGCATTTTGCTCTTTGGTACTTCATGTTTATTCTTATCTTTATCACGGTCTACTTTCAACACAGAGCTCTGCCCTCTACCAAGAGGAGAATCTTTCTGAATAGTTTCAAGACACACCTTTGAATGTTCATACGTTTTGGCAATGGTAACTACATGCAAAGACGGATTATTCTTCTGCCATAAGTTGTCCCTAGCCTTATCAATGCTACATCCTAACATCATCTAATCTCTGAGGCGCTCTTCTACTGAAACACCAAAGCTGCACGTCGAGGCCAACTTGCATAATTCAGTAATATATTGTTCAACAGTTTCTTCACGTTTTTGCATGCGTCTGCCAAAATGGTATCTTTCTAGAACCGTACTCACTTTGGGTAAATAATGTAAGTCAAGTTTCTTTATAGAAATTTCACATTTTTTACGACCTGCAGAGTCACCATCCGAGAGGTCAGGTAGATGCTCAAAAACTTCCTGCACCTCCAGTCCCAAAGAGTGCATTAAAATAGAACTTTTTCTTTCGGCGCTGAGCAATGTTCCACACACGTCCTGCTAACAAGTCACTGTACTCGTCCTTTTGCTTTACTCAACAAGTACTTATATTGTTAGTCAAGTCTAGAGGATGAGATTGATATCTATTTTTTTACTTTTTATATAACATTCAAATGATGTCTCCACATCAGGCTCGGATGACAGAGCCCTTTATGTCCTAAGAGGCCTCAACAGCAAACAGGTTGTTAGTGCAGCTCTTGGATTACTCTTGGATTGTTAGTGTAGCTCTGTGGATTGCCTTCACGATGAATGGTTTGGCATCCACAGGAAGTGGGAGAACTAGTCCTCAATGGGGTGAGAATCTCTAACACAAACTGAATAGGCATCTTTTCACCACTTCCATAAGCTGCAGGTGGGACACATCAAAAGCCTAGATAGCGATTTAAAAAAGCAGCTGAGAGAAGACCCAGCTTTGTTGAAAAGGAAGATTACCTTCAAAAGGTTATCTGACTTTACTCAGTCGGAAAAGGCTCAGCTGTGTTTAGGAACCTTTGCTCGATATACCAAAATATGAATTGCCAGTTAAGCCACTGGGTCTGGGACACGAGCAGGGTCAAAAGTATTCCTTGTGAGTTGCGTTATCCATATACACCATTCTCTGCTTTCCCCTTCTTTTAGGAGAATCAAAGAGGTTTCTTATATATGCTGGTGTATTTTTAGAGTTAAATTGTATCCTACCGGGTTTTTAAAAAGGTAAAAAATATTGTCTCCTACAGGCTTGTTTTTAACAAGGTTTCTTTGAAAAAATATAATTTTACCTATCACAATACTTTAACATTTATGAACATCAAGGAAGATCCTATTAAGTGATAGCTTGCTTTCCACGGAAGAAGATACACACAGGATGCCTATTCGGGACAGGCCTATACGCAATAGAAGCTAAAAACAGATCAGGATCACACTGGGGGTCCATAGCCAAGGCAGAACCTCAACTCCGAGGAAGAAGTGTTGAGAAGGCAGTCTGAACCAAATAAGATTCTAGTGGTTGCCTATTTACCAGGATTTTTTTTCTTCATAGTTCAAACAATAGCAAGCACAAACTATGAATCAACCAACAAGTAACTGCTCTGCAAATGTCAGCCACAGACATGTTGAATAAAAGTGCAACCATAGCAGTCTTACTTCTTGTGAAAAGCATACACAAAAGCCAAGGCACATGTTATACATGAAGACAATACCTTTTCCTCTTTGACCTTTTCCTCGTTTCCCTGTGGAAAGTAGATGTAATAGGGCTGTTTTTCTCCACTCTGTCTCTGCCATTCGTAGAAACCTTCAGCCAGGACAACACACCGATTTCCTTTTGTCAGAGGAGCCTTGCAGATATACCAATTGCACAATCAGAAAAAAGCAGCATTAAATTAGCAGTAAACAAGCTATAAGAGTTCAGCACAACAAACACTTACTACAGGTCAAATAAGAATAATTAATCATTTAAATAAGGAGGGGGAGGCGGCGAAACAGGAGTAAACGACAGGCATTCAGTGAAAGACCAGGGGTGAGGAGAATAGTGGCAGAGGGCAAAGCAATGGGTTCAGAGGACGGGAAAATTACAGTGCATAAGGGCAAATTCTGTATACCACGGCTACTGTGCCATGGTTATACCACAATGTAATCCACCCAAGCAATGTAACTAGATTTTTGCTCCATAGCCCACTACCGTAACACTAAAGCAATAGTTTGTACCTAGTGTGGCGAAAGCTCCTATCATAACACTAAAAAGAGCTCTGGGAAAGCCCTGACTGTTAAAGATACCTTCCACTTTAGAAGCTTTAAAATGGAGGAAGGTATGTAAAGGGTGCCTTGGAGGAAGGGGGTGGAATATTATATGAGGAATAAAGGAAAGCTGAATACAAGAAAGCTGCGAGTCACTGCTATTTTTTTCAAGGTAGCACTGTCGCCCATGATATCAAATGCACCTTGTTACACCATAGATTTAATTAAGGCTACGACCAGCCAGGAAATCTTCCATTTGAGCTCAACAATATTTTATCTGGAAATAAATCTGATCACCGTTCACAGGAGGACAAAGGGGAATCTACTAGCAATCATGAACAGCATTCACATTTCCAATTTGCCCAAAAAATAAAAACTGTCACAATGGCATACTGCACATCCAGGAGAAAATATGGGCCACAGTTATGGATAGCTGAATGGATTTTACATCGGGAGGGCCAGTAAACTGCCCCCCAACTGAATTTACATTAAGCTGCCACTCACCACCAGTTGCTCCACATTCTGGTACAAGGGGACAGTAGAGAATCTTGATGACATGTAGAACTGTGCTTTGTATATATACACCTAAATTAGGTTAACGTATGTTCTGCTGAACCCCATCTTCAGAGAATGAGGGCATATGAGAAAGGCACATAAATCAGGATATAAGATGGAACAGGTCCGGGTGACAGCTTTCCAAGGTCTTGCTAGGACTTCTTTCTCAACATAAATGTGTCCATGAGATTAACTGAAAAAACGATTCACCCTGTGCAAGATGTATTTTCCTCATAGTGGTCCATAGCAGCGCTGATACCATATTCACCTGCAACTCCTCAAGAGAAACAAGGGACCTAATAATATCTAGCAACGTGGAGATTTATTCTGCGTTCATGTTGTTTCTTATTTACTAATTCTAATGTTCACCAAGCAGGACATCTTGGTCCTTATTCAGAGTTTTTTTCCCACTAAATGTATCTATATATATTAATAAACCAGTAGCCTGCTTGAACGCAAATGAACTTGCTAGTCGTTGCAGGGTTTTGTCAGCAAGGTTAGAAATAAGCAACTTTCCACAGCAACTCTGGAGCTTTCGGATACAAATGGGTATTGGACATATACGATACCTTTATATCCTTAATATTGTTTGCATTGACTGTGTTGCACAATAAACCAAAATGCCTCTAGATGCAATAACTTGATGCTTGCGATATCTGAATGCTATAGGTGTGTATGTTCTCCCATTTAAAATGATGTATGGTCGCCCTTTTTTGTGTGAATGGTCTTAAAACGTACCTTATACAAGGTTTTCTCCATGATCGTATCACTGCGGCAGTTAGATGTACTGTACTGCATTTTGGACGGGTCGCTTTCTCTGAACCAGGAGGGGATAAGACCCCAACGCATGGCAGCAATAACACGCTCAGAAGAGTCTACATCCTTTAAAGAAAAGAACATCACAATAGTTTTCAACTCGATGAGAAATAGGGCAGTATTGGTATATTAATGTTGGCCAACTAGCCAAACAAGAAACATAAAAAATACCTAAAACTAACCAAATAAACTTTCTGATAAACATTTTGATTAGTAACTGTCAAATCTAAATTCTGCTGAAGTGAGATATTAGGCCCACAGAAGACCTCTGCCTTTTTCTTTAACTGACCCTCCCAGCCCCCGCCCAAAAAAAAGAATATATTAGACTATATTTTGGAATAACCTTAAAATCAAACTAAGAAATTTGGTCACAAGAGTAGATTATCACAGTTTTCTTTAGATACTCTCGCTGAGGTGGTGTGAATTTCTCGAAACATAGAGGCAAACCCCAACCCACCAACTTGAGTGGCATGCTTCATCATCAACAACATGGCCCTAGAAATTTGCCCTGCATTGTGATGGACCTCACATCAAAGATAAAATGCAACCAGAAAGCATTTTTTAGGCTATTCAACTACTTATTCATCAAAGTAGGTTTTAAACATCTTGTGTGTGCGTGTGATATATATATATATATATACACACACACATACATAAGTATATATCTCATGCATGGACAGGAGAGATTACAACCTGCTAAATAGTTAGCAATTTTGAGCTACTATTGATTTTTTTTTCTCAGATTGAAGTTTTGCAAATATAGCACACCTTTCTATCTCAGAGCATATACTGCAGTTGCAGAAAGATAAGCACAATGAAACAGATTTTCACCGATGTGTCTACTGGAAGTAAAGCAGATGTGTCTGTTAAACGATCAAGGCGTTTTAGCTTCCTTTACTGTCAAGAGAAAAATATCACAAACAATTTCAACTTTCAACTAATACTTAACCATATACCTGCAAATGTACTGATTTTCAAACATTTCTTAACATTATTCAGCCTTACTTTCAGAACGAGAAACTAACATAGCAAAGGAAACCTTCTGCCAATATGAGTAACCGCAACAAGCCATTCAACTTTTTTAACAGAAAGAATGCTTTACCCAAGGGTCAAAACGGGCGCCATTCTTCGCAGTAATGACTAATGGCGCAAACATCACATTCTGGTCATAAACAGACAAGTGTGCAGTAGTAAATTAGTGGTGGAAATATTTCATGGTTGTACTCTAGGCGCACAATGAAATGCACTTGCGTTTAGGTTACAGTGATGAAATACTATGTTAGTGTAGTCTTCTCAGTTTTATTAACAGAACTGGAAATTTGCATATTGTGCTAAATATGACCTCAAAACACCAAGCAAAAGAGGAAGCACTATTAATGACGTTTTGACAAGAGTTTACAGTCACAACTCTCAGTTTCAATTAATCGAAAGTCAATTACAGCGATCTGATTTTGCCTTGATTTGGACAGCCTCTTGTGTCGAAGTAGAGGAAATCAGAGCTGCAGTATTACAGGTACTGAAATGCCGCACAAGAGTTATTTCTTTCACGGAAAGAGCAATGAATGCATAGAATCGCCTCCTGCCAGATCTATTTTAAACAGCAGGAAGGGGGTTAAAAAACCGAGAAAACAGCAGCAGGAAACCCTGAATGAACTTGTCAGGAGACTAGAGGATTAGTAGACAAATTCAATACATCTCTCAGGGCCTGATGTGCGAAGCACTCATTACAAAATACTGGTTTCAATTTGCGACCAGTGTGCTATTTTCCAAACCGACTTGTGTACTAATAAATTTGTTCATAAAATACGGATACGTAATGAGTAGAATTCGACTTATGTTATTATTATGTTATGTTATTAAAAATTTATAAAGCGCGCATACGCCCGAAGGCTTCTTGGCGCTGAAGGAAGATAAAAAACATAACAAGGGGGGAGTCTGCAGGAGTCTTTATTTCAGGTAAGCCTGTGTAAAGAGGTGGGTCTTAAAGGCCTTTCTAAAGGCAAGGAGGTCCTTACTCTGATGGAGGGCTAGTGGCAGAGAGTTCCATAAGGTAGCTGCCAAGAAGTGGAAGCTGCTGCCACCTTGTCGTTTTTTCTTGAAGCGAGGTACTTCAAGTAGGTCTTTGTGGGCTGATCTCAGGTTACGTGAGGGAACATATCTTCCGATCAGCTGCCTGATGAATAGAGGTCCCTTGCCTTGCAAAGCCTTAAAGATGATGCACCCTGCTTTGAATTCGGCTCTTTGAGCCACGGGTAGCCAGTGCAGGGTCTCTAAGCCTGATTTGATCGATTCCCATTTGGGTACATTGCAGATCAGTCTGGCGGCCTGATTCTGTAAGTACTGCAGTCTTCTAAGTTGTCCTACAGGTAGGCCAAGGTATAGACTGTTTGAGAAGTCGATGTGGGAGAGAACTAGGGCCATGACCACCTGAATTAAGGCGGAAGGAGTGAGGAAGTGGGCGATTTTCCTAATTTTCCTTAATTGGTAGAATCCGGAGGAAACCACGGTTCCAATTTGGGATTTCAGCGAGAGGTCCTCATTGATGGTTATCCCCAGGCTTTTTACCGTCGAGGATTTCTTAGGGGGAAGACCCATATCAGCAGGCCAGAAGTTAGGGCTCCAACTGATTTCGCTCTTGCCGGGCAGGATCAACTCAGTTTTCCCTGGGTTTAGCTTAAGGTGATTTGAGGACATCCAATTCTGGATTAAAGTCATAGTGGATTGGAAGTCCTCCACGGCATTTGGGGAGTTAAGAATGAAGACTAGCTGCAAGTCATCTGCATAATTATATGCAGTGACTTTGTGCTTTCTCAGGGCGAAAAGAAGGGGCCGCATGTACAAGTTAAACAATAGGGGAGATAACGAAGAGCCTTGGGGCACCCCGCAGAAAGACTTGATTCTGGCAGCGGAGAAAGAGCCTAGGCAGACAGACTGAGTACGTTCAGAAATGAACGATTTCAACCAGGCTAGGGCAGAGTCTCTAAGGCCCGCCTGTTCGACACGATTGACCAGGATAGAATAGTCAACCGTGTCGAATGCGGCGGACAAGTCGAGAAGTACCAGGGCTTGATGAAGGTTTTTATCAGCGTTGGACCTCAGGGTGTTCTGAACGGCCAATATTACTGCCTCAGTCGAGTGGCCCGGCCGAAATCCTGCTTGGTTGGGTTGGAGATAGTCTGATTCCTCCACGAAATTGGAGAGGCAGTTGGTGACATGCGCCTCTAGCATTTTGGATAGGAAGGGCAACAATGATACTTACCTCATGAATATTAAGGAAGTGGCTTGAAAACTGCGATCTGCTATAAATCGCAGCCATCACAGGAAGAGTGACGTACTGATGTCAGCAGACCACCAAGTCTGTGACCACTTTTAAATAAAGCAATTTTTTTAATGCAACCTGTTTTCCTTTAAAGTAAAACAGAATGTTTTTTAAAAAACTAACTAACATTTTTTAAGAGTAGGCAGTGGCCCCGCGACCACTGCCTACAAAAATGTTTTACAACATTCTCAAAGGGGAGAGGGCTCAATGAAGACCACTTCCTGTTTGCGAATAGCTAACCATTACATTTGTATGGTTGTAAAGTAGTAATGTTTTGCCGCCGGATTATGGTTGCAAAACAATACATACCATACTGAATCGGTACTTGCAAGGATGCCGCCCTAAACATTCTCCTTCTAAATACCTATTCGGTATGTATACCGACATTGCGATTCAGTAACAGGTTACCGAATTGCACTTTGGGTTTCTTACATACCAAAAAATGCCCCTTTGCTGTTGCAAATTGCACAATTCTGCGAATTAGACGTTTTGAGAACGCAAAAAGGCTTCGTAAATCTGGCCCTTACTCCTCAAGTGCGGTGAAATTCAAGTTGTAAAGTAGAAAGAAGTTTTTCTATACCAAAAAGAGACTGGTTGTGGTTTCATGCTGCACTGCTTGAACTATGATCATTGTACTGTTTATTCAGAGTTCTTGCTGTTCCATGATTGACACTGTATCCCCTTACCCCTCTGGAAATGTTGATAAAAAAAGGTTACAAAAAAAAAAAAGGAAATTAAGTCACAAGTATTCAGAAAAGAACCCTCAAAGGGATATATGTACTTCTAAATGGTTCAAATTTAGGTTTCAATGCACCTAGGAAATGTAACTGAACAATTAGGTTCAAAAGGCAGAACACTAGCCAGCGTAAATCCTTGTCTAACAAGTGAAGCACTGCTGTGGAGAACACATCTACCACAAGAATACATTTGATTTGAATAAAATATAGGTTTCAAAGTTGCACCTGTAATTACTAAGGAACCTGCAATTGTCTATTTTAAAGGAAGCATCCAGCATTTTCAACGTGGCTTCGATTGAGGTGTACTGGAATCGATCAGTGAGAATTAAGTGTTGAGGAGAAGGCCCACTTATCAAAGGTTTTTGCATGAGTTTAACTAACGTATGCCTTCAAATTCACGAGTACATCACACTAGCTGACAAGAACACGTTTGTAAATCGTCCCCATGGAATGTTAATACTACAACTTTCACTGTTAGGCGTCGAGTGGTGAAAAATAAGTTAACAAAATAATTAAGAATCAAATTCCCAAGTCTGAATAACACAGCTAGCCATGCTTAAGTACGGCAATCCAACTGGCACACAAATCAGAACCTTATTATTGGCATGCTAATGTTCCACAACCACTGGTAACTCTTCTACTTTCCTAATGCATCAGGCATTTTTTCATTGCACTTTGCTACCTTGTCAAAATGTCTTCCAGAGACCAGAACAGGGTTGTTTGATTGAGGAGCCTTGTTGTAAGACGGAGTGTATTTGTTGGCATTGTCATCTCTCCATGCAGGGCGGCGTCTTCTGCCGTGCACATCTCGGTATGTGCAAGCTTTACTGATGTCATCTGGTGCCAGCGTGCAGGCGGTGCGCCCGCACATTTTGCAAATCTTTACAAGCTAGTAAAAAGCTGAAAAAATGAATAAAATACTAAGTAACTACGTGAAATCTGTAATGTGTGTATTATTAATTCAAAACAGTACTGTTATGTTACAATATGTGTATGTGCACGCTGGTGTATGTCACAAAAAAACACAAGTCAATCTCCTTTATAATATGACTTTCCTGCCCAAAAAAATTCTACAATTATCTGTTCGAAGTATTGAAAAAGCTTGTTTTTCCCTTTTAGGGACTCCGTATACCAAACATGGGCTAATTTTATTCAACTTATCAGAATAGAATCTACTTTCCAATTCCACTACTAACCAATCACTAGTCGTCTGCATAAAGAGAATGATATCAGGTTCAACTAAAAGAAGCATTGGCAAAGCCAATAGGACTCACCTGTACGAGATCTATTGGCTTTGCTGATGTCTTTTATCTATGTTGTACAGCAGCGTGACTGCTTTTCATCCTGTGTAAAGGTTGGTCGCCTGGCACAGAGGGATGTAGAGAACATAGGCACAGAGTACTGTGATGTGGAGTGGAATGGAGTTGTGGCATAGAGTGGAGTGGCGTGGGGTTTCACAGAGTGAAGAGATGTGGATTGTAACGACATTGAGTGGCACAGAATGGAGAAGAGTGGTGGAGTGGAGTAGCACAGAGTGCCGTAGAGGCACATTGGAATGCCATTGCATCGAGTTAAGTGGCAGAGAGTGGAGTGGCATAGAGCGTAGTGGCGAAGAGCAACGTGCATAGACTAGAGAGTAGTGGTGTAAACTGGACTGAAGTAGAGTGGAATGGCGTGATGTAGAATGGAGTAGCAGAAAGTTGAGTGGGTTAGAGTAGTAGAGAAGTGGGTATAAGTAGCCTAAACAAGGAACCAAATTTAAAAGTCAACACATGGGTATGAGGCATAAAGTGGATGAATGGCTGAAAGGCCACAAAAATAGGCACGCAGCAACAAGCATCATGAAGGTGCAAATGTAGTGTAGTGTGCCATTTATATATTATAACTGCTTAATTCAACCCAGGTAAAATGTAATTTATTTTAGTTTTAAGAGTAGGCTAAAAGATGCAGGAGTAGATGAACAATGTCCAAAAATGCGTTTGAAAACTGAACGAATGGAGAAAGCAGCACGAGAACTGAAAACAGAGTACGAGTCCTGAAATGGGCACCTCAATCACAGCACGAACAACGGACTGACATTAACTCCATGGCTGCTAAGGCAATTCCCCTCCTGTGCTGGGAATTCGCTATTTATATTGTTTTATGACGAGCTGGGCTCGTCATCAGTGTATGAGGAGGCTACACCATGACGAGCCCAGCTCGTCATGAGTGTGGAAGGGGTTAATTAAGCTAAATCGACAGTAAACAGCTTTTACCACGCATGGGTAACAACGCATGCCATGACAGCGAGGTCATTACAACGACTGTGTTGTTATTTCACATACCGTTACAGCGCAAGTCCGAACAACGACTTGCGTTGAAGGGCAGAAGGTTTTGGATTTAAAATCCAACACGTTCCCTAGTGTCTGCAGACTGGAGATGGAATAGTAAATTATACTATTCCAAAATTCAGCGCCCCAAGAAAGATCACATATTTGGATCAACCTGCACTTGGTCCATGCTCCACAGAAAGAAAAGGAATAGTGCATGTCACGCACTGGACAATTAGGTGGCAGCAAAGAAGTGACAATGAATGCTTGTCATATAATTATTAGTGTGTTGTGTATTTATATTATAACGTGTAACAAACATTCTTGATATTAAGAAAATTCATGGATTTTCCAGTTAAAGGTAATAATTACTAAGTAATGAGTTTTATACAGAGCTAGCACCATCCCGTCTGGCTCTTTCACAGCATTGGAACGGCCAGCATTTCCTTTGGTTGGATCATCTGGCTGAGCATACCGAAGAGGGCAGGGTGCAAGTTGGAGGAGGACGCAGGTCCTCCCCACAATTTTAGAGAGGACTCCATTCCCTACCCGAGCTTAAAGGAGCCTGTGAGGTGTCACCTAGTATCCCAGCTCTGCAGCTGCCTGCATTTACAAACACCATGCAAGGGTAACTTAAGGTTGTAGCCTGACACGTTTTCTACCTGTTGTACCGGTATTTGAATGTCCTTGCTGGTACAAAAATGTTGCAAATCACTTCAGGCCATTTTTCCATTTTATCAGTGCATGCTTTAAACAGTAAATGTAAAGAAAAACACTTTAAAACGTGTTCTGCAGCTGCCTTAATGATGCAGGATCATAAAATGTGAGCAGATGGTCGGTATATTTCTCTTGCAAAGGTGGCAACCATGGATAACCTGGCCTCCCGGTGTTTTTAAACCTATGTAGCAGTCCTTTTATTTGTGAGAGCCGCGGGGGGGGGGGGGGGGTGTTATCTTAGAACAGTGATACTTAATACTTAAAGTACAGCCCCTCTTGACCTTTACATACGCCCCCCTGGTGAACAATAGCATGATCTGTTTACTTGCTGAGCACTAATAATCCTAAAAAAATGTTAAGCAAACAGGTAAGCATTTATTTGCAGGTTAAATGAATGAGCTACTGTGGTGTCCTGCATCACTTAACTTTGGTAGCCCTGAAATAAAAGGCGCGCCTGTTTACTGAACATTTTTTAGATCTCCTTAGACAATCCCTGACCCACCCAGGACCCCCTGCTGCTACAGTGCTGCCCTCGGTCACACCAAAGACCACACTTTGCAGCCCCTGGGCAAATGTTTACGAGTACCCATGTCTTAGAATGTCCTGTGAAATAACATGAACTTCACACCATTAACCCTTCTATCGCCTAAAGAACTGCAAATGTGCATTGTTTTGAAGCTTGACAAATTAAAAAAACACCTTAAAACAGAAATGCAAATGCACCGCTTGTTAAATTCTCTACAAATGGTTTAAAATGTAATCCAGAGTTCCACGTTTGCTTATAGTGTCCCTTTCAGCCAATTCCCTCAATTACCCACTGAAGAATGGACAACGTGTTTTATTTATAGAAAGTAAAACATCCCAAAACATGTTCTTGTCACATGTTTGCATAACTGTCTTAACGTGTTGCTTTTCTAAACACAGCTGTTCCACATTATAAGAAAGGAACATTATAAGGACATGACATTAATTATTGTGGTGTCACTTCTTGTAATTTAGTTGTGATTTATGTAATTGATACACCTCGCACATACACACTATTTTTCATAGGACTTGTGCCCTTGTAGAGAGAATAGTCTACAGCAGTAACACGAATTTGTGAATTACAGAACATGAGAAATCTGAAGAGCTAGCAGCGGACTCCCAAACCATAGCACTGAAAAACGATTTTTTGTACAAGACATCTATCCCGGTTAATGTGAAAGTCGCTCACCATAATGTGGTCAAAGAAATGAGTTCTGTGGCATACGCTTCAATGACTCCAGACCAGAAGTATAAATAGGTCTCAGGAGATAGTTCGGTGAACCTCCTATTTGCATAAAGTAATCCCAAGAGATACCACACGACCAAACTGAACTACTGGTTAGAGTTTAACAGACCTGCAACCCAACCAACACACTTTGCACTCATAAAATGTGTGGCCACTCACCCATAAGGAATAGGTACTAAAAGAAAGAACTAAATAAATCCCTATGACTCCTACACCTCCTTTACACAGACCTCTAAGGCTATAAGCAGTGATTGTGCGTCATCACTTCTTATTTAATTTCGAACTGGCTGAGCATTTGATCTCCTTATAGCCACAATTTAAAGTAGAAATAAGACTGTTCATTTGCACTTGACAACTAACTGCCTTGGCACTGAAGCAAACAGCAACTTTATTAAATCCCTATTTTAAGGAGCACTGCGGTCTTATTTGTTGGAGCCAAGACGCATGACCACATTTCATTAGAGACCCCCTGGGACAGCAACCTATCTTATCAAAGAACCTCATGCTGCAATCAACCCCATTAGAGACACCAAGCGCTGAGAAAGCATTCCTTCATTAAGTCCTCATTGATGCAAACCATCATCCCCCATAATTTAAGGTGGGCGGCTCCGCTCCCTTTAGCCATAGGTGGCTCGAAGGTCAATTTAATTGCACTTTTAAAGACTCCTTTCTGCGCACCACTGCCACTTTTTTTCTTAATGAAAACTGTACTCAGTTTACATGCAACTGCATTGTGGCCTCGTGGGGGGGGGGGGGGGGGGGGGGGGGTTCTTAAACCCCCAGGAAACAAGCTCCTTATGAGTACGAATGGTCAAGGGGGGAACATACTTTACAACGCAACTTTTGCCACGCAGTGCCTTTACGACGCAACTTTTACAACGCAAACCATTACAACGCATTGCGCTGGGGGGGCACTCTAGGATAGGGAATAGGTTTAATGTACTATCCAACACCTTCCCTACTATCCACGGGGACTGGAGTTGAAATAGTAAATTAAACTATTCACTATCCAGCGCCCCAAAGCACTATGTGTTGTACAGGCATGCGTTGTAAAAACCACGTTGTAAAGGCATGCGTGGTAAAAGCATGCGTTGTAATGTCATACATCCGGTCAAGGACGGGGTTATGTTTTGAAGCTCGTTGAATGAGGCAGGAAATGCCCAACTTTAACCATTGTGCCCTTTGGTGATATTACAACGAATGAACGTGGAGCTCATGTGAATTGATGCTGGTTACAAACATCAGCAGGAAACAAAAATAGTCACACCAAACAGTTGAACACATTTTATTTATAAAAGGAAAACTTTTTTTTTTTTTTTACATCTACTAAGTCTTAGCCTTTGTGGGAATATATGGCCACTACGCTTTTGTGTGTAAAATTGTTTACAAAAAGTAAATTCCTTTGACGTTTCGCTTATGGAGTCAGGAGGCAACTTTGTTCCTTTATATAGGATTTCATAATAAGCATGATTACATTTAAGCCATGTACTTTTACTGCTTTCGATTCAGACACAAGTAGATATAGGTGAAGGTGTGGTTTAGATATGAACACCCTGTACACTTAGCAGCCTAGTTTTGCACGCATGAGTAGATACCCCCGTCTAGCTTTCTTTCTTTCAATATAGGAAACTGTAGAGAAAACACCTGGGGCAGATTTACAAGCCTCAAGCAACACTTTTATGCTGCAGTTGCGACACTTTTGCCGTTGTTGCGTCATTGCACCAGGTATCATGTATGCAGGGTGGGCGTTCCGACAAAAGAAAGCCTTGTAAAAGGGACACAGTGAAATCTACAAGATTTCACTGCGTCACTTCTACAACACCACAGCGTCTAACAGGCGTAAGGAGTGATGCAGCACAATAGGTATAGGCATTCCTAGAGTTGTGACGTGCTTGCGACAATTCCAGCAATGCGTTACCTTTACACCAACAGATACGTCACGCATCTGTCAATCCTGGCGCCACATTGTAAATGGAACGCATCCATGGTGGTGCAAGGTTTTTTTAGCATGACGAAATTAAACAGACGCACCTCTGCTAAAATGCAGAGATGCATCAGTTTCTTGTAAATCTGCCCCCTGGAGTGGAGCAACTCGTCAAGCGTGGACCTGGCACTTTGATCATGGAGGTAGATATGGTTACTAGTTGAAAGACAGCTGTTTAGCAGAGACACAGAATTCCTCTACCTGTTTCGACGGGGAGATAGAGCCTTAGCGCAAACTCCAGCCGCATAAAACTACACTGCCCAGAATGCACCTGTGCGGGCTAGGATAATGAAAGTCGGAGCCATTTGTCTCCAAGGACTTTCCTTTGTGCACTCACTGCTTGCTCCTCCAGGGATACCGCGGCCTGGGGGGGGGGGGGGGGGGGGGGGGGGGGGGGTAGTAGTAGTAGCCGCCCTCTCCACCACCCTTCCCAAAGTCCCAAAGAGTGCGCACTTTCCCAAGATCTGCACGTTCGGGAGATGGAACAAACTGGCAACCATAGCCGGCCTCCTCCTCGTCTACGGAGGCTGCTGCCCCCACGGGCAGCGGACCTCGGGCTCACGTGTACCGTTCCCGCCGGGCCCTCCCCAGACCCTGGAGAGGAGGTACCTCAGGTGAGGGAGGGCAGCTGAAGCGTGCGGTTTCTCACCCAGGGACAGAGCTGCCCTTCCCGCGGGAGGGACTGGGGACTCACATCTTTCCCTCCCTCAGAAGTGACCGGAAAAGGCGCCCCGAAACCGTTCGCACAGCGGGCGAAGCGCATTAACGCCCACAGTTGTAACGCTCGTACTTACGTCACAGCCGCCCTTCTCCCGCCACAGGAGACGGACTCTGGTTAGAGGAAAAACCCCGAGCAGCGACGCGCTACCACGTGACCAGCAGGGGAGAGGACGTCATGCGTCTGTGAGTCACGCATGGTTTACAATAAACTCCAAAAGTTCTGGGACTCAGAAGAAGATGCCTGACTGCCAGGGCAACCTATACCTTGTGGAATGCAGAAACTATTTTATTTATTTAATGATTTATTTAATGCATTTTTATAAAACGCGAACTTTACCCGAAGGTGTCAGAGCACAATAATATCCTTTATTTATTACTGGTTTATTTCTTTCAGTAGTCCGTGTAAAATTATTTCTCTGATTGAAAGACAGTTACAGAACCAAGCTCACGCGAGCATCTAGTTGTTCCAATAAAGCTGAATTATACTGTGAGTGGTTCACCTAGGAATGGCTGTCAACAACACAAATATTGTCAGCTGTGGTATGAGTTCGAGTTCTTGAGTACTCATGCTCTGGTGGCACTATCTTTTTGTGTGCGGGACTCTAGGGTTATCATGCATGATTATTATTGCAGACCCTTTACAAATAATTCAATACATTTTAATAAATTGTTTAATCATCCAATATTTTAGTGACTAACTAAATTGGCCTCGCATAACCCTGAATAATACATCGCATAAAGGCAAGTTCGTGATGCTCTTCTCAAATTGCTTATGCTTTATAGATATTCTAAACGTGAGAGAGGAGACAAATCATTTCCTGTTTCTCGTCTGTGCGCTTGCATTCTTCTCTATTTGTACATCCTCTTCACTATTGCAGTGTCGTGTGATCACGTGCACTCTTGTGGTTCTCGGCAAACTCCTTACAAAGTTACATAATCACTTGGGAGGTATCTGGGTGTGGTTAATAAAGCTTATGACGTAGTGCGTTCAGTTAACGGTTGCACACTAAAGAATAAAGATGTGTTTTACACAGCTCTGTGTGTGGCGTGCTCATTTGTGTGCCACAGAGCTGGGTAGGACGCAACAACTGGCAATGAGTAGGGGATAAGTGCCCTGAAGAAACAAGACTGCTCTCGCTGAGAGTTTGCCAAGTTCCAGCAAACTCCTTGTGCTTGCCACAGGCGCCTCAAGAAGCAGTCTATGGTTGGCGTATGGGGAGTCAAACCTCCTCTCTAGCTCGAACAAGGCTCTTGAAGAAGGTCAAGGAGCAGCACAGTCAGAAAGCCTATCAGAAGCCTACTGGTAAGACCAAAAGAAGAGGTACTGCAGCAGGCTGGTGCAAGAAAGCGCTAAAGGTAGTGGTAACCAGGTGCGAAAGTACAAACGTACTTACCGGCACAAGCAAGGGAAGTGCAACACAACCTTGAATAGGCGTGACGATGAAGCCCGGTTGTGCCGCTGGAGTATGCAAAGCGGCAAGTGGCATCCAGTATGAATGAATGAATGAATGAATGAATGAATAACTTTATTGTGTGATTGCTTAAAACCATTACATTAAAACCAAAGTATAAAATTATAAAAGTTAAAACCAAAGGTGTTTCTGCAGGCAAGTTGTCAAAGTTCAGAAGGACACACTCAGTCCGTGATCGGGGCGGGCCACCCGATGCCCCACAACAAAGTCTCTATTCCTGCGTGGCCTTGGCGGCCATCAACTCGAACCGAGTCTGTTGTATGAATTTTCCAAATGAGGCCATCTGTTTTGGTATGCTCAAGGTGAATAGTTGATGGGTTGCTTCCTTAGCTGTGCGTGACCCGGCGTCCCTTAGAATGGGCCTGAGGTAGAGGGTGCGGGGTACACGTAGGGCAGGGCAGCAGAATAGTAGGTGGGCCAATGATTCACGTTTATAATTACAGAGCCTGAATTCCCGAGGCCCCGTGCCTGCTGTTGCCGGATGATATAGTTCTTTGAGCGGCAGTGGGTGCAGTCTGTAGGCGAGAATCTTGTGAAGTGCTGAAAGGCCCACGGCCTGCGTGAGATGGTTTCGGGGGTTATGCGCGGTGTGCGGCAGGCATAGGGACTCGCAAAAAGCTCTTTTCGTGAGGGACTCCAGGTCCAGGTCCAGGGAGCATGCACGCATTTGCTTTTTTGTCACGTGTTTGATGGTCGTGTAATTGACCAGATCTGGGTCCCACGACTCAATCGCCAGATTCAGTTGCGTTTTGGCTGTTTCAAGGATGGCTGACCAGGGGTTCCCTGGTTCAATAAAGATGTATTTCAAGACGGCCTTCAGTGTGTTGTCGCGTGCCGCTGTTGTGAGGTAGTAATATTTACTTAGGGCCGCCATCTCTTCCAGCGTTTGTTGGTTAAGGGCGAATTCCAGGCGAATTAGGGTGTTTCTTGTGCATTTCGGTAGATGGGACAGTCTCTTGTATACCCGCAGTGGATTTTTTCCATCTCCTTATTCAGTTTGCCTGGATACGCCTGTTGTGCGTAGTTTAGGGCCGGGATTAATTTGGCCTTGAGGACTCTTTGGATGGCAATTGCTGATGGGCTGTGTAGGGAGGCTTGTAGTTTACATAGGGCAAAGGTGATGGACTTCCCTTTACCCTGGATTTTCTTTAAATGTGAGCCGCACAGTCCTGATTCATGGAAGGAGACCCCTAGGTACACGTATTTCTGGGTGCTGTCCAAAGTCAGGTGGCCGAGGCTCCATTTTGCTTTTTTTTTTTTGGGATAGTACCCGAAGATGACTATTTTTGACTTTGTCGGATTTGCTACCAGTCTGTTTTTGTTGTTATACATTGCCAAAGCGGTGAGTGCCTTTTGAAGTCCTATTTTTGTGTGATCAAGGATTACGAGATCATCCGCGTACTGCATGTAATGTATTTTGATTGCCCCGATCTTTGGAGTTGCTAAGGCGGCCCCAGTCAAGGCCATCTCCATGTCTGCTGTATATAAATTGAACAGCAGGGGCGCCAGCACGCACCCTTGTTTTAAGCCACGGTTCGTGTCTATCTTGTCGGTTGCAGATTCATTAGAGAGTTTGATTCTTACCCAGGTGTTTTGATAGAGGGATTGTATCGCTCTTAGCAAAGAGGGGTCGATGTTCCAATGGACCAACTTTCTCCATAAGATGGTGCGGTCTACTCCGTCGAACGCAGCTGAGTAATCGATGAAGCAGGCGAATAATGGGAGGCTTTTGCGTAGCCGTGCTCGATTGACTAGGTAAGAGAGTGCTGTGATGTTATTTACAGTCGAGGAACCTGGTCTGAAGCCGGTTTGACAGAATGGCAGAAGATTTTCTTCACTTGCCCAGTCTGTGAGGTCCTTCAAGATGGCACTTGCGTAGGCTTTGCCCTCGATGTCCAACAGGGCGATCATGCGGTAGTTTGTTGGATCCGATTTGGTCCCTTTCTTATGAATTGGGTGCAGGAGTGAGCCTCGCCATGAGTCGGGCACGGCCCCCGATAGCCAGCAGTCAGAAAACAAGTAGGTCAAATTTTCGGACCAAAATTCAATATTTGATTTGAACAAGTGGCCTGGGAGGCCGTTAGGGCCCGGTGCTCCGTTTGCTCTGATTTTTTTTTAATATTTTGGAGACTAGAGATTTTCCGGGGGGGGGGGGGGGGGGGGGGGGGCATTAGGTCGGTGATTGTGACTGGATTCACTTTTGGTGGAGGCGTGTTGTGTGGCTGGGTGGTTGGTCCTTCTTCGTAGTAGAGCGCTTTTACGTGAGAGACCCAGACCGATGCCTCAAGGGAGTTTTCTCTGTGGTTTGTGCCTCGACCAAGATGGCTTATGTAGCTCCAGAACTCTTGTGATTTACCAGGGCTCAACAGTTCGAAGATTTTCAGCCACTGTGCCTCGCAGTGATTATGCTTTGCAGCCCACACTTTTTTGGAGTGGCTCTTTGCGGCCTCCTGCAGTTGAATTTTGTTTTCGGTTGTGCGGTTTTTGCTGTGGGCTTTTCGTTTTTTGTTTAAATCCTTAGCACTTGTTTTAATTTCTACGTTGAATCCGAAGGCCGTCGGAGGGTGCCAGTGAATTGCCCTAGGTTTGTCCCCGCATCCCCGGAGTTCTGCCGCTAGGGTCAGGGTGGTTCCTTCCCATGTTGCTATTGCCTCCTGGTTGTATTTGCGCGGGGGCCAGCCTGCCCACGTGTTTGCCCAGTTGTTAAAAGTTGCGGTGGCTACCTGTCCCCATTTGATTCTTCTAGGCAGCTTTATTAATTCTTGGCCGTCCGATGCCCCGATGCATGCAGGATTGTAGCGTAATTTTACTGATAGGTTCATAGTGATTGTTAGAGCTGCGTGGTCGCTGTCGTTGCGATGGTGAACCGTGAAGTTTGTCATTTTGTCATGCAATTTGTCGCTTAAGATGATATAATCGATCGTCGTTTTATTGTTGTACGTGTGACCAATCAAAGCTCCCGGGGTGTTCTTTAAGAGCAGTGTGTTGGCCATCGCCAGTTTGTGGGATTTTAAAAGATCATTCAATGCTTTAGTCGCCCCATGCTGTTGGTTTTGCTCGGTAGAGGCCCCTATGTTGTGGATGTTGAAGTCGCCGAGTATAATGCTATCTAATGATGGATGGCATAGCAGTAAAGTTTCGAGATGGTTTGCAAGTGAAAGCGAGTTAGATGTGTTCTCCTGTGAGTTATGGTAGATATTGATTAGTAGTATGGGGGCAATGCCATTAGTGGAGTGCGGGAATTTCAGGATGCCCGCCTGAAGGGTGTCTGGTTGATTATGGAGTTCCATGAATTCGGTATTCAGTGAGTGTTTTATATAGATGCAAGTCCCCCCTGAAGGTCTTCCGAATATATTGGTCTTTTTTGCTGCTTTGCTATATTCTGCGTATCCTCTTAACGACAGCGGTTGGATCATCCAAGTTTCCTGTGTGCATATAATATCTGCTTCCTCCAAGAATTTCACCGCAACTGGGTTTAGTAGCAGCTTTTTGAGTCCTGAGACGTTCCACGTCAGTATTTTTAAACTCTCGGTAGTTTTCTTTTTTTTTAAAGTTTTTACTCGCTCACTGGCAGTGTGTTGAAGAGTTCCGTCTGAATTTGCGGGGCAAAGTGTATTAGGTGCTGGAATTTAGTGCTGATGACAGCCAGGACCAGTCGTTGCTTTCGTGACCCCTAGTTATACACAGTCGTTTCCCTTGACTGGGGTTGGTTGTGATCTTGACTGGGGTTCCATTGATTGAGCTGTTGTTTGTGCTGCCTTTGCACCCCTGAAGGACGGACGCGACTTTTGGCCGGTGGGTAGAAGGAGCGTTTATGCGTGTAAAGTCAGCCACTCCCTGTGCCTGGTTGTCCGGCTTAAAGTGTGGATTAAAGGTTTTTAAGATTGAAGGGTATTTTTGTACCGGCTTTGCCTTTATCTTTATGCCCCAGCTTTCCAGTAGGGAATGTTGGTTCCTCAGTGCCTCCGCCTGGTCTGGGCTGTTGAAGGTTAGTTCAGTAGTTTCGTTTTTTTCCTCCGCATCCGGGGGCAGGAAGGAGATGGTTTCGATGTCTGTGGTATTTATACCTTCCAGTCCCGGGATGTTTGCGCAGAGTGTTAAAAGGTTACTTCGGTTGAGGATGTCCCATTTTCCTTGCGAGGTGTATTCAGGGTATAACAGTATTTTCCGGTCCTTAGCATTTGCTTGACTTGAGCTGGCCTCGTTGAGCCAAATTTTTCCCTGGGTCTCGATTGGAGATGGCATTGTCGGACCGGGCTGGTAAGAGTTTGTCTGCTGGTTTGGCTCTGTTGAAAGTTGAGGTGCCTCCTTGGGCGTTATGCTGGGTGGGTGGTTCTTATTCCGTGGCCTGTAGACGGCATGCTCCAGTTTGAGGGATGTTGACCCTAGGGGGGCGCTCTGGAAGTCTCCAATGGTGTCGTTGGTGGTTTTTGAGTTGTCTGAGTCAAATGCTCCGCTCGTTGGAAACTTGGTTTGCGCTGGGTTCTGGAAGTTGGATTGGCTGGGCTCCTGCTTGTGTTGCGTGGCTTCGTCGTGGCGGTTTAGCTGTGATTCATGCGCTTGTTTTTGTGTTATTGGCGCTGTGACTGGTTGAGGGGCCGCTGGGAGAGGTAGTAAACTTGGTTCCTTAGCTGAGATGAGTGTGTATAAGTTTCCAGTAGATGGACCGATAACTTCTGCGGTATGTTTTGGGTCTGCCAGGTTAGGTGTTTCATCTGTGAAGATGTTATCGGGAGGCTGCTTATTGGGTCGTAACCAATTGTGAATAACGCGGGTGGCATATGCGTTATTTTTCTTCTCCTTGTTGAGTTTTCTCAGTTTTTTCTTGTTTTTCTTTGACAGGTTTTGTGACCCAGGACTAGGTGGCTTAAGAGTTTGTTGCGGGGCGTGGCTTTCGGCCTTGGTGAAGGTGATTCTTGTTCCACCAGCATTTGGCGAAGCCAGTTGAGCATGCTTTCTGAGCTGCTTGGGCAAGGATATGCTGGGCTATTGTCTATGGAGTGTGCCCGGGCGAGACCCTGTGTGATTAGAGGCATGCTCTTCTGGCAGTTTTTTTTGTTTACCTCGCCCTTGAGGTCCTCTATCAGGGTGGTCATGATATTTGGAAGTTTTTCAAGGCTGTGCAGAATCGGGCTGCAGCTGCATGGCTCTGGCTTGAGTTGTGTGCTGTCCTGTGCTCTGCGTATCAGGGTATTCAAGTTGTCCAATTTTGAGTCTATCCCAGATATCAAGTTTGCCACTATTTGTAGGATGTTAATCTGCACATCAAGCTTGTCCGCGTGCATTATCGCTGCTCCTGTCATTGAGACGAGGGCTTCACTAATAAGTGATAAGCTTGTGTTTGCGGGGCCGCTTTCAGAGGGCGAAGCCAGGGACATTTTGTCGTGTTCCGGGTGGTCTGGTACTGGTATGTTCAATGGGTGGAATAGGGTCCTGTCGAATGATTGTCGGGTTGCACCTTCCTTTGTCGCGGGGGGGGTGCGGAGGTCAAATCTGTATGCATCGCTGTGGTGGGGGAAATTGTGCCTCCTTTCTTGTCGAAGTGAGTACTGTCGGAAGTGTTGTGCATATTTGTTTTGGTTGAAGAAGGGCTGCTCCACGGTCGGTCCTCTGGCGGGGGAGGAGTCTGGGCCGTGATGTTTGGGTGGGTGGGCCCAAGTGCCACCATGTCCGGGGTCTTAGATTTGGGGGGTATTCCGTGCGGGGGGGTAAGTATTGTTGTTGAGAGGGGGATCCTGTTGGCTCGGGGACTTATTTGTGTAGGGCTCGGCCCTTCCTCCTTTGCTTTTGTAGTAGGTAAACTGGCCAGAGACCTGGGGCAGGCGGAGGGAGAGGACGGTTTAGGGTTCAAAAAACTTCTTATGTCTCTAATCCCAGCGGAGCAATTTGAGCGTTCTTTGGTGGAGAGCCTGGCCTTGTGCACGTTCAGCTTCGGGGGGCTATAGGGCTTCCCCGTGTAGTCAGTCGAGGGATGGGCTGGGGAGGAAGGGGCCAGCGGTTCCACGTTGAAATCAATGTGAGGTACCGGAAAAGTTGGCGTTGCTCCTGTCACTCCTGCTGCACCTGAGTGATCCCCATCCCAGGGCCCTGGGCCTTGATAAGATCCCCCTAGTTCTAATACTGGGGGGTAAAATAACTTCGCCTTCCGTCTCTTGGCGGAGCTATGTGGTCGGGGCCTCTCCTGGGGTTGGATTAGAGTGGAGTTTCTGGTCCTCATTTTAGGGTTGGTTTTGAGTGACTTGCCGGCTCCTAGGCTGCTGCTACTCGGTTGAGCCCAGGTAGTGGATGGAGTCTGTGGGAGACTCCTAGAGTTTCCAGCTGGGTTGAAAAGTGCCCTGGGCTCCCTGCGGCTGTTGCTACGAGTCCAGGGCTTGTGCTGGGGGAGAGATGCAAGTTGCAAGTTGCAGGTTGTATTTTTGAGTTTTGGTGCTTAGGGCACTAGTTCTGTCTCTGGCACTGGCCTGCCGCTTGGTGGCGCTGAGTGCTGGATGCTGCATTCCTGTCACGCTCTTAACCCCAGTTAGAGCGGGGAGCGCTAGACCCCTGACCCACTGGTCGCCTGGCCTCCTGGCCCACTGAGGGATCTCACTGGCACTGCGGCAGGTGACAGGCGCTTTGGCAGGTAGCTGTGGCAGGTAGCTGTGGCAGGCGTTCGGTCGAGCAGGGGGGGAGCAGGGGGTGAAGCAATGTTCTGCAGGAGTTTGCCTTCCTGCCGTTTGCTTCTCGCTCTCCGCCTTCTGTGACGCTTTTCTGAGGTACCTCCGGTAACTGTGAGTGAAGGTGAGGGCTGCCCGCCAAGTTACTCCAAGTTACTCCAGCCGAGCAGTTGGCTGCTCGGCTGCATGACAGGTGAGGCCGCGGTGGGCAGTTAGCGGTGGCGGTTGCGGCGGGGAAGGGTGTTGCTATGTGCTTACCGCAATCCCACGCTCTTCACCGCTGCTTCCTTTCTCCTTTCCTCCTTTGCCGCCACGTTGTGGCCGCGTTAAGACTGCAGGCTGTGGCTGCGGCCGCGGCGGCTCCGGTCTCCTGCTCCGGCACCGGCACCGGTCTCCTGTCTCCTGGTTCTTTTTCTGTCGCGATGGCGGCGGCCTTGCTGCACACCAATTGCTGCAGCTCTCAGACTGTCCGCTGCTGTCCGCTGCTCACTGCTGCCCTCTCGTGGCTCTCTAGATATTTTAGAATATTCCCGCCAACTTCCTTCCTTCCTTTCACCACTTGCACCAGTACACCGAAAGGCCGTCAGCATGGCCGCCACTTGGACTTTTGGGGCACTGGGCGAACGGGAAAATGTGAGGCCCCTCTAATTTGCATGTGACAACACAAGAAGTGACGTGACATAAAGTGAAATGGCAGGACTATTAATCATCTTTGACATCAGTGAAGTGGCCTAGTCCTTTCATTTAGATCCTAAACTCTTGCATTTATGAATGGAAATTAAAAATGGAAGTTACAGAATGCAAGGAAATAACAGCAAGATTAACTACTTACATGTGGTATTGTGGTAAATTTAAATGACCTATACTTAATTTATGCGGTAAAGTTCAATAAGAATAACTCAGTCAAAAAGAAGAGGCAAAATCCGTGATATTTGAGGTTTCTCAAAAGGGGTTTTATTCCTTAAAAAGGAATTGGTATTGGTTCGAACCAAGGTGGCATACCATTCCGTCACCACGTAGGTTCGGGAAGGGACTGACAGACAATACTTTATTGACAGTTAATAGTATATATAGTCAATGCATTACAGTAAAGGCAGATGCAGAAGGCGTAACAGCTGAGAAGAGAGATAAGAATACACATACGTGATGAAAAGGCGTTACAATAGGCGTGCATGAAGGCGTGTACTAGAAACGTCATTAAGAAGATGTCACAAGTGGGTGGATCCATAAGAGAATCCTGCAGTGTCAGCAGAAATACATGGCAGAGATGCGCGCGCAGGCAACATGACGTGTGATTGACGTGTAACTGGAGGGTGAAGGGGACTTTACATTTAGCCCTACATGAGGAGACAGAAGTCTGGGATGTCAGATCAACCTAATCCTAAATCGTATCTAATATCTTGTGTTTAAGGAACTATATTATCTGGAAGGAAAGGTCTCTCGGGCAGAGGCTATTCTATACTAACTGTGAGTGCGTGTATAAGCGTCTACGTGTCTGCATGAGATGCGAGGGGGCATGGGCCTATCATGGTAACAGGAGCTATGAATTACTTGCACGGAGACAGTGAGGCCGGGCCCTTTGCTCTGCAGCTGGAAGGATGTTTACTTGAACTACTAGACAGGAATGTATTTTTCGAGGAGCGGAGCAGATAACTTGAAGGTTGAATACAGTCTTGGCAGGCAACAGGCCGAGCCAAGCACCGCTAGCCGCGCAGGGAGTGAGACAAAGGTCACGGGTACAGATGCAGGCCCAGGCTGAAGCATTCAGAGTCATAAGGCAGGAAAAGGCTCGATGGCAGAATTCAGGGCCTACTTCGCTAGAGCTGAAAAACGTGTAAAGTACACCACATACAGACGTTGGCAAGGCATACTTAGGAACGGAATATTCGACCCATTCATGGTGGATCTGAAAGAGGACATGTTAACGTTGGACGCAAATGTATTTGCGTCTTCATAGCTGGAAGTGGAGGGAACATACATGTACTTGTAGCACGTACACGGAGTCGTTGGGGTCTAAGATAGGGGACACAATTGATCATAAAATTCATATTTCCTCATTCCCTCCTTGTCCCCTACGGACCCTTCATGATATATCGATCCTCATGAATCGATCAATCTGTTCACGTAACATCATTTGCTCTTCTTTCTTCTTATGGCGTTTTGAATGGGAACTTGAATGTGGAATACATGATGTGGCACACAGGCCGCAAATCGCTGGCCCACATTGCAGACATAGGCAGCAACTGAATACTACGAGAAGGGCAATGCCTAGGAAGGATAGGACCTTCCATCCCCAGGCGGTCAACGTTGTCCAGAACCAACCGGACCAAGTCCAGGTGCCTGGATTCTGGTGTATCAAACTTGCAATCTTATGAAGACGGGTAATGGCTTTATATACTGATGGCGCGTTTCTGGAATGAAAACACAGCAGCTTGACCCGATGACCTTACAGGCTCCGCCCCTATCGGCCAGGATGACGTCAAGGACGAGACGATTTTGAAGAACAACAACCCGCATAGCAGACTGCTCCTCTGTTAAGTTGCCTAGGGCGGAAGTAGTTTCATTCACTACTGCTTCGAGGGTTCTAGTTAATTTGCGTATCAGTTTACTATTAAAGACAGCACCTAAGTAGGGAAAGAAACCTTTATTGAAGTCTGTGTATTGCTCCCATGCCGTTTCAGTGTAATCGACAATCGGGAGATCTCTTCGGAGTCTATAGTTTACTAGATTAGTGTTTCTATGATAATCAGGAGGGACTAGGAAAACAGGTGGCAGAAGGAATGCAATGTAACAGGTACCATCCCAATCTAGAGGTAAGCGTATATATGCGGTATGACCACAAATGAAGTAGGAATGACGAGTAGCTCTGAATGTAGACTTGCCTTGATCACTGAATTCGACCACAGTAGAACATTTACTATGACCTAAGTGTACTGAACCATTCTTTCTGACACATAATTCACCTGTGACTGGTAATACTGACATAGCAGGCAAAACTGGTGCAGCTTCGGATTCAACATTCAAAATCATGAGGTTAATGGTAAAGTTACCTAATCCATATACTTCATTTTCGAGATCGGTTCCTGTCCTTGTGGGAAGTCCCTCCTTGTTAGGGTAGCAGGCTTTAAGCAATACTAAGTTCAGGTTTCCCCAAACCCAATTTCCTTCATAAACTATAGTATCAGAATCTAAAGAATCAATCAGTCTAAACCATGCACCACATGAACCATTGTGTGTGAACGGGTACGGAAAAAGGGGCAGAACTCCCTTGTATTTCTGGTAGGGAGGGAGTCGGCCACATATCCAACAATTTGTAGCGTTGTTGGTCAGATGGGAGTGATGTAACATACTAATGAATGTGTTGTTGCGCAGCGCAAGTCTGTAAGACAATTCATACGGAGGTAATTTGCTAAAGGAATGTTCAGCAGTAACGTTGAAAGCAGAATGTGCACGCTTGAAAATAGGGTAATATATATGCAATAATATACTGGTAGCAATAATCAGCAGACTCAGAAAAAACATAATCAATAATGTCACTATACAGTGACTACGAAGTGATTTACAATATGCACGTTTCTTGAGCTGTATCTGTCTATCTCTCTCTCTATTTCGGTCTAGGGGATACATGTCAGAGACTAATTTAACCGATTCACCTAGGGGAGGACTTAAACAATTAAACTGTCTGACTTGCTAGACCGTAGTTTCAGTCTATATTCCTCGGAGGCGGTTTTCTCAACCAGGGGGAGTTTTGAGTCAGTCTGTGGAGGAGGGCAGGGCTTAGAGTCCAAGTCCGAAGGGAGTCCGTGAAACTTCTTAACGTGGCTTGAGTGCAGCCACCCTTTTCTGCCCTCAACCTTCACGGCGGTCCTCGTCGTCAGAAGAACCAATTTCGGAGTTTGCCAGCGGGGCTCCAGCGGACTTCTTCGATCAAAATTGCGAACAAAAACAAAATCCCCGGGAACCACTTCATGGGGCTTCACCTCGGTGTTGTCGGGAAAGGCTGCAGCTACCTGTGAACGACAAGATTGTAGTGCAGACATCAAGGAAGCAAGGTAATCTGTCAGCATAATACAGTCAACATCTGTGATTTTACGCGGTACAGGCGTCCCCCACATATTTGGTGGCCTACCAAAGACCACCTCATATGGGGATAGCCCGGTTCGAGAATGCGCTACCATCCTCATATAAAAAAGGGCAACTGGCAAAGCTACTATCCAGTCAACGACTTTCTCTCTGCAGATTTTAGAAAGTCGGATTTTCAGAGTCTGATTGTGACGCTCCACGAGACCTGCTGCCTCGGGATGCCGGACACAGTGGAATTTCCACTGGTAGCCTAACAGGAGTGTAATGTGTTTCACAAGCTCGGATGAGAATGGCTGACCGTTATCTGAGTACACGATACGGGGCAAACCATACCGTGGGAAGAATTCACGAACCAGCTGCTTGGCAGTGGTCGGAGCAGTGTAATCTGGGACTGGATATGCTTCTGTCCATCGGGAAAGTGCACATACGACTACGAGGACATATTTGAATCCTCAACAACGTTCCATCTGGATATAATCCATCTGGAGGACTTCAAAAGGGTGATCGGGAGGCTGAAATCCACCTTGCTCTACGGGAATGCTTTTACCTGGATTGAACTGACAACAAATCATGCAAGTACGCACTTTCTGTTTGGCTGCTGCTCGTAAGTTTTTATTGAACCATATGTGTTGAATACTGTCTAGCATGGCTTTTTCTCCTAGGTGTGCTGGACTATGTATCGTGTTAATAATGACTTGAACCATAGAGTCGGGGAGAAACCATGTAGATTTTCCCTTCGTCATCCATCCCTGATCTGTTTGGATCCCTCCTAATTCAGTCCATTTCTTGATTTCATCTGGTGTAGCATGTGTCTGTATGTCAATTACATCATGTGCGGGATCCCTGACTGTCATGCAATGTGTCGATGTCGGAACTATTGTCTTTGTCACGTCAGTTACATGAGTTTGATTCTGAGCAGTTTGCTTAGCTGTTCGATCTGCCAGGTCGTTACCCTGGGAAATGATATCGGTGACTTTTGTATGTGCTTTACACTTCATGATAGATATTGCAGTAGGCAGATGTATTGCATCTAACAGGGCTTGAATGAGGGGACCGTGTTGAATGTTGGCACCGTGAGAAGTTAAGTAACCTCTCTCTCGCCAGAGGACTCCGAAGTCGTGAACGACTCCAAATGCATAACGTGAATCTGTGTATATGTTAACTTTCTTATTTTTGGCTTGAATACAGGCTTGTGTCAGAGCGATGAGCTCTGCTGCTTGAGCTGACAGGGTGTCAATACAATTGGTTTCAATAACTTCAGTGTCTGTCGTGACTGCGTAGGCGGCCACTAATTCACCTGTACCTGTTCTCATACATGAACCATCCACATAAAGTGTCAGGTCTGGATCTGGTAATGGAACGTCTGTCAAGTCTTGTCTGGGTTTCGTCGTAATAGTAATGACTTCAATACAATCATGTGCCAATGGGTCTACGCCACTTAATGGCAAAAGTGTGGCAGGATTTAATGTACTACAGCGTCTGATTTCTATGTGTGGCTGAAACAATGTCAATTCATAACCTGTCAGTCTTGCTATAGTCAAGTGTTGGGTCTGTGTACGGTTTAAAAGAACTTCCACGGAATGTGGAACTTGCACTGTCAATTGGTGTCCTAACACTATGGAATCGCTTTGTCTGATTGCTAAAGCTGTCGCTGCAACTGATTTCAAGCACGCAGGCAGAGCCTGGGCTACTGGATCCAATGTGCTAGAAAAGTAAGCACACGGTTTGTGTGAACCTGCTTGTTCCTGAGTGAGTACTGACAAGGCAGTACCTTCACGTTCTGTGACAAAAAGTGTAAAAGGCTTACTGTAACATGGTGTTGCTAAAACTGGTGCTTGACATAAGGCTTTCTTTAAGTCTTCAAAAGCTTGTGTATGTTCTTGAGTCCAAGGGAGAACAGTCGATGTCGCTGCCTCCTGAGTTGTCAACTGAATAAGTGGTTTTGCTAGAAATGCATATTGGGGAATCCATTGTCTACAGTACGAAGTGAGGCCTATAAAGGCCCGCACCTCCTTTTGTGTCTTGGGTGGTGACATGTTTACAATTAACTGGATGCGATCAGGTGTGAGCTGTCTCCCCACTTTGGACAGCAAGTGACCAAGGTACACAACTTGCTGAACACAGAATTGCAGTTTCGAAGGGGATACCTTGTGCCCCTCGTCGGCCAGAAAATTTAAAACCGTCAGTGATGCTTTCTCACATTCGGGTTCGCTTCGGGCGGTGATCAGCAGATCATCGACATACTGAAGTAGGGCGGTGTTAACAGGCATGTGGATACTGTCAAGTTGTCTTTTCAGTGCTTGGCTATAGATGCTGGGGCTTTCTGTGAATCCTTGAGGTGCGCGTGCAAATTTGAAACTTCGTCCATTTAAACAGAATCCGAACAAGTATTGGCTTTCCGGATCGATTGGGACGCTAAAGAAGGCGTTCTTGAGGTCAATTACAGTAAAGAACGCTGCTTCTGGATCAATAGCTGTCAGTAATGAAGAGATATCTGGAACCACGGGGTACTGTGGTATAATGCATTTATTCAATTCGCGCAGATCAATAACTAATTGATAAACTGGTGGTGCATTTGGATCAGTACGTTTGAGAACTGGAATGATAGGAGAATACATACATTAGAGTCGGTCTCTACGACCACTCCTTGTGCAATGAGCTCGTCAATGATTTTCAGTAAAGCCACTACAGCATCTGGGGGTAACTTGTATTGCCGAATTCGTGGTAATACCAGTCCTGCTTTGAGTGTGACTCGATATGGTGTAATGTGCATACAACCTACATCAGTGGGGCCTTGTGCCCACAAATGTGCAGGGACATTCTGTAATCGGTGATCCATGTCTCTCAATACATAGTGACCTTTAAAATCTCGCAAGAATAATCGTACTCCTTCCGGAGAACAACATATTATAGCTCCTAGAGCTTTCAGTGTCTTTATACCTAGCAAGTTTTCTGGGCATGACTTTGTAAGCAATAAATCTGTAGTCCGTATCAGAGGACCAACTGCAAGAGGAAGAGGTTGTGATACTTCGTTAATAATAGGTTTTCCTGAAAATCCAAGGGAAACATTCTGTGAGCCTGAGAGGGGAGCCCCTGGAACCTCATCGTGACTAATCGTTGTTCTGCTTGCCCCTGTATCAATTAAAAACTTTCTGTCTTTCCCTAATACTTGACTGTGTACATAAGGACCCTCTTGATCTACAGGAACCTCAATAAGAGGCAAGCCAACCTCCCTCTCTAGGCTGTTTCATGTGTATCGTTGGTAATCGGGGTAGTCGTTTTGTGCATACTGGTACATCTGTTGTGTCGTGTTTTGTGTTGCGGCAATAGGCTGTGGCTGTGGTACTGCTACGGTCTGTTGTGAAGCTGGCATAGGCGGTATATGCTGTATATTCTGGGGTACTTGTTGTTGGGCTTGATCTTGTCTAGGTGGACGTGGTCTCTCCTTGGTCTTACCCGTGGAGATATTGTGTTTCAGAACTGCACAATCGTTTATATAATGACCTGGCTGTTTACAATAGTTACACACCCCTTTAACAGGAGCCGTCGAATTACTGGGCTGGGTCGCACCCTTTTTGTGACCGTCAGCTGGAACTGACTGAGCAACTAACATTTTCATTTTCGTGTCTTTCATACGTCTTTGTTCGTGTTCTTGTTCTTCTCTAATTCTATTCTGGTGATACTGTAACATTTGTAACATTTGTGAAGGGGTATTAGCTTGCCAAGTACTCTAGACTTTTAGTACTCTGTTCTTAACCTGGGGCAGTGAATTCTCGACTAATTTTGTTACAAAAAGATGTGGATATGATTCGCTACTTGCTTTAAGGCCGCTGTTAATACCAAAACATTTTTCAAATCGGGAATAAAAATCACTAGTGTCCTCATCGGGTTTCTGTTTACAGGCTGAGATTGCACCCCAGTCTTCCTTTTTCGTACTCAATAAACGTGGCAATACTTGTACTAACAATCCTGGTAACGCTTTAACTTTGTCTCCAAGCCCTAGGCCTGGAATTCGGGTATTTTCTTCGTTTTCCAATGCAGCCCAATCAATCTTTGCATTTCCCACTTCCCATTCTTTTTCTTTGAGTTTCTCGTAAATACCAGCAGGCAGTAGTACTTTCAATATTTTCATAAGGTCAGGATAAGTGTAATCACCCATGAGTAACATGTCTTTTATTTCACGATGAAAACCTGCTGGATCTTTGTCATGGCTGGGTACTAATTTTTTCATTTCCAATAATTCTATTTTAGTTATGGGCGTGTACACAAACACGCGTCTAAGCGTATTATCAGCATTCTGGACTGGGTGCACTTCTCGGAACGGATTCTGTCTGTCTATGTAATACATTTTTCTTTCCATGGAGTGTGTTGAATCAGGCTGTGGACACAGGAAGGCACTATATCTGTGCCGATGTTCTAGAATTTCTTTAATGAGATCGGTACCTAGACCTCTCCATTTATTCATGAGTAGTTCTGCTAATATATCAGGCAGGGGACCTGGATCAGAGTGTTGGCTTCTATACAATAGGAGTAGGTGTTGTATCATGTATGTACCAGCTAAACGCTGTTCGCTTGGTGTCATATTCAAAAATGTGTGTGCTAACGCATCATCACTATATTTCTCAGGATTGTCAGCCCATTGTACTACTGACCTAGCTAATTCCTGTTCATCCATAGAATCGAGTACATGGTACCCCATTCGTTCTCGAAGTCTGTTGTCAGTGGCTTGGAATAGGTGTTCAGGCGTTCTTGGATTAGACATGGCTTCCTGAAAAATTCTTTTACTTTCTGGACGTACTGGACGCATTGAATTATTATAGGATCTTCCTTTACCTACATAAGCTATCATTTCTCTAACTGGTAATTGTGCTTGTCCTGTTGCCGTTTCCTGTGCGTCCTCCTCCCCTGAGGATTCAAACTTGTCTGATTCTACTTCTGGTTCTAACTGTCTTTTTTCATGTATTTTTATTACTGCGCTTCTGATTCTTTGGTACATGTTTTTTATACAACTCTGTTTATCGTGGTTCCCGTCTGCTATATTCTGACCCCATCTATTAAGTGCTCTCATTTCCTCCGGGTCTACACCCGGCCTATCTTGTTCTCTGATTAGGCAGTTTATGAAAAACCGTAATATCTTGGCTTGAGTGTCAACTTTCTGGTGAGCCATGGCCTGGCCAATACTTTCAGGGCCTTCCCCTGTTTGAACAAAATGATATATTCTGTCTAGATGATCAACCATTCCCGGTAGTGTCAATAAAAAGTTGGTAACCCGTCTTAGTCGTACTGATGCGAGCATTAATCTGTCGTCATTTTTACCTGGTACTGGATCATATCTACAGTCCGAAAGACGTTCTTTATATATGTCAAAATCGGCTGCTTGAGGTGTACGTTGTTGTGCTAAATCCCTATAAGTCCACCTATGTGTTGGTGGTGGGGTTTGGAAACCTACCGCCCCTCCGGACGCGCTTCCTGAGGCGCCGGGTCCGAAGGGATTCGTTGGGTGTAAAGTAGGAAGAATAGGTGCAGGAAGAGGTGGAAGAACGGCTGGAAGGGTTGGAACGGGAGGAGGAGTAGCATGTCGCGGAGGTGGGGGTTGACTATCTCGGGGTCGAGCGCCGCCAGTAGGGGGTGTGTGCGGCGGTACGGGGCCTGCAGTATTAACATATTCGGGGGCTACATCGTCTAGATAGGAAGAAAGGAAAATATCCTTTGCGGTTTTATGATGCATTTTAGTCGGGAGTATTGGAGGTGGCAGATCTTTTGGTACTTCCGGGGTGGCCTTAGGTAAACCCTCGGCCAGAAGAGGATACATACCATTCATACGGGTATTTCGTTGTCTATCTACTTGCTCTATTTTTACTCGGATACCTTCCTCAACTAATACGTTTTCTCGGGCCTTGTCTGAATCCTCTCTACTTTTCTCTTCTTTTCTGTGTGCTTTTTCTGTACGCCTATGCGATTCTTTACGCCATAATTCAATGGCATCTTTCTGTGACTGTCTGGCTTTCTTTTTCCATAATGCTTCTTCTACTCTCATGATGCAATCTGCATCCCATGTCCCAGCAGCGGGCCATCTCTGATTCTCTGCTAGATCCTTGGTGTAGTCCACCCATAAATCGAGATATAAAACGGCATCTAGGCCATGCTTGTGGTACATAAAGTACCCTGGAGTGTCCCTAGGTGGAATGGGAACGGCTTCCTCGAGTATCCCTTTTCTAGTTTTTATCTGTCTTAATTTGGAGAATAACGGCATCTTAAAACTCAGGCTACTTGATCCTTACTTAGATATGAACACAATTAACACAATAATCACAGAAATGAAAATCGAACAATCACTCATACCACGACATTTTGAAAACACATTAAAACATTATAAAACGAACAACAATGATTAGAATAAAACTAGCTAACGACATGATACTGGATGTACTGCTAAACAGTACAGATACACTGCTAAAACAGTGCAGACAGTATATACTGCTAAACAGTACAGATACACTGCTAAACAGTGCAGACCAGGTCTGTGTACCCAAACCCGTCTTGACCGGCACAAATTAATGCGCACGTCTAGATGCGTCCCCAGCAATGGTACTCACCGGGAAGCACGGAACGGAAGGCCTCGGAAACTTGACTGGACTGGACCGGACTCGACTCGTGACGCAGAAACTTCGGAACTTCGGAACCTGGTGGGCCTCTGTATACCTCGGATCTTGCTCTCTCAGCTAGGCTCTGGTCGGGATCCTCCGCACTCCTCACCGCCTCGTCTGGGTGTTGATCGCAGCCTCAGTCACCTCCGTTGGCCTGAGGGAGATACAGGAAATCCTGCGGGTACGCGTAGTTGTCCGTCCGGCTGTGGCAGGGGGCTAGGCCTGCAACGCACCTCCGGCGCGTGAGATGGGGGAGGAGTCCCTGTTCGGGCGCCAATTATGTGGTAAATTTAAATTACCTACACTTAATTTATGCGGTAAAGTTCAATAAGAATAACTCAGTCAAAAAGAAGAGGCAAAATCCGTGATATTTGAGGTTTCTCAAAAGGGGAGCCAGGAAGGGTTTCGCAGCGGTCGAAGCGCCAGGACGCCTACGGGTAGCAGTGCGCTATATAAATGCCTATACATTTACATTTACATTTACATTTACATTCCTTAAAAAGGAATTGGTATTGGTTCGAACCAAGGTGGCATACCATTCCGTCACCACGTAGGTTCGGGAAGGGACTGACAGACAATACTTTATTGACAGTTAATAGTATATATAGTCAATGCATTACAGTAAAGGCAGATGCAGAAGGCGTAACAGCTGAGAAGAGAGATAAGCATACACATACGTAATGAAAAGGCGTTACAATAGGCGTGCATGAAGGCGTGTACTAGAAACGTCATTAAGAAGATGTCACAAGTGGGTGGATCCATAAGAGAATCCTGCAGTGTCAGCAGAAATACATGGCAGAGATGCGCGGGCAGGCAACATGACGTGTGATTGACGTGTAACTGGAGGGTGAAGGGGACTTGACATTTAGCCCTACATGAGGAGACAGAAGTCTGGGATGTCAGATCAACCTAATCCTAAATCGTATCTAATATCTTGTGTTTAAGGAACTATATTATCTGGAAGGAAAGGTCTCTCGGGCAGAGGCTATTCTATACTAACTGTGAGTGCGTGTATAAGCGTCTACGTGTCTGCATGAGATGCGAGGGGGCATGGGCCTATCATGGTAACAGGAGCTATGAATTACTTGCACGGAGACAGTGAGGCCGGGCCCTTTGCTCTGCAGCTGGAAGGATGTTTACTTGAACTACTAGACAGGAATGTATTTTTCGAGGAGCGGAGCAGATAACTTGAAGGTTGAATACAGTCTTGGCAGGCAACAGGCCGAGCCAAGCACCGCTAGCCGCGCAGGGAGTGAGACAAAGGTCACGGGTACAGATGCAGGCCCAGGCTGAAGCATTCAGAGTCATAAGGCAGGAAAAGGCTCGATGGCAGAATTCAGGGCCTACTTCGCTAGAGCTGAAAAACGTGTAAAGTACACCACATAAAGACGTTGGCAAGGCATACTTAGGAACGGAATATTCGACCCATTCATGGTGGATCTGAAAGAGGACATGTTAACGTTGGACGCAAATGTATTTGCGTCTTCATAGCTGGAAGTGGAGGGAACATACATGTACTTGTAGCACGTACACGGAGTCGTTGGGGTCTAAGATAGGGGACACAATTGATCATAAAATGCATATTTCCTCATTATAAAGAGGCAATTTGAAACCTCCTCTGCTGGAAGTCTGTGCTAGTGAAAGTTACAGATTTAATATAAATCCCTTTTACCGTGCTGTAAAAGATAGTTTGATGATGAACTTATTTTGGAAACATTAGTGAAGCCAATTGTGAGGATAAGACAGTGGACAGCTTTAGAGTGCATGTGTTAACTTAAGTGTGTGCAGTGTGTATACTAGTGCTGTTTATGCTTGTAGCTACAATGAGATGATCGTTTTGGCCTTGGTATCCTCTGGACAGAGAAACAATATCAGCAATTAGGTTTTGCCTCAGGACTACTGGGGAACAGCTCAGTTTCTTAGCTAGAACCGAAAAATTGATCTTGTTTCATTAATCAGTCCCTGCATCGCAATGCTGCAGGGATGTAACTATAGAGGTTTTGCTTTGGTGATGAACTAAGGGTAGAATTGCTGTGACAGACTCACTATAGGGAACGCATTATGGCTGTGTCAGCAACTGGGACTTAAAATAGAGAGCCAGACTTTGTTTAAGGGGGCTTTGCAGAGAGCTGCAATACATTTCCTATACCATAAGGCTAGAATTCTCTTAACAGAGATCGCAAAGGTGCTTTCCCCCACAGCTTCCTTAAAGAAGGCAATGAGGCTACACTAGTACACAGTTTAGTTTAGACACCTTGCCTATTACTACAAACATATTCATCTCAAGCACAGCTCATGGCACTATGAGGCTCGCTCTAGAACCTTACACTTGAAACAAAACATGATAAAATTTACAATTACTAGCGTAACATTCAGTTGGCACTTGGGTGTCACTCAAAATCTCTTATCTCTGATGTAGAGATGACACACATAAACATTTGGCAAATACAGAAATGTCACACATAGACAAGGGAGTAGCTTGCAAACTAAAATACCCCCAACTTCACTAATACTTGGGAGATCAATATCTTGAAGGAAGGCTACTATTTGATCAGGGTCTGGACTTAGATTCTCTGTATAGAGATGTTGAAAAAAACAGTGAAAATGCTTGTTTAAATCCCTCTCTCCTCTGTTATCCCTAGCCCAGTTTCCGGACATTTGATTTCTTTAATGGTATTCCTAGCTAGGTCCGCCCTTGTTTTCCAGGCTAAAAATTTGCGGCAGCCTTCCCCATAATCATGATTTGCGAATTTACTCGCCTCCCATTTTTGTTGTATCTTGATCTCTAGGTAATCAGCTAGATTAGCCTTAGTCTTGGATAGTTCCCCTTCGTTTATTGTATTATGATAGTCATCTATCACTCTCTGTGCTCTTTTGACTGCCTTTTCTAGGACCTCTTTTTTTTCCTTTTTCTTATGTGATGTACCAAGACCAATTAATATACCTCTGAGGTAGGCTTTAAAAGCGTCCTAGACCGTATCCAAAGGTGCAGACCCAAGGTTAATGTTGAAGAATTCCTTTGTGGAAAGTTTCAGGGTAGTTATTATTGTTAAATCAAACAATAAGGATCTGTTCATAGTCCATCTCCTTTCCTCTGTATTATGTTTTATCTCAAGATATAAAACAACTGCAGAGTGATCTGACAAATGTTCTGGTATGTGCAATACCTTACTTATTTGCTGACTAATCGAAGACAAAACTAAGAAGAAATCTATTTGTGACCTATGGCCATGTTTTTTGTTATAAAAAGTGTACCTCCCTGCAGCTTGTCGAAGTTTGGGGCCCTTTGTAGCCCAAATATCTATCAAGCCTAGGTCTTGCATTATTTGCTTCACTATCGCCCTCATTTTTGGAGTTGACGCTGCTGACCTCTTAGATGTAGAGTCATGACTTGGATCCAAAGTGGTATTAAAATCGCCCCCCCCATGATAATAGGGAGATTCACCTCAAGTAGATGTAAAAATAAAGTTTTCAGGGGTTGTATCATCTAAATTGGGGCCGTAATACCCCACTAAAGCTACCCAGAGACCCTGTACTTTAAGTTTAACTATGATCCACCTCCCTGACGGATCAACCAAAGTTTCCCCCAATACACTATGACATGTTTTTTTGATCAAAATTGCTGCCCCTTTTATAGTAACTGATTGAGATGTATATAAACAGTAATCTAGCCAAGGTAGATATTTTATTACATCTGGCCATTCCTCTTTTGCCAAGTGTGATTCCTGAACAAAAATAATATCTGAATCACAGAGTCTCAGATACTCTACAATTCTTGACATTCCATGTCATTATCTTCAGACTACTAATTGTATTCTGTACCGGCATTCCAAAAAAAAAAAAGAAGAACACACTTCATGTTGCTTGGTAGACCAAAAAACCTAAACCTAAACTACGGCTGTGACAATTGAAGACTTTAAAAAAAAAAATTCCCTAATGCTCCCTCACCCTTTGTGAATTTTTCTTGAGATTTTTTATACATTTTATTTCCCTATCTGTGCCACCCCTCACCCACCTTGGGGAACCCTCCCATTTTTCCTGAGGTATAATCTTACACCTCTTTTTGAGCTTTTCCCTGTCTCGGTGGGCATCTATGTACAAATAACTTACTGATGTGGCTATCCTTTAGTCCATCTATAAAGGCTCTTACTTCATTAGGATCTCTGAAATTGTGCATTTTGTTAGTTAGCATCTCTCTCGGTGAAGCAGGAAATCTAATTGTTGCTGTTACACCTAACTCTTTTAGTTCAGGAATAAATTTACCAAGTTCCCATTGACGATCAAGCGTGGTGCGAGATAGGTCCGATCTGATACGGTACCACCAGTAATTTTTTTTTGTATGATCCTGCCTTCAATGCCCCTGTGAGTATCTTTTACTTCAATGTGTACGTTCTAAAATTTACCAAAATCCTCCTAGCTGACTTCCATCCGGTGCGAGCAATGAAGGGTTCGCGATGAACTCTCTGTATATCTTCTTCTACCGAAGCTTGATCAAGATCACTATTGTGTTCTAAAATAAGCGAAACAATAAATTATTTAATATTACCCCCTTCTGCCCCTTCTGGAACATTTAGGATTCTGATGTTATTGCGTCTCGCGTTATTTTCAAGGAATTCAATTTTATCTCTCAGTTCTTGTTCATTTTTTTGTAGTTTAGTGATCTTCTTCAATCAATGGGGGTGGGGAGAAGGAAATTTTTGATCCATCCAGTTTCCTTTGGTTCAAATCTTTCAATCAGTAGGGGGGTGGATCACTTGTCCTGCCAACCTGGATTCCTCAGGTATTCGGTACGTCCCTTGGTAAAAAACCCTCATGCACTCGAGATGGAGTCGTAAATAGCGGTATATCTTGATTCTCCGCTATGGTACTCGAGTGTCTGCATAATCACAGGGTTATTTTATATGCAGCCTCCACCAGGAGGTAGTCATCCAAGGTTATGTGCAGTAGTGTCCAGTGATTAGTGGAAGTGGTGAAGTTTAAAATAACTCGGACAGCCAGAAAGTGAATTTATTGTTCCGGATTCGAGTTAATGACGGTGAAAATATTCTTGGTATGCGTTCAGAAAGTTACTAGGGTTCTCTATGCTACCTATTTTCGTGATCTAAAAGGTCGACATGTTTCAGCCCTCGTTTGTCAAAATGATCAGTGGGCTTTCTTCAGGACCGGGGTGTGAAGGTGAATAGGCGACGTATTAATCCCTTCTTATTGAAGTCAATTTTTGTGACTATAAAATAAAAAATGTGTCACCTTGGGGGAGGGTTAGGGGACTTGTTCTATATCCATTTTAAAATCAACTGTCAGCTCTGTGCTGGAAGTGAATTCACTACTTCGCCATGCATCGCTTAGCCATTATCCCGTCTAAAGAAACCACATACCCAAGCTCTACCTATTGTAAAACCTTGTGGTTTTCTATTTTATGTTACAAACACAACTCATTCAGTCATTTCTAGTATCTTAGTTGTGAGTTTTGAACCATCAGCCCTCATTCTTTAAATTAAGTTAAATGAAGTTTCTCGTGAATCACAGAGTGTTCAAAATGTATCTCATGAGATTTTTTAAGAAAGCATTTATTATACCCATACTCGACATTGTTCGATCACGTGCATTTTCTCCTGTTTGTACTTTCATATATTTGCCTTTACTAACGACTGCTCATCTGTGCTCATATTCAATGCATTATGAGTATCACCCAGAATCTTCAGTTATTTTTGTGCTCGATGTTAGCCTGTATTTACGTAAAACCCGTTTATGCCCAAACATACTTTTTGTGCGCTTAGTATGGCATGCAGTACTCGTACCTCTACACGTGTCATTACGTGCTTCCTCGGGTGCCCAGGGAGTCTGTAGGGAGGTCTATTCTACAATTTAAGAAGGCGGTAAGTATTGGTAAAGATAAGAGGGATACAGGTACTTATGTGTTCTTTCGGCAGCGTTTCCCTCGTGTTACCTTTAGGCGCCTTGTGCTGACTCTGCCGTCCTGGACCCGGTAGGGTTTCCAGGTTCCCGGGAAGTCTTTTATTGTTCTATTCTTCCGGGTAGATATGGAAGACAGACTGTTGCATTACTGTTTCACGATGACGTGACAAATAAAGATGGTAACTTTATTTCTAATAAAATAGTTAAATTCACGAACGTGCCGTGATAAATATGGTAACCTTATTTGCGAACAGTTTCACATATATTATCTTTTATTTCAGGTTCCCGGAAAATCTTTTATTGTCCTATTCTTCCGGGTAGATATGGAAGACAGACTATTGCATTACTGTTTCACGATGCCGTGATAAATAAAGTTATTTCTAATAGGATAGTTAAATTCACGAAGGTGCCGTAGTAAATATGGTCTCCTTATTTCGGAACAGTTTCACATATACTATCTTTCATTAGAAAATTTACGGATGCTTTGTATTGGTGTTGTTCTTTTTCATTGGGCGATAAACGGGCGTATTGTATTACTCATGATTCTGTGGGTATTATAATGTTTTAGTTTGTATGCTTTTTATGAAGCACTTTGTTGACATTTAATTTAGTCTTTGATTTCAACAATATGCATTCTGCTTGTTGTTTGCCTGTTGGATAGCTCATTACAGGTTCAGTGGGAATAGTCTTTTCTCCTAAAAGATTCTCTTAAGGAGTGCCCATAGTTTTTCTGATCTTAATCAATGTAGATGGATATTAAAAAGATATGGGTTATCAATTTGCTTATGTGAGATCTTTTTGAGTGGTGAGTGCTCATGATCTACTCATACTTGCCCATGGAACGCTGTCATTCAAACCTCGTACATCCGTGCCCAGTCGATGTACCCATCTCTGTTCTTTTTCGAACAGGATGCGTTCTGCATTGTGATCCTTGATCTGTAATGTTTCTAGGATTAACCACTGCAAATCATCCACTGTGTGGCCTTTTTCCAAATAATGTGTTGCCATTTTTGTTGTCTCCTTCCTGCATTTGACGTTACTGCGGTGTTCGCTGATTCTTAGTTTTGGCCTCCGGCACGTCATCCCGATGTAAATCATACTGCATGGACATGTGATCCTATAAATTATATGACTAGTATTGCAGTTTGTGTGGCTACGCGTAGTCCATTTGAGATTTGGTAAGAGTTGTAATTCTTTCGTTGGTCTCGTAAGTGGACAAACCGAACAGGAGCCACAGGGGAAATGTCCCACAATCGGTGGTAAATTCCACAAAGTAGTTTCTCTTGGGGGGGCGATGGGTCTCGGTCTTGTATGGACCAATTGATCTTTTAAATTCCCAGTTCGTTTATTGGCAAAACGTGGTTTTGGCCAAGATATGTTTGCAGATGTAAGGATTCGCCAGTGTTTATTTATGATCTTCTTTACCTGGTTGGCTACTGGGCTGTACGTGGTGACACATGTGGAGGTTTTTCTATATTTTCCAGGAGGCCCTCATTATTCTGGTTTCTAGCTCTCTTTTTGCACTTATTGATGACTTTTTCTGGATAGTCACGTGCTTTCAATTTGGTACAGAGGTCTTTGGCTTGTGACTTATAGTCTTCTGTTTTGCTACAATTCCTCCGGAGCCGTAAGAATTGGCTATAGGGAAGATTTTCCCTTAATGGACGTGGATGGTAGCTATTAAAAGACAGAAGACTATTTTTCGAGGTTGGTTTGAAAAAAGTCTTGGTGTAAAGTTGGTTATTCTCAACAAATATAGTGATGTCTAGAAAGTCTATGCTCTTCTTATCAGCTGTATAGGTGAATTTGAGCCATTCATCTTGCGCATTCAGCCATGTGTGGAAATTGATGAAGCTTTCTTTGTCACCTTTCCAAATTAGAAGGATATCATCAATGAAGCGTTTCCAAAAGTGGATTTGATGTTGATAGGGATTTTGTTGGGCATTGATGATCTGTTTTTCAAAATTGCTGACATAAAGTCCGGCCACACTAGGGGCGAAGGTACTGCCCATTGAAGTTCCATGACGTTGTCTATACATGGTATTCTCATATTCGAAAAAGTTCTCAGTCAATGCTAAATTGCAGCATTCGAGGATGAAATGTCGTGGGGTTTTGTAATTCCACTCTTTTTCGAACAGTAGATTCTCTAAGGTGTTCAGAGTTTTTTCTTGTGGCAAACTTGTATATAGACTTTCCACAGCCAATCCTATTAAAATCATGGTGTTTTCTGAATAGGTTATTTGGGTCAGTTGGTTGAGAAGATCTCTTGTATCTTTTTTTTTTTTTGTAAAATTTTTGATCTCTTGTATCTTTTAGATAAGTTGGTGTCTGTTGTACGAGTGGTTTCAAATACTCATCTGCAAATTGTGACAAAGGTTCCAGGACAGACCCAATGCCGGAAACAATGGGTCTGCCTGGGGGGGTTTGCGTGCTTTATGAGTTTTTGGAAGAGGGTAGAAATATGGTGTCCTTGGGACTTTTGTCATGAGGAATTCTCCTTCCTTCTTAGAGATCCAATTGTTACTTTCAGCTTCTTCAATCATGAGGGAGATGGTTCTTTGTAACCTCAGTGTTGGATCAACAGTTATGATCTCGTAGTATCTGCGATCTGAGAGGAGGTCAAGACATTGTTTGTTATAGCTGTCTTTTCCTCAGCAGGACTACTCCTCCCCCCTTGTCCGCCGGTTTGATCACAATTGTTTCATCTCTCTTTAATGTGTTTAGAGCTTGTCGTTCTGATCTGGTCATATTCTGGAATGGTTTGGTGGTTCGTTCACTCAAGGTGTCTATTTCTTTCATTACAGCTTGTTCAAATGTTCCGATTTCTATCGGTACCTGGGAATTTAGTGGGCAGAATTTGGATTTAGGGCGTAGTTTGGTATCTCCATCATTAGGTTGTGGCGTCTGATTGGAAAAGAAAGCTTTGAGTTTCAGTTTGCGACAGAATTCTGACACTTCACATTTAGTTTTGAAGATGTCTACTGTTGGTGTTGGTACGTATCCTAAGCCTTTGTTCAGGATGTTAGTTTCTTCTTGGGAGAGTACTCGATCTGTTAGATTTACGACAAGGGAGCTGTGCTCGGTCCTGCTTTTGTCACGCTCCTGGTTTGGTATTGACGTGTTTGATCCGACCATGTCACTCCTCTGCGTCTCTGTCTCTGTGGTGCATGGCCTCCCCCTAAAAAAGGAATCCGTTGGTTATAATTCTGTCCATTCCGTGGTTGGTATTGTTGGGGATTCATCATTGAGGAGCCTGGGAAATATGGGTTCATCCACCCTTGGAAGTGGGGGTTGAATGTCTGAATAGGTAGAGGACCCATTTGATGTTGTGGCCACATATTTCGTCCTCTTCGGTTGCCTCTATAGCTCTGATTTCCTCTTCTGCCCATGTTCTGGTATTCATCGCCACTGGAGTCACTGCCCTCTCCAGATAAGCTGTTATTTGAGCCGTAATTCGAAGCATTATCATTGGTCTTGTAATCTTTGCTGCTGTAGGGATGAATTTTTTCTAATGAAAACTTTTTCAATTCTTTTGTCAATTTTTGCATTTTTGATTGGGTGAGGAATTCTTCCATTTCACTCATCTCTTTATTGATGTTATCTAGTTTGGTCTTGTAGATTGTTATGTGGACCATATTGTTGAGTTTTGTCTCAATAAGCTGGATCCTGATAGTTAATTCTTCTGTAAGTCTTGTAGCTGTTATAATGATTAGGACAAGATAATCTCATGTACACTTCCAGGATATTGCAGACCAGTCTTTACGGAATGCTAGATCCTTAAGAAATATTCGGGCGAGTTAGTTACCCAGAGACCACGTGGCGCTGCATTTGCTCTTAAATATTCTGTTATAATAATCCCATGGACCGCTGTTCTTACTTGCTCCTTTTTTAGATCTGTAAGTTCGTCCCATTTGTTTGTGTTGGCCAGGGTTTGAGTCAGATTTCCCTCGGCTAGGAGTGGTGGTTTGGCTAGTATGGTGTCGATATCCTCAATAGAGTAGCTAAGACCGAAATTTTCTGCCATATTGTTTTAGGACAATTGCTACTCGAGGTTTATTGTCTTCGGTACCTATCAAACGATAGTGTCCTGCTTTTTCTCCCCCTGCTGTTCGCAGCTAAATCTTCTTCAATCAATGGGGTTGGGGAGAAGGAAATTTTTGATCCATCCAGTTTCCTTTGGTTCAAATCCTTCAATCAGTTTAGTGATCCCCATCTGATTAGAGACCCCCTTTGCTGCAAGTTGACCGTATGCTTGCTCCATAACTCTGACCCTCTCAACTAAAGAGTTGATCTTGACTTCCATTGATTCACTTTGCCGTTGGATTATTTTTTGATTCTCTTCCATCAACTCACATTGCCCTTGAATTTTTTTTTGGTTTTCTTCAGAGACAATAAACCTTTGTTTGACCTCTGCATACATAGTTAACATTAGTTTCCCCAGATCATGAGGAGATTCCTGTATCCGCTCTGGAGTTGGGCCAGTACCATCGTCCGGGGGGCAAAAGGGGAGTTCTGCCATAGGCAAACAACTTTGGTCCCTCTGAATACTTTGGAGGAGGTTTTCAGTATGGTCATCCGTATCTAGCGATGCAGAGTCCTCCAAACCTGCCAGTAATCCAAAGCTATTTTTTAATGGTATTTGGGCGACAATATCCTCCTGGGGTCCTGCTTTTAAATCTAAATTCATTTTCTGGCTTAGTTTTGAGGCTAACGCTGACATACTCACACTTTGTTTTGGTGCTACAGGGCTAGTTGAATAGTTAGGAGCAGAATGCAGGGATTTCACTTTAAAATATGGGCGTAGAGACGGTGTGATTTTTAGCTTTTTACTTTTCCCTCCGGGTTCTTTCTCTTTCCTTTCCGAATTCCCTGACTTTCTTTTCGTTATAGAGCCTTCTATATCAGATATTGGAGAAGGTGACTTATCCCCTATAGCCTCTTTTAGATCTTTAGGTGAAATTACTTGAACCACCGGGTTTCCCTTCGCTCCTTTTACACTGACCGCCAAGTCTTCTACGCCCCAGACTCCTCTACTTCTTAGAGTATATCTATTAACTGCTAAGACTTTTGTAGACTTTTTTTTGCTGAATCCTGGGTTAAATTGTGCCCAGCTGATGTTTCCTCCCCCTGCTTCTCCTCTTTTTTTTGTCACTCCTGCCTTTCTTGCCTGACACCTTGCTTAAGCCCCCGTCCTCCGTACCCTCCTTTATACCCTTAAGGTCTTTCTGACCTCCCCTCTTCTATCTCCTTACCGGGATCATGGGAGGCTGTGCGCGTCTTGTATTATTAAAACCTCTGTCTGCCTCAGTCACGATTGATTCCGCTTCATACTGCCGCCGAGGACCCAAGTGAGAAGGGCTTTTTTTCAAGTTCTCCTCATGAAGAGGAAAGTAAACAGATCGGGACTGGTCCCTGGCCTCTGTATGCAAAGATTCTCCCAGTAAAACCCAGGGCAGAGACCCAGGTCTTGTGGCTGCAGAGCGGCTCTTCCTAAGACGTACCGCCGCTTCCCTCCAGACACTCCCCAGGGCTGTTGTTTTCCCTTTCTTAGCCGCGCTGAACAGCGGCTTCTGGTGATCGGTTGAAAACAAGCTGGTACACAGGTTTTGCAATATGCTTCGTTAGATAAACAAAACCGCACCAAGCTGCCCCGCTCAGCGACACGATAACATTCCTCACTCCTCAATCCTCATGCCCGCCATCCTGCCGAAGCTGCTGAGACCGCCACTCGCTCCCAGCAAACCACACCCACCGCTGCACAGAGAGAAAGCTCCCGACCTACTCACTCAGCGGCTGCCATGTTCCCCCAAATCTTGGGATCGAGAGTCAAAGTGAGTCAAGTATTAGTGAAAAAAATAGGAAAGAGCTATCAGCTCCCTTTATGATTGAGGACATTTATGGAGGCATTAAAAACTTGAAGAAAGGGAAAGCTGCAGGACCCGACGCTCTACCTAATGAAATATATTCTATTTTAAAGGAAGAGTTAGCGCCCATATTATTGGATATGTTTAACTCCATCTACATCTCACAATCGGCTTTACCTGTATCATGGCAAGCAGCCACCATAATTCTATTATTAAAACCTAATAAAGACCCAAAGATATGTGAGTCATATAGACCGATCTCCCTACTCAACTCGGACTATAACATTTTTACTCAGTTAATCATCAAGAGACTGGAGAGGGGGATCGGTCTTGTCATTCACGAGGACCAGAGGGCTTTATTAAGGGCAGACATCTCCACGATTTAACTCACGAACTAATAGGTACAATTGACTTGGCCACCACAAACCGTTAACAATCATGACCTGTGACGCAGCTAAAGCATTTGACAGGGTGAATTGGGTGTTTTTACAAGAAATAATTAGGCATTTCAATCTAGGCGATAAGTTTTTACAAGTTGTTAAATCCTTATATAATAGCCCAGTTGCACGGGTATTGGTAAATGGATCCCTTTCACCGTAATTTAAAATAGGAAGAGGAACTAGGCAAGGGTGTCCCCTTTCTCCACTGCTTTTTGATATGTTTATTGAGCCACTTGCTATTAAGCTAAGGAAATCTCAGGAAATAACTCCTTTTGTTTGTAATGATTGGAAAAAAAAATAAGCCTTTACGCGGATGACCTAATGATTTTTATGGGTCATTTACAAGATTCAATATCGACTATTTGGGAAATCATAAAAAGATTTGGGGAAATATCTGGTCATGCAGTGAACCACGATAAAACTGAAATTATGCAATGGAACACACTTTATAGTTGACCAAAGATTAAGCAATATATTAGGTATTTGGGCATAGAGGTGGTACAGAAAATTGAATCAATAGCAAAGGTTAATTTTGATAAAGTAACAGCGAGAGTAAGAACACTACTACAGAAATGGGACGCTTTGCCATTATCCTTTTTAGGCAAATCTAATCTTGTAAAGATGTCTATCCTTCCAAAGTATACGTTTTTATTTAACGCTATTCCTCTGAAGTTTAAGGAGGAATGGATAAATAAGGTGCAAAGTATTTTTATTAGTTTCATATGGGCAAAAAAAAAAACCTGAATAGCTTGGCAAAAGCTTAGAGCTACAAAAGAGAATGGTGGGATAGCAACTCCAGATCTTCTTCAATATCAGAGGGCATTCCACCTAAAAATCTTCAGGCAGCTACTGGGTGACACCCCAGCATTTTCACCACTATTTCAGGCCCTAACAGCTATTTATAAATCCCAAGCTAGATTCTTCTTGTTTAAATTTGGCGACCCAAAATACTACAAGAAAGTAAAATTAAAAGTCCTATTCGCAGCCTGCAGGGGATGGCATCAAATAAGAGCATCACAACGTATCCCTTATTACAGTACTTTGGCCCCAATATTGAACTCACCGGGAACCACAATTTGTTTACAAGACTCCTTAGCCAGAGCAATTCAAGACAATGGAATAGAAAGGTGGGGGGAGTTGTTGGAGGACGATGAATTGATATCATGGCCAAAACTTCAAGTTGCAACAAAGGGGGACATCTCTAAATTCAAGTATCTTCAATTACTAAGCTGGGCTAAATCACTTAAAAAAACTGGAAATGGAAATGGGTGGTTTGAACGGAAAGCAGCTACTTTTCCAGTGGGACGGAAGGAAATTGCCATATGGTACTGGAATATCATCCACTGCCATGAAGATTTGCAGCAGTGGCCCGGATCTATTTGGAGGAAAGAGCTGCCGAGCTACGATCGAGATACCTTATGGCAAGTATCTCTATCTCTTCTATGGCAAAGTGTTAAAGCTGCAAAATTAAGAAAAAAACATCTATTTACAGTTCACAAGGCTTATTGGACCCCGAGAAGATTATCCAAGTTTGGTTCCAGGAGAGTGAAATGTCAAAAGTGCGGGGAAATATAGGCTGATGAAGCACATATGTTTTGGAGATGCCCAGCAATTCAATCGTTTTGGGAGAAAGTAGGTGAGACGATATTCAACATCATGGGGGTTGAAGGAAAGGTGAGTCTCCCACAGGTAATTTTGGGGGTAATACCAGATGAGGACACTTTAACTAGTTTTTCGAAGAAGTATAAAAGTTTAATGTTTGTGCTAATTTTACTGGCACGAAGGGAACTATGTATTAAATGGGTTTTACCTGTCCCGCCGTTAGAGAGCGAATGGATCAACTCGGTCCACAGGGTTGCCAAATTAGATAGGGCAATCCGCACGACAAAAAAACTAGATTTTGGGACATTTGGGACAACTATTGTAAAACCAGATAGGAGCAGACGATGGGCCACGTTAGGCATAGTGTAGTAAATATCTTTTCAATGTTTTTCTTCTTTTCCTCCTCCTATTCCTTGGTAGATTTTTTCCTTTTCTTTTTCCTTTGTTTTCTTTTTCTTTTCACCTCTTTTATTTTCTTCTTGTAGTAAATGCTAGGGGATTTCAGTCCTATGATTATGTTTAGCCATACAGGTTTGGGATAGTCCATTGGATGTGGACTGATAATCCCAGTGCAGAACTCTCTGTGGGACATGTTATACTGGAGAGCGAGCCTGGGGGACAGAGTGATGGACTATGAGGATAAAGGTCGAGGCCAGGCGTAGACCCGAAGTGTTGTGAACACGCCTTCAGTGAATGAAGCGGTCGGGAGTCCCAACTCTGGTGATCTATGGCCATTAGACTTCGGGCCTCTTCCTCTGTGGGTTTTGTCTCTGCCTCTACATTCGACCTCTCAAATATATATCGGCTATGTACAAATGAGGACAAAAAAAATACCCCCAATTTTGAACCAAAGCTCTTATGGCACCAAGCAAGTAAAGTAATTAATCGTGCCCCTACCCAGAAGAGCTCTCTTGTCTCTTCCATCCAAGCATCTATCTATTCATCCTTCCATCCGCCCACCAATATCACCATTTCACCTTTACAATCTGTCATCCATTCATTCTTTCGTCCATCATTTAATCTTCCACCATTCAGTCCATCCGTCCATCCATGTGCCCATCCATATCTAAACCTATCCATCTATCTCCAAATCTTTCCATCATTTCACTTATCCATCTCTCCATCCACCCTTTCACTCCTCCATCCAGCCATACATCCTTCCAATCATCCATCCTTTCGCTCATCCATCCATCCAGTATTTCACTCCATCCATCCAGTATTTCACTCCATCCATCCTTCCTTCCTTTCCTCCATCCACCCATCCATTTATCCTTTCACTTACTCATCCATCCATTCACTCATCTGTCTACTCATTCACTTATCAATCATCCTCTCTACCATCTCTCCTACTCACCTGTCCATTCTTTCACTCACCTAACCTTACATCCACCCTTTCAGTCATCCATCCAGTTAATCATCCATCCATATGTCATCCCTTTCACTCACCCACCCACCCTTTCACTCAGCCATCCATCCTTTTACTAATCTATTCACCCTTCCATCCACTCATCCATCCATCCTTTTTCTCACCATCCATTCATATACCCTTTCACTCATCCATCCATCCAGCCATCCTTTTCTCCATCCACACTTCTTTTCACTCATCCATCCTTAATTTTATATTGCACATCCACCCTTTCTCTCAGCCATCCATCCGTCACCTTTTCACTCCTATGTTTATCCATCTCCTTATCCATCATTTCACTCATCTATCCATCCTTTCACTCCGTCCATCCATCCATCCATCCATCCATCCATCCATCCATCCATCCATCCATCCATCCATCCATCCATCCATCCATCCATCCATCCACTCGTTTACACATCCATGCATCCATCCTTCTTTTCACTCAAGTGTCATCCACCCTTTCACTCATTCATCTATCCACTTCTTCATCCACTCACTCACCCACCCAGGTTAATTATGAGCCTTTGTCTGCGGATTTGCAGACTGGAGAGGCCCATCAAGAACTCCACCCGCTGTACTTGTGGAACACCCCGACACATAGGCAATCTGAAAACTTGAAAGTCATGAGTCATGCATATTGCACAGTGCCAGGACATGAGGTGACTAAAACATGATCTGTTTCCTTTTTGTTGCTGTTTTATATAGTGCAAACTGGGCCCATGGTCTTTGGAGCGCCGGTCTGATTTTTTTAAGGGATTAAGAGATTTAAGTGATTTGCCCAGAATCAAAGGATTGAGAGCCGACGCCAGGACTTGCACCTGGTTCCCCAGTTCTAGTAATCTATTCCATGCTCTGCGAGGCCCAGGAGAGGGAGTTTCATCCCCTGGGCTTCATACCCATATTGTAGCACTGTGAGGCCACGGATCTGCGGCCCCCTGCCCTGGGGCTCGCAGCACTGGATAATGGCTGCAAGGCCCAGGGAAGTGGGGCCCATATCAGGGCTTTGCAGCTTGATCCAGGGCTTCAAGGGCCAAGGGAGTGTGCTTTGCTAAACACTGCTGCCATGCCAGTCTGATCTGACTACTCCCTCTCTCTCCCTCTTACCCTCCACCTCTCTTCACCTGATAATGTCCATCTGGTCCCTGAAACAAAGGGGCCTTTTGTTCCCTGGCAACCCAAAACAGAAAGAGCAGACAACATTTCATGGCAAGTTCAGATACAAAAGACTCAGCTTTGGTGTGTTGTTGGCTGCGGTAATCTCAGGAACCACAGCATCAATCACAACACCCAATACAGCATTGGAAAGGGCAGTTGCAGGAGAAGGACATAGGCTATGCAGACGCCCACCATATACATTTAAAAGGTAAAAGAACTGTGCCAGCAAAGTAGTCCCTTGTGGGCGTGTCTGTGTTGTGCTGTGGGTGTGTGCTGGGGGGCGTGACAAACGCTGGGGGCGTGTGATACGTTCCGCCCTTCATGCCATGTCTCATATCGTGTGCTAATCCCACCCTGCTCCCTTTAAATACCCCTGTACCCCATAATCATAACCCACCCTTACTCCTTAAAATACCCCAACACCCTTAAACACTAACCTATCTTAACCCTATAAATATACCCTGTACCCCAAAACCCAAACCTATCCCTAAACCCTAAAAATACCCCTGTACCCCAAAACCCAAACCTAGCCCTGAGCCCTATAAATACCCCTGTACCTCAAAACCCAAACCTACCCCTGAACCCTAAAAATACCCCTGTACCCCAAACCTAGCCCTGAACCCTAAAAATACCATTGTACACCAAAACCCAAACCTACCCTGAACCCTAATATACCCCTGTACCCCAAAACCCAAACCAAGCCCTGAACCCGTAAAATACCTCTGTACCCCAAAACCCAAACCTACCCCTGAACCCTAAAAATACCCCTGTACCCCTAAACCCAAACCTAGCCCTGAACCCTAAAAATAACCCTGTACCCCAAAACCAAACCTACCCCTGAACCCTAAAATACCTCTGTACCCCAAAACCCAAACCTAGCCCTGAACCGCAAAAATACCCCTGTACCCGTAAACCCAAACCTAGCCCTGAACCTTTAAAATACCCCTGTACCCCAAAACTCAAACCTACCCCTGAACCCTAAAAATACCCCTATACCCCAAAACCCAAACCTAGCCCTGAACCCTAAAAACACCTCTGTACCCCAAAACCCATACCTATCCCTAAACCCTAAAACTACCCCTGTACCCCATAACCCAAAACTATATCTGAACCCTTAAAATACCCAAACACCCCAAAACATATACCTCAGTACCCCAAAACATATACCCCTATACCCATACTTACCTTATCCAAACATTTAAAAAAACATGCTTTTACCATTCATGCATTTACAACGAATTTCGTTGTAAATGTATGCGTGGTAAAAACATATCAAATGTAATGCCATGCGTTATAATGGCATAGCGGAGTCATGGTACTTTCGTAATGAAAGTATGCGGAGTAATGGTACGCGGAAAGAAAGTTGCGGAATAATGGGTGTTTACCCTCCCCCGGTAAGTACATTGGTGGCACGGTGGCCCACATCTCCAGCAACATACTCATATTTTTTCACCACCCATTTGAAAAATGCACAGGTCTCTCTCATTGATGGGCAGCACCAACATACAATTTTAGACACAGCTCCCGCCACAAGTTCTAGAATTGCGAATTTTAGAGCTGGGGAGCTACGTTCGAATCTTGGCATCAACTCAACATCCTGTGATTGTAGGCAAATCGCTTTGTCTCCCTGTGCCTACCACAAATGAATGTGTTCTTCTGTAATGTAAATTGTGCTCAGCCCATGTTGTCGAGTTCGCGCTATGTAATATTGCAAGGAAAAATAAAGTAGGGAAACTCGAGTTCACACACTACTGAACGCGCACTCTTAAGTGCATCAGCAGTGTACTGTGAATCGGAGCGTTTCACAGGCCTGTCACAGATAAGAAATGCTATCAAAACGAAATCCTACAAAACAATATACTACTGGCCGGCAGCAATTCATACCCGGACAACGTCGGGACGGGCTGCTAGTTTAGTGAATAAAGTAAGCACTAGAGGCGTTATTAAATAAATTGATCTGTGTTTATCTGATATTTATATTGCCTAAGAATATGTTGTAGAGCATTTTTAAATACTACACAATATGCACAATTTAATGTAGAAATAGTCACAAATACCAGCCCAGATTGACAAAATTCGTAACCAATGCAGCATATCAGCTAAAAATGCTGCGCTGGTTTTCGTGAGTAGAAGTGAGCAGGAGAGCGCTCGGTCAGGCCGCCGTGCTCCACGTACAAACCTTTGCACAATAGTCTAGCATAGATTTTCTACTGGTAGGGTACCCTTCTACTACAAAATACTATGCAAAGACTAACTTTAACACTTTCCCCACTTTTTATGTGTGCTGTAAAATGCGCTACACATGCAAAGTCGAAAAACAAGGAGAAATAAAAGCATTTCTCTGTGATTGCGCCTATTTGAATTGGGTACTCTTTTTACGCAAAACTCTGGCTACTTTTTTAGTAAATAGGGTTTTGTGTCAAAAACCTTGGGTGGTTGCATGGAAACGCCCATGCCGCACCCTTGGAACGTCTCTTTGGAGGGAAGTCATGCAAAGCAGTGCAATGCTTTGCTTTGTGTGATTTGAAAAAAAATTTGTGTTGATTTCCATCACTTTTGTGACGTGTCGCGGCGCAAAATCTTAGTAAACATACCCCACAGTATTTCTTCACCAAGAGGAGAGTTTGAGAAGTTTTCACTGTTTGACTTCTGTCGTGGCCCAATCAAAATCTTTGAAGCAAATCTTTTTGGGTAAAGTCTTGCATAGAATCGTGCATGGAAATAAACCTTAACGTAGATATAGAGTAGCTCTAGTATCAAACACTCTTTGTTTCGATGAAGGAAAAACTTTTTGTACTGTACAGGTGCTGGCTGGTTCAAGCTGGAGTGTTGGACAATAACTAATGTCCTTTATACAACAGCCTTTCAGTAACCTGGGACAACCCTTACAAAAGTTTTCATCTCAATTCACCGTCTCATTTAGTTTTTGGGAATAGTGCAGTCAGTATGGTGAATGAGTTGTAGGTTTTTTGGTGGACGACGACGGCTAAAGTGAAGAGAGAAGCAGTCAGTCTAGCTAAGTGGTCAGGCAGTTCATTTGAGGTCAGGCCTACCAGCAAGGCCAAACTGGTTGCAAAAGACCTATTGTGAACTTAACAAGAACTTAAAGGGGCTTACAGCCCGCCCATTGCTTACCATTTGTTGGTTTTATTGTTACACTCATTTTGCTTCCTTCTTAATTCAACGGCTTTCTTTGTCTCGGCTTGTCCATCTAGTGTTTGTCCCTCCCCTGGAGCATTGCCTCTTAACCATCTCTCTGATTGGCTGGCTTCTGTCCTAGTATTGCCCACTTTTAGAGAAATATATTTTTCTTTTGGTTAAGCACTTCATGAGAGTGCATGTGTTTTCCAGTTCTCTCCTCTCTCCAGCGTGCTTCTCCCAAATGTCCAGCCTGCCATGCACTTTGAGTCTCTCTCATGTACTTCTCACCCTTGCCTGCTCCTGCTCGTCTTTGTTGTCACCCTCTTCTGTGCTTCTCCCTCTGTCCCACATGCTCTGTGCTCTTCTCTCCTCACTCCCTACACTCTATTTTCCTCCCTGCATGTGATTCTTCATTGCTTTAGCCCTTGTAAGATGCTATTCTCTGGCGTGCCCTCACTTGCTTTCCACTGCTCTCCTCCTTTCTTACTTTACCCCTGTCCTTGTGGTCCTTTTTAGAAATAAATTGTGCTTCAGCTTAAAACTTTCTTTTTTGATTACCAATCTAAGTGGTGTCCTCTTTTTGGCAGTGCTAAATAAAAAAATTTAAGCAAATGTCACCTGCATCATTCTGTCATCACGCATACACACGCCAGTGGGACACCACCACAACCAGCAGCGGTTGAATCTTCGCGCTTTGTTTAAAAAAACAACATTTTTGACGATGCTGCACAGCATTGGGGAAAAAGGAAGACCTATTGGCTTTGACAATATTTCTTTCTGCGTGGCTTAGTTGAACATGAGCTCAAGAAGCTAGCATGCAACATATATAATTTGTACAAAGTACATGGAGCAAGTCAAGTTGCTGACTCACCAATAGTATCTATTAAAATGTGCCTTTGGAAAGGTGCCGATGGACGGTCACCCGGCCCATGATTTGAATACCCTGAGGCCGGCAAACTCCTACAGAGGAACATTCAGTAGGACACAAAGATACCCAACAAGCAAGGTACTCCTTGGAAGCATCCATCCTGGATTTAAGGCCATAAAATGTGATGAAGACTCTGTCATAGGAGCAACATGATTATGCAAGTTCTAAATACAATCCAGAGTGGATGGACTTTTCCGACACCAACAAAGGAATAGAAGAAAAGGACAACAGAACAATCTCTTGATCAATGCAGAAAATTGAGAGGACATCTGAACAGCAAGTCTGGCTTGCCACACCACAAAGGATGCGTCGAAAGGATTGCGCAATGCTCTTCAGGTATGAAAAACATACCATTTAATAAATGGATGGTATGAAATGTTGTCCATTTGTTGAATATTTGTATTTTATGTTGTCAGAACTCCTTTCAGAGGGCTACAAGACAAGCAGGAGCTACTGTAGATACTCATTTGTATCTAAACTGGACTTCATGTCACCCACACCACACTAAACTGAGCATCATCTACAGCCAAGCACTCAGAATAAGATGCATCTACAGCAAGGAGGAAGCCTGTAAAGGCCATCTACAGGAGCTTGCTACATTATTTGAAAGGCGATGCTATCCTCTGCATATCATACAGCAACAAATTCACAAGTCTTTGCAGCTACCCAGAGAAACACTTATTTGGAATACCAACGGTAGAAACAAGAGACAGAAACTCCATTTGTAGTTGACTTTCATCCATCAGCGCCCAGCTACAGTAATAATGCAAAAATTATTTCCCTTACTGTCCACTTGTGAAAAATTGCAAAAGGTTTTTCCAAACCAGACAGTCATTGCTTACCGCAAAGCTCCAAATTTACGATCTCTTATTGGGAGAGCTGAACTCAAGCAAGCTGTAACAAATGCAGGGATTCATTGCGGTGACTAAAAGGTGCATCACATGTGAATATCTTTTACAAACATCATCAGTAACTAGTTCTGTTATGGGAAAGACCTATGAAATAAGGCAGCATCTTACATGTCGCTCAACATGCATTATTTATGTGATTCAGTGCCAACTGCAAATCTGTAAAAAAACAATATGTAGGCCAAACAGTGAATGACCTCCGCACACGATTCAGGAATCACAAATCGGCAAAAATGTATAAGAAAATTGACCAGCCTGTAGCCAATCATTTTAACCTTGTGGATCATTCACTATCAGATTTGCAGATTTCCCAGTGGAACGTGTTTCAAAGGAAGAACTACTGGACTCCAGGGAAAACTTCAGGATGTACCGTTTAAAAACACTGCATCTCAGGACTGCATTGATTCCACATTTCAAATCGAATCTTGCTTTTTGAACATTCAGCTGTCTCATCTGTGAAACCACTTAGCAAACCATCTTGTACTACCTGAGGAAGGCAGAAGCTAGTGGAAATATATTTTTGTTCTTTGGTGAATTTATCTGTTTGAGTCACTTCTTTCTTGGATATTTTATTTCTTTGTGACTCATTGTATCCTTTGGGATCCAGATTTTTGACTTGGCTGGCTGTTGTTTTCTTGTGATCTTTCATCTTCAAGTATATTATATATACATATATATATATATATATATATATATATATATACATACATACATACATTAGTCCGGCTCTCTTTGCACCCTATGCCCCACAGTGGTGGGGTACCAAACTGGAGGGTTGTGCCAGTCACCTCAAAATGCCACATTCACATATATCATGAACTGAAACGCTCATTCAGGGCAATTAGCTGTTGCAAAAATGTCTTTACACAGGTCACGCGGAATGAGGCTGCATTTTGCCCATCGCAGCCAGGTTCACATGATGTACAACTGCTGTGAAAAATATAGTGAATAACACAGAAAACTGACTAACCTAACAAACAGGGCATCATATTGCATCATCATAGTTCCACAGATGCAAAAATTATCAATGTTTTATTTATTTATTTAATTAATTAATTATTTAAAGAGTTTTATATAGCGCTGGCAGACCTGTAGGTATCAGAGCGCTTTACATTTGATTACACAATGTTACAGAAAATGATAACAGTTACATATTACGTCAAAAAATAAGCAACACATTGAAAGAGGGAAGAAAAGAGAGCGAAGTAGGGAGGAGGGGGGAAGGGAGACTTGTGAGGGGGGAAGATGAGGGAAAAGATGGCAAGAGAGACGAAGGGAAGTTTGCCCAAAGACCGACTGGGTAGGCGACGACTGAGGAAGGAGTCCACAGCCTGTCTCCCCTTAAGCTAGGTCTCAAACTGACGAGGGAGAGTTCACGTGATAAAGTCCAGTGGATAAACAGGGTGGGAGCTGCGAGCAAGGACGGGTGATGTGATTATGGCATAAATAATACAATATAATGCATTTGTTTCAAAATAAATTCACCAATCAACTGTTACCATTTCAAGAATTAGTCAAGCAGATGATATATAGAGCATGTAAATAACACCATGTAAGCCCAAAGCAACGCATACATGAAGCCGTAGAATTGCTTTAAAGAAAGACGAGGAGATGAACCACAGAGCATCCACCTTCCTTTTAACCTAGTAGCAAGCCACAGTCACCATCTTATCATGCCCGCCCAATGGGGCAACTCCAGTGGAGGCTCGCTACTGAGAGTAACCTGCTATCCCAACTTCATGCCCAAGTGGGCAGTTAATGCTGTTCCATAACACATTGGGTGCTATCCATGTCCATATCAGTGGAAGCGTAGTTCAGGTATAGAATTGCCAACCGTAAAGCTCCTGTGGGCAATACTCCCTCAATTTTCAGCTGTCCTCAGACTGTAAATGTGGACAGCTGAGAATTGGGAGAATGTTTTCCACAGGGGTTGGACGCTTAAGACCTGCAGCATATGCCAGATGTTAAAGGCATGAGCTGCATGTCAACCATAACCATAAAGACTTCATGGAAAGTCCACAGGTGCAAGAGGTGGAACATGAGGACCTCTTACAATTGAAACCCTTTCATACTTATTGGCCTGGCCTCAGTGAGTGTTTTTTGTGGTGCCAGCGGTGTGCGACTCTTCTGTTAGGAGCCCCGAGGGAGAGGATCTGCTCCCTCAAGGGGTCCAAGATTGGAAGGGGATGAAGCCCCATAGCCTTTGACTCCCCTCTTTCTACCTGCCTGGAGGTACATGAAAGTACAGCAAAGACTCATGATCTCCTTATTGTAGGGCGCAGACACAGTGGTGTCTGACACAGACATTTGCATGCAGCAACCAGGCCATCATTTATCGGATAGGTTGTGGAAAGTACTGCAAAAAATTTATTTGGATTGGAAAGTGACGCTGAAAACTGGCAAAGGTCTACACTCTATTTAGCATCACGGAGGGAAAGCTTCACAATACGAGGAAAAAAAGGATTTCATTGTAAGAGAATTCTGCTAGAGAAAGATGAATTTGCCATGCTCAGGATCAAGTGTCCATATCAATGTATTTAGAATCTATTGATGATAATCATTATAAAGCTGAAAAGGTAGGCAACCCTACAACATGGTAGCCTAATCCATTCTTATCGTCACTGCTACCACCCTTCCAGGTTTATCTCCGGTTTTGTGATCTTCATAAATTATTGAAAAGTTATATAAAGAGAGGTTACTTGTAATCCTAGTGCTCCACAATGGGTTCTCTCTCAATTCAGAAATGGTAGAGTATCTCTGCACCTGTGCGAAATTCAGAAACATCATTTTTAAATACGTACCCATTTTTTCAAATGAACCCAAATAAACAACCTCCATAAGGCAAAATGAACTATTATTTTACCAATTTATCAAAGTCAAGTCACAACCGTAAATTTGCTTGAAAACACCACTCTAGAAAAAGAGGCCATGAAACAAAAGAGAAACAGGAAATGGTGTCCCAGTGCAAAAAGCATTCACATCTTGAGGAGCAGACCATGCTCATTGGAAGACCGCACTCCCCCCACCATGGCAGTTGTTTTTTGCAGCAATGAAATGATGAATATTTACATTATCCAGTTCAAAATCTGTGGACTATAAGCTGGTGTGTGGGGGAGGGGGGTGTTAGGAATTGAGACAAAATATCCCTGGTGAAGAACTAGGATTACAGGTAACTTTTCCTTATTCACCCATGGGATTCTCTCCAAGTTTCATAAAAGGTAGAATAGAGTAGCAAGCTATCCCAAAGATAACATTCTAGCGCGCTCATATGGTCTGTCTTGGAGTCTGGAGAACCACATTCTCTAATTTGAGGAAAAGATTTCTTATGACCGCAGTCCTAAGATTAAGGAAATCCTTAATCACTGGAATAGTCAAGAAAGTTGACCGATAAGGATACTTATGGTAAGCAATGACAGAAGGCAAACGTACTCCAACAGACGAGAACCGTAAACTAGACTTTGCCAAATAAACAAGATAAGGTAGTACTGTCTCCTCCTGAGATGGTCTACTCGAGCTCGGCGGATATGGGTAGGTCTCCCCACGCGGACACAGGCGTATCGAGCCACATCTAATGGGCTCACCCCTGATGTTCTGTCCCGCCGACCCCTCATGTGGCAAGTAGTCCCTGACCTTTAGGCATAGGAGATTCCACAGAGGTAACATACACCACATACATGACACAAGCATGTTATTTTCTTTCCTCACTTTTTGTAAGGTCCTGATGAATCGCGGGTGACTTGACCCTAAGCGAGAAACATGTCGACCACTTTCACCTCTAGCCTTCTCTAGGGTCACTCAACCTAACCTGTTGACACCTAGCGAGCTAGTCCCACGTTTTAATTGCAGCCAGGGGACCCCCAGAATAAAGTGAATTCCGGTACCCCTTGCTACATTTTAACAACCATACCATCATAACACACCATCCTGCCCACACACCCCCACTTCACCATAAGGCTGTTGGATAAAAGATCTCCGCCAAAGAGCCCCTCTTGAGGTGAGCCAGTCGGGGATTGCACCGCCTCCCCGACGAGGAGCAAATGCCAATGATGAAGCATGACATCCTTCGGGGTGTGTGAGGCAAATACATCCAACATAATGGATGCCCAAGGTGTCATTCTAACACCTTTGGTCATGCCAGTTAAACCTCCCCAACCCAGGAACAGTGCAGCAACCCCTCTTCTTGCATCCTCTGTACTAGATACGGACACAAGCTGTTACTGGACCTTCCACCACTCTGAGTGGTAATCAGTGTCCGTTGATCAAGTGATCTATTTTCCTCCCTCCTTTTTGATAAAAATGGTCTCTGGCCTGCCTGCTTGTTGACTCACAATAAGCACAAGCTCTTGCACTTGAATGATATAGGACCTTGTTGAAGCATGCTTTAACTCTCTTACAATGACTATGTTACTATCAAGAAGCCTTAAGCGTCCATACTGCAAGACCTCAGGAGCCAGGCAGCCAAATTCAGTGAGGGAAGGCATGAATGGAAGATTCGGTTTGATATTCTGTCCAGCAAATCCACCCTAATCAGCAGCCTCTTGTGCGGCTGAAGGGACAACCGAAGGTGTCTGGGTACTAAGCATGGGCGAATTTTGCGGATCTCGCGTTCGCGAATTTTGTGGATTTGCGAACTCGCAATCCGCAAAATCCGCGAATTCCCGCGAATTTGCGGATTTTTTTTTTGTGTTCGCCCGTGTTTCTGCCAGTTCGCGAGGGTTTTTACAATTTCGCAATTTGCGAACTTACCTGTCGGGTCGCAAGTTTTGCGAACTTGTTGTTTCTACGTGTCCAGCCTGTTTGGGACACTCTTCTTCATCACTGCCACTCTCTGTCACCACTGCCACTCTCTGACTACTCATGCCACCCTCTGGCCCACCCATGCCACCCTCTGTTTCATCACCACACCCTCTGGTTGTCCAGTGTACATTATTTTCGGCAAAGCAAAGCACACCTTCCCTGCCTCAAGTGACCTGAATTAATTTGGGGCTGATTAATGTGTCACAGAATATTTTTTTAGCTGGCACCTGCTTCCTTAGTGCGCCCTGATTAGTGATCTTTTGCACTTGCTAAGTGCTTTCATTGTTGCAAAATTAGTTACAACACCTGCCCTGCCCCAACTGACAATAATGAATTAGGGGCTGATTAATGGATTTTAACTTCCAGCCTGGCTCCTGCTTGTCTCCCTTAGCTGTAATTCAGGACCTTTGTGGCATATGTGTAACTATTCTGAGGTTCAGAGCAGGGTCACATAATAGTTGCAACTGGCAACTGAACTCTGGAGGGGCCCCTCAGGAAGCACTACAGGAAATGGCTACTAATGATGAGCCTGAACTTTTGAACCTGGCAAGTAGTTTCAGTTTTGCTAAGATCGTATTTCTGCAATTTAGCACTTATCCGCGGGGCGCGAAATGTACTGGGAAGCCGCGAACTCACGCGAACAGTGCGAGCAAAATCCGCTGCTCGCGGATTTGCGGATGATTCGCGAATCTCGCGGATTGCGAATTTCCAGAAAATCCGCGAGCGAAACGGATTTTCCGCCCATACCTACTGGGTACCAACATTCGTGAGTTCCACGCAGAGCAATGAGAATCGTATCTGTGTAGCTGAATCTCAATGTGTTGGTCATCTTGAAAAGAAGAATTGGAAGAAAAGCGAACAGAAATCCTCTCATCCAACTTGTCAAAGTGAATTCCCCAGCAACCTAGGCTACGGGAACCTGGTGGTGTAGGCAGAGTATTTTTGCATTTTCTTCTATTTCTGGATGCCTCCAGAAGAAGACGGCTGCCAGCACTTTGTAATTTATGGATCTAACTTTTTAATTGAGTTACGTATGTCCAGACAAGATATCTCGCCTTCAACCATTGGCCATATTTTGGTATTGAACATCAACTTTTATATCTTCTTTTCTTCCTCTCTTCACATCCAATGCAAGTAATATGTATAAAAACATAACATCATGTATGCTGGAATACAACAATTTATTAGAATTATGACCAAGTAGCTCTTACAAGATATGAGGGGTCTAGTGGGAAAATCAGCAAAACCCTCCGGTTTGGGACAAAGATTTCTCTGAATTCAAAAGATAGGTGGCAAATTATTATCAAAATCTTTCTCTCTGTTCTATTCCTGTGGTTATTTTTTCTCTAAAGCAATAGCACCTATATCTTCTGTCGGGAATATCCCTTTGCCCCATTTAGTGGTAAACATTTTGCTGGTAACCTAAAAAGCCGTGGGCATTTGTTTCCCCCTCAAGGAATGTAGCAGGAAAGTTTGTCTACTTGAGGGACTCCACAAGATACAATGGGAATATGGGATGCTGGTCGTGAACATAGCATCAATTGCATCCAGTAGTCTAGCAGCAAGGAACAATCCTTGAGAATGCAGGTCACAGTACCCCTACCACTGCATCCCCTTCAACCTTTGTCTGATTAGTTTCTATCCTTCTGATGGCGCATATCCAGTGTGTGGTAGCAATACACAGCAAGTTTCATTTGGACTTCTATAGCCGTTCAGCATTTTCATTCTCTGTCCCTAGAGACCCGTCCTAGTTCTTCCTCCCACCTTCGTTGTCCAAGCGATCTATCGATTTACGGATTATGGAGCAGGATTTAATTTAATTCCAAAATGGTCTTTTAGTCTCCTCGTTTACTAAGTTAATATCTTCCGAAAGTATTGCCATGTCTGCTGGACCAGGCCTTTATTTACTTGGGGTGCACCCAGGGTCTTATCTGATGATACCCTATACCTCCATTTCTGGAAAGCCAAACTCTCTCTTCAATCTGTCAAAGTCCTCAATCCCTTCTTCATCAAACAACTCTCCCACAATAACCCCGCCTCGAAGGGTCCACTCAGAAACAGAGTTCTCGCTCACCCCACAGATGAATCTTGAATGATCTACAATCAACATAAATGGGGGTGGAAAAGAAGCAAGGTTCATTTCAAGTGCCGATTTGCCCCACACAGCCAATGAATTTCTAGTGTTGGGGACTACGGGGCAGAGCGGGGGCTTCAACCGTAGAGGTTGGCTTTACAAACCACCCAACTACAACCAATTCTACTCTTGATTCTCAGAGTAGCGAGAACAAGCAGTCACAAGCTTCTCGGTAATGTAGTGTGGGGGTACTTGAGCTCACCAAACGCAATAATCGTAATGTGCAGCCTAATGCTAGTCTTTTCAAGAAAGTACCAAAATCACACACTAAATACTACACAAATTCAATAATTATTGGTCGTAGGCGCTCTTGTTGAAGTGAATACTGAAGGGATTGGTGGCCGGACTGGCTACCAACAAACCATGGCTGTGGCAATTTGAGTTGAAAGGGACCACTCGGGTCACTGGGAGTGAAGTAGGAGCTCAGAATGTCAGTGAGAGCCAGCTACCACTCATGGGGTGCTCTTGCCACTTTGCTATGGGTCACCACCATGGTAAACCCAGGGGTGAGCACTTTGTTGCTGCTTTGGACTTGGCCTGCAATGTGCAGGGGACTGGTTCCACCAATCCAAGGGAGTTCCTGATTCTTTGTCAAAGGCAAGTAGGCCTCCCGGGTTTCTGGAGTACAGCTGCAGGATGAGACAACTTTGGTGCAGGAGTGTGAGACAACAGGCAGGCCGGCAAGGTTGGCGCCAGGTCAATCACATGTCCTCTTCTACTTGTGGCTCTTCAGTGTCCTTCTTCTTCTTAGGTTGGCAGTATCTGCCTCTGGTGCCAGGGGCTTCCCTAAGTACTGAACTTACGGGAGTTAGGGGAGTGTAGGGTAAGAGCCAATGGGTTACCTACCTTTAGAGTGACTACTTCCTATGGGAAGTGAACACAGCCCTGAACCTGGTTGGTGAATTCTCTCCACCACAAGATGGAGGAATCTGAAACATGGGGGCTACATCACCTGCCCCACCTTAGGGGTAGTGCTGGCTAAATATGGGCACACTTCCCAATCAAATTTTCCCTCCTGTCCTCCTGCCAAAAGTGGGGTCTGGACAGAGGGGGGCTGGCATCATCCACTAGCTTGAGAGACCTGAGCTGCATTTCAAAGGCGGCACCCCCTTTGAAGGTTCCCACCCTGGAATGCCATTCCGGCCTGGAGGTGTGAAACACCTCCGCCTGGGACAGGCATTGTTCCCAGCCTCTGAGAGCACAGGCTCTCACCCCATGAGGCCAGAAACATATTCAGTGGTGTCAGGCTGGCTGAGACCAGCCCGTTACCAAACTTGACTAAGTGTCCCTTGTGTATTTATTATTAAATCCAACACTGGCATCAGTGTGGGTTTATTAGGATGAGATGTTTGGGTACAGTGAAGCCATCATGGTGCTGGGGAACTCGTAATGACTGGAGTCCAGCCCATGTACTCTCTATGTGGAGAAGTATGGCTCAGGGGTTAGAGGCGGCAGACCTGGAGCTTGATTTCGGCCCGGGACCAGGGTTCAATTCCCTGCCTCGGCGGGTCTTGGGCTCAAAAATTCCACGGACTTGTTAATTCTCGCTCTGGTGCCTCCTCGACTCACGGGTTCACACTCTGCGACTCTGGGCAATAGCTTGCTTAATCTCCACAACGGCCCCTCGCGGCGGGATGCCTGGCTTTCACCTTGTGGATACCCTGCCAGGGTTATCTCACAGGGGAATACCAGGACGGGTTCCCTAAGCAAGCGCTGAGATTCCCCAGGGTAAGTCGTGCGCTATATAAGTTTCATTTCATTTCATTATGGCTTTCCTGCACACTTAAAATATCCAAGAATGGACTTAGATATTGTAGGGTCATATCTGCTCAGGCAGATATGAGCACATGTGATTATAGTGCACCTGCCTTAGGGCTGGAAGGCCTGCAGTAGGTGGGACTTGCCTATATCTCATGTGGTGTCTGTGGGCATGGCACACAGTGATTTGTGCCATGTCGACGCTTCCCTTTTGTCTGCACGAAGATACGCAGCTTGCAATGGCAGTTATCAGGGTCTTAGTGAGGAGTCTCTAGGGGGACACAATTCTTGCTGCAGCCCTAGAGGACCCTCTGCAGTCCCAATGCCTTAGGTACCAGGGGTATCATTTATTAGGGACCTACACAGGAGCTTAAGTTGTGCCAATTGGGGAACAATGGTACAGTTTTGGGAAAGAGCTCTGGCACTGGGGAGCTGGTTAACAGGAACCCAGTGCACTTTCATTCGAAATGACATGATGTAGCAGGCAAATAGTGGGGGGCAACCATGTTAAAAAGGGTCACTTTCCTACATTAATCTTTTATCAAAAGGGTAATAAAATCCTGCTTGGGACTGTATGAAATAACTCCCTTGTTCCACTGATATCTCTGCAGTGGCTGCATTGCACCTTCCTAGAGATGGGTTATGGTCTGCTGACCCAGTTCGAAAATCTGTGGGGGATAGCTGGAAAATGTGATTTTGTAGCCATCCTGTACAATACATAACAACCACTTGTCTTTTGTAATTTCCTGCCATGTATGAAGATGGTTGTTACTATTCCCTCCCAACAGAGTGCTTGGGTGCACTTACGGTTTTGCTGGTGTCTTACCTGGGGCAATGGAAGGCTGCTGGTCATTGCCTCTCCCCTAAGAAGACCGTTGCTTCTGAAAGGACTGCTGTCCTGGCTCTCTTATTTCCAGAACAGGATGTGAGCATGCTGTTTGCCTTTACTGTGGGATTTAAAGCCCACTGGTGAAAATTAATTCCTCTTCTCCAGGCCAACAGAATATAAAGTTTCTGCTTTCATCTTTGTTTTGTTTTGTTTTTTAGAGTTTTATATAGCGCGAACTAGACCCGAAAATATTGGGTATCAGAGCGCTTTACATAGCACCAGTTTCATTACACAAGGACACATTCCTTTCTTTTTGTTAGACACAGGGAGATGAAGTGATTTGCCCAATATCACAGGATGATGATAGTCGTTGCCGAGACTTGAACCCGACCGCTCTAGCCGTAAGGCTACAGTCTCTCCCCTAAATGTGATGGATTATGTGCTGCATGACTAAACACTTCTGGTGCCAATTAAGCTCTAGTATTTCAGTTGCATTATCCAACACCAGCTTGCATTGTTTAGACATCATCTGACTGAACATCGAACATTGATTTTCCCTTAACAGTCAATTTTAGCATCTTCTGCTGTACGTGAACAGACAAAGAAGTAAGCCTAAGCCAGGAGGAGTCTCTTGCGAAGATAAAATGGCATATATCCGCTATGGAGCAATCCGCTATGTCTCTTGCTAAACGATCATGTTGCCTTGACTCACCACAGCATCCTTCCTATTTCCATACAATTCTCCCTATTCCCCTCCTGGAAGATACACCAGAAATGGACTCACTGAGTCCCACATGTAGCATCATAGTGACTAAGAAGGGTGGAGGAAAGGGCAGCTTTTACTATCCCAGACAAAACCTGGCATATTTTCCTTAACACCTTGGCTGCTAGAGGTTTTCCCCCCTGGTGCTGCATTCCCAGATTTACCATTGTTCATGACGAGCTCAGCTCGGCTCGTCATCAGCACAGCTCAACCGTGCCTCATGACGAGCGGAGCTCATCATGAGCATCGAAGGGGTTAACATCAAATACAATTTCCTACTCTCATTCTCTGGTGGTTCAGAGCCAGTTGATCATGCCACATTATATTTCTTCTTTTACATTGCCATGACTGAGAAATCGTCAGGACCACTTTCCTAAAAAAATAACTGAGATCCATGTCAGTTGATCCAAACTTCTTCTCCATATGATGTATAATGGATGAAACAGATAAAAAAGATTCATAAAAGGTATCCAGCAGTCCACAGATAATTGGAACTATAGGATAGCTATAGGATAACCTTGTGACTTTGTTTCACATTGTCTCAAAAATAATTGTGGTGCTGACCTCCAGTGTTGAGATCTGCACATTAAACTGTCTCGCAGATCTGTTCGAGAGCGAATGGAAAGCCACCAGATAATCGATAGGACAAATTGTAGATGGAATAAACACTGCAGATACTGGTGACAGATCCGGCTAAACACAAGACAATGCATCAGAGTCTGAATTCTAAAAGACATCTGAATCCCGATACGAAGACATGTGCCTTCTTCCTCTTCTTGGACTGGGAGATTCTGATTGGGGTTCAACAAGACTGCAAGAATCCTTCTCTATGCCTTTTGCTAGAAAGCCCTTATAGAGACATCGCTGGGCTCATAACACCATCCTCTTGGAGACCGGAGATATTCCTGCTGAAATTGGATGAAAGGTTCTTCAGTCTATGGATGGAATGAAACTTCCAAGGATGGCTGAGGAAGCTGTTGTGGAAGAATTTTCTGTAGAGAACTTATTTCAGGAGGATGAGATTGGTCATTATCTGAAGACTGAGCAACTGCTCAGTCTTCAGTCTCAGTAGGGGGGGGGGAACAGGTAGGTTGAGTCTCTTCCAGGTTTTATGGGCTGACGGTGACCGGGTTTCGCAGACGTTGGACATAGCGTTAACGTGCATAGAAGCCTCAATACAGACTTTGAGATTTCGGAACCCCTTTATGATCAATTGATAGTCCTCGAAACCTGATGTTTTGATATCAAACTTCTGCCTCCCAATGTCATGTGCCTTGATGTTGACCGCCTCACTGTTGCCTGGGACTGGAAGTGCTGGAGATGAGTTGCTGCCCATTCGTTTACAGAAGAGGCATCATGTGAGGAAGACAAGCGGGAATGGTGATCTTGCCACTGAGGCATATGTCGAAGAAGCCAAACATTTAGGAAGACATCACACAGACCTCACAGTCATCTTTCCTTAACATTTTGGCTGTACAGGCTGAGAATTTATCAAGAAATGCCAGCATAGTGATTAAAAGCATTGGGAGGTTAAATACCACCAGGAAGTCAGGGGAAATGAAAATGTAATATCAGGAATAAGTGTAAAAGGAAAGAAAATGTTTACCTTTGAAGGCCTATGTGGTTAAATGGGACAATATGGTTCTTTTTAAAATTGCAGTCTGTGATAACGCATAAGCACAGAGGTATTCTACCACATTGGAGAGAATCCCATGGCGAAAAAGTCACATCAGAATAATAACATATGCTCATTTTTTCCTAACTGTCCCCTCCCTTCTGCTTCAGCTAAGTTAAGAGATCGACTTCCTGTTTAACGGTTGTAGATGATTGGAATGAGTTACGCTTACGGAATGCAGACACAGTAAGTTTTGTTTATCGCTCTGGCTTCACCAATTTATATCTTTGGTAGAAGCCACTAGTCTATCCATTACATTTGATGCTGTGAATGCACAGGAACTGAAGTTACTAAAAAAGGCAAATAATTGGTGGAAAGTACAAATGCAGTAGAAAAAAAATCATGGCACTAAAAAGTGACATCATTAATCTATTCTGAAAGTGTTTTTAATAGAATAGCTGTATGTTTGTATAAAAAGTGGTTTATTATAAACATATGTTTTGTTTTAGAAAAACGAATTGCAAATAAAATGGCATTTTGTTAAAGGTAAAGGAGAGGGTTTAAGGCTAGGAACATAGTTATTAGTTAGGGTACGAATAGAGGTAGAGTGTAGCTAAAGATCAGGGTAAAGGCAAGATTTAAGATTAGGTTTAGGCTCAATTTAGGGGAGGAGTTGGGGTTGAAATAAAGAATGAAGGAAATGTTAGGGTCATAGTTAGGGCATTGGTTACATTTCTTTATGATTTTTCAACATTTATTTTCACATGCCTGCCACGTGTGCTGAAATCAAACATTTAATGAATAATAATTTAGGTTGACAAGAATAATTTAATATGGAATACTGGGTATTTTAAAAGATACACTATATTTATTGTATATACATTGATGACTGTGGAACGCAGCAATGACACCAAAACAAGAAAGAAATAAAACTCAGTAAAACCTGCATAACTGAGATATGCAGCGGACCTTTAAAGTATATTCAGGTTGGGACAAGGTAACTCCTATTACAAAAAAAACGTTCTCCTATTTTATGTGGCAGCCCATTACAAGGCAGCGATTACGTTAGACATCTAGTCTTTTCGTGATGCAGACTGATGTCAAAATAGGAAAAAGTGATTTTGTTAGGATTACCATTAGCATACCAAGACAACACAAAACCCCATGTGTGCTCACATCTGAGGGAGAAAATACATAATCTAGAATATTTTACCATTCTCTTACACTGTCAGGTTGTAAACAAACATGTATTGAGAAAATGTAATCATACGTTTTTGTGTGTTGCCCACTGTTTTATACAAATATTTCCCTCAATGATCTCCGTAAATGGTACGCCTGGTGGACACAGAAAAGAAACAATACGTAGCCCGAAGAAGCATCCGTGCCCCCCATATCCATCTTCCATCCTCACCCCTGCTTTTTAAGCCATATTTCGTTGGGTTTTTCATATGCATCATGCCAGTGTCCCTTTCCGCAAGTAGGGTGAATTAAATAAGCATGTCACAGAACTTTTCAACAAATAACATTTTTGTGTGTGCCACAGAAAGGAAATGCTAACAATTATTGTAAAGACAGAGGGGTACCATGCATGACTCCCTTTACAAGACACATGGATTCCATCTTTCAGTCAGACATTAACCCCCACACTACACCTTCTGAGGCTAAGCTAGAATGCCTGAACAGCCCTTCTTGTAGTTTTCTCTACTTTCATGTTTAACTAATAACATGTGTGACCAATAAAACGCTGAGGTACAGACCAACCATTCTTTGACGTTAGTCATTTTCTATGGCTAGATGCACTTTGCTGAGGATGTCCTATCACTCTGTTGAAAAACATCCAGGAGGCTATGACACTACCTGGCTGCAGCCCCTCTGTTCAGGAAGTGTTTCCTTGACATATTCAGAGCTTCAAGAGTTTTCTGGTTAATATAGAGTTATATTTATATTGAGAAAGTAAATGTGAATGTTCACCTTCCCTCAATAGCAGGGGTCTTCAAACTGGGGAGCGGGCCCCCCTGGGGGAGGCTTGAATGATCCCTCGGGGAGCCACGCTCTGGTCAAAAGAAGCATCCTGCTGACAGCAGTGCTTTGTTTTAAGCTGAAAACAAACGATCTGCAGTCAGCAACTAAATAATGGGACATTTTAAAAGGTTCAACATAACTAATGTTTAAATTAGTCTAGACATACTTAAACATTGCAAATTGAATAGAATAATTGTGAAAGATTCGAGGGGGCGCAATGATTTATTTTTTTATACTGGAAAGGCGCGGCATTAAAACATTTGAAGACCACTGCTCTATAGAATGTCCTTTCAGTAAAGGATGAGTTATTGTTTATAAAGAAATCAGCCAGATAGCTATTGTGGAAAGCATAACTCTGAAAGACTTGAATTTTACAAAACGTGAACCATCAATTAATATTATTTCGCTTTTATGAAGCTAAGCCAACATACTTTTCAATTTCTGTACAAGGAGCACATGTATAGGCCACTCATTCTATGAAGTTCTTGGTCGCCGGTAAGTGTCAGCAGAAACACTGGCACAGAACTACTAAGCAGAATGTTCAATAGTGTATCATGAAAAAATGTGATACATTTGTATGGTACATCGGATAGAATCATATAATGTTTTTAATATTATTACAGGGTTCATAGAAAGAACATTTATTATCTTTATTTTTTTTAAGGACTCTCAATTTCTGGATAAAGTGGATTTTTATGGGCATAAGAACACAAACAGTGATGAATTTCCCAGAATAAGCACTTTATCTTAAAAAATGTATGGTTTATAAAAGCCTTTCTAAGTCTGCTAAAAAAAAAAAGTTTGTGAATCTGATGTCTACAGTTTTTATATGTAGGATCAGATGTTGAAGTCTAGCATCCCTTTTTGTAGTGTCAATTTATAACGTCAAATATTGGCTATTTAGCCCACAGAGGACATGATGATGTCAACAGGAAGTTCTTCTGTACTTCGGGCAGTGACCTGCATTGTCACGGTATCTGTAAGGACCAATCGGGAACGAAGCAAAATGTCATGGCCTCCCCGGAACACACCTGTAACAGAAGGGTAGGAAACATTACTATTGTTTTTTTGCAAGTCTACTCCCGCTTAATGAAATAATACTAGTTCAGGATCTACGATGAAAAAAACAACTGCGGAAAACACAATATTTTACATAGTAGGAAAGAGAGGCAGTCGCTGAAAGACTGTAGAACATAATAATTATACTATTGAATTTGCATTTTTGCTCCGTTAGCATGCCAATTAGATTCAGTATTAAGACTGCAGGACCATTTATGAAGGCTAGCACAGGTGGAAAACGAAACGTATGACCTTTAGTCTCAGTTGAGTGTTAGTCGTTTAAACAAACATGCTCAGAATATATCCTGATGGCAAGAGAGGTTTTGTTTTGTTTTTTAGAGTTTTATATAGCGTGAACCAGACCCGAAAATATTAGGTATCAGACTGATTTACATATCACCAGTTTCATTACACAAGGACACATTCATTTCTTTTTGTTAGGCACAGGGAGATTAAGTGATTTGCCCAATATCACAGGATGATGATAGTATTTGCCGAGACTAGAACCAGATCGCTTTAGCCGTAAGGCTACAGTCTCTCCCCTAAATGTGATGGATTATGTGCTGTATGACTAAACACTTCTGGTGCCATTTAAGCTCTAGTATTTCAGTTTCATTATCCAACACCAGCTTGTTTAAAATTTTACAACAACAGGTCTATAACAAAAGTCAACTCATTTCATTTTTTTTTTTTTTAGAGCAGGGTAATTTGGAAACTCGTTATGGGTAAGGAAGGCTGGTGGTTCTTACTACTTTATGAACATATGCAAGTATGTACACAGGAGGTTAAACGTATTTTTGGAAACTGCAATGAGGGATACATTGAGTAACTCTGTATAGGGTAACACACAATAATTCTTACTCTTGACTGAAGTCATAGTAAGCAACACATTTCTTCATAAATGCTACTTTTTTCAGCTTTTCAATTAAAAAACTAAATAAATATCTATTTGTTAAGAAATACAATGATGTTTAAAAATAACAACGACAAGTATTTCTGCTTTGGGTATTTGTTGACAATATTGGACCTAAATGCCAATAAACTAAGTAATCATGTATTTTGTGCCTCAGTTTGTTGTGGTTCCCTGTATTGGGCCCAGTTGTCCCATACCTTACCATGCTTTGGGGGCATCTCCTAGTCTTGTAAACCCGCTTCTCAAGTGAGCAGCAATTCACCATGCAGGCCCTCCATCCGCTAATCATCAAGGTTCTACCACTCCCCATTTCTAAGCAATGTCTCTTTCACATGTGATCAGTCCAAACGTTATATTGTTTCCCCATATGTATAGCTTTCATTGTCTACTATGTTAAACAATGCCATTTTAAAGGGTTACGTTTAGGGAACGACCCAGGATTGTCTGCATGGGGTCTTAGACTGCCTGCCAAAAGTTGATATAGATAATTTAAATTGAATCAGCTAATATCGAGTTAATAGGGCTGCCTACTTTAACGCAATTAACAAAAAGGCCCAATCTTCTTACTCGAGCGGTCCGAAGTCTTTCTTCGATTCCTCACTAAGTATGTGAAGTGTGTCCAGAGTATTAATTAAGGATGTGTATAATGTTGATATTCAGTTACATTTGGACAAAGGAGACATAGTAATTTTAGCTTCTAATGGATTACATTCGGAGATATCTAGATTATGTATGGTTGGATTGCGTGTCTAAGTTGTAGATACTTGAAAAAAATTGGGAGTTCTATAGTCCAAAGTTTGTCTTCCTATCTTCAAAGGAGGTCATGATACTGGAAGAGAGTATGTGTCAAAGATGTGATATGCCCAGGCAGATCTATTCCGTGAATTCCTGAAGTTTGTTGATCTGTGGGAGATGGTTATCCATCCAGAGGGAAGTCTCTCCTGTATGTTTTCTGTCCCATTTGATTGATCTGAGGGCTGTATTCCATATCGCAATGACAGTACAGGAAGCTGGGGGTAGGTCACTCAGTAGGTTACCACCCATATAAGTAGTGTAGTGGAGACTTACCCTTCAGAACCCATAAGTGGCCATATATCCAATGACTGATTATAGCACGTGGGCCGCCTTTCAGTTGGAACAGGGGTCCTGCATTTGTAGTCCCCAGTCACAAGTGGACTCGCAGCATTTGGTGAATGACACACTGGGTGACTCATTCCATTCTAGTAGGCGGAGGATCAGCAATTGCATTTTCTCTTTTCGTATATGTTCTAGGAGTTTCATTATCCACAATGTGGAGATGGGGGGGGGGGGGGGGGACTGTATTCTAGAGGCTAAACTACTATCTTGGTAGCTTATGACCATGGATCTATTCTCAGGATCAGCACTTGACTGAAAACTGTGATGTTCTGAGAAAATCACTGTATCTCCCTGTGCCTAAAATTGTTACTATATGAAATGTAATGTTATAAATATGTGAAACAATGTAACTGTTCAATTAAAAAAAGTGTATGTGTCGTCAATATAGAACACTCTGATGCTCCAAAGTCAGGGTTTTGACCGAGACATACATAAGTACAAACAGTGGAGACAGCAGAAACATTATATTTAAACTAAAAAAGTCCTCCCATCCCCAGAGCACAGCATTATAACTCACGTAAAAGCCACCGCAGATACACTACTCTTAAATTGCACTTCTACCCATTTTGAAACCTTTGAGTATCCTGCATCCCACAGAAAACTCGAACAGCCTGGATGGTTAATGTCCTCCAGGAACCACAAGCAAGTTACATCAACATTAAGGAGACAACCTTAGTACAGCACCTAATACATAGTTGAATTCTCCCCTCCGCCTAACCTTACATGGAGAGCCACCAGAATTACGGTCATAAGCATCTCCGAAAGTCTACCAAGACTATCATCAGCTGCCAGTGATACCCACATACCAAACACTAACAAAATCTTCATCTTTACAAAAACCATGATTAGAATTCCCCTCGACAATTTTCCTCCCACGAACATTCAATGACACAGTGATAGACTGCATATTAACAACCATATGGGATAGTGATAATGTCAAATGAAAGCAAAAGGTTTTAAATCTATTCGCAAAACACCTTGATGCTGTCACAGGGATACACAGACATGTTCTACGATCCATGGGCACACAAGTGCCGCATAATCCACCAACAGTTATGCCTAAATATGGGACCCATGCTTGCAGCTCTATAAAACTTGCAGCGAACTTGGCTGATGAGGGCCAACAAGAAAGAAACTGGCCGGCATATGACTACTTGTAATACTCTTCTGAAGGGACATGACCTGGCAGTTCTGTTCCTAGTGTAGCACGAGCAAGGTTGATTTGCATAGGATCGGTCCCTCCTTTTAGTGGCACAGGTAGTAAGAAACTAACAGACTGGAATGTGGTCAACAGTAATCAAGGACGTTTTTCTGCATCAGAAGACTATAAACAAAGCACTCTGTCCGGCAAGATCAGCTTTGACAAGCGTAAATGAATTCTCCCGCTCCAGATGGCCGACTGACACATTACTAGTCAGCATTCTGCTAAATAGCATCTTTTTTTCTTCTCTTTTCTGGAAGTTTTATATAGCGAGAACTTGACCCGAAATCAGGTCTCAGAGCGGTTTACATGAGCACCAGTTGCATTCCACAAGCATCAGTAATCAAATGCCCAAATGTGCCCACTCAGCATCTAGTGGAGTCTTAGAAGACCTTCAATCCAATGCATCATTGGGTGCAGGCGAGTGGAGGGCTTGACAGACTCTCACGGTTTTCTCTGCTCCTTTGTAAAGGATTACTAATATTCTCATTTGGGCTCTCATTACTCTCCGGAAGCTCATAAAAACATCTTTTCTACTGACGCTTCACTTCATTGCAACAACCACATTTCGGCTGTTTTAAAAATTTAAGCGCTTTGCATGTAGAGAATAATTCAGCTTCACATTGTTATATAGCACAAAACTGTACATGCATCTAATATGAATGTAAGATACACCTTCATTGTTGTCCACTAGAGTCCTAATTGCATGTTTCCAGCTCCCCTCACTGGTTTCAGTAATTCCGTCTTAACTAGATCTTGCACACAAATATTCTATGCAGAGCACTCTAATGAGTTAGGACACTAGTGGACAAAAATGAAGGTGCTTCTTACATTCATGTGAGGTTTATTGACAGTTTCAAGAACTGTAAGATAAAACATTTTATTCAGAAATAAATGATTTTTTGGTCAAGGTCCAAATCTGGGATTGGATCTGGGTGGAACCCCGCTCTCCAAGATGGGGTATTAGACATTAAGATACGTGTCAAATGTCTATTATCTACAATGGGTGCAAGAAACAAGTTACAATATTGATATAAAAAGGATCACAATTCACAGAAAGACAAAGAGAGGATGTGTTTTGATATTATTGTACTCAAATATGTGGCTTTTAGGATGCTCTTTAGGAATCTGGAAGTCCCAGACACATCATAGATACGAAGAGACAAAACTCCTATGTTTCATTGGGTCACCCTCACTATTGAAAGTTGAATAAAAAGGATGAGCTTTAAAATGAGGCTGTTTAGATAGAGCAAAACTGTATAATTCAGTTCCAGCCTTTAAATTTACAATATCTAGCCAGAGTATTCACTTCTCCGGAGACTGCTTTACTCTAACAGCAGCAGTGAAACTATGCATACATTAAAGTGTTATTAACCATTCTAGAGGGAAGATCTCAAAACAGCTAATGTTAATGGGAGAAACTTAGAAATCTAGGATGAAACGTGAACAACATTATGCAATGCTGCAAAGAAAACTAAGTATTTCAGCTCCAGAATGTATTGGTTCTGGCGTGAATACAAAGTCATTTGTAAGGGTCATATGGCTATGTAATGTAATGTAATTTTCTGGATCTTGTACCGATCTCATTATCTCTAAGCAAATTAGGGGGTGAATGGACCAGGGCTTATGGGCAAAGTCTGATTGGCTTAGGAAAGTATGAATTCATTACCACGGCTCTTGAGATTGGCTGGTTGAGAACAGGGACTGCTGGCATTCTGGACAAAAAGGGTGCTGCTCCTGTGCTCCTGCACCAGGGAAGTGTTTTGGTATAAGGTAAAGAAGAGAGCATAGGTAAGCCCTCTCCCTCTAGCCCTTATTTCCAGATGCATAATCAGCAGATAGAACAACGTATCTATATTAATGGAAGAGCAAAGGAGTGGCTGAAATAAAAAGAATTGATTTTCAGGCAGGGAAGTAGCACCACAAGAGACTTGCATAATGACCCTAGACCGTACACCAGAGTCAGGACATAACAAGATGCTAAACTTTCTTTGGCGTGGGAGCAGTAGAGAGTGTAAGATGCAAGATAACAGTTGATCACTCTGTACCCCTGGCCAAATCCATTAATTCTTCAGTCTTAAAGAAGTCTACATATTCTCTAATGGGACAAAGAGAAACACAAACACAATAAAGATGGATATGGGTGCTGGAAACAAGTACAGCAGGATAAAGACATAAACAGTGACAGAGAGATAGAGAGACATTAGCAATCGGACAGAGAAAATTAAACACTGGTGAAGAGAGACTCACACATCACTCCTGAGACAAGCAACGCCTACTATGGTGTGCTAGAAGGTCACAAGGTCCAATGCATCCCTATGGGTGTCTCTTGCAGGAAATTTGCACAGTCAGCACTGCACTAACTCCACAGCTGTTTGCAGTGAGAGGCTATGTAAACAGTAGATGTTGCTCTACATATTAAGTGTTTTACCTGCAGAGATGACTCTAGGGGAGATTTAGTGGACCCTAGAAACAACCAAAATTCAATTTTTCAAGAAGAACTATAAATATATATGGCTTACCTGCTAAATACAAAGTGTGAGCATTTTTATTTTCTGGCACTTTATCGGATCTCTCACATGGCTGCATTCCCAGAAACTTCACAATGTTACTAACGGCCTCTAATTGGATATATAAAACAAATTACAATTACATTTGTACTATCGGAGTAGCTGTAAACCAAATTCATGAACACCAATACCATGTCCATATGTAAATACAAAATGGTGGGCGTTGCACACCTAGATATTGTTTCTATTTACAGGGAAAATGAACAAGTTACTCACCGTCGGTAAAGCTACTTCTGGTGGATACTGTATTGAACTGTGGATCCACAGAAATAGGCAAGCTAGAAACTGACATCGGTGCTAGGGGGTAATGTGGAAAAGTTGCTCCATCCGGTCACTTCGAGAGTGGTACAGAGCCAGGTCGGAGCTGCATGGCACCACCGAGGGGCACATAGGTGCATTGCTGAGAAAGTTTCTGTATCTAGTGAGTTGCCTGGTGAGTATTTGAAGATGAGGAGTCTAAGGTTGGAAGTATCCATGCTAATAATGTACTGTAATGGTCTCTTTTCTTTATTGCTGCTTCAGATTTTTTTTTTAATTGGACATCCCATACATGTTTTGTCGGAGTGTATTTACTCAAGACATGCAAATGCAGAGGTAGCTCTTAAAATGAGCCTTGCTGAAGGTATTGATTGTGTAACGTGTAGATTAAAAACATTGCTTAAGATGGATTCAAGTGCCAACGCTTGGATGGGTAGTGTGGAATCTCAAAAGGTTAACAAGAATTCTTTACTTTGCTTGTATGTGAGGAATTTGGTCACCAAAACAAATGGCATAAATGACTACATATATTGTTGAGAATAAGAAAATGTTATTTCCTTCTGATGATAGTGTCAAAGTGGTGGTGCCGGTAACCGATAGAGTAGACTGAAGGAGGAGAGTGGGCGTGCAAAGCCATTGAGTTCCGAAATTTCACTACAATCCATTGAGTTAGAAGGCACATTTAAATGCACTGATTTTACTTAACATTGTTCATGAAAGCAAATTTGGAGCACCAACATAGATCAGCTTCAAGAAAGGATTCTTTAAGTCAATAGGGTAGCCTATGTTATCTTCAGGGGACAATTTTAAAATGTATACTGAACAAAATATATTCATCTTAGTGACTTCTGACAAACTGATTAGTTTTGAAACACTTGCACTGTATTGCTTTCTCCATGCCTAAGCAAATCTGCCTTATTATGGCTCCCTCAAAGCTTTTGGCCGACGCCCGGCAGTCCAAGCACAACTTTAAGTCGTGGTCGCACTCGAGACTCCCTAAGCACACTAGTTGTGGGTCGGTAACCGACACGGTCCGGTGACAGGCGCCACAAGGCTAAAACCCTACCTTCCTAGAGGACATTAGACACACAAGTAAATATATTAGACAATATGGCAAAAAAAGTCTGCCAAAAGAGACCGAGGGGTATATCTTCACCGGATCAGTGCCAACTGGTGCAAAAACAACGGACATCCGAGCACCTGGCAGCACCTGCATAGGTGATCGCAACGTCACGATCTTGCACCAATGATGTTAACATCAACACGTGGAATCGAACAAGGCCATCCGACGGCGCACAGGGCACTGTTCATGCAAACGTTTCTGGATCCAGTCTGACACCAGGGAAGTTCAAAGGTAAGGAATCTGCAGCTAGAAGTCTCTATCAGATTTGAGTATTTAGGGGACCTCCCCTGATACCAGGACCTCAGATTTCAATAGACCAAAAGAAGGAATGTACAAACAAGAGTGGAGTCACAAGAACCAAGGAGCAAAGAATGACTTGGCGCCAACCCTGCCAGCCTGTCTCCTATGCCTAACAATCGTGGAAGAAGCAGAGTCGTCCTGCCACAGTGTAGACTCCAAGAAACAGGTGGGCTGCCAGTGCTTCACTAATTGCCTAAAAATCTCTCTTGGAGTAGAGGAGCTACTCTCCTGCAGCCATAGACACCAAAGAAGCAATACCCAGTACACTGACCTGCCGCCTACGGGGTCTACAGCGGCAGCAGCCACCCAGGATGAGGTACATACAAAATTATGTATTATTTTTAGAAATTGGTGTCGGATTTGAGGGTCTGTCTCACTTACTGCCTATGTGTGTCTGTGATATGCCTAACATCTCACCCTCACTACCACAAGAGCATTTGGGGTGTCAATTATATCTCTGTAATTACTTTGGGGGTTGCCAGGGCTCTGTAACACAGTGTACCTCTGTTTGGCCACTATACAAAGAGCCAGCTTTCTACACAGTGCACAAATAAACTGCCACAATTTCCTGATCTGCGTGAATACTGCATAATTGATTGTGTCGTCTATATTCCCTAAGGAAACCTACACACACATTTGGTTTTGTCGCACTTAAATAATTCAGGGCAATATTTCTTAGGTTAGCGTTCCTGGATTTATGTTTCTCAATACGGGCGATAACTCAAAATATTGAATGACTGCGTTTAAAAATAAAAAATGAATAATAAAAAAAAATAATAATAATAATACCACCACATTATTTATAATAGCTACAGGCTATAAAGAGATACTGCTCCAGCCCTTTAAAAGCCCTGGATGTGCCAGGGTAAACACTGCTTTGTATGGATGCAGAGACCCCCAAAGAAACGCGTGTGCCTGACGAATCCAAGGCCAATTTTCCAGAAGAACGTTCTAGCACAGTGGTGTGCTAACACACTAGCAGTGACAGGGCTAATGCTATATAACACAATAGGTGAAATCATGCATTTCTTTCAAGCATTTGCAACTCATGGACAATTTCAGAGAACTGACACCTACTTAATTTCTGATCACCAAAATGATGGTGAATAGTCATTTACCTTCAAGAGTTTTGATGGAAGACAATGTGAATGTCTCTTCTTTTTCATATTCATCTCCAATCTCATCCCATGCTGCTCCAAAGTTTGGCTTCAAGACTTTCTGGATGTGGTCTACAACAGTCACCTCTACGTCTTCCAGCTGAAGGTAGTTCAACACAATTAATTGAAATATCAGACATATCAAAACAACATCACTTTCGCACTCTAAAGATGTTTCCACTTGTAGCCTTCAACACAAAATTACAATGTGTATCCCTAGATAGTCTATCTCATAACTCAGAAGACCTTTACGTTTTAAACCTACAATAACATAGGTTATTCAGAGCAAGTAACTCCAAGATCCACTATTACATTGGCATATGGTGCCTTCAACCCAGGAAGAAGCATTGAAGTGCTTTTCTGGACGACCAATACATTACTCATGGAGACCCAGTATATGTTATCTATATATGGAGGCTGATAAGTGTGCAGACATATTAAACCCATAGTTAGGAATATTCTCATTGGTGCTACTAGTCAAACCTATTTATCACTCTATGACATTCAATGAATTGCTATGTTTACCCTTGGCTTAATGAATACATAAAACAGATAAACAATAAGAATACGCAAGTTAATGCTTCTAAACCACTGTATCACATTTTAGCTCATCGTATATCTCACGTTTTAGTCTGCATTACAGAAGGGGTCATCGCCATGCAAATGATTCCAACCCTGTGACAAAAGTAGCAATATGTGTTGTACTGCCGGAATAAATTCACTTTAAATTAGACAAACACATCCAGCTGTGTTTTACTGGACCTCTTCAGGCATGTAGGCACAGCTTCAATTGCCTAAAGAGAATAGCTACTGGGCTCTGGTTTCAGGCAGGGGGAAAAGAGGGGTCTCCAGGACGCACCAGAATACAATATTTTCTGGGTGTTCTAGAGGTGTGCACCAAGGACTGAACCAGCTTTGACTTTATTTTCAATATATTTATTAATGGACAGCACAGATCACATTGGACATCAAAGAATAATATAATAAATGAAAACATAAGGTAGAACCTTTTGTCAGCTTCGACACCCATCAACAGCGAAGAACAAATTCTTTCACATCAATGAGCACTGTTCATCACGTTTTATGCAGACAATGACCAGTTTCCCTCATCCATAGGTTTAGATGCTATATTCACAGTAGACATTAAAGATAATGGTTCTCAGTATAAAAAATAAATGGATGCTCGATTGTACAGAACATTTTATTAAAAGTTCTTTCTTTTTAACCTGTCGCTACACAAAATAACTTGACAATGTCTTCACTCAAACCCTTTTCTTTCCTAACTTTCTGCTGATCTGAGCTGCGCTCTGGACAGGTCAGTGAAACCACTTGAAATAAAGTCATACCAAGTTAGGGACATTTCCTCATGCCTGGGGCCCATTCCCTCTGTTGAGTCAATTCTTTTGGTGAAATGCCTCCTGATGCAGTGTGCGGGAGGGCTGAGCGGTTGGCAGTTTATACAAAATTGGTTGGAGGCTTTGGACTGGGCCTGCACGTATATGCAGGGGGTCGGCGCCTTGGGTAGCTTCATTGAAGCAAAACACACTGGCATCAGTTTCACACCCAGGGTGATGGCTGCCCACAAATCGGATCACCTTTTTTAAAACACCAGCAGCCCCACCAGCCATCATCGCAGCTTCGGGGCGCCTCCATTTCTTTTTTTTACAACTGTTTTTTATTTACATTTGTTTGGGAATTGCAGTAAGCCCACTACAAGGCACATTCAATATACATACATCACAATTCGACCTGTCAAGTAAGGAGTACAGTCTATAGCACTCTAACTCTGGCAGTCCACCAGGCACACTGAGGGACAATCATATATTTAAACACTGACAGTTCCGGGGCACAACAACAATACTGAGATATCTCTTGTCCGATGCCTGGCATATGGGGGTGCCTCAGATTTCAGGTTCCAGTCGATAGAATTCTGTCCACCTCCCCATGACATTGCCAAATTTGTTGGGATAGCCTCTACCTGCATATTCCACTTTTTCAGCCCCCATATATACATACATTACTGCAAACCATTTCTCCAATGTCAGCAGCGTAGGGGACATCCACGGTTGTGCAATGTCCCACTAGGCCATGCAAGTAAAATGGTAATATTCTCCAGTAAGGCCTATGTCTCCAGAGACATCCAATAACAAATTATGGATTGTGAGGGATTTCACTTTCTAAAACATCACTCAGCTCCTTTAATATTTTACACCAATAAGTTTGAATCCAGGGCATGACCAGATTATGCATTCTTGAATCTCAGACAGGAGGGTGCCTGGGATTTCCTGATTTTGTGCTGTCTTCTGGCCCTGTCTAGATACACTGTGCAATACCTAAAATTGGATGACGGAATCCAACTATGTTGGTTTTTTCCAGTGTACCAGGGTAGCTTCCCAGTCTATATCTACTAGGCTCCCACTTCTTGTCCCCACCGCTGTCGCAAGTTTTTAAGCTTGCCAGTGATAGTGTATATAATTGTCCTATACATAGAGGAGTCTGCCTCTTTACGTAGTGGGCCCTTCAAGACATTGCTTTCAAGTGGCGCACAGCCATGTTGGGCCGCTGCATGTAGGGCATGTTTGAGCTGGAGGTACTTATATTATTGTGTGTGTAAGAGCTTATGCTCCAACTGTGATTCTTGAGAGGGCTTCATGGTCCCACCCTCTATGATGTCTCCCACTCTGGAAATGCTGCTCAGGTCCTCGCGGGCGCATCTCTTTAGTTTGACGCCTCTTTCAATGTTGTTCCCTCCCATACGGTCGTCCAGCGTGATTTTGGCCCTTCACCCACTAGGAGTCATTGCTCTATCCCATGCTGCCAGGGGAGCTTGGGCAGGGGCGAGGATATTATTTTTACATGTGACTCCTCCACTTTTGGCTCACTGGGAAATCAATTGATAAATAAAAATGAGCAGGATAATTTGTTGATGAGAAGGACCACAATCTGGAGTGTTTTCTGTTGTGCTGTATGCCCCACTGATATCCGAAGTGCCCCTCTAATCTCATACTCCTTTGTTCTTGCATCATCATGAGCTTGAGAACCAATACATGGAACTCTGCTTTCCATTTGTGGCTCTCTTCAGAGTGTACAATGTTTTCTGCTGCTTTATATTCATCAGGAGAGTTTTTTTTAATGTCAAAGACTTGTTCATTCCTTAGTATGCTTTTGTTTGGCACAAAAACAGCTTCTGTTAAGATGACAATGTTGCCAACAAAGTAGTTTCCCGAAAGGTTCACCCGTACCAAGTTCTCTCAGACATTCTCTTGCTACAGAATGTCTCCTCCGCAAAAGTTATGAGTATAACACAAGTAGGGCTCCCGGTTTTATAGTATTAATTTTTGGGCCATTTCCGTCTGTATTTATCCATATTTATTTTTGGGGCATTTTATCTGTATTTATCCACATTTATTTTTGCAGCAATCAAAAGGCAGCGCTGCAGCTAGTATTTTTCCACATGTAAATGTACAATGTACACCGTTTCCCTTTCATTTCTCTTTAATATGGGTGATGTGTGAAAAGCTACAGACCTCACCTATGAAAGATGGGCAGGAGTCACAGTGATTATTTGCAGTAAAATAAATAAGCTGCTGCTGTTGTGCACTCAGGTGGATTGTTCTTGCAGCCACATGTTGCTGCAGATTTAAATAGCACGAACTCAGCACGGTGGTATTTGAGCGCTTTACCTTTCCGCACACATTTCATATTAGTGCACATTCATTTTTGCCAGTCACGGGGAGATTACGTGACAGTACACAGTACACAAGAGCAACCCGGCCACAAACACATAAAGATTCCATCCCCAACCACGATTGGCTCAGGGGCACGGCAGCAGGTCAAGAAATACCCTTATTAGAAGGAATCTCCAGCAAATCACAAGCCGTGCAGCCAGCGGCGCAACTAGAGCCAAATTTAGTGGGGGGCTAAGAAAACATTTCGGGGGGTGGGGGGCTGAGAAAACATTTCAGGGTGGGGGGGGGGGGGGGGTTATGGGGGGGAGCTGACTCTCCCAGCAATAGTTAGATTGGAGATACAGAGGCTCTAGAAGTGGTGACAAAACAACAAACCCTCATTAACAAGTTAGAGGTCTTTTAAAGACCTGTGAAGTACTCGGGTGTGGCTGTGCCCGGGAAGCTGATTCAGCTCAGGCAACCACACAAGAGGGGGAGCCTGTCTGCAGCTGAGGGACGTGGCAAGTCACCTCGGCTGGAGCACGGCAGCACGCACAATTTACTAGTATTTAACCGCATCTACATATTAATACAGACAAAGGAAAAATAGTTTTCCGTCTGTATTAATGTGTAAATATCCGTTTAAACGGAAAACCGGGAGCCCTAAACATAAGAAAAAGCACAGAAAGGGCAAGAGGAAAACGACCTCTGGCTTTTTATTAATGGTGCGCATGTACATTGGGGTTATGCATCAGGACTGCTAGCTCGGACCTCTATTAAGGCCAACAGCACACAACCATGGTGGGAAAAAGGGGAAAGCAGCTGGATCTCTTGATAATGGTTAGAACACTGGAAAGCTCAGGCAGCAGCCATGGATCAACAATCCTATACCTCTGCTGCTCCACTGTTTTCAGTGATGTCCCAACGTTTAAATGCTACTTCATTAGATGCACTGATCAAGACTACACTTTGAATGGCTACAACAGATCACTCAGGATTGATAAATTACCAGGGCTATGCTATGGAATAGCAAGGAAGCATCTTTCGGTGATCGGCTGAATCCTTTGATAGACAATTCTGAATAAAGTAATGACCAGTTTTGTTTGTTCAGCGGCCAAACAGCTGAGTGAGAAAAGTGTTTAAATAAATGTTACTAGAATTGGGAAAACTCAAAGATTGCCTGTGGTTTTAGAAAGGCTTAATTTGGCAAACAACATTCTTTTAGGATTCTCCTATGGTATTTATGTTTACATTAGGTGTTCACTACTTTGTATATAATGTGCTATTTTGTTCAACTGTCTGCGACTCCTTGGATTCATAAACTAACTTCTGACTATTGTGGTTTGGGAAGACGGCAATGCTTTTGATATTTTGTTGCTTAAAACAGCATAAAGAAAAAACAGAGGGCATACAAAACATGCCACAGCTGTGACAATTGTGAGAAGAATAAATACTTACCACATACTCATCCTCATAGCCTTCTTCTTCAGCCTCGCCAGTATTTGGATCACAGTCCTTCACAGTGAACTTCATCATACAGCTGAACGTACAGGCCACTGAGGGAAGCATGGAAAGAAGAACAGGTCCAATAAGCAGGGTATTCTTAATTTGAACTAAACTGCAATTAGGTACTTTAATCTTATACAAACAAAAACACAAAGTCCTTTTCAACAAATTAAGCAAAGTTCTGAATCCTGCGCTTCTCGTAGGCTGACACTGTTGCTATCCTTATACAAAACACAACAAATGTAAATAGTTGCTTAGGACACCTTATATTAGAAGATAAAGTAGATGGGAATATTTAAGAGTCAGTTTTCCTCCTTGTTTCTCATCACTTGTCTTTCTGCAAGCTAGCAGATGGCAAAGAGCACTGTACCTAAAATGTCTATCCAAATTAGAGGCATCCCAGCCTTTTCCCTCATGCAGCTTAACCTCTGTGCCTTTAAAGTTATTCTCACCTGCAGTTAAATGGATTTGATACCAATGGCCGCAGAGGACATTGAAATTTCATTCCTCTTCATGCTTGCACAGGTTCCAACGTGCATTGTAATTGGCTTCCTGTTATCCCTCAGCCGCAGCAGTGCACATTCCAGCCATAAAGCTGTTACACCAGCAAGTCACCTATGAGCGTCTCCCATGGTAACTGTAGGGAGCTTGGTTCGTGTTGCAGTACACCCCCCCTCCCCCCCACACACACACAGGCACACACGCACACACTTTTTGCCTTGTGTTTGATCCAACTTTGACTGAAGTGTTCTGGGTTCCTGCTAACCAGGTCCCCAGTACCAGTGTCCTTTCCCTAAAAATGTTCAACTGTTTCCCCCAATCGGTAATACCTTTAACACACTTTGCAAGTCCTCTGTAAATAGTACCACTGGTATCTAGGTCCTGAGGTACTAAAGAGGTTCCCTAAGGGCAGCGGCAGAAATTCTGCCACCCTACGGGACCCCTCATCAAGCACATGCAAGGCTGCCATCGCAGGCTGCGTGTCTTGGTGCAGACAATTGTGAAAACTGAACATGTCACACATCCCTGTGTGCCCTGGCCCCTAACACTGCATGTGATATTTGTAAGTTACCCCTGCAGCATGCCTGGGGAGGCGTAACAAGGAATAATATCTCTAGTTCTCCTCGTTTCGTTCCTCTTTCTGCAGAATACAGCACACATAGAAAGGGGAATATGCCTCCAAGGATTGGTTTTGTGCAAGAAGGTGCCCCTTCCTGCACCAAAAAAATCCTGCATGTAACACAGGCACCCTTACACCATTATGCAAGGGTGCCAGAGTTGGTGCCAGGCTGCCAAAAAAGCTCCAATGCAAGGGAAAGGACAGGATTGCTCCATATGGAATTATGTATGGCACATTCCTGCCCATTCCCTGTCATGCAGTCGAAAGCTATTAAACGCGCCCGTATGTTTTTCCCTTTCAATTCCAATAGTTTTTGAAATGTTGGTACCTGTGGGTATCTGCAGTATTTGGGCCCGCAGCCGAATGGTACTCATGGAATCCTACCTAACCCAGATGTTTCTTGAAACAATACACCAGGGGCAATCCAGGTTGGTGTAGCATGTGTAGATCTCTGTATTATTATTCACAGTTTTTATGCAGTGCCTCAATTGTAGCTGAGAACATCACCAACAAAGATTGCTGCTAGAATTGCAAACCCACAACAATCATGCATTACAGAAACAAAAGGGTATCTATTTTCACACAGTTTCCGCTGCTTACCTGCTGCTGGATCTTCTTCAGGCAAGGAGACCAATGTGTAGCATGTGCCAGTGTGATTATATGACAGATTTTTTGCAGGTACGCAGCACACAACCTCATAACCTTCTGTGGGTTCCATCTGAACTGTGACGTTCTCCAAAATTTGATCGTTTAAGGTGTTGGTGCAATCAAACTACAGAGGGAAGGAAGCAGACAAACAATGATTTTAACCAATCCAATATAATTTCCTCATGTGAAACAAAGGCTTGCATTCATGATTGGCGCATGGCAGTTGGCTTTTAAAAGGTGGTTATCTGCAATTTAACATAAGCCTTGCTACTCTTCTCTCAAACGTTTTAATCCATAGAATGACTGGTTCGGCACTCAGCAGAAATGATTACATCTGCTGAGTGTTTTCAAAGCTTTAAAGGCCAAGAGAACCCAATGACAAGAACAGTGGTAGCATGTGCCTGGACACTAGACTGGTGTCTTGTGGTAAGTTCAACATGCAACAGACAGAGAACTTTTGCTGCATTAAGCAAAGTGATTGGGGATTGATTTCCATTACTTTCCTTATAGTGCCAACTGATCTTACAAAAATGCATATCACTAACAGAGGTCTAAGCAGAAAAATATCATAAATGTGTTTTGCATTCAACTCATATCGCAAATATATTTTCTAAATCTTCTATGCATTTTTGTACATGAAAATGTATTTACTAGGTTGCTAGTTTGAAAGCTGAAATGCCAGCTATAGTAACTTTTTTTAAGTGTTGACTTGAGTGTCCGTTCTATAGCTGTGCAGTTGGACAGAAAAATGCTTCTAAGCACAGTAATTCGTTCAATGCAGCAGAGATTTAGCCTGAGTGAAACCACAATTTCACTGACTGCAGTTGCTCTTGTAAAGACAGAAAATTACATCTTTATTGCTGCCGAAACTGAAATATGCCATTTTGTAAAAAGTGTGCCTTGAAGGGTGAGTTTGGTTCTCCCTCAATATATCTATGGCCTGAGGCCTGCTCTAAAGAGCTCTGCCATACCACAGATTGTGCCAAGCATTTTAAAACCAAGAAGGTAGCAAGACACTCATCTTCACTTCAATTCAAAAACCTTGCAGATGACAATTTCTTAAGAGCAAGACAACATTTGGTAGGATGTGTATGAACAAATAACTATTTTAATATAGGCCATTTATACTTAGATGATAGTTCAGAGAACCTTAGCCCATCTCGTTGGTACTTATACCAAATCCTGCACGATGAAAGTCAGCACAGGTTGGATTTAAAGGTGTGATCTCCAGTTTAAAAACAAATCTCGGCTTTGTGCATGGATACGGGCCTCAACACAGCCCCTGGTTCTCCTGGCATACAGTCCAAGCTAATGTTTACAGATGAAATCCCACCCTCACCTGAAACACCATGTGGTTCGTAAACATGTGCTTCGTGCAGCGGACAACATATTCTGTCTCGGATTCTGTGAGGGCAACAGGTTCTGGGGACGACTTGAACAAAAGACCAAGGTCCTTAAATTCTGGAACAGCAGAGAGTTGTTCTGAAATGAAACCAGACAGATAGCAGTACAGTTAGTAATATAAAAATACACCAGAGATGGGGGCGCGATTAAGAATACCCTATGATCAGTGTCAATTGCAGCCCTGTTTTCAAAATTTAGTCAGTAAGAGCCACATCAGAAGGAAGATAAATGACTAAGAAATAGAAACAAAATCTAATGGCATACAAGACATGCCAGGCGGTATAGCCCATCTACGAAGGGCTATAAGGCTATTAGAACATTCTGTCCTCTAGTGGCAGAATGTTCTAACAAAACAAACAGAGCCTTTAGGGAGCGCGAGGGGATTGGAATCCCCTCAGGTTCCCTGAAGCCTTTGTTCACAGCCAGAGCTGTGAACAAAGAGACATTGGAATGTTGGAGCTCCAGGCTTATACCCGCCAATATAAGCGCAGAGCACTCCGTTGTTTTCAATGGAGCTCCCAACATTCCAATGTTCTAATGCAATTTAAAATGCCTGATCGGAGATCCTCCACAAATCATGATTTTGTTTCCATTCTACAAAGAAGTATATTGTCCACTGAACCAATGTAATACATGCACTTTGTTCTGGTGAAACAAATGAATCATTAATTCGGCAAAATATCTGCAAACAGTATACGTGCAACCCATTAGGTCCACTTCAACCAGGATTCGATAAAATAATTGACACATATGGACATTTACCAGTGACAAAAATTCTCAAAAAGAACAGTTACTTAATCTGTCTCTTGAGGAGCACCATCAACAAATAAACTGTTCTTTAACTTATTTTTACACTAGTATCTTATTTTATATGCATTTTAACTTTCTAGAGCAGAGGTTATTAACCTTTTCACTTCTGTAGACCTTCTCCCACTTAATTACTGGACACTGGTGACCCTCTCTCACAAACAACTGGAATCCAGGACCCCCCCCTGAGTCATTACTGGAAGTTGGGGACCCTGGCCCAAGCATTTAAAAATTATGTGAACCACAAAACAATGCACAACAAATGAAGAAACAAGCATTTACCAAACAAGTTAACACATGATGAAATATTTCCTATACAATTCACAAATATAAAGAAAATGTAAATATTTATGGAAAGGTTGGACCTCTTCTAAATTCAATTGAGGCTATCCATCGTCCATACTATATTTTGTTTGATACACTTCCACTGCTCCCATTAATCAATTGGAGAATACCATCTTAATTTTAGCCTCCGCTTTTGAATTCGTTCACATTTACAGAACGTTTTAAAATTTTCAATTTTACATTTTGCTTCTTCATTTATACACAATTAATCTGTTAATAATATTTTATTCTTAAACAGCTGTGGACCCCCTGAGTAGGCTTCGTGGACCCACAGGGGACCCCGGACCACAGGTTTAATACGACTATTCCAGAGGATGCAAGTCTGAACTATCAATTCAGCTAACAGCTGAACCAACAAATTACTTTGGTAAGGCAGCACACCAATTGTTTCAAAAGGCCTGAAGTCTGACTGTTTTATTGCAGAGTCACACAGTAATGCAAGACTTTATAAGTTTTCTGATGATGCATACATTTACCTCAGGCCTGCGGGAAACAATGAGCAAGCAGAAACAGGTAAACTCTGTTTACTCATACATAAAATAATGGATGAATGTGAACATAATGTCTTTATGTGTTTAACACAGTTTTATCTGTATGTTTGTTGTCAATATTAAGAAAAGGCATAGCTACAGACACATTTTATGGGGCACGATAGAATGGAAACTAAGCAGTTTTGATCTTCTCCCTACTGATGGACACTCATGTTAAGAAGCTGGTGTCATCAGGGTTCTTTACTTTAATGAAGCTTCACAGACTGCAGCCTTAATAATCTGTTATCATATTACTGCTGTCAGGAGAATTACAAGGTACATTGCGCCATCACCATACTGTACCAAACACATGCTGCATTACACCATACATGTAGCCTGCTAAGCAGTCTGTAGTAGTTTCCCCCAAAACTTAAAAAAAAACATACTAAAAATGTACTTAAGAGCAATTTATAGTTTAATTTATACAATTGTAACACTAATCCGAAAGAAGTGTTTATGCCATCATTAACAATGGTAAAATTAACATGGCATGGAAAAAATACAAGAAAGGGATCCTATTAAACAATCCGCTTACCTTGAAATATTTCTTGGCGGCTTGCTACCACTTTCTCTGGCTGCCTTACTGTTGCCGCAGGAACATTTTCTGTAGAAGAAGGAAAACAATACAGCATGTATAAAATAAAAACGTGTGGTAGAGCCCACTATAAATGGACTACAGTTTTCTGTAAAACATAAGATGTACTGGAATTTATATGAAAGCAACCAGGGAATAAGGCATTATCAGAAGACCCAAGAGAATCTGAGGTTCACACTGAGGTGAAGGCATGGGACAACCCTTCATTGTAGAGATGGATGCCTCAGATAAGGCAGTCAGAGCGGTCCTGGTTCAACTCAATGACAAGAGCAGACAGTGTCAGTGGTATTTATTAGTCTTAGACTTCGACCCAGGAATAGCCCTGGAATGCCATTGAGAAGGACCAAGGGCCCGGAGGAGGATCAAGCCTTACTTTAGCACAAAGTCAAAGGTCCAAAGAGATCACCACTAGCCAATCAAGTGGCTGACTATGATGTCAGTCGCAATTGTGAACACCTTTTCATTGAAATCTTTTTCAGGCAATCTACACAATTTATACAAAACGAATATTGCCTCTCTTTAATTTTAGTAGAGATAAGGTGTCAAAGTCGACGTTTTGGTCTAATTTTGGCTCTTGTCCACTAGACCATCTTCAGGACGTGGGGAATGTTGATTAAAAAGACCCTATTGATTAAGTGGAGATCATCCATCCAGTTTTGAAAATTTGTATATGTCGAAAGGAGGGACCAGTTATTTACGGTCACTTGATTAGAGAATCAGCAATGCTCTTTACGATCTCTCGGTATAGTAACCAGCAACAAATCTGTTTGTTGATATTCAGGGGATTTTCTCACCAGCCGCACACATAACAGTCAGCGATGTATCGAACCGCTTACATACCACTGTGAAGGATTTTTACAGTTTATGCTAAAACTACTTCTGGTTACATTGTGTTGTGATAAAACATAGGAACACCCAGAGGATTCCTATTGGTGAGGATCTTAGGGGTTATGTTGGACTTGCGAGGCTCCCCCAGACCCACCAAAAGAGGAAACGTTTTATTTAATCAGTCACTGTCCATTGAACAGACAGCTGCTGCTTTAAAAATGTTTCCCATTTGGAATGTATCAGGGTAAGAAGGCAGTGGTCATACGGACCCCAGACAATCGAATCAGATTCACAAAGGGGGCCATGTTTCACTGGGCCATCCCCCCTTTCCAAATCAGTTACCACCCCAACGTAAGAGGTGGTAACCTTTCAATGGTGTGAACCACAATTCAGGTTCCAAACCAAGTATACATTCCTTTGTGACTCGTAAAGAGGAGGACAAGGCCTCTTTCATGTCCAGTTCCTGTTTGTGATTTGGAAAGGGTTGCAAAATCCCTTTTATGGGCCAGAAAGAGTTTTCCGATTTGTATAAGAGTGTTTGAACATTGTGAAAAGGTGTTTTACAGTCGCAAAACAAGAGTCACAGGTTTTGAAACTGCAAAAAACGTAAGTACATGAGGCCCACAGTTCTAAATCCCAGTTTGTGTAAAACCCATATGTTTTAGAGATGCAGCTGTGTTACATTTATTACCATCTCATTGTGCAGCTTAAATGTGTTGTGCCTCTTCATGACATGTGTTACATACCTGCTCTGTGTTCCGTCACTGGAGCTGTAGCTAATGGGACAGATTTGAGGTCAAAAGGCTTCTCAGAGGGATCCAGGGTGTACTGCTGCAGTGCCCTCTCCAGGCCGGGGATCGAAATTGTCAAACCTAAGGAAGTAAAATAATTCATCTGTATCTTGAAGACATGGTATTACAAAAAATGTTGCTTCAATTTAACACATCTGATACAAAGATTATGTTCACCCCCTGCTCAAAGAAATTTCAGAGATGCAGAATAGGTAATGAATCTAGGAAGGCAGTCTTCTAAATCATGTCTTCAAATGTCTTAACCATGTGCATATAAGAATGCAGACCTTTGTCATCCGAATGCATACTGGAAACGAAAATCACGGCTGGCAAATCTTTCAACTTCTGGCGGAAACTGAAGGTATTATTTAAAGTCTGGCAGATAGAATACACCGTCAATACGTGAGGGATATCTTGACCACAGTATATCAAGAGCCATAGCCTATAATTCACTTGTTATACAGATGGCACAACATCCACATTTGCAAGTGATGCCAAACTCAAAATAAGGCCCAAAATAGAGAGCTGGATCCACTGGCTGAATTTCCTACTCAATCCCAATTCTGTAAAAGAGGAAATTGAGGCAGTGGATTATATTCTGTATTTAGAGTTTCCTTCAGAAAGTGGAAGATTTTCAGTTAACTACAAACTATAAATGAGGCCCACAGTATAAGAAAATGGAAATAATCTTTTGGAAAACCAGATATTTTGGGCCAGACACTGTATGTAGCATTATGCATTGAAAACTAAGTGATCTAGCAATGTAATGTAAATCCAATTGTTTAGTATTTGCATTTATAGGCACTCACTTGGGCACATACCAGCATACATACAATCATGTTAAGAATTACCTGACAGAAAAACACATCCTTTTGTTACTTTTTACTTTGGATAAGCAGCATCTAAAAACTATAAAGTGTAAGATGTTACCATTCAGGATGTAACCAGCATTTAGGACCTTCTGCTTCTGCTCCAAGACGCTTAAGTAGAAAGTTGCACGGTCTCGGACTTCGTTGTCATCATCCATCACACACCTAGAAGCAAAGGTCAAACATCAGCATTCAGTATCATCACAATGTTTATTGACCATGTAATTGCATTAACATGCCCAGCACCCTCAACAGATAAAATATCTATGGTGTCAACACGCTGTAAGAGGAACCTTAACTCAGTGCTGGTGAGGTGCAGTGTTTTTTGCATCCCCTAAAAACAAACACGATTCCTCCTACTAGTTCGCACAGAATTAGGTAGAGGTTCGTTCACAGGCTACGAGGTTATGCTTACTTATTTTACCCCATTGCCGTTATGCCCGGCACTAATGATTCTTTGAACTGGGATTGCCTTTTGAATGACAGCTAATCAACATCTGTAATGAGTCTCTCTATGCTATGATATCTAATCCATGCATATTGGCAAAGTAGAGGTGTGGCGTAATCTGAAAAAATATTGAGCCAACGTGAATTCAAACTATGGAAAATCTGTGGCACATGCTTAAATAGGAAATGTAACACGCATCCTTTCATAACTATGTCACACACATCACAGACTATCACAAACTCAAATGTCTGCAGTTACAAATGCTATGTGGACATATACACTGTCTTGGGTTCTAATGTAACACTTTCATAGCACTCACCGCCTCAACAACACCAGGACGCTGGGTAACATGTCCTCGTTTTGTGCTCCAAACTTCGCCAGTGCACTCACAGCACCTAAACGGACCAACAAATCCAAGATCAGGTTAAAAGTGCACGGATGCATTTCATTGATTTCAGAATTGCACAATCTAAAAAATATATACATTTTGCCAAGAAATAAAAGAACACTATGAGCTCCATCATCTAGAAGACAGGCTTGATTATGTTCCAAAGACAACTATATACCTTCTCAAATAACGTCACTTTCAATCTGCATTCTATCTGTATGAGAACTCACATGGTCAAAAGTAGTCATACACTTTAAAATAATGAATAAAAGCTCTGACCAATTCCAGTGGAATATCCTAAAACACGTATAAACTTAGACACAGAATAAACTATCACACTTTTACTGAGCACAGATGTATGCTCACAAAAAAAGTGATTGAGTAGGTCTGAAGGATTACAGTGAGAAGTGACACCATGGTGTAGGAACAAAGGAATGTTCATTCAAGGTATTTCTGATAAGCTTAATATTTTGCCCATGCATGGGTTGTAGGAAGCTGGCTCTTTACAACATGTACCTCTTTTTGGCCCACTATATAAGGAGTCCAGGCAAACTCCAAAGGAAATAAAGAGGCACAAATGACACCCCAAATGCTTTCTTTTGTGGTAGTGTGGGTGAGCAGTTGGAAACAACAGAGCATGTACTGAACGCACACAGCATTAAGTGAGACACACACTCAAACAATTCCTATGGGGAAAAACATGCACTGAATTCCGGCACTTGACAGTGACTTACAGGACTGTTCTCTGGGATTTAGGGTGAGTATGAGGAAAGGTCCACCTCGGGAGGCTCTGGGGCGTCCAGGTGCAGAGGTGTGTTATGGCGTCAGATGTCCCATTCACTTCAATAGGGAACTGTCCGGTCAAACAGAGTCTGCAAGCTGGGACTGGGGGATACGTCTGGGGGAATCCACCTGGGGGTCCAACCCCTGAGATGCTCGGGCACATCGGGACACTATTTGTCTAGTTTTCCTCAGGCTTGGGGCTCAGGTGCAGTGGTGTCTTTAGGCATTGGGTTCTGTGCAGGAGTCACTTGCGGTTGGAGGGGGCCTGCAGGATGAAACTGGAAGTCCAGTCTTGGCAAACCCAAAGGTGGGTAATTTGAGGCATAGGGTGGCAGCAGTCGAAGGCTCACTTCTTTGTCTTAGTTCTGCAGTAAAGGAGCAAGTAGGACACTGGTCCACTCTCGGTGTGGGTCTCACTGTCCCTGAAGTTCCTAGATGTGCAGTTCGGTCTTGCTAAGTTTTGGTGTCTGGGCTGGACACATCAAGCCTTTGCTGCTGCAAGGGGTCCAGTACCCTGGGTATTGGTGTTGTGTGGTTCCAGACTCCCCAAACTTGGAGGGAGGACGGGTACCTCTGTAGAAGCACAGGTACCTCTTCCTGGGTGGCTGCTACGTTGGTGCACTCGGTGAGTGACAGGTCAGTGAACCAGGTCTTGCTTCTTTAGTGCCTGCAGCTGCAGGGGAGTAGTTTCTCTACTCCAAGGGAGTTTTTTGGGCAATTGGCGAAGCGCTGGCAGCCCTTTTTAAGTTTCTTGGAGACTGCGCAGCTGCAGGATGAGTCGGTTGCTCCTCGAGGGTCGGGTGCAGCAGGCAAGGTTGGCTACACGTCAGTCATGCTCCTCGGGTCCGCTGTCTTCTTTGTCCACTTTTTTTGTTTCAATATTTGAAGTGCTGGTATCTGAGAGTCCTCTAAATAGTCGATTATGGGGTGTTAAGGGGAGTGAGGGGTAGTAGCCAAAGGGCTACTTACCCCTGGGGTCACTACACCCCCTAGATGACCGTTCCCTATGGAGAGCGGGCATCACCCTGCCCCAGAATTACTACTTCCACCACACACAAGATGGTGACATTTCTAAATATGTGTTCACTTCAGGCTGTGCACCCTAGAGGTGTAGAACTGGCAGGGCAACACGCTTTCTGCACAACTAATGTTCCTGCCTATCTTGGGGCCAGATGGCCCAGGGCAGGGGACGGCATTCCCCCTGTCTAGGGAAGCCTTGGGTCGCATACCAATGGTGGCAGAGGCCTTTGAAACCTAGGATTTGCCAGTCTTCCTGGGGGAGGAAGTGGTAACTCCTCCCTCAAGAGCAGGCATGGTTTCTGTCCACTGAGAACAGTGCGCTCACCTACTAGGGTGGTCAGAAACTCTGCTGTGATGGCAGGTTGGACTGGACCAGTCAGCCAGCACACTAGAAGGCGAGTAGGGTTCAGGGAGTACCCTTTATGGTACCCACTGGGTACATGTATTCATAATTCTATCACTGGAATCAGTGTGGGTTTATTAATACGTGGTGTTTGATACCAAACACCATAGGTTTCAGTGAAACCATTATGTAACTGGAAAACTCGTTTTGACTAGTGCCCAGTGCATACCTTAAGATGGCTTCCCTGTTCACTTGTACTGTCTATTTTTTTTTTTTTTTATTTTATTGTATTTGATTTGATTCTCCAATGAGATCTACAAATATTAGATATACAATATTCAAAAACAGTTTTGTTTAAAAGTTTCTTTCTAATACAAATTTAAAAATGGTTTTAAAAATGTGTAAAGATTGAAACATACAAATTCGTTTGGCGGAGCTTTACATAAAATAATCAGTTCCTGTACTGAGTTGATTCTACATTTGGAATAAACTGGTTGTAAAAACCTTTTCCTTGCCTATCGCATTTGGGCAGGTAGACAATAAATGCTCCAAGTCCTGCTCTCCGCCATTACACAAATTACAAATAAGACTTTCTTTTAGGTACCATCTAAATGTAATGGTTTTTACAGGATGTATTCCGAATCGGAGCAAAACAATCGATCTCCTGAACCCATGGTTTAGGTTAAAATTAATATACTGCTGAGGTTTCTTATACTCTATAGATTCAGTAATATTTTTATATAAAGACAATTTAAAACAATGCTGAGAGTCAAGGTCAAAACTTAGTCTTGGGGTAAAGTGCTTTAAGAAAAGTTTCAGCTGGGCAGGAGTCCAAGATAGTAACAGCTTGATGTTAACTTGAAAGCAGATGGGACATTCCTTGAAAATACATGCTTCGATGATTCACATACAAATGTTTCTATTTTTAGCAGGGATCGGAGCGTTCCTTCTTCCGCATGGAGGAGATTATACGCCCACCTGATGATATTGGCGATTCCTCGGGCATAGGAGCTGGTTAATGAAAACTCAAGGCGGAGAGCTTGCACTGGTACTGCCTGGGGCAACTTCGTTAATTTCCGTAGGATCTTTCCTTCTTTTAAGTCTAAAATGCTCCATTGGCTAATTGGTATATATTCCAGCGCATATGACAGTACTGGTGGAACCTTGGCACTAGATACCTTAAGCATAGCAGAGAAATGTCTTTGTCCAGATGCAGCATATAACTGAAAAAGTGCTCCCACATGCACATCAGATTTCCGGGTCAAATTCAGAGTAAGGGGCTTATTTTGTAAAGACTTGGTGAAGATTCTTCCTAAGTAGGTATATTCAGTTACAGTTTCCACCGTTTTTCCCCCTAGGGACCATATGAATTTAGTGCTCCTTTTTCTTCCAGAGAACGGTACTATTTTTGTTTTCGAGATGTTCGGTATTAGGTAATTTTCCTCTGTATAGTTGTGAAGTGCCTGAAGGCTTCTTTGCAGACCAAATGGGGTTAGAGCTAAAATAATAACATCATCTGCATACAGCAAAGTATGTATTTTGTGGGAAGCAATTTTTGGTGGGAAGTTGCATATCTGATGAAAACATTGAGGCAAGTCGCTGAGATAAAGGGAAAACAATAAAGGAGCAAGAAGGCATCCTGCCTAAGGCTGTTTGGCGTCGGGATAGGACTAGTAAGACCCTTTCCCCTCCCATTTGACCCTGGCACCAGGTGTCTTTATGTAGTGATGATAATATATGTAGGAGTTTGTCCGGGATACCCATTTTGCTGAGTTTTCTCCAGAGTGTTGCTCTGCCCACTCTATTGAATGCGGTGGAAAAGTCGATAAAAGCAGCATATACAACCTGAGATTTTGGTGTAACGTATTTATCTAAGATGGTTTGCAGGACAGCGATATTGTCGGTGACTGAATGCTTTGGTCTAAATCCAGCCTGGTATAGGGGATTTAGTCCAGATGAATAGGCCCAATCCTTAAGATGATCTAATACTGTTGCTGTAAAGACCTTTCCTGTTGCGTCCAGAAGGGCTATCTGTCTATAATTGCCAGGATGCAGCCTAGTACTCTTTTTATGTATGGGTATTATAATGCGCCCCTTCCAAGATTTGGGGATGTCCCCAGTAATGAAAATGTAGTTGAAAAGGGGGGATAACATCTTACTTCAATCCTTGGGGTTACATTGGAGGACCTTAATCGGAATTTGGTCCGGACCTGTTGCTCCGGTTGTTCTCGCCTTTCTTATATGTAGCTCAATAGAAAATGGACTGGAAACTCCACTGTCTAAGGGTTTTATTTCTGGGTTCCTAACAGAGTGGCGGCTCATTTCTGCGTTAGTATTTAGTTTATATAAATTGGCAAGATAGAGTTCCCATTCTGATGGAGGCACCGGGATAGCTTGTAGTGCTTTTTTCGTACCCATTTCTTTAGCGATTATATTCCAATAGGTACGTTGGTTATTTTGTTTCGCTGCTATCTGCAGGTCTACCCAATTTTTGTCTTGGGTTATTCTCTTGTGTTTTTCTTTTTCTCTCCTGCGTTCATTTTTCAATTTGTTGATTTCTAACTGTCTAGCTGGTAATTTTTCAAAAAACTGTGCTCTTATCAGTTTATTTAGATGATTTGTATTGGTAACTAACTTTGATTTTTTGTTTTGATTCTTTGTTGGTTGCATCAACTTTTCCTGTAATTTTTGTGTTAGCTTTTTAATAACTATTTCAAAATGTTTTATCTCGTACTGTCAGTAATTGAACTGTCCAGCACAGGGGCATATATGCTCTTGCAGATATGTCCTTATGTACTATAAGGCACCCTGTCTTAGAGCTTTAAGGCCTGCTGTAGGGGTGCCTTACATATATTACATGCAGTCTTAGGGGACATGGCACACAGGTGCAAGCCATATTGTGTTCACTTTTTAGAGCACCTTGTCACGCAGCCAGCATTGGCAACCTGAATGAGTTTGGTGCAAGGTCCCTTCGAGTGACACAAGATGTGCTGCAGCTCTTAGGGACCCTCTTTGGTACCTATGCCCTAGGAACCAGAGGTACCAGTTACTAGGGACTTTCAGAGGTGCTAAAGGCCTGGTCACTTGGGATCAAGTGACCAGTTGTCTTTTTTTTATGGACCTTGTTAGGAGGACCCCAGTGCATTTCAGTCAATGTTGCATCAAAAACCAGGGGGGGGGGGGCGGGGGCAAGGGGAGAGGCTACTGCAACAAAAAAACTAATTTCCTACATGGGCCATTATAGCCACAGTACAATACCACATTCTTGTGTTACTGGGTTATGTCAAAAATGGGGTTCACTCTTCAATCTGCCAATATACAACACTTTTGCAAATGGTCTACCTCCTTCCCTGCTCATACCAGTGAAGCCGGCAGCTCTCGAATTGTACCTTAAACTAATATATCTGCTAGGACTATAGAAATTCACACTGGGAACCCTTCTATAAGCTTCATGTGGGTAGCAAGCATGGCCACAGTCTAGCTACTTACATTTCTATGAGCAGTTTTGAAAGACTTCTTTGGAGATGAGGGGAGGTGGATAATATATCAGCCAACTGTGTAGAATTATCAACTGGAGCCTCTACTACACTGTCCTGTTATGTTTACTGTGTCACCGTTAATGGACCAACTTGAATTCCGGATTCACTTGCAATCTCTACTCCGTTCCATTTAATGGAGCAGACATACAAAAGAAAGTGACAACCTCCTTTACATCAGGAGCTATGTAGTATGCAATGTATTCCTATATATAAAGAAGCAATACAGTGGGGACTGTCACCATGCAGAGGGTTTGGAGCTTTGTCAGGGCTACCAGAAACAAAAACATAGGTCAACATTTGTGACTATTTGGGAAATAAGTGAATAAATCTACATATTGGGAAAACCATATAGAAGATCCCATGACAGAGCATTTGGCTGCAGCAGATATTTCTTATTAACTGTCCTTTCTAAAGGACATTTATTTATTATAAACGGGAGAGGGAGGGAAATATAAGTACACTCTCAGTCCCCCGGGAAATCAATTTTAAACAACAAAAGAGTGTAAATCAATGAATGTGTAGAAGCACAAAAGGGAAGAGGATGGATAAACAAATCTCTCAGATTTGTATAGAAAGCCCTCACTCACCACCCTGGTTGGTGACATGCTTCATCATTGGGCCCACCGGGAGAAGCCGAGTGCATCCCCGGTGTGCTTCAACGCCAGATTTACTGTGGACACTGTGAGGAACGTGTAAGTGTGAAAGGTTAAAAATGTACAGATTGTATCTCACATAAAACAATTTATTCAGTGGTCTATCTGACATTAAAAGCAATGTGTTTGGAAACTACCAAATTAATTGTTTCGTTCTTTCCACTTAAAGTGGGATCAACATTTTTCTGTCCGTTTATGTGTGATTTACTGGGCATTCGTCAGGACCATGGGGAGTGTACCTCAGCCGTATGGGCACGCTAAGGCCCACCCTTACCAGAGGGCGTGAAAGTTAAAAATTAGTGAAAAAGGTGCGAACAACAAACCAACAGGTTTTGTGGGGTAAACAACCTCAAAATAAGAGGAACCTGTATAGTTCGTAGTGTAAAAGATCCACGACCCATAGGTCACGGGAAGGGGGTGGAGGCGACAATGGAACACCGCCCGCAACGCCTGGCACCCGCCCGACTCCGGCGTATAGCCTCTGACCGGACCTTGAGGTCTAAAGGACAAACAGTTTCAAAACAAAACTATCATGCCAGTCTGCCAGTCAGTGGCATATGTGACCAAATGTAAACAGTATAGCTTTAGATTTCTGATGGAATAGGATCAATATGATCGAAGTTTATGCTGAATTAATCTATAACATTGCCGAGAATACACACCTGCCCTGACCTCCTCATTCTCCAAAATCACCCTGTTGTAGATAAAGCGAATGTATTTCGAAGGACTGACAGTTCGGGGTCCTTCTTGACCCAACAAATGGAGGATGCGAGTAGCCAGGACGGTGAACTCGCAGTCTTCTATAAACTCGCACAGGTGAGACAGACCCGTCTCTTTGCTCTCTGGATTTTCCTCAATGATACTAATGATGCAGTCCACGATTGCCCGCTTGTACTCAAAACCACCCTGTGAAAAATTAAATATCAAAATAGTTAAAATGCTTTAAAAAAAAAAAAACCTTCAGGGAGGTGAATATACATGTTCACTAGTTTGCCTACAGTTATGAGGGTCAAATAGCAAGTATCGTATTGGACTACAGAAATGAAATGCAGGACCAAAATGTAATAGTAATGCCTGTATTTGACTCAAGGGTAACAGGCTTCAATACTCAATACTCAATAGCTGACTGAGCGTTTCATTCTTAAGTGGTTAATAAAAGAAGCGTCACTGAGCTGGGTAACAAACATCTGTAGTGGAGCGTCTTACAATAAGCATTGGTAATATAGCACCTTGTGAAGGTGAGCTTTACAATAGAAACATGTTATTTTCATTTTAATCTGAAGGATGAGTATAAAACATTAAATAAAGGCATGTTTTAAGTAATTTACAGAGTTTAAGGTCAGCCTTGAGAGACATAAAAGTCCACTTATCACACAGGCAAGACATGCATATACAAATGCATGGAGTGTGAAGCATTAACGAGTCTCTGGGTTGCATCTTCATGTAGTATTTTTTTGCACACCTGCAGCAAAGGGAGTGAACTTGAGAAGCTACACAATGAACTTGCCTCCCATCAAACGTTTGTCTATCAATACAGCAAAGGTGAGGCCAATTTTTACGCTAGGGAAGCAGGTGTGCGGGGTGGGGCTGGGGCTGGCACCCTCTGGGATACCTATGTACTTAAGCAACAAGATAAGTTGGATGCCTCCACATGATCACTGCTAGATTCAGATATGCCCTCGGCTCCATACTCTACACGAACAGACTGACAACTTAGGACTTTTAAAGAGTCCAGGAGTGGAACTTGTAATCCTCCAAACATATATGACATATGCAACTCCCTCCCCCCTTTTTTTCCCCACGGCTCTGAAGCCAGGCGGGCAGGAGAGTGCCGTCTCACGCAAGGCCAGTTCATGATACCCCGCTGTCTCCCCCCTCTTAGACCCCATTCATCCAGTGCCCCATGTTCTCTATGATCCTCCCCATATGCTCAGATTGTTGTTGTTTGTTTTGGATTATATACTTTATTGGTCATTATTGTCGAATAAGCCCAAACTGTTGCCACCTTTAAATGGAATGTAATGTAATATTTTACCCTCCCTTTCACAGGAGTTGAAAACGATTTATGGGTCTTTAGGGCATTATTCCTTACAAATGTTCCTCAGTGATGCCTTGTACTTTAATTTTATCAGGCTGTGATTTTTGCTATTGTGCGAGCTGATGTGACAGATATGCCGGTTACATTATACCACTACCTTGACCACTGATATACTGCCATGATATTAAAATGATTGAAATAAAGAAATATATATTTTTTTAATTTTTCCAATGTGCAAAATCAAGCTGGAAACTGGCAGTGGAGTAATGTCAACATTAATTTTGTGCAAAATACTTGCAGTGTTGCTATTTGGTAGTGGTGTGAATAACTTGTGTTATTAATATAGAACTCAGCGGCACACATTTTATGAACCTCATAAGGATTAAAGGACTAATCAGCCCTGCCGAGACACGGATGCAGAATTAGAGAGGAGTGGACACAATACACTCATCCGCTTTAGCAGCATGCATCTAATTCTAATTCAATGAATTATCTTAACAAGGGCATTACTGAAGATACAATAATGTTAAAGACATGGCAAGCTGAGGACAGCGTATAAGAAGAAACCCAGGACAAACGAAAATAGGACTCCACTCAGACCACTTGGAGCAAACACCATATCTTTCAGCATCCCTACCTCTTCTCGGAGCATGGTAAAGAGGAAGTTCATCATGACAGAATGCTTGCGTGGATACTTCTGACATAATGCGCTAATTGCTTGCACCACCACAACCTAAACAGCAGAAAAAAGTAAGAAGGTTAAAGAAAAACGGTGAGTAGAAACATCTTAATACTGTATCGCCTATATACGGTGATTTGGCTCAATTATTTCTGCCCACACTGCATTGGAGCAGATTACAAGTCAAATTTGACTCCGATAGTAGTGCTTTTACTGTAAGATCCAATGATTTTCTGTATTGCGTTCTCAACATTTCTGATTTGAAAGCTCTAAAAGCATCAATGAACACAGTGCAGCTGAGACCATCTTACTGATGCACACTTCACATTAGTGGCTTATTCAGGCACATTCCTAACTCTTCATTCTAATACGCAAAGACTTTAATTTCAAAGAGTGTTCTCGATCCTATCCGATTTTAGTGCTCTCTGATCACTCCCCCATTATGATCTCAATCAGTCACTTCCAACATGCCATCAAAAGTTGACCTCTGTTCTTTTATCTGCTTTGCGGTCTAACTTCCTATCACTTGGCGCCAGTCTGACACCTCGCTCAGCAGTTTTAATAACTTTTCCATATCCATCTCTTCCATATACTGCAACATTTAGAAATACCCTTGTTCTAGCACCTAGTTACCAGACAGGAAGACACTTAAGACCCACATATTCTGTTGAATTTTATTTTCTGACTCATAGTTCTCAGTTCTAGTGCCATGAAGCCCTTGAGGCAAAAGCTTATGCTTCATAGGTCTGTATTTATATTGTTATTCACCTCCACTTTATACAAGACGGTGAATTTAACAATGATTTCAGTTTGTAGGTAACCCTGTCTCAATTCCTACTTCGACCGCACAATACATTTAAGGAAATCACATATCTGGTTTATACTGCATGGCATCAAAGGATTATAGTGTTTTCTACATGACAGAGCGGATAAATGTTACAATAATTTTTGCCCAACAGTTTAAGCTGAAATATACAGTGGTATGAAATCTTGTCTTACAATAAGAATACATTTCAAATAGAAAACATTCACTGATAAAGTATTTGCGATTCCCCAGACCTTAAATTCATCCGATATCTCAGACATGAAGGAGGAGATCTGCTTCATGAGACGATCAATGCTGCTCTCGCTGCCAGTTTTCAGCAGCGTGGTGATGGCAAGTGTGGCAATGCTACGGTTGGAATCGGTCACCAGGTTCTCCAGGTCCAGGTTGCAAGCAGTGACTGCAGATGGATGCCTCATTGCCACCTAATAATTAAAGGCACACGGAGGATACGTTGTTGAGACGGGCGACAATAATTGAATAGGATATAAAACGAAAAATACTTCAACAACCCTCAGCATAAAGAATTAACTGTAAGCCCTATTTAAATTGTACTAACAGCAGATTCATGTGCTACATTTAAAAATGATAATATATGATCCTTTGATTTATTTTTTATGTTTTTAAACAACACCATGAACATTTGCCCAAGTTACATCAGGAAATATCGATTACCATAGTTTAGCATTTCTGTAGTGCTCAATAGGCCATTAGTATGGGATTTCAGCACCTGTAGGTAGTCCAGAGTTTGTCCTTTGAAAACTTTCCTTTGCAGCCCAAAATCTGATCTGGTTTTGTGGCGAGTCAGCCAGTACATTTTTTGGGGATGAAGCCAAAGAGCTCTGTCGAATTTTCTCACAAAAATGAGAGCCATTGTTCAAAATCATACAATCTATCTGTCTGTCTGTATGTATGATGAGGAGGAGCCGGTGGATGCAAATGCTGCTGGAGACCACAGCAGCAGGTTAATTACATTTTATTCATGTGAATACATGTCAGCATTTGTAGCAATAAATTTGCCATTGTTGTGATACTGCAGTGTTTGTCCTAGCTATTGCCGGTTATAAAAAGAGACAAAAGGTGAAATAAGTGAAAATTCATACCTTGTTTAATGTGCGAACGGCTGCATAGCGGAGAGCAGCTTTAGGGGAACTGCAAAACAACTGCAAAACTACAGAAACAAATATAGGTTAAATATACATATTTATTTCCAGCTGCATGCTTCTTTAAATCTCATAATAGTAGTTTGACTGAACCAGTAAGAACAAGTCAGTTGTTGTGAGCAATTAACATTATAAAACAAAGTTATGCACCTTCTGGGCCAAACTGATACTAAATCCCATTTTTTTATGATAAGGCATGCCCCATGACTGCTCTACCTATGTGTACTTTCACGCTGTGCACATAGTAATTTCTAAACACTATATGCGGTGTATGGTATAGTATACGAATATGGTTTCTGAGCTAAGCGTAAAACAATCCTGCTACACTTGACTGAATGTCAAGTTACCACTGCGAATGTGTTATTGATACAACAGCTGTGCACTGAGGTCTGACTAGCTGTGGTGGACAATAACGAGTCTAATGTTAATAAATGTAGCTAAGTTAACAAGAGTGGATGATAATTTTCACAAAAACTTGACTGCTGTAAGAACAATTACATTTTGTAACCAGCTGGATCGCTCAAGTGTACCTCACTCTCTGTAACGCTAGAAGAGAACTCTAAAGAATTTGCACACATATATCAAGGATACCCCTTGTCTATGCTGCATTCTTTTTCTTTTGGGGGCTTGGAGGGTGTGGGGGGGGGGGCGGTATAGGCTGTATCCTCGGGCAGTTGACACAAAAGTTTGAAGCCATTTGTACAAAATCTGTTCCACACCACTAACTTGCGTCATATAAAATGTTATACAGTGAAAAAATGTTTGCACCACATAACTGCCAACTAGGTGAATTTTCTTAACATTTTGCCACCTTCTCTAGTTGTGGTTGCCCTTACTTCATATACTGAAAAATTTGGCGTACAACAAATACTTCAAGGTGAATGGCGACTAGTGGGACATACTGTTGCAGTTAGTAGACCATGTTGGGGTTTGGCTATAAGGGGACTGCGAAAAAAATATAAAAAAGCAGTAGTTTACAGCACTTTCTCTGTATGTTTCAGCTTAAACTTGAATTCCAACAAGAACAGGACTTGAGGAAATTTCAGACTAGGCAAGAAAAAAAGATAAGCTGTGGGTAATATCACTATGCTTTTTCAGGGTTTGATTTCTTTCAATTGTGGACATAATGGTTTGCAATAAGCCTCATCATAAAAAAAGAGAGGACTCCCTAGAATGGAATGGTTCTTTTCTTTGGAAGTGCTCTATTAAAGATTACAAGAACCTTGATATGACCAATACAGAGAGAGAAAGAATCTACAGCTCTCCGAAATAAACATGCTCCGAGAGATGACTGCACGATCAAGTGTAAAGGTCACAGTCTGGCTTTGCTCTAGATTTGTGATGATCTTACCAGATACAGCAGGGGCAAGTTCTTTAGCTGTACAGTTGGGCTGGTTGACAATGGCTGAAGCGGCCTCATACACCACCATCTCATGTTTGCTCCGTAAACAGCTCTCAATGAAGTCGAACAGAGGACTATCACGGCTAGAAGACAAAGTGGATGGAAAACAAGGAAACATTTTATTTATGATGAGCCATTCAGACTTAGCCATTGACAACACAGGTTTGTTCTGAGCAGCCTAAAATGCTTATACTTATTCTTCGCGCTCAAAAGCAATTTTTAAGCATGTTTCTGAGCTGAAAGATGAACAATATATCTTAGAACTAATGCCTTACCTATCAGACTCAACAAATACATTGGATAATGATTGGAAGATTTAATAATACAACAGTGCAACCTATAGTACTTCTAGTCTCACTAGATATGGTGACTCCCCCTATACCGGTTTAAATAAAAATACCAATGCAATATATTTAATTAAGACCAGAATATTCGGAGTTCAATCTAAGACAATTAACTAGTCCCTCTTGTGCCAAGCATCAAGACTCAGGAATCTTCTTGTGGATGAACACAATCTATACCCTAGCTTGTTACCTTTATAGGAAGGCAAAGATGCATGTAAAAAGATGGTACTTTAAATGTCACGATTTGCCTTTGTCCCTTCATCACCCTTCTCTCATACATGTTCTGTTCCAGTCTTTTGTGAAGACCTTGTTTTGGGCCCTTGTTAACTAGGTCCGCAAAATAGAAATATCTTTTATAATTTAAATAAATAAAACAGTTCAAGGGGGGAAATCTCGCTCAATCAGTGCAATTATATGAAATTTCCATAACCTAACATTCGGTTTCGCTCAAGTATGCCACAGACTTGTAGTAGGAACATGCTTTGTAACCATCTACAGCACTTCTTTCATGTGAGGACATACTTCGGTTTACAGGTGTAGCACGTACCAGTATACAATGTAATCATACTTTTCTAAACATAGATGATGTACATCACTCTAAAGCCTGCTTAAATGACATACAAACAGACCACATACATTTCCCATGAGTACAACTTTTATGAGGCCTCAGGGCCCCCCAGAAGAATTCCACTAACCCTTTCCTACCGCCCCAAAATTGCTCATGTAGATCTAGATCCATCCTCGCCACATCATCAATCTCTGCAAAGAGTTTCTTAGAGTACTAAGGGCATTAGGATCTCCAAGTAAGCCGATAACATTGAATCCTTTCTAAAAGTCACATTTTAACACCCCCCTACACAAAACCAGCCTCATTCTCATTCAGAACTTGATATCAAGCACCAAGTTATTTTTAACGGCAAGATGTTGTAAGCCTCTCATAAAAGGACTTGTAGAGAGGAAAAAATGTAAGCTGTTTCTAGGAGAGAACTAACGGCTGTTGACATTCAAAGAAAAATTGAATCCTTTCAACTGCAAGGGCGGTTCTGGCTGCTGCTAAGTTCTGGCCATATCATTTCTTCAGGAGGGATTTTTATGGGAGCAGGGCTGGGGCAAGGGGGTCTCTTTAGTCCTCACCATTGCATGTTTTGGTTGGGTAGAACAAGAGGTGAAAGGTAATGTTGCTATATGGGCACATTTAAATAATTTAAAGTGTGTGTGGTGTTGGTGTGCCAGGTTATTGCCTTCAGCCCAGTGGGTGAAAGAAAAGAGCGGCTAAAGCATATGTCCGATTCCGATATGTAGTATAAAGAAGAGAATGGCCAGATATGGCACCTCCGTCCCAGACATTTCAAATCCTCAGACATTCTAACCTGTTTCATGCAGACTTCATAATATGAGAAGAGGAAGGGAAAATGGTTAATGCTTCACCCGCCAATTAGAAACTGGAGTCATAAGCACACAAGCAGCCTCCGTTGGGGGAGAACGGTCCGATTCGCAGCCGATGCCAGTCACTGGAGCCATATTTTGGCAGCTATATTTGGAATTTGGTCATCACTAGTACCAGAGTCAAGTAGAACACCTTCATCACAGATGGACTAAAACCAGCAGCAAAAACCCTGGTGCTGCCATGGACTTTAGAGGAGATACAGACACTGATGAAACAGTAAGAAGTAAAAATGGATATTATAACCTTTACGAAGGTTTCAATTAGTTTAGAAGTTGTTCTGAGGAGCATTACAATGAGCAATCACTTTCCTAACATAATACTCTTTTTCTTGGCTGTCTGATGAGAGGTGCATAAGGCACATCAGCTACAGGGCTAAGATCTTTTGCATCTGTGGACAGTACTGTTACACTGCCACCTAACAGTGAAGTGGTCAATTTCAGAGTAAATTCGAGATTCAGTCCACTGTTGGTCGATAACTGAAGATGAAATCTGTTTGAAGGAATATCCTTTAGAATGTACAGCTTAAGCTAGATTTATTGCACAATGCTTTCAATAACAATTTCAGTGCCGAAAAGTGGTGAGAAAACGACACGTGCATGGTATATAAAAGTCCAGAATGAAAAAATAAATGTTTTACGCAGGTGCTATAGAGAAGACCTACCTTCCATCTTCTTCCAGCTGCTTGCTGGCAACCCGGATCATTAAACAATAGGCAAATGGAGACTTTAGTCCATGACGCGTAAATTTGCTGATCATCTTGTTAACAGCCAGACGGTCATTCTTACGCACATGGTACAGCAAGCCAAGGGCATGATACTTCAATTCATAAATAAAGAAAACAACAAAAATCAAAAACATGTTAAGCACCAGTGAATGATAACCAAATGACCACTAATGACATAGCACACAGTCAACACCTCGATGTTATGAGCAAACTTGGAAAGATAGCAAAAGGGAATAAAAAAATTAGTCAACTGTAAATTATGTTTGGACCTTGCCTTGTAGCTTTAATGTGAAGGATTGTTTTTTTTTTTTTGGAAAACCTTTATTTGTAGAAAGAGTACACCGCTATTCAGCCTTATATCCCGGAGGCCAGGCAGCATTGAGGTAGCAGGTAAGATCGTGTACAATACTGTGCGCAGAAGCAATCAGGTTTAATTTTCAATAGCATCAAACTTAGTATAAATAAACCAAAGAGTAGGAAAGCCTCAAAAAGGCTAAGAGAAAAAAGCGTGCGCTAGGCACGAAAGGGAGTCAAAGAGAGAAAGAAGTGGCTGAGGACAGTACAGAAGTAGTGGAATTGCGCAGCGGGAGGGGGTCGAGGGCCGCACACTCAAGACAGCACACAATAGCAGTGACAACAGTAAGGCACTTGGGGGGTAACACAACAGGATAAACCATCTGGAGCTGCGGGAAGAGGCTCTACGGGGAAGGTTGGACTTCAGAGTCAGTCTCTATTGGGGGGTCGCAAATGTCACCTCTGTAGGAGTTCCAGGCTCCCCACACAGACCTCCACATTTTAGGCTTGCCCCTGGCCATGTACACCGTCTTTTCACGCAGCATGCACCAGTCCATGTTGGTTTCCCATAAGCTGAGGGAGGGAGGAGCCTGCGCACCCCATTTCTGGGCGATGTCCCTCTTGGCCACCATATTACCCAGGGTGACCCAACGGGTCTGGGCTACACTGTAATCATTCGGACACCAAACATTGAGGAGGCATCGCCGGGCCTCAGCCGGTAAGGCCACGCCAGTCACTTCCTCCATCACCTCATGCACTCGCGTCCAATACCGGGCAACCCCAGGACACTCCCACATGATGTGCAGGAAAGTAGCAAGCATACCACAACCCCTCCGACACAGGCCATCCGTGGAAAGTCCCATATGTATGAGCCTAGGGCCAGTGACATACACCCTGTGTAGTATTTTCAACTGGACAAGGCGGAGTCGTGCTGATATGGCCACCTCCCGGGGGGAGGAGACCGCTGATTGCCACTCCTCGTCGTCCATCTCTATACCATCATTCACCCAGTGCAACCTCAATCGTTCAAGCAGATCCACTCTCACATTGATGAGTTTCTTGTACGTCAGGGAGATAGCGCTGTCCGGCATGTGGCCGTCCAGCACCAGATCCTCCAGGGGTGATGACTCAGGGATCGCATCACCATCAGATATGTGAGGGGAGAGGGCATGACTAAGCTGGGCGTGTCGGAAGTATTCCGTCGACGCCAGCTGGTACTCAGACTGTAGCATGTCAAACGACTTGACCCTCCCCCTCGCCATCATGTCCCCAACCTTAGATATCCCGATGGTGTCCCACCGGTCGAAACCTTTAGTTTTCCACAGCTTTCCCAGTATGTCTGAGTCATATAGGGGTGTGGCCAGGGTAATCCTATCTTTCCAGCCCAGAGTGTCAGTGACCGCGCGCCATATATGTACCATCGTTTTGGTGGGGCCCGTCAGCTTCCGGTCCAAGGACCTGGAATACAAGGCTCTGTAATAGTTCCCGTCGTTCACGAGCCACCGATCCATGGCGTAGCCCGGGCTGGCCGCTGGGCCATAAAGGCCGTGGTTGATGGCCGCAAGCTGGGACGCCCAATAGTAGCGTCGTATATCCGGTAGGGCGATACCCCCGTCGTAACACGGTATAGTCAGCTTGAGCAACGAGATTCGTGGCCTCCCATCCCACAACAGTGCTCGCTGCAGAGATTCGATCTCTCCAAAGTATTTGGCCGGGACCGGATCTTGGGTGTTTTGCAAAGCGTAGAGGAAGCGAGGTAGCGCCATCATTTTGAATAAAGCGGCTCTGCCCATTAGGGAGATCGGTAGCTTCTTCCATCCCTCGACATCCCTGCGTAACCGCGCAAGCGGTGGTAGAAGGTTGTGTGAATATCGGGCTCGGGGGTCGCGCGACACGTAAATGCCCAGGTATCGAAAGCCCTGCTGGGCTATCTGTATTGAGCACCCACGGGGGAGGCGCGGAGTATTTCCACACAACGTGTATAGTGAGGATTTAGACCAGTTGATCACCAAGCCGGAATGGGTCCCGAAGGTACCCAGCAGGTCAAAAACCACAATAAGTGAGCGGCAAGGAGAGGTGAGATATAAGAGGATGTCGTCCGCGTAAAGCGACACTCGGTCCTCAAGGCCAGGTGACCACGTAATCCCGGAGACATCAGGGTGCGTCCTGATCCATGCCGCCAGGGGCTCCAGTGCCAGGGCGAACAGGAGCGGCGAGAGCGGACAACCCTGTCTGGTGCCCCTGTGCAGCGCAAAGGAGGCCGACAGCCGACCATTGACGGCCACATTAGCCAACGGTGCGGTATACAGCAGTCGGACCCATCCGATGTAAGTGGGCCCAAACCCCAACTTGGCTAGTACAGCCCACAAGTAATTCCACTCCAGCGAATCGAAAGCCATGGTGGCGTCAAGCGAGGCGAGAACTGCAGGCTCACGAAGCAGGTGAGCACGTGCCATGACCGCGTGAAGCCTCCTCAAGTTGAGCGCCGTGTTCCGGTGCGGTATGAAGCCGGACTGGTCCGGGTGAACCAAGTCCGTGATCACACCCACCAGCCGGTTGGCCAGCAATTTGGCCAAGATCTTGGGTTCGGCGTTCAGTAGCGAGATGGGTCTATAGGACCGGCACAAATCACGTGGTTTTCCTTCTTTGTGGATCACCACAATGGTGGCGAGTCTCTGGTCGAGGGAGAGTTCTCCCGTCTCGCGGGCTTCAAGGAACATATTAAGCAGTGGTGTGGCCAGCGCATCGGCCTTGAGTTTATAAAGCTCGACCGGGATACCGTTGGGTCCCGGTGCTTTGCCGGAGCGCAGCGAGCGGATCGCCAGGGCCACCTCATCCACAGACAGATCTCGATCCATGTCTTCTCGGTCAAGATCCGAGAGGCAGGGAAGGTCAATGTCCTCCAGAAAGGAGGCCGAGACAGACTCTGGGAGAGGATTTGCGGAGGTATACACCCCCTCAAAGTATTCAGCGAAGGACCCAACTATAGCCGCCGGGTCCGTCAGGGATAAACCATCCTCACCCACCAGTTCTGGGACCACCCGGGACGCCAGTTCCCGTCTATCCAGCCACGCCAAGAGCTTGCCCGCCTTGTCACCCGAGTCATATATCCTGCCCTGCTGTTCCCTGCTCAAGGCCTTCGCTGCATCAGTGGTGGTCGCCCGGAGTTCGGACTGTTTAAGGGAGAGAGCGTGAATCAAGTCGGGAGACGGATCCAGCTCCAGTCGGGCGCTCAGGTCTGCGAGATCAGACTCCAGCCGCACCACGTCCTCATCCCGGCGGCGGCGAGCCTCCGCAATCAGGGAGAAGGCCTTGCCACGAAGCACAGTTTTAAAGGCCTCCCAAAGGGAGACAGCGGAGTCAATGGAGCCAGTATTTTCGACAAAGTACCGGTCTATAGCTTTAGTCAGGAGAGCCCTGGTCTTCGGGTCGCGAAAGTACCACGGGTTAATGGGAGCCACTCGCGAAGACGCGGGGATCTGGAAGTCAAAAGAGACCCAGACCGGGGAATGATCTGAAATGCCCCTAGCTAAGAGACGCGCGGTGGACACAGACTGCGCCTGGGCAGCCGGGGTGAGGACGTAGTCTATTCTAGAAAAGCTACCGTGGGCACCCGAGAGAAAAGTGTACTGCCGCTGGGTGGGATGTAACAATCGCCAGCAATCAACCATCCCCATGGAACTCAAAAAATCAGGCAGCCAAGATTGGGAAGGGCGAAGATCCCTGGATGGAAAGCGGTCCAACTCCCCCGAGACTACAGAGTTGAAGTCCCCACCCACCAGCAACAATCCCTCGGGGAGACCTAAAATGGCGCCTCCCAAGTCCCTGAAAGTAGTCTCCTGCAGTCCCGGGGGAACATAAACCGAAACCAAAACTAGCGTGCGGCCCTCCCACTTGCCCACCAACGCCACGTATCTGCCTCTTTCATCAGCAAGCACAGACTCCACCTCCAACGGGAGGGACGTGCGCACCATGATGCCCACCCCTCTAGAACCCGAGGAGAACCCTGAATGTGCCACCATTTTGTATCCCCGTCTATTCAAGGCCTTACAGGCATGTCCCACCAAGTGGGTCTCTTGTAGAAAAACCACATCAGGCGAACAGCGCTTGAGCATCTGCAACACAACACCCCTCTTAATACGGTCCCCCAACCCGTTAACATTCCAGCTCAACAAATTAAGAGATTTACCCCCCATCATCAAGGACGTCCCGCGCCCCCCCCCCCCCACCCACAACAGCGCCCACAGCAATAACATTTCAGTCCGGTAGTTCCTCAGCCAGAACAAAGAGTAAGACAAAGAAAAAGTACGAAAAAACACACCCCAACTACCCACCACCCTGCACCCCTGCATCAGACTATAATCCACCCCAACTAGCAGTGTGCCTGTCGCCCCTTAACTAACCTACAAGAAGCCCACAGAGGAGAAAGGAGACATCCCATCCCCCCCGTCATCCCCCATATTAAGTACAAAACGAGTCAAAATAATAGCAGCAATGTCAAAAGCCGAAGCCCCTCACGGCAACCCAGCTCTCGGAAGACAAGTAACCAAACAATCATTCCTGCGCTTCCGCGCCTCCGGTGGTCTCCTCCGTCTGGTCGGTCGGCTCATGTCGTTCCTGGGGCAGGGTATCGAGCCAGTGTCCCACATCATCCGGGAAGTCAAAGAAGAGGGTCCGGTGGTCACGCTCAATGCGGAGCTTGGCAGGATAGAGCATAGAGTAGCGCAGGCCCATTTCCCTCAGTCTCCGTTTCACCCCCGTGAAGCTCTGGCGCTTTTTCTGAACAGCCTGGGTGAAATCCGGGAAGAAGTTCACATCAGAGTTCTGGAAGCGGACAGGGCCCGCGGTCCTCGATGCTTGCAGGATAGCGTCTCTGTCCCTGTAATTGAACAGCCTCGCGATGATGGGGCGAGGGGAGGCACCCGATTTCGGCGGCCCACCCGGGATCCTGTGGGCCCGTTCCACCGAAAAGAACTTGCTCAGGCCCCCCGGTGCCAAGTTCTTAACCACCAGTTCTTCCACAAAGAGCTCAGTCGAGTCCTCCTCGGCCTTTTCCGGTACACCGGTGACGCGGACATTTTGGCGCCGCGCGCGACCCTCGAACTCGTCCAGTCGACGCGCCAGCATTCCGTTAGCCATTTTCAGGTCGCGCACCTCCAACTGTATATCAGACACATCCGTGACCAGGCTGGAAGTCTTAAGGTCCAGCGATTTTACCCGGTCATTAGTTTTCCCGAGGTCGGTCCTGATGAGGTTTAATTCAATCTTCAGGGAGTCAACCTTGCTGGACAGTTCCTCGCGGAGAGTGTGCATCTCCGTCTTCACCCCCGATATCGCTCCCATGACGTCCCGAAGAGTTATCTCGGAGTCATCCGGCGATTCATCTCTTCCTGAGTCCTTAGTACGACCCGCCAGTACCGGCGATCCCTTAGACTGGGAGAATCGCTCCGGGATGGTGGACTGGGACTGGGATGGTTTCCTGTTGAGCCGCTGAGATTTGCCTGCGTCCGAGCCTCCTTTGCCCGCCATGTTGGCACTCTCGGGACGGGGGGACACCAGGGGCGAAAGAGTTCAGTGTAGTATGTCCAATGCACACGACGATATCTCCAAAGTCCAGTGTTGAGGCCGCTCAGCAAGGCGCTCAAGGATCAGAAGCACCCATCGGGATGAAGAAGCGTGGGCAGGGAGGTACCATGTGGAGACACCGCTGTACCCCACAACGGTAACCAGTGATGCGGGCGGAGCCTCCGTGATCCGTCGAGCTAACTGAGGCTAGGAATGTCCGATTTTCATTCCGAAAGCGGGTGCCGCCTCAGGACCGGCTTAGCAACCGATTCCCACAATTGTGGGACAGGATGGATCACAGGATTATTGCGGAGGATCGGGAGGTCTTCGGAGCTCCGAGCTCACGCGGCCATCTTGGTTGGCAGCGAAGCTCCTCCCCCCAATGTGAAGGATTGTTGAACTGAGTTTGTCTAACAGGTATAACAACTGACATTCAGTTGCCAACAAATCTTATAGGTCAGGCTACCTTTTTACACTGGACTCTGGTGTAGTATTTACAATACATCTATGTTACAGAAACAGATGATCACATAGTTCTTATGTGGACACAATTAGGACTTTTGCTTTTCGTTTCTTGTGAGGGGAGAAATCAAGAAAGGATGCCACAGTTAATTATCATCCCAACTTAGATCCTAAATACAAGTTTTATGTGACTCGGTTAAATTACATGGATACTTGTAATATTTTCTTCTGAAGAGTCAAGTTCAACTTTGTGCTTAATAACCAAAAATATCTTGCATGGCTATCATCAAAAACAATGAAAAGCAAGCAATACTTTCTGTTCTTACTGAATACTGGTCAGAAGTCATAAAGAACAGCGACACCTGGTATAATAGCTCCTATGTTTCAATTCAAATGTAAGCCTAACACTTTAGGATGATTTGCATAAATATGAATCCAATTTTCAAACCCAGTTACAATAGTGAATGTGGACTATAGCTACACAGCAGTTGATGGAGCCACATCTAGAAGAAACAAAGAACAGCGACTACAAACACACTGAAATGCAACAGTATTCCAACAGTATATCCAAAACATTCTTCTTGAGAGACCTCCTTACCTGGACCATCATGTTTTCACTTGACCCCGCTTCCTGGGCCTCGTTCACCCAACGCTTAACCACATCAAAGCTAGTTTTCAGTAGGTGCTGTAGGACACAAAACAAGGCATTACCATTGCTGCACCGGCTCGAACTTCACAGGTAAAATACTGCAGTATGACTGTTTGGGGAGAATTGGGAAAATCATCAGTTCAAATAGAAAATACATCCTAAATCTAATGTATTACATGAGAAGCATTGACAAACTTCATATGTTGGGAAGAACTAGTCTATTCACACAGAGCAACTCTGCAGACTACCATGACATAATTACATCAATATTTTTTGGTACTGTGACAAAAGAGGTGCAAATGTGCAAACCCTTCGGGGTAAGCAGTGCAGGCAGCGGAGATTAGGTAAATTCATAAAAACACAAACACAGATCATAATCTTAGCAGCTGGGCCCTCTTCTTTTCTGATAGATTTTTGTATTTGGGAGTTACATTATTATGCTTCACAAGTGTAACATTCTAATATCTGTAACTAAGCACTGTACACACATGTTCTCTTTATTACTATTTTTACAGCAGCTTTTGTCAAAACATACCAGGATTACAATGTATGCAGGATTACAGTGACACAATCCTGTGCATGTTTTTTGAAAAGATGAGTACTACAACGAGTAGGATTAATGAGAGCTGGAGGTTGTTTCACAAACAGCTTATATCATTTGTGTTTTACATCAAATCATGTGGTCAATAGTGTGGCACATTAACATTTTGTTTATATTTAACTTTTTACAAACATATTTGTGCATATTGTGGCTTGGACAACTATTACATTTCTAGCTGTCATGTGGTTCCGAATTCTGTAGGTTGACAGACAAATGTATTTAAATTGCTGACAATATTTTGTCCTGCATATCAGCCATCAATTGCTTGCTTAAGCCCTTTCTATATTCTCCACGTAATACAGAACTTTCACACCTGGCCCATTTTAGCACTAGGGTGTGCCAGGTGAGATTTGCATGAAATGGGTATGCCCCACTTTGCTAATAATAATGACAGGTCGAAGATCATATTCCCTACTTTATCTATATATGAACGAGGAAATATGCCCCACAGACAACCTGCTAAAAACAAACTCTTTAAGTTAAGGGTTTTTAGCACTAAATCTGTTATCTCCTTCTAGAATTGTTTTACTGTGGTGTAACTCTAAACTGTGTAGTAGAATCCTAAATCTTGGAGCATACAACAGGGGCAAGGCTTTGACCCAATCTGAATCTACAATTAAGTTATCCAAATAAGCTTCTAATCTTATTTAAGGATAGTTCAGTTACATGTAGACTCTGTTAGGAGTGCTTTCTAAAACAAATATACCAGTGGGGGCCCTTCTCCTGGGATGCAAGGAAATTGCACAGCAGCACGTGTTTTTAAGTTCTCCGCCTCTATTAATCAATCTATCAAGAATCAGGTACTTCAATGTACCACACATTACAAATTGTCCTGTAGCTAGCCACTATGCTTTGTTGAATTCACTACAAGTTTTGAATAATCCTGATGAAATATAGTCACCCTAACGATAGTATACCCGGATCTTTCCAAGAATCGCAATGTGAATATCCGAAAAATGTGTGCCCTCTCAGCAGATCACATAACAGCAATGTGGATGCATAGGTGCAGCTAGTGCTATACATTTTTACATATATAACTACTTTAGGAATTTTAAGTAATCTAGGGTAATTTTTCAGCACCGCACACCAACTAAGCAATAGTGATGATAATATTTCTATTCCCGCTTAAATTATATGCTTCTTAATTTCTTGTGTGTGTCCACCCCATTCAGCAATCTGGTGATTCTCTATATGTGCGTGGTTAGGAAATAAAGTTCGAAGTCGGGGCAGACAAACCCCTTCGGTTATTGAAATTCATAATTTGCAAACTGCTATCCTTGGTTTACTTTAATTCCAAATTAAATCAGGGAGTATAGCATCAAGGTTTAAAAATATCCCAATTTATCATCCATACAGGTAGATTCACAAATACAACAATCTCAGCAGCATTTGGTAGGGCTATTTCAGACATAACTGATAACGGTAGCATCTTCCAGAATGCAGGGACTCCTCCCAATCAGCGCAGAACTATTCCAATGTTACCTGATAGTATGTCTGCATCCCTCTGGTATACCCCTATCTTTAGGCAGCTAAAAAAGTGTGGCTCCTAATGTGTGCCTGATTATAAAAATTGTGTGGTGGGGATGGGGTTGGGGGCCAATATGCTATGGCATTTTGATTGGAAAAGCACACGTTTTCTGGTCAATGTACATTTAATCTTATCAGACCATCAAATTCCTCTAAAGAGTTGTTGGTAGGTTATTTGTGCAGAGTTCATGAATAAACTCAAACAGGAAATGTGATCTGAAATAACATGAAAACCATCATGTAATGGGATGCCATGCATACTACCGTCTGTTCTAATTTTTCAAGCTAGTGGCCCCAGTTTCAACAGGAATAAAGTTGGTGATAGAGGTCATTCTGGCATCTCCGCGGATTTTTCATGCTGGTGATATGCCAGCAGGCAGCTGAACCCTCTAACATCTAAAAGGTTTTCACCAGTTGAGTTGGAAACACATTAAATATAACATATCCAAAATAAAATACACAGAACAAAGCAGTTGTTCCATGTTCCAGAAAAACACAAACGGGGCATTCATCAGGTAATTAAATCCTTTTCTGTCTAGAACTACCACAAGTGCCTGTAAGCAAAGGGAATAATTACATCAGTATGAATGAATGGTTAGAAATTACAAAGCTTGAATTGTTGGCTTTGCTCACACAAGACTGTCCAACATTTATTATTAAATGTTAGATATAGTATATCACATGCATTCAAGAGGGCCTAGGTAACAAGCATTCAATAGTACACACTACAAAGATCTTACAACACATAGATCAGAGTTCTGATGTGCTACGTAGGTGGCTATCATTGAACACAGACCACTGCTTACCAGCCGACATTTAAAATGTGCATTACTCATCCCCGTTCAGATATACCCAATATTAGCACTACCTCAAAAAAGTCAGGCCTGCTAACACCCACATGCACACAACACGGCATTACAGCCATATAGTTGCAAAAGCACAACAACTTCAACTGTGTGTTCAGATCAAACACCAACATACTTATTAGAAAGAATCAAAATAGACTACTACAATATACCACTCCCTGAGATGCACAACACCATTGTGGATACTCGCTCACCACAGGAAACACATACAACACACACCCAACCTTCAAAAGTTCTCCATATAAATAATGATAACACAGCATGTTGACAATGAATGAAAGTACTCTTGATGTTTGTAGTATCCTTGGTAAATACACAGTCATTTATAATGTAGTTTAAGCATGTACTGAAAATTATTTATTACAACAAATATTTTAATGTAGCTCGTGCAGGTAAAAATATACATGTGTATGGTGCAATGATGCAAACATAGGTTAGAAAACGAGAATGCCAGGTTTTGCTTTCAAAACCTGCACAGTGCAGATTTCATCCTTGTTTATATATGTGCAATATTATAAGCGGTGGAATCATACCAAAGAAGAAACCAGGGCAGAGCTGGACACACTTGGCACTTTGTCAACGATTGCCTGCTTCATGTACCGCTCGATTGCCTGAAGCATGGTGCTCTGTGCAAAAAAAGACAACAGTGAAATGGGCCTTCCAGGGATATCGAGCAGAACACTGCATGCAGCTCAACCCAATAAATGTCTAGTGTCACTCACATCAGTTATTTTGCAGAGTGCTCTCACGGCAGGGCCTCTGTAATTGTCATCCTTTCCCGTCATATCTTTGGTCAAACTGTGTAAAACCAAAGGAGAAACGTCCACTTAATTTGATCAATTTGAGTTCAAATTCAACCCAAACACATAACACCTTTTTATATTGTGCATTTTCACCTTAGAGAAGGGGTCTCAATAGTGTCAGTGACTCGACACCACTTCCCTTTACTAGCCCTAGGCTGATAATAACCATGATCCTTGCACTCTCAACATTAGTAAGAAGGTTATGCCTCAAACCTGATTGCTCATCCCGCACAGCTTTCTTTAGACACCAAAAATGCCCAGACATACGGGTTTGAGAAACTGGGACCTGAGACATACAAGGAACCTTATAAGCTTGCTTGATCATGAACATAATTTTACAAAATATCACAGCATTAATTTAACTAATGATGCCCATTTGTCAGTGATTAACTGATTTTTGGAAAACTGAAGCACACGAGCAGCGAATCACAGCTTAAGAACTGGGCTGTTTGCCGTGTCGATGACATGAGAGCAAGTAGCATCTAGTAGCATCTACTTCTCAACAGAACTGGCCACGCTAGATCAGCACCAAGAATTTCTCTCAAATTCTTCCTCAAAGTCCACGAAACTGCTTATGAAGAGTTTTTATTCACAATTCTCAACCTCCCCTTGCCGACCACGAATGATAGCTAGCTGTACAGCCCTCTGAAGAAGCAGCAATTTCGAATATTGTTGAAAATGGTACTGTTTAGGCATTATGGCCTGAACCAAATTCACAAACTGAGTTAGCAGGCATTATGTAACAACAAATCAAAGATAACAATATATCTTTGAAATAAAAATATCCATAAAGTTACACCAGATGTACTTTTAAAACAGAAACAAACATTAAAAGTAAAGTGCTGTGAACCAAGTGGCAGAGCTTATGACAACTAAAGGTGAGAGACACATAGTAGGAGGGCATCATGTTGCTGTGGTCTGATCCAAGACTCCTGCTAGGAAAAATGTTTAACAATTATTTAACGCTGACTTGCATCTTAATTCTTTTTTCTTGATTATATGCCAGATGATGGCTGTAGCATGTTTTAACCGTCTTGCTCAGCTGTAAGATTCCGCACAAGCTCGGCAATTAGTAATTCCGGACTAAATATGACAAGAACTTTTAGGAGGGGCAACTTGAATTATGGGATTCTGCAGCTGCAATGTTCCTGCATTGTTGCTGATTTTCTGCACTTGTCACATAATTCACCTACTGCTGTTTCGTTTGCAGATGTCAACAACTAAATATTTGTACCTCAAACTTATCAAAAGTTACTAGTGAGTTGGGTGGCGCACTGGCTAACCATTTACAAATGGTTAATTGCTCACATTTCAGACGCTGAGTGCTCTATTCAGACGTCAAAACAAGTACTAATGAGGTGAGAGATTTTCCCAGACTGTATTGTCTGTTAATAAAAAACAAATACAGAAATAATACTGCCACACACTATGCTGCATTGGCTGCATAACTCGCCTTTTCCTGATGCATAATTTAGCCAACTCTTTATCATAATTTGGTCGCCCATTGCTGCATAATTCCAGTGTATATGCTGGTAGATAATATTCAGAACCCCAAACCATCTGCTACATCAGACCAGAGCAGAACATCAAAATGGTTTTCATGAACCAATTCTGACCAGTGCCCTGAATAAAAGAAAAGCGACATATCAGGTAGTATTTGAATGTCACAAACAAGTTTAAAGTAGAAGGAAGCATCTATGTTTGAAGAAGGCAACGCTAAACAAACACATGTAAAATCCATTCTGGGAGATGACTATTAGGAATTGGTTCGATATGGTGTAGAATTTTGAATCAATGTATGGATTAATACAAACCAGATATTTAAATTTTTTACGAGACAGGCATGTTGTAATTATACAATATTTAAATTTAAAAAATAGGGACATTTGAGTTGAATGGAAAAGCTTTAGAGAAGAGAATGTATAACGTCTCTAAAATGGTACAAAAGTGCTTAGTTCATAGACTTCAACCACAAGAACCAAGGGATTACTGATGGTACTTTGAGTTTGGAAATTCGATCAGCTCTAGCATTCAGTTAACTGATCGATTACCATGGCTCTTATTACAAAGTAAAGTCAAACTGAGGTCTCGAGGGCAACACCAAAAGCCTCAGTTTCCACAACTGCCGTGTCAAGCTCAAAGACCACCTTTTCATGCTCAAGAGCAGCCACCCAAAACACAACAACAAGTGACCTCAATTTCTCTAAACTAGACAGTGGAAGATATGAAAATTCTTCAAGGCATAGTTGGGCACTGCAGAGTTAGCAACTAACTCATACCTCGAACTATGCATTTTTCTTATTGGTTTTCATTCATTTCAGGAAGATAGGGATCAAGGTTAAGGGGACAGTCACCCAATCATGGAGTCTCCTAATTGTAGAATTGAGCAGCCCCAGAACTGCAATCGCCAACTCATCAATATGCTACAATTTAACCTGACTGAGATTGCTTGGTGTTGCAGTAATGTTTTTGTGTGCTGGGTTCACAATCCCCACGTTTCTTCCATGTAGGACTTTATCTTGCTGCAAACCGATTTAAATATGTATAACTCAAAGGAAATATAGAGCAGAAGGCTTGCTTGATTAAGTGGCGACCACTAATAGCAATAAGTGATAGATCGATACCTTTTTCTATGGACTAGAGTGCACATTTAGTTTTTAACACATGCTCTTGAAGAAAAACAATGATATAAAGGCAAATGTCTAATACTGTCTTGTGTAGTGTTGAGCTTTACATATATTTAATAGAAATAGCTAGAAAGGTTATTCATGCCTCTGAACTACAGTTTTCCTGCCCTAACAGTGAGGTGGCATCTATTGCATCACAAAAAGTGTTGCTTCCAAAGAAAGTCTTTACTTCAAGTACAAGAAAAGTTTCTCCTAAACTAGAAGTCCTTCCCTAATTAAAGATAAGGGTTTTGACTATTCACTGATGGCTAGGGAGGGAATATCCCCAAAAAGTGACAAATTACACAAAATAAATATTTTCAACAAACCTGCTGGTGACAATAATGACATCCTCTGAAAGGGTGGACATCTCCTTTATAGTCAGATAACACATTCTGCGGAGAGTTGGCTGCACAAGACAAAGAAAATCAAAGAATACATTATTGATAATAGTACAGAATGATGAATGACATGTTTTGCCTCCATTTGTTTTTGGAGAGTAGCATTTTAGAAGTGTATTATTGTTTTCAATACAAATAAAACCTTGGTATCCAATTTAAATAACAACATTGCCAGCCCTTTAAATCACATGAGAATTATTATTTCACACTTAAAATGGGTCTCCATACTAACAAGGGAGTTCAGATAGCCTTTCAATATCCCTTTTATTCACGTGTCCAATGTCCATTTATGATGAGCTCGTCAGGTTTACAAGAGAAATACTGAACTGGATTCTATGCAAGCAGTGGTCGTACTGGGCATGTGAACTACTTGAAACAGGCACATTTCTGTACTTACATCATTTGACTGGAAGAGTTTAGTCATTGCAAAGAAGGCTTCTGTTGCTTCTGTGGCACCCAGATGTTCACCCTGTTAAATTCAAGGAAATACATGATTTTAAGGTAACAATTGCCACTATTTCTGCTTGTATAAATACACATGGGAATTTAGAGTATTTTTCTAGTTGGTAGAATATTTAAAGAAAGAGTATTTCTGACAGTAAATGATTACACATCATATTACCTATGTTTATCTCCAATTGTACAATTATTCACACAACAAACATTGTATTTTAGCGACAATTCAAACTGCCTGAATTATCACATGACTTCAGTTATAAAACACTGGAATATTAGATGAGGCATATCTTTGGACTGCTTTATTAAGAACAAAAATAGAGAATGGAAAGGTAATAAAGTACATTCCATCATTACTGGACTACTGCTCATTGTGGTCGGAGATAATTTACATCTAATCTCATGTCAGTGGATACCGAACATTATTCTGATAATTTTGGAAATATAATGACTACCTTTAATTATACAAGAACTGGCAGAATTTCCACAGTATCAACACTGTCTTCCATCGGGTGCAATCCACTCCATTCCCAAATGAAACTTTTCTCGAATTTGATACTCCATTTAGTAACACAGGACGTAAACAGCGATGACCAAGACATATAAAAAAAAAGCTTTTTTTGTGCATCATGTAGGGCACGGGAACTCACAGTATGGCCCGCATGCCGGCAGCGGTCCGGCAAGCCTTCCCTTGCGGCCCGCGGACTGTGCAGACATGTACCCAGGTTTAAAAAAAAAGTGTGTGTGTGTGTGTGTGTGTGTGTCTGTGTGTGTGTCTGTGTGTGTGTCTGTGTGTGTGTCTGTGTGTGTGTCTGTGTGTGTGTCTGTGTGTGTGTGTGTGTGTGTGTGTGTGTTCGGAAGCTGTCTCAGCCCAGGCACACACAGGCAGGATGAGATGACAGAGGGAGGTAAAGAAAGGGAGGGAGACAGATGAGTGGGAGGGAGGAAGGGAAAGGGAGGGAGACAGACGGAGGGAAAGGGAGGGAGACAGACGGAGGGAAAGAGAGGGAAGGAGGGAAAGGGAGAGGGAGGGAGACAGAGGGAAAGGGAGGGAGACGGAGGGAAAGGGAGGGAGACGGAGGGAAAGGGAGGGAGACGGAGGGAAAGGGAGGGAGACAGAGAAGGAGAGAGGGAGGGTGACAGACAAAGGGAGGGAGAGGGAGACAGACTGAGGGAAAGGGGGAGAGGGAGACAGACGGAGGGAAAGTGAGGGAGAGGGAGACAGACGGAGGGAAAGGGAGGGAGACAGAGAGATAGGGAAGGAGAGAGAGGGAAGGGGAGAGAGGGAAGGGGAGAGAGGGAAGGAGAGAGAGGGAAGGGGAGAGAGGAAAGGGGGACAGACAGGGTAAGGGGACAGACAGGGTAGGGGGACAGACAGGGTAGGGGGACAGACAGGGTAGGGGGAGGGAGGAGGGCGACAGAGGGAGGGAGGAGGGCAACAGAGGGTGGGAGACAGAGGGAGGGAGACAGAGGGAGGGAGGGAGACAGAGGGAACGAGGGAGACAGAGGGAGGGAGGGAGAGGGAGACAGATAGAGAGACAGAGAGGAAGACAGAGAGGGAGACAGAGGAAGAGACAGAGAAACAGAGAGGGGGAGAAAGAGAAAGAAAGAGAGGGAGACAGAGAGAGAGAGAGGGAGTGAGACAGAGGGGGAGACAGAGAGAGAGACGGAGACAGAGACAGAGACAGAGAGAGAGACAGAGAGAGAGAGGAGAGGGAGAGAGATGTGTGTATGTCGGGTCTGGTGGCTCAGTGGACGAAGGCGTCCGCTGCAGGGACCTGTGATCAACCTCATGGTCACAGTTGTTGCTCTAACCCTGCCCCCTCCCCCAGTGACCCCACCCCCACCGGTGCGGCCCTCGGACTCAAACCAAACTGTAAATTTGGCCCCGTTGAGAAAGTTTGTGAGTGCCCATGATGTAGGGCATCCCATTCTGAAAAAAAAACCATGTCTATTAAAGTGATCGTTTTGCCACAAATTTACATTGTGCAAAATTATTTACCAAAATAACTTCAGATTATTTTTTTGTTGTAAATTTCTTCACCTATGTTATAATTTATACACAGTATTTATTAGAACTAATGATTGTAAGTACACCTTTAGAGTAATCTGCATCTTTCAAAATAAAAAAAACCAGCCAAAGTCTTAATCAAACAATTTAGGATTTTAATGAGGGTAGTCATGGACAGCATTGGAAAGATAAATATACTAGGGACAGGTGCAGATGAGTGAGATTAGATTATTTATATGAGGGCTAAACACACATAGATGTGACTACATCACATTATTTACTTATTTCTAGCTAAAACCGGTTCTTTGTGGATGTCTTGAAATACGGAATTAAAATTTTCTTGTTTATTGAGATTTCGGTTAGTCTATGTCTATCTCAATGATGACACAGTGCCAAGTTTACATTTAAGTATGGCTGTAAACAAATATACATTCAATTCTTCGCATTTCTACGACAAAATACTATTTCGGATTGCCACTGAATGAAAGCACTGTTAAGGGCATTCAAAATGTCATTATAAAACCAGGAAATGTTTTAAGTGTTTATTGCTTATACTACCATAAGGTGTGTAAAATAAAATATTGTATTTGTTATGTTATGTTAAGTAAAATGTATTAAGCGCACATACACCGAGGAGGTTTCTTGGCACTACAATGTCTTCAGAGCCAGAGTTCAAATGCATAATTAGAAAGCCTGACAAAAAAGCCAAGTTTTAAGACCGCTTCTGAATTTAAGAAGAGTGTGGCAGAATCGTATGTCGGAAGGGAGAGAGTTCCAGAACATGGGTGCCAGTACAGTAAACCTGGCACCCCCAGTGCGCTTTAGTCTATAAGAGGGTGGAGACAGCAGTAGCTTATGGGCTGAACGAAGGTTGCGGGAGGAAGCGTGCCGGTGGATCAAATAATTCACAAACCTAGGACTTTTCCCATTAACCACATCGATGCTAGGCATTTTCCCCTGCTGTGCTGGGGATGATCCAAAATGATGGTTTCATGACGAGCTCAGCTCGTCATCAGTGTACCAGCAGTACACTGCATGACGAGCTGAGCTCGTCATGAGTGTCGAAGGTGTTAAGGGACTTGTAGATGAGGCACCCGACCTTAACGGCGCAACGCTGGATTACGGGTAACCAATGAAGTTGTTTCAAGAGGGGGCTGATATGGAAATGTCTGGGTTGATGAGTGATCAAACGAGCCGCCTGGTTCTGGACCATTTGTAAACGTTTGGAGAGATAGAGGGGAATGCCATAGTAAAGAGAGTTGGCATAGTCAACATGGGACATAACCATAGCAAGAATAATCTGGATTCTGGCTTCATAGGTGAGAAACCTGCAGATCTTTTTTATTTTCCTAAGTTGGAAAAAGCAGGTTGAGATCACTGAACCAATCTGAGCCTTCATCGTGAGGTCTTGGCTAATGATGACCCCCAAGCTCTTGGCCATGGATGATGTAGAGGGAGCTTCGCCAAGTTCCCTGGGCCCAAAATGCAGGCCCCAAGGGTTCTTGATGATCCCTCCAGTGAGAACTAGCTCTGTCTTATTCGGATTGAGCTTAAGATGATTACTGTTCATCCATTGACTGATGAACAGTATGGTAGACTGAAAAGTGAAGGCAGATTCCGGAGAGTTACTAATGGGAAAGATGAGTTGATAATCATCTGCATAGTTGAAAGTGCAGACATTACGTTCTTTCAAAGCTCAGATGAGGTGGAGAAGGTACAAATTAAACAGCAGGGGAGGGAGCGAGGAACCCTGTGGAACTCCGCAGGAGACACTCACTCTGGGAGCAGTAAATCGTGCTGTGCTGACTGTCTGAGATCGATTCTCCAGAAAAGACGTAATCCAGCCAAGGGCAGGTCCCGTGATTCCCGCGTCTCTGACACGATCGACCAAGAAAGTGTGGTCGAACGTGTCAAAGGCTGCGGAGAGGTCGAGCAGGACAAGGGCCTGCGGGGAACCAGAGTCGACCTTCTCAAGAAGACAATCTAAGACTGTGAGAATCACGGCCTCGGTAGAGTGAGCCGGACGAAACCCCGCTTGGCTGGAATCAAGGAATTCAGAATCTTCTAGAAACTCAGTAAGGCATCTAGTGACATAAGTTTCCAGAACCTTGGCAAGGTAGGGCAGGAGGGAGATAGGGCGATAATTTGTTAACAATTGGGGGTCTGCCCCAGACTTCTTTAAGAGGGGGATAACAATAGCCTCCTTGAAGGTAGTGTGGGCAATACCCTGAGAGAGAGATTGATTCAGAAGGTGGAGTGCAGGACTGGGAAGGATAGTGAAGATTTGAGGTAACTGTATGCCTGGAAATGTTAAACAATGAAAGCCACAATCTGTTGTACTGTACAGTGATAAAACATTTAATGTGTGTTGCACTGCCCATACCAAGTATTAACAGAGAAAAACATGACCTATGCATTCTGCTCCCAAAATAGACGATCCTTTAAAATCTGGATTGATCACTAGTTTAAAGATTGCATACCTGGAAAATAGTAAATAAGGTTAATACAGTGTGTAAATGTTTGAGATAATTGGTTTTCTTTCACAATAAGTAACAGTTTGTATTTTTCTTACCTGGTTTATTAAGTACAAAATCCGGGTGAGAATGTAGGCACATTTTCGAGGGTTGACTGGAGTTTCATTAAACAACCGGGCCTATAAACAGAACCACAGAAGATGCTCATTTCAGCATTTTTTTTTTTTAGAACACATTTTGACATTTTTGCACAACAGTCATACATCTTACTGTTAACCCCTCAAAACCCCTCCATTGAGACAAAGGATCGCCATAGGAACCAAATAGTCCTCCACGGTGTGATTGTCCAACAACCAAATCCAAGCAACATGCTCTCAGATGGCTTATACTCCTATATAAAATCACAACCAACAGTCCCAACCATTAATTACATTAAGTTTGTACACAGCTCCTCCCCCCCTTCAAACACCAACCGTCTATTTCGCCACCCCCCCCCCCCCTCCCCCCATCCCCCCAGCGTCGGTGTGTTCTAAATGTCTACGGATATGTTTCACATGGTGTGTGTGGCCTATACTCAGTATTCCGCACTTCGGGCATTTCAGTGCCCTTCCTGCGTGTCATTTACAGAGCTAATACATGCCTATTCATATACTCAAATATTTTCTTTGACAGGGATAAACAAACTACTATTATTAATCGAAAGATTAACAGAAGAGTAACTAGGGATGCATAGTCACAAACATACACTATGTGTCTGATTCACGAAAGCATTTATGAATCCATGAAGTAACACTACTTTTACGTACTTTTGAAAAATGAGAGCCAACACCTTAATAGTAATGGTGCAAAAAGGGAGCAGTCCTTACTATTTGTACAAATGGTACATGCATTTCTATTAATATTTCCATTTTAGATGGCAATGCAATGTAAGACTACATCATAGAGAAAAACTTTACACACTCTGAAATGTCTGTGACAACACCCCTATAGCTAGAGATGTATCACTATGTACCCAGCGCAAGAAAGTGGCGGTAAACTATTTAAGACGTCTGACTGCACAGACTGACTACAGCATCACACACAGATCCTTTTATCCACCTACAACCAACCAAAGTCTTATTAGCACTAACAGATGAAGTTGATCACCTAACTAATCTAGGAAAATGACTAAATATAACATGTATTTAGAATGTTAAGATCATCTAGTGATTTAAAGGTTTTTCATCAGCATTAATACTTTATTTCGGCCTCTTGGGCCATTAAAGTGCATCAAGTAGAACAAACAGTATACACCTCTGGTTTAAAAAAACACTGACTATTGACTAAGATCTTCATGTATAATAGTTAACCCACAAATAGAAAGGCATAAAGAGCACACTACATAGGTACAGCAGGGATGTAAAAATATATGTTATAACATAGGGCAGTTAAAATACAACAAGCTTATAAAAAATGTTATTAAAAACAACCAATCATTATAAAAATATACAAGTAGTAGAATTTTATGCTAACATTTTATGCTAAAATAGGACTGTAGGACAGCAATGCAAGGCATAGGACCTGGATATGGACATGCTCGCCCTTCGCCAGTTCGTACAAACCTTCAACCCCCTGGGATCTACTACAGACGCACATGCCACCTACAGTTTAGAAAACGTGATACAGCGAAGACAATTGGTGGGTGATTGTCATACTTTAAAACTTTGTAAGCCTCTTTGGAGCGCCCAAACCCTATATTCTTACATAGTTGGATTAACCAACGCTTGCGCTGCAACCGATAGGCAGGGCAGAGGAGCAAAACATGTAATTCTGACTCCGCCTTGTAATTACATGCAGGACATTCACCCGTATTGTCTCTCGCCCACTTGTTGGTATATGCCGCCAGTGGGAGGGTCCCCAGTCTCAGTTGCATATATAGTTTCTAGCCAGTGGGGGTTGAAAAAAATGTAAGACGGTTTCCCTGCTGTATACAACCTTTATCCCTAGGAATTCTGCAGTTAGATGACCACTTGAGGAGATTTCCCGGATGGACTTTAGCTTGGCGACTCTGAAGAAATTAACTAAGTCCAACCTGGAAAGCTTAGCACACGATGTCTCGGGCGCACTAAAGGTTTTTCAATCCAGGTTTGTAGTGTCACATGCTGTAGATGCCCCATTTATTCAAGATATCATGAAACAGTACCCAAAGAGCTTAATTTGTTAATGCAAACAACACTTACAGGACTCTCATAGTTTTGGTGCACAGGAGGCTCCATGTCATAATAGGCTTATTGACAAATGGTTGGTAACTACAACATAACTGAATGGACTGCATTATTATTATTTCATCTCTAATAGAAGCGGGTTTGCCCCTTTGAAATGGGTAATTTAGAGGAAAATAATTATTGTTTCTGTTATTAGCACTCGTATGGCGTACCATCTGCTATTAGTATAGCCCTGCAGAAAATTTCAGCACCTGTAACGTCCATATCTTAAATGAATATTTTTTTCAACATAGTATCTATTACTTGCTTGAGTGTTTGAACCACTAGTTAGCAGAGCCTCCAAGTTTCTTTTTTTTTATGTCAACAGGGCAGATCAAGTGGAGAAAACTGGCATTTGTGTTTTTCGAACCGATAAAGAGATCACAACCAGGTTTTTTCATTCGTTTTTATAAAGGTTATTTTCACCTGTTTTTTTTTAAAGTAATCCTAGTACCTTTCCCAATTCTGGGAGAGGTAATGTGCTAATTGAGAACTATCCGTAGGTAAAGCAGTGTCTAAGGATTTAAAAAATAGTCAGGTGCAAGTTGGGAAGGCCTGCCAAAAGTGATACCTGGATGGTTTGCAAAACTGGGTGCGTATTTCCCCTTTCCATTTAGCAGCAACAGGTTCTTTACAGGGAGCGGCTCTGGGTGATAAGTCATGTACCTTTGCAAGAGTGCCCAGAATATGATCCAAAAATATTTAAAAGGTGAGTAGTGGCCATCATTTGAGTGCAGTTCATCATGCTGGTTAGGTTTGTTGCCAAAAGAATCAGTAAAGCTGCATTTGTTTTTGGTTTCTACTTTTTCAAAATGTTTCAGGAGTTGCAAAATACTGTATATCTTCAGTTTTGAGTAGCGTACCTGGTCTACTTCGGGTAATGATTATTTGACTATAACCAGCAGACTTGGGTTTAAGAGAAACTTTGCCTTTGAAAGATACTCACAGTTTATGGACTACTGACCTTGAATATGGAGTCATACCCAGGCAAATTGGTCAGTTGAGGTGCACCGGAGTGCGAGAGAGGATACCAGTGGTCCAAAGGTAGGCCCTGAAGGGGTCTACAGGAAGCAGTAAATTGTGGCCGGTTTGACCACAAACTGAACATTGTCCACTATTATCCAAATTGCCATGTTGAAATGGATGGACACAAACGAAGCAGAAAAGTGGGAACCAATTAACATTTCTAGATCTGCTTGATGAGGAAAAAGACTTCAACGGGCCCAGCTCAACAGACACATTCATCTAACTCTGCAGGATTGATCTGTTCATCGGTTTGTTAATGTTGGCCCAAAACATATATAGAGCAAAATGAGCTATAGCTACCAGCCAGCTCCTTCAAACTTTTACAGGGAGGTGCCCAAAATCATTTACAGAGGACTGTGCATTAAGTAAGCAATGAAAGTATGACAAGAAGAAAACTGAAAAAGCAAACTTTCTAATCTGAAATTCCAGTTTTGCACAATCTGGTCATCAATGACGTTAGAAAGGATGGTGCTTACAAATGAGCTTCCCTGTCTTCTGAGGGTACGCAACAAATATGTTCGCAATCTTTGGGTGATCTATGTTAGCATATACTCATTTTAGAATTGTATAAGGAATTTAGATGTAATCAAGTACCCTCTCGCAAAGTTCTAATCAGGATCTTAATGGACTCAGAAGTAGTGAGTCAGCGAGAAACAAATTATAAAGTGGCAGGCATATCAGTCATACAGCACTAACCTGGAAAAACAATTGAAATCTATGCCTACATTCCTCAAAGAACTGTCAAGGACAACCCAACTGAGAAAGATAGGATTGAAAATAACTTATTTTTTTAGATGTAGGTCCATTTTCATTACAGTGTATACTCCATGTACAGTCCTGCATTTTAGAATCCTTGCTCAACGAAATGGACAGTGAGGCACCAACAAAAGCATCCATAGACTGTTCCAGCCACAGCTCAAAGTGACTCAAAGCATAAGAAGGTAGCAGTTCCAACATGCTATATAATATTACCTCCTGTAACACTGCACTCTTCTCCATGTTCTGGAATGGATTGGAGCCTCCACCTTGAAAGAAAACAGAGAAGCAGTCAGCACACAGAACAATAAGAAAAAAGCATTACACATTTCAGTCTCTTGCTAAAAAGAAGGACTTGAATACAAGAAGACAACTTACAGAAGCAGTGTCTACTAAGAAATCAAATGGAGATGCATGGGCTTCATTAATGCCCAAGTCTCTACTTTCCAGATATGGGATTTGCTGCAGAAAATCCAATTAATATTTGCATTGCCATTTTAAAACGTTCATGATGTATTTGCTTTGACCTCAGACAACATGGCAAGATAGGCAGATCATGGTAGAAACGCAGGCCTGGAATCGTTGAAAGGGGGTATGGAATGAAGAGGAATGACAGTGTTGTTTTGTAATGTATCACTAAAGGTCTACCTATACACAGCAAATACCCGAGGGACGTCCAAGAGAGCAGGCTCCATACCTTGTTTTTCAAGATAGTTACATGAAATATAAAGGAAATCTAAAAAAAACAATATTTACAAAGTAAGTGAAAATCTGGCATTATTCAGGGCATTCTAAAGCTCCGTTGAAAATGCCTGATAACCTTATGCTTACCTGGAATACTCTGGACCTGTAAGGGCCAGCATCACATTTTTTTTCTTGCTGTTGTTTTTCAAAAAGGTTTTTGACAGTCAAACATCATAATGAGGAGTAACTCATCTAATATAATTGCAATGGCAGAAACAATATTCAGCAACAATGCTTATTTATCTAAGAATTATATTTACCCATGTTTTATACTGTTCAAAAATGCAAATGGGGTGGAAGTGTTCTATCTCGTAGGGTATCTCTAGTAGGAGATTGCAAGGAGTTCACCAGTAAACGTGGATCGAATTGCCTAATCTAGATATGACCTGGATGAATCTGTTGCTTTCTCCTTGTTCCACAAATTATACCAACTCAGGGATGTGTATTGATATGTTTCAGCGCAGAACTATGGGAATGTAAAATATTTTTTTACCTATGGGTTACAAGTGTAATTGAAACAAACTCACAAATAAATGACAATATGTGGCTTATGCAACAAGATGTGCAGAATGTTAGGCACTTTTTTTACATACAACTTTGTAAACTAAATTCACAATATTGTCTATATTCACCTTGACTTATAGGTATTTTAAGTTTTGCAAGATAAACAAATGACATATCCCTCAACTCTAAACGTGGGCTACTTCTTCTGAACATTTACCTCCCTTCGTTCGAAAATTATTTTGTTTAGTTTTCCCAATTTAATACAAGTTGGGGTATTTGTGTCACGAGAAACAACATGATATGTGGGCTCAACACTGCTTGGGTATGTGCATATATCAGACAAAATCTAAAGAACTTTCACAAATGGACATCGATTAGAAAAAGAATTAGCAAAGGCAGACATGTCACATTTTGGACCAGGATCATAATAGTAATTTGTATTATCAAAGCTAGTGTTACTGACTTTAAAAATGCCATTTCCCAACTAGTAATAAACAAGCGTGCGCTGGATTGCTTAGAAAACCCTACAACCCCTTGGAATTTGCAAAGGTCGAGGGGGGAGATGCAAATGTAGTTCCTTCTGGTAAGCTGCAAGGTTATATATAAATGCTTTGCAACCAATACTATAATTGCAACATGTTGAGGTGATACAGACTGCCTAAGGCAGGCAGTAACCATTTTCAAACCATAAGGTCTTAGTTTCTGACAGATCACACTGTGAATGAGCCAACAGGGGGCACTGTGAAGAGAAAGCGGTGGTCCCATGTGGCGTCATTTGGTCACTACATCTCTGATGTCCTATTCACAATACAATGCGAGCAACCTCTTAGAATCCGACCCTTTCTCCCAAAGCATTCATCGGTTTTATGTGAATTATGGTTAAAGGAACTGTGATCCTTCCCTGAATTCAGAACTTTGTGCTGCTTTTTTCAACCTTCTTTCACTTAATTTCACCAACTGAAAGAAGGCTTGTATATCCGAAATGGGAGAAATGTTGGTAAATGCCTACAGGATTCTCGATGGAACAGATTACATTGAGGTTTTGAGGTGTACGAGTGAGACCCCAACCTATGATTAGCGCAACAGACCCAGATGTACAGACTCCATTGGGTGGTGGTACACATTTCTTATTTAGCGTAGTAGGATTTTATTGTGTACTGGGCTTGCCATTACGGTTGCATAGACGTTGGGGCACATGTTATGGGGCCAATGAAAACATTTGTGTGATATTTGACCAATTAGATTAGGTTGTGAGTTCCAAGTTGGTTAGGTTTCTTATTTTGGAACTTCACAACAGCTGAGCGACCAGTAGTTTTAATATAGCACACACTGAGAGGCACTTGAGGGTTTTAGCAATTGCAAAGAAGCAGGCTCGAAAGGTGTGGACATTTTGCTAGACTTCATCTGCTTTTTGGATTTAACAGCCTTGCCAAGTACGAAAAGCCCAATACTCTTGGATTGTCAGTGCAAGTATCATTCTTTACAGTTACAGCCCTGTTAATCAATCCCACATTCCTGCATTATAACATTTTGTCAAGCAATTCTGAGCGATCCACTGAGCTCACCAGCAGTTGTTCTGTACGTGCCAGCTGTGTTATCGCTTAGAGCATGCCCACTACTTACCATTGGTTGACTTCATAGACACTCAATTCCTTCCTTCTCATTGGTCAGGGTGTTTGGTTTCTGTTGGACAGGCCTCGGGAGAAACCCGCTCCCTCCCCGCCTGACGGGGACCGGACCCCTGCTCTCCCTGTATCCCCGACAAGAACCATCCCGGCAACCCACCGAAGCAACCCGCAACCCGTCCCCAACGGGACTCCAGCTCCTGAATCATCCCGTAGTGGCTGGCCTGGGCCCCTGTCAGCACCATGGCTCCGACCCAGCCGCCATCTTTGGACTCTGCATCACGAGGCCGCGTGGCCTCAGCTCGATCCCAACCCTGGGCCTGGCCAGGCCCCGACATCGAGGCACCACCATCCACCCAGGAGGTGAAGAGACCACTTGGCAGGTCAATGGGAGAGGGAGTGTCAACGGCTCTCCTCCGCCAGGTGTCGATCGCCCCCGGCCTCCCCGGGCGCTGGCTCCACCCCCCTGCTGGGTGTCTGGACTCCCTCATCCCGGACCTCCCGACCTCCAAGTGCGAGGGTCCGGACATCAAAGGAGGCCAGACCTATAACTGGGGCAGCCCCAGAGCAGGAAGGCAGTTGTATCCTGGAGTCGAGAGACACCGAGAAGAACTCATCCTTGCCGGACTGCTGGCGCTGCCACAGCCCTGCCTTGTGAACCATCTTTGAAGCCTGCTGGCGCTGCCCCGGCCCTCTGCAACGTGCACCATCGCCTTGGCCTGCTGGCGCTGCCGCGGCCCCTCTGCAACGTGAACCATCGTCCTAGCCTGCTGGCGCTGCCGCGGCCCTCCTCGTTGACAAGCATTCGTCCTAGCCTGCTGGCGCTGCCGCGGCCCTCCTTGCCGAGAACTTCCATCCTAGCCTGCTGGCGCTGCCGCGGCCCTCCTTGCCGAGAACTATCATCCTAGCCTGCTGGCGCTGCCGCGGCCCGACCTTGCAGACCCCTAAGCTCGAGGATTGTGAGCTCCATCTTGCCGCCCCTGTACCAGACCGGTACCAAGACTGTCCCGCTACCCCTTTCCCTACAGAGACTAGAATTGGGAGGATCCTCGTGTCCTGACCCCACTGTATCGTTGATAACCTTGCCTCAAGAATCTTATATAAAGTGGGTAGACCTCATCCTTGTGTGGTGTCCATCTGTGGGGGGGAAGTTACTTGTCTGTACGATCGCTGGAGACGGCCCTCATCGGAGGCTTCTCCCCCTGTACTCGGCCGACCCTCCGGGTCCCCGTCTAACATTGGTGGCCAGCGGCGCGATCCGAACCAACGCGTAATCGTAACTCACCCCACGACACAACCACCATGTCGACAAAAGAGAGCGGAACCACAGAAAAATTCCAGATGGAAAAACTAGAAGAATACAACCACAGAGAACTAAAACAATTCTGCATAGAACTAGGCATTGCTACCACAGGACTGAGCACGAAAGAAGACTTCAAAAACGCCCTGGAATCTTGGCCAGAGACGGGTACGGCCGTACCCCAAAACCAAAGCCTCGAGGCACCGGAAACGAGCACCACTCCGACGGAAGAAAGAAGATCGGGTCTCTCCCCGGAGGAGATCCGAGAACGGGAAAAAAGCAGGCTCCATGAATTAGAACTGGCTCGACTTCGTTTAGATGGAGAACTTAAATTGGCGGAACAAAAAATAACGTTGGAACACCTGCGGCTCCGAGAGGAGCGAGAAGAGAAACAAAGACAGAGAGAATTAGAAGAGAAATAGCTAGCCTACGAACATGAGCGCAACCTAAAAGAAATAGAGATTCGGAAACAGAACAGAGATCTCGGGGTCCCCGAGCGCCCGAACACTCCTGCCACTACAGACTTCAAGGTCCACATCCCCAAGGATGTCGTCAGAGAATATTACCGGAACGACGACATCCAGCAATGGTTCAAAGCCTACGAGGTAGCCATGACCTCCCACCGGATTCCCCGAAGCGACTGGGGAGCCGGGTTATGGGGGAGGTTTGCCAACGAAGGGAGAGACGCCCTGCTGCAACTCCCGGACCATCAGATGACATCCTATGACCACATGAAAGCCGCCCTCCTCACTCGATACGGACTTACGCCTGAGATGTACCGCCAGCGGTTCCGCGACTGCAAGTGGATCCCGGGTACAACCTGGGTAGAGTACGTGAACTTCTTTAGCAGAGCCTTCGAGGGGTGGATCAAGGGCAGCAAAGTGACCACTTATGAGCAACTCTTCGACCTTATTGTGTGGGAACACCTTTCTAACAACTGCTTCGTCGAGCTCAGGCAGCACCTCCTCGACAGTAAACTGACTGAACCTCGGCAACTCGCAGCCGAAGCTGATCGATGGGAAAGCACCCGAGTTGTCCGAAACGGGCATAACGACCAGAACAGAGCTGCCCCAGGACCCCATCGCCCCCGAGGGGGAGGAGGAGGCCAGGGTCGGGGCAGGGACACCGTCCCGGTGGCTCCCGCCAGCAACGCCCCGCCCCCGGCCGGCCGGGGAAACCCCCCCGATGCGTCCAGGTTTCTGAGCCAACGTTACTTGTCACCGATGCCAGCGACCCGGCCACTACGCCAATGATCCCAACTGCCCGAAGAACCAGAGCCCTATGCCCCGCCAGGTCGCTGCCGCCGCCCTGGGAGAGGAGCAAACCCAAGAAGACACTGAAGAGTACGAGCCAGACCAGCCCGAGTGGGAACCAGCCGCCATGTCCCTGGTCTGCCTAGGGGAAAGAGACATGATCACGCGGGCCCCCCTGCCGGCCAACACGCAGAAATACAGCCAGTGGGTCAACATTAATGGGCGCCGGGCCGAAGCCCTCCGCGACACCGGGGCCAGTGTGACCGCAGTCCGCGGTCATCTGGTGACCCCGGACCAGATCTTGCCAAACATTCTGTGCCCAGTGCGGTCGGCCGACAACTCAGAAAGCCTGTGTCGGATGGCCTGTGTCCCCTTCGAGTGGGGAGGAGTGTCCGGAATGCTGAAAGTAACTGTCCGCGATGATGCACCCGTGGACTGCCTCCTGGGGAACGACCTCGAAAGTTCCCCCTGGGCAGCCGTCGAAAGAAGAGAGCACCTGGGGATGTTGGGCCTCCCTGAATAGGCCTGCGTCACGACCCGGTCCATGGCCGCCCGCGCCATCCCCAGTCCTGAAGAACCCGAATGGCCAGAGCCTCCGCCCCCGATCGTCCCAGAGGGAGCCACCCTAGAAGCCAATCCTCCAGAACAAAACGCCGAAGGACTTGATCGGCTCCGGGACCTTCCCGAACTGGCCCAGTGACGTCAAGAGGGTGGTCCCACCCAAGAACAATTCCGACAAGAGCAGAGGACATGTCCCTCCCTCGAGGGACTCCGGCAGCAAGCCCTCGCCCAGAGTGCAGGAGACACCTCGGGGGCCCACTGGATTTATTGGGACAATAACCTTCCCTACAGTGAGCAAAGGATTGCTGATTTGGGGGCCAGTCGGGTGCTGGTGGTACCCCTCCGCTTCAGAGACTTCCTCTTGAACTTGGCACACGATGTGCCTCTCGCCGGACACCTGGGGCAAGACAAAACTTACAGCCGCCTGGTGACCCACTTCTACTGGCCCAAAATGCGAAATGATGTGACCAACCACTGCCGGGCCTGCCCAACCTGCCAGGCCAGCGGGAAGAGCAGCCGAAAGACCAAAGCACCCTTGCAACCCTTTCCCGTCGTCACCACCCCGTTCGAACGGGTGGGAATAGACATTGTGGGGCCCCTGGACCCTCGAACGGCACAAGAGCACCGATTCATCCTGGTCCTGGTGGACCACGCCACCCGCTATCCCGAGGCCATTCCTCTTCGGACGGTGACAGCGCCCGTGGTAGGCCGAGCCCTGATGGGGATCTTCTCTCGGGTGGGCTTCCCCCGGGAAGTCGTCAGCGACAGGGGCACGAACTTTATCTCGAAGTACATGAGGTCTCTCTGGCAACAGTGCGGGGTCACCTACAAATTCACGACCCCCTATCACCTGCAAGGAAATGGACTGGTCGAGCGGTTTAACCGCACTCTCAAGGGAATGATCATGGGCCTAGAAGAACCCCTGCGTCGCCAATGCGACGTGCTGCTCCCGTGCCTCCTGTTCGCCTATCGAGAAGTCCCCCAGAAATCCCTAGGCTTCAGCCCATTTGAGCTCCTGTACGGACACCCCGTCCGGGGTCCCCTCAGCCTGGTCAAGGAAGGGTGGGAGATGGCCCCCCAGAAGACTCCTCCAGATGTATATAAATATCTCCTGACCCTTCGCAACCAGACCCGGCGATTCAGGAAACTCGCCAAAGCCAACCTTGAAGCTAGCCAGGAGGACATGAAGAAATGGTATGATCAGCATGCCTCCTCCATCGAGTTTGAGCCGGGACAACAAGTCTGGGTGATGTCCCCGGTCGAACCCTGTGCCCTACAGGACAAATGGACAGGGCCCTTCAAGGTGATAGAGCGCAAGGGTCCCGTCACCTACCTCATCGACATGGAGTCCTCCAGGAACCCCCTACGGGTCCTCCATGCCATCAGACTCAAACCACATTTCGTGCGCTCAGAACTCAGCCTCCTGATGGCTACCGATAGTGGGACAGAGGAAGACTCCGAGCCCCTCCCTGATCTACTGAGGACCCGTGAAAAAGATGGCTCAGTGGAAGGGGTCAGGCTCTCCGATGCCTTGTCCCCAGAGCAACGCCGAGACGGTCGAGCTCTCCTGCTTCAATTTGCACACCTGTTCTCCCTCACCCCTGGGGTCACCCCCTGGTGCCTTCACGACGTGGACACCGGGGATAGTCCACCTATTCGGCACAGGGCGTACCGAGTGCCAGATCGGGTACGCGCCTGCATCCAGAACGAAGTCACCAAAATGCTGGCTCTGGGAGTGATCGAGCCATCTGACAGCCCCTGGGCCAGCCCAGTCGTACTGGTCCCCAAGGCTGCCGCCCCGGGCGTTGCCCCCGAGCTCCGGTTCTGTGTGGACTATCGGGGCCTGAACGCTGTTACCAGAACCGACGCTCACCCCATCCCCCGGGCGGATGAGTTGATTGACCGCATGGGGGCCGCCCGCTACTTGAGCCTCTTCGATCTGACAGCGGGCTACTGGCAGATCGGCCTCACCCCCGGGGCCCAAGAGCGATCCGCCTTCTCTACCCCGGATGGCCACTACCACTTCAAAGTGATGCCATTCGGCATGAAAAACGCTCCCGCTACCTTCCAGAGACTCGTGAACCAGGTACTGGCGGGCCTCGAAGAATTCAGCGCCGCCTACCTGGACGATATTGCTGTGTACAGTCGCCACTGGTCAGACCACCTCCACCACCTCCGGGAAGTCCCGCACGCTCTCCAGCAAGCCGGCCTCACCATCAAAGCCAGCAAGTGCCAGATCGGCCAGGGGTCTGTGACCTACCTCGGACACCAAGTGGGGAGCTGTCTGGTGGCCCCCCTTCAGCTCAAGATCGCTGCCATCCAGTCCTGGCAACCCCCTGTCACCCAAACCGAGGTCCGGGCCTTCCTGGGGCTCACCGGATACTACCGGCGGTTTGTGAAGGACTATGGCAGCATTGTGGGGCCCCTCACAGAACTCACATCCAAAAAGAACCCCAAAACAGTCAACTGGACTCCGGACTGTCAAGCGGCCTTCGAGAAGTTGAAGACCGCCATGTGCACCGCCCCGTGCTCCAGGCCCCAGACTACAGCCGGGAGTTCATAGTACAGACGGACGCCTCAGATCATGGCGTTGGGGCAGTCCTCTCTCAACTCAACGCCGAGGGAGTCGATCAGCCAGTGGCCTTCATCAGCCGACGCCTGCTGGCCCGAGAACAGCGCTGGAGCACCATCGAGCGCGAGGCCTTCGCCGTGGTATGGGCCCTCAAGAAGCTCCGGCCCTATCTCTTCGGTACCCATTTCCGGGTGCAAACAGATCACCGCCCCCTGCAATGGCTGATGCAAATGCGGGGGGAGAACCCAAAGCTGTTGCGATGGTCCATCTCCTTGCAGGGGATGGACTTCACTGTGGAGCATCGTCCAGGCCAGGACCACGCCAACGCAGACGGCCTGTCACGCTTTTTCCGCCTCGGCGAGGAGAGTACCCAAGACGATGGGTGACTCTCCCTGCCTTCAGCTGGGGGGGACGCATGTTGGACAGGCCTCGGGAGAAACCCGCTCCCTCCCCGCCTGACGGGGACCGGACCCCTGCTCTCCCTGTATCCCCGACAAGAACCATCCCGGCAACCCACCGAAGCAACCCGCAACCCGTCCCCAACGGGACTCCAGCTCCTGAATCATCCCGTAGCGGCTGGCCTGGGCCCCTGTCAGCACCATGGCTCCGGCCCAGCCGCCATCTTTGGACTCTGCATCACGAGGCCGCGTGGCCTCAGCTCGACCCCAACCCTGGGCCTGGCCAGGCCCCGACATCGAGGCACCACCATCCACCCAGGAGGTGAAGAGACCACTTGGCAGGTCAATGGGAGAGGGAGTGTCAACGGCTCTCCTCCGCCAGGTGTCGATCGCCCCCGGCCCCCCCGGGCGCTGGCTCCACCCCATTGCTGGGTGTCTGGACTCCCTCATCCCGGACCTCCCGACTTCCAAGTGCGAGGGTCCGGACATCAAAGGAGGCCAGACCTATAACTGGGGCAGCCCCAGAGCAGGAAGGGCTGGAGTCGAGAGACACCGAGAAGAACTCATCCTTGCCGGACTGCTGGCGCTGCCACAGCCCTGCCTTGTGAACCATCTTTGAAGCCTGCTGGCGCTGCCGCGGCCCTCTGCAACGTGCACCATCGTCTTGGCCTGCTGGCGCTGCCGCGGCCCCTCTGCAACGTGAACCATCGTCCTAGCCTGCTGGCGCTGCCGCGGCCCTCCTCGTTGACAAGCATTCGTCCTAGCCTGCTGGCGCTGCCGCGGCCCTCCTTACCGAGAACTTCCATCCTAGCCTGCTGCCGCGGCCCTCCTTGCCGAGAACTATCATCCTAGCCTGCTGGCGCTGCCGTGCCCGACCTTGCAGACCCCTAAGCTTGAGGATTGTGAGCTCCATCTTGCCGACCTTGTACCAGACCGGTACCAAGACTGTCCCGCTACCCCTTTCCCTACAGAGACTAGAATTGGGAGGATCCTTGTGTCCTGACCCCACTGTATCGTTGATAACCTTGCCTCAAGAATCTTATATAAAGTGTGTAGACCTCATCCTTGTGTGGTGTCCATCTGTGGGGGGGGGGGAAAGTTACTTGTCTGTACGATCGCTGGAGACGGCCCTCATCGGAGGCCTCTCCCCCTGTACTCGGCCGACCCTCCGGGTCCCCGTCTAACAGTTTCACTTTCTCTGTTCGGGTGTTTGTCTCTTCCATGGAACACGAACCAAGTACTGATTGTCTTTATCAGTGTCCTTCCATTGCTTGCGCTCGGATCCAGGTACTTTCTTTTTTTGTATAGCGCACTTATGCAGTTCTTATGGCAAACATTCAGAGGTTGAGCAAATTTTGTTCCAAGCAGTCCACATTGATTAATTGTGGAACCTTAGGTATATTTCAGAGGTGTGTTCAATACACTTGTGTTACAAAGCACACATGTCCGCAGCAATGAGACTGCATGTTTGTGCACAGGGGACCTTATGAGACACACCAAAGCGCAGTGTGTGCCAAGGCATGGCTGAGGAGTCTGTAGTCCTGCAAGGACGTACATGCACAAAAGGCACCTAGACTATACTCCCAGTGTCCACAGTAAACTGCCCTATTCTGTTGTATATTATGAGCATCTACTTAACGTAATCTGCAATTGAGTTCTTTAATTAACTTGGACCCACCCTTTCATTTGTGGCCTTTCCAAAGCTGTTCTCTTGTATCGATCCATTCCAGTGGCAGTCCACACAATATATAGCCAAAAGCCGTGGAGAAGTAACTTGTATTGAAAACAATGTCCAAAGGTGTCTGGAGAGCACCAGAGCCACGCTTGTTCCGAAACAGAACCTACAATGCCGATAACGTTCACGTTTCATGTCATTTATTATGTGGCGAGCTAGCAGGATATTTACTTATGGGGATGAGAGCTCATATCTTAATCTCTGATGACTCACCTCCACCAGAGACATATGTGGCAATTTATCCCACTCTGCATACGAGAAACACAGATACATGAACCTCTTCTTTTATTGAGTGAAAGATCAAGCAGTTTACGAATTCCCTGCCTACTGGTGCATAGGCCAGGTTTCCCAATGTGTTCCAAGAGGTTATAGATGACGGTTAATTGCAGTGCAAACGTTGAATTGGTTTAGAATCATAAACTTCAGTGTTAGCACTGGCAGCAGCTGTGCAGAAATAAATAATATTCCAGCACAACTTCATCTGTTCTTTGATTTATTTTGAAATACAGGAATAGAACATTGCCAAAAGCGCAGCTAGCCAGTCCGAGTTTATGCTCAGCTTTTTACTACCTCTTTATTTGCTATTTAATTGAATTAATTTCAAACCGTAGCTCATAAATCAATTGTCCTGTAAACTTGCTGCTGCCTTGTTGAACTCTGCGCCCTCCTTGTGTCTCTGATGACCCCGTGGAATTTATATGTCTCATATAATGTCATAGACACAGAACATAGTAGATGTGGCCTAATGACCACTGCTGCCGACTTTTGAAGTGGGGAAAGATGTTTATGTCCCGGGGTCTGTTCAGAATCCTGTGATTCTGGGCACATTTCTTAATCTCACGGACAACGAACAAGCAATACGTCGAGCAGGGGAGTTAGAGGTGGTGTGCAAGGCCTGCAAACACATGCACACTTAAGGAGAGCTGCAACTAAAACTTAAAACTAGCATGAGATAGCCGTTTAGAGGAAAGAGGAAAAAGTAGTGTTCACAGCATTATGTGGCATGCTTTTATTGAAGCAACCTAAATACAAAGTGAATCCTCCTTCGAAGAATGGCTCTGTAGGCTTTCCTTTCTCTTGTGTTTGTCCCTCCACTGGAGCATTGCCTCATTACGTGTCCTTCCACTGCTTACTTTTTTCAGGCACTCCTTTTTAGGCTTCGCCTCGTCGAAAGCTGCGCACTACGCAGCTTTTCGGCGCAGGCGAAATCTAATGTTAGAAACAGTGTGGCCTCAGTTCCGCCTCTGTCTTCCATTGGCTAGCTTCATAAATGGAGGCTAGCCATTGGAAGAGAGAGGCGTCTGGTATTCTGCGAGGCGACTCGTGGGCGTTCCGTAGAATTTTTCCCTTTTGCCTAAGTCAGTGCGCCGGTGGGCGGGGTTTATATTTTCGCTCGTCGAGGTTTAATTTGGTCATTCCGCGGCCGACCGCCGCCGGAAGTCCAGGTGAGTGCCTTTCTTGCCGTTTGCCGTTCCCTCCCGCGGTCCGTGCCTTTTCCCGCCCCCCCTCCCGCTGTCAGTTCCTTTCCCGCCCCCCCCGCTGTCCGTTCCTTTCCCGCCCCCCTCCCGCTGTCCGTTATAATCCTATCTTCATGATTTTAACTATTAATTTTGCAGATTTTACCTTCTTTTCCTGCAAAATGCAAATGCTTATGTAGCATTCCATGTTTTTACCTAGATTTGTACTGCCCTACTTACGGTCAATTACACGGAGATCCACATACAGACGAGTCTTTCCGAAAGTGCAACATCTGTGTGTAAAAGTACATGTGCAACACAACCCAGTCCCTTAACCCGCTGTCCGTGCCTTTCCCGCCTCCCCCTCCCGCTGTCCGTGCCTTTCCTGCCCCCCTCCCGCTGTCCGTGCTTTTCCCGCCCCCCTCCCGCTGTCCGTGCCTTTCCTGCCCTCCCTCCCGCATACTAGTGCAATTTGATGTACGTTGTTCGGCATTGTTCTAAAAAAACATGATTTTCACTATTAATTTTGCAGATTTTACCTTCTTTTCCTGCAAAATGTAAATGCTTATGTAGCATTCCATGTTTTTACCTAGATTTGTACTGCCCTACTTACGGTCAATTAAACTGAGATCTACATACAGACGAGTCTTTCCGAAAGTGCAACATCTGTGTGTAAAAGTACATGTGCAACACAACCCAGTCCCTTAAGAGTCCCAGGATTACTGAATCTCTGTAGTACAGATCAGCATCTCACATTGATAATTTGTCCCAACGCGCTTTTAACTCCAGATAACTCACCTATTTTCTAAATACCTAATTTAAAAAAATAAGGAAACATGGTATAATTCACAATGAGCATCTTAGGAAATGGGAACTATCTCTAGACAGCAATCAACCTGGTTGGTAGGTGGGTACGCAGCAGCAGCAGTGGACGTTCCTCAAACACATCCAATCTGAGTTGTCTCTGATGAAAGATTCAGACTGCATGCTTCCATGCTTCCAACAATGTTTGCACTCCTATGTCCCTCTGTATGCCAGTTTGGGAACTAACATGCACTGTAGCATAGGAAATTAAAGGGATCTTCCGGGCATCTTTGCAAATGAAATCCCTCAAATACTTGTTTCGGCAGTGGAACAGGGCATGTGGCTACATCCCATGCCGAATCCAAAGAGGGTAGTTCGTGTTGGAGAAATGTCTCCCTTTAGGGTCACCAGGATTCCATGCTCTTGCTTATGGGAAGGGTACCTCTTTGTGTTTTGGTTCTCTTTTAAAGAGAATCAATCGCCAGATTGGTACCTTTGAGTGTAATGATTGCATGGCTCCATTAAAAAAGAACATCAATTGCTTCCAGTATGCTAATTCTGTAGAACGGTTTCATGTTAGCCAAGCATGTTCATGGCATGTTACATTTCTGTTCCATATCCATGATCGAGTTAGTGCAGTTACAAACACCTGTTTATCCTGAGCCTCGGTGTCATGTCCTCTCTAAGAACGAGTACTTTATGCTCATGGGACCTAGTCTCCGTCCATTTCCAGATAGTGAATTCCTGGACACCAACATTTTCATTTTTTCCTGGGAGACGGCCGGATGAGTGATGGTTTGTTCAAGTGTAGTGAGGGCTGAAGGTGCATATTTTTGTTAAGGAAAGTGAGAAATTATAAATGTGCTGCTACATTTTTCAGTTGCATCAAAGGCCTAGCTGATGAAAGGAGTTTGAAATCGCCGGCGCGTGTGTTCATTTCTCTCTGGCAGACGTCTGAGGCGCCATGTTCTCGGTCTTGTTTCAGTGACTTGCTCATCTGGAGAGGTCGGAGGCCCCCTCAAAATTGGTTATCGGTGGGATGCCGGCTTCGCGTTGCCTTGGTACTTATGTCTATAAAAACCTGCTAAATCAATGTTAAGAGTGTTCAAGTTGTCAGTAGCGTTCTATGATTAATAGCCTCCTTCATGGATTCTTCCGAAGGTGTTAATTTTGTAATGGTAATGGGCTCGGAGTGCCAATCAGATGTGATTGATTGCATCCCTCAGTGCGGGCTGCTCTGTGCCTTTTTAATTTTTTATTTTCACCTAATGTTAGGCTGAGCTCACGTTAAGACTTACATTGGAGTGATTTTGAAGAGTGTTTTGTTATTTTATTCGTTTTACCTGGACTTAAACCCTTCCTTACAGCAGGCAGCAACTGTGTAATATAAATTAACTAGAATATTACACTGCCCTGTTTTAGTTGATGTTCTATGTATTTTTATAGGGAAATTCCACCATTTATATGGTCTAGTAGTGCTTTCAGAATCTAATGGCTTTCGGAAGCTAATGGCAATGTAAATGACAATGCCATTTATTTATCTGTTTTCAAAACCAACACAAATACAAATTTTGTCATTTACAATGCCAATAGCTCTAACTTTTCCAAAGGCGAATCCGTTGCATTGTAAACGCTTGTTTAATTTTTGGTTGAGCAATTCATGAGAGCGCATTTGTTTTCTAGCTGCCTCCCTCATACATTTCTCTTCAACACTCCATGTTGCTCCTTCCCTTGTGCTTCTACCCCACCCCATGTTGTACTTGCTTTTGTATGCTTTTTCACTGCCTTACTTTCTCTGGCATCTGCTTCAACCCCATTCTAGTTGCGCTCTCTCGCCCATGTGCTTCTGCTCCCCCGAGCTCAATGTTGCTCTTTCTTGCAACTTGTTGTGTACTTCTCCTGCTGAGGATAGTGTTGCTTCAGACCCGCCCTCCTTTATTCTTCCCGCCACCTGCGCCCTCCGTGTAACTTCTACCCCAGTTCTCCTTGTTGCTTCCCCCACTAACTTGTTAAACAAGCATTAGCATAGCCAAAAGGTCTCGCCTTTGGGACCTTAAAAGTGTTTAACCATGCAACAGTTAATGTTGTTACACCAAGGATATTGTGCTGCATAAGTTATACTTATAAAGTCCCAATTCCAATGCTATGCCAATGCTTGTTCATTTTCCAATGACAACCCCCCTTGCGCAGGAGGCACATTAAAAGATCCACCAGGATATGGCGGCACCGATTACGTAGTATTGCGGCAGCAAATCAGGACTTTTGAGGCACAGAATGGTGATTTTGTTGCAGTTAGTCCACACTTATTGAACTCACATTCACTCTGTTCAGCCTCTAAACAGAGCTCCTCACTTTGACATAGACATGTTTACAGTGTGTGATCTGACTTTGCACTATACATTCCTTTATGACTAGAATATAAAGCATAGGTGAAGCCAAGCAGAGCAGCGCATGGCTTATGCACATACCCAGTCATCCCCACAGACACTCCCAGCCTTCCGGCACCTGCTGACAGAGGGCTCCAGGGTGGGGGTGGGCATCCTCGGAGCTGGACAGTAGGCATCAAGCAGGTGGACCTGGCAGTAGGCACGGATAACCTAGTGTGTTTCCAGCTCTGTCTTCATGCCTAGATGTTTGTAATTCTCTCCAGCATTTCTTGCTGTAGTGGGAGTGAAAATTCCCATGTGATATGCATGGGAAATTAATATTTTTAGGACCACCTTTAGGACTTTGCCGCTCTTGAACTATGTGCAGGAAATTTTAATGGACCATTCTTAGTTGTCAGGTCATTTTTTGTCATCTAAAGCCTTCTGATATCTTTGGGTCGAGTTCGCTTTATATAAAACTGCAAAACAACATGTCGTACAGATTCCTCAAAAGGGCTACATTTATTAGCAAAAAACACATTGTTATAGTGGACTAAAGAACCCATCTGTAAGTACAAAGCTGCGGTTCACTTACTTTTATGCATATCTATGCATGTGTATGTTTACTGGTGGGAGTCTATATGAATTTAGTATAGGGTGTCTGCTTTATTATTTTGCATGCTTCTGGAAATATGCATATAATATTGAATTGCATCATATGGTGTATGATTTGTATGACTGTATGAAAAGGGAAAATCCTATAACAAAGAAATTGAAAGCAAATTATATATTAATTCTTCAGGCTTGTATGTCAAGTTAAGTTTAATAAAATCTTAACACATGAACTACCGGATTGTCCCTTTATTTATTAGATTTTTTTCAGTTGACTATGTAATGAAAGCAAAAAACAAAACTGAAATAGAAGAAAATCCATCGTTTTTATATTATAGTTTCTTGAGATACTCTTTCCAACATCTGCGTATCTAAGTAGCCGTTTCTGGTTGACTGCTGGCATCCTACATCGCTAATTAAACTATTGGCCTTTATTTGAAACTCTAAAGTCTAGCTTTGAAAAAAATAGCATGTCTGCTCAAAGTTCATGGCATCCTGCCTGCTTCTTCCGATCTGCACGCTATCCTGTCTTCACCCGCCCTTGTCCTAAGCGTCACTAAGGATAAATGTACACAATGTAATTTAAAATTGAAGAGAGAAAGCAATCTATCTATCTGCCTATCTGTGTGTGTTTAAGCAGCAACTTGTGACACACATACACGTGTAAATCAATTAAAAGCAGCCAACCAATTGAAATGTTAACTCTTTTCAGTGCAAAAGGTTTGTTTAGATTTGTTAAAATAATTCTGCCATCCATCTTCTGCGATCTTAGGTTTTTCAGAACTTGGCAGCTCGTAAAAAGTTAAGCAAAGATGGGGAAGAGGGGCTTTCGGCGGCATTTGCATTTTATGGCACTTATTTCTATGCCATACTGAGATATTCTACATAGTGATGAGACGGTCTTTGAGGCGCGCGCCTCTGCTGTATTTGCATTTGCTAAAACAGCTTTGATGTGTTGAGAGGCACCCACTGCCATTGTAGAAGCCGCCGTGTGGGGGCCTGCTAAGTGTATGGGGGGGGGGGATCAGCGTACACAATTTATGGTGTCTAAAGCTATCCTTTCCTGAGACACAGCCCTGGAGACAGAGGATGTTTATTTCAAGGAAGTCCAGCAGCCTTTGCACCTGTGCAGCATTTGGTAAAGCAAAGTACAAATGTTTTGAAGCATTTACATATTACAAAGCATTTAATCCATCGTGCAAGCCTCTCAGTGTACGCGGGTGGAATGTTTGTCTACTGCGTGTATTTTGGGCATCAACAGATGCAGGGAGTATGACGCTCTGTGAAAGCGTGTAGCGTGGGACCCATGGTGTATGTGGTTGTTAAGTAATGTTTCGGCTGAGATAACATTGTAAAGGCTGAAGCATGGATAGTTAAAAACAGGTGCAATAACAAAACGTGAACAGTGCGCATATAGTAGTTGCTGCAACATGATCTACACAACCTGGATCTACTCTACAAGAAGAGACCACTCTGAGTGCTGGCTCCACGTCCCACATTTGTGGCTGCTGCTATAAGTATACAAAAAAAGGGGGGGGGGGGGTGAAATGCACACCTATGTACTCCAAGCTTTTCAAGTTTAACCGCTTCAACTCTGTAGAGGTGTGCATGCTAGCTCCGCGCTCCGCCCAACTGCGCTGCAGTATCAAAGAACATGAAGGAACCTATTAGGGTTCCTAATCAAACTGCACAGCCATTAAAAGAACCGAAGGAATCAAATTAATTAAATTCGACAGTTTGTCATCTTATTTTAACCTCCATGCGTACTCCATTTCTCTTTTTCTATATTCTTTTTACTCCATGTTTTCTTCAATTTATTTTATTCATTTCACAACCATGGTACGATTTTCTCATGAAACGTGCAGGACACCAAATTATTCCGCAAGTCACGTCTTTATTTAAAATATCCCAAAGCATTTCGGGAAGTCATCTTCCCTTCGTCAGGGGAATCTACAATAAAAATTCAAACATTTCATGAAAACTGCCATCAGCACAACTATTACTTTCATTCATATGAACATACACCTATTTTCATGTGCTTAACTGTCGATCTGGAGAGCTTTACCTGTATTACTAGATCATTACATAATAAATGCCCTCTTGCTTATATAAAGTGATACATTCACTAAATCTGTTTGTTTTTTACCCTGATTTGAAATAAACTCACTACTGCCTCCCATTGCAACCTCCCGTTACGTGATATTATCCTCCCTTATGCTCATAGCACTATTACACTACGACCACTACAATTTCAGCTTACCATGACGTGTGCACTATTCACTTGCTTGTGCACCGTAGTTCATGCATCTCGCTATGCTGCTATAAGTGGCATCTACTGACACGAGTCGCACAGAAGAAAAGAAAGGCGCATGGTCGCCATTTAGAAAGTTAAAGCGCTTCACGCCGTATGGCCCAAAAAAACAAGCATTTCTATTCAGCTGATGATCTTTTGCTAGTGTGCAGTCACAGGAGTGGGCGCCTCATAATCTGAATAAGCTACTCACTTGTCAAACTCCTGGTGTGAAGGGTCTTAGTACATTTTGGAGATAGGGAGGTACTTCCTAAGCTGCTGTCTCAAACTGCCTTGAGCTGCCCCTGCTTTTCATCAGGCAATATTGCTAAATGGGAGCGGATCTGACTTCCCACTTGACGCTTTCTGTTGCTTGGTCGCCAATTATTAAGCACTCATTGCCAAGTCATGTTGTGGTTTGTGCTATGTAAAGAGCTAATATTTCATCGCTAGTCAACATTATGCTAATATTTCTTGCAGTCAGGGGTTTAAGCTCCATATAAATACTGTTTACAATGCCCACTAGATGTCCCCAGAGCACTATCTTATTCCGTCAGTACCATGCCAAGTCAAAGTGTGGATGGGGGGCTGTGTGTCCGAAGGCTTTCCTGAGGGGCTATGGAGGCGGATTGACGTAGTAACACACACTCACGGCGAGTGCAGCCATGCGCAGAGTTTCCCTTGCGGGAGCGAGTGCGATGATAGCCAACATATGGCGCCGCTCGTTCCATCAAGGGAATCGCCAAATGTGCACGAGTGGCAATTGAAACCAATGCAAAACATGCACGAGTGTCAAGCAAAGTCCTGAGCGATGGCTAAAGGTCCCCTCCTATGCAGCGCTTGCGTACTGCTAGGCGAGACCTAAAAACCTCTGTGCACTTACTTTTAATTTACCAATCCAACGTGCATCAGTAAATAAAAAGGAAAAACAAATACACCAGCACATTTTGTAGGCGCGTGTATGAGATTATAAAAGTACATGCCCACTGCGACGCAGAACAGCACCTTTTTTTGTTTCCTTTTTAGCCATGGTGCACAGCATCGCTAAAAATCATTGGCATAGCCAATAGGTTCCATGCAGGCTGTAATGGAGCCTGCATGGAGAACATGCAAAGTGTGCACAAATGTTTGAACGACCCGAGAGGAGAGGTCTATGAGCAGAGCAATGCATTTCTAAATGTAAGACAAAGATAAAGGGAGGATTCTCCAAGAGAAATCGACACTTCACAGTAAGGGACAGACATTGATAATGTCTGACAATTAACTATGAAGAAAAATGTACAAAGCCTACTGGATACACCTAAAACCAGTTGAAATCACAGTCAGCACAGCTTGCGTCTTTTTACACTCCAAATCCAGATAAGCTTGAGATTGGATTTTATTAAAAGAACAAGGATGCTCTCCAGACTTCACTAATCAATGCTTACGGTACATAACTAACCTTACCCAAGAATATAATTAAAAAACACCTGAGGTATGAAACCTGGTAAAGTTCAAATATTAAGAGTTACCTCAACTGTTTCAATATATTGAAATGTTAGTTTGCAATTTTGTACATTTTCTACATGTATTTCCCACCAATCATTTCAGCATTTCCCTTTCAGATCTATGGAGGAGCTAACACAATCAAACAGAAGCTGTAACAGCAATTTTGTCATCCTGGTACCATTAAAGTATATAATCATTTTTAAAGTCTAACCAGTGTTAATTTAAGTGACATTTATAGGACTAGCCGGCACCATCCAAAAAGCTGCCTCACTGGTAGTGTTGTGAGTTAGAAGTGGATGGCACAGCTGGTAAATGTGGTATAGCACACACTAAGTATAAGACTTATGCCAAGTAGGTGCAGCACATGTGGCATAACCAATCGAGAGGGAACAACATCAATTTAGGATGAAGATTGTTTAATTTGAAGTAGTACGCTACAAACCAAGTCTCCATCCATTGAGGTCTTTTTAGTGTTCACCCCACAAACAGATGTACACAACAACCAAAAGCTCATCTAACACTAGGCCTCATTCACAAACAGCCAGTAGGAAAACTCCAGCATTTGCTCCTGTACGATTGCCCTCATATTTAGAGTAAATATGTGGCTTATCATTGATCCTCAAGGGACGCAATGAGTACTTCTGGACCTTTTTCCTAGTCAATGTACAGATGGTGTTATATGCATAACATTTAAATATGTGAAATCACCACCAGAAGGAAATTTGCAAACGCGGAAAAGTGATGCAAATGTGGAGTTGCATGTTTACCTTTTATTGTTTCTGCTAAGGGAAAACATGTTTCCACTGTGGGAAAATCCCTCCCCTTATTGCCAGTTACATTTGGTGGTGTTGGTCTCAATTTGCACCACGCCCCTGAAAGTTATTAGCTTTCGATCATCCAGGGTGGGAAACTACCTGCAAGAGGTGTGTGAAAGCTGACAAACTTGGGTTTGATTATATTCACCTGCTTATGTAAATATTACCATTCAGGAACACGCACAAAGCCAACCTAACCACTAAGCTGCAAAGGCACCAAACTCTCTGACTTTCTCAAGATCTAAAACCCCTTTTGTGAGGGTAATATTCTACAAATCTTGATGATATGATTCGGGATTTTGGTTTCCAAATGGACTTACGTTGCTCTTGTGAATACGGTGTAAAGTGAGCCTGCAGCAGCAGAGCAAACTTACCCGCCCCAATTTACCCACCCTGCCAGATGACACTGAACTATAAACACATTAATTCATTATTTGTAAAGTGCCGTCAATAGACTTAACAGTCTCTTGATACTTACTGGTTGTCTGTTACTTCATGGGCAGAAACCAGATTTTAGTCTAAAAGAAGACTTTCTAGAGATCGGTGAATTCTTAGGTACTGACCAACATGCATCAGAGGGAAACGTAGAGTTCGGCATCCAAAGCAAAGAAGAATGAAACAGAGAACCACTTTTTTAAACAAAGAAGGTCAGACTAAGAATAATGAGTGTGATAGACTGCAGAGTCATTCCAGGATGACCGAAGGTGTCAACATTTAACAGACAGGAGGGCAGGTTAATACAACAGCTGGTAAGAACAGAGCCTGGATCTGTACTCTTGCTGCCACAGGACAATAGTGAAAGAATCTCAGAGCAGCAGATATGTTCTTTACTTTGAGTTTAGAGGTAAGGATTACAGTTGCAAAATTTATCTCGGCGGAAAAGAAAGGATTCAGATGGGACACCATGCAGGAAACTGGGTAAGTTCAACTAGAAATCTTACAAGAATGATATTCAGATTTTTAGGGTAATCATTGAAAAATGTTTTAATAAGCCAATGGGGTAGTAAACATATGTTAGTACAGCTCATAACGGGGCCCTTAAATGGGACTGGAATCAAATGAAAGACTAATATTTCTAACTGGGAATAAACGAGGAGCGTCAGGGCTGAATCCATATCCATACTAATACTAATCTATACTACTAATATAAAGAGAGAACAGAAACCTTTTGGCAAGGTAAACTCGGCAACCACAGCGGCAATCCACACACCCATACATTGTTGGAATCCTCAGAGTGTGTAGATGGACATAGGCGACATAAAATAATAAAACGTAAATTAAAAAATTCAAATGTAAAAACAAAGTAGTCCCCTAAAACTAGCGCCGGCCGCGGCGTAGCGCTGACCGCGACCTAGACGTGCGTGATGACGACAGGCGGGGAGGAGGGGTGACGAGCGGCAAGGAGTGGCGGTGAAGTCCGGAGCGCGGGGAGGAGCGGCGGCTCAGGTAAGGCAAAGGCGAGGCGAGAGGCGGTCTGGGCAATGTCGGGGCAGGCGGGGGCCCGGGAGTGGCGGTGAAGTCCGGAGAGCGGCTCAGGTAAGGCAGAGGCTGGAGGCAGGCGGGAGGCGGGCGGGAGGCGGTCTAGGCAATGTCGGGGCAGGCGGGGGCCCGGGCGGGAGTGCACGAAAGCCGAAAATGCTGCCCCCAGCCCCCTTCTGCCCCGGGCAACGCCGGGGCGGCCTGCTAGTAATAATATAATAAAGAGAGAGCCCAAACCTTTGAGGCGGGTAATCTCAGGAACCACAGCACCAATCACAACACCCAATACAGCGTTGGAAAGGGCAGTTGCAGCAGAAGGACATAGGCTATGCAGACGCCCACCATATACATTTAAAAGGTAAAAGAACCGTGCCAGCAAAGTAGTCCCTTGTGGGCGTGTCTGCGTTGTTCTGTGGGCATGTGCTGGGGGCGTGACAAACGCTGGGGGCGTTTGGTATGTTCCGCCCTTCATGCCATGTTTCATATCGTGTGCTAATCCCACCCTGCCCACTTTAAATACCCCTGCACCCCATAATCATAACCCACCCTTACTCCTTAAAATACCCCAACACCCTTAAACACTAACCCATCTTAACCCTATAAATATACCCTGTACCCCAAAACCCAAACCGATCCCTAAAAATACCCCTGTACCCCAAAACTCAACCCTAGCCCTGAACCCTATAAATACCCCTGTACCTCAAAACCCAACCCTCCCCAAAACCCTAAAAATATTCCTGAAACCCAAAACCCAAACCTAGCCCTGAACCCTGAAAATACCACTGTACCCCCAAACCTACACCTGAACCCTAAAATACTCCTGTACCCCAAAACCCAAACCTACCCCATAACCCTAAAATACCCCTGTACCCCAAAACCCAAACCTAGCCCTGAACTCTAAAAATACCCCTGTACCCCAAAACCCAAACCTAGCCCTGAACCCTTAAAATACCCCTATACCCCAAAACCCAAACCTACCCCTGAACCCTAAAAATACCCCTATAACCCAAAACCCAAACCTAGCCTTGAACCCTAAAAATACCCCTGTACCCCAAAACCCATACCTATCCCTAAACCCTAAAACTACCCCTGTACCCCATAACCCAAAACTATATCTGAACCCTTAAAATACCCAAACACCCCAAAACATATACCTCAGTACCCCAAAACATATACCCCTATACCCATACTTACCTTACCCAAACATTTAAAAAAAACATGCTTTTACCATTCATGCATTTACAACGAATTTCATTGTAAATGTATGCGTGGTAAAAGCATATAAAATGTAATGCCATGCGTTATAACGGCATTGCAGGGTCATGATACTTTCATAATGAAAGTATGCGGAGTGATGGAAAGAAAGTTGCTGAATAATGGGTGTTTATCCTCCCTCGGTAAGTACATTGGTGGCACGGCGGCCCACATCTCCAGCAACATACTCATATTTTTTCACCACCCATTTGAAAAATGCACAGGTCTCTCTCTCATTGATGGCCAGCACGACATACACTTTTAGACACACCTCCCGCCACAAGTTCTAGAATTGCGAATTTTAGAGCTGGGGAGCTACGTTCGAATCTCGGCATCAGCTCAACATCCTGTGATTCCAGGCAAATCGCTTTGTCTCCCCGTGCCTACCACAAATGAATGTGTTCTTCTGTAATGTAAATTGTGCTCATGCCATGTTGTCGAGTTTGCGCTATATAATATTGCAAGGAAAAATAAAGTAGGGAAACTCGAGTTCACACACTACTGAACGCGCACTCTTAAATGCATCAGCAGTGCACTGTGAATCGGAGCGTTTCACAGGCCTGTCACAGATAAGAAATGCTATCAAAACGAAATCCTACAAAACAATATACTACTGGCCGGCAGCAATTCATACTCTGACAACGTCGGGACGGGCTGCTAGTATTAAATAAAAGGCTTGAAAAGTTCACGGACATCCAAAAATAACAGCTCCATTTTAGCCTCGTTAAGTTGGAGGAGACTACTACCATTCAAGTTTTAATAATGACAAGTACAATTCAAAGTTGGCTGGCGAGTTCTTGGAGGTATACAAACAGCTGGGTACGTCAGCAGTGTGCGGACAGAGGGCAAACTGTTTGATACGAGAAAGAAATTTGATAATGTATTTATTTACACATTCTCATACAGCACACTCAACTCAAAAGGTATCATTGTGCTCTAGACTAGAAAACCACGACGCATAGCTTTGTTACAAATAACCAAAGTAAGCACCCATGTAACTGTAACCAGTATTTAAATCTATGCATCAAAATTAGGGGTAAGCAGAGACTTTTTAAGGCATGGGCAAAGTGGGCTCTGGTCCCGGCGCAAGCCTTTTAGGGGGACCCCTGATAGAGCCAGCTCTGTTCTGCAGAGTCTTGCCCTGATGACCTTGAATAATTTGTTAACAGATTGTTATAAAAAGTGTTTTTCTATCATTTATTTTTAATGTGTGCGAGTCGATTATAGAAATTATGCTGACAAAATGTGTTTGTTTCATACAAAATCCACAGAAAAAGTTTCTTTTAGACCAATACATGATCTCACATATGAGAAATAGGAGGGTGTGACAGAGATTATTTGCAGTAATATTAGTGTGCTTCTGCTGTGCTACAATACCCTGAGTGTTTGATTGGTTCAGATGCTAATCCGTCCATCACCACCCCCTTTTGTACCGCTGTGCTACAATACTGAAAACACACATCACTTACTATCCCTGAATATCAGATGTACACACATTTAGAATTTGACCAAAGAGGGCATGAAAGATGTGAAAATGAATCATAAAATCAAAGCTGTTCCAACCAGGGTCCCCAAAAATGCATTTGGCCCAGGACCCCCAAAATCCTTAAAACATCCCTGGGGGTGGGCGAAGAATTCCGCTCTGCCGGCAGAGTTTGCTCAGCTTAGCCCACTCTGTATGCCCCTAGGACCACTCCACATCGAGTTCTGAAAAACTCTGCGGAGTGGAGTTTTGCTCTTGTGCGGCTCTCTAACGTTAAGTTGGCGAGAGAAACTGCATCCTAGCCCACCTCCCAGCGAGATTTCTGAACGCGGGCAGTTAGGGAAGCTCGCAACTGCCCACGTCGAGAAAGCTCCCACTTGCGTTGAGGAAGCTGCAGCTAGAGTAGAAAATGTACTTGAGCAGCAGACAGAAGCGGCGGCCTCTGGTACTCCACGTGATGTAGTTCGCCATGATTTTACAGTGCTGGAGAAACTCCTGGCGCCCAAAATCAGCGTGAGTAGCATAGAGCAAGGCAACTATGCAAGAAGTAGTTTGGAACAGTCAGATATCTGTATCCGGTAAATAGTTACTATGTGACATTTTGACAAAAGCAATGCTTTTGAGCTTAAATCAACAGAATGATAAATATGGTAAACCTTTATGTTGAACTAGGCAACTCATAATTGCTTGTCCTGACGTGCAAGATAGACATGCCCAATCAAGGGTTGGTTATAAAATCTGCATAATCCATCTTTATTTGCCTCTAGAAAAATTTAGGAACTAGAACCAGTGTTGGGCGACAAGAACATCCCGACCATTGGAATAAGGATGAGAATATTTTACTCACATAAGAATTCCTTTATACAAAATACAGTCTGTGGGTCAATCTATTTTATAGACTTCCCTGATGTTCAAGAGAGATTACAGATATACTGCTCTGTGAGCCTGTGGAGAGAATATAAAAAAGAAAACTCCCACTACCAGCATTCTCAAAAAACATAGCTGACAGCAAGCCAGCTGCCCAGGGCTCAACCTTGTTCCCTTAATCCCCTGCATTGAAAATTATCCAGGACAAAATCACAAAGCTAAAAACCAGCCTCTTCTTCCAAACGTACACCTACCTTAAATGGTGCTACATCTCGGATATTCAACATGACAGGCAAAACTATCTCCAGTAGACAGTAAGACCTCGTGAATTGCTGAGGTTTAGAGGAGCTGGAATCCCGATATGAGAAACTTCTCTAGAATAATCTTTCACTGGTGCTACAAACAACCTCTGAAACTGCCTTCCAAGTAACAACTAAATCTAGAGTGCTTCTTTTCAGGAAACTGCTGAAAACACATCTATTTAGTCTGAACTAATCATGAACTCTGAAACCATGTATGTTTGACCTCTCCTCTAACTTTCCTTTTCCTCAGTTTCAGGATTTCATTAACATAGATTCCTCAATGCACGCATCTTTTATAATATTTTTTAACTCTTTTTACTAGTCATTGATCAGCACAAAGTATCACAATAATGACATGCATATCATATGCTTCTCCACCAATGAGCATACAATAGAAACAAAAACAATAACCGTATAATAAAAAGGTACAGTAACTATGCAGTTACAGCATCATCGGTGATATATCACTAGGAAAGAAGTCCTACTTCTCTCTCCATCCCGTCTCCGCCAGCGTTTATAATGTTTAAATGTATTTTTTTAAAGGTTCATCAGCAGCTCTCTGGGGTGAATAAAAAAATAGAACTCAGCCTACAGTAGAGGTAAAACTAAGATTCTAAGTCTTCTATACATACATCTGCAGATATTTTGTTCAAATACATAAGACAGAAATGTGTTTCCATTTTTGATTTTTTTTCTTACATGGAAAATGACTTTCCATGTGGAGAGGAGAAAAAACATCACACCATTTGTGGTTTTTGCATAGTGAATTTGTACACTTTCTTCACCATTTGTAATCACTAAAAGGAAGTATGTACATTTATCGTGAAAAGCATCTGCAAATGTTTGACTATATCAAGAAAGTGTTACCGGTGGTCAATTCCCATGTACCCATCCCAATCCTAAATTTCTGACAGAGGAAAAAGAATCATCAAACTACTGGCAGATTTAATGTACTTATAAGCTCCAGCTACAAGTGTGCATGTGCACAAATCAAGAAATATGAATCAGGATTTGTCATTTGTGTCATTTCTCTGAAATGGAATGGCATGGGGAGCAACAAAAACGATGGATTTAGGCCCAGATGTCTGTACTGGGGTGACTGCTTGACATTGTGCAGCATTTTGTCCATCAATTGTTCTTTTTGCATTTGTCACCCAGAGTGGGGCAGGTATGCCCGGACGTGGGTCCTGTATTCTCCATGCCACTGGAGTCAAGCTAGCCTGGCTGATGCCCCAAAACCGGTCCCAGGATGATTGCTTCCAGTAAAGGAAGGACCTGACCTGGCAGTTCCGGTTGGACTGTTCCCATGGGGGACAGGGTCAAGACTGATTTGCATTTGGCTGGGTCCGAACTGGAATGACATAGGGAGCAAAAAAACATTGGATTTAGGCCTAGACCTCTGTACTGGGGTGAATGTTTGACATTGTGCAGCATTCAGTCCATCCATTGTTCTTTTTGGAATACAACACCCTGACAAATCTAACTGGAGTACTATGTAAAAGCATGGCATTATGGGACACAAATTATGGGACAGAGTGAGGCAGTCATTAAGCAAAGCATGCCAAATGAAGGAGGGGTGTAACATAGTATGTGTGTGGTGAAGGAATTTGATTATAAGGTGCAGGGTGTGGGAGACAGAACGTGTAAGTAGGGCACTTGTTGAGTTTATACTTGGGACACAACAAAACGTTCAGTAATTGGCGCTCTTAAGAAACAATGCTAACAATTACTGATTACTAAAAACTGCCATGAGTCTAGGTAGAGCATAATGCTAGATTGGACTATCTACACCTACGTTTGCCAGAGGACAAAAGAACCACATTTCGGACCTATAACAGAAATTAATGACTGTATATTTCATGCCTACAACATATGAGCAGACCTCCTTTTTCGTTCTTGGCTACAGACAGCTTCAGCTGTTCTTTAATAGGACACCCAATGTAAGACTGCACACATTGCGTGTACATGCATTGACATGCAATCGGCAAAAAGCACTGATACAGCACATTGTCCAGCCTTTTAAATCTGAGGCCTACTGGATTTTGCCAGTGCTTGTTAATTAATGTATTCCATCCAACATTACACATCAACCAGCCTTTTTATGGCATCAAAACACTCTGTAATGGTTGCAAGCTGAAATGTTATGAGTTGCATTAAAAAAAGTTTATGGTAGGATAAACTTTTTTTGCGGCATTGGGGTATTAGCAGAAGAGGAACCCTTGTGCACAGTATCAAAAAAATTATACAGGACTACTGATTTTGTTCAAGGTTTGAAGCCAGAATTATTTATGCCTTCGCCACTAGACCAATATTCCATTTCTGTAATACTATTAGTGTTAAACTTATGTGAAATATACCATTTCTGGAACGGTACTGAGCATAACAGTTGCACTCTCAGCTTGAGTGTATACAACTCAGCTAATTGAGGTCACTTGCTGCCTTATGCACTTGTGCACTTGTGCATTATAACTTGAACACTCAATAGAAAAAAAAAGACGATGAAACACTCCTATGCAAGAAAACAGTTCTCTTTGAATGGTTGATTGTGTAATCTGTAATACCCTGATCCATTGTAGTGCGTGGGCTTCTATGCCTAGGTCTAAAGTTATTTCTTCTGGCGGATGGTCGCTTTCTAATTTCTTGCCTAAGTCTATAAGCTGTAACTTCCTGCAATAGAGGAAGGCTCACAATTATGTAGTCAATGAGGGATGTTTCAGATCTGGTTAAATACAAATGCCCAGGTGGTTTATCTTCGTTGTACCGGCCATTTCATGCTCTATGGCCGAAATGTTCAAGGTTTCCTTGTAAACGTTGGCCTCCTCTATCTTCTTTACGCCACTGCGCGGGGGGCTCCTGGGTTGGCGTTAACCAGAGGGTGTCCTGGGCCTCTGTGACCTCATTCTTGGACAGTTTACTCATTAGCTGCGCATCGAAGTCGCCTGTGACTATTAGTTCATTGTCCTGTCCTTTTATTCTTAGTGCCAAAATAGTCTCAATCAGCTTTTCGGTTAACTTAATCCCTGGAGGCCGCGTTGGGGTGGATGTCTTGAGAATCGCTTCCACAAATTGTAGACCGGCCTTGTTACTACCTAGCTCTAGGCATTCAGTCTTGCTAGCAGCAGAGACATGTATTGCCAGACCACCCTTGCTGTGGCCATATTCATGTGTTTTAGTTACAGGTAAGTAACAATTTGTAAGGCCCTCTGGAAAAATTGCACCCTGTAACCAGAATTCTTGAAGGACTACTTGAAGTGTGGAGGTTTTGGAAAGTTTCTGGATCTTTTAGCTTGTTGGTGAGGCCATTAATATTCCAGGAATAAACCCTAGGTGCATTATCAATAGGAGTTGGATAGGTATCACGTCACTGTAAGGATCTGGTTGTGTTCGGGGCGCCTTACAACCAGCCTCATTTTGCGGCCATGTTTCATTCTGCAGCAGGTCTGCCACATATCCCTCCAGTCCGTTCCATTTGGGATCCCAGGGATTTGCTCCGCGCATTCCTTAGGACAGAGTAGACAGATATGGGTTGGGTCAGTGTTCGCCACCCTTTTTTGTGGCTCCAGGACATAAGGATATCCTGTTCTCTTGAAAGATTTAATAGTGATCCCCCAGCCTTTGAAGGTCTTGGCATCACCCATAATCTTCTCAGCCATCTTCATAGAGCCCCACACTACTTCCGTTGATTCTCTTTGCAGGCTGGAGGCTGAATCAATTAATGTAATTGATACTATATCTTGTGAGGCAGCCTAACCCATCCCTTCCAGTGTGCGAATGAGCTTGAGGATTTTACCTCTATTTAGGATATCAAAAGGGCTCCTGGAGTTTCATTCTGGGTCGAATAGTGTGCCAAGGCAAACTTTGAGAGTGCCTAAATTCTTCATTGGGGCGTCCTGTAGCACTGTTAGTTGCACACTGTCCTCTCAGCCAACGATAGCTGCGGTTTCTCTTGTGGGATGGAAGTCCCTAACTGAAAGGGTATGAGCCTATACCAGGGTTCTTCAAACTGTGGGGCGCGCCCCCCTGGGGGGGCCCGGCACCATCCCAGGGGGGGCGCATGCTCCACTCCGATCTTTCCTTTGTGCAGCGCGATGTAGAGACTCTCTGTGAGGGCGGGCGATTTCCGTCAGAGTGGAGCTGCAGGGGCCTAAGAGCTGAACAAAGCTCATTAGCATGCGAATGGCCTCTTAAAGAGGTATGAAGTGCTCGGGTGCGGCTGCCTGGCTGAGTGTGTGTGTGTGCCCAGAAGCTGTGTCAGCCCGGGCACACACAGGCATGGTGAGATGAAGAGGGAGAGGGAGGGAGGAGGGAGACAGAGACAGACAGGCAGAGGGAGAGCGAGGGAGGGAGACAGGCAGACAGAGGGAGAGCGAGGGAGGGAGATAGGCAGACAGAGGGAGAGCGAGGGAGGCAGAGTGAGGGAGAGCGAGGGAGAGCGAGGGAGGCAGCGCGAGGGAGAGTGAGGGAGGGAGACATGCAGACAGAGGGAGAGCGAGGGAGGGAGACAGGCAGACAGAGGGAGAGCGAGGGAGGGAGATAGGCAGACAGAGGGAGAGCGAGGGAGGCAGAGTGAGGGAGAGCGAGGGAGAGCGAGGGAGACAGAGTGAGAGAGAGCGAGGGAGACAGAGGGAGAGCGAGGGAGACAGAGGGAGAGCGAGGGAGGGAGACAGGCAGACAGAGGGAGAGCGAGGGAGGCAGAGTGAGGGAGAGCGAGGGAGAGCGAGGGAGACAGAGTGAGAGAGAGCGAGGGAGACAGAGGGAGAGCGAGGGAGACAGAGGGAGAGCGAGGGAGAGCGAGGGAGACAGAGGGAGAGCGAGGGAGGCATAGCGAGGGAGACATAAGGAGAGGGAGGGAGACAGAGGCAGCTCGAGGGAGAGCGAGGGATGTCGGGTGGAGCCGGCCACCAGACGTCCGTTATGTTGCCATGTGGGTGAATAGATGTATGGGTGGAGTGGTGGATGTATGGGTGGAGTGATGGGTGGAATGGTGGATGTGTGTGTGACATGGTGGATGTATGGGTGGGGGGGTGGATGGATGAGTAAGGGGATGGATGGATAGGTGAAGGGGTGGATGGATGGTGGGAGAGAGGATGAATGCATGAGTGGAGGGATGGATGGGAGTGGATGGATGTGTGTATGGTTGGAAGGGTAGATGGATGGGTGGAGGGATGGATGGATCAGTGAAATGGTGGATGGATCAGTGAAATGGTGGATGGATCGATGGGGGGTGGATGGTGGACGAGTCGGTGGGTGGATGGATGAGAGAGGTGATGGATGGATGTATTGATGTATTGATGGGTGAAGGGGTGAATGGATGGATGGATGAGTGAAGGGGTGGATGTGGGGATGGATGGGTGATTGAGGAGGGTGGATGGGCGGGGGGATGGATGGAGGAGTGAAGGGGTGGGTGAGAGGTCAATGGATGGATTCATGAGTGGATGAGTGGATGGATGAGTGGGTGGATGGGTGAAGGGTGGATGGAGGGATGGGTGGCTGGGTGAGGGGGGAATGGAGAGAGAGGGGGAGGATGGATGGATGGATGAGTGAGGACATGGATGAATGATTGGCAGAGTGGATGGGCAGGTGTGTGCATAGATGGGTGAGGAGATGAGCATGGAGATGGATGGGTCAGAGAGTGCATGCATGAGTGGGGGGAGGGTGGAGAGCGGGAGGGATGGATGGGTGGGTGGATGGATGAGTGGGGGGTTGAGTGGGTGGACGGATGAGTGACTGGGTGGATGGATGAGTGGGTGGGGGGATAGCTGGATGGGTGAGGGTGGGTGGTTGGATGGATGGATGAGTGAGTGAGTGGATGGGTGGAAGAGTGGATGAATGGAGGAGTGGATGGATGAATGAATGGAGGAGTGGGTGTATGAGTGGGAGGATAGCTTGGGTGAAGGGGTGAGTGGTTGGATGGATGGGTGGAAGACTGGATGGATTGGTGAGGGGATGGATTGGGTGAAGGGATGGATGGATGGATGATGGATGGATGGGTATGGGGTGGATGGAGGGATGAATGGGTGAGATGATGGATGGAGGGATGGATGGTGGATGGGTTTGCAAGTGGTTGAAGGGGTTTGGATGTGGATGGGGCACAGATGGAGGGAAGCAATGAATGGTGGGGGAGTTGGTGGATGACAAGGTGTACATGATGGATGGGGAGGGTTGTGATGACTTCCTTTGCCTTGGAGGATTGTGTTTTGAGCTGTGTGGTACGCCTCTGTCGTTTCGCCACACCCACTCCCAGGCCTGCAGTTTGCTAGGCACTCTTGTTGTGTTGAGCATTGTTTGCCGGATATGGCCTGTGGTGTGCGCGTTGCAGTCGATCATGTGGTGTGCCGGATTCCCGAGGTTTCGGTCGGGTGGTGGGGGGGCCCAACATCTGGGGGAATTCAGCTGGGGGGGCTCAACCTGGAAAAGTTTGAATACCTCTGGCCTATACTGATTAAGGGGGCAGCCCCAGCCCAGCCCCAGAGCAATTAGGTGCGTCCCCTTCTTCCTTGCGAGGTCCAGCCTGATGTTTAGAGGAGGCCCCTTAATGGTGCTATCCTGTGTAGTTGTCAGGACTTTTGTGCAGATGGCCTGTGGTCATGCATCTAGTGGGTCAAAATGTTTTACCACGGCTGGGACTAAGGTAACCAGTGAACCAGGTTTCAGGACGGCTCCTCCACTGCTCTATGTTTTATTCACAGGGCTGATTTGCTTGGGGGTAGCAATGGATACTAAATCCTCATCCCAATCCACAGCTGTGGATTGCTCGTGGGGATCTGCATCCGTAGGGGGAAGGGGCGGTCTGGATTTTCTGTTAAAGATTGGGTAGGCTGCCAACCTACTTGATGGTAGGAGCTTTTTGTTTCAATCCATTTTTTTTTTTGCTCTCTTTCGTGTTATTGGCCCAGTCGTAGTTTGTTGAGTCCTGTCAGATTCGGGTGTGCCTGCCAGTGGTACAGGTGGGACCCCAGGGTCCGATTCATGGCCTTCCTTGTTCCTGCCAGGTGGGTTTGTGCCCTGCAGCCCTCCGGCACTGCTATGGGTGGCACCTCAGAGTGACCTACCTCAGTATTCACATGTTCCGACCTCTTTTGGGGACGGTCTTTAATTATATCCTTATGGTTAACAAGTAGGTTCGACATCGTCTCCGGAAGTGTTGACAGTTTGCCTAAGACAGGGGAACAGCTGCAACTCGGTCCTGTTCCCGGCGTGCCTGCCTGTGCTCTCTTTTTAAATTGTTTAAGTTTGCAATTTTCTCATCAACACCTGCCACATACATTGCTAGAGGGTTCAGGCGGATGATTTGTATGTTCATTTTGTTTGCGGGAAACTTAGCACCTCTAATGAGCTCTGCAGAAGTTTTTACATGGGTGTCCAAAGAGACCCTTGTGGATTCTTACTTATTTTTGGATTGGGGCTAGAGTTTGTTGGTACCTCATTGCGATATGAGGCAAGCATCCTCTCCCATTCCTGCGAGTAAAGGTACAAGGCGTCATTCTCAACGACTTGTCAGTCCTTATTGACTGTGCCTACTTGGTTGTCAGATATTTTTGGAGCTGATTTACGCCCCTTTTGGCTCATTACTGTTGAAGAGGTTGTTACGACCTCAGTGCTGCCTAGCAGAATTGGACTGTTACTGCAGGGTCTGTACCTGCTGCCAGCGGCGGATCAGTCAGGAACATTTGGCGTTTCTTTTCTTCCACATCTAATTGATTTATTACCTGGAGCTGGAGCTGCCGCTCCCCCCCCACACCCCCCCCCCCCGAAAAAAAATGTGACTTAATGATTGCTGTGAGGTGTCTTCTACTAGCAGAAGAGTAGGAAGCGTGAAAGCCAAATTTGGTACTCAGACAGGCTCAGACTGCTGGCTCCACGTCCATTCCATGGATGGGTAATTTGTACTGCTTTTCGGGTGAACAGTGGGTGTCTTTAAGGGTCACAGGGCCAACGCTGGGTGCAGACCCCTCCACCAGCCTATAGGTAGTGGGTCCTCTCGCAGCACTCGTACCAGCACTGTTAGGCTTAAGGGGACAGGAAGCCCTTTTAAGTTAATATTACTAGAGCATAAGGCTTCCCCTGCATCTTTTTTAGTTGAAAGAGGCCCTTATTGTCCTCTCTAGGGGGGCTGGAGACATCCAGGAGTGGGGTTGTTGCGGTCTGCTGTGGCAAAACCAAGACAAATGTCGAAGCCAGTAGCCGTCTTGGCTGCTTAGGCACGCTGGGCCCCTGGATTTCCCTGATCGCTTGATGTGATCGTGTTATCTCGAGATGATTCTGATGAGTGTCAGGGGGGCTTGGGATCATCGCAGAAAGACACCTTCTCCACTTCCTAAAGATTTGTGCAGATTACGATGCTGAGTCCCCGTCGTCCTCTGAGTCCCAGTTGCCCTCAATGAGACCAGGGCCAGTGCCGCCTTCCTCCTGTGACTGCGAATCACCCCTTGACATTTAGCTGGTCCCTGGGATAGCGACAAGCACACTGGTACCAAAAACTGCCCATTGCATCCTCTGTGGTTTCCTTTGTGCTTTTGGTCTCATTGTACCGGTTCCGGATTGGCAGTGATGGCCTCCTCCGGCCACTTTGTGACCTTTTACTGCCCTGACGACTTGCGTGGATCGCGATGCTGAGTCCAAGTCATCCTTTAAGGAGACCAGTGCCACCGTACTCCTGCGAGTGCGAATCACCCCTCATCAATTCGCTACCCACTGGGAGAGGCCAGAGCGCACCAGTATCAAACTTACATTGCACCTCTTATCCTTTGTGGTTTCTTTTGTGCTTCCTAGGGGGTTCATGTCTCACTGTAACGGTTCTAAATAGCGACGTTTTTGCGGCCTTTTACTGCCCTGTGACCTTTTACAGAAGTAGTGTACACTACAATTCACAACAATGAGTTGCAGTATAACCTGGGTTCAAAGTCTAAATGCAGGGGTAGGGAGAGTATCAGCGTTGTTTATGTGAGAGGATCGGAGCTGGTACGTGACACTAAGCAGAAATGGCACAAGCAGCACTGACCTAATGCTGGTCGCCTCTGCACTTTTCAGTTACGTGCCACAGCTCCCCATCCGGACCACGTTCACTGCGCGCCGCGAGAGGCAACCGGCACCCCGTGGGGAGACGACATGACAGCGATGGCAACAGTGTCCGCAGCATGAACAGCCAAACCAACTGCAATGGCCTGCTGCGCCTGCAGCATCTTGGGTGGCAGGCAGTCCTGCCCAACACAAACAGCCAGGTTGAGAGCGGCCATGCAGTAGTTGGAAGGGTGGGCCAAGTTTTAAGTTTAAAACCACAACGGGCTGCGGGCACCTTTATGGGCCTCTGCCTGCCTTGCAGATACAAAGCACAGCGTGCAACGTTACCAGATCGGAACAGGAACATGGAAACCACTCCACTAGATGTGGTCCTGTGTTTAAGTTTTAGTCTAAGAACTATAAGATTTCTAATCTCAGCTTCTCCTTTGAAGATTTAAAGCAGTGCTTATTACATCAACACATGGCTACCAACAGTGCATTTGTCTAGGAGGGCAGTCTCTGGGCATTTTTATCAGAACCTACTCCAACATAACAGCGAGCAATGTGGAAGCAAGAAAATTTATTATTCCCAGCCTGCCCACTGTAAAACTGTGCGCTTATGGTCAATCATATTTTCAACATTTAACTCTGCCTCCCTTTGCTTAGAAATGATTTCATTTTCTTCACTCACGACATCCCCTCTTGGTCCAACAGTTTCTACTATTCCCTTAACGTCACCTCCTCCTCCTCTATCCCCCATGGGAAAAAACTAAAAATTTCCCCCTCTGCTTGCTTCAAAGGTAACCTCACTATCTCACTCTATAACAACGGTACTGTCTTGATCCAAGGCAAAGACGACTGCCTCTCGCTCTTTGACTGCCTTTTCCCCTCCTTACTCCCCTCCTCTGCAACCGGATTTCCCCATAACTCTCCTTTCAGCCCCACCTATTACTCCCCTTCTCCTCCGCCGACCCCACCTCACTTCAATTGGCTGCTCTCTCGAGAAGCACAGGTCGGCCCCCTTCCCTCCCCCTCCCTTGTGACCTCCCCTCCTATTCCTCCCCCCTCACAGTATGTCCCTTCACACATCATGTCAGCCTTACCACTAGCCAATACGCTCCTCGTCCCATCTGCACCATCCCGACTCTCCAATCTCTTCTCCACCCCATATTCCTTCCCATCACCCCCCTTTTTAGTCCACCTCTCCTCCGTCCCTCTCCCCCAGTGAACTTTCCCTATGCTCCCCTTATCCCTTCCATCCCTCCTCCCCACCCCCTCCTCCCCTCGTTATTCACCCCGTTTTCTCCTCAATCCCACTGCATCTCTCTCCTCCCTCCTACTCCTCCAGTAATGCTGCACTACTCCCCTTTCCCGCCCAGTAACCCCTTCCACTTCCCTCCCTCGGGCCCAGTAGAACCACTTCCTTTCCTCAACTTCCCTTTCTCCCAACCCCCCTTACTCTGCCAGATGCCCGTTCCCTCACAGCCACCTCTCCTAGCTGACAGGTCCTCCACAACCACCGCACCTCTTTTCCTCCCAAACCTCCTATATTCTCATGACTCCACACAGGCCTCCCCTCTCCTTCTACCCTACCGCCGTGTTCCGCACCCCTCTCCCCCTAAATTTGTCCTTAATTCCTCTCCCTCTTGCAACACCAACAAAGACAACTCTCCCTTAACCTCCGATTCACTAACTCCCGCTCTCAACCTCCACCCTTCCCCACTTATGAACCCCACAACCCAAATTACCTCCTATCCTGCCACCTCTCCCTGCCTTACACCACCTACTCCACCCCCCCTTATTTCAATCGAGCCACCCAACCTTCCGTGCTCTGCCTCATTCTCACTGGAAAACACGCTAGGCTCTCTTATCACCTCCATCTCCCAGCTTACAGCTGCCATTTCACTTTTATGCTCTAAGATTGCCACCCCTTCTTGCACCGCTACTCCTTCCCAAACTTCCCACGAGATGCACCTCGCCCCCTCACCCCAGTACAGCCAAGCTCATCCTGTCGTCTGAAAACTCTGTTAACTCACTCAAGCCCTTGAACGCCACCCTTCCTCAACCGGCATACCCTAGCAACCCCACTATCTACACCATTCCGACCATCACCTCTGTCAGAACAAAGCATCCACCTAAACCCTCCCGAGCACCCCACATAAGTACAATATCCCGATCACCCTTCAGAGCCCTAGTGCCCCCGTCACCAAAACAGTCTTGACAGAGCTGCGCTGCATGCTTCACAACTGCAGATCTGCAGTAAAACACAAACTTGAAATCTCTGATACCATCACCCTTCACAATATTGACATGCTCTTCCTCACAGAGACCTGGTTCAAAAATACATCTCACTCTATATTTGATCTCCTATTACCCACAGGCTATTATTTATTTAGGAATGACAGAACTGACAACACGGGGGGAGGTGTTGTAGTCATCTTTAGAAACACCCTCCAACTTAAGGCCTCTCCTAACAGCTCCTCCAAAACGTTTGAATGCCTTTCTCTTGAGCTTCAATTGCAACACCGTTCACCCCTCAGATTCCATGTCATTTACCGCCCGCCTCGTAGTGGCCCTTCATTTATGGATGAACTCACCGACTTCATCAGCGACCAATACTCGCAAAGTGACAATCAGACCTTCGTTGGTGACTTCAATCTCCACTGGGGTGTACCGCAAGACTCCTCTGCGAACTCACTGGCCACTTTCCTCTCTGCAAACGATCTTATCCAACACTGCACTGAATCAACACATTCTAAGGGCGCAATCCTGGACCTTGTTATTTCTAAAGCAGGCATGCTTTCTGCCACTACCCCAATTCATGTAGATTGGTCTGACCACCTCCTCATCCCATTCTCTCTTCAACTTTCACACTCTATAACTCTTGGCCAACCCAAGAGGGCCATCTCATGGTTCCGGGATGCCAAAAATATTGATGTCGGTCCCCTCTGTGAATCAGCTTTGTTATCACTTCCAAGGCTAGACCCGAACCTAGATGTTGACGAACTCACCTCCCAATGCCTCATAGTTCTTGCAGCTGAAATTAATAACGTCGCTCCACTCAAAAAGCAAAAGGTTAAGGCCCACTCCCTCAGCACCTTGGTTCAACAAATCCCTTTATGAGGAAAGGAAGCAGCTAAGATTCCTGGAGAAACAATGGAGGCAAGTGCCCTCCACCGACAATTTGGCCATGCTTCGCTCAGCAAGATCCAAGTACCACAAGCACATCTTCCTTGGGAAAGCGACGCACTTCAAAACCCTCCTTGACTCCGCCAAAAATAGACCCAAAAAACGATTCGATCTCATCAAAATGCTTAACTGCTCTCCCCCAACCTCCAAGGTGGATGATTCTGCAAAGAGAGCAGTGGATTTCGCTATTTTCTTCGATGAAAAAGTGAAATCACTTGTGGATCAGGTCGCTCATCCTACCCCTCCAGAGGAGCGCAAATCCTTAGCCATTTGGCAGAGCTTTGACCCCATATCTGAAGATGCCCTTCTCAAGTGCATACGAGAAAATAAGCCCTCCAACCATTCTCTTGACCCTATCCCCAGTGCCATTGCCATTGACTTCTATACCCATTCCCTCTCCTATTGGACCACTCTGGTCAACCTCTCCCTCTAGCAAGGCTCCCTTCCTGCCTCCTTCAAAACTGGGCAGGTCACCCCTCTTCTTAAAAAACCCACTGCTGATGTGAATGACCTCAACAACTTCCGCCCCATCACTAACCTTCCCTTTCTTGCGAAGATCACAGAAAGATGTGTAGCAAAACAACTCTCCCGTCATATCAAGGACAATGATCTTCTTGACAACAGTCAGTCCGGCTTCATCCAAAACTGCAGCACTGAAACAGCCCTACTGCAAGTGGTTGATGACGCGTTGAGGATACTCGATTCAGGGGGGTCCTGTCTTCTAATTCTCCTTGACCTTTCCGCAGCCTTTGACACTGTCAATCACAACACCCTTCTCAATATTCTTCAACAGAGAATGGGCATGGAGGGCACTGTGCTTAAATGGTTTGCATCCTTCCTTTCTGGCAGATCCCAAATGATCAAAATAGCGAACAGTCTTTCACCTCCTGTGGCGGTAGGTCAAGGTGTTCCCCAAGGCTAGATACTTGCTCCCTCATTGTTCAATCTCTATTTAGAACCACTGGGAAATCTCCTAAGTAAATCCGGGATTCACTATCATCTCTATGCTGACGACACTCAACTCTACCTCAAGATTGCCTCTACTCACGATCTCTCCATCCTAAGCTCCACTCTTGACTCCATTCAAAACTGGATGTCAACTCATCAACTGATTTTGAATCCCTCCAAAACCGAATTCCTCCTCTTCTTCTCCTCACTCTCTCCTCCGCCGGTTCAATCATGGATGGATCAGATGAATGTACTAAACAATAAACCCATCATTGTCGACAGCGCCAAATCCCTTGGTGTCATACTAGACAAAAAACTCAATCTAATTCCCCACATCAATTCCATTGCAAAATCTGCTCGATACCAACTGCGCCTTCTTTGGGGAATCCGTCGCTTCTTCCCGGAGCGGGACCTTATAACCCTGGTGCAAGCACTGGTCCTCTCCAGACTCGACTACTGCAATTCTCTTCTTACTGGCCTCCCCAAATCCCACTTGTCCCCACTTAAGTCTGTTTTCCACTCAGCAGCTCGTTTCATTTATGGGGCCAAAAGAAGCGATCACATCACACCGATGTTATCTACCCTCCGCTGGCTTCCCTTTGAGGCTAGAGCTATCTACAAGACCGCTTGTATCACCCACAAAGCCCTGCACTCCTCCTCTCCTCGCTACCTGGTGAATAAACTGAAACTCTCTGGAGGCTCTAGACCTTCACGCAATGCGGAGAATCTACTGCTTGAACCTCCCACTTTCAAGAAGGAAAGAACGATGGCCCAATCCTTTTCAGGCAACGGAGTGAGAATCTGGAACTCATTCCCGCCTCAGCTTCGGACCACCGCCTCCTCCCAGGCCTTTTAAAGGGACCTCAAAGTTCTCCTCCTCCAGAGACACCTCCAAAAGTAACTCACGTCCTCTCTTTTATGTGAAGGAAGACCTCCCACTACTGAAAATTTCTACTTTCCATGACCATCTAAGTGCTTTCCCAGTGTGTTCTTGTGGTAAGAGTGTTTGCCTTTTATTGCAGTATTATCCATGTACTTGGGTTTGGTACCCTCTTGCAACTTGAACTCACCACTTTGCCCCTGTAACACTCGGTTTGCTTCCTCTCACATGTTTTTTACCTTTGATACTTGCACAAGTGCCACCTTTGCCTACGTAACGTTTGTTCTTGTGCCTGAGTGTCTAGCATATATTGCAGTATTATACCTCAAATTATACTTTGTTTTCTCTTGTATTCTGCACACTTGTCACTTTTTCCTCCTGTGCACTTTTTACTACCTAATGTATTTTTGGTTGATCACAATTTTTACTACCTCATGTATTTTTGTTTGCTCACAATTATCACTTTACCGTATGTAACGTTTGTTTTTGCAATCTGTTGTTCGTGTAATGTTCTCAGTTTGTATCATTTCTGTTCCTATTGTGAAGCGCTCTGACGCCTTCGGGTAAAGTACGCGCTATATAAAATTGCATAAATAAATAAATAAATACATTTGCTTTAGCATTGCTAGGAGGGGAGAGGGTGAGAGGATACTACCACAGACAGTTGAAGTGTATTGTTTATCTCCTGTGGCTGGAAGGTGGCTATTATGGAACTTATGGAATGAACGCCGCATAAAATATGAAACGCAATGAAAAAAACGTTTAACGTTTGCGGTCTACTCTGCTGGAAAAATCATCATAGATGGATGCCATGAGTATCAAGTACTCACAAACTGAATAGCTAAAGAAGCAGACAAACAGGCCATGAAATATGCCTTGTGGATGAGTTTTAAAGTACATGTGTATTGGAGATAGAAGGTTTACAAACGCCAACAACCTGATATGAAAAAACACAGATACATACAGCCTAGTATGTGAGATGCATCCAAAAACAAGATGCGTGTGTTTTTGTGTGTAAGAAGTTCACAAAAACGAGATACAGTACGTGTTTGATAGGTCATGCAAATGCATATATCTTGCTTTGTGAGAGTACACTACGTCGCGAGATGCTTAAAGCAATGAGAAATGTGTCACCAGCTTGTGAGATGCTCACAGAAATTCAGTATGGGGAAATATGAAAAACGAGATGAGTGTGGGTGATGCTTGGTTATTAAACAAATCTAAGGTCTTCTTTAGAGCTGGTACAGGCTTTAATTCATACAATCATTTGAAGCTCCTTGGGGTCAGAGTTTTATTCTTTTTTTTGAAAGGCACTCGAAGTTTAACAGTCTTCAAAAGGTCCACTAGGTACAATCTGAATGAATTGTTCTAAAAATATATATTTTTGAAAGCACAGTAAGCATTTAAACATTGATGGACAAATTTGTAACTTGTGATACAAAGTAGCACAGTAACCAAAATTGCATTTCTGCATCAATAGGAGAGAGTAGAACAGCTCCATATCTACTAAGGCATTTTTCTGTGCAAAAACTATGCTTTAAAATAGTTCACTATTTATACCACTGTATTATACTGTAAAGTGCTGTACCTGTGTTACATTTCAAAAGATTAGAGAAAAGAAAACTTTGCTCATTCTTTATACTTGCCTCAGGAGATGTACATTTTTGGCACAAAGTCATATCTACCCTTTATTTCATAAATAAGGCGTTGCATAAAAAACCATGGATGGTTGTGTGGGAATTAGCCACTGAAACATTGAGCCAGGCTCTGACTTCAAGCCTGTATCTGGCTCAGCTAGAGGTCCTTTTGGAACCTTGAGCCCATAACGAGCCAAGCTTTCACTTCTGCCTGCCACCCTCACTCTACCCAGGATATGGCGTTACGGTCAGATCTGCTGACTGTAGAACTGGGGAACCAGGTTCAAGTCTCTGCGTTGGCTCAACATCCCGTGATTCTGGACCTATCACTCAATCTTGCCATGCTAATAAACAATGCATGTGATTTTCTGTAATGTAACAAGTGCTCATATAAGGCGCTCTAGGAACTTTGGGTCAAGTTTGAGCTATATTTAAAAAACTGTGAATAATGCACTGAAGTAAAAATAAAGACTTTACAAAAGGAAAGACAAATAGACATCCATTTAGTGGCTGATTTGTACAAAGTGAGATGTGAAAACCTGAATAAATTGTGGCTTTCCTTCTTGAATTGTGTGATCATGGGTAATATTTTATTTTACCAAAACTCTTTTTTCCTTCATTGTCGCCTATAAAAGTACGTTCAAATATGTGAATTCAGACTACTAGTGGTAGAAATCTATTACTTTTAGCAAGTACTTCTCACTGGAGAGCTATAATGTGCACTGATAATGTCAAAGCTTCCATAACTTAAAGAAATACATATTTTTGAATTTTTAAGAGGCTTTATCATATTTTATGTGATGTTTGCGGTATGATTTAAATAGCAAATATTTTCAGGGCTTGACTCGTGCATTGGCTCTAAGATCCGAGCCAGACCCTTGGCTCAGCTCTGGCTTGGAGCTCCCAGTTAATTTGTTGGCTCGCCCATGTCATAAGGAAAACCAATGCACAACCCATGGAATGTATCCATGCCGCAAAGTAGCAATTAGCTCTACTTCACGTTATGTTAGCTAATTTTACAATGCAAATTAGGATGTTAGTTAGCAAATTCCACCACTACACTGTTCCGGGGTTGCAGCACCTTTTTGTGACACAAACCTGGTGAAAAAAGTTAGCAAATTTTCCCTTGAGTCAGTGATTTTCGAAGGAGGAGGGCCACACTCACACATACACGCATATGCAATCACTCACGTTGAGAAATTTTGCCGGGATTTGATTTTCCACGCTCACAAACTTGATGTCGACGATCACGAACGAGGACAAATCTCACCAGGAGGTGGATTTATCTCGCTCGCGCTTGCTAACTTGATGTTGATGAACGCGAGTGAAGGAAAACATTCCACTCCTAACGCAGAGTGCGGAAAACCCCACCCAGACTTAGACTGGCAGACAACATACAGAAAGGCTATCTTATACTGTGTGCAGCCTGTAATACATTTTTAGATTGTCCTACATACACATTGGTTTCACTCCCAGGCTTGGACTGCGTAGGTCTATAAACACATAGATATTTGAAGTAATTATATTAACCCAAACGTGGGTGAAATACTGACAGCTCAAGCAGGCTCGGGCCTGAAGCAGGGCCTGGCTTAGATTGGGGTCCCTTTGGAAGCTGAGCTTTCATGTGGCTTCTGCCTGCCACTCTATCCTCATGCGGAAAAAGGTAAAAGCAAAATATTAACATTTGAGGTAAAAAAAAAAAGGAGAGAAATAAATACCAATTTAGTGGCTGATTTGTACAAAATGATCACTGAAAACTTGGATTAATCATGGCTTCCCCACTTAACCAAATTGAGCGAGCTTAGGTAATTTTTTTTATTTTAACCATCTCCTTTAGCTCTTTTTCACCTGCTATTGAGCACCTCCCTCTGCCACCTCTCTTGCACACGCCCCAATCATCATCACCCCACCTTCTCCAGTCTCAAAGCTCACAGTGCTCCCGCTCTACAGCACCTCTGTATTGCCACTGTCTCTGCATTCCCAGTGCAAGTTTACATCGCATCAGCCTGCTACTTTTCTTCCTGTGAACTGGTTAATGTAAAAGCTAATGCAAGAGACCAAGGAGAGGAATTTCTTTTGCCACTTGGCTCTACCTTTGTTTAATCTTCCACATTCGGTGGATGGAAAATGGACCTCTAAATACGTTGCCCTGAAATACAACTTTTAACATTCTTCAAAATAAAATTCGCCATCATATATTTTAATGTAGTATCTGGTTTCTCTAATGAAGAGTACAGTGTCAGGGAGCTTAACAGTCATAAAATATACATACAGGGAATACAATATTAAGCAAGAATTGTCAAACTCAATAGACCTTGCTATTGTAAAGATCACATTTGCATGCCCTTTAAACGTTGCAGTCAGCACTTTTCAGATGCAGGATTCAGTTAGGTCGTAACACATCCACGTGCTGTTAAAAAAAACACATAGCTAGAACTATTTGCCTTGCCAGTACTTGCATTTCTCGAAACAACCCATTTATGCTTGGGATCAGAGGGCTCAACAGCAGTGCGTGGTTGGTGCAGTGTGGCGGGCAGATTATGCACTTGTATGGCAACTGAGATCACTTTTTGGTATGTGATGGTACACAGTGTACGGGGATTCATGGAGCCACGAAGAAGTATTTTGTGTATTGTTGGGTACTGTGTGCATGGGGTGAGAGTAGGGAGTTTGAGTGAGTATGGGGAAGGTGTGCAGGGGAAGGTGTGTATGTGCAAGGGACGGGGTGCAGTTGGTAGGCACAGATTGTGACTTTGAATTGGGGCATGGTTTGTGCTCGTGAGCACAGCATTGAGTGTCTGCATTGCCAGGCAGCAAATGCCTCTGTGGCAGACACTCTGGATTGTTGAGGCACTGTGGAGGAAGGACACCGCCCCCCCAGCACTCACCGGACTCCTCGTCCTTCTTGTCCCCTTTCTTCAGCATGGTGCCGCCCGCCCCTGGCCTGCTCTGCGGTGCTCGGTGATCGTACGGTGCTCCCCTCGGGGTCAGAGGCAAGCGGCCAGGGATGCTAGCTCCACTCAGGGTCCGGCAAGCGCTTCCTGTTTCCTCCACTTCCTGCCAGCCTGTCACTGAGACACGTCACCCCTGACAACACGCTAGCACGCATGCGCAGCAGCGCCAGCCGAGGGAGGCCAGTCACTGCATGGGGATAGAAAGAGGAAACGAGAGCGCTGTCATCTGGGTCACTTCAGGCTTGCTAATATCGCGGCCATCTTGGAAAAAGAAATCGGAACAGAGGAGTTGAGTGCATGGCGAATTACTTCTCTTTAGCACTTCTCTTTAGAAAGGCTCAAGATATTAAGGATATAGGTTTAAAAAACAGTGGCCCGTCTTCGAGCTGATAGCACACACCTGAAGCTTTATCTATATCCAGTCATATTTACGAAAACAAAGTTGGCAATTTCAAGAATGAATAGAGATGACTTTCCATCAAAGTCTACTTAAATATCATGTCCAGGCCTTAGCAGAATCTTAAAACATGAACAAATTACCAGTATTTTCCCTGGCAAAGTTGGTATATCTAGTGTAGTCTATTCCAAAATATGTATGGAAAATTATTTGGAGAAATGGTATCACACATGTACTGTACTCTATAGCATATATACTATTCAACCCAATTTAGGCGGGAGCCTCACGATTTTTTAAGTTACAAATGGCTTAATCTTGACTGTCTCCCACCTGAAACTATCTTTCCTTCAATAAAAGTAATTGGGAAAAATACATTCTCCAATAAAAAAAAATTAAATCTCCCACTTTCCCTTTCTAAAATGTTGGCATGTATGCTGAGTGTAGTGTGAGGATAGGGACATAATCAGATCTTTTCATATTTATTTTGAACTGGAGATTGATTGTATTATATTGCATTGTAGTTATGTTTACATTGTCTCTGCACTGATAACTTGCACTATGGTAGTATGGATGGAGTTGAGGGGATAAGGGAGGTAAAGGGGTACTTGCGTCCGGAACCATGAGACTTTTACAATAGAGTTAATGGCATAAATACCAGCAGCGGTCGGTAGTAGAAGTACCTGCCGGACGGTGACGTGGGGAGGGGGAGGGGCAGTAATCTATGGATTACGGAGGTTTACAGGTAAGTAAACATATAAATAAATAAAACGAATTTTGTTGCGTGCACTGCATCGCATTTGGGGATTCAGTGCACGGTACGAAATTCGTTTTATTTATTTATGTGTTTACTTACCTGTAAACCTCCGAAATCCATAGATTACTACCTCCCACCCTTCCCCTCCCCCTCCCCACGTCACCACCCGGCAGGTACTCCCACTACTGACGCGGCTGATACATACTAACAGACAGTACTGGTTTGCGTGGGAGTCTCCCTATTTATAAAACTAAAAATGGCTTTACATAGTTGTCAGCATTCAATGGCGAAGAAGAGGTAGAATTTTTCAGGTTCAACATTATTAATTTATATGTGCCAATATTTTGAAACTAAAATGATGGAGATATTGAAAAATACAATAGGTGAATGTATTTTCCAAATTCATTTACATTAAAGAGGAGGAGATTTTAGATAGGAGTTAGTGAAAATTAAGTCTTTTTGGGCTCAAAAGTTGAGGAGTCTCCTGCCTGAATCGGGTCTGTTGGCATCTATACTAATTAGTATAACAATGTCCTCACAGGAAATGACATGGGGCCAAGTGTGGTGGTTCTCAGTTGCGTTTCCAAGCTACAGGACCTTTCCTTGGTGTCCTAGCTCCACCATTATTACTCAGACAAAGCAGACATAGACTGTACCTGGAATATTAAGTCTGTGTTGTTAATGCATAACTGAAACGTAGCTCCATGGCATGTATGACTTTTCAATCAAAATCACTTGGCATACTTGAATACTAAAATCAATGGAACTACATATTCCATTATGCAGCAGACTACAGGCTAAACAAACTTCAGTGAATGTGCCACACATGCATGTATATAGAGCCATATTTTTTGCCTTGCACTTAATTTAGGCTTCTCACCAGAGACATGGAGAGTAAGAATACATACATGTTAGAAGAGGAAAGTGGGAGATGTTAAAAAAATTAACTGGGAAACTGTATTTCCCCATTGACTTGTTTTGAATCAGTGGCAATTTCACAATATTATGAATATAATAAAATTCACATTTCAAAATGAAGACATCTTTGACTTCAACATTCAGGAGTCTCCTGCCTGAATTTGGGTCTATTGGCATGTATGAGTAAGCTGCCAGCTCTTTTCTCCAAGACAAATCCATCAGGGGAGTAGTATCACACGTGTTTCTGCCTTTACAATAGAACACAGTGTCTCACAAAACTAAGCATTGGAAAAGCCACAAGGTATCTCCATTATGACCAATTGGTGTTGCCAATGCTTTTTCCGATGTTCTGCAGCATGTGACAAAGCAGGGCATTTTTTTTGTAGTGAGAGCATTGGGCGAGCTTTAGGCTATGAGAATGAGGGTAATTAAAAGTAAAAAAAAACAAAAAACGAAACCAGGGTGATGGAGAAGAAAGCAACACAGAGCACAAAGAGTGGGCGGCATTAAACGAATATTAAAGCAGTTCACAAGTGCAAGAGGACGTGGAGGGCGTAGGCAGCAACACAAAGCAGGGGGCATGTATTTGGGGCTCAGAAGCAGCACAAAAAGAGAGAGCTAGACAACACATGCACTCTCAAGGAGGGCTGAACGACAAAGAAAAAGTATCTCCCTAAATATGAGCAATGAAAGGATACAAATCAGTCAATCAAAAGGATGGTAAAGAGGCTGTGCTTCAAGGGAGGGACAAACAGAGAAAGGCAAGCTACTGAATGAAGAGCAAGCAAACAAGAATGACAGGAAAGCAAACCAGTGGTAAGCAATGGATGGCATCTAAGCCCGTTATACGTTTTTGGTATGATCCAAAACAGGCTGCCATCTGCAGACAGCTGAAGCTGTCTGGTAAGCAAGACCTAATGAGATGTCCAATCGGTCTCATTTCCTGAGATGTCTGGGCAGGCAATGGAAGTTGCTTTGATGACACATGTTCTGAGATAGCATTTCTGTGCTCCTGTATGTGCTTTGGTGACCTTCGTGTGGGCATTTGTTTGTTTGCCAGCTGTGACACAGCCATTCATATCTTCTTGATGTGAACCTCTAAAACAGACTAACCCATACCAGTATATTTCACATTGGACCAACATTTCACTATCAAATGTCTTCTTGTTTCACATATAAATCGTACCCTTCATGGTTCCTGCAAACTTACAGTTCACAACTTTTTCCAGTCATTGATCCCTGACAGAAAGAAAACCTTCATGAATGCCACTCGAGGCACATTTAATATACTAATAACTAATGTATTTTCACATACCCCCTCCCTAAATGTACACCTACTTCCTCCCAGAGTGGAAAGGAACTGGCCAAGAGAAAGGGAACTTGTTTCCCATGTCTGCAGAAGGTGGTGACCGACCAAAACCAACTGTCTTTTACATTCGTGTGCTGCCAGTTTTCTGTACAGCCAGAGAGGTTTTATCAGTAGCAAATGCTTTAGAAATGCAGCTGGGATCAGCCAGGCCCAGGTAGGTGCCTATTTGATGAGGACACCCCACAGCATCACTATGATGATTACTCAGATCTCTTTCTGCCTCTGAGTGCCTTTTACAGACAGTGCAACCGGGAGCTCTATTGATATTAATTCACTCCATGACAGTCAAGTGCCAGTACTTGCCCACCGGTATCTTAATAAGCGGTAGGTTGTCCCTAATCAATTGGTACGTAGTAGAGATGTCAGAAAAATGTCATCCTTCCGCCTAAATCAGAAGAGGTGGCAAACATGGCTTATTTCGGCTTTCTCCCACTTAGAAAATTTTCCACTTCAATGCAAGTCATAAGTGAGATTAATTTACAGTGTCTTTTTTCTAAATATCTATTTTCTATGTTCACAAATGTTGACATGCATGCTTTGATTATATTGATGTTGTCTTTGAGTTGATTCAAACTTTTAAGTCAGTGCTTCCCAAACATTTTAGAACCGCCACCCAATTTTTAGAACAATAAACTTTTGCAACCCAGCTAGGTTTAATGGATACGTGGCAGGACATTTCTTAATGTATCGAAGGCATCATGTGGTAGCTCACTGTCATTTACAAACAGTACATTTTCTATTGAAATGCCACATCATTTGCACAAACATACAGTTTTATTGGTAAAACTATATTGAACACCAAAGATAATGTGTGGAAATTGGGTTTCAGTGAACATTTAACATTTGTGCATCACCAGGTAAGGTAAAGCATCTTGATTTGTTTTGATCCTGTTTAAACCTTTGTTTACATCACACTTCAGATCTACAAAAAAATTGCCTCATTTATGTTTTCCTAACTGCGGAATGTGTACAATTCATTTTCAGGTATTTACATTTTGTTGTGTGTTACAAAAAATTACATCCTACAGCTTTTTCTTTCACAATTCCTGTACCCCTGCAAGATTACCACATAATTCACTTTACTTTTATCTCTCTGACTGCAAAGTGAGAGGAGTTTGTGAACACCACTCCCAATATTGAAAAAATAAGCAGCAATTTGCCAGAAGACATAGCCTGAAATTTAACCTCTGTCTTTGAAGAGCAGCAAATGTGACAAGATAAATGCAGAATTTAAAGGCATCTTTATATATTCCTGGAACATTCATGACCCACCCCAAATCGGCTCATGGCCCACGAGTGGTTTGTGACTCACAGTTTGGGAAACGTTGTTTGTACACAATAATAGGGTGTGATCGAAAATCCATTTCACAACCCTCCTTGAAGTGGAAAGTATTTCAAGGGGTGTTTGTCTGCAATGATAGTGACTTTAGGGGCTTGGTACAGAGCTTTTACTAATGTGTTAAAGCTCCATGGGATGTCACAAAAGAGCAATCTAGGTGATGAAAGGCTTTTGGCTATTGTTATGTACCAGAGAACGCTGACACAAACCCATTTCATCTTTAACATGCTTTATTTGGCAAACTAAAACTTATGTGCAAACAGAATACCAATACTGCTTAGTCTGCAGCAGGCACTGGAGCATGTCCTAGAATGACGAAAACACTGTGCAAAACAAGTGTCCAGGGTGGTAACTACAGAATTGAAGGCCTCCACCATCTCTGGGTCCAACCAGATGCTCTCACATGGGAAGATATGACTGTAGAACTTTAGAGCTGGTCTGCAAATGTCACATGTGGCTCTGTAAGGCATAAGAACATCGCACACCTTCATCAGATTCTCAGTGATTATGTCGCTGATTGACATCTCCCTTAGAGGGAAGATGTTTCGGAGGGTCTTCTACTGGGATCAAGTGGGAAAGGTGCAGAGGGTCAGGGTACCACCTGGATTTGAGTGTTGTGGATGCCGGGGGATGAGAACCCATCACTGCCTCTCAACCAAGTGACCACAATGTAATGATTCTGTTAGGTTGCCGTTCTCTACCCACCATAGTGTCCGGGAGTCCCACATGCTATAGTGGGTAATCGATTAACTGGAAAGAAACTTGAGGAGGGACTTTAAATCTGAGAGCATCATGTAACATTCTTGCGTCAATGGTTAAAGAACCTAAATTAGTAGGTGGTGCTACAGTGGTCGATAAGTCTAGTTTCAACATGGCCTCAATTTCTCACAATCCTTTGATATCAGTTTTCCAGCTCTTGGTTTAATCTTTATCCATTTAGCAAATCTAGTTGTTTCACCCAAAGACTGTCTCTATCTGGAATATGTTGTTTTTTAGTATGATCATCGCCAACTTTCAAAAAGTCACAGCACGATCTGTAAGATTTGCTAAATCTGTTTGATCACAATTTATCTAGATCCGCAATCTGCAAGGCACAGTGTTGCAAACTCAATATGCCTATTTCTTATTTGGCAACTGGTTTTGGGGATGCAAACTCTTGCTTTGGATCGCGATTGTCTAGTTCCTATCTAGGTAGGTCTGCATGCCATTATATTCCTGCTTCACGCCTTTTTTCCAGGTTTTTGTTTATTGCGAAAGTCTATGAAGTATGCTAATATTGTATTCAGGGAATCCGGTTGAGCCTTTGTAGGAGATTCCAATGTCTTGTGTGCTCTGATGATACTGAACACGTGTGTTGCCTGTAAACTACAGGAATCTTTGTAGAAGTGTTTTCACAAATGTTTTCTTGGCAGACCCTTCTCCTCTTCCTCCGAGATGTCGGAGATCCAGATTTAATCTCTTCCATTACTAATTTCTTCTTTGTTTTGATAGGACAGCTGCTTATTTTGTCTGAGCAGATATAGGAGCGCTCTGTATCTCACGATACCTTAATATAGGGGATCATCAATTTTCTGCTCTAGCTGCTCCTCTCATGTCCACTTTCTGTATTTTGGTTTCTGTGTCTGATATCCTTGTCTCCAAAGTGGACCCCACCTTTTCCATAATTACACCACCTTCTTTTCCACTGCTCTTAGCTATCTTTGGTTGCGGTGGTTCCGGATGGAGAAGCAGCCGTGGACCCTTGAACGCCTGATAATCTTTGTCATTATCTCTTTATCTCAGGACTAGATCTAGTTCTTGTGGACTTTGGCAAATTGTTATTTCATTTTATAGTGGTTTGTTATTGTTTATAACTTGTGCGAGAAAAGCATGAGCTGATGGGCCCGCCCCTGTACCACGCTGCCAAGATAATTTCATTGATGCTTAATCACATTTCACAAAGGTGGTATATAGAAACAACAGCGGAGTGTGTGTTTTTGATGTCAAATTAAGTACCTAGAGCACCACTTGTGATCCTTTTGTAACATATACAATGACACTTTAAATATATTCTTCATTATCTTCAGTTGTGGTAGCTTCACCTCACCTCCTCATAAACTAGTCAGGAGTGTAGTCATCACAAAGTGCCTGGTTTTATCACACCACTCCTCAGCACTGTAGTACGTAAGCTCTATTCGTGGGTGATTTGGGGTATTTGAAGGGTAACTATTCCCATATCACGCCACTAGATATATAGTGGAGAAGTGTGGCTCAATGATTAGAGCGGCAGACCCTTATGCAGAGGTCTAGCCAGGGACCAGGGTTCAATTCCCCGCCTCTGCGGGTCTTGGGCTCAAAATTCCACGGACCTGATAATTCTCACCTCGGTGCCTATTCCAATCATGGAGTCCCACTCTGCAACTCTGGGCAATAGCTTGCTTAATCTCCACAACGACCCCCACAATGCTAAGGATGCCTGGCCTTCACCTTGGGGGTGCCCAGGAGTGGATGCCTCACAGGGAAAGCCAGGATGGGTTCCACAGCGGTATTCGTACAAGTGCCTTGAGAGCCTTGCGGGTGAGTAAGGCGCTGTACAAGTATCAATTTACAATTTTAGATATCGAGACTCATATCTTTGGTGGGAAGATGGGGTTGCAGTAAGGATACTCTTTCAATCTCTGGTATTTGTTTAAAATTTCTATTGTGCAGGGGTGAGGGGCTAGGGGGACTGGATGTAGTAGTAAGCCCCTCTGGCATTGTTTATTTCTGTCCCTGCTACCCAGCCATATGGATGGAAGCGACCTGCCTTAGGTCTCCTCCATAAGGACTCCACCACCCACACCCGTTTGACGCCTCAATGCTTTTCCTCAAATATGAAATCAGCAAAGGAAAGCTAGAGTGGCCTGTCTCCTGTGCCTCTGTAATGGAAGGGTTCTTCCCAGTGCTTAAGTTGTAAAAATAATAAGTGCCAGGGCCCTCATCAGGAGGCCACTGAAGCTTGCAGCCCCATTGCCCCTGCCAGTGCCACCATTGAAAGAACCACTACAACTACTAACTATCATACCCTACAAGTGTAACAGTTCAGACTATTCCAGGCTCCCAAAGCTATAAGACTGGCAGCAGGTATTAGTTATTTCTAATGTTTAATAACTTATTAAACAACTGTTGTTGCGTTCATCTGTAATATAGATAGACAGCACCACCTTGTGGCAGACTGCTACAAGCACCGGTGTTGACAATTAAGTACCGGTGCAGAGCACGGGAATCCACCGGCTCAAATTAAGCACTGGTCCTTCCATTTGGCAGAAGGTACTGAGGTCATCTTGCTGCTGTTGGTTTTATCGCCTCATTGCGCCTACTCACTTTTCCACACCTCTTGGCCTTCTGGAGTCTCTGTGGCTTTAATGAAGGTATTTTGGCTGAATTGTGGCCTCCACCTCGGTTCTCCTAGCGCATTCTGGGGGCTCTGCTTTGCCAGACTGACAGGTGGAAGGGGACAGTGTTCCAACAACCGCTGGGTCTTCAATCCTAGGACCCTAGGGATGTTTTGGATAAGGCTAGCAGCGGGCTGTTTTCCTCATCACGTGAGTTCCTTTTGTTGTCCTGGGGGTTGCACTCTCTGTGATTCTGGAGCCACACAACTATCCAAAAAGAAGACCCTCTAAATCTGGCGGCTTTCTCTCTTGGCACCTGACCACCTTCACCAGAGCTGCATGTTGTTCCTCCTCAGTCTGTCTTAAGGTGAAAATATAATCTCTGTAATTCAATCAGTTTGTAAAGCCCTAGACCGTCCACCTCCGAGACACCAAATGTGAGGTCTTTGTATTGCTTCAGACCCTTTGAACAGCTTGGGGGTCATTCGGATCTGGGGCGGATCACCACCGCCCGCATGGCGGTGGTGATACGCCCAAGATACGTTCCGCCCCCTCCACCCATTTCCTTATCCATTTTTAGGGCTCGCCTGCTGATGCGCTTCTGCGCATCGCTGGCGAAGCTCTATTACGGCTTATCCAGTGTTGAACCACCACTGGCGATTCCACTGGCGATTCCTTCAAGTGCATGTGCTTTTTAGGTCATTGCGCAAGCGCAAGCCCTAAAAAGCGCGTGCACAATGCCACCAGCCGCCTGCCTGCCTGCCTCGCATTACCAGATCAAAGGCAGCCCAGCCCCCCTCCCACAAGCTTCTCAGCGTGTGCTCTGCCTCAGGCCGGCATTTCTCCTCCCCTCGGGCAAACAGATAGCCGCAATAACACCCTCCCTGCTCAGCTTTTTTCTCAATTTCTCCCCGTCTACACTTCCCATTAGGAGCCCTTCCTCCCCCCAGATAATCTATCTCCATAAGAGATAAGCAGCTCTTCCACCATCTCAAACCCGTATTAGTGCACGATTTATGAACCAACAGCGCCACAAAGACACCATTTGTTAAAGCAATGGACCTAGCGGCTCCTCACTATGCATGTTTTTACTTAGAAAATCAGCACAATGCAGCAGTGTGACATCAAGCCAGGTTCATCGACATCACTGCAAAAGTAAAGTTTTTATTCCCCATTTCCTCCTCAAGAAAGTGACTGCGCATCAGCCTCTACGGATCAGAAAGCGGAGCCCCTCCACTGACCGGGCTGCGAGTCAAATGGCCATGTTTCACAAATTATGGTTTTCGTGGTCTTATTCTGGAGTAGCCCTGTTGGCAAGAGAGGAAAGAGCAAGGCTCTGACAGTCAGTCCTCCTCTGCTTCATAGTATGCCGCGCCACTATAGTAAGTTGAACAAGGGATATTATTTGACAGAAAGAGGCAACCTGCATCTATTCACGGAAATACATTGAGCAGTCTACATTTTTATTTTTTAAAGCTACATACAATGCACCATAACTATTCTAGGTCTACAAATGGAAATACATAACAAGCAACATTTTTATTTATTTTTTAAGAGGTGCATACTTAAAAAAATGATTACAAAAATTAAACATCAACTAGTAATTAAAAAAACCTAGCAATTAAGATATGCCACGTCAAATAATAACTTTTGTCGCCAATTAATTATCAGTGTCTGGAATGGATATGGTCACACCCTCACTCACCCTCAACCCCTCACCCTCACTCACCCTCAACCCCTCACCCTCAACCCCTCACCCTCAACACCTCACTCACCCTCATGTTCACCCACCCTCACTCACCCTCAACACCTCACCCTCACTCACCCTCAAACCCTCACCCTCACTCACCCTCAACCCCTCACCCTCAACCCCTCACTCACCCTCACTCATCCTCTATCAACCTCAACCCCTCACCCTCACTCACCCTCAACCCCTCACCCTCACTCACCCTCAACCCCTCACCCTCAGCCCCTCACCCTCAACCCCTCACCCTCACTCACCCTCAACCCCTCACCCTCACTCACCCTCACCCTCAACACCTCACCCTCACTCACCCTCACTCACCCTCACTCACCCTCAACCCCTCACCCTCACTCACCCTCAACCCCTCACCCTCACTCACCCTCAACCCCTCACCCTCAACCCCTCACCCTCACTCACCCTCACTCACCCTCAACCCCCACTCACCCTCACCCTCACTCACCCTCACTCACCCTCAACCCCTCACTCACCCTCAACACCTCACCCTCACTCACCCTCAACACCCCACCCTCACTCACCCTCAAACTCAACATACATACATACATACATACCCTCACTCACCCTCACTCACCCTCAACCCCTCACCCTCACTCACCCTCACTCACCCTCAACACCTCACCCTCACTCACTCACCCTCACTCACCCTCAACCACTCACCCTCACTCACCTTCACCCTCACTCACCCTCACCCTCACTCACCCTCAACCCCTCACCCTCAACCCCCCACCCTCAACCACTCACCCTCAACCCCTCACTCACCCTCACTCACTCATCCTCACTCACCCTCAACCCCTCACCCTCACCCTCACCCACCCTCAACCCCTCACCCTAACTCACCCTCACCCTCACTCACCCTCAACCCCTCACCCTGACTCACCCTCAACCCCTCACCCTCACTCACCCTCACTCACCCTCAACCACTCACCCTCACTCACCCTCACCCTCACTCACCCTCACCCTCACTCACCCTCACCCTCACTCACCCTCAACCCCTCACCCTCAACCCCTCACTCACCCTCAACCCCTCACTCGCCCTCACTCTCACTCATCCTCACTCACCCTCACTCACCCTCACCCACCCTCAACCCCTCACCCTAACTCACCCTCACTCACCCTCAACCCCTCACCCTGACTCACCCTCAACCCCTCACCCTCACTCACTCACCCTCACTCACCCTCACTCACCCTCACTCACCCTCACTCACTCACCCTCACTCACTCACCCTCACTCACCCTCACCCTCACTCACCCTCACCCTCACTCACCCTCACTCACCCTCACTCACCCTCAACCTCACTCACCCTCACCCACCCTCAACCCCTCATCCTCACTCACCCTCACCCTCACTCACCCTCAACCCCTCACCCTCACTCACCCTCAACCCCTCACCCTCACTCAACCTCAACCCCTCACCCTCAATACCTCACCCTCACTCACCCTCAACCCCTCACTCACCCTCAACCCCTCACTCACCCTCAACCCCTCACCCACACCATCACTCACCCTCACTCACTCACCCTCACTCACCCTCACACGCCCTCACTCGCCCTCACCCACACTCACCCTCACTCACCCTCACTCACCCTCACCCTCACCCTCACTCACCCTCAACCTCACTCACCCTCACCCACCCTCAACCCCTCATCCTCACTCACCCTCACTCACCCTCAACCCCTCACCCTCACTCACCCTCAACCCCTCACCCTCAACCCCTCACTCACCCTCACTGTCACTCATCCTCTATCACCCTCAACCCCTCACCCTCACTCACCCTCAACCCCTCACCCTCAACCCCTCACCCTCACCCTCACTCACCCTCAACCCCTCACCCTCACTCACCCTCAGCCCCTCACCCTCAACCCCTCACCCTCACTCACCCTCACCCTCACTCACCCTCAACCCCTCACCCTCACTCACCCTCACCCTCACTCACCCTCACCCTCAACACCTCACCCTCACTCACCATCACTCACCCTCAACACCTCACCCTCACTCACCCTCACTCACCCTCAACCCCTCAACCTCACTCACCCTCACCCTCACTCACCCTCACTCACCCTCACTCACCCTCAACCCCTCACCCTCACTCACCCTCAACCCCTCACCCTCACTCACCCTCAACACCTCACCCTCACTCGCCCTCACTCACCCTCAAACTCAACATACATACATACATACATACCCTCACTCACCCTCAACCACTCACCCTCAACCCCTCACCCTCACTCACCCTCACTCACCCTCAACACCTCACTCACCCTCACTCACCCGCACTCACCCTCACCCGCACTCACCCTCACCCTCACTCACCCTCACTCACCCTCAACCACTCACCCTCACTCACCCTCACCCTCACTCACCCTCACTCACCCTCAACCCCTCACCCTCAACCCCTCACCCTCACTCACCCTCAACCCCTCACTCACCCTCACTCTCACTCATCCTCACTCACCCTCAACCCCTCACCCTCACCCTCACTCACCCTCACCCCCTCACCCCCTCACCCTCACTCACCCTCAACCCCTCACCCTCAACCCCTCACCCTCACCCTCACTCACCCTCACTCACACTAACCCTCACCCTCACTCACCCTCACTCACCCTCACTCACCCTCAACCTCACTCACCCTCACCCACCCTCAACCCCTCATCCTCACTCACCCTCAACCCCTCACCCTCACTCACCCTCAACCCCTCACCCTCACTCACCCTCACCCAACCTCAACCCCTCACCCTCAATACCTCACCCTCACTCACCCTCACCCTCACTCACCCTCAACCCCTCAGCCTCACTCACCCTCAACCCCTCACCCTCACTCACCCTCAACCCCTCACCCACACCATCACTCACCCTCACTCGCCCTCACTCGCCCTCACACGCCCTCACTCGCCCTCACCCTCACTCACCCTCAACCTCACTCACCCTCACCCACCCTCAACCCCTCATCCTCACTCACCCTCACCCTCAACCCCTCACCCTCACTCACCCTCACTCACCCTCAACCTCACTCACCCTCACCCACCCTCAACCCCTCATCCTCACTCACCCTCACCCTCACTCACCCTCACTCACCCTCAACCTCACTCACCCTCACCCACCCTCAACCCCTCATCCTCACTCACCCTCACCCTCACTCACCCTCAACCCCTCACCCTCACTCACCCTCAACCCCTCACCCTCACTCACCCTCACTCACCCTCACCCTCACTCACCCTCAACCCCTCACCCTCACTCACCCTCAACCCCTCACCCTCACTCACCCTCAACCCCCTCACCCTCACTCACCCTCAACCCCTCACCCACACCCTCACTCGCCCTCACTCGCCCTCACTCGCCCTCACTCACCCTCACTCACCCTCACTCACCCTCACTCACCCTCAACACCTCACCCTCAACCCCTCACTCACCCTCAATGCCTCACCCTCACTCACCCTCAACACCTCACCCTCAACCCCTCACTCACCCTCACTCTAACTCACCCTCACTCACCCTCAACACCTCACCCTCACCCTCACTCTAACTCACCCTCACTCACCCTCAACACCTCACCCTCACCCTCACTCACCCTCAACCCCTCACCCTCACCCTCACTCACCCTCAACCCCTCACCCTCACTCACCCTCAACCCCTCACCCTCAACCCCTCACCCTCAACCCCTCACCCTCACTCACCCTCACTCACTCACACTCACCCTCACCCTCACTCACCCTCACACTCACCCTCACTCACACTCACCCTCAACCTCACTCACCCTCACCCACCCTCAACCCCTCATCCTCACTCACCCTCAACCCCTCACTCACCCTCAACCCCTCACCCTCACCCTCACTCACCCTCACCCTCAACCCCTCACCCTCACTCACCCTCAACCCCTCACCCTCAACCCCTCATCCTCACCCTCACTCACATTCACCCTCACCCTCACTCACCCTCCCTCACTCACCCTCACCCACCCTCAACCCCTCATCCTCACTCACCCTCATCCACACTCACCCTCAACCCCTCACCCTCACTCACCCTCAACACCTCACCCTCACCCTCACTCACCCTCACCCTCACTCACCCTCAACCCCTCACCCTCAATCCCTCACTCACCCTCAACTCCTCACCCTCACTCACCCTCAACCCCTCACCCACCCTCAACCCCTCACCCTCACCATCACTTACCCTCACTTACCCTCACTCACCCTCACTCGCCCTCACTCGCCCTCACTCACCCTCACTCACCCTCAACACCTCACCCTCACTCACCCTCAACACCTCACCCTCACTCACCCTCAACCCCTCACCCTCAACCCCTCACTCACCCTCACTCACTCACCCTCACTCACCCTCAATCCCTCAGCCTCACCCTCACCCTCACTCACCCTCAACACCTCACCCTCACTCACTCTCAACCCCTCACCCTCACTCACCCTCACCCTCAACACCTCACCCTCACTCACCCTCAACCCCTCACCCTCCCTCACCCTCACCCTCAACCCCTCACCCTCCCTCACCCTCAACCCCTCACCCTCGACCCCTCCCCCTCAACCCCTCACCCTCACTCAGCCTCACTCACCCTCACTCACCCTCAACACCTCACCCTCACTCACCCTCAACACCTCACCCTCACTCACCCTCAACACCTCACCCTCAACCCCTCACCCTCACCCTCACAACACATATTGTGTTACAATAGGTGTCACATCGGCAAAAGATAAAACTATTGGCATTGTAAATAACAAAACTATTAATTCGCTATTTTCAAAACAAGCACATAAATAAAAAATGTGTCCTTTACAATACCAATAGCTCAAACTTTCCTAATGCAAGACCTATTGCATTGCTGTGCTTCTCTCCCCTGCTGCACTCTCCTGCTCTCTAGAGATGTGGCCTAACGACAAGAGCTGCCATCTAAGTCACGTAAATACAAAATATGTTGCATTCCAAATGCTATAGGTGTCACATTCGCAAAAGTTATAACTATTGGCATTGTAAATGACAAAGCCATCAATTTAGCAATTTTAAAAACCAACAAATAAATAACATATGTCATTTACAATACCAATAACTCCAACTTTTCTAATGCGAGACCTATTGCATTTCCAATGCTTGTTTTAACATTGCGGCGGGCAGTGCTTTCAGCACCGCACGCCACAATGTTAAATATGCGGGATGCACCCACCACTGTGGCTGGCGCATCCTAATTGCCCATACGGGACCCCCGCCCTTATGGCGGGCGGTCCCTCTTCATGTCAGGATGGCGGGCGGACAAAGTCCGTCCGCCATCCTAATGACCCCCCTAGTCTCAGTACGTCTCACAGAGATTCTTCCACCCCCAGTCTTTCCCTTATTCTCTATGTCAGGCACCACAGTTTGTTTTTTAAGCTTTCTTTTTATGATGGATAGTGGAGTGGCAGAAGAATGCCCCTCTGAACAGTGCTTTAAATGGGCAGGCACTGTCCAGTACTGAGTACCTGCACTTCTTTACTTTTAAAGGGAGAGTACCTGCACTTCTCAGCAGAGGTCCAGTAATAAGCATAGTAAACAGGTGCTCTGGGATAGCGGCCAGCTACACAGTTAAGTTTCCATTTCAAGCGCTGTCTATGATTAATGGCATTAGAGGGGCCATAACTTACTGGTGCAAGGACCACAGATGGTGGGCTCGGTGATGTGAATTTTCACACAAGTACATGGAAGATGACTCCCATGGCGATTTTTTTGTTGAAACGCTCTGGTGGAACAACGGCCCAACCACCAATATAAATTGGGCCTTCAGTCTTTAATCCACCCTTCCAGTTCACACCCCCTGGGTGATCTGGTTGCACCAAGCAACAGGTGTGAGCTAGTTGCAGCACAGTGCAGGTGAGAGTCTTTAGTATCCCTCCGACAGGCCGCTGACTGACATGAAGATTCCAGCAAGCAACAAGTGGACAGAACTAGACCTGATTTAGGGTTTTGTGGTCAGGTTACTCCATCACAAATCCCCTTTTGGGATTTCACCTTGACTGCTAAGGCAATTCCCGCTGGGTGCTGACCTCCTATGAATACCATTGTTCATGACGAGCTCAGCTCGTCATAAGCACACGACCAGTGTACTGCATGACGAGCTGAGCTCGTCATGAGCATGGAAGGTGTTAAAATACAAAAATAAAGTTTGGTGCAGGGTTGCACCATGTTGACACAACCCTGCACCAAACAGCGATATGCATTGACGGGAACTGCCATGATGGCAGTTTCTGCCAATGCTTAATAAATGACTGCCAGGCTGGCGGTCATTTATATATTTGGCGGTCGGGTCCTCCACCAGTGTGACGGAGGTATTTACTCCGCTGCTCTGGCGGAACAAGAGCCTGACTACGGAAATATACAGCAGGCCCCTAGTCTTTAATCCATCCTTCCAGTTCTTACCCCCGCGGGCGAGCTCAACTGTACCAAGAAACAGGTGTGAGCTAGTTGCAGCCCTGTGTAGGTGAGAGCACTTGATACTCCTCTACTAAGTCGCTGAACGACATGGAAATTCCAGCAAACAGCAAGTTGACACAACTAGGCCTGATTTAGGGTTTGGTGGTGGGTTGCTCTGTCACAAATATGACGGATATCCTGTTCACCTTATTACAGGTGCATTATATCCTCTGGCACTTGTAATAAGCAAACTTAGATTCACTTAATATGTCCTTTCTGGAACTCAGCCTGAGGGAAGGCATAAAAGAGCAACAGCGCATTAGCAGTTAGGAAGCAAACCTTGAAATTGAATCTGGGCTCGGAAAGGTTGTGAATGAATACTGGAGAACAACGCAAGCTCCAAGCTAGTGTTCATGATGGCGGCAGGGTAGCAGAAGGTCTTCAGTTATCGACACTTGAATAGGAGGATCCTGACAACAAAATGTAAGAATCAACGCATTAAAGATAGTCTTCTGAGGGTGATTCAATTATTGCATCAAGAAACCATGAAACCTGGGTCCAGTTGAAAAATGGGTCTGGTAGTTTTGTTTACAGTTATTTAATGACACATAAAGGTTTAAAACAGTGATGTGTCTTATCTCTACTTCTCTTCAGATTTAGGGAACTATATTGAGTAAGAACTGACAGATCTTCCCACTGTGGGCACATCTTGCATCCCCTTCCTTTAATACTCAAGTGACACTGTGTTGTTTGGGCTGACTGGGTTGCTTAGCAACAATCTTTGAAAGCCATTCATTCATTCATTCATTCATTCATTCATCCAAGTGCATGGTTTGGACAGTATTCACAATAAGACTAAGGTGATAGTTTTCGAAGGTAAATAGATTAAGAAAGGGGGCTGGCATATCCGTGTTTGTAAAAGCTACAGCCAGTGCCTACAATTATTTGAGTGTTTTGTCTGGAGAAACAGGTCATCAGGACTGTCATCTTTGTGCATTCGGCCAAGCAGTCTGATCTCTGCTCTGAAAAGACATTTCACTAAGTTAGAATTTCTTCAGGTTAGATAGGCAAGCTGCCATACTGTGTTAACTTTTACTCGTGTGATTTTATTTGGGTGGACTGACTAAATGTCAGTCCAAATGAAATGATTTAACACCATCTTTTTCACAGCTCCACTTAAGCATCAAGCTCAATTGTATGACTGCATGCCTGACGCTTGCTTTGTTGGGACACTCATGCTCAACGCAGTAGGTCTGACTTGGTTAAGGAGACAACCCAATGATAAAGGCTGTAGGGCTGATCTGTTCACAGGGAGAAGTTATGCCAGATACCATCCTCTGTTGTGCTATAATAAACGTTACTACTAAGTCAATAATAGGCTTCATCTATTTATTATGAAAACACATATGGGAAAACCAATAAGCCTTTAAGGGAGGCTTGTTATTGTAACATGCTAAGCCTGCAGACATGTATTTTCGTACATAAAATCTCACAGATTACCTCTGTAGGCAAGGATTTGGGGTTGATTACCCCTTCTGATAATTCCAATGGGGCTGATGGGTTGCGCTATAACAATTCTGTTTATGTTTGTGATTTATAAAGCATATGGCTGCCCCACAGGGATTCCCGGCACTTAAAACTAAATAAAAAGCCACATCAGAAGGTCACTGAGTTTTAAAAGCACTACGGGGCATATTATCAAGAAACTACGTTAAAATTATCGCCGCTTTAGCAGCAGGAAACCGCCGCTAAAGAGGCGATAATGGGCTTGAATTCCCATAGAAGCCCAGGTTCTGGTGTGAACATGGGCTTCTATGGGAATTCTCAAGGGCATATTATCAAGCCCATTATTGCCGCTTCAGCTCCAGTTCCTGCCGCTAAAGTGGCGATAATTTTAACGCCCTTCTTGATAATTTTCCCCTATGTGTTTAAGTCCTTCCTAAAGGTGGTGTCATTGGGACTAAGATGGAGCTGGGTGGAAGGGTGTTCCAGAGTCTGACTGCAAGGTATTTAAAAGAGAAACCACCTTTTCTGAGTCTCCTAAATCTAGGTACGGTGGCCAGGTTCATGCCTCTGGGCCTTAAGACTCTGGGCTAATAATAAGGCTGAATCAGATGTCTGATACATAAAGAGCCTGAGAAACAGGAGCGGCCCATGCAGGTAAGAGCGGTGGGGCGGGGGCGGTCGACAGACAACAACGAGGTAAAGCTAAATTAAAAAAAGAAGAAAAACACTTAACTTGTGCTCACAGCATCGTCCAGTCGGCGGAGTACGAGCGCATGGTAAGTGTTTTATTTAACTTTACCTCGTCATCTGATGTTGACACCCCCTCACACCCCATTGCTCTTAGCTGCAAAGACCGATCCTGCAGAGAAGGCTCCAAAAACAATGTAGAGAGCCTTAAATTTGATACTTTTGTCCACTGGAAGCTAGTGTAATGCAGCAGGCTGAGAGGCAATGGATTATCGCTAGGAATATCATAATAGCCGGGCTACAGCATTCAAGATTGTCTGCAAGTGCCTGATGCAAACGTAGGTTGCGCCCAGGTAAAGAACATTCCCATAGTCCAGGTGTGGCAGAATTGTTGCCTGGACCACCGTTTTTGTGTGGAGAGAGGTAGAGTCCCAAAAACTTTTTGGGCTTCTAAGAAGACCAAAACAGCACCGGGAAGCTTTTCAATTGGACGCCCATCGTAAGCTCAGCATCCATCCACATCCAGAGTTTCTGCACCACAGATTTGGCCTGTCGAATAGGGCCAAGATCATCCGGCCACCAGACTGTAGAGCAGAGGTTAGTCTGGTTCCCCACTACCAGGATCTCTGTCTTCCAACCATTAAGCTGCAAGCAGTTTTAACCCATCCAGTTAGAAACCCCTGAAAATTCTTCCTAGACTCTCTTCGTAAGGTCTAACAGGCTTATGTGACTGCCAGGATCTTATAATAAAAACACAAAAAATGCATGATAATATATATATATATATATATACATTTGTTTCCAAAAAAGCCTCCGTGCTTTAGAAGTGCACTCCACACAGAAATGTTCACAGAACCTTTTATTTTCAGAAGCGGTAGGACAGCCAGACAATTCATCTCCCCAACGCCTTTCTGTGCAGCCTGCACCTTAATCATGGGGCTTGTGGCAAGTTGAAAAACAGGTGTTGGATTACCATATATATATGACCCTCTGTGGCACGTGTCCTCCAGTGAACAGCATGCCGGGAATGGTAGTCCCGTTTCTTCTCCTCGGGTGGAGTCTGTTTTTATCAACCACAATTAATCCGACAATGTACAGTACTTCATAGCCCTCCGGTGGGCTTCTGGTTCGTAAAACCGCTTCCCCAAAGTACAAGTTCTGTGTGCTGGAACAGGCTGTGACGGTGCACAGCCACACAGACCTTTCTTCGATGTTGCCGGCGGTGCAGCTTCTCACGGCTATATAAATATATATATATATATATATATATATATATATATATATATATATATATATATATATATATATATATATGACGCTCAAATCCTTCCTAGCTCCTAGAAGAACAGACAGCACTCGAGGGTGGAGTTTCAACACGCTAGTTTTTATTCAGCGAGGGGGTGCACACAGACGCGTTTCGGCGTTCTGCCTTCGTCAGTGTGTGATGCACTGTGTTTTCTCCCAACATAGTTTTAAACATTATCAACTCACTCCCACATTCACTAAGGCATAGACTTAGAAAGGGGACTCGCACCATACACCGAATGGCGGCGGCCATCTTACAATGTTTGTTATGAATAACACCAATTCACATTGACCCAAAGATGAAACGGACAATCAAGCCCACTGATGGGCAACAGCCATATTCTATGCATGGTATATGTCTCATATTAATCCTGAGATGGACAGAAAAAATCTAGCCGTGGATCGGCTAATGTCCCCTTATAAAATAAGTAGTCAAAATGCATGTAATCCAAATGTGAAACTTATAGCTCAATAACATTTCAATTAAAGTTACTCGCAGCTAGAGTGTGGGGTTTCTATGGTGAGAGGCCTCATGCATGGCAGCAAAAGATCCATTATATTAGTTATAATCTAAAAATCACATATCAATATCAAGATCAATCTCTCAAGAGATTGTGATGAAAAACAAAATAAAACAAAAGGTACAGTGGAAAAAATAAACTGAGAGAATCTCTTTCAATGAACCCATAAAAATATCCAGCTAGGTAATCTTCTGTTTCAGAACTCACATCATATTCCGAATTCATATCAAGATGTTTTTTTAAAGAAATAAAACAAGTATTTTAGATCATTTGGCATTGAAAGGTCTCTCACAAGAATTTCTTCGTATGACACAGATCAAACATACTTCTAGAGCTTTTGTATACGGTGGTATATAGTTCACATATAGAAGATAGCACTCAAATAGTTCTAATTCCAGTTATTTCAAAAAGCTGTCTTCATAAATCATTGTGCACCTGTTGTCATTTTCAAATCATTTAGACTTATTTCCCCAGATGAACGGCCATCTCCTCCCCACTATTTAGACCTTTAGGGTGTTTAGTTGTAAGATCTATAATATATCTGGATTCAAGTCTCCTTAATCTGCGTAGGCGATCACCGCCACGTGTATTAGGAGGTACAACATCCAGGCCAAAATATTGGAGCTTGCTCCGATCTCGGTTATGGGCCTCTGCAAAGTGGCGAGCCACTGGATATGCCTGATCCACTTTGTCGATGGCTCTCATATGCTCGAGTATTCTGAGCTTGATCTCCTTAATCGTGCTCCCAATGTAGCGTAAGCCACAGGGGCACTGTAAACAGTAGACGGCATATTGCGTACTGCAGGTAATGAATTTGTTGATATTCATTTTCCTGCCAGTATCGGTTATGGTATAGAAAAGGACCCGTTTACTCCCTGCGCACGCTTTGCAGCGGCCGCAGGGGTAAAAGCCTCTTTGCTCCCTCAAGGTGTTGATTCTTCGGGGCATTTTTTCAAAGTGGCTGGTCACCAAAATGTCGCCTATTGATCTGGCCTTGCTAAAGGTTAGGAGTGGCTGGGTTGATAGGTCTTCTTTGAGCACAGTGTCCGTTAGGAGAATGTGCCAGTTCTTCCTTAACATAGCTCTTAGATTTTCAGCTCCTGATGAATAGGGAGTTATGACTCTAAATTTGCCCTTATTATCGCCTGGTGTTCCTCTACGGTTCCCATGGTCTGGAGTATTAGTCAGAAGAGTCTGTCTCTCTATTCCTCTGACTCTATTTAGGGTGTTGTTCAGTAATTTCTCACCATAACCCCTGACCCTGAACCGGGATATACATTCCGAAGCAGCCGCTTCAAAATCAGATGTTTTTGAACAATTCCTACGGAGCCTTAATAATTCCCCGTAGGGGATACTGTTGATCAGTTGGGGAGGGTGGCTGCTGCTGGCAAAGAGTGTTGAATTGCCAGCAGTTTCTTTCCTAAAGAGGCTTGTGTGGAGGTGTCCTTCTTCTACGTATAATCTGAGATCCAGATAGTCCGCTGCCACCGGACTCACTGTTCCCGAGAAATGGAGATTGATTTTATTTCTGTTCAGGACATTGATGTATTCATAGGCCGTTTCAAGATTGCCTTTCCACACCAAGAAAAGGTCATCGATGTACCGATGCCAGCAGATGACCTTCCCTTCTTCCCCTCCTAGTGTGCAGCTTCTGGGTACCTGCTCCTCCCACCAGCCCACGAACAAGTTCGCGTAGCTGGGGGCAAAGCAGGTACCCATCGCCGTCCCAGGCTTCTGAATGTACAATTGATCCTCGAACAGGAAAATGTTGTGGGTCAGGCAAAATTCTACGAATTCGAGAATCATTATGTTGTGTCTCGAAAATCGTAGTTGGTGTTGTTCTAATGCAAATTTCACAGCCTCTAGTCCATGATGATGTTCAATTATTGTATAAAGACTAGTAATGTCTAGTACCATCAATAAGTATCCTGATTCCCACACCAAATTCTGTAATTTCATCAGAAAGTCTTTTGTGTCTCGCACATAAGAATCCAGAGTGGATACCAAGGGAAACAGGGTATGATCCACAAAGCGAGACATATTTTCTGTAAGGCTCCCTATGGAGGAGATTATCGGACGGCCAGGTGGACAGTCACGATGTTTGTGCAATTTTGGGAGGTGGTAAAATGTAGGAGACATGGGGCAGTTTGTTCGTAAGAACAGATGTTCATCTCTATTCAGCATTTGAAGGTCATACCACTTGGCGATCAGTATATCATAATCTTTAATACTTTGCTGGTAGACCACCGTAGTACACTTCCTCTAAAATCTCTCATCCGAGAGCTGCCTTAATGCTTCCTGTTTGTAGTTTTCTCGTGTCATTAAAACCACATTCCCGCCCTTATCCGAGGGCTTCACAATTATGTTCGTGCCTGTCATCAAAGTCTTCAGGGCTTGTCTTTGTTGTTCCGTGATGTTATGATGCCGGTCCTGGTGGTTGGCTTTGCGATACTTTAATAGGTCATTGTTCATGGCTTCAGAGAACACATCTACAGCATCCCAAGGGGATTGGGGAACAAAGATAGACACCGGTTTAAATCCACTCGTGTCTCTTTCTTGTTCTACGCCTTGCATTTCAGCTCTTTGGGCTATATCTAGTTGTGCAAGGTCCTGTGTCCGTTCCAATTCTAAGTCACCCAGTATTTCTACTAAGCGTAGATCCCTGACGCTTAAAGCGTCAGTTGCTGTTATCCTGGATCCTTGATTCTCCTTGTTCTGTAGGTGTGGTCGCAGTTTAAAATGTTTGTGTAGTTTTAACTTGCGTGTGAAGCGGAACAAGTCTATTTTGGTCTGGGTGTATTCCAGCTCATTGTTGGGGCAGAATGTTAATCCGAGGCTTAGGACTTGCTCTTCCTCAGTCGTGAGTTCCCTGGTGGTTAAATTGACCACTGTTAAATTGATTTCTTCATTCCCGATGTTAGGGGTTTGGAGGGTGTTGTTCACTCTAGTGGTGTTAATGGCAGATGGCACTATTTCTTGTTGGTGCGGTTCCGCTTCGACCAGAGGGATGGTCGTGCACCGCCTCTGCCTCTGCCTCTTGTTCCCCCCACCTGCCCTTCTGGTTCTCCTTCTTTCTCTGCTTCTTGGGTACTTGTGTCCGGTGGTTTGTTTTTCCCACCCCGGAGCCAGGTGTTTTTTATCACTTCGTACTCCTCCTGAAAAGGGGTCTTCTTGCTTTTTTCTGTTGCCTTCGGTCCTTTGTTACCTCTGCGTTCTTCCGGGTCTGACTGGTTTCCTTCTGATTCATTTTCAGTTATGTCAGATTCAGATGTTACTTCCCCCATTTCGTTTGTTGTCCCAGCACCTTCCTTTCTTATTTTCTGGAGGGCCTTGCGTGGAGCGTCGAACTTTTTTGCATACGTGAGTACGCGTCCAGTGTGGTAGTCATTAGCGTCTCTCTCGTATTTTTCCTGTTTACGGAGTCTTATTTTGGCTTCATATTTTACTAGCCTGTCTTTCATCTGTTCTCTCATCTGTCCAATTGTTGTTATTAGGCTGGAATCCGTTTCGCTATCCAATTCATTATTAATTGATGCGATGTCTGCCAGCGCCCGTTCTCTATCGCTCCAGCCATATTTTACGAATATTTTCAAAGTTCCTTCGCAATATTGAGTAGTGTGTTCGAACCAGTCTGTGAGCAGTTGTGGGTCCGGGTTCTCATAAGAGGGTACTGTATGGACCCTCAGTCCTCGTGGCACCCTTTCTTCTTCAATGTAGTTGGTGAGACTTGTCGCCTCCCACCACTTGCGGATCTCCCTTACATGGAGACGCTCTAGTTTTGTCATAGTCATTAGAAGTGGGTTACTGGGCGTTTCCACTGTTGGCATGTCAGCTGTAACAGGCGCTCTTTCTAGCCTTTTGAACATGCCCTTTGCTGCTGCTTGACGTTCCGCATCAGAAAACATGTCAGGTTGTGCAACGTCCTGCACAGTCTTAAACTTCTGTTGTGCCTATCCTGGACTCCTGCACGCAGATAGTGCTACCTCCCCCGCGAGTGTCAGCGTGTTGAATGCTCCGCCCCTCTATCGCCTGGCCAAACAATTCCAATACTTTCTGGCATACAGAGATGGGAATATACGATTTTGTGCAATGTTAATGCTCACCGGAGACGGCTTCCTCGGGAGACACTCGGCGTCTGCTTCGCGTACTCCTCCGTACTTTGTACTCAGGCTCGGGTTCCCATATTGGATCAGGCGGTGCGCAGCCATACACTTAAAAACACTCCTTTTCCACGGAAAACGGCTGCTCACTCGTCGGCGGGTGCTGTCGGCGGTTCGTGGACACCGCCACACATGACGCTCAAATCCTTCCAAGCTCCTAGAAGAACAGACAGCACTCGAGGGTGGAGTTTCAACACGCTAGTTTTTATTCAGCGAGGGGGTGCACACAGACGCGTTTCGGCGTTCTGCCTTCGTCAGTGTGTGATGCACTGTGTTTTCTCCCAACATAGTTTTAAACATTATCAACTCACTCCCACATTCACTAAGGCATAGACTTAGAAAGGGGACTCGCACCATACACCGAATGGCGGCGACCATCTTACAATGTTTGTTATGAATAACACCAATTCACATTGACCCAAAGATGAAACGGACAATCAAGCCCACTGATGGGCAACAGCCATATTCTATGCATGGTATATGTCTCATATTAATCCTGAGATGGACAGAAAAAATCTATATATATATACACATAAATATACACACACATAAGAAATAAAAAGATAAAAAGAGGAGGAAAGAAACTAGATCAGAAAATTGCTGTAATTCACAGGGCAATGAAGTCACTGCAATGAGCAAATGGCTGAAGCACTCCATTTGCATCCATGTTAACATTCAGAATGAGAAAATGGGTCAGACATTGGCTCTATTACCCTATGAATGAGGGCATGTTTCCGACCGCGTGTACATCCACCTGAAAATAAGTGCACTTCAGTGCCAGGACTGGTGGGCCAGTACTTTAGGTTTCCATTTTTTTCCTTTCATTTTTTCTTTGTCATCTTTTTCTTTTCATTATTTTAGAACATATTACAGCTCTCTAGACAGTGCTAACAGACTGATTTCTTACCGTTCATTTAATCTGCAGTGTGCTGCATCCCACAAGGCCACAGCCTCTGGAACAGTGATACTCAAAGGACAGCCCAGGGCCACTTGCCGTCCTTCGAAACACGGCGACCGGGAACACACAGAGGAAGGATACCACATTTTAGTTCGCTATCCACAGATGGATCGAATTCTAACTACTATATAGAACTTTAAGTTTGGATCCCCTCCCGGTACGGCTTGGTACACACACGTATCCAGTATACTTTTGTGTTCACCCACCACACTTGGTTTGGAGAACAAACATACAGAGGAAAACCTTTTGCTCTAGACTCAAAGCGGATATTTATGATTTATATTCCAACGTTCACTACCATCAGATACGGAACTCTCTACCCGAAGTAAAAGTGTCCATTATTTCCGACCGACTGACCAGTGGGTCGTACCACTAGCCCTGAAGAGTCATGTTGACTCAACTTAAACACGACGAAACATGTGTCGGCTGAATGTGGACCTTCGCTACAATTGTGAACTAATTAAACAACCTTCCTAAAAGAAAAGTACACCAAGATCTGCAATTGCTTATTTATCAAGACATTGTCATAATATATTTGAAACATTTGTTGTTACACTGTGATTGTGGTTGCGAGAGCATTGCTATTTCAGGGCCACTTGCGGCCCGGCCCTCCTGACCTTCACATCCAGCCCCCTGGTAAACAGCAGCCCTGGGCTGAGACAGCACTAACACTAAGATAACTGTTAAACTAAAAGAAAAGAAGCAAAGAATGTGTCCTGCACCACTTAACTTTAGGACACTTTCAGTTGTCAAGACATCTTGCAACAATTGTGTAACAGTATGATAAGGTCACTTCAAAATTAAAAAAAGTGTATTTCAAGAACATGCAGACATGTTTCACCTTAGTTCGTTAGATAATATAACTGCATGAGGATTTTTTTTTAATTGATAGTTTTAAAAAATTCACTTAGAAACATTCTTGTCTTCCCTCACCCTTTCAGCAATGCCTTGCTCACTTTGCCACTGGATTCAAGATAGCCTGGCTGATGGTGGCTGATTAGCCAGAAACCAGTCCCAGGATGCTTGTTTCCGGTCCAGGGAAGACATGGCTTGGCAGTTCGGGCTGGACTGTTCCCATGAGGCAGAGGGTCAAGGCTGATTTGCATATAGCCATGTCTGAACTGGGGTGACGGAGTGAGCTAAATAATAATGATGGATTAAACCAGATCAGTTGACCGGGGGTGAGTGCTTGCAATGTTCAACACTCCATCCATCACCCCCTTTGGTTTTGCAATAGTGAACTAAGAGGCAAGTCAGTTGTCACAAGGACCCCTCTGTGTGTACATGGTTGTTCCTATACATGAACAACATTATAGTTGATTACATCAAACACAATAGAAGGTTTTGTACAGTGCACTTCTTGAACTCTTGTATTTCAAGGTGGTCTTATATGTGATAATAAAGAAAAAAGAGGCAAAGTGAAATAGAATAATTGCTTAGGATCACAAATCTGGTCAAGTTGGAAAGCCGGAATCGAGACCAGGTTTTCCGGTTTCATATTCTATTTCATCCCAATTCAATTACCAAGTTCTTCCTTTGGAAACTTGACTCTCTCAGGGGTAGTGATAGCAAGCAGAGAAGGCTTACCCCAAGGTGGGTTAGTGGGTTCGCGATACAGATACAGGATAATACTGTTTTGTGAAATCTAAGAGTCTTCTAGCAACTAGGTGCTTAGTTTAGAAGGCATCATGGAATGAAACTCTCAAAATAACTCCATGATTCACTGTCCACACCCTGTATATGCGTAGCTTCTTTACGCACACCTTGCATCCCGCCAGATGCCCCACTCCGACCCTGTTGGCGTCAATGCAACACACCATGGACCATACTTTGTGGCCCCCCACAGAAAATTTTTGCCAGTACCCAGGCTCACCATGCCACTGCCATGGAATGGTAGTATCCATAGTTTCACTATTTTACCATATCAAGAAGGCCAACACATTGGTTCTAAACGCGGAAGCCATGTTGGAACTGCAAAACAAGGAAACAGCATGTACTATGTTATTGCAAGATGGCTACCAACTACTATGTTTAATTTTTATTTGTTACTGGAAACATATGCTAACCTTATTTAGCCAACAGCATGTTTTCTTTTCCTACTTTTATTCTTCGAATTTATCTTGCATATCCTGTTGAGTTTGTGTGTGAGTTTATGGTGGTTGTGTAAGTGGATAAATTCACGAAGGAGTCAGTGGGTGAATGAATGGATACATGAGTGATTATTGAGTGCATGCATGATGGCTTCTTGAATACATAAAGTCATTATTGACCGGGGGGGGCATTTAAAAGGTAAACCTATTGTCATTGCTAATGCTGGCTTTATATTGTAATTGAAAACAAACATCACTTTGTAAAATGGGTTTTACAAAAAACTTTGGGTTTCCTTATCTTGTCTAGATGCCATTTAGTTTTCTGCCACTAAGTGGCAGTATTGTATTCTTTATGGACAATGATTGCATGTTCAGCGAAAACAAACTAAAATACGGAAAATGAAAAGTATTACTATTACCCGGCCTTGCTGGGATTCAAATGTGTACCATGCAGATTACAGCAGTTGCTAGCAGGTGCATTTGTCTCACTAAGACATTCTATAAGCATTCTTTTATATATTTCACCCCATCCTGGTGTAGATTTTATGTGATCCACTTTTGATGGAGCAGAGCCTGAGGGGGACCCCCAGACACTATGGGGCAGATTTACAAGCCCATTGCGCCTCTTTTACGCCACTGTTGTGTCACTTTAGTGATGCAACGGTGGCGCAAAAGATGCGCCATGGTGCGGGGTATTTACAACGTGACACATCTACGAGATGCTCAACGTTGTAAAGCCCTGCGCCAGAAGTAGGCGTTCCTGTGCAGGGGGGAGGGGGGGGGGGGGCGTTCCGGCGCAGGAACGCCTCCTAAAAGTGGCTAAGTGAAATCTACAAGATTTCACTCAGTCACTTTTGAGCCCATGCTGCGTCAAAACCCTGCGCCTGCTTGAAGCAGGCGTAAGGATTGACGCAGCATCAACAAGATAGGGCCCCCAGAGCATTGCTGGAGCTGCGTCGTGCTTGTGATGCAACTCCAGCAATGTGCCGCCTTTAACGGCACAGATGCGTCACGCATCTGTGCCGTTTTTGCCCCATTGTGCGCCGCAATGTAAATGCGGTGCATCCATGGTGGCGGAGCCGTGACGCACAATAACTGGTGCATCCCTTCTGATATACAGGGATGCGCCAGTTATTGTAAATCTGCCATTATTTACGAGGCCACAGGGCAGACAGGGGCTAAGTCTGTTCCCTTTGGAGCAGGGTCAAGACTGAGTTGCACAGGCTGGGTCCACACTGAGGTGGCCTGGTAGGCAAAATAATGATGGCTTGGGACGCTGTCTGGGTGATTGCCAGCGGCTGAGATTAATTCAAGCATTCATCCATCACTCTTTTGTAGGCTTATTGTGCCGTTTTGGTGGAAACACAAATCCTTAGTGGTGTAACCCAAGCCCTGAGACCCTATGGTGCGGGGTGGAGGGGCATCACCACTAAGGGGGCTCTATTCATGTCCAGGACCAGGAATTTCTGTAACATATGGGAATCTCAGGGACCCTGCAAATATTCTGCAGTGGGGGTTGGGAGGGATGTCCATCATTTTGCGTTAACTCACTGAAATCCCGGCAGTTTGATATCTCATCTGTGTTCAGTGAGACATCTTCCTAGGAGAGGAGATTACATGTTTCCAGCTAGTTGCAGATTCAGGTAATTTTACCAGATTCACCTGACTATGTGATATAATCTAAAACGTATCCATCCCTAATTTTTATTATACATTTTTTGATCTATCTCACTGTAACCAGTTGCTCATTTCCATTGACATTTTTTGGAGGAGGGACTTGTCGTTGCTGGCAGGGACCACACCTGACCGCCTGTATACTTTGTTTTGACCGGCATGCTCCAGTGTTAATGTTGTAGACACCCCTGTTGGTGAGTCCAGGTATGAGGGCAGACGTATTAGAGGTGTTTAGACAAAACTATTGGGAAAAAAATATCATGCCAAATATATCGAGGACACAAATATTGTGAAGGTAAGTTTCTATGGGTAAGCAAAGTTTTACTATATTTAACTCCACATATATATACCTTTACGATATGTATATATATCTTCAAGGCACGTAGATGTGCAATTAAGAATAGTGAATCTACACTTATCTATTTGCACTTACCGTCTCTATATTTTGGTCCTCAATATTTTTGACACAATATAATGCTCACACTAAATTTCTGTTACCGATATTGTGTCAGTGATGCCAAATTTGAGAATTGCAAAGGCTCCATCTAGCAGCCACTCCCTTCTCCGTCACATGTGGTGGCGCAATCCTTCCCTCCTCAGAGCTGTCCATCCCCATACGGTGCAGTTGGCTGGCACTTAAGACCTCAGGTGGCGTGCTAAGTGCTTGAGCAGACATACAGAAAGTCGAGTGTGTTACAATCGAATTTGTAATCATTTGAAAAGCCAATAGGTCTAGGTTTAACGTGTTAATGCAAGCAAATCCATGCATGCAAAAATGCTGGTGGCATGCACAGAGTCTTTCTATGCCATTAAATCCAGATATATTTCTCTATAGATTGTATTAAGGAAGCGAAGATTTGAATGTGACACAGTCTCATGATAAAGTGTACTTTCCACATGTGACATCATCCCCCATGCATTGCAATGGAAGCACTTCCTAAAAGATGGAATGATGCACTAAACAGCTTATAGCATGAGGTGAGAGATGAATAATGCTTGGGAGAAGACAAAGACCCATACACGTATATTTTAAATCAATGTTAACAATGGGTCATGCCGACAGCTGTGCTGTAAAACCTGAAGTTTGATTATTCCCCGCCTGGGAGTACGCCTTTCAATCCCCCGAACAGACTGATGCGCAACTGACGGGCGGATCAAGAGACACCCCGAAAATCGATCGGGAGTACTCAGAGATCGCATCAATGACGACATCCAGGCCCACCTGAGGAAGACCACTTTCCATGGACATTCCAAGAGAAGTAGGAGTTCCACCCAACACTGTTCCACATGGAGAGATAATAGTTCTCCACGATACACAAAGAAATACCTGATTGCCCGCTATCCTTGGTCCCCAGGTCATTACAGTCCTGATGAGACCCTCATATTACAAGTAGGGCTGAAACGTCGTCCACACCAACGAAAGGAAAGTCTCTAAGCGAAAGCACCAGAAAACAAACTGGTCGCTTCTTTTCTATTGTTTAAAGGAACATTTAGATGTCCTTGTATATACACACACGAATTTGTAATGAACAATTGGGACATTTAAACTTACTAAAGAACAATGGCTCTCGCTGTAGGACTCTGTGTCCCATCATGCATCTTGTTATTCTGTCTGGGGTATGGTGAATTCCAGAAATGAAAAAATACCGGATATGCAAAACAGCGAGTATTTGAATGTTGCTTTTGAGTCCAAGAAGAAGGAGTCTTGCTACTCTGAAATGCGTTTGCACAATGAATTAACTTTGGTGCAGAGAGGCGGGCTGCAGTGTGAAAGCCAGATGGTGGAGTGATGTCGAGTGCGCTCCTGTGTGCATGGGCACATTGTTGGACATACATATATGTATGTATGTATATATCGTAGCAACTCCTCTGCCCCCCAGCGTTTTGCAGTTTCACAAACAAACAGGAGCGCGGACCACCATTAACTGCACAGATTCTTTTATTTGGATTGTGCTCAGTCGGATATAACGCGTTTCAGCACCGAAGGGCCTTGATCACATGACACGTACATGCATCACCTGACTGCTTTTAAACACATTTTTTTTCTTTTTTCTTTTTGTAATCCCCTCCATTTAAAGTGACAGTGCACACAGTGAGTTTTACGAGCTTACATGAGAGGAATTTATACAATTTGTTCTCACTTGTTTTCACCCGAGTATTTTTCAATAAAAATCATGGTGTATATATATATATACATTTTCGGTATTTTTGTACAATAACAAAAAATAAACAACTCAGTTGTGCTGAATTGAGGGTTATGACACCTTTGGGTTACAGGAGTTGTTCTTCAGTTTGATTACAACAAATGTGTTCTGTTTTCTAATTATAAATCTTCCTGTTTTGATTAAATTCCATACAGAAAATTTCTGTGAAAATAAAAAAATATTTTTATAAATGATTTCCATGTGAATACTTGTTATGAGCTAGTGCTGTAGAACCGGTTTTAAAAATGAATTTGAATTTGCTGAAAAGAGTGTCAAATTATACCAACACCACTTTACTAAAGCATTACCAGTAGCAAGTTGTGATACTGTACTGCTAAACGGTGGAGGCAGCGCTGTATGGAAAACAGCTGCTAAAAAGTGGAGGCAAGCGCTATATGGAAAACCGCTGCTACAAAGTGGAGGCAAGCGCTATTTGGAAAACAGGTGCTACATAGTCGATGCAAGCCTTACATGGAAAAGAAGTGGTAAACAGTGGAAGCAAGCGCTATATGGAAAACAAGTGCTACATAGTGGATGCAAGCCTTATTTGGAAAAGAAGTGGTAAACAGTGGAAGCAAGAGCTATATGGAGAACAAGTGCTACACAGGGGAAGAAAGCGCTATATGAAAAGTTAGTTCTACACAGTGGAAGCAAGCACTCTCTGGATAAATACTGCTAAACAGCGGAGGCAAGCGCTATGTGGAAAACAACTGCTAAACAGATGAGGCAAGCGCTATATGGAAAACAAGTGTTGGAAGCAAGCGCTATATGGAAATCAAGTGCTACACAGTGCAGGCAAGCGCTATCTAGAAAACAGCTGCTAAACAGTGGCGGCAAGAGCTATACGGAATACAAGTCACATGATGGCAGCTCTCCTCGCGAAGAAGCAGGAATTGTAGCGCTTCGTGTGGTTTCCTGCCCCAAGACCCACACTTTCTTTGTTACTCCTCACTGCGGCTAAAGTGCGTCTGCGCAAATACTGACAACATTACAGTAAGATGCGTTGTAATAATAGGACACCTTGATGGCTTGTTAAAGTGTTTAAAGCGAAGACCTACTCGGGAGGAGGTACTCTTCGAACATGCTGCGCTCCGGGGGGCAGTGGGGGGTTTTCTCGGCGCCCTCCTGGTCCACGGCGCTGGTTTCATTTGCTTTCGCCCTGGAGACACGTCGGGTGCACTTTGGTCGAGGCTGCGGCAGCTCCGGGCTCTTATCTGAAGCCTCACTGCAGGTGAGGGAGCCGGGGACGGTGTAAGCCTGAGTGAGGAACGGTGAGCAGGCATTGGCTGCCAAGGCCGGGCACAGGTGAGGGAGGTGCCCCGCCCAGCAGAGAGCATCGGACGATTCTGTCATTGGCCATAGGGTACTTTTAGGGCAAGAACGCGATGCGCCCAGTTTCATCCCCGTCAAGCCCGCCGCTTCCAGCGGTAACACGTGCCTCCCTGCCCCTTGTCTTGCTGTACACTCCTGTCCCCTCCTTGTGTCTCAAGTGTGATAGTCCTTTACCAGCGATCATAAATCCATACATGTTAACAATGGTGCGGAGTAAATCAAGCCAAGGGCATAGTTGATAATCCAGGGGGCACGAGACCACCGTCTTTACATATCTTTTTAATCAATCAATCAATCAACGCATTTATATAGCGCACTACTTACCCAGAGGGTCTCAAGGCGCTGGGGAGGGGGGTCCGCTACTGCTCGAACAACTAGGTCTTGAGTTGCTTCCTGAAGGCGAGGTGGTCCTGGGTCAGGCGGAGGTGGGTCGGGAGGGAGTTCCAAGTCTTGGCAGCGAGGTAGGAGAAGGACCGTCCCCCTGTGGTGGCTCTATGGATGCGGGGGACGGCGGCGAGGGCGAGGCTGGTCGATCGAAGCTGGCGTTTGGGAGCGTAGAAGTTGAGGCGGCTGTTGAGGTATCCTGGGCCTTGGCTGTGTAGGGCTTGTGTGCGTGGGTGAGGAGACGGAAGGTGATTCTCTTGTTGACCGGGAGCCAGTGCAGATCTCTCAGGTGTCCGGAGATGTGGCTGCGACGGGGGATGTCCAGGATGAGTCGTGCTGAGGCGTTCTGGATCCGCTGGAGTCTCTTCTGGAGTTTGGCGGTGGTTCCGGCGTAGAGGGTGTTGCCGTAGTCCAGACGGCTGGTGACGAGGGCCTGGGTGACCGTCTTCCTGGTTCCGGTGGGGATCCACCGGAAGATCTTACGAAGCATGCGCAGGATGTTGAAGCACGATGAGGAGACGGCGTTGACTTGTCTGGTCATGGAGAGGGAGGAGTCCAAGATGAAGCCCAGGTTGCGTGCGTGGTCTGTTGGTTTGGGTGCGCTGCCTAGGGCGGGGGGCCACCAGGAGTCGTCCCAAGCGGCGGGTGAGGATCCCAGGATGAGGCCTTCCGTCTTATCTGAGTTCAGTTTCAGGCGGCTGTTCTTCATCCATTCGGCTACCTCTTTCATCCCTTCGTGAAGGTTGGCTCTGGCGGTGGCGGGGTCGTTGGTAAGGGAGAGGATCAGCTGGGTGTCGTCGGCGTAGGAGATGATGTTGAGGTTGTGCTGGCGTGCGATGTCTGCAAGGGGGCTCATGTAGATGTTGAAGAGGGTTGGACTGAGCGAGGAGCCTTGGGGGACGCCGCAGATGACTTCGGTGACTTCTGATCTGAACGGAGGGAGGCGGACTCTCTGTGTCCTTCCGGCGAGGAAGGAGATGATCCACTCCAGTGCCTTCTCTTGGACTCCGACGTTGCTGAGGCGTTGTACTAGGGTACGATGGCAGACAGTGTCGAAGGCCGCGGAGAGGTCGAGGAGGATGAGGGCCGCTGTTTCTCCGTTGTCGAGCAGCGCTCGGATGTCATCGGTGACTGCGATCAGGGCGGTCTCGGTGCTGTGGTTGGCCCGGAAGCCAGACTGCGAGGGGTCGAGGGATCCGTTCGTCTCGAGGAAGGCGGCCAGCTGCTTGTTGACGGTCTTCTCGATGACTTTTGCAGGAAATGGGAGCAGCGAGATGGGGCGGTAGTTTTTGAGGTCGGTGGGGTCAGCCGATGGCTTCTTGAGTAGAGCGCTGAGTTAGGCGTGCTTCCAGCTCTCCGGGAAGGCAGCAGTGTCGAAGGAGGTGTTGATGATGTCCCGCAGGTGGGGTGTGATGATAGCGTCGGCCTTGTTGAAGACGTGGTGAGGGCAGGGGTCGGTCGGTGATCCGGAGTGGATGGACTTCAAGGCCCATAGGAATCAATGGGGGATACCGCTTCGGTATTTACAGAATCGGTAAATACCGAATCTTACAGATTCGGTATTTACCGAATCTGAATTACCTACATTTCCCCCCCTCTAATTTACCACTTCTGAAATACCGAATCGGTATGATTCGGTATTTTAGAAGTGGTAAATTAGATTTACCTACATCGGGCCTTAAGACTCTTCACTCCAGGTGGAAGGAGGTAAGTGGATTTATTACGATGAACAATCGTAAGCAGCTCCTCCTGCGCTGGCCAGTGTTCAACTGTCCAACACAGAACTCTCCCCACCAACGTTCGTATGGAACCCATTAGGACTATGGTTTCACAGCATTGGAGGCAGAGGCAAGTGCAGGACTGTAGGTTTGTACTTTTAACCACAAGCCATATACAACAAGCGGTATTCGAATAATGCTGTAGAATGTATTTTTTTGAGCAGCATGCGCGCACAGATGCATGTTTATGTTTAAATGTACTAGTTGCTTATAAAAGTATGATTGGCTGGCAGTTGGGGATACTTGCCTCAGTTGTATGCCACGCTGATGTCTACTCCTTACTACGATGTATGTTGTTTAAAATAAACTTCAAACCATCGTGTAAAGTAACTGGTGCTCATGTAAAGCGCTCCAATACCTACGGATAGAGTTCGCGGTATATAAATGCGAGAAAAACAAGCACTGGCGTTGCCAATAGGTTTCGCATTTGGAAAGTTGGAGCTATTGGTTTTGTAAATGACATTTTATATTTATATATCGTTATTGGCATTGTCAATAAAAATATATAAATATAAAATGTCCTTTACAAAACCAATAGCTCCAACTTTCCAAATGCGAAACCTATTGGCAACGCCAGTGCTTGTTTAGTTGTACACTAGACTTCCGTGCATCAGCTATTGTAATGTCATCCGTTATGTTATGTTTTATGGTTTTGTATAGTGCGACTAATACCCAGAGGGGTATCCAGGCACTGTCTGTGGTGTCATATTCTGGGGTTCAGTGTCAAAGATCAAACAATGTCACTTCCTGTTGTTATTGAGGTCAAAGAATGTGCGATGTCACTTCCACTACACTACTGCAGGCATTTTAATGAGCCTTCCCTTCCCTTTACCTCACCTCACCTCACCTTACCATACCTTACCTTACCTTACATTTTCTCAACTTTACATTACTTTACCTTTCCTTTCCTTACCTTACCTTACCTTACCTTACCTTACCTTACCTTACCTTACCTTACCTTACCTTACCTTTACTTAACTTTACTTTACCTTTCCTTACCTTACTTACCTTACCTTATCTTACCGTACCTTTTCTTAACTTTACTTTACCTTACCTTACCTTACCTTTTCTGAACTTTACTTTACCTTTCCTTTCCTTACCTTACCTTTTCTTAACTTTACTTTACCTTTCCTAACCTTAGCTTACCTTATCTTACCTCACCTTACCTTTTCTTAACTTTGCTTTACCTTTCCTTACCTTACCTTATCTTACCTTACCTTTTTTTAACTTTACTTTACCTTTCCTAACCTTACCTTACCTTTTCTTATCTTTACTTTACTTTACCTTTCCTTACCTTACCGTACCTTAGCTTACCTTACCGTACCTATACTTAACTTTACTTTTCTTTTCCTTACCTTACTTATATTATCTTACCGTACCTTTTCTTAACTTTACTTTACCTTTCCTAACCTTAGCTTACCTTATCTTACCTCACCTTACCTTTTCTTAACTGTGCTTTACCTTACCGTACTTTATCTTACCTTACCTTTTTTTAACTTTACTTTACCTTTCTTAACCTTAGCTTACCTTATCTTACCTCACCTTACCTTTTCTTAACTTTACTTTACCTTTCCTAACCTTAGCTTACCTTATCTTACCTCACCTTACCTTTTCTTAACTTTACTTTACCTTTCCTTACCTTACCTTATCTTACCTGACCTTTTCTTTACCTTTCCTTACCTTACCTTACCTCACCTTACCTTTTCTTAACCTTACTTTACCTTACCTTACCTTACCTTACCTTTTCTGAACTTAACTTTACCTTTCCTTTCCTTACCTTACCTTACCTTTTCTTAACTTTACTTTACCTTTCCTAACCTTACCTTTTCTTAACTTTACTTTACCTTCCCTAACCTTACTGTACCTTATCTTACCTTACCTTTTCTTAACTTTACTTTACCTTTCCTAACCGTATCTTACCTTACCTTTTCTTAACTTTACTTGACCTTTCCTTACCTTACCTTTTTTTTAACTTTACTTTACCTTCCCTAACCTTACCGTACCTTATCTTACCTTACCTTTTCTTAAATTTACTTTACCTTTTCATACCTTACCTTACCTTATCTTACCTCACCTTACCTCCTGAAATGCAGTTCAGATAGCATCAACCCCGCACCCACTGTCATCGATCCACAAGTTGAAAGAAACCACTTAGTCACCCTTAACTCTGCTGCAGCCAATGCCAAACCCTCAGTCATGGAAGACAAGCCTGGTAACAGACACGTTCTCTCAGACGTGCTTTCATTAGTGATGCTCCAGGCCGGACATTGCTTACGCTGTCTTGTAGTGTAGCGCCTGTGTGGGCTTCCAATGCCTCACGAGGCCCCGCATCGCTTCGCATCCTTCGGGACCCTGGGGGCCCTTCCAAGGGTGCAACGCTGAGCGGATGTTGGTTGTAGGATCACCGGTGTGGGAGATGTTGGGTGAGGTGTGTGTGAGGTTCGGAGACACGCTCCAAGCAGGATACGCAGAGTCACATGACGTAAGCATGAGATGCTTGACCACAGAGACCTTCATGAGTGCATGCACCCCCTCAATTTAAGGTCGGTGACAGCATAATTGTTACAACGGTGGAAGAGAAAGGCCTTTGGTGCTCTTTGGAGTGAATTCAGGGTGATTGCAAATGACTCTTACTCTTCCATGGAGTGAGTGGCAAAGCTTGGACTGAGAAGGAGTTTCCTCCAGCGCGAAATTTAGTGAAGAAAGACAGACAGACAGGAGAGGACCCTGCCCAGGCCGAAGAGCTGTTGATCCGAGCTAGCTATGGAATATTTTCACATATTGCATATTGCTTTTTGCTTGGTACATCTATCCACAGACAAGGAAGGGACTGAAGTACAAGATCTAGGTGTGAACTGAAGCTAAGGGTCAATCAATCAATCACGTGTTTGTTAAGCGCTACTACTCATCTGTGAGGGTCTCAAGGCGCTGGGAAAGGGGGGTTTCGCAGGTTCCAGTCCATCAAGGAGGGGGTCTGTCGAAGAGCCAGGTTTTGAGGTTTCTTGTGACGATGGGGAAAGATGTTGTCTGTCTGAGGTGGAGAGGGAGCGGCCTCCGGATCTGGTCTTTCTGCTGCGGGGGACCATGGCGTAAGAGAGCTGGGCTGATCGTAGGATGAAGAGTTATCTTGCAACTCCATTCTCTCTAGGTTCTGAATGACTTGGAGGGATGCACCGAGGTATACATTGTTTTTTTACTCTATTTGGGAGAGTCCTAGGTTTACAGTCTATTCTTTTTGATGGAGTCCCAAGTAAAGGAAGAGTTGGCTTAAGCATCTCGTCATGTCAAAAGAGTAATTTGTTAGGTGATAGGTTAAGCTCTTTTGGCCAATTGTGGACCAGTATCAGGAGGATTCTGTTAGAACTTCCCTAGCTCCGTACTCCTCCAGTCCACTCCTATAGTCCACAGGAGAAGTTCTGGGCCACAGGGTTAGGAGGAAGAGAAAGAAAGAGCATGCACTCAATAGAGCCCCATCTTAAGGCCAACAATATCACAGCATGCAACATGAATACCCCTCATCCCCACTCCAAAGTATAGAAGAGAAGCATCCGGAGGGTCGGTACCTCCAGAAGAGGAACAGCTCTGGCGAAAGGAGAAACTTGTATTTCATGATATCCTGATATGTCAGCCTGCAGAATATGCTTTAAGGAGCTCTGGGGAGGCATCTGGTTCAGTAGCAGAAACAACTTCCCATGCATTTTCATCTTGGGCTGCCTGGGACCCAGTGATGCTTCAATCCCCTTTTCGAGATGATTTCCTTCTCAACTCTTTGTAACACCTGTCTTTGACCCAGTTGTGGTCGCAGAGGAATCGTAAATTAAGCGGTTTTCAGATGTCAGAAACCCACCAGAGGGAATAATTTAAATGAAGGAATGTGACAAATCACGGCACCCCACCAGAGGGCAAAAACGAAGGTAAAGTGGCACTACAATGCCCATAGTGCACCACGTGAAGTTACTCACCTGCGAGATCCCACCAAAGGGATTTAATCACTGGAAATTGCTGTTACTCCGTAATGCCACCATTCTGCCTGTGATCAAGAGTCAGGGGACTCGAAACGCGTTAGGCACGAAGAAATCTGAACATCTGAAAGTAGCTCTTGCTCCTGCAACCAAATTACAGCTCTGTATTAGCGTCCTGCTGTGTAGTGCTCTTTCGTCTTTTGGACAAACTTTGGAAAAATCTATCTATCTATCTATCTATCTATCTATCTATCTATCTATCTATCTATCTATCTATCTATCTATCTATCTATCTATCTATCTATCTATCTATCTATCTATCTATCTATCTATCTATCTATCTATCTATCTATCTATCTCTCTCTCTCTCTCTCTATATATATATATATATATAGATATATATATATATATATATATATATTCAAGGCTGCAGAGTCAGCCGAAACGTGTTGTGACTAGTTCGTTGTGAAAAATAAACACCTTTTGCCAACCTGAAGTGTTCGTGCTGGTGCTTCATCGCCGAGAGAAAGTTGAAGGCAGCAAACTGGTTGTTATATATATATATATATATATATATATATATATATATATATATATATATATATATATATATATATATATATATATATATACACTTTTCCTGACACATTCCAAGAACTGTTGTTTTACCAGCCTCATGTTGTCTTTAGTCCTTTTGTCTTAGATGTTTTTGAGTCCTCCAACCATGGTGTACATGCCTGCATAATGCCTGGCATAGGTTTTATACTTGAATGGGACCCTCCAGTACAAACAGCTACGCTTAGACATAAGCTAAAATGTTTGCATCTTTCGATGTGTGCTGAATAGTGCAGCACACAGGCAAAGTTTGACAAATCTGGACAAGCTTTATGACTGCTTCTAGGAGGTGAACATTTTGGTGCTAAGTCCTGCCTATTAAATATTAGTAGATAGGGCTTTGTGTCAAATCCATGGGTGGGTGTGGGAGAATGACCAGGTATCACCCATGAGACGCCCCATTGACACAAAGAAGAGCAAGTCTGCATGTAGCGCTACTCTGTGGCATGTTAGGACTTCTTTAGGGCTACAATATAAAGCTAAACTTGTTTTTTCACTAGAAAGTAAATCCCAAATCAACAATTTTCTTGCTTTTGTGACAAAAACTGGTGCAAAAAGTTCATGCATTTGATTCAAAATCCCAAATAAACGCTTTGTGCTTTTTGTGGCACTTTCTGTTGCTAAATCTGACCCTACATGTACAGAGCAGCCGATGCACCCCTGCACGGGCGCACGCGCACATCCTTCACCCTCTCCATTGATGAATGTGCTGCTTGCAGCAGATGCAGCTTTCAGAATATTCCTTCTGGGGCCTATCGTACTCCCCAGGGATAAACAGTCATAATATTGATTCCAAAATATAGAATGGACATAATATCGAAGTAAAAATATCGAATATACAAAATATCGAATGGACAAAATATAGTGGTTAAAAATATCGACTTTAAGGTAAGTAATATCGATTTTCAAAATATAGAAGTCAAAATATCGAAGTCTACAATATAGGCATTAAATATATTGATTTTTTAATAATATAAATTTTTTTAAAGTGTTTTGTATGCTAGTATATTTGTGAAAAGTGTATATTCATTTTTGTTATGTATGTTTAATGTATTTTAAGTAATTAATTTTATGTTATTTAATTTTTGCGTAATTTAATTCTTAGCGGGTTGTGGGTTTATAGGGGAATAGGATGGGAAGTAATTTAATTGTAATTAATTAAATATTTTTATTTATTTATTGGTATTCATTTTGAATTTATTGTTATTTTTTAGTTGGTATTTAATTTTTATTAATTGCCAATTAATTTGTATTAATTGATTATTGTTAATTATGTTAATTTTCTACATTTATTTTCTGTAGCGGGTTGTGGGTTTATAGGGGAATAGGGTGGGAAGTAATTTAATTGTAATTAAGTAAATACTTTTTTTCATTTATTGGTATTGATTTTAAATTTATTGTTAATTAATTTTTAATTGGTAATTAATTTCTATTAATTGGCAAATAATTTTTATTAATTGGTAATTATTTTGTATTAATTAAATATTTGATTATTATGATAATTGTATTAATGTATTTTCTGTAGTGGGATGTGGGTTTATAGGGGAATAGGATGGGAAGTAATGTAATTGTAATTAATTACATATTAAAAATACTTTTTGTGTATTGATAATTAATTTACTGTTAATTTCTAATTGGTATTAATTTGTATTATTAATTAGTTTTTGTTATTGAAATTTAATTAGTTGTTAAATAATTATGAATAGGTTATTAATTTTTAATAACTAATATGTAGTTGTATTTCTAATTAATTAATACATAATATTAAATTGGTTATTAATTTCAATTAATGTTTTATTGGTATTGATATTTAATTTATTTTTAAAAATATATATAATCATTACTTTCCCTACTGTTAAACTCACTGGAGTGGGAATAGTAATTTTCATCCTCCCGCTATCCAACGCTTTCCCTACTGTTGCACTCTCTGGAGTGGGAATAGTAATTTTTACCCCTACGCTATCCAAAGCTTTCCCTACTGTTGCACTCTCTGGAGTGGGAATAGTAATTTTTACCCTTACGCTATCCAATGCTTTCCCTACTGTTCCACTCTCTGGAGTGGGAATAGTATTTTTTAGCCCTACGCTATCCAACACTTTCCCTACTGTTGCACACTCTGGAGTTGGAATAGTAATTTTTACCCTCCCGCTATCCAACGCTTTCCCTACTGTTGCACTCTCTGGAGTGGGAATAGTAATTTTTACCCTTATGCTATCCAACGCTTTCCCTACTGTTGCACGCTCTGGAGTTGGAATAGTAATTTCTACCCTCCCGCTATCCAACGCTTTCCCTACTGTTGCACTCTGGAGTGGGAATAGTAATTTTTACCCTTATGCTATCCAACGCTTTCCCTACTGTTGCACTCTCCGGAGTGGGAATAGTAATTTTTACCCCCACACTATCCAACGCTTTCCCTACTGTTGCACTCTCTGGAGTGGGAATAGTAATTTGTACCCTTACGCTATCCAACGCTTTCCCTACTGTTGCACTCACTGGAGTGGGAATAGTATTATTTACCCCCACGCTATCCAACGCTTTCCCTACTGTTGCACTCTCTGGAGTGGGAATAGTATTTTTTACCCCTATTCTATCCAACGCTTTCCCTACTGTTGCACTCACTGGAGTGGGAATAGTATTTTTTACCCCTACGCTATCCAACGCTTTCCCTACTGTTGCACTCACTGGAGTGGGAATAGTATTTTTTACCCCTACGCTATCCAACGCTTTCCCTACTGTTGCACTCACTGGAGTGGTAATATTAAATGTTACTGTAGTAAATAAAGAGAAAATCCAAATATATCCAGATAAATCCAGGATTTAATGAGCTGCAGCACAGTACTCCCAACCTCCAAGAAGTCAGTCCCAGTTAAACATTTTAGATCATAACAATTCCAAATGGAATCTCATGGACAGTGTGCATGTGCAGCAAAGTACAAACATTCTATTAAAAGGGAAATATGTACAATGCTTTGATTTCCGGAATGTATTGTATCTGATAATGGGGTACAGTTCAAATCCTCAGTGATGTCAGAGTTTCTGAGTATGTATGACATAAAGCATTGTACCACTGCTCTGTATGAACCACAAGGTAATGGACTAGTGGAGAGATATAATAGAGTTCTCAAGCAAGACATAGTTTGGGCTCGTAAATATGGAGGTTTGTGGAAAGAAAAATTGAGAGAAAAGTTATGGTTATACCGTATTACACCCCATGCCACTACTGAGGTTTCTCCTTTTCGTTTACTAAAAGGTAGAGATCCTGTTTCTGGTTTATGTCCTTGGTGGTTTAAAAAGAGTTGTAGTCATCAAATGATTGATGTGAATGTCAAGGATGTGGCTGAGAAAGTGGAACTCAAACAAGGTAAATACAAATGCAATTATGATTCTAGGATGAATGTTAGGCAACCAGCATTCATGGTGGGTGATGTTGTTAGGATTCGCAAACCAGGTTACATTGCCAAGGTAGAAAACAAATTCGGTAAGCCTATGAAAGTTATGAAAGTTTATCATAATAGTGTGGTTACACAAGATGGGAAAAGATGGAATGTTAGAAGAGTTTCAAAATGTGTATCGTAGTTTTTTTTATATGCTGGATGTTTTTTTTACCCTCCTGCTATCCTGTGGAAAAATATTGTCCATTTTTTATTAATAACTTAAATTAATTATATCTTAATTTTAAGGTTATTTGAGTATTTTCAAGTATGTTTTAGTTAATTATATTTATTATTTCATTAATTTTAAATTACTTTTAAAACATTTTAAAAAATTCGATATTTTGACTGACTATATTTTTTACAACAATATTTTTAATTCGATATTTTTGTACTTACCTGTTTGTAGATAGGAATTCGATATTTTGGCATTCTATATTTTGGTGACTATATTTTGGTAAGTCTATATTTTGCCATTCTATATTATGTCAGTGATCCCCGGAGGGGCCCCCTGGAGCTCAGGCCTCCGTGCCATGAGAGCGGGGGGGGGGGAGGGAAGGGGGGGGGGCTGCAGGGGCGATTTTACGCCACTGTATTTGTCACTACATTCACCCATTTCCCTTCCTATTACCGCCCCCCCCTACATGAAAAGCACTATAAATGTCTACATGGCTTCACCCTAAACCTTTCACCCCCCCCCCCCCCCCCCCTTGCATTCTCATATCCATGTGTGCTCGGAATCTAACCTAACTTAATAAAATGTGAATAATCCCTCATTCATTCATTCATTCATTTTCACACATTGCTAAAGAGGTAATGTAGTGAAGCTACATTCTTCACAATATTTAATTCACAACAAAAATCACCGTTGTTGTTGCTCCAGAGAGATGGCGCAGACTTTATTTACATGCTGTGAAAAGAATTGACACACGCTGCATGCAGGGCCGTTGAACTTGTCATTATTAAATTTACAGATTCTATAGTGTACGACTAGACTTCATTGTAACTCTGTTGATAACACTCTTTAGAGGAGGTAAATGGCATTCATTGCTGATAACAAGTGACATCAAGTTTCAGGCTGTCTTTTAAAATAATAATATAGGGGATAAAGTACCCCCTACGGTACATGATAAGAGTATTCCAAGGCACTGAAGAGTTTCATAACATATTATATAGAGGAACGAGGCCGAAGGCCCAGTTCCTGTGTAACGTTATGGAACTCCGAGGTGACTTGCAAAATCCTTTTCATGTAGGGGGTACTTTATCCCATATAATACATTATCCCACCATCACCTTTCCCACAAACCACTTAAAACCTTGGTGCGTAGCTCTTTCACATGAAAGAGAGAGCATATTTGTAGATATGAAGAATAAAGTAAAATGAAACCCATCAAAAATGTTTATACAAGTCATTTAAAAACAAAAAAGCGGCAGTAGCTCTGAATGTGTAGAAACACACGGAAAGATTCTCCACAATTATCTATGTAGTGCAATAATAAACAAGTTCTACTGCTTGTCACTGTAACCTAGAAAAACAGAGGCGAAGAATGAAAAGCAACGTTTCCGTGACGTGAGCTGCCGGCTCTGGCAGCAGGCATTGTCACGTCAGAACTCAGCTACAATAAGTTATTACTTTTGAGCTCTGACTCTTTTTTAATAAGTGGTAACGGTTTGTGTCACACAGGGGCGGCTCCTCCATTATGGCAGAGGACCGCCGCCCCACTGCTTGAACCAGCATGAAAACATATAAAAAAAATGCTAATAAAGCAATAAAAGAAACTGCTTTATTATCATTTCATTTTACATGTAGGAGGGAGCTGCAGCCGAGTCTTGAGGGCGCGGCTATCAGCAGCAGCAGGAGGAGTGGTGGTCACAGGGCACCAAGTGCGCAATGTCGGTTTGTCCGGCCGTCTTAGGACGGCCAAACTGACATGTGCATTTGGATATCTCCAGGCTGTTGCTTGGAGATATCATCAGGGCTCAGGAGTACAAGCTCCAAAGCCCAGCTGGAGCGTGAAACCAGCCCGCTCCACCCAATCCCGGCGCTTCTCTCATGGTGGGTAATACCAGCATGAGAGCAGCGCCTGGCATAGGGGGGTCTGAAAGCGTGTGTGTACAGTTCCTGTGCATCGGGAACTGAAGAGCGTGGTGAGGTGGTGAGGCGGCAGGCAGCAGGTATGGCTTCTTTTTTCTTGTTTCCTCCACTGGCTCACCACTTTTCTTGCTAGTGGCCGCCACTGGTGTCACAAGTCGCTGATTATAAAGAAATTAGAGATGGGCGTTTATACAACAATTTTAGAATCTCATGTATCATATTTCAATTCTGTGTTTATTGGTAAGAGGTATAGAAGATTAAACGACAAGCACTGAAATTAGCTACATTCTCGATGGACTAATATAAACGTATCCATAGTGACAGGAGGATTGCACAAATATTCTCTACATAAAGAACCTTGCACTGATTGTACATGCGGCCAGGTATCATAACATCTGGATTTCGCACCATTTTCCAGGTATAATAACTCAAACTGAAGTGCTTGATGGACATGATGTAGTAAGCGTGTGTGATGTAATAAACGGACTAGATGTATCAAGCATGATGTAACAACACGGCTTGATGTAACAAGTATAATGTAACACTTCAGTTTTATGTAACAAGTAAGCATGAACTTTGGCAGGGCCTTCATGAAGGGGTTTCTGAGGGGGGAGGGGTCAAAGGAGAATTATGCCCCAGGCCTCTACTTTTCAGAGCACCGTTCTCTCCCAGTATCAGTTATTTATACGTTTTTCATTTCAAGGAAGTCTTCATTTAAATACCAATAAAAAGTAAATAAAAAAAATAAAAAAAGAGACAACTAACATGACCAGACCACTAGGTGGCATCAGAGGCCTTGTTTTCTCTTTTCCTGAAATATATTTTTAATACATAGTAAAAGGGCTCCTTAAACCAGGGGCCCCACACTAAGTTTGCTCCAGGCCTCGCATTAACCTCTGACACAAAAGATCTGAGGGACAAGCTTGATGTAACAAACAAGCTAATTTTAGTAAATGGGAATGGTGTAAGGTGCAAATAAGTTATAACAAACAATTGTTGTGTAGTAAGCATGATTAACAATCATCTTGGGCCCGATTCACAGAATGAACTTGAGACTCAATCCTAAACTTTCTACCATTTTGGTATTCACAGAATGCACTTACTACTTTTGGAATTCACAGAATGAACTAAAGACTTAATCCTAAACTTACTACTATTTTGGTATTCACAGAATGCACTTACTACCCTTGGTATTCACAGATGTTAGGATTTTGTCTTAAATTTGTCTTAAGACAAGCTTAAGACAGACTTAAGACAGACTTAAGTTGGGATTTTGTCTTAAGCCTGTCTTAAGTTTGTCTTAAGTCTGTTTTAAGTCTGTCTTAAGTTTGTCTTAAGACAAACTTAAGACAAAATCCTAACTTCTGTGAATACCAAAAGTAGTAAGGGCCATATGTATCAAGCCTTTTGCGATTCGTTAAGGCCGAAATTCATAGAATTTCGGCCTTAGCGAATCGCAAACGGCCTTTTTACCGATTTTCTAATGTATGAAAAAAGAGCAAAATAAGGAATCGCAAAAAATTGCGATTCCTTATTTTGCTTAAGCATTTAAGGAATCGCAAATTTGCGATTCCTTAAATGCTATGTATGAAGCTTTTCCAAATTGCGATTTCAGGTTTAGAAATCGCAAATTACCACCAACTTGTAGTTGGTGGTAATTTGCGATTTCTTGTAAATATGCACAATTGTGCATTTGTGAGGGTGGCATATGACGCACATACATGCCCATTGGGCATGTATGTGCGCCAAATGCACACACATGTAATTTACAGGGGTGCAGCAGGGTGTCCTTGAGACACCCCTGAACCCTCAAAATAATTCTCAAATTGCAATTAGCAAATAGCGAATTCGCAATTTGAGAATTATTTCGCAATCATTGCTATGGGCCTCCTGGCCCATAGGAATGCATTGGAAATTATTCCTTAATTGCGAATTCGCAAATAAGAAAGATTAAGGAATCGCTAAAAAAAAGTGAATTTCTTCATACATACCATTTTGCGATTCCTAAATAGAGATTCCTTAAAAATCGCTATTTAGGAACCGCAAAAGGGTTTGTTGATACATATGGCCCTAAGTTCATTCTGTGAATACCAAAATAGTAGTAAGTTTAGGATTCAGTCTTAAGTTCATTCTGTGAATCGGGCCCCTAGTAATGTAATGAAGAAGCATGATGTCACAATCAAGTTTGATGTAACAACCATGATGTAAAATGTTACTTTAAAGTAACAGCAAGGGAGATGTCACAAAGCAGCGTGATGCAACAAGCATGGTGTAACACATGGACTTGATGTAACAAGCAAGCACGGCCTTATGAACACGCTTGATGTAACTAACAAGCAGGTTATAGTAAACAAGCCTGACTTAACAGTCAAACAAGTTATTATAATAAATAAATGTTATGTAGCAAATAAGTATGACTAAAAAACCCGGGTTGATGTAACACAAAAAGATTGTGTAAGACAAAAACTTGATATCACGAAGGAGCCTTTTGTAACAAATATGATGTATCAAATGGGCTTGATGTAACAAGAAAGTGTGATCTAAAAAACAAGCTCAATGTAACAAAGAAGAATTGCATGTTAAGTTATAATTAACAAGTGTCGTGTAGTAAGCATGATTTACAAACACAATTTGATGTAACAAAGAAACATTTTGTAATAAACAGGATTGGTGTAACAAGCTAGCGCAATATCAGAACTAAGCAATCATGATGTGATAAACACGTTTGGCGTAATAAACAAACATAATTTAACTAACAAACTTAGATGTAAGGAACAATCTTGATGTTGTAAGCGAGCCAGAAGTTACAAATGATGTCTTATTGTGACGAGCACTTATGACGTAACAAGCCGGCTTGATGTAACAAGTATAACCAATGTTACAAACGGGATTGATGTGACAGACACGCATATCATAGTAACCTACTTGATGCAACAAGTGAGTGTGACGTAATTTACAAGTTTGTTATGACAAGCAGCCATGACATACTTAGAGAGCAAAGAGGCCTTAAGAGGATGAAGGTTGTAGTGTGCACCTTACGAACAAACACAATGGTAAGAGTAAAATAATCTTTTATGATGAGATATTGATGGAGATTCAGTCCCAAAGTTCAAAGGAAGAGAGGTTAATGTTTCAACAAGCTATAGTTGATCTTTTCAGATAAAGTAATGTTGTAGGTTCAAGGAACGCCATGTTTGTCCCATACAAAGTATTGTTTAAGAGCTCCCTGGCCAGTTAGGTTGGTTTAATTTCAACGACCAATTCGCGCCATGAGGTCCGCATTGGCCGCCGCCTTGGCCCTCATGTCTTTCGCCTTGGCCAGGTCGATCAAGACACTGAGTATGGTAGTGGGAACATCGATTGACAGAGCAAACTTGGACCTGCGAGCGCCCCGTTTGGCGACATATGCTTTCTGAGGCTGGCGCCCAATCAGCGGTGCCGCAACAATATTTTCAAACTCTTCTGGGAATAAACTATTTGGGTCTTCTTGACTTTCCTCCCTTTTTGCCTTCCTTTCCCAGTGGTCTTCGCTCGCCGGGGCGCCGGCGGCCACAAGCAGTTTCAGGATCTGGCTTCGGCCCAGGACTCTGCTGGTCAGTTCAGTCTTGGTGCCTCCCTGGTATTTCATGGCTTCGGAATCAAAGACATTGAGGAGGATGTCATTGCTGATGTCATCAGCTTGTCCTGGATCCATGATTTGACAAAGAAGGATCAGTCCCGCGGCAACTTGGAAACACAACATTTCTGTGGAAATCTGTAAGAAAAAAATAATAGATTCCATTGAGAAGACTCAGTTATGTTATTTGCACTCTAAAATAGCATTCTTCAATTTCACTTTTAACCTAAATCCCTCTTTAGATAATGAAATGCAAAAATACATGAAAACCAACTTATTGAAGGATAACATTTAACCCACCAATCCAGGGAGGCCTTGCATTCCGTAGAGATAATTCCCACTGGCGTTTGGATTTAAAGTCCCACCCCTAGCCCTCGCATTAGGCAGTGAGTTCATATTTATCTGTACATATTGTTATTGTTAGCAAAGTTATTATAATTAAATTTTATGAGTAAAAATACACGTTCTGGATCCTGCGCACCCACGTGCCATTTTTAAATCACTGCAGTGAGGTCAAGATTGGCTTTGCATTTGGAGTAAGATATCCTCAGCACAGCTTGAGAAAGTTAAAATCTGCTGCTATACATTGTTATTAATTTGCTAATTTTTCAATATAGCTCATATTCGTTAGATACTCCCACGCTGATAAGATGCTCTTCTTGAGATTTCACTAGGATTTAAATGTACCTTACACAGAATGGCACAGACTACCTCCAACCAACATGCACCTAATGTCCCCACCCACATGATCACCCAGAACTCCTTCTCCTGTTGGCCCACATTTCCACTCCAACGATACCTTCTTAATAATTCCACTTATCAGAACCCTTAAAATTCAAGAAGAAGCCAAACAAACATCTTTTCCTTAAAGACTAATAACATGGGAATGTTCCTTTGTCCCCTTGGCTCTCTTCTCTCATTTTATGGCTAGCTTGGATGCCTTTGAGAAGACAGCTGTCGAGACCATCAATCCTACTCAATCCACCCGCTTTTTATCATCAGATTTAGATGAATCCCACTCCTGGGCAGCTAGAATTCCTGGGCCATCTAGGCTGCTCTAAAGGTCAGCTGCCTGGTTCTTATAGGACGGGTCAGCTAATCAACAAAACACTCTAGACTCTGAGAACCTGATCACCAAAGAGGTTTCAAAGGCTACGTATAGGAGCGACAAAGGAAAGTTATCACCTGCCAATGTATCCTTATAAAAAGAACACAGACCCTCCCCCACCAACCTGGGCGGCTGCTTCACCCCCTGGTCCCTGCTCATCCCCCTGGTCCCTACTCATCCTATGCTTGTAGTGCCTATGTCTGCTTCCCGGAGAGACCCATAGGGACAGGAAGCAGTCAGCCTTCACACATCTGACGTTGGGTCCAGTTCTGTTGGGGAGGAGGGGTAGGCTGAAGGAGCCTGTCCCGGTTCCAGAACCGGTTGAACTGTCTTCGTAGCCCTCACAGTTCTAGAGATACTCCCTCTTGAAGATCTCGTCAAGTCTAATGTAACCAGTTCTGAATGGGAACTGGTGTCCCCGGCACCACAATCAGAGTACCCAGGCCAGTGACTGCTCTCAGCACAAGAACATCATGACTGCAGCCCCAACAAGGAATATATTCCCTAAATCCAAATGTGCCCTTGGGATATCTTAATAGAAGCTTCCCTACTATTTTCGACTGGCTATATCTACACTACACTACACAGCAATCAGTGGATAAAAGGGCTGCGATGAATGAGTGATGAATGAGGCAGTAGGCCTCACTGCTCCAGGAAAAGAGAGGACCCTGGGGCAAGCACTGCCCCAGAATCCTCTGTTATCTCAGGTGAGGTGCCTGAAGAACATCAAAGCACCACTTATGAAACAAACTTTAAAATGGACTGCCTCACAGTGCATGCAGGAACACCCCTTAAAACACAGCATCCTTAGCGCCCTTGGCCATGACCCGCCCCTGCAGCTTCTGAGTTTAAAACGATCTTGGAGGAGATCTTTGTGGAGCTGCTGCAGCCAGCAAGGGCAATGCCGCAGACTCACAGAGAGGAGTCAGGTGACGGCGTAAACTACCAACATGAGTAGGTGAGGACAGGGCCCATTCATACCTATGTATTGATTTCATTTACATAGATAGCGTAAACACAACACAGCCGGGTTTCACAGAGTTATACAATGCATACAAAGGAGGAAGTAGGCACATTGCCTGGCATCCCAGTTCGCTCAGATGCATTATGGGAAACGCATATTTCAGTCAAGTCTTTCGTTTTCACCCATGTTGGTGCAGCTAATGCTGTGCATCCCTAGACACATGGGTCAGGATAATACTCCTTCATCAGTACAGAGTAACAAGTTGCTGAAAATGCTGCTCACAGTCTTCTCAGATCTCAGTACCACTCACCAAGCACAGGTGCACCAATCAAAGCTCATCAGCTCATCAGCCCAAGGGAGCCTTATCAAAAAAAAGCAGAAGGGAGCACATTGCCTCACACCCCAGCACGCTGTTCGCTCAGATGCATTATGGTAAATGTAGTGCATGGTAACATTAACTTCAGTGACACTCTTTAGTTTTCACCCATGTTGGTCCAGCCAGTGCTGTGTATCTCCATACATGTGTTTCAGGATAACTGTCCTTCAGTAGAGAGTAACAAGTTGTTTTAGAGGTGCTCAGTCGCGGTCGGTAGTGGGATTACCTGCCGGGCAGAGACGTGGGGAGGGGGGTAGTAATCTATGGATTTCGGAGGTTTATAGGTAAGTAAACATATAAATAAATAAAAGGAATTTTGTTGCGCACACTGCATCGCATTTGGAGATGCAGTGCACGCAACAAAATTCGTTTTATTTATTTACATGTTTACTTACCTGTAAACCTCCATAATCCATAGATTACTACCCCCCCCACCCTGCCCCTCCCTCTCCCCACGTCACCGCCCAGCAGGTACTCCCACTACCGACCGCGGCTGGAGGTGCTTGAAATGCTTCTCAGGTCTCTGAACCGCTCACTGAGCGCCGGTGCATCTAGCAGCGCTCGTCAGCTGAGTGCCGGGGTGTGCGGCAGTGCGCTCCCTTTACCCTTTGTCTGATAAGGCTCCGTTGAGCTGATGAGCTGACGAAGTCTGTCTGATGCACCTGCGCCCAGGGAGGGGTTCAGAGACATGAAAAAACTGAGTTACACTTAGGGGCATATTTATGAGCTTAGTGGCACATGTCAGTGCAGAAAGCATCTTGCTGCCCTGCGTTGCAGGGAAAGGGCATGAATGCGCTGTATTGAAGGCAATATGGCGCATTCCTGTCCTTTCCCCCTGTGCTGGTACCGTTTCAGCAGCCTAGCACCAACGCAGGCACCCTGGGACCCTTGCACCGTGGTGAAGGGTGCCTGCGAAGCATGTGCAGAAGGGCTTTTTCCTCTTTCTATTCGTTCTGCAGACTGCAGCACACACAGAAAGAGCAAAAAACGAGGAGAAATAAAGATATTTCTCCTCACTACTCCTCCCCTGGGGTGGCGTATCTTTTTGGCACATTTCCAGGTTTACAAGGTCTAGTAAATCTGGGAATGCCATGAGCGTTGCTTGGGAACACCCACGCAACGCCCACCCATAGCAGGGCAATGCAGAGTAGCGATTTGCGCTGCGTTGCTTTACTGCATACATTTGGAGCTACTCAAAGTTACGCCAAGTGCCTTTGGTGGCCTAAAAAGATACGATTTAAGGTTTGTGTCCTTCTTGCACCACATTGCGAGGTGCAAGAGTGACGCAAAGTGGGACATAAATGGGGCCCTTAGGGTCTGATGAATTCTTGTGGTTTGTGCCCTTAGCAGAGTAGGGATCAATTCACAGTGGTGCTAAAAGCTAGCAGAAAGCTTTGCATTTTAAGTTTCCTGCTTTGATTTGTCTACATTCTCACACTTTAAGGTATTAAAAGAATCCCCCAGAGAACACCTGGGAGTCCACGCATGCCCAGCTATATTTCCCCTTCCCTGGGAGTGGCAGGTAATCTTCAGGTGAAGGGTGACGGCCATGAGCATCAGCACATGTAGCATTTTAATAATGTTATTCTACATATGAGCAATACTTAAACATCTGGTGAAAGGCCTTCCCTGAAGCCCCTGCATAATTTGGGGCTGTGAGATTCATTTGAATGGTTTCTATAACCTTTTTAGCAGTAAATGTAGAGACATAGTGGTGATGACCATTGGCAGTTTGTGCACGCACACGAAGCCACGACTTTAAGGAGTGTGTGCATTACCGCCCCGTCCATCTTACTTATTTTGTAATTACTGTGGCGAGGAAGACCACGACTCGGAGTAATGAAGATTACTGGTAAGTAACCAGGGCATTTCCAGCCCCCCATACCTTCATTAGGAGCACCCCTGTTCTCACCTTAACCCTAAACTTAAGACCTCTCGCTGGTTTTCTGTCTGCAAGTCCTTATTGCTGTCCTTCTTTTATTTCTGTGATTTTTTTGGTACGCTCCTTATTCAATCCGCTCCATACATTTGTAGCTGTATTGGAGACTTATGCATGGTTTACTGACTCCAGGCATTGTATGGAGTTTGGAAGGAACTGAAAGCCCTCCAGTTTCTAAAGAAAGCTCTTAATACGGAGCAGACTCCATCGGCTGAATTTCCACCACCTTAGGAAAATGTGAATACAGAAGATGGAACATCATTTTATAGGAATGTCTAGGACAAAATATCTAAATCAAACTATTGAAAGGTAAGTAAGTGTAGATTTTATATGCTTAATTCCACATACATGGACTGTGAACACATTTATCTATCTATCTATCTATCTATCTATCTATCTATCTATCTATCTATCTATCTATCTATCTATCTATCTATCTCTCTCTCTCTCTCTCTCTCTCTCTATATATATATATATATATATATATATATATATATATATATATATATATATATATATATATATTTATATATATATATATATATTTATATACTCGGGGGAGTTTTATATATGGTAACTTGACCCGAAGTTATCTGAGTGCTTTACATGAGCACCAGTTGCATTACAGGCAGACAAATTTATTTTGTTAGGCACAGGGAGATGAAGTGATATGCCCAGAAACACAGGGTGTTGAGGGTCCCTGTCGAGATTTGAACCGGGTACCCAGCTTGGAGATCGACCGCTCTAGTCGTTAGGCCACATCCTTTCCCCGTTGGTGTGGAAGAAATTCATCTGACTGAGTCTGTTTCATATTTAGAGCTTCTTAATGAAACGTCAGGCTTTTCAGTGCCTTCCAAACTCGGAATGAAGCTATAAAACTTGTCAGTTACAGAAGGGGTCTCATATGGAGGGAAGAGAAAGCTGTAATTTCTCTGACTAATGGTCACTCGAATAAAGCCACAGCCTCACTGTGCACTCACTACTGTCCGTAATTCACTCCTCTGTAATCAGATAATTTAAATGCACCTCTGTTTGAGCGCAGGTGTGTTTTCATTTTTAATAGGGCTCTTTATTGAATGTTGGGAGTTGGCCACCTATCCGAATGCTCCAGTAGAGAGGGCTGTATCAGACGTTATGGCCCGCATGCAGGAAATAGTGCTTAATTGAATGCCGATGATAAGTCATATATAAAATGTGTAAACTTTCGAATGCGTTTGACTGTTTGTTACAATTATTTTTTAGATTGACTGTGAAAACTATTGGTATTTAAATGTGTGCAACTCTAAAATATTAATGTGGTTGAAATTAAACATCTAATAATCTATTACTCAGCTCACATAAAGAAATATACACTTTAATTCTCATAGTTAGACTAACTGGGTTGCCCCAGCGATTTTCCATATTACAGTGGGGACCGTGATTTTGTGTTTGTACTGAGCAACCCGTGCACACAAAGTGACAAACCCAATCTTCGAAACTCGTGTTCCCTGCTCATGGGGATTGATGGTGGTTATAGATTTGTCTTAATCCCACTTTATGAACATATTAAATTCATTTTTAAATATTATAGATTTACATAACGAGGTAATTACAATAATGAAGTTTTCATTTTTATCATTTGTAAAAAAAACATGGGTGCAGGGGTCCAAAGTTTGTCTTAGGAGCGCTGAGACGGCGCGGTTGAAACCTGGGGTTTACTGGTCTTGATTCCACCTCGCTTTCTTCCACCACCCTTCACTACCTGTCTCTTTATACCAAGGCTGCCTAGTTTTGATTCCACCTCATGCCTCTGTTTTCCATCACCCTACACTTCCTGTCTCTTTATTCCATTCTTGCGTGCTTTCTTCCTCTGTCACTGATTCACATCTTTCTCGTTCTTTCTCCCTTTCATTCTTTCCCATCTCTCTCTGAGTTACAGGCTAATGGTGGAAAATTAAGTCCCAAAAAGTGAGTTCTGGAGCCCACCACCTGCAACCCCGGCACAAATTAAGCACTGCGTATGCAGCGATATGCAACACCATAGCAGCCAAACAAAGTTCCTCAGCAGACATGAACACTTTACCAAATCATTGAATTCTGAATTTTGCTCCAAGAGGATATTTGTGACATCTGCTGTTCTTCGCATGATGACGTCTCAGTGGCTTGTTCATTTCCTACTCTTTTCTTTATTTTAAGACACCCATCCATGGTGACTTTGTAAAGTAACTAATAGAAAGTACAGGTACTCGACCCGCCCACTTGGCGAGCGACAGAAGAGCAATGACACTTTATTTTAAATAAATAATATGTTTGACATGTATCAAACAATAGAATATTTTATAAAAGCGGGCAGTGGCATTTCTATTACTACTATGGTATAAACGCCCTTAAATGTTTCAATTGCTAGATTTGCATACCCCGTTTGTGAAAAGTCTGAGACTTGTACCCCTTAGAACTCAAAAAGATTATATTTATGATTGTTAAATTCTTATTCTTTTTTTTGTTGCGCACTCAATACTCAGGATAATAGCTTTTCCAAGAACTGTCAATTTTGGCAGATAAAGGAACAGAAAAACAAGGAAAAAAATTGAGTTGTAGAGGATCAGACAGTTAGGTCAAGTGAGAGAGCAGGGATTGTGATTTGGATCTGTAGGTTTATTAGAGAACACATTAGCCTCTTGCTCTTAATATTGATATTCTTTTCTGAGTTAATTCCCTAAAATTATTTTCACCTTGAATGATGGAACCAGCCCAGTTCATCAGTCAGACAAAATTAAAACCAGGACCTGTTGTTTATTGCTATATAATCAGATAGACGAGGCGTATCTTCCCCCCCCCCAGGCTTCCCAATATACACAAAAGCTTGTTATAAGGTATGCAATAAAGCTCACCTGTTTGTCAGAATATACTGTCCCCGGCTTCCTCTGCAGATCTGGAAAACCGTCAATGTGTGATTAAAGTGAGGATGAAAGTCCCCCCAGTAAGTAGACGCTCCTCGGGGAGACTGCCGCGATGCCACCTCGTCTGAGCTTTGGAGGGTCTTCTGCGGAGATCTGGATGATGTGCTTAGAGATGCGGCGCCCCCCGAGCCTGCCACCTCCCACTGCCAGCTTGACACTGTGTGGAAGTGACACCAAGGGCACAGATATATAAGGGCGCATCAGCCTTATGTGTCATCACAAGATACAGTGTGTCTTGGACAAAAAGTGGCTGTGTTCTGGGGCATTCCTATGAGCAAAGCCTTTTGTTAAACTGTTGAATCACATGTATTCTTAGCAGGAAAAGCATCTTTTAGTCAGTCTGCCACCCAGACATGCTAAGGTCCTGTATCCGTAGTTCAGGAAGTGATGCATCACGCGCAGCGCAGAATTTGAGGCTCCCTACTAGGGAGCCACCATTAGATGACAGGGAGCATTGTGCATTGATGAAATCTATGCACAACCACTCACCACAGTATCTGGGGTACTGAAAGTGACTTCTCATGGCATCATATAAATGACCTCTTGACCCACACTTTCACCCTTTTATTTGCGGATGGGGGGCGGCAGGGAAAGGGCATTGAGTAGAAAAGGGGCAGAGTAAAGTTTACAGTTCTTGCTACTGCATTTATGGCCCCTGAGACCAAGGATAGCAATGTCACTGCCAGGGTACTGAAGGGCACACCAGGGTGAGCATCTGATACCCTGGGAATGGCACTGCCAGGGTACTGAAGGGCACACCAGATGAGCCACTTATACTCGGGGAATGGCACCGCCAGGGGTACTGAAGGGCACACCAGGGTGAGCATCTGATACCCTGGCAAGGACACTGCCAGGGGCACTGAAGGTCACACCAGGGTGAGCATCTGATACCCTGGGAATGGCACTGAAGGGCACACCAGGGTGAGCATCTGATACCCTGGGAATGGCACTGAAGGGCACACCAGGGTGAGCATCTGATACCCTGGGAATGGCACTGAAGGGCACACGCATCTGATACCCTGGGAATGGCACTGAAGGGCACACCAGGGTGAGCATCTGATACCCTGGGAATGGCACTGAAGGGCACACCAGGGTGAGCATCTGATACCCTGGGAATGGCACTGCCAGGGCACTGAAGGGCACACCAGGGTGAGCATCTGATACCTTGGGAATCTCACTGCCAGGGGTTCAGAAAGGAAACACCAGGGTGAGCATCTTATACCCTGGGAATCTCACTGCCAGGAGTACCGACGGGCACACCAGGGTGGGTATCTGATGCCTTGGGAATGGCACTGCCAGGGTACTGAAGGGCACACCAGGGTGAGCATCTGAAGAACTGAATACTGAGAAGGTACGTTAAGTTTCCTTCTCGCCTGAGGAGGGGGCGACTCTGCCCAATAGCCATGGTGCCACTCTGCACTTAGGTGTACCGGTGAAATGTGTTAGGGGTCTCCTTTAGAGAATCCCACCCAGTAGGAAAAAATCACAGTGATTATAGAAACCTGCTTGGCTGTCTTGTACATCTTGACTGACTAAAGGGTAATGCAGAGGGTATAAAAAAGTAGGCACCAAGGGACAACATGGGAGAGGACAGAGACAAGCAAGAAACCCAGTACAAAATTCAAAGGAAAATCTAGCTGCAAGGAGCAAGAAAAAAAAATCAGGGACAAAAATAATACCAAGTAGGCCATGAATGCTATGACAAATAAGAGGAAAAGCGGGTCAATTCATCCTTCACTCATTAATGACGTATGCATATGATTCAAACAGGAAAAGACTCAACTTCATCTTGGATTGGGAACCTCAAACAAAGTCCTCTGATTAGACCACCATCGTGAAAAAACAAAACAATTCATAATACTTGACCCCGCCTTTTTCCACTAACTCACAGCGTCAGCGGAGTACACGGAGAAGCGCGAGGTTGAGATCCTTCGCCAAATGGAGAACCCTGTTCCCCAATGGCTGCCCTTTCTCTCCGATGTATCCTATTAGTTGTGTACCCTCATCTCGGTAATCAATTCTCTGGAAGGGTCAGCAAAGTCCAGACCCCGTACCCGTAGAGGCCCAGCCACGTACTGAGGCAGCATCCCGCAGGCGTGACTGCCCCCAGGGTGACCGCCCAACTCCAGGTCACTACCGAGGCTGTCTCCAGTCCTGCACTTCCATCTATAATTCAAGTATTCAGGTGTGCTGGTCTAATTAATTTAATGGAAGCAAAGCAAGACTACAACATCCATAATGCATTAGGTTATCACATCAAAATTAAGGACTGGAAACTAAGCATGGGCGGAAAATCCGTTACGCTCGCGGATTTTGCGGATTTTCGGTAATTTCGCAATCCGCGAGATCCGTGAATTTCCCGCAAAATCCGCAAATTCGCACGCAGCGGATTTTTTTTCTTGGTGAAACAGTGTCCGTAATGACCTGGTGGAAGGTGGTCATTCTCGCTGCACAATAAGCACTGAGGTATCCTCTGAGGCCTCACAGCCTCTGGTAAACTCTTGGCACAGGTAGTACAAACAACAACATAATAATGCAAAACCTCAAAAACCTAACAAGACACGATACAACAACATAATCACAACAGAATACAACACAACAAAATAACAGCATAATGACAACGCAGTTACAAAACAACAAAACAGCAGACCACACCAACAACAGAAAACAAAAAACATACAGAACAACAAAACAGAGCATAAGCAAACACACCACCATTAACGGAACACAACAAAATACACACAATAACACCACAAAAACACAATACAACCCAACACCACACAAAATCACAACACAATTTAATTCTGCTTCTGTTGTCTCATGGTGTGTTAATATTATTGCTGCTGTAACGTTAGTATACTGCTATTTAGCTGTGCGGGAGTGTTGTCTTGTGGTGGTGTTTTGCTCTGTGGGGTATTTGATGTTGTTTTGTTGTGTTCTTATTGAGTTGTGTAGTTTTGATGTGTTCTATTTTGTATATTATATATTGTGTTTGTATATTTGTTGTGGTTCTTTGCATTGTTGTCTGTTGCTGTATTGAGATAGTATCGTGGTGTTGTATTACTGAAATGTGGGCTTGTGTTTTAGTTGTGCTGCTATTTTTTTATGAGCTACACAAATGCCGAGGCACAAAAGGAAGTCCAATACAGTACAATTGGCTTTAGCCACTCAAATAAACAAGAAGTCCATAAAACGGCCTGTGTTTTTTTATCTCTCCTGCAGTCCACCTCAATATGGAGGTATATTCTTGTCACACATTTTAACCCCTCCTGTATTGCGCTTTCATTATACAGTGTTGAAAGGCGTGTGCGCGTGACAGCACACTATTTTCAAACCAGGCCATCTAATAGTGTCAGGCAAGAAATGCTTTGTAACCAGGCCCAGTGCTTTTATGAGAGCCCGGCTCCTGGGTCGTGGGGGTCACACACCTCAGAGGGGAGGTCTAACTACCTACCTACCTTAACAGTTTGCTGCGGGCGAGCACCTGATTGGCTCACACATTCCTGCAAAGTCCTACAGCAGTCCTTGTAAATTAGCAGGTATGTGATAATCAGATTAAAGTCGAACCGTGAAGAATTGGAAGCAGTTCTAATGCCATTAAGTAGACGAAACCCCCAAGCTAATTTACACAAATTCTTGTTTTTTCCATGCGAAACAGACTGACTTAATATGTCCGAGTTCTCATCCTATAAGCGGATCTTCTGTGATTCAAAAATATCTATTAATAGCCACCGCCCACCGCAGATGTGTAATTGTATTCCAGGGCTGTGACACTTAAATAGATATGGCCCTCGAAAGCGCCCCGTGTTCCCGCCGCAGCCTGAATAGCCCCTTTGACATGAAACAGTGTGTCACTGTGTTATCTTGAGCAGCAAAGCCGCGGTTCAATGCCTTCTGCATCAGAGGACGCGTGCGGGGCCCCCGCGCCTCTAACGGGCTGATTGAAAGAAGTGCTGATGCGGTTAAGTGCGTCATACGTTCAGCGGCTGCACACGCACATTGGACAGACGGTAATTGTGATGGGAGTTGTCGACTCGCCCCCCCTTCACACCCTGCGATGAAATCCTCTGTCTGGAAGCTCGCGCAGATCACCACAGACGCCGCTCTGTGGCGGGAGCGTCTGCCCAAAATAGTGGCAGTGATAAGTGTTTTGTAAAGTTACGCAAACTTTTTTCGTTGACAGGACGTAACCCACGTTAGACTGCGTTACGACCCGGCCTGCAACCTCCATTTTTAACATTACTCAGTTATGATTCACAATTGTTGTCTTCTGTTAAACGTGCAGGAGCCATGAACAGCAAAGGGTATCCCTTAAAGGGTATATTTATTTATTTTATTTATTTAATGCGATTTTATATAGCGCGAACATTGTCAGAGCGCTTTACAAAAGGACCAGTTGCGTTACATAAGGACTTTGGATTACATGATTACATAGGGGATATAAACAGGAAAAAAATTGCAAATGTACAAGTGGAGCGAAAGGAGGGAAAAATTGCAAATGTACAAGTTGTAAAGTCACTCACGGAGGAGATACAAACAGATAGAATCTAAAATCACATAGTGCCAATATCGGCCCACTCACCAGCCCGCTCGCAGCAACATGCATGTCGCAGAAATAAGCAGACAAGACAACTTTTTGTTGGAGAAAAGTAGCTGCAGGTTTATTAGCATATACACATGCCAACAAGGTGGGTTATCTTACAGACGATCCAAAGGCAAGCCGCCCCTCGCGACCTAACACCTGATGGGCCAATTTGCAACGTGGCTGTTGTCGTGGGGCGAGTGCGGGCCGGAAAAACAGGCGTGGAGGCCGTATATAGTGGGCTATGTCTGTTTATTAGGTTGTGCACAAAGTCAAGGGTAGACAAGAGTCTGGGAGGGGTGTCTCCGACACGGAAGGTCCGTAGTTGCAGGTCCCACAGATGGCTTCTGGATGTGCTTGATAGCACAGGTGGATGTAGAGGGGGCGTCGTCCACCAGGGCGCTCCTGCTCCTTCCACGGCTGGTGGTTCCTCAGAGGCGTGCAAGGAGAGATAGAAAAAGGACCGTTAGTCGGACCGTTCCAAACGGTACGGTTACCTAATGCCGTCACCGGGAGTCCGTAAAAAAAAAGCAGACAGTGAGGGAGGTGGGGAGGGGAGTATACGGTCGGGAAGAAGAGGAGGGTGTCGGAGGATAGAGTCAGTGCAGGGAGTATCGTACAGGTGCCAGATCGTGAAGAAGTGCTTTACTCTAATGTACAGTGGTCAGGGTGGCTTTTATACTATATACAGTGCTCAGTGATTCCTAGATGGGGTTGTGGGGGCAGTTTACACTAGGATTATTCACACTTTAATTACACAGGAGGGGTTTGTTACTCACATGGTCCCGCCGTAGCTCTCCCGCGAGCTACGGCCGCTCTCCAGCGTCCTCCACAGGACCCCACCAGTCCTCCGTCCAGACCTCGTAGTCTTCTCCTTCTTCGTTCCGCTCTACAGGGGTGCCGCAGTCCGTCTTCTGCCACAAGTCGAACTCTCTGCACACACCGCCGCCGTCGTTTCCTCCTTTTCTTTCATCTGTCGTTGGGTAGTGGGTGGGACTTCCGGGGTCACTCAGGAATCCTTCCAGTTTCCGGTCCTTCCGGATTGGGTCCTGCAATGAGGAAGAAAACAATGGTGTCCGGGTTGCCAGGGACGCCGTCGGATCGGTCCGGGAGCCTCGGGACCTTGAGGGAAGCATCGGGTTATGCACGGTAGGGACCGCCTTCTGTTCACATCCCCTTTCCCTAGCTGTCCTTCCTGTAGGGGGAGGGTATCTTGAAAGGTAATCGGCGTTACCCTGTTCAACGCCTTTCCTGTGCAATGTCTTGAACCTATAGGGTTGGAGGGACAAAAACCAACGTAACACCCGGTCATTATGTCCTTTATTGCGGGCCATCCATTCCAAGGGAGCGTGGTCGGTATACAGGATGAATTCCCGTCCATCTAGATAGTAGCGAAGGCTTTCTATCGCCCATTTAATGGCCAGTGCCTCTTTTTCTACGACCGCGTAGTTCATTTCCCTTGGAAACAACTTGCGGCTTAGAAACAGGATGGGTCGTTCGTCTCCATTGCGGTCGCGTTGGGACAGAACAGCCCCCAAACCTTGATCAGACGCATCGGTCTGAAGGATGAACGGCAGGGTATAGTCTGGACTGATCAGGACAGGATCCGACAGCAAGGAATGTTTCAGGAGGTGGAAAGCTTTTAACATACGCGAGTCAGGGTGTTCCAGTGCCTCTTCGGCCTTTGTCGATTTTTTCAAGAGATCGGTTAGTGGGGCAGCCGTCTGAGAAAAGTCAGGGATAAATCTCCTGTAGTATCCCAAGAGACCGAGGAATGCACATAGCTCTTTTCTTGTTTTTGGAAAGGGGATTGCTTGGATGGCTGTGATTTTATTGTTCTGGGGTCGGATTACTCCCTCACCTAATAGATAACCCAGATACTTAACGGTTTGTGCCGCAAGGGTGGTTTTTGCAGGGTTAATGCTGAACCCATATGAACCCAGGGATGAGATGACTTTATGTAGGTGATGTAGGTGTTGCCGCCAGTCATCACTGTAGATGATTATATAATCCAAATACGCTCCCGCATACCGGGAATGTGGTTGCAGGACGAGGTTCATGGCTCTTTGAAAAGTCGCGGGAGCACCGTGAAGGCCGAAGGGCATCATTGTAAATTGATATAGGCCGTCAGGAGTAGAAAAGGCTGTTTTCTTCTTATCTTCTTCCCTCAATGGGATCTGCCAGTACCCCTTGCAGAGGTCCAGGGTACTGATGTATTTCGCCCTTCCTATTCGTTCGATCATCTCGTCGACACGAGGGAGGGGGTACGTATCAAAGGAAGAGATTTTATTTACCTCTCGAAAGTTGATACAGAATCTGATCGACCCGTCCGGCTTAGGCACTAGTACAATGGGTGAATTCCAGCTACTGACGGGCGGTTCTATGACCCCGAGGCGCATCATCTGTACTATCTCTTCTTGAATGACTGCTCTACGTGCTTCCGGGACCCGATAGGGTCGTTGACGTACCGTTTTTCCGGGCTCGGTTATGATGGAATGTTCAATTACCGAGGTGCGACCCGGAGAGGTAGAGAAGATCTTTTGTAACGAACGTAAGGAGGTCCGTAGATCCTGTCTTTGGTTTTTGGGGAGATCTGGATCAATGCATGCCTCATAAGACAAAGCTAGTTCGGGACTGGTACCAGTTAGTACAGGGAGAGGACCGACCCAGGCCTTCAGCAGATTCACGTGGTAAATCTGGGTAACATGTCGGTTGGGATCTGTTTCCACCTCGTAGGTGACCGGTGTTACTTGTCGCAGGACAGTAAACGGGCCCTGCCATTGTCCCAGTAGTTTGTGATCCGAGGATGGGATCAAGAGAAGGACCAAGTCACCTGGGGCAAAAGACCGGGGTTTGGTACCTTTGTCGTACTGGTGCTTCTGATTGGCTTGTGCAGTCGTCATATTCTGCCTGACTATGTCCCGTATTTGTCCCAAATGTGTCTTGAGGTTCTCTACGTACTCAGGGAGCGGTCTGGTCCGGTCGGGTTCGGCCTCCCAGGCTTCTTTAGCCATATCCAACAGGGTTCTTGGGGGTCGCCCATATAGGAGCTCATAGGGCGAATATCTAGTGCTGCTCTGCACCTTCCAGCGGATCGCAAACAGAGCCAGGGGTAGCATCTCCTCCCACCTTCTGCTCTCAAGGGCCAACAGTTTTTTTAAGGTAGTCTTTAGAGTGGCGTTGTAGCGCTCCACCAACCCGTCTGTCTGGGGGTGGTAAGCGGTTGTCCTTATCTGCTTAATACCGAGTCGTGAACACACCTGCCTCATCAAGGTGGACACGAAGGGGGTCCCTTGGTCAGTCAAAATTTCCCTAGGGAAGCCTACCCTAGAGAAAATCGAGATCAAGGCTTTAGCAATGTTCTGAGTTGTAGGGTGTCTTAGGGGTACTGCTTCAGGGAAGCGGGTGGCGTAATCGACCAGTACTAAAGCGTATCGACAACCGGTTCTGGAGGGCAACAGAGAGCCTATAATGTCCATCCCTACTCTACTGAAGGGTATGTCGATCAGGGGTAGAGGCTGTAAGGGCGCTCTCGGGGGTCGATACCGGCTATTCTTTTGGCACACCGGGCAGGTACGGCAGTACAGTTTTATTTGCTGGTAGACCCCTGGCCAATAGAATTTCTCCAAGATAGCCTGTCCTGTCTTCTCGTCGCTAAAGTGGCCTCCCAGCAGGTGGCTATGGGCGAGAAACAACACCTTGTCTTGGAAGGGTCCCGGGATCAGCAGCTGGGGTGGTTGTTGTGCCCCTCCCTTCCTGTACAGTAGGCCGTTCTTTCTAAAGAAATAGGGACCTACTTGTAAAGGGTCTTCGTGGTCGAGAGCACGACTCCAGGCATCTTGGAGGACAGGATCCTCCTGTTGGGCGGCTCGGAACTCCCTGTCGGTTTCCCAGGGGTGTTCTTCCACTCTGACGGGAAGGACAGCGGCATGGTTCCTTTTCTCTTTCTTCTTTTGGGTTTTCGTTTTGTATGGTTTGCCCGAAGCCTCTTGACTTAGTTGGTCGTGTGGAAACGGGGCCTCCAACCACCACTTTTCCAGGGAGTTGGTGGTCTCATGGAGAAGACGAGGTAGTCCAGAGTAATCACTGCCCAGTATCACTTGTTCCGGGAGGGACGGAATGAGGCCAACGGTGAGCGTAGTACCCTGATCAGTCGGGTGTTGAACACGTACCCTGGCGGTGGGGTATAGTTTTGTGTCTCCGTGTACACACTGGATGGCTACCGTACCGGTCACTGGTCCCACAGGGTTTGGTAGCTCTTGTGGACGGAGTACACTTTGTCTGCAGCCTGTATCAGCAAGGGCTAGAACCGGGTGTCCCTCAATCCGTACTGGGCAATGAAATCTAGAAGGGCTAGGATCTGTGGGGAGGCACACGTAATTCCTGGCGAGACCCACCTCCATTGGTTCGTCTTTCTGGGGACACACTCGCGCAATGTGTTAATATCCTCCACAGTGATAGCACTGGGGACCGGGTGGGGGTGCCCGTGGTACAACCGGGTATGGGAACAAAGGGGGTAGTTCCGGCTTCTTGGGTAGGGGAGGTCTCGGTGTTCGGGTCCCGGTGTGTGGCTGAGAACGATGTGGATGCTCTTCTTTGGGCCTCTGAAAGTCTTGGGCGCGGCTGTAAGCGCTGGCAATTTCAACCGCACTCTCAAGGGTGAGACGGGCGTGTTGGCGAACCCATTTTTGAGTTGAGGGATGTAGGGAAGCAAGGAATTGTTCCAAATATATTTTGGAGAGGATTTCTTCTTTCGTGGAGGAGGCAGGTCGCAACCATCGATCGGTCAGGTCCCGGATGGGAAAAGAGAGGGCCCTTGGTGTTTCTTGTGGTCCTTCTTTGGCTTGGCGGAGCCTCACCCTGTAAGTCTCATCATCTATACCAAGCCGTTCCAGGATACAAGTTTTTATATCGGCATAAGGTGTTTGGCCTTGTACGTTGGCCTGTTGATACGCTGCTTGTAATTCACCGGTCAGTAGGGGTCCTAGATAATGTCCCCATCGATCAGGGGGCCAGGCAGCAGCTTGGGCCAGCCGCTCAAAATTTGTAAAAAAGAAGTCCGGGTTCTCTCCCGGGACGTACTTTTGAAGGACCACAGAGGGGAGGGAAGTGACCGGTCTTTGCTGGCCTAGTACGTCGGTGAGCTTTCCCATAGCTTGATCCTGGGCAGCCCCCTGACCCTTCAATACGTCATGCAGTTGGCCTCGATCATCCTCGGCGGTTTTGAGAAATTGTTCCATCATTTTCCCCAGTTGTTCCTGGGTCTCTGCGAGCTTCTGTACTGCGGCCTCCATGCTTCCGGACGATCCCACTTCTGACACCAACTGTTGTCGTGGGGCGAGTGCGGGCCGGAAAGACAGGCGTGGAGGCCGTATATAGTGGGCTATGTCTGTTTATTAGGTTGTGCACAAAGTCAAGAGTAGACAAGAGTCTGGGAGGGGTGTCTCCGACATGGAAGGTCCGTAGTTGCAGGTCCCACAGATGGCTTCTGGATGTGCTTGATAGCACAGGTGGATGTAGAGGGGGCGTCGTCCACCAGGGCGCTCCTGCTCCTTCCACGGCTGGTGGTTCCTCGGAGGCGTGCAAGGAGAGATAGAAAAAGGACCGTTAGTCGGACCGTTCCAAACGGTACGGTTACCTAATGCCGTCACCGAGAGTGCGTAAGAAAAAAGCGGACAGTGAGGGAGGTGGGGAGGGGAGTATACGGTCGGGAAGAAGAGGAGGGTGTCGGAGGATAGAGTCAGTGCAGGGAGTATCGTACAGGTGCCAGATCTTGAAGAAGTGCTTTACTCTAATGTACAGTGGTCAGGGTGGCTTTTATACTATATACAGTGCTCAGTGATTCCTAGATGGGGTTGTGGGGGCAGTTTACACTAGGATTATTCACACTTTAATTACACAGGAGGGGTTTGTTACTCACATGGTCCCGCCGTAGCTCTCCCGCGAGCTACGGCCGCTCTCCAGCGTCCTCCACAGGACTCCACCAGTCCTCCGTCCAGACCTCGTCGTCTTCTCCTTCTTCGTTCCGCTCTACAGGGGTGCCGCCGTCCGTCTTCTGCCACGAGTCGAACTCTCTGCACACACCGCCGCCGTCGTTTCCTCCTTTTCTTTCATCCGTTGTTGGGTAGTGGGTGGGACTTCCGGGGTCACTCAAGAATCCTTCCGGTTTCCGGTCCTTCCGGATTGGGTCCTGCAATGAGGAAGAAAACAATGGTGTCCGGGTTGCCAGGGACGCCGTCGGATCGGTCCGGGAGCCTCGGGACCTTGAGGGAAGCATCGGGTTATCCACGGTAGGGACCGCCTTCTGTTCACAGTGGCCTTAGCCAATCATTGCTTAGCGGTTGTGGTGAGGAGATAGCCCCTCCCATTTCCGGTGAACCACTGGTCCACCCTCCTGCTCACGCCCCCCCCCCGTACGAGGGGCGGAGCATTCAAGCGACCCCCAGTTATACAGGTTTCCAACCGCCCGTAGGATAGCGGGACGCCGTCGCACTTCCAGGGTCCACCGCACAGACTTCCTGGGGATATTAGGCCTCAGCATCCTATTGTGCTCCTGAAGAGGGTACTCCCAGGTACCTTTCCGCCTCTGGATCGCCCTGTAACTCCGCCCGCAACACAAATGAGAAAAGATCAGAAGACATTAGAAGAAAGCGCTGGGTATGCGGTAGGGAGGGAAACGGCGTCAGGGTGAGGGGACAGCGGACAAAGAGGCCGCTCGGTGGAAGGGGTAGGAATATATACTCTCCCCCGCACACACCAGGCCGGAAGTGACGCGCTGGACCCTCCGGGGTCTAAAAGCGCTGGGCTGCCCCGTGTGCCATCTTGTGGCACTACAGTGGCCGCTCTCTTACTTGTGTCCCCTGCGGGGACGTGTCGGTCGGCCTGCATAAGAATGGTAGTAAGTAGAAAGGTCTACTACATATACTAGTGGTTAGAGATATAAATATATACAAATTGCAAATTCACTCAGGATTACATTTAAACAGCGATTAGGCTTGGACAATTATATATTACATGGTTACTGAGCAGGAAATTCTTGCCATCGTTCAGCCAGGCGTTCAGGTGGTGTTGCAAACAATCCTGTGCGAACTTTTGAAGGGGAGAGCAGCCGGGCTCTTTCCGTCTGCTTTTTGGGGCCATCTTGCTCCTGTAACAACACATATATACATAATTAAAAGCAGAGCTGGCCGCATGGACGTCAGTTCACCAAATTGCCACGGGTCGTGGAAGTGACATTATAAACAAGTACATTTGACCTTATTAACCCCTTCGCCGCAGCGCAAATTTTGCGGTGGCGCGGGGGGGCTATGGGGTGAGCGCGGCGCAGCGGTGCTCATGACGGAACCACGTCGTCATGAGTCACAGACAGCATGGGCTCATGACGGCGTGGTTCCGTCATGGCCCCGCCCACTCAATTTCAATTTCATAAGCTTTTATTCGATTTGAAAGTACAAATCATACAAGCGACATTAAAAATACAACACCATATATATGCAATTAATACTCAATATTCACATCAATAGTGCGGAAAAAGATAAGATAAAAAACATATACATCAATCGTTGGGCAGCAGTTAAATTGCCCGTACAGGCAGGGAATTGATGCCGCGTGGGCGGAGAGGCAGCCGCATGACGGAACCACGCCGTCATGAGCACTCGCCGCCCCTGACTCATGACGGCGTGGTTCCCCCATAAGCACACAACGGGTTAACATCAAAGGAAATCACATCATGTGACATTGACCCTGAATTTTCCCCAGGAAGTGATGTCACTTGACGTGAACCCAGATGATATCGCCATAATCACACAACAGGTTAACATCAAAGGAAATCACATCATGTGACATTGACCCTGAATTTTCCCCAGGAAGTGATGTCACTTAACGTGAACCCAGATGATATCACAATAATTAACATCAGTGAAGCTACATTAAAAACATATCATTAAATAAGGAATAAAATACCCCTTTCCATACATAATAAGGATATTGCAAGTTACAGAGCGGTTTCAAAACCATATAGAGGAACTGGGCAAAAGGCCGAGGTCCTTTAAAATGTTATTGAACTCAGAAGTGACTTTCAACATCCTTATAATGTATGCCAGCCTGGGGATATTTTATACCAAATAACACCTGGTCACACCATCACCTTTCCCACAAACCATTTAAATCTTTGGTGTGTAGCTATTTCATATAAAAGAGAGAGATGTTTGCAAACACAAGGAATACAAATAGAACCAATTGTGAAAAATGTAATAAAAAATCGGTTAGATGTTGTGGCAAAAACGTATTGGAATCCGTTCAATACAAATCAGTTAAAAAAAAGCTATAGTAGCTCGGAATGTGTAAAAACACGAGGAAAGATTGTCTATAATTATCTAAGCAGTGCAAAAAATAAAAATTATTTCTGCTTCTCGCTGCAACCCAGAAAAACAGAGCAGAAGAAAGAAAAACAACATTTCATTTCCATTGCTTTAAACAGCTGCTTTGAACCTGACCTGCCTTATACCTTGGCTGATGGCGCTGCTGGCTGTGTGACATCAAAACTTAACTGGAATAACTCATTACAGTTGAGTTCTGATGTATTTTCCTTATAATCGGTGTGTCACAAGTCGCCGGTTAAAAACAAATTAGAGATGGACTCATATTTAGGAATTTCAGAAGCCGGTGTATTATTTTAAAATGCAACACAAATATCTTTTTTGGATACACATATATTGGGGTGCTGACATAAACTTTAACAAAAACTTGCCCTATATTGTACTGAGCAAAGTGAATGAACCATAACTCTTTTAATTGGTTCATGAGGAAAGGGATTCTCCCCATAAGAAAATGTTTAAAAAATTGGTAAAATAGTAAATTTTAAAGCAAACTTTTTATATGAATCTGCTGAAAAGTCATGTACTATGAAAGGACAATCATGAAATATATACGTTCTTTCATGGTGTGCCAAGCCAATGAAACCTGACTTTCCACAGAAGTTGCCCTCTTTTTTCAAAATGTGCCATGTATGCCCCCTTATGCCAACAATTACATATAATATGCCAGGCCTGCAAGTTTTCTATTAATGTTATCCATGTATCATGGGTGACCCTTATGTCAAAATGCACTTCTATTATGATTAGGGCAGCGTTTTGTCACGTTTGCCCCTGTTCCGTATGCCACAGCTGCCCTCCATGATGCCAGGAATCACCTCCAATGCACTATGCTTGCACCAGCCTTTTGCCCTGGATGCCAAGCATCATCTCTAGTATACCAGGTCCCTGTTTGTTAATAATTGCTTCTGGTATGCCAACACCAGTATTTTGCCAGGGCCAAAAGCAGACTCGCAAGCAAAACCCCACATTCTCACTCATGCTAGTTTACATTCACTAACTCCCATTCATTCTCACCTACTCACTCTTACTCAGTCATTATCACTCACTTATTCATTTTAACTCTCTTGCACTCCGTCTTACACTCACTCACACACTGCCACTCATTCTAACACTGATTAACTCATGCTAGCTTGCTTTCACCCTTACTCTCGTTCCCTCATTATCAGTGGCGGCTGGTGACATTTGAAAGTAGTGGGGCGTAAAAGTTTGAGGTGAGTGCTCGGTGGCGAGTGAGCCTAGTGAGTGAGTCTGACTGCCATAAGGTGGGTTTGTGGGGTCCTTCTCGCCATTTTTGTAATCAAACTGACTATCCCCAGAGCTAAGCTAACCCAGCCTATCAGTATTCAGATGCTGATTAAGCCGATGTGTAATATCTGAAAAAACTCCAGGTGACAATGGTGAACACTGCACAGAGATGGTGCCCTGACTACCGAAGCGCACACGGTAATGGATAGACACACAATGCATGCACATGTGAGGTATTTGGCCACTGTGGGTAACATCAAAAGGAATGGGGGCGATTGACAGCCTGAAAACAGGCAACATATGCAGGGAACAAGCCCCAAGGCATCCTATGTGACCCAAGAACACCACCCAGCATGGATGCAGCAATAATGTAGTACACATGCAAAATTAGTAGCAGATGAAGAGAGCAGTGCCTGAATAAACAAAAAACAGTAATAAAGACATTCATGAACGAAATTAATGAATTTACCAACCATGAAAGAAACACTAAAATGCTAATTTAAAGGGTACGACTCCAGTCCATAGCATCCGAGCACCTCGCAGAACATGTCACTACCAGTGACATCACACAGCTGGGTCCTTACCAAGGCTGCACACGCACACCCCACCTCTTAAAGTTCAATAATCTGCATAAACTAGAATCATTGAGGGAAAACAAACCATGTGACAACACCATGTTAATTTTTAAATAATTCTCTCTGTGGTATTTTAGAACAAGTCCTTGCGTGCAGGTTTGTGTAACTGTGCAGTTTTGTTTACATTCCACTCGCAAAAGAAACGGAACTAATAAGCTCTCTGATTTGTACATTTAACTTCCACACACCTGTGGCACAGTATGACCCCAACTCCCAGTGCACCAAGCATATCAAGGTGTCCTGCAGCACCTTGATCTCCTGGGCCAGAATGGCGAAGAGCACCTGCAGCACGGGAACCATGTTCAGAGCAAATAAAAGACACGAGCGAGCAATGAGTTTACCGCTGCAGTAGTTCTAATTAACTGCGCTGTAAGACTGTGCGGGTGAGAAAGCAATATTAGAGGGGGCGAGAGAGCAAACAAGGGTTGTATCCTGAACAATGCGAGCCTGTGCAAAAACAGTTTTCTGCAGGTGCATTTATGTGATTTATGCTCTAATCACAAACCCTTTTTTATGATCAGCGCTGGTGTGCAGATTACCTTTTCATCAGTTAGTTAACATTTCAAACGGTTCCTAACTGAGAATATACTTAAAAAATAGAAATACCTGTTTTCTGCCATATTCTCAGTAAGGAAACACTATCATGAAAATTGCACTAACGGACAAATTGCTGGGGCAAAAATCATAGGAACTCCGCTGCAAGTGTGGCACGAGAGGAATTCAAACCTAGTGTTGCCCACGCGCACTCTAGTCTCTTCATGGTCTGGCCTCCCAGAGGTGTTTGGTAGTAAGAAGGGAGTGTGACCGGAGACAGCTGCACAGGTATGGGGAAGGAACATCAGCTGTCATGAACGAAGGAATCGGCACAGACAGTTTGAACGTCAGGCCAGCTCCAAGGGCGGCAGAAGTTTAACCACGTACAGTACACATATTTATATACCCTTATTACAGCAATTTTTATAGTGCAAAGTAAACAGCATTACAGCCCAATCCCACCCAACAGGGATTTGAAACGGTAAACAGTACACTTTTGATGTGGTTTTTTTACCTTCTATTTTTACACACGGGCGGCTGCCTGCTTCAGCGTCTCTGAGGCCATTAGGCCAACACTGACAGTGCTGCCTTGCTGCGGGCTTGCTGTGAGGCCAGGCCCGGGCCTGAGCGTGGCATGTAGTCAGAGAGATGACGAGTGACATGGTGGTGGTCAGATTGGGAATGAGGAATAAATACCACCACTCGTCTCAACTGCACCTGCACCATCCACACTTCGATCTTCGTCGTCCTGGAGGCAAATATACGCAGGAGCTGGAAGTAGATTTAAACTCCAGCGCGGCAACAGGAGTAGGGGTCCATCACTGCAAGGCATCATATTAAAGCCCTGCAGTGATTGGTCACGAACATTGGAGCCTCAAAAGATCTCTCCTATCCTCGCGTTGCCTTCTGTTCACCAGAGATCGGGCAGTCAGCCTCCAACCCACGCACGGCAGCACCATCATCCTCGTTAACTCAGCCAATCCTGGCGCAGCATAACATCGCCACTGCGCCAGGATTGGCTAAAGTGCAGGGCTAAAACTGCCCATAATGAGACCCGGCTCCCCCGGGTCTCTGTCTGTGTGACAGCTAAGGGAGGAGGAGGAGGGAAGGGGCTATTGCCTGTGTGCGCATGCGTGGGCAAGTCATAATAATGACGTGTCCTAAATGCGCACACTGCTGCCTGCCACAGACGCTGATATTCACAGTGAGTCACACGCTGCACTGCCGCAGGCCCGCCCCCCACGATCGCGATGATGTCACGTTGTGACTCCGGCCTCAATTATGACTGCACTGTCGTTTATTCTGTGCGCGCTCATAATTGTACTTTATACTTTTTACTTTTTGCGCAGTGTGCTGTGTGCAGTGTGTCAGACCAGTGACAGCAGTGACGGTCGTCCATGGCTAGTGGGGCTACGCCCCAACGCCCCCAATGGACGAACCGCCACTGCTCATTATCACTCGCCCTGACTAACTAATATTCACTGATATTTAATCTTATTCACCGTCACTAATATCAAACTGTCACTTTCGCTTACACACACACACGCGCACATACACATAAACACTCTATCACACAAACACTCTCACTCATCAGCATGCACACTACATACATTCTTTTTTTGAAAAAATCTTTATTTTCAAAGTTTTTATACAGCAATAAACAAAAGTGATGCAGAGTTCTACACTGTCAAAGATCACAACATGAAGCAATTGTCACAAGCGTACAATATTATAAGATGAAACTTAGGCACAACAGCAGGTATGATATTCATAGTTGTGGAACTTGTAGGTGTCCGCCCCTCCGGACCGTCTACCTCTTCCCTCAAGACTGCAGAAGCCATTCACATCTAGCCCATGTCATAGGACATTAGTTATGTAACGATCCCCACCATAACATGTATGGAATAATTTGGCTATTGTCACCTTTCGGGTACAAGAAGGGAAGGAGCCAAGACTAGAGGGCGACTATTTGTCTCTTTTATTGCGTGTTACAGAATCATGAACACAAAAAGAAAGTCTTAGGTCAGACGCATTAACAAAATCCGGGGTCAGGTTTGTGGTCCTCGGGACACTTCTTGGGTCGAGGTTCGGGATACTCCAGCACATGAAAGGAAAAGAAAAGAACGAGGCTTTTAGGGTACTGTGCGCTTTCTAGAGACTCTTGAAATAGGGAGGGTGTGAGGGAAAAGCAAGAACCACCACCACATTCAGTGACTTGCAAACTGTTCTGCATAAACGAGGTGCCCCGGTGCTCGCACTGTCTCCTACCCGGTCCCTCCCTTCTTTAAACGCAATAATGAACCCAAACGAGCACGCACCTGGGAAAGCCACGCGTCCTCCTTCGCGTGGCTGGGCGAATCGCGGTGTCGTTGGCCTCCTGGCTTTACAGATGCCGCCGTCCGTTTCTCCTCCGTTTCCGACCCGGCACCTTCTCTGCTCCTGGTGTCGGCTCTCTCCAAGGACTCCGTCGCCGCCGTGCTCTCAGCTTCCCCGGTCGCGTTGTTCTCCTGGCGTCTCACTTCCTCCTCCCACGACGGAGACGCGGCGTCTTCCGGGTGTTCCCTCATATGGCGAGGGGCCTCTCCTGATAGGTCAAAAAAGTCAGGTGGTCCAGAGGCGAGGCCTTCGTCACGAGCACAAAGGCTATCCTTAAAGGGCCCGTAGTAATCCGCCTGTTGAGGAGACGGACAATCGGTTATCCCTGCCGGGGCCGAGCAGGGGACCCCCTGACAGCTATATATCAAACAATAAGTTAGTAACATGCTCTGAGTCATGCTCCATCATCCCTCGCCCTCCGGGACTATATCACTTTCTACTTGAGAGGCAGATTTCTGGCGTTCCTGCTCTATGTACGTCTTGTATGGGCCTCATGTCTTGTCTCCCGGGCAAGGGGTAAGATTGAATCTCGATCTCGGAAATTCATGATGATGATGATGATGATGATATCATTCATGTGATAATACGATGCACCTCCTCACACTCTAATATAACCTTTGATACACCCAGTGTTAAATACAGACTACCATTCTTGAAACCATTGACACACCAATACCAGTTACTACATACGCACTCACTGATTCCTAGGTCTACACACACATTCACTCATTCACCCATAGAATCACTCATACATACAGTCACTCATCAATGCAACACTATCATATGCACTCATACACCTATACAGACACTCACACATTGCCATTCATCCATGGAGTTACTCACACACCTAGTCAGTCATGCAAAGAATCAATCACACTTCCATTTCCTCAACTATACAGTTATACACACAACACCTTACTTATTCAAACATATACCAACACATACTTACCCTCTTATACAATCACTGATACAAGTACACAATGATCCATATAGCCACTCGCACATTCACTGGCTCTCATGTATAGTCATTTATATATGCCAACTCTCACATGCACTGTGTTTTACATATGTACTTACTTGCACATGTAGCACTGAGATATCCATTCACTCACCAACACACCCATGCACACAGTCAACCGCCCATATAGCTGTTTCCACATGCACTCTTGAACTCATACACCTAGTGAATCAACTGCTCACAAATCTATACACAGAGTCACACACCTCCCAGCCACCCACACACACACTCAGTCTCCCATTCAAATACTTGGGCAACCAATCAATAACCCATATACCCACTCATATAGCTACTGATCAACACATGCAACAGCTTACACAACAACAGAGATACTGATGCACACATTCAGATAGTTTAGTCACTAACCCATGCATTTAGTAAGACACATTTAATCACTCACTCATACAGTCAGTCACGCACCTACTAAATCCTTCATCCAGACACTTATACATCCACTCATTCTTCAATATGTAAAACATATTTAAACTTTACAGAAACACAGTCACTGGATGATGTCATCAGTGATGTCAAATGAGATGTCATCAGTGATGTCATTTGAGATGTCATCAGTGATGTCATCAGTGATGTCACTGACCATGTCATGAATGATGTAATATGTGACATCATCAGCAGTGGATTGCGGGTGCCTGAAATATAGTTAGTACAACTAACTATATAGGAGCAATTTCAATGGTTTTTTAAATGCTAATTCCTAACTATATAAGGCCTGAAACCTATGGTTTTTAAGTGAATATAGATATGTATAGATTTACATGGCTATATGTAAATATATTCCTTAATAATATTTAAGCAATAATTATAATTTTTTAATGTGTTACATGTATTTAATACATAAAAAATCATTTAAAAGTGAACATTAACAAATAGATACATAACCATATAATGCTTTCAAACTAATTTAGATATTAACATTCACTATTACTTCTCCAATGTAAACAAAGATGGGGAAAATTGTTTAATTTGGCGTGTAAATAGTTAATCTAACCTCACCGATATAAGCAAAAGCAGGGAAAGTGTCGGGCTTTGATGGATTAGATTTACTATTCCCACTCCAATCTAAACTACACTAAGGAAAGTGTTGAACTTGGGAGGGTTTACGCTTTCTATTCCCACTCCAATGTAAGGAGGGTTAGGGAAAGTGTTGGAAAATAGCGGGATTGGATTTACTATTCCCGGGAGTGTTGGACTTGAGAAGTCCTAATAATTTTTAAGTGAACATCAAAATGCCTAGCAACAGTAAATCATTTAAACATATTCAAAATAAAGAATGTATACTACATAAATAAATATAATTAAATACCAAATAATAATAATACACAAATTATTTACCAAATAAAAAACTATTTAAATATGTTTACAATAAATACACTTTACTCCCTTTTTCACAAAAAATACCTACAGCCCCTAAAAACCTAAACAAAAAAAATACATAAAATAATAATGGAATAAAACAAATACATCAAAAACAGAAATAATATAAAATACATTTTACATGGAATTACATACAAATTAAATTAAGAAAGAATTAAAATAAAACACACAAATGTACTTAACAAATAAATCAAAAAATGACATAATTGTAAATTAAATATTTAATTAATGTACAAAATAGTTTGTTGAATATTTTTTTAATGTGTTTTTTAAATATGTAACTTCTCACCCCATTTCCCTACAAACCCAAGAACCTGTTTTCAAGATATAACTTAGTAGTTAAACTATATAAAAAACAAGATTAAAAAATGAGCAAATTATACTTAAAGAAATAAATAACAATTAATCAATCACTTTACATAAATAATTACTAATCATATATGTAATAAACATAACTTCTTGCCCAATTAACTTAGAAATCCAACAACCTACTACTATATTATAAATTACTAATGAACTAAAAATAATTACACAATAAAATGACAAACTATAGAATTTAAATTTTTTACCAAAATGTAAACAATTAAATTAGTAATATTAATGCACATAGTTAAGTTAATATAATGGCTAATATATTACATTAATTAAAACCATTATTTAATACATCTATGTTTAAGCAAACAATGTTATATAGAACAACATTTTTTTAAACGATATTAGATACATAAAACAATATTCTTATCTTCTAGATTCTGTTTCCCAATATTTTTGACATGTCAATATTTTTTAAATAATATTTAAGTAAAACAATATTTTTGATTGTATATTTGTCATTCACCGTGTGCAGTTAAGAGAAATGAACAAGAAGTGGATTTTGTATAACAAACAAGGGCTGGACGAATTATGTATATGCAGACTGGTAAAGGAGGTGCCTCACAGATTACAGACCTATGCATTCAAGTCATGGTACTTAACAATTAGCACCAGTGTAATATACTACAAATCAAGACTGTGCAATTTTAACTGCGAATATAATAATAGGAAATATGAAAATTTTTTAGACTGACAGGCCATATGAAGTAAAGTTTTTGCACTGGTGCAATGTGCTGTGCAGTAAAATTGAGGAGCAAAAATCTGATTTTGACTTTAACCTAATGCCAGAAAAAACTGTTTGGTCTGTTCCTTATTACACTATTGATACATCCTTGATGGGGGGAAGGTTCAAGGTGGGGCATGAAATGGAACTCTACGCAGGTCGGGGCTCAGAGGTAATGGAAATGAGAATTTTAGAGACCAGGCTATGACTGCTATATTCTGTTACAATCAGGGGAAGCTTACAGTTGATCAGAGCTTAATTAGAGCTGGTGGTTTCAGGTGCTTGGCACCAGCACTTAAGTTAATTGTCAACACTGGCACTTATAACAGTCACTCACAGGGTCAAGTCAAGTCAAGTCAAGAGATTTATATAGCGCGCTACATACCCATAGGGTCTCAAGGCGCTTGAGGGGGGGTGGGGAATTACTTGTCGAATATCCAAGTTTTAAGTTGCTTTCTGAATGCTAGGTGGTTCTGAGTGAGGCGAAGGTGAGTAGGAAGAGAGTTCCAGGTTTTAGCTGCCAGGTAGGAGAAGAATCTGCCTCCCATGGTGGTTCTGTTGATGCGAGGTACAGTGGCAAGAGCTTGGTTGGAGGATCGAAGCTGACGGGAGGGGGTGTAGAAGGATAGTCGTGTGTTTAGGCATTCAGGTCCAAGTTCGTAAAGTGCTTTGTGTGCGTGGGTTAGGAGGCGGAAAGTAATCCTCTTATTTACGGGGAGCCAGTGGAGGTTTTTCAGGTGATCAGAGATGTGTTCTTTACGCGGGATGTCTAGTATGAGCCTGGCTGAAGCGTTCTGGATGCGTTGGAGTTTTTTCTGGAGTTTTGCCGTGGTACCGGTGTAGAGGGTGTTTCCGTAGTCCAGGCGGCTAGTGACCAGTGCGTGGGTGACCGTTTTTCTAGTTTCGGTGGGGATCCAGCGGAATGTTTTTTTGAGCATGCGAAGAATGTTGAAACAAGATGATGAAACGGCGTTGACTTGTCTGGTCATCGAGAGTGAGGAATCCAGGATGACGCCCAGGTTCCGTGCGTGGTTTGTCGGGATGGGTGCTTTTCCAAGGGCCTCTGGCCACCAAGAGTCGTCCCAGGCGGAGGGGGAGGTGCCTAAGATGAGGACTTCTGTTTTGTCGGAGTTCAGTTTCAGACGGCTGTGCTTCATCCACTCGGCTACTTCTTTCATTCCTTCGTGTAAGTTGGTTTTGGCGGTGTTAGGGTCTTTGGTGAGTGAGAGGATCAATTGAGTGTCGTCAGCGTAGGAGATGATGTTGAGGTTGTGTTGGCGAGCGATGGTCGCAAGGGGGCTCATGTAAACGTTGAAGAGGGTGGGGCTGAGAGAAGATCCTTGTGGCACGCCACAAATGACTTCAGTGGCCTCTGACTTGAATGGTGGGAGGCGGACTCTCTGGGTTCTTCCGGTGAGGAACGAGGTGATCCATTCCAGTGCTTTTCCTTGGATTCCGACGTTACTGAGGCGATGTAGAAGGGTGCTGTGGCAGACTGTGTCGAAGGCAGCGGAGAGATCGAGGAGGATGAGGGCGACTGTGTCTCCGTTGTCCAGTAGAGTTCGAATGTCGTCAGTTGCAGCGATGAGTGCGGTCTCAGTGCTGTGTTTGGCTCGGAAGCCGGACTGTGAGGAGTCAAGGGATTTGTTGCTTTCGAGGAAGGCGGCGAGTTGGTTGTTGACAGCTTTCTCTATGACTTTGGCTGGGAATGGAAGAAGCGAGATGGGGCGGTAGTTTTTGAGTTCGGTGGGGTCAGCTGTGGGTTTTTTCAGAAGGGCGCTGAGTTCTGCGTGTTTCCAGCTTTCTGGGAAGGTGGCTGAGTTGAGGGAACAGTTGATGACATCTCGGAGGTGTGGTGCTATGGTGGAGTCTGCTTTGTTGAAGATGTGATGAGGGCATGGGTCAGTTGGGGATCCTGAGTGGATGGAGTTCATCAGGCGGATGGTGTCCTCAGTGGAGATTGGGTTCCAGTCGTTGAGGATGTTCAGGGGGGGTGAAGGTCCTGCAGAAGGTTGGGTGGGTTGGTCTCCGGGTCGGTTGTCGAAGCTGTTGTGGATGTCCGCGATTTTGTTGTGGAAGAAGGCAGCTAGGGAGTCGCAAAGGGCTTGGGAAGGGGTGATGTCGTTGGAGTTGGCTGATGGGTTGGTGAATTCTTTGACGATGTTGAATAGTTCCTTGCTGTTGTGGGCGTTGTTGTTTAGTCGGTCTTTGAATGCGGCTTTCTTGGCAGATCGGATTAGTTGGTGGTGTATGCGGATAGCGTTTTTGAAGGCGTCCCTGGTGCTGGAGTTTGGGTCTTTTTTCCAGGCCTTCTCGAGGGAGCGACAGAGTTTTTTCAATTTCTTAAGATCATCGTTGAACCAGGAGGCGTTTTTGCTGCCTTGTTTTCTATGACGTTTTTTCAGTGGGGCTAGGATGTCGGCGCTGTTGGATATCCATTGGGTGAGGTTAGTGGCTGCTTGGTCGGGGTTTGAGGAGTGGACAGGAGGGTTTTGAAGAAGCGATGAGGAGATTTGGTTGATGGTGATTTTGTTCCAGTTTCTTTGCATGGTGGGTTGAGGATGGTTGTAGATTGTGGACTTATTGTATGTGAAGTGAACGCAGCTGTGGTCCGTCCAGTGAAGAGCTGTTGTGTGACTGAAGGAGACATGTTTGCTGGAAGTGAAGATAGGGTCTAGTGTGTGGCCAGCAATGTGGGTGGGGTAGTGACCAGTTGTTTGAGTCCGAGGTTGGCAAAATTGTCCAGAAGGGTGGTAGTGCTGCTGTCGTTGCTCTTTTCCAGGTGGAAATTGAGGTCTCCCAATAGAATGTAGTCCTCGGAGGGGAGGGCGTGTGGGGTGATAAAGTCAGTGATGTCGTCACTGAATTGTGCGCGGGGTCCTGGAGGTCGGTAGAGGAGGGTGCCTCTGAGTGTGGTTTTGGGGTCAATGTGGATCTGGAAGTGGAGGTGTTCGGCGTTGACGAGGTTGGCGTCAGAGCTGGTTGAGATGCGGATGGAGTTCTTACGGACGATAGCGATGCCTCCTCCTGTTTGGTCGGTGCGGTCCTTACGGATGATCTTGTAGTCGTCCGGGATGGCAATGGTGATGTCTGGGGCTGAGGAGGCGTTCATCCATGTTTCTGTTAGGAAGGCGACGTCTGGTGAGATGGTGTCAAGTAGATTCCAGAGGTCGATGGCGTGTCTGTGGACCGAGCGGGTGTTGAGCAGGATGCATTTTAGGTGGTTGGTGTCAGGTCTCTGAGTGGTGTTGGTGGATGATGAGCTGGATTTGGTGCTGTCGAAATTGCAGGATTTGCAAGAGAAGGGTCCATGGGTGAGTCCAGGAGCGGCTTGGGCGCAGTTGGGGGAGCGGCCGGGGTTAAGGGCTAGGAGGGTGGAGGCGTCGTAAGTGTTTATCTTATTTAGAGATGAACAGAACAACAGTTGTTTGTTAAGCCAATAAAAAAAACAACTAATACCTGTCCTCAAGCCATTCTTATAGCTCTGGGAGCCTCAAACAATCTGAATTGTCACACTTGTAGAAGTGTGATGGCTACTAGTTGTGTTGGTACTGTCATTGGAAGCGCTGGCGGGGCAATGGGTAGTGCAAGTTGCGGTGGCCTCCTGACCGGGGCCCTTTTTTACAAATTAAGCACTACTGTTGATAAAGTGGCGGCAGTAACTAATGATAACACTACATTGTTATTTACATAGCACTTCATGTCACACTTTTGTATTTCTAGGAGCTGTAAGTAACAGGTGTTACTATTTCCCTATCTGAGAGCACTCATACTAAGGAGGCCCAATGCTCAGCAAACATTGACAAACATAAATATATAAATCGGAAAGGGGAAATATCTGCGGATTTTGAAGATACTTGTTTTTTCAAACCCATGCCCTCCCCCTACATAGAACACACCTACGTGTTTCCTGCGCTTTAAAATAGGACAGGTTTCCTTTGCCACGTCAAAAGGGTAATTGAAAATCTTTCTTGCATTTCATTGGAGTTCAATTTAATTTCACCCCCGACACTCCTCAATGAAAGTCATGTCTTCGGACAGGAGGGCGAGCATGGATTCTTCATTCAAATCGGCCAATAAATTAATTTTTTTTTGCATAAGGCGAGATTCCTCCCCCCCCCCCCCCCCCCCCCCCCCCCCAAGCCTGACAAGGGCTGCCACCCCCTCCTTCATGTACCCCTCCCCCCACCCCACCGCCCCAGCCTGACAAGGGCTGCCACCCCCTCCTTCATGCAGCGATAGAAGGCCAAAGACATAGACACGTTCTTGTTTGATTCAAATGGGCGATTTCAGAAAACACGACTACTGTCCCCTTCAGATGCAGACCATTGGTACATTCCACAATGAGCTGTCAGTCCTGTAGATTGACAGTTTGAAGGGCTAATAATCAGGGGCGTAACACACGCCCCTCCGCAGCCCCGCGTTGCCTGGGGGGGGGGGAGAGGGCTTCAGCGCACAGTACAGTAGTCAATACAAAGTTTATTGTGTAGATTACTTAAATCCATGACAATAGAAAATATTTAAGAAAAAACACAATTATACAGAAGTAAAATAAAATGCTAGTTGCATGTCAACACCGTGCAATACGAATGGCTTATTGTGCCTGAGGCAAGAAAGCACTTAGTATATAGACTTTCTCTCTGCCATCTTCCCTTTCCCATGTCTGTTATGAAAATAATGGATAAAAGTAAGTTAAAAAACCTTCCATAAAATAAATAAAAAGTTTACAACTAAAAAAGACTCAATTATGGTGTAGGCTAACTCTACTATGCATCAATGTCCGTTATCCATCGGTTAAGGGTTAATATATAATCGTCTCAGTGCTTTGTATAGAGTTTTTTAGGAAGTCCTGCGCAGCTTTAAAAAATGTACCTATTCTTGCCAATTCAAGGGGGACCATTGTGCTAAAAATCCAGTTCATTGCTTGGTTGCATGTTCTTATGCCGTGAATTAAAAAGAGTGGCTTTAGTAAAGTTCGACGGCAATCAAGTAAGATCGGACAGCTGCACAGTAAATGTAAAAGAGATTCTGATTTGTAGCCACAGAGTCTGCACTTGTCTACTTTAGAAAGCAGAGGCCAGTTAGGATTAAAATCTTTGATTTGTAATGCCAGCATCCTTACTGCCAAGATTTTAGTCAGGCAGGCTTTCAATATAGTACAATTGAGGGAAGGTTGTGCCCTAAGTCCAACTTGACTTTCATTGTTGTATGACGCTGCCAGGGCCTTTAATGGTGGAGTGGTATTAATTTTTTGCAGGTTCAAGGTCTTGGAAAGTAATCTAGTCTGTTTTTTCATTATACTTTTTATTGCAGCGAACGTAAATGAAGAAGTATTTTAAGTGGTCAAGTCGATTTGTAAAGTTTCTACTGATGTCTTTAAGTAAGTGGACCATGGATTGATTTTGTGTTTGAAAATATCTTGCAAAATAAATTTCAGGGTACCCGGTGTTGCCGTGATACATCTGTGATAGTACTTTACAAAAGACCCAATACTTCACCATGTGATGCCCTCCAGGCCAAATTCAAGTCTCACCAAGGATACCCTGGTATAACAGGGCAATTTAAACACTCTTTTGTATATTTTTAGATGTAATTTTTCGATGGTGTTGGTGAGTTGACCTGGAAAGGCCTCACTGCCGTAGGTAATTGCGGATGGTAATACTGCCCTGAGTACCTTTCTAATTGGCGCAGAGGATGGACTTTCAAGGGCAGCGTGTAATTGACACAGTCTTGTGGTTATTAACGCTGCCTTGTTCTTTATGTGACGCTTGTGTGTTGTTGATGCGCCGTTTGCAGAAAACCATGTGCCCAAATAGTTATAAGATATGGCTCCAGAGATTTTTAAGGGACCCAGGGACCAATTGTTATTTTTTTTTGCGTCCTTCCGAATGATAGAACCTTTGTTTTTGCTTTGTTTACTTTCAGTTTATTTACACTATTGTATAGGTGGAGAGAGTTTAGTGCTCGCTGGAGACCTATTTTTGAGTTGTCGAGGAGGACGATGTTGTCCGCATATTGCGGTATTGTGATCTTTGTGTTGCCAACTTTTGGGGAGATTAGATTTGGGTTGGTAAGCGCCCACAACATGTCCGCTGTATATAAATTAAACAACATTGGAGCAAGGACCGCACCCTTGCTTTAACCCTTGGGTGGTATTGATCTTCTTGGTTAGTGCGGTGTCTGACAACTTGACCCTCACCCAGGTAGTTGTGAATAGCGATATGATGGAATTGAGAAGTTCGCCGGGAATGCCCCACGCCTGCAGTTTTCTCCAAAGAATGCCTCTGTCCACCAGATCGAATGCAGATGAATAGTCCAAGAAATATGCGTAGAGTGCTGGTGTCTTCTGGTTTGTTGCCTGGTAGGCAAGGTAGGATAGGGTGAATATGTTGTCCAGTGTGGAGTAATTGGGTCTAAAGCCAGTTTGGCAAAAAGGAATTATTGCATTTGTTGTTGCCCAAGCCTCTAGATCTTTTAAGAGTACGGCTGCATAGATCTTAGCCTCAATATCCAACAAGGCTATCAGCCGATAATTACAGGGATTCAGTCTGTCGCCCCTTTTAAAAATTGGGTGCAATATTGAACCTCTCCAGCTGTCGGGCACTTGATGGAGTTTAGTGCAGGTTGTAAACAGTGAGAGAAGTATTGCAGACCATAATGACGAGTCTTCTTTGAACAGTTGGGCCGGGAGGCCATTCGGACCAGGTGCACCTGAGGATCTTATTATGCTTAGTACTTTTTGAATACCATTAATCGTAAGTGTGGAGGAACTGTCCTCTGAGTCATCCGAAGGATCTGAGTATTCAAGCTGAAAGGCTCCTGTTTGATCAACTACATAGAGGTTGTTGACGTGTGAAGACCACATTGCTTCAGTGATGGAGTTGCTCCTTACTTAGTCTTGGCTTGTTTTGTTTTTGATGTATCTCCATAGGTCTGCCTGATTATGATTGCTCATGATTGAGTGGACATATTGCCAATCCTTTTCCCTCTGTTGATTTTTTTCCTGCCATATCAATTGCCTATGCTTTTTTCTTGCGCCCCGGAGTTCCAAAGACAGGTCTACTTTGGTTAGTACATTGCAAGTTTTCTTGCATGCGTTGTCAGCTTACGAATGTGCCGTGAGTTCGACAAAATCGCTTGATTATTGTTGGTTGGTATTAACTGGTGCTTCCTGGGGGCCTTTTTGAGGATTAAGTAATTCATGGATGCCCCTAATAATGGGAGTCCAGTGAGATAGTAGGTATTCGCCACTTTGGGCTTGCAAGGACTGTCCTGTGACTGCTTTCCAAAATGCAAAATTCCATAAATTGACCCGGCCCCATCTTATCCTCCGAATTAGGTGAAATCTTTCGTCGTTGCATGAAGTACCCAACACTTTATGACCTTTGTGTTTCGGGAGATTTACGTTAAATGTTGTACAAAGTGGTAGATGGTCGCTATCTTTAGAAAAAGGGACTTTGAAGCCCACAAGTTGATTAATAAGGTTCGCCGTGGCAAAAACGTAGTCGATGGTACTTATTCCTTTGAAGGTCTTCAGAGATTGGGATGACGAACCTTGACTGTTTGGTAAGAGCTGTAAATATTGTAATCCATGTTTACTTAAGATGTTATTCATTTGGGTACTTAAAGGATTTAGAGATAAAGAGGTGGTGTTAAATGATCCTAATTGTCGTAGGTTAAAGTCTCCGCAGATTATTGTGTCGTAGTTAACATGGTCACAGAGGGTTTGGTCCAGATTATCGCACAGCTGGCGAAGACGACTTCCTCGATCTGAGCCGAAGCTGTTGAAATAGACATTGATCAGGAGGATTTTAAAGCGGGCGCCAACGGCTTGCTGCTCTCCAATACGAGCACTTGAAGCATCTCATCTTGGGTTGAAATTGATTGTGTTTTTATTTTCATATTCAAGTTGAGATATATTGACAGACCTCCAGAGGGCCTCCCAAAGATGTTTTTTTTCTTAGCTACGTGGTGGATCCCTTGGAAGCCAATAATTGTTAGAGGTGTTAGAGCCAAAGTTTCTTGGAAACAAAGAACATCAGACTCCAATAGCAGTGCTTTTGCTGTGTTTGAGCAAAGAAGTCTTGATAGTCCTGCTACATTCCATGATAGGAAGGTTATCTGTTGTTGTGGGAATAATGCACGCTTCTCACTGCTAGGAGTAGGCTGCGACTTCACTCGGCAAAATGTGGGGAACTGGTCTCTGGTCATGTTGGTGGGCACTCCCTGGTTGTCCTGTCACTATTTTCCTAGTCATGCCCCTTGATGATGAGTGGAAGCAGGATATATTTATATTATCTATCGGTGGCTGGCGGAGGAAGGGCCCTGTCCCCTTCAATATACTGTAGGGGTGAGCTTTTGAAATCATTGAGTCATATGGCTTTCTTAACGGAGCCGGGTATTTTGGTGCTTGTATTTTTTAAATTCCTGTGCCCCATTCCTCGAGGATGTCCTTTTGATCTAGTATTTCTTCTGCCAGTGAAGTTGTTTTTAATGTTAAAAAAGTGGCTTCCCTCCCATTTTGGCAATCCGGGGTAAATTTAAATTCCACACTCAGAATGTCATCTGAGGTTAACTTTGAGTGGATAGGAGTAGCCTGAAATAGCCTTAATATGTTGGAACGATTCAGCACATCATGCCTCTCTTCCGAGGGATAGTATGGGGAGAGGGCCAGCTTAGCCGGTTGCTCCTCTTCTTGGCATCTTTTGGTATGGCCTTCAATATCAGGGTGAGCTAGGGGATAATGATTATTGATCACAGGTCTAATCAATTTGCACTCTACAGCGCACAGTACAGTAATTGACAGCGGGGTCCACCAACCATGTTGAGACTTAGGTCTCCAACTGGCAGATCACGAGCTTCTGAGCTACTGGTGAGCTACCGAGGTACCGGTAGTTCGCCATGGCCCAGTGAGTAGCTAGCACCAGCATTCTGATGTTGTAGCCCTTTTTACGATTTTCAGCTTTTTTTTTTATAGCTGTTGACTGCCCTCACCAAATCCAGCTGCCCTGACAGGGTTAATTCAACCTGCGCCATGTGTTCTGGAAGAGGCCGGAAACTAAAGCTTGGTAGCTTGTAAGTGGCCTACCTTTTCAAGTCCAGCACCGTGTTTATTTATTTATTTTGATTTATTTTATGCGTTTTTATATAGCGCCGACTTTAACCGAAGGTGTCAGAGCGCTTCACAATAGGAACGTTCATGATACATGGGGAGAAAATTACAAGTGAACAGATTACAAAAGCAAACGTTAAGTTACATGAGGCAAACGTGACAATTGTGAGCAAACAAAATACAAGAGGTAGCAAAAGTACATTACAGGAGGAAAAAGTGTCGTGTGCAAATTACAAAAGCGTACAAAGTACAAGTAGAGGTATAATACTGCAATAAATGGCAGACACTCAAGCACAAGAACAAACGTTACGTAGGCAATGGGGGCACTTGTGCAAGTGTCTAAAGCAAACAAATGTGTGTTACAGGAGAAAAGTGATGTGTGCATGTAACAAAAGAGTACCGAACACAGGCAGAGGAATAATACTGCAATAAATGGCAGACACTCAAACCATAAGAACACACTGGGCAGGCACTTCCATAGTCATGGAGAATATACTTTTCTATAATGGAAGGTCTTCCTTCAGCTAAAAGAGAGGGCGTGAATTCAATTTTGAAGTGTCTTTGAAGGAGGAGAACTTTGAGGTCCGTTTTGAAGACCTGGGAGGAGGAGGTGGTCCGGAGCTGAGGCGGGAGTGAGTTCCAGATTCTCACCTCGTTGCCTGAAAAGGATTGGGCCAAAGATCTTTCCTTCTTGAAAGTGGGAGATTCAAGCAGTAAATTTTCCGCATTACTTGGTGGTCTAGAGCCTCCAGAGAGTTTCAGTTTATTCGCCAGGTAGCGCGGCGAGGAGGAGTGCAAGGCTTTGTGGGTGATACAGGCAGTCTTGTAGATAGATCTTGCCTCGATGGAATCCAGCGGAGGGTGGATAACATGGATGAAATAGTTACGTTTTTTTGGTGGCTGGTGGGGCAGCGTGGGGAAACAAATCAAGAGCAGTCTGCCTGGCCTCAAAGGGTATTTTCCCCTGCTTGATGTCCCCTTCCCCGTGATTCTTATACTCATTTTTAGGGACTGTTAAAATTCACACCAGGTATTGACACCAATCGAGCAACAGAAAGGTACATTCCCATATTTGAGAAGGCCTGTATTAATGGACTCCTTGCAGCTTCTTGTGTGAAGTCCGGTGCCCAGAGACAGCAGAGCGCTGCTGGGTTTACACCACTGAAGACCTCGGTTGAGCAAAAACAGGCTGGATTCCTTCATCAGCAGGGGACGGAAAAAGCGTAAATGGAAAAGGATTAAAAGAGCAACTTCAGCTCAGCCCTGAGAGGTGATCTAAGGTGAAAGTTCAGTGCTCCATTAAGGGCACTGCAGGCAGCTGTTCTACGGCTCTGCTACTGTATTCCTCAGGAGCACACCAGGAGGATGCTGCACCCAGTGTAGGACTGGTGGAACAGAAGAGAACTTTTCACTCTCGCATTATTGTAGGAAAGAATCCATGTGGCACCTAAAGGTACCGTGGGGAATGTGATTGGTTCAGTAGCTACATGCCCCTGACCAGGAGATGGCAGCTTCAACTCAAAGGTTGTATAGAGCGGGAGGAGTGAGGTGTGCCACACCCTGGAACACAAAGGTTTGGAGAGGTAAACATCTGGATAGAAAGATCTATCTGATTGTAGCAATGCCATCAACAACAGGTCCAAGGTGCCTTTGACTAGGCCGTTCAGTGGACAAAAAGCCATCCAGAATAGCAGGGATCTAATTCAAGGGATCAGCGTAGCGCTTTATGAAGAACATTTTTATTTTAGCAGGAGGGGCTATAGATAGAAGATTATGGTGCATGGAGCCAAGTTGACAACAGGTCAGTTGCATAGGTCAAGTTGTAATGGGCCCTGGGAGCGAGAACATGTACTAGGAAGCACACTATGTATTCTATTATGTGTTTATATTACTTCTTTTCCTAGTTGGGAAGAGATTTCCCCAGAATCACACAATTGAGCAGTCAAGCGCCAGAGCTGGGATTGGCGTCCAGCTCTGTCATTTCCAAGGTCTCCCACAGAGCTTTACTATGGACAACCAAGTGGAAATGTGTAGAATGCGGGTTAGTGCTTGCAGCTTATGTGGTTGACTATGATGCGGGGAGCCTGGGAAGCAAGGGAATATTTATGCACAACCATGAGAGCGTAAGGGGAAAGACACTACTTCCCACCACTGCGTGCACTGGATGCTTTGTGCAGCTGTACCCAGACAGTATCCACCTGGATCAGGTGCGCAACACCCATTGGGCTGAAAGGGCTTCAGCCTCCCCCCGTCGTGTGTGTAAGCCTGGGCTGAGACAGCTTCCCGGCAAATACACAGCCGCACCCAAGTACTTCACAGGTCTTTAAAAGACCATTTACTTATTAACAAGGGTTTGTTGTTTTTCACCTCTTCTTAGAGCCCCTTCATCTCAACTCTGCCTATTGCTGTAAGAATCAACCCCCGCACACCTCTGAAATTTTTATTAGCCCCCCCTCGTAATTTGGCTCTAGTTACGCCTCTGACCTGGATCTTTCGCAGTGTTTGTGAAGAAGTTTCCTGAAGCTTGTTGCAACCATTAAGCGCTCTCTCTCTCTTTCTCTCTCTCTTTTCTCTCTTTTCTCTCTCTCTCGCTCTCTTTTCTCTCTCTCTCTCGCTCTCTCTCTCTCTCTCTCTCTCTCTCTCTCTCTCTCTCTCTCTCTCTCTCTCTCTCTCTCTTTTCTCTCTCTCTCTTTTCTCTCTCTCTTTTCTCTCTCTCTCTCTCTCTCTCTCTCTCTCTCTCTCTTTTCTCTCACTCTCATACTAACATGCAAGTTCTTACAGCTCCCTGAACCAAATGTTAATAACTCAAAACATGAAACGCCCTTACTGTGTTTTTATGACATACGAAGCTTTCGTAGGCAAGGCCTTTTCTATGCAAACATTTTACATGCAGCCCAGTCTAGCCTTCAGGCAGCCCTGCGAGGGTATTGGATTTATTGATGTTTTTTTAATGGAGATTCCAGTGACACCGGTCGCTGCAAAGGAGGGAGGGGGTAGGTGGGGTACCTATGGGGGTTGTGATGGCACTGCTGCCTTTGTTGGGGTTGCTTGCTGCTACTAGGTACATCAGAGTGGACCCCCACCTCGGTATGTCTAGGCGGCCTCTTGCTAGGTCCTCCTCTGTTTTCCGCAGGTCACGTTTGCTGCCTTTTATTAAGTTGCCATTGCTGGATGGGAGATTGTTACAACCAATTAAGGACCAATGCCAGAGACGTTTCAAGGCATGGGCAAAGGGAACTCTAGCCAGTGGGCCCCTGATAGAACCATCTCTGTTCTTTAGAGTCATGCTTGCTTTATGGCTTTGAATGATTCTTAAGCAGATTATTTTAAATACCATTTTCCTTTATTTTCACAGTGGGTGATATGTGTGTCTATTTTTTTGTAGATAAATGTTGTGTTTATGTTTCATGCAACATCCATAAAATAGTTTATTTTGGATCAAATCATGACCTCACATATGGGAAAAGGGAGTGTGTCACAGAGATTATTTGTAATAATATTAGCAAGCAGCTGCTATGTTACAATATTGAAAACACACATCACTGTCCCTGAGTATTACATGTAAACACATTGAGAATTTGGACAACTGGGTCTGTACTCTGTCAATGACTTGGCCAAAGAGGGCATGAAAGAGCTGAAATAGAATCATAAATCCCAAACCGTTCCTTACAGGGGCCCCCAAAATATGCTTGGCCCAGGGCCCCGAAAATCCTTAGAATGTCCCTGGTGCTGCCATCTGCGAATATGATGGCCCCCATTACCATGTGTGCTGGCATGTCTAGGCCCATGGAAAATACATTTTATGTACAAAGTTCATCAAAAAAGCAAATTATAGTAAAGCTACAGAATGTTTAAATTCTGCATATGTGTTTCTCAGGTTATATGAAATGCTACAGGCACTGTACATCAGTTCTCTTTGTAATACACATGTGCTCACATCACATTCCCTCAATGTGAAATATTACCTCAGGGAAAGAGCATCATGATACAGAAACAAACCCTACATCTACAGATGTACTTCAGCCAAACATCTCTTATAAAATAAAGGTTGATGAATTCTGAATTGCCCAACATTCACAGAATTCAGAGTTGGTTAAACCCACAAAGCCATTAACATGTAAGAGAAATTGGTAGTATTCATAAGTACCACACACCATTGATTGCACTAACTTCCTTTTTCGTAGACTGCCTAATGTCAAAATAGCAAATATTCTCGCTTCATCTCATCAAGAATGGTACAACCAGACGAGCAGTGTAACAAGGCCTAAATCATAATCAAAGGCATGTTTTTTGGAGAAAGTATTGATCATTCACATGGGAGGTCATAATTTCCATCTCCTTACGTTATTTACCAGACAACTCAAGAGAAATACGTTGAATGAACTTGGGCACTCCTGCAGGGAGTAACATGATGTAAATAATGTTAGCCCAGCATAGTTTCCTAGAATCCAGAGGTCAAGTGGGTGGTAATGATGGAACGCAACACTGCCTGGCGTCCTTAAATTTGAAATACACTCCTGGTATTTTTCTCAGCAGTTGACATTAATGATGACAATCGTTTCTGTAGAGCTGCTGTGACAGTTTCAAGTTATCGTCCATCAATATAAATTCTAATTCAGACCCTACATAGTTCTTCTTTTGTTGTTCAGCAATAGGCAGTTAATAAGACAACAGGACCACTCATTGGCATTGTTCTGATTGCTGTCTCAGTTAAACAATCTGCTCTTTACAATGTTACAAATGGCGTAGTTTTAAATGTTAAGAGTGTTTCCCACTTTCTCATTAGAACTTTGAGCAAGACAATATAGAGGCATTTCATTAAATGTACCAGATTTGGGCGGTGGGGCAAAGTGGTATGTGGTGGGCCGGGGGGCCCCCTCCATGTACTTCGCAGGGGGACCCCTTCAAGTTTCGTTACACCACTGCTAATAACACGATACCGGGGATAAAGCTGTTAGCAGATGTCATCATGTAAGTAACCACCTACCAATTTTTTCATTACACCACAATAAAATGCAAAATGTACAGTCACACAGTAATTATGTAGCATGCTAGCACTGAGGGGCATCTAGGCACTTTACTAAAACAAAACGTCAGTGTATGAAAAGAACTGAGGGCCAGATTTACTAACTTTTCATGCAACACTCCAAGGCAACTTGCAGCTCTGCTGCATTGCATGAAAGAGAGAGCAGAAATGCGCCATTTCTACTAAGATATAGCACCCATCTGCTTCCTCCTTGTGCTGGCGCACTTCAGACTGCCTCGTGGCAACTGAGGCACCCTTGTGCAAAGGTGACTGAGTTACAGAGAATGCAGCACACATAGAAAGAGGAAGTAATGAGGAGAAGTTAAGATATTTCTCCTCATGATGCCAATCTCAGGTAGGCGCACCATTTTGGTGCAAACCTAGGTTTATCACCGTTAGTAAATCTTGGTTTGTGTCAAAAGCCATGGGGGGATGCAATAGGAACGCCCATGCACCCCCATGTACTGCCTACCCGCCATATTGTAACATGTTGCATCACTTTTTATTTTTTTTACAAACCACGCAAGGTGACACAATTGGTCTTTGCGTGGCTTTGTGAATCGTGACTTGCATTTTGCGACATGGCTACTCCAAAAAAGTGGCGCAACTGCGACACAAAATGTTAGTCAATCTGATCCTGAGCGGATAACAATAAGGAGAGAAGGTGAAACCGTAAAACGTGGTCTGCATGCAGTAGGAGGGAAGAGGAGGAAGAGGGAAGGATGTGGGGGGAGTAAACCAGATTGTCGCAAAAAACAGGTTACTCTAGGAATGGTCCTGTGCTAAGAAATACTAGTGCTTGTTGCACCCCTTAAAACCTCCAAGACAGAGATACGTTTAGCTAAAGATGCAGTTGAGCCTGTGACGCATATATTCTTTGGGAGGCTGTACTTTTACATTGGAAAATGTGAGTTAATGGATCCATTCTTCTATGGTGTCACAAGTGTAAATGTTCAGAATTATGTTAGTTATGTTATGTTATGTTAGAACTGTATTTCTTGAGCGCACGGCTACCCAGAACGGGTGTCCCGGCGCTTTGGCAGAGAGTCCTGAACACAACCAAGAAAAAACCCAGCGGCAGAAACACTGTAGGCCCACTGGTTAGGTGGAGAATAGGAGCGTCTTGAGCTCCTTTCTAAAGGCCAGAAGATTATTAGCCTTGCGGAGTGATAGAGGGAGCTCATTCCACAACCTGGCCGCCATAAACTGGAAAGACCGGCCTCCCATCCGCACGCGTTTGATCACTGGTATCTCCACTTTAGCCAGGTCAGCAGATCTTAAACTCCTCCGAGGAACGTAGCGAACAATCCGCTTCCTGAGGTAAGCTGGGCCGATGCAGTGGAGGGCTTTAAACGCCAACGTAAGGACTTTGAAACTAATTCTGCTGGGAATAGACAGCCAATGCAGTTTTCCACGCAGTAGAGAGGCACTAGCTCTCCGTGGAAGGCCAAAGATGGCTCTGGCCGCCGAGTTTTGGACCACTTGCAATCTGGATACCAGATATTTAGGCAGACCAGCGAAGAGTGCGTTAGCGTAATCTAAACGCGAACCCACGAGTGCTTGCACAATGTTCTTGCGATATTGAAGGGAAAGCAGTGGGAGAAATTTCCTCACCATCCTCAGGATACCAAAACATTTTCCCGCCAGGCCCGTGATGTGGGGACGAAAGGAAAGACTGTCGTCGAATACCACACCCAGATTTTTTACTTGGGCAACTGGTTTCTCAGGGGGGAACATGTCGGAAGGCCACCACGATTTCCAGCCAGGGTCTTCAGCACAGCCAAAAAAGAGCAACTCGGACTTATCCGAGTTACACTTCAGGTTCTGGTGCTGAAACCATGCAAAAACAGCACTTAGGCAGTCTCTGATTCTGTCGCCATTAAAAACCTCTCCCTTCCTACAGGTGAACAGGAGCTGGGTGTCGTCAGCGTATGAAATGACCCGGGCTCCAAATGCCTCCGCGACCTTCGCCAAAGGGGCCACATAAATGTTAAAAATGGTGGGGCTCAGGATGGATCCTTGAGGCACCCCCACCTCTAGCGAAGGCATTTCCGCGGAGAACGGAGGAGCCCAGATCACCTGCCGACGGTCGGTTAAGAAGGATTGAAACCAGTCCAACACCGTCCCCCGCAGACCGACCTCCCAGAGTCTTCGGAGGAGGCCGGCGTGTGGGACGGTGTCGAATGCCGCCGACAGGTCCAGCAAGACCAACATGGCCTTTCCCCCAAGATCAAGCGTCTCCCTGATGGCGTCGGTCACCTCCACAAGAGCTGTCTCCGTACTATAGTTAGCACGGAAACCAGATTGGGAGTCATGCAGCAGATTGTTATTCTCTATAAAGGTGGTAAGAGTGTGCTGAACATGTTTCTCCGCCACCTTCGCCAGAGCAGGGAGGAGGGAGATTGGTCTGTAGTTGGCCCACTGTAAAGGGTCGAGCAGAGGCTTGTTAATGAGCGGGAGAATAAGAGCATGCTTCCATTCTTTAGGGACCACTCCAGAACTCAGAGACATGTTGAGCAAGGGGTTCAGCAAGTTGTTAATAGCTGGTGCCACCGAGCTCAGGCATTTGGCCGGACACGCATCCAAGGGGGATCCAGATTTCAACCGGGAAAGCAGCTCCAGAGAGGACTCGCAGGATAGCGGGGGGAACGTCGAAAGAGTGGGCACCTGCTCGTCTGCAGCGGATGGAAGGACCTTCAGATCACTTTCCACAGCTGCGTCCACTTCCAGGGACTCCACCCGATCGAAAGAGTCCTGAATCCTACGGATCTTGTCAACAAAGAAGTCAGCAAGCTGCTTGATCCACTCCTCAGTATGGGAGTGAACCCTAGCGGCCGCTACCGGTTCTGTGAATTCCTTCACAATTCGGAATAGTTCCCGGCTCGTGTTATCAGCCTGGTCTATTCTATGCTCGAAGTAGATCTTTTTAGCTTCGGCAATCTGTCTGTGGTAAGATTTTATCGCACCCTTGTACTTCAGTTTCTCCTCAGGCGCGTAACTGCGCCGCCAGAGCCTTTCAGACCTTTTGCAGTCCTGGCGTGTTTTCCGCAGAGTAGCGGTAAACCAAGGAGCGGAATCCGGGCAGGGGGCTGTCCTGACCGGTTTCCGAGGGGCGAGCTCCTCGAATCTTGTCCGAAGCCAGTCCTGGACTAGCGGCAGGTCGACTTCTAAGTTCCCAGTCGTAATGCAAGGGTGTGCATGGAGTGCATCAGCGAGCATATCCGCTGACACCAAGTGAAAGGCTCTCGCTTGACGAGACCCATCCTTGTAAGCTCTTTGGCACGTCTGGAGCTCAGCTAACAACACGAAGTTAATTAAATAATGGTCGGACCATAGAACCGGCAAAGGGGAGGACACCTTAATTGGCACAGTGGAAAAGATTAAATCCAATGTGTGCCCTTTCACGTGCGTTGGACTATCGATGAAAGAGGTCAGTCCGAGCATCTCGGTAATGTCCCGTAGTTTAGATGCATCGGCGTCAGTTGACAGGTCCATGTGAAGATTTAAGTCGCCCAACAGTACACAGTGTGCCGATCGCACACAGGGTACTGACAGTGCCACCTGTAAATCCTCGAAGAACGAGCCTAAAGGCCCTGGCGGTCTATAGATCAGAATTCCTGTGCAGGTATGTGAATCCGACAACTGGAGACTAAAGCCCAGAGCTTCACAGCCAGCGATATTATCTACAGGATAAGAGGTGCAAACAAGGGACTTGTCAACAACTAAGGCCACCCCACCACCTCTGCCTCCAATTCTATCCCTCCTTAAGATGGTAAAGTTGGGGGGAAGGGCACTAGCGATGTCCGGTTCAGAGCCAGCCCCCAACCAAGTCTCTGTCAAAAAAAGACAGGAGAGTTTCGAAAGCGTAAGGAGGTCCCAAATTTCCATGGAATGACGCGCCAAGGATCTGGTATTTAACAAGGCGCACTGACATTCCAAGGGGAGGGAGGGGGGAGCGCGAGATGGAGATGATAAGGGACGCCAAGAACAACCAGGGCACCCTTTAGCCAGATGTCGACCTCCAGGGAAAAGACAGATACAGCCACTTTTGGGGGGACGGAGCGCACATAAAGCGGCCGCACTATACCCAATCATCCCACACACCTACCCTAGATGCCAGAGTCCCGCCTCGGCCGCCTCCGAGACGCTGACGAGCGCAGACGGGCAGGACTCTGGCACGACTCAGGCGCAGTGAGGGCGCCACCGCTGCGCGAACCGCTGCGCGATTTCAAGCGAGCTTTAAATAGCGTGCTCTCCGCGTCCCAGCTCACCTGGACGCTCCAAGATGGCGCTCACACTCCACTCCACTACCCAAGGCAAGATGTCCGCCGTCAACCACAACCTCCCCAGAACCGGACCCGCCAAACAGCGGTGGTTGTTCCAGAAATTATGTGCAAGGTAGGGGGCAAGAGGGGAGCTAAAAACGAGGGATAATGCAAATGAAAATAAAAATAAATGCCAAAAAACGGGGCTTTAAAATGCAGCAGTGCAATGCACAGGAAACGCGACCAGCGCGACCAACAGCGAGGCGCCAAGTGAATTCTCAGCCTCAGGATACCTTACCAGGTAATCCCCTCGTGATGCTCGCCCTAAATAGCGTGCTCTCCGCGTCCCAGCTCACCTGGACGCTCCAAGATGGCGCTCACACTCCACTCCACTACCCAAGGCAAGATGTCCGCCGTCAACCACAACCTCCCCAGAACCGGACCCGCCAAACAGCGGTGGTTGTTCCAGAAATTATGTGCAAGGTAGGGGGCAAGAGGGGAGCTAAAAACGAGGGATAATGCAAATGAAAATAAAAATAAATGCCAAAAAACGGGGCTTTAAAATGCAGCAGTGCAATGCACAGGAAACGCGACCAGCGCGACCAACAGCGAGGCGCCAAGTGAATTCTCAGCCTCAGGATACCTTACCAGGTAATCCCCTCGTGATGCTCGCCCTAAATAGCGTGCTCTCCGCGTCCCAGCTCACCTGGACGCTCCAAGATGGCGCTCACACTCCACTCCACTACCCAAGGCAAGATGTCCGCCGTCAACCACAACCTCCCCAGAACCGGACCCGCCAAACAGCGGTGGTTGTTCCAGAAATTATGTGCAAGGTAGGGGGCAAGAGGGGAGCTAAAAACGAGGGATAATGCAAATGAAAATAAAAATAAATGCCAAAAAACGGGGCTTTAAAATGCAGCAGTGCAATGCACAGGAAACGCGACCAGCGCGACCAACAGCGAGGCGCCAAGTGAATTCTCAGCCTTATTGTGGAGCACTCAAAAACTCCCCGCAAAGCTCTCCACATAGTTTAATCCCACACCTACCATGACCTCATGAATTGTTGCTACCACCACACAGAAAACTGTACAGCTCTCTGTTGCTTTGTAGCTAGGTTTGGTTACATCAATTCATCTACATACACAAGCACCCACCGGGGTTAGCCTGCTTCCCAAATCTCAGAGAACTGAAGTGTAGAGAGAAAACATTTTTTTTGCCCAGGATCACACACGCACACACACATTCATCAAAGCAGGAAGCCAGAATTAGACTTCAAGCCCACAGCATCACAGTGGACAGTTTAGCATCCAGCCTAATCTTGCAACCTCCATGTAATCATGCCTACCAGTCCTGACTGGCACATGGTTCGATTATTTTTAGCATTGTCTGTAAAGTCCGGAAAGGAATAGAAGTTGGACTTGTACGGCAGAGAGATGGCTAACGACATAGTGACGTGGCAAGGTTGGCATGGGCTCTAATGCACTTAAAATTGCAACGGGCCCGTGCACCCCCTGTTTGGGTAAGGCAGCCATAATTGGGGTTTGCTCGGACCCTCATGTGCCTTGGGGATGGTACCATTGCACCTGCCACGCCCCTGGGTGATATATCTCAAACGGAGCCAGCCTCACACAGTGCTTAATTTGTAAAAAAATATATAAGTGCCAGGGTCCTTCTTGGAAGGCCACTTCAGCCTGTGCCACGCATTGCCCCTACCTGCGCTGCCAATGACAGTACCAACATAACATCTAACCATCGCTCTCCTACAAGTGTGACAATTCAGACTATTCCAGGCCACACAAAGCTATATTAGTGACATGAGATGCTGGTTTTATTCATTTTCAACGCAATTTGAGGTAGCAAACACACATGTTGCCCTAGTCTCAAAATTTAACAGGCAGCGTCTGGGACTGTCACTAGAGCCAGTGCTGCCAATTAAGTGCTGGTGCCAAGCACCAGAAATCCCCGGCTCAAATTAAGCACTGGCCTCATAGATCAATACTCATTCATGTGCTCTGTGTTCAGCAAAGCAGAAACATTGCTGCGGAAGGCCAGAGGGATTACTTTATTTCAGCAAGATTAGGAGGATGTCCCACATAAAACCAGGTCGCAGGGACATTTTAACGTATAGATGGCATTTGTACTATTGCAGTTCGCGAAGTCATTCTTTTATTTTACTTTATTGCAGTCTATTAGATTTGGTGAAGCCTTTTAAAAAAAATAACTGCTATTTTTCAGATATGCCTTGGTGAATAAAGTTATTTATCCCTTGGGTGAATGTGACATGCACACATTTATATGCCTGGGAGCCAGGTAAATGAAATACATATCTATCAGTTGAACATGTTTTAGATATATTAGATGTAGAATCTGTGAATTTATATTTTAGCAGCATGCCATTTTTCGCAGTTGCGATTTGAAACACATGTACAGTTATTTAAGCTGAATGCCACCACCGGATTGGCCTTACCGCATGAGCTCAGTTCTTTTTCATCGTATTTTTTTTACAGTTTTTATATTGTGACTCGATTGTGGTCCTGAGTCTTAAAGTAGCACACTTTCATACACGGCATTCTGGAATATACCACAATGCCCTCGGAGAGGATGGCATTGGTTGTAGTAATACAGGTGACACCTATTGGAACCTTTTGAACACTCTCACTCTTGTGTTGAGGTGAGTGTCTGATGTAAACTTTGGGGACTACTTTGCTTAGTTTCCAATGCACATAGCACTGACTTGACATTCCCATTTCTAATCTTCCAGGGGGTTTCCACCAGGGCACAAGTCCTAAAAAAAGAAGTGGGGGGACTCTCCAAGTTAGTATCACAGGAAGTGACATAATGGTGCGTGACATCACAGGAAGTGACATCACAAGATAGGGAAACATGAAATTCATTTGAGCAGTGGACATGTTAGTCTGTTAGTTGGATTGAAAAGTAATACTGGGGGGATAGAAGAGGGAAAGGTCTAGGAATTTTTGTTTGGGAGTTCATAACTGTAGGAGGGAGTTAGACGTTACCAAGGCACCTGCTTGGAAGCCCTTCTGTCATTGTAAACAGCTGAACCTGCAGCAATTCAAGAGCAAGGCCACACTTGCTGGGTGTCACCTGTAAAAACACGCACTACACATTGCACACACACACACACTATCTACATAACCTACCTATGTGGTACATCAGTGGCGTAACGAAACTTGAGGGGGCCCCCCTGCAAACTACATGGAGGGGGCCCCCCTCCCATCCTCCGTGCCAGTCTAGAGCTCTCAGGCGCGACCCGCCATACTGCAGGAGATGCGGGTCGATCGTTACTCCACTGTCACCAATCCAGCCGTTATAAGTATTACTGAATGGTGGAGGTAAAGGTTGGGCTTAGTCTGCCCGCAGGCTATCGTAGGTGGTCCATTCATTACAGGGTCCCTGCCATCAGTAGGCCGGGGAAGTTTGCCCAATTTTAGGTGGGTTTCCTGATGCAGACTCCTGTCATGATATACAACATCGGGCCCACTCATCGCTCAGTTTTGACAATAGTGCATCCACTGCTCCTTCTCGTTTCCGTTTTAAAACATTAGACAAAGCGACAATGCAGTATTTCAAAAGCAGATGTAACTACAAAGAGCACATTTTGATAATACATTTTTATTAGTAGACAATAGCAATCTTAAGAGGCATTGCATAGCTTCATACACACTTTGACCCCAATTCCATCACAGTCTCTCTCTCTCTCTCTCTCTCTCTCTCTCTCTCTCTCTCTCTCTCTCTCTCTCTCTCTCAGTGAGTCAGTCTCTCTCTCTCTGTCAGTCAGTCTCTCTCTCTTTCTCTCTGTCATTCAGTCTCTCTCTTTCTGTCAGTCTGTCAGTCAGTCTCTCTCAGTCAGTCAGTCTCTCTCTCTCTCTCTCTCTCTCTCTCTCTGTCAGTTTCTCAGACAGTCAGGCTCTCCGTCAGTCAGTATTCAGTCTCTGAGTCAGTCAGTCTCTACTCTCTCTCCACTCTATCTCTCTCTCTCCACTCTCTCTCCACTGTCTCTCCCTCCACTGTCTCTCCCTCCACTGTCTCTCTCCGCTGTCTCTCTCTCCACTGTCTCTTTCTCCACTGTCTCTCCACTCTCACTCTTTCTACTCTCTCTCCACCCTCTCTCTCCCCACTGTCTCTCATTCTCTCTACTCTCTCCTCCCTCTCCACTGTCCCTCTCCACTCTCTCTCCACTCTCTCTCCCTTCTCTCTCTCTCTCTCTATTCTCCCTTCTCTCTCTACTATCTCTCCACTCTCTCTACTCTCTCTCCACTCTCTCTACTCTCCCTCTCTCCACTCTCTCTCTCCTCTCTCTCTCTCTCTCTCTCTCTCTCTCTCTCTCTCTCTCTCTCCAGTGTCTCTCTCTCCACTCTCTCTCTCTCCACTCTCTCTCTCTCCTATCTCCCTCCACTTTCTCTCCTCTCTCCCTCTACTCTCTCCACTCTCTCTCTCCACTCTCTCTCCACTCTCTCTCTCCACTCTCTCTCCCTCTCCACTCTATCTCCCTCTCCACTCTCTTTCTCTCCACTCTCCATCTCCACTCTCTCTCCATCTCCACTCGCTCTCCATCTCCACTCTCTCTCCACTCTCTCGACTCTCCCTCTCTCCACTCTCTCTCTCTCCACTCTCTCTCTCTCCACTCTCTCTCTCCACTCTCTCTCCACTCCCTCTCCACTCTCTTTCTCTCCACTCTCTCTCCATCTCCACTTTCTCTCCATCTCCACTCTCTCTCCACTCTCGACTCTCGACTCTCTACTCTCTCCCTCTACTCTCTCCACTCTCTCTCTCCACTCTCTCTCTCCACTCTCTCTCCACTCTCTCTCCACTCTCTCTCCGCTCTCTCTCCGCTCTCTCTCCGCTCTCACTCCACTCTCTCTTTCCACTCTCTCTCCCTCTCCACTCTCTCTCCCTCTCCACTCACTCCACTCTCTATCCCTCTCTCCACTCTCTCTCCACTCTCTCTCTCCACTGTCTCTCTCCACTCTCTCTCTCCACTGTCTCTCTCCACTCTCTCTCTCTCTCCACTGTCTCTCTCTCCACTGTCTCTCGTTCCACTGTCTCTCTCTCTACTGTCTCTCTCTCCACTGTCTCTCACTCTCTCTACTCTCTCTCCACTCTCTCTCCACTGTCTCCCTCCACTCTCTCCCCACTCTCTCTCTCTCCCTTCTCTGTCTCTACTCTCCCTTCTCTCTCTCTACTCTCTCTCTCTCTCCACTCTCTCTCTCTCCACTCTATCTCTCCACTCTCTCTCTCCACTCTCTCCACTCTCTCTCTCCACTCTTTCTCTCCACTCTCTACCCACTCTCTCTCTCTCCACTCTCTACCCACTCTCTCTCTCTCCACTCTTTACCCACGTTCTCTCTCTCCACTCTCTCTCTCCACTCTCTCTCCACTCTCTCTCCGCTCTCTCTCCGCTCTCTCTCCGCTCTCACTCCACTCTCTCTCTCCACTCTCTCTCCCTCTCCACTCTCTCCACTCTCTATCCCTCTCTCCACTCTCTCTCCACTCTCTCTCTCCACTGTCTCTCTCCACTCTCTCTCTCTCCACTGTCTCTCTCCACTCTCTCTCTCTCTCCACTGTCTCTCTCTCCACTGTCTCTCTCTCCACTGTCTCTCTCTCTACTGTCTCTCTCTCCACTGTCTCTCACTCTCTCTACTCTCTCTCCACTCTCTCTCCACTGTCTCCCTCCACTCTCTCTCCACTGTCTCCCTCCACTGTCTCCCTCCACTCTCTCCCCACTCTCTCTCTCTCCCTTCTCTGTCTCTACTCTCCCTTCTCTCTCTCTACTCTCTCTCGCTCTCCACTCTCTCTCTCTCCACTCTATCTCTCCACTCTCTCTCTCCACTCTCTCCACTCTCTCTCTCCACTCTTTCTCTCCACTCTCTACCCACTCTCTCTCTCCACTCTCTACCCACTCTCTCTCTCTCCACTCTTTACCCACGTTCTCTCTCTCCACTCTCTCTCTCTCCACTCTCTCTCTCACTCCACTCTCTCTCTCACTCTACTCTCTCTCCCCTCTCTCTCTCACAAAGTAGTGTGCGTTCTATGGGCGTCCGCAGAAATGTTTCCGGCGGGGGGGGGGGCACATTTTTAACTTCATCACCATCCCCCTTGCACTCTTCTCACCCTCCCCCTTGCACCCTTCTCACCCTTCTCACCCTCCCCCTTGCACCCTTCTACCCCTCCACCTTGCACTCTTCTCCCCTCCCCCTTGCACCCTTCTTCCCCTCCCGCTTGCACCCTTTACTACCTTGCACCCATCTCCCCTCCGCCTTGCACCCTTCTCCCCTCCGCCTTGCACCCTTCTCCCCTCTCCCTTGTACCCTTCTCCCCTCCCCCTTGCACCCTTCTCCCCTCTGCCTTGCACCCTTCTCCACTCCGCCTTGCACCCTTCTCCACTCTGCCTTTCACCTTTCTCCCCTCTACCTTGCACCCTTCTCCTCTCTACCTTGCACCCTTCTCCCCTCTGCCTTGCACACTTCTCCCCTCTGCTTGGCATCCTTCTCCCCTCTGCCTTGCACACTTCTCCCCTCTGCCTTGCACCCTTCTCCCCTCCGCCTTGCACCCTTCTCCTCTCTGCCTTGCACCTTTCCCCCCTATGCCTTGCACCCTTCTCCCCTCTGCCTTGCACCCTTCTCCCCTCTGCCTTGCACCCTTCTCCCCTCCCCGGTGCACCCTTCTCCCCTCTGCCTTGAACCCTTCTCCTCTCTACCTTGCACCCATCTCCTCTCTGCCTTGCACCCTTCTCCCTTCAGCCTTGCACCCTTCTCTGCCTTGCACCCTTCTCCCCTCTCCCTTGTACCCTCCTCCCCTCCCCCTCGCACCCTTCTCCCCTCTGCCTTGCACCCTTCTCCACTCTGCCTTTCACCTTTCTCCCCTCTACCTTGCACCCTTCTCCTCTCTACCTTGCACCCTTCTCCCCTCTGCCTTGCACACTTCTCCCCTCTGCTTGGCATCCTTCTCCCCTCTACCTTGCACCCTTCTCCCCTCTGCCTTGCACACTTCTCCCCTCTGCCTTGCACCCTTCTCCCCTCCGCCTTGCACCCTTCTCCTCTCTGCCTTGCACCTTTCTCCCCTATGCCTTGCACCCTTCTCCCCTCTGCCTTGCACCCTTCTCCCCTCTGCCTTGCACCCTTTTCCCCTCCCCGGTGCACCTTTCTCCCCTCTGCCTTCAACCCTTCTCCTCTCTACCTTGCACCCATCTCCTCTCTGCCTTGCACTCTTCTCCCTTCAGCCTTGCACCCTTCTCTACCTTGCACCCTTCTCCCCTCTGCCTTTCACCCGTCTCGCCACCCCTTGCCCCCCCTGAGGACGCCCACATGGTGCTTCTAACAAGAGTGCTTACCTGAGGGCACCATTTTGCTGCCTCATCCCTTCTCATATGAGCTTTTCCCTGGAGAATGGGCTCTCTGGGGGCCCCCACTCCCACCCTTGTCAGGGTCCCAGCAGTGCTCTTTGCTGCCTCCTGCTCTCAGGAACCCCCACCCCACCCAGGGTCCCAGCAGTGCTCTATGCTGCCTCCTGCTCTCTGGGGCCCCCACCCCACCCTTGTCAGGGTCCTGAGCAGTGCTCTGTGCTGCCTCCTGCTCTCTGGGGCCCCACTCTACCCTTGTCAGGGTCCTGAGCAGTGCTCTGTGCTGCCTCCTGCTCTCTGGGGCCCCACTCCACCCACCCTTGTCAGGGTCCTGAGCAGTGCTCTGTGCTGCCTCCTGCTCTCTGGGGCCCCACTCTACCCTTGTCAGGGTCCTGAGCAGTGCTCTGTGCTGCCTCCTGCTCTCTGGGGCCCCACTCCACCCTTGTCAGGGTCCCAGCAGTGCTCTGTATTGCCTCATGCTGTCTCTGGGCCCCCACTCCACCCTTGTCAGGGTCCTGAGCGGTGCTCTGTGCGGCCTCCTGCTCTCTGGGGGCCCCACTCCACCCTTGTCAGGGTCCCAGCAGAGCTCTGTGCTGCCTCCTGCTCTCTGGGGCCCCACCTCACCCTTGTCAGGGTCCCAGCAGTGCTCTGTGCTACCTCTTGCTGTCTCTGGGCCCGCACCCCCACCCCCACCCTTGTCAGGGTCCCAGCAGTGCTCCGTGCTATCTCTTGCTGTCTGTGGGCGTCCACCTCCACCCCCACCCTTGTCAGAGTACCAGCAGTGCTCGGTGCTGCCTCCTGCTCTCTGGGGCCCCCACCCCACCCTTGTCAGAGTACCAGCAGTGCTCTGTGCTGCCTCCTGCTCTCTGGGGCCCCCACCCCACCCTTGTCAGAGTACCAGCAGTGATCTGTGCTGCCTCCTGCTCTCTGGGGCCCCCACCCCACCCTTGTCAGAGTACCAGCAGTGCTCTGTGCTGCCTCCTGCTCTCTGGGGCCCCCACCCCACCCTTGTCAGAGTACCAGCAGTGCTCTGTGCTGCCATCTGCTCTCTGGGGCCCTCGCCCCGAACCTCTTTCCGGGCCTGGCACCTCTGATTAACCGTCATCAGTAGAGAATACAGTCTTTATTTTGAGGTTTGCTGAGTAGGCTGCCAAACATTATATCAGGTCCGGTACCTCTCACTGGCGCGCAGGTGGAAATGCCTTTACCTTCACTGTAGTTGCTCTTGCAAGAATATGATATGCTAGATTAGATTATCTATGGAAAGGCAACAATTCCAGGCACTGCCATACCGTTTTCAAAGTCATGTTCATTGAGAGGTAACCACACAAGACGTTTATTTTTGTGGGAGCTACCACCATTTAGCAACTGCACTACAAATCTAACAACGTGGACCAGAGAAGCAGGCACATGCAGAGCTTCCTGGCATCAACACCAAACATGAAATCAGTCTATGGGGCTTCTCGGTGTCAGTAGTGCTTCTCTGCTTCACGCACCGATGCTGCCCTCTTCACTTTGTAAATTGGAAGGGACTCCAGTATGTGTACAGAAATGAGCACAGAACATCACAACATGCACGCGCCACTCCTAGAAAATTCAGGATAGCCCTGCGTTATCTAAGTCTTTCATTCTGACACCAGCAGAATTTAACTCGAGATAGAATAAAAACACCACAAGCGCCATCCATTGCTTCATAGCAGTCAACCTGCTGCCCTAGAGGCGGCTGGCAGGCCCTATTCTGCTGAGGAGGAGTGCAGGGACCCATCCCCGGCTCTCATCCTTAACTGGTATCAGAGGCGCAACTAGAGCCAAAGTTCGGGTCTTATAAAGACCTGTGAAGTACTCGGGTGCAGCTGCAATTAGACTGACGCCAGACCAGCCATCCTTCAGCAGCTCAAAAACAGACTTTGTTTGTATGTGCCCGGGAAGCTGTCTCACCCTGGGCCGACACACACGACAGGGGATCTGAAGCTCTTTGAGCGCTAGGAGCTCTACTGGTGACCCATCTCAGTGCATAATACAGGGTGTGGCCACCAAAAGGCAGGAGGGATCGGGCCAGCAGCAGAAGGGGGGTGAGGGAGAGAAGTGTGCACGCCCCTGCGACCGGCAGCAGCAGCCCTGCAAGGATGCGAGGCGATTGCGGCAGGTTAAAATGCAAGGCAAGAGCTGTGATAGGTAGTGCAGAGAGATGGGTGGGCAAGTCCATTTATGCCTTCTAAGAAAGCTAAGTGGAGGGGCGTGGTGACTGAGAAATTCCGGTTTCAGCCGCAATCACCAGGAAAAGCTTGATAGGTCGAGTATCCAGCTTTTGATGAGCAGGGTGGACGGTGTCCACCCTGTAAAATAAATGGGGGGACGCCGTCCACCCGCGTGGTGCCCTGACTCATGCCCTGGTTTCCACATGGTACTCTTATCTTGTTGTCCTGTTGAAAGCCACTGTTGATGTTTTCAGACACACTTTGGATATTGGGGATCGTAACATCAGCAATTATATTTATTCTGCATCATTGACAATGGCTGTCATACATTGGAGGACTATATTTGTGATCATACCATGGACAGATTATTGTAAAATGTTCAAATCAGTTTTACATAATTGATTGCAATAACACAAGCACTTATCTTGCTCAACCACTTTATATTTACTTTGCACAGAGCATCTTTCCTACATTTGATCTTTGACGTCTTATATGATGTAATGAATTAGCAATTACTAATTTAGTTTTCTATTTAATTTCTTTTAAAACGTTACTCATCCGTAGGACGAGACAATGAATCATACAAGTGTGCAAATCAATGTATAGGAAATGTTACGTAAGAGAATGAAGGTTTAAAAGTGCAGGAGTCACATATGGTCCATACTGATTAGCACAATATATTAGGAACACATTGGGGGATATCTACAATGAAGTGGTGGAGCGTGTTGTTAGCCTCCTGGGCTTAACGACACACTCCGCCAGTTCAGAAACGCAAGGCTGCACCATATTTACAAGAATGTGGTGCCGCCTAGCGTTTCCCCCTGCGATGGAGCTAAGTTTAACAACTTAGTGCCAACGCAGACACCCTTGCAATATCAACGCAGACACCCTTGCACCATAGTGCACGGGTGTCTGCGTGCAGGGGAGGATTGTTTATGTGTAGGAAGGTGTCTCTTCCTGCACATAAACAATCCTAAGCTGCAATTTTGTAACTTTCATGTGTGCTGCTTCATGCAGTACACATGAGAGCCACAAAATGGCATTTTAAAAAAAGGATTGTTTACGTACATGAAGGGACATCTTCCTACACATAAAAAAACAGGGCCATTTTGCTTTTTCCATGTGTGCTGCACAAGGCAGCACACATGGAAAAAGAAAAAAAAAACTAGAAGAAATAATGCATTTCACATCGGTTGCCAAGTTAAGACCAGGATTTTCCTGTTCTTCATTTTGGCGCTGCCTCCTATGTATGCTACCCTTGTAAATAGGGGGCAGCGCCAAATACAATGGGTGTTGCTTTGGAACACCCACAGCAACACCCACTGCACGCCCCTTTCATGCTAACTGTAGCGTAAAAGGGTGCCTTATGTACAAGGCAGCGTTAAGCCACGTAAAGTGGCTTAAGGCTGCCTTGTACATAAGGCAAGGCCCCTATCGCCGCAGGAACGTCACAAAAAGTGACGTTCCCGTGGCAATAGGGGCTTGGAATATGCCCCATTGTCTGGAGAAAAATAACGTTAAGATTTAACATGTAAGGCAGTGGATGGGCTTCTCTGTACCAGTAGTATTATTCCGAAAGGACCCCCTCTTTTTTTTTTAGCAAACTTAAAATAACAAATGATTGGTCCAAAAATAAATAAGGTTCTAACCCCTTGCTTGCAATTTGCATGCAGTTCCTTGATGACTGTTCATAGCTCACTGTGCTTTAGTAGAAGAAGGGTAGCAACTTATGAACTGCAAGTAACAAAAAGATCTCTGTGACGAAAGCAGTAACCCACTCAGTTATATACATGAAATACAAATCTGTGATGTGTGTGCTTTGCAGCAGGCACGTTAACCCTCTACACTACTTTCTGAGTTAAAACTGTGACTAGATAAACAACAGATCTCTCCAGCCATTGCATTAATCAGAAAAACGATCTTGCTATTATAATTATCTCTAGAAAAATGTTGGGCAGACAAAGACCTCCTTAGCCGAACCATTAAGCCCTAAAATATGTTAACATTGTAGCCTCTGTGTGACAAATTAAGTAATACGGAGCGCATTTAGTATCACATTCCTCCTTGTTTATAATTTCAAAGCACCAGAGTTCACTTTGACCCCTCCCATACATGCATTCCGGAAGTAAATTATTTTAATTTACAGTAGTTATTGTACTTGAAACAAGGTAGAGACGATATCCACCATGTTTGTGATGGAGTAACCCATCTGCTACATTCTACAGGGCATATTTACTATAAGTTTGCATCAAGGTAAAAGTAAATCCATATTTATAAAGCGCAAACTACACACCCTTACGGATCTCAAGGCGCTGGGGACAGTCGTGGAAAGTAAGTGAGCTATTGCCCAGAGTCACATGGTGCTGAGCTGAGCTGCCGCCGGAGCCAGGGATCGAACCGTGAACCCTGTGCTCCGAAGTCAACTGCCCTAGCCGCTGCACCACACCTCTCCACTGGCAAGATTCCAAGGTGGCATGACTGTTAAGGCACAGCCATGGTGCAAAATCCTTTCTGGTATTTACTAAGCCATGCAAAGCCACTTTGCGTGATTTAATAAATACAATGTAACACAAGGATATCTTTGATTATCGGTATCACTGCCACAGTTACCAGGCTTTGGAATTGTATACATTACAGGCGAGGTACGTCTTAAGTTCTTTTCTGAAGTGAGAATAGAGGAGAGATTCTTTGTGATGACAGTGCTTAACTTGTAAAATAATTAAGTTGGTTCCACTGAAGGCTGCGGTTGTCAAACACCAAGGCTGCTTAGTCTTGATTCCACCTCCTGCATCTTTCTTCCTTCCACCACCTCCCACTTCTTCTTTATTTCATTCTTGCAGGTTCTTCTTTGTCCCAGCTATCTCCCTTTGCTTTTGTTTCTTAACTTTCTCTTCCTTCTTCTGCCTCAATGTTCTGACTTTCTCGTATTTGCTTTAGGTCAGAGTTGGATCATGAAAATAAATCCGAAAAACAGGGCTCGTGCCCACTGCCAGCATGCATTGGTAGAACATAGGTGCTGGATAGGTGGTTGGCCATTTCAGAGTGGGAGCACAGATGAAGAGAGCGTGTGGGCGGGTTCTTTGTCATCTCTTTAGATCTCCTGTTGTGTAGTGTTGTCTCTGAAGGGCCACCCTTTGTGGTGGGACAAAGTAAAAGATCATTGGTGACTGTCAAACCAACCTCTCAGAAGCCCGCAGAGTGGCTTTACTCGTTTGCTGTACACCACACTAAATAAGGCATTTAAAAATGAAATCACAAAGATATCTGGTGTTGATGTGGAAAATGTGCTTTGTGTGATTTGTGCGGATGACACTCGTGTGAACGAGAGCTGTCATGGTGAAGGACAAAGGGAATTCTAAAGCCTCCTCAGCTATTGGCACAAGTCATTCTAAATGGCACCACTGCTTTAAAATGATGGAAAGCTAGAGATCAAATGACAGACAGTGAATAAAGAATCATAGTTGTGCTTATTAATTAACTCTCTGTGGCATTACTTCATTTTGGCAAACACTATCTGCTAGAAAAGATTGGATAGGGTGGAGTTGCTGGTGGTTTTCCAGTGCAGCCTTGCTCATAGGGAGCATATGAAGATGCATCAATTTGTCTTATATGCAACATATTCTATAAATTGAAATCTTATAGGCCTTAAGGACGCTTACAAAATACTACACAGCCTTAGTTCTGTGATGTAACTTGATGCTGTAGACATTTTGGGGCATATGTACAAGCGCCTGTCGCCATAGAAACGTCACCTTTAGTTCGCCTTATTTACAAGGCAGCGTTAAGCCACTTAACATGGCTTAATGCTGCCTTGTTTGGCTTTAACAAAAGTAATGGGCTTGAGGTTAATATTAGGGTTTGAAGTAATTTTATCTACACTATCTTTGCTTTTATGTAATTCATTTACTTGTTGCCAAAAATGTAGTGATTCTTCTTAAACTGTGCAAGAATAAATTAGACCAAGATGAAGGCTTTATTGAAGGAAAACAGCACAAATCCATAGCGAAGTACTAATCAGTTCCTCCAACTGAACTCCTGTTCATATAAACAAAATCTTAATAAAACTCTTGGGCAGAGAATACTTAAAGCGACAGGACAAAAAGGAACAAAAGATACCACAATAGTCCAAAACAATATTCCTAATATCTTAAATTTAATTATGACACAAATCGCAGATTTTCACATCAACCTGCTAAAAAAAACTACAGCTGACCCAGAAGAACCTAAGAACTACCGGCCCATTTCCCTGCTCCTTTTCCCAGCTAAAGTCCTGGAGAAATCAATAAACATACAACTCTTCAACCACATAGAGATAAAAAAAACCTCCTAGATCCATCCCATTCATTTTCATTTCCATTTTTTTGCATTTGTATCGCGCATAATTCACCCGAAGGTCTCAGAGCGCTAGCAGGCAAAGAGGAACCTCCTGTCCATTAGCCCCAGAGGAGCAGGAAGAGCTCATCTGGCTAAAAAAGCCAGGTTTTTAGCTGTTTTCACAACTTTGCATGATCAGGCTCTAGCCTGATATGTGAGGGGAGAGAGTTCCAGGCTTCTGGGGCAGTTTTGCTGAACGCTCTATCACCATTTCTGACTGTCCGAACTCTGGGTACAGAGAGAAAGGCCTTACTGGAAGATCGTAGCGTTCTGACTGGTACGTGGGCTTTAAGCTTGTGTTCAAAATAGGAAGGTCCATGACCATTTTCAGAATTCCGCTTCAATCACAGTCAGAAACTGCCCTAATAGCAGCCACAGATGACATCCGATCTTTCCTAAACCAGGGAAAGACCGCAGCCCTGATCATCCTTGGCCTCTCTGCAGCCTTCAACATCGTGTCAAACTTCACCCTCCTACACAGACTCCTTCAGACGGGGATCCAAGGAAATGCCCTTTAATGGATCGCTTCCTACCTCACCGGAAGAACCCAGAAGCATCTGCCTCCCGCCTTACACCTCGGGCCCAAAGAGCGTCACCTGCAGCATTCCCCAAGGGTCCCCTCTCCTCCTGTTCAACACATACATGGCCCTCCTGGCCATGCTGGACAAATGCTATAGTATGAACATCATATCATACAGTGGCGACAGTCAGCTCATCTTCTCCCTCGCTATCCTCAAGCCCCACTAACACCATAACTAGTTTCCACAGGTGCATGACCAGTGTAGCCAACTGGATGCAAAACAAATGCCTCAAACTCAACAGCCACAAAACAGAAGTACCCATATTCAGGAGCAACACTTCCCAATGGGACTGTGAGAAAGTGCCCTCTTTCTGCATGGTTGCCCCTACTTGCTGATGTACTTTGACTGAGTGTGCCCTGGGCTCCTTCTAATCAGGTACCCAGGGCCTATGTTCTTCCCCTAAAACTGGATTGAAGCCTAAACCCAATTGGTATCTCTGGCCACAGGTCAGTCCCTGGTAAATGGTAGGTACCATAGGTACCCAGGGCACTTTGACCAGAGAAGGCCTCTGAGGGCTGCAGCACTTATTGTGCCACCCTTAGAGGTCCTGTACCACTACACTCACACAATTCTTTTGCAGGCTGCGTGTTTTGGTTCAGAACAAAGTGAAGAATCGATATGGCACACAGCGCCTACAACCCACTGCCCTGGCATAGCTCAGTCACCCCTCTACCTGGGTGCACCATATCAGTGGTGAGGATACAGGTGCATGAGCCCTGTACCTCTATGGTGTCTAAGTCTGTTGCAGGGATTCTGCTCCTATACAGAACTGTGCACAGAGACTAGGGACCTCAGTGAATTAGGGTTTACCGAAACTCACCTTAGTACCCAGATCCCCTACCAGACTAGCATCAGTGACTCATTAGCTCTTCGTCCTATAGCAAAAGCACCAATGATTAGTCAACCCAGAACATGCGAATTAGGGTCCCTCAGGCAATGTGGAAAACAAGAACACTCTTGTTATTCTCTCACACCAGTCCAAAACATGGAGTAAATGGAGACACGTGCAAGCTTGAAATATTTATTTATAACGCCGTGATCTCATATGCAGTACTTTAGCTAATACAAGCAGACATATTATAAGAAACAAGATTGTCAGCATAGTTACTATTCCATAAAATACAAAGGAAGATAGCATGTTAAAATGCTAAAGGAAGCAGGTTTAAAATATACCTATATTTCCCCCTACCTTGCTAGTAGGTTATTTTATATCTATAGAAGGTCTCTCAGGGTTACATAGGCGACCCCATACCTCAGGTATTTAGCAGAAGTGGATCACATCAGATTCTGCACAAGCTCCCAGCATACGAATGTTCTCCAAGTGTGTGTGATCATGCCTACGCAGTGCATTATTAAACACGCCAATATCAGAGGTGGCCAAAGCTGCATATATGTTATGGCTAGAATGTGTGCTGGTCAGTTGGAACAACAGCTACAGTGTCTAAGATAACCTTGACGGTCCCGGCTCACACTGTACAGACTAAACTAACGTAGCAGCTTAGAGATGCAGCAAAACAAGTTATACTCATGTGAAGCAAAATACTCAGTGTTCTCTAAACAATAGCGCAAGTGCGTGTCGTGTGCAAAGCAGAGCAGGTAAGTAAACATGGCGTTTAAACTTCTAATAAGCCCATGCTAACTTAAAACTTTGCAAATGTATGGGTCATCCTCACGACAAGTCCATTCTTAGCCATTGTAAGTGTCGTGCTGCCATTAAGAGTATATGGTGCTGGGAGGTTGTCATTACGAACTCCACAGCACCATAATGGCTACACTGAAAACGGAGAAGTTTGTTATCAAACTTCTCAGCACATTAAACCCACACTGATGCCAGTGTGGGATTTAATGAAAAATGCACACGTCTTAGAGATGCCCCTGAAAATTAACCTACCACTAGTGTCCAGGCTGACTGGCTGCTTAGGCTGCCACCATCAGACATGCTTTTGGACCCCTGGGTCGAGAGCCTGCTGCTCTATGGGGCCTGAAACAATGCACATCCTGGGACGAGGTGCCAAGCCTCCTCCCCCAGGATGGGCAGGGTTCACGAAGGGGGAAGCTTCAAAGACTTGCCATGTTTGTGAGCTTCCCCAGGCCACTTGCTGCTTTCAGAAACTGGTCCCCACTGGTTCTGACCGCCACTGTGGGTGGGAGAACCAGCGGTAAAAACAAGTGAGGAAAAGAGGTGTGCCCACCTCTGCCAACTCCACCCCTCAGGTGGGGGAAGCGAGGTGAAGCACAACTCTCAGTCCACACCATCTTGAAGATGGGGGACTCAGCCAACTAGGGACAGGCGCATGCCCCCCTCCCACCTCAGGGTGGCATAATAGGGGGTGTACCACCCCGGTAAAGGGACCCATTGGTTCCTGCCTTTTACCTAACTGTAATGCCCCAAAATCTAGTATTTAGGGGCACCCCTGAACCGGGCTTCCTCAGACAAGAACCTGCAAGAAGAAGAAGAAGGACCGAACAGCTGTGCAGTAGCTAACAAGAGGAAGACGCCCACTGACTTGGCCCCTGCCCTACCGGCCTGTCTCCCCCTTGAACCTGCTCCTGCGAAATCCTGGTGTGGCCTGCAGCCAGCAACCTCAAAAACCTTGGAGGACCTGCCTGCCTTCAACTACAAAGACTTTGTCTCCCGTGAACACGAGATTTGTTCACCTGCAACCTTTGGTTCCGGCCGAACACCGCAAATCCGCCCCACTCTTCACCCGCCGTCCACGGCCCGAGCTCAAGTGGGCAAAAACCACTATGAGGTCACCCCGGTGATCCTGACCTGAGATCCGGCGACCCCTGACCTTCCTCAAACATCCAGCCGACACCTGCAGCCTAAATCCAGAACGTCCCCCTAAAAGCGACCAGGAGCTGGTAAGAAGATCAGACCCCAAACGGCACCCCTGCACTCGACGCCCCATGGCCTTGTGTGCCCAAACCGATAGTGCCTAAACAACCCCTAACTGCCCAACTTACCTCTCGAAGTGGTGGTCGCACACAGAAGACCTTCGTCCCCAAGCCTGCAGGGTCTTTCCAAACTGGAGGTTCTCAATTGAAAACAACAGGGCGTTCAACGTCAAAACAGCACTCTGCACCCAGCCGCCCTAGTGCAGCTGAGGATGCACCTTTGTTGCTACTTTGTTTTCCCATTTGCCCTGAGCTAAAGTCCAGGAGCTTTGCTCCCACAGCCAAGTGGCCTGCTAGTCAGCAGCCACCAACCGGAGACCCCCCCCAAACCCAACATTGGACCTCAGCACTCTGCACCCGGCCACCCTAGTGCCACCGAGGGTGTAACTAGAGTGCATCCTTGACCCTGAGTCTACCCCCAGAACCTCAAATCCCACTACCAAATACTTACCTCAAAACCGATAATACTATTTTCCTCCATAGGATAACATTGACTGTTTTTCAGTGAAAAGTTTTTTCAGTTTTAAGTGTGGAGTTTGAGAAACTAAAGAAATTCTTTAAAATTGCATAATCTAACAAAAACAATTTTACTTACCTGTTATCAGGAAATGTCCCAGAGTAGTATCTAGGTACACTACTCTGTGCAAGCCTAGAAATCTCAAAAGTTACTTACCAGCTATTTTACTAAAAAGCCTAGTTACTACTGTGCCAGAAAATAAAATAACTAAAAAAACATTTTTATACAAAAGCAATTGGTCTGAAGTTCAGTTTTTGAGTGAGCGAATTCATTTGCTGACTGAGTGTGAACCACAAATGCTTAACACTGTCCTCTGATAAAGCCTTACTGCCCGACCACACTGCCACACATAGAGAGTAAGGTTCTATCTTACTTTACCTCTGCCTACCTTTGGGGTTCCACTGGACTTTGTACACACTATACCTCACTTTGGTATAGTATATACAGAGCCAGCTTCCTACAGGGACGGCTTCCGGTGGCCAGCGAAACTCGGCACCTCACTTAATCCCACAGACCATGCCAGAAACCTCGAAATCATACTCGTTAAAACGCTGTCTCCTCAGCCTGCTTCCTCACCCTCTGCATGCTCTGGAAAATATTCAAAGGGCTCCCCATCAACACCAGACGAACGTCACCCAAGTCTTCATCGCAAACCGCCTGGACTATGGACACTCCCTTCTACATGAGCATCATCTCACAACTACTGAGCAGACTCCAAGCCATCCAAAATGCTGCAGCCAGGCAAATCCTCGACCTCCTGAGAAGAGCCCATAAACCCCCCACCTCAGAGCGCTCCGCTGGTTCCCCTCCCAAAAAAGGTGTCAGTTCAAATGACTGACTCGTGCCTGCAAGGCCCTGCAGAGCAAAGGTCCAGTCTACCTCAACCACAGACTGAACTTCTACCCGCCTGGCAGACAACAACGCTCTGCCTCGCTCCCCCTCGCCTACACGCCCGCTTTCACAAAAGCAGAAGCGGCAGCCGCACCTTCTCCTACCTGGCTGCCAAGACCTGGAATGGTCTCCTACTCCATCTCCAGACTGCAACCACCCTACAGAAGTTCAGAGATGGCTTAAGACCCTGGATGCTCAACTGACAACTCCCAGCAGCAGCAGCACCCCCTCCCAGCAACTGGATACCCTCACGCAGTAGTGGCTCCTGGAGGGAGTGCTGCGGGGCGGTAGGGCGGGGGAGGAGCAGTGTGGGGTAGTAAACTACAGAATACGGCCAAACAGAGGTAAGTACATAAATAAATAAAACGAATTACATTGTGCATGCTGCATCACCATTTGAAAGGGACACTTCCTACACATAAACAATCTTTCCTTCAAAATAGACACCTTTGAACTATGGAACAAGGGTGCCTGCGTTGGCGCTAGACTACTAAATATAGCGCCAGCGCAGGGGGAAGCACAGGGCTGCACCATATTGTTGTAAATATGGTGCATGGCCTGCGTTTCTGAGGTGGCGGAGCGCAATGTTAAGCTAAGGAGGCTAACGAAGTGCCCTGCCACTTCGTTGTAAATATGCCCCTTAGAGTAATCGGCAGGGGTATGGGGGGGGGGGGTGACACTTGCCACTAGACTGCTTTTTAAAGGCATATTTGGTGCCCTGCTTGCATGCTCCATTTTGAGCCAGCTCCAGGAATTCTTGGCTCCTGCTCTGGTGTGAAACTGGACAAAGGAGTAGCCCCCCCCCCCCCTCTGTCCAGCCCCTCCTAGGGTATTTAAAGGTTTAACCATGGGTGGGTCTTCAGGCCTAGTCAGTAAAACTGCTCTCCTTCCGTGCAGCTCCACCAGCTAAGTGCTGCCCTCAAGCGCGCTCTGACCTCTGTGTCAGGGTGTTCGAGGCCCTCCTCCACCCGCAGGCTCCTGCCTGCTCCTCATCCCTGGTGGTCCAGTGGGAGAGCACTTTGCTCTTCTGCTCTCTGCCTTTTTTCCCTTTTTTCCTTTTCTCCTCTTTTTTTCTGTTTCTGCCTGTTTTTATCTTTTTACTATTTCCTTTTTCTGTGCCCTCTTTTCTTTTCCCCCCGTGCCTCCTTTGGCCTTTTCCCACCACTCCTGCCCCCGCAGCTTTCCCCCTCCATTGCACCATTCAGTTATAGCTTCCTGCTTTCCCCCTCCCAGCTGAAACCCTAGTTCATGGCGGCTGCAATGCGGCTACGTGGCTAGCATGCCAAAGGCACACCAAAGGCAAGACTGTTTGATCCCCGCTGTGTCCCCACCGCTCCTAGCACCAGGAGCCCTATCCTCCTGAACTGCCTCTGCTATGATTCCAGCAGCCTCCATGATCTCAACCCCGGATGCAACAACTGCCAGCTCTTGACGCCAAGTCACACCCATGGCCCTCTCTCCTGCCTTCACTACCACCACACCTTCTCCCACCTCTGTACCTCAGCTCCATCACCTAACCAATCGACCTTCAACGCACCCAAACCGGTCAACTGCATCCTCCTCAATGTACGATCCCTCCACAAACACGCTACAGAGATCTGGGACTTACTCAATGCTGCCTCACTTGATGTTGCTTTCATATATGGAAACCTGGACGAATGCCAGCTCAGCACCACACATTGCCATCACCATCCCCGATGGCCCCAACCGGCCTGGAGGAGGCATCGCCATTATCCACAAAAGCACCCTCTGCCTGACCACCCACTCAGACGACCCTACAACCCACATGGAGCACCTGCACTTGTAAATGCAGACCAACCTGAAAACCACCCTCCGTGGCACCCTCATCTACAGACCATCAGGCTCCCTTGCTCCATTCACCCATTTAATCCGCAACCCCCAAACACCAATCAGGACAGGCAAGGAGACATGCAATGGAGGAGAGCAGGGAACACACACTAATAGTCAAGGGACCACAGAAGAAGTGTTTAGCAAATTACCGCTTGGAGTTCCTTGGGACAGCGATACAATTGTAAGCAATGATTGTGCTATATGAAGGGACTGAAAGTATAAACGATACACACACTTACGACTAAGTGAGAGCTGGTATGTGGGCCCAATGGGAACCATGGGCCAACATACCAGCTCTCACTTAGTCGTCACTCTTTTTATTGCTAGATGTCCAGGGAGGTGATTGTTGACCTCGGTTACTCTGATGAATTTGCCGCTAGTATATAACAGGCAATGAAACATGTTGGCCGTCCTTGAAGTGATTTACAACACGCTGTGTTTTTAGCATTGGGCAGACTCACAGAATGGATTAAAAGTGACCAAGATGTGTGTGAGTTTAGCTCAAATTTATTAGAGCCCACTTGAGTCTCAATTTTCAAAGGGTTGTATTTGTTTGTCTTTCTTTTACACTTTTCCTTCACTGGACGCAATTCTTTGTTCATTTTAGAAAGTTATCGATGATGATGAAAACGTGGGCAAGCTGGTGGGAACCTACCAGTAGCTCCTCTGGTGGTGTGCATGTGAGCTACTTTCTCTTTTCTATACACATTTTTTCTTTGTAGCACACATACACTTAAACAGAGAGGGTATGCTGTGTGTTGAGTGATTTGACAGACCACTTTTCTTTTGTGTAATTGTCTTAAAATATTAAGTGGGCACTGAGGGTTAGGCTGGACAGTGCTAACGAGTAGCTGGCCCTGGGCAAAGATAAGAATATCTTGCCCATACTAATCCTGCAGATAATAAGCATTTGATAAAGTGCCTACTAATGCCAGATGTGAATAAATGTTGATTGGAGGGTGATCTGGCATGTTTTTGCCCTCTATTGCTTCTTTCTTATTGAAAGCACACTCCATGCTGTGACAGTCGGAGCGCAGCAAATCAAATCAGGTGTTTGTTAAGCGCAATTACTCACCTGTAAGGGTTTCAAGGCGCTGGGGTGTGTGGGGGTGTGTGGGGGTGGGGGTTCGCTGGTTCCAATCCATCAAGGAGGGGGTCTGTCGAAGAGCCGGGTTTTGAGGTTTCTTGCGAAGATGGGGGGGGGGGCGATATCTGTTTGAGGTGGAGTGGAAGGTCGTTCCAGGCCCTGGCCACGCGGAAGGAGAAAGAGCGGCCTTCCAATCTGGTCTTTCTGGTGCAGGGGACCACGGCGTAGGAGAGCTGGACTGATCGTAGGGTTCTTTGGGGTGCGTGGAATTTGAGGCAGCTGTTCAAGTATGCTGGTCAGGTGTCGTGGAGGGCCTTGTGATCGTGGGTTAGCATCTTGGAGGTGACTCTAGCTTCGATGGGGAGCCAGTGGAGTGTGCGCAGGTGCTGGGAGATATGGCAGTGTCTTGGCAGGTTGAGGACCAGTCCTGCGGCGGCGTTTTGGATGTTCTGTAGCTTGCGGGTGAGGTTTTTTGTTTATTCCAGCATAGAGTGCGTTGCCGTAGTTGAGCCTGCAGGTAACGAGGGCGTGTGTTTGAGGGGGATTCATTTGAAGGTCTTACGTAGGAGGCAGAGGGTGTGGAAGCAGGATGATGAGAAGGAGTCGATCTGGTGGTCCATTTTGAGCTCTGAGTCCAGGATGATTCCCAGGTTGTGTGCATGGTCAGTGGGGGTGGGCAGGCTATTGAGAGCGGGGGCCACCATGTGTTGTTCAAGGCGTCTGGGTTTGGGTCCATGATGAGTACTTCCGTTTTGTTGGTGTTTAGTTGTAGGCAGCCGTTTTTCATCCATTTGGCAACTGCTTCCATGCCTTCTCAAAAATTGTGTCTGGTGGTGTTGAGCACGTTGGATAGGGAGAGGATGAGTTGGGTGTCGCAAGCGTATCACACAACGTTGAGTCCGTAGTTTCTGACAATGGAGGCCAGCGGAGCCATGCAGACGTTGAAGAGTGTAGGACCAAGGGAGGACCCTTGGGGGACTCCGCGGATGGTAGATGTAGGGTCCGAGAGGAAAGGGGGGAGTCTGACCCGCTGTGTTCTGCCGGAGAAGAAGGAGCGGATCCAGTCGTGGGCCTTGTCTTGGATCCCTGCATCTTGGAGTCTGCGTATTAGGGTGCGGTGAGAGACTGTGTCGAACGCCGCTGAGAGGTCGAGGAGGATGAGGGCTGCTGTTTCTCCTCAGCAGAATCGCTATCCATAGTAACCTGAGTAAAGTCCCCCTCGCTCTAGAACACCCACCCACCCTCGACACACCCCGTCTCAAATGCACTCTCCTCAACTGCAGATCAGCCGCTAGACACTCCGCCGCTATCGCCGATCTCATCCTAAAATTGAATCTTGACTTAATCATCATGACTGAAACATGGCTAACAGAATCTTCTACACCTATAATGGACATTTTGGTCCCCCTAACTACCACATCACTAGACTTGACAGGTCTGGCAATAAAAAAGGTGGCGGAATCGCATGTATATACAGGAGCAACCTCTCTGTCTTGAAAGTAACTTCCCCTTCCCTACCCTCCCCAACTTCCTGTGAATATATCTGCTTCGATATTCACAGTGAGGACAAACCGATCTGCACTCTGCACGGCATTTACCACCCACCCGGTGACAACCTTACCTTCTCCCAACAAATCATGGACATGATCTCAACCAACTCCGGGCGACAACTCACACAGATATACCTTGGTGACTTCAACCTCCACTGGAACGATCATAATGATGCGGTGGTAAAAGGTCTGAAGAATTTCCTTAACGCCCTTGACCTCACTCAAATTTGCAACAGTCCAACACACAAGAAAGGCTCTATCCTCGACCTCATCATCTCCAAAGAGGCCGCTATCAAACTCGAATCTATCCAACCCTGTGATTGGTCGGACCATCATACCATCACATTCTTCATCAATGAAAAAGTTAAATTTAACCCCGTTCAACCCGCCAGGCCCAAAGTCTGGAAAAGAGACATGAAAAAACTAATCTCAAACTCTCTGCCCCCCAACAGCTGCAACTTACTACTTCCTCCTGCTGGCGTTAAAGATGTCCAATCCTTGACTGATCACTATCTTAACACTATGACCTCAATAATTAATGAAGTCGCACCCTTGCAACTAAAAAAAGCCACCACAAAAATGTCCAATCCCTGGTACGACGGGAGACTCAATGACGATAGACGCGCCATGCGAATGGCAGAGCGCACCTGGAGATCAGCTCCCTCCGCACTGAACCTAAAAAACCTGAAGAAAAGGAGAAACGCCTACTTCAGGAAAATAAAACGATCAAAATCAGACTTCTTCAGCCGTCAGCTTGACCAAGCCAAAAATCGTCCGAGAAAGCTGTTTGAGCTTATCCGAACACAATCCAAAGAACAACCCCAACATCTCAACACTATGTGCGAAACTCCCTCCTGCGAGGACTTCGCCTCCTTCTTTAACCAAAAAACTGACAACATAAAAAATGACCTCCTCATAGACGCAAGCCTCTATCCCAAACCCCACCGCATAGCACCCACTAAACCAAAAAACAATGCCACCTGGTCAACCTTTCTCACCTACACGGAGGAAGAAATTGGCAAACTGCTCAGCACTCTGAAACCATCCAATCACCTCACGGACCCCCTTCCTGCTAACGCTGTCAAAGTCCTTACCCCGTCGCTCCTTCCACTCTGGACCAAAATTATTAACAGCTCACTTCAACAAGGGATCATTCCTGACTCCCTCAAAGTTGGTCAAGTCACACCTTTGCTAAAGAAACCTACAGCTGACCCCTCTGACCTAAACAACTACCGTCCCATTACCAACATTCCGACTCTTGCCAAACTGCTGGAAAAATGCGCACAAATACAATTAACTAACCACATTACTCAGTTTGATCTCCTCAACTCTCATCAATCAGGCTTCCGAGCAAATCACAGTACTGAAACTGCTATGACTCACATAATCGACGACGCCCTCCAAATCCTAGATCATAACGACACTTGCCTCCTCATCCTCCTTGATCTCTCCTCTGCATTTGACACTGTCAAACATGAGAGCTTACTCGAACTACTAAACACAAGAATGGGCCTATCTGGAACTGTGCTCAAATGGTTCACGTCCTTTCTGCACAACAGGTCGCAGAAATTCAAGAGCAACAACTTGATGTCCGCACCAAGACCTGTATCGCTAGGCGTACCACAAGGATCCTCCCTATCCCCAACGTTGTTCAACCTAGTTATGGAACCTCTCACCACCTTGCTGCAAGAATCCAATGTACACTTCCACATGTATGCTGACGACACTCAACTCTATCTCAAACTACAATCACCCAAAGACATCACGCTCTTGAACTCAACGATCAGAAGCACCCAATCCTGGCTGGCCGCTAATCATCTCAAACTCAATGACCTCAAAACAGAGTTCCTTTTGATCTCACCTCCCGCGAAGAGCACTACCGCACAAATGTGGCTTAAAGACCTAACGGCACTCAATGTTCAACCCACCATCGTGGACTCAGCGAAATCTTTGGGCATAACACTTGACACCAATCTCAGCATGCAGGAACACATCAACAAAGCAACTAAGGGAGCAAACTACCAAATCAACACCCTTAGGAAACTTAAACCTTTCCTTCCAACCAAAGACTTCCAAACTGCGGTACAATCTCTAGTCATACCTCGAATAGAATATGGCAGCACCGCCCTCTGCGGTCTCCCCCTAGCCACTACGGCACCCATCAGAGCCTCTCTAAACGCCGCAGCGAGACTTATCACTGGATCAAAAAAACACTCACACATTTCCCCTGACTTCAAATCCCTGAACTGGCTGCCGTTTGAAGCCAGAATACACCTGAAAATCGCTTGTCTGACGCACAAGGCTGTCCACCTGAGCTCACCTAGATACCTCGCTCAGAAGCTGACGATTTCTGGAGGCTCCAGAAACACTAGAGGCACAAATAATCTTTTGCTAAAGCCTAAAAGATTCCGCAAGGAAAAAACCTATAAACGCTCCTTCTCAGGAATGGCTCCCAGGATTTGGAACTCGCTCCCCCCTGAAACCAGGCTCATCACCTCTACCATACTTTTCAAGAAAGAAGTAAAAGCAATCCTCATGGCTAAATACACTTGAACCACTACTGGAGAAAAACTAAAAAGACTTGATACTCATCTGTACTACATGTCGAACCCTTTGTATTTTTATTTCGACTTTGAAATTGACTTATTGATTGCTTTATGTTATCACTTCAATGTACCTTTAACATGATTGATGTATCGGCGTATACATGCTCCCCTCCTCTGTAAAGCGCTCTGATATCTGCGAAGATCTTGTTCGCGCTATATAAAACTTTCAAAATAAATAAATAAAATAAATGCTCATACTTAAACACTGCTTGTTACGCATGCCACACTTAAACACTGCTTGTTACGCATGCCACGAGAATGGCGGCATGCTCGTACTTAAACACTGCTTGTTACGCATTGCACACTTAAACACTGCTTGTTACGCATGCCACAAACCTTGGCCACAATGGTTTCTGCATCTGAGCCCTAATCCAGTTTCAGTGCTTACTGCGAAGAGCTGGCGGGAGCCAAGATTGTCAGCTGGAGCGAGAACTGAGCCGCTCCTGTCTGTGGGAAGCCTCCTCCCTCGTTCCTTCCCTGCTCACACACATCTGCAGCCATCTCCTTGCCAGCCCCCATGCTCTGGGGCAGCCACAGGGTTCAGAGGTCAACCGAAGTGTGGAGGAAAGACAACCAGGCGGAAGTTGAGTTCGTGGAAGGGAGACGCTATTGACAGGGACCGTCAGATCGGCGCATTAGGCCCGACACATCTGGCAGTGCACCTCTTCCCAGCGGTGTGTGGCCCTATAGGTGGTCGCAGCATCTGGACCTGTTAAAGTGGCTCACAAGTTGGTTGTTTCATTTTTGGTGATGCTCAGGTGGAACCTGGAAGATTCTTCATTTAGTGCAGGAATGTCCAACATAAGCCCCACGTTGGCTGGATCCGTGCCAGAGTTTGCGGGTATCCATATTAGATAAATGGGCGTACTATGGATCTAAACTTGACACTTTGGAATAGTTAGAAAATCTGTCATGGATCCAGCCCTCCTGGACCAAAGTTGTACACCTGTGGTGTAGTGGTTCTTCTGATAATGCAGTGGGTGAGATGCACACTGTTTGAGAGATTTGACATTTCTAAGCATGGGCGAATTTTGCGAATCTCGCGTTCGCGAATTTTGCGGATTTGCGAACTCGCAATCCGCAAAATCCGCGAATTCTCGCGAATTTGCGGATTTTTTTTTGTGTTTGCGCGGGTTTCTGCCAGTTCGCGAGGGTTTTGTACAATGTTGCAAATTGCGAACTTACCTGTCGGCTCGCAAGTTTCGCGAACTTGTTGTTTCTACGTGTCCAGCCTGTTTGGGACACTCTTCTTCATCACTGCCACTCTCTGTCACCACTGCCACTCTCTGACTACTCATGCCACCCTCTGGCCCACCCATGCCACCCTCTGTTTCATCACAGCACCCTCTGGTTGTCCAGTCAGTGTACATTATTGTGGCAATGCAAGCCCACCTTCCCTGCCTCAAGTGACCTGAATTAATTTGGGGCTGATTAATGTGTCACAGAATATTTTTTTAGCTGGCACCTGCTTCCTTAGTGCTTCCTGATTAGTGATCTTTTGCACTTGCTAAGTGCTTTCATTGTTGCAAAATTAGTTACAACACCTGCCCTGCCCCAACTGACAATAATGAATTAGGGGCTGATTAATGGATTTGAACTTCCAGCCTGGCTCCTGCTTGTCTCCCTTAGCTGTAATTCAGGACCTTTGTGGCATATGTGTAACTATTCTGAGGTTCAGAGCAGGGTCACATAATAGTTGCAACTGGCAACTGAACTCTGGAGGGGCCCCTCAGGAAGCACTACAGGAAATGGCTACTAATGATGAGCCTGAACTTTTGAACCTGGTAAGTAGTTTCAGTTTTGCTCGTATTTCTGCAATTTTGCACTTATTCGCGGGGCGCGAAGTTGTACTGGGAAGTGGCGAACTCACGCGAACAGTGCGAGCAAAATCCGCTGCTCGCGGATTTGCGGATTTTGCGGGAGATTCGCGAATCTCGCGGATTGCGAATTTACCGAAAATCCACAAAATCCGCGAGCGAAACGGATTTTCCGCCCATGCTTAATTACTGTTGAGTTGGGAGTGGGGGTCTTATATGGGAAAGAGAACTCTGGTTGGGAGTGGTGTCTTACTTGGGAAAGAGGACTCGGGTTGGGAATAGTGTCTTACATGGGAAAGAAAGAGGACTGTTGAGTTGGGAGTAGTGTCTTGCATGGGAAAGAAAGAGGACTTTTGCGTCAGCTGTGGTGTCTTACATGGGAAGTAAAGAGGACTGTTGGGTCGGGAGTGGTGTCTTACATGGGAAAGAAAGAGGACTGTTGGGTCGGCTGTGGTGTCTTACATGGGAATGAGGACTGTTGGGTTGGAAGTGATATCTTACATGGGAAAGAAATAGGACTGTTGGGTTTGGAGTAGTGTCTTACATGGGAAATAGGACTGTTGGGTTGGGAGTGGCATCTTACATGGGAAAGAAGATTACTGTTGAGTTGGGAGTGGGGGTCTTACATGGGAAAGAGAACTCTGGTTGGGAGTGGTGTCTTACTTGGGAAAGAGGAATCGGGTTGGGAATAGTGTCTTACATGGGAAAGAAAGAGGACTGTTGAGTTGGGAGTAGTGTCTTGCATGGGAAAGAAAGAGGACTTTTGCGTCAGCTGTGGTGTCTTACATGGGAAAGAAAGAGGACTGTTGGGTCGGGAGTGGTATCTTACATGGGAAAGAAAGAGGACTGTTGGGTCGGCTGTGGTGTCTTACATGGGAATGAAAGAGGACTGTTGGGAGTAGTGTCTTACATGGGAAAGACAGAGGACTGTTGGGTTGGGAGTGGAGTCTTACATGGGAAAGAAAGAGGACTCGGGTTGGGAGTAGTGTCTTACATGGGAAAGAAAGAGGACTGTTGAGTTGGGAGTGGAGTCTTACATGGGAAAGAAAGAGGACTGTTGAGTTGGGAGTGGCGTCTTACATGGGAAAGAAGAGGACTCGGGTTGGGAGTAGTGTCTTACATGGGAAAGAAAGAGGACTGTTGGGTTGGGTGTGTGTTGGGAGTGGTGTCTTACATGGGAAAGAAATTGGACTGTTGGGTTGGGAGTAGTGTCTTACATGGGAAAGAAAGAGGACTGTTGGGATGGGAGTGGGGTCTTACATGGGAAAGGACTCAGGTTGGGAGGGGTGTCTTACACGGAAAGAGGACTCAGGTTGGGAGTGGTATCTTACATGGGAAAGAAAGAGGACTGTTGGGTTGAGAGTGGTGTCTTACATGGGAAAGAAAGAGGACAGTTGTGTTGAGAGTAGTGTCTTACATGGAAAAGAAAGAGGACTGTTGGGTTGGGAGTGGCATCTTACATGAGAAAGAAGAGGACTGTTGGGTTGGGAGTGGCGTCTTATATGGGAAAGAGGACTCGGGTTGGGAGTGGTATCTTACATGGGAAAGAGGACTCGGGTTGGGGGTGGTGTCTTACATGGGAAAGAAAGGACTGTTGGGTTGGGAGTGGTTTCTTACATGAGAAAGAAGAGGACTGTTTGGTTGGGAGTAGTATCTTACATGGGAAAGAAATAGGACTGTTGGGTTGGGAGCAGTGTTTTACATGGGAAATAAAGAGGGCTGTTGGGTTGGGAGTGATGTCTTATAAGGGAAAGAAAGAAGACTGTTGGGTTGGGAGAAGTGTCTTACATGGGAAAGAAAGAAGACTGTTGGTTTTGGGAGTGGTGTCTTACATGGGAAAGAAAGAGGACTGTTGGTTTGGGAGTGGTGTCTTACATGGGAAAGAAATAGGACTGCTGGGATGGGAGTGGTGTCTTACATGGGAAAGAGGACTCAGGATGGGAGTGGTGTCTTACATGGGAAAGAAGAGGACTGTTGGGTTGGGAGTGGTATCTTACATGGGAAAGAAATAGGACTGTTGGGTTGGGAGTAGTGTTTTGCATGGGAAATAAAGAGGACTGTTGGGATGGGAGTGGCGTCTTACATGGGAAAGAGGACTCAGGATGGGAGTAGTGTTTTACATGGGAAAGAAAGAAGACACTTGGGTTTGGGAGTGGTGTCTTACATGGGAAAGAACGAGGACTGTTGGGTTGGGAGTGGTGTCTTACATGTGAAAGAAAGAGGAATGTTGAGATGGGAGTGGCGTCTTACATGGGAAAGAGGACTCAGGATGGGAGTGGTGTCTTACATGGGAAAGAAAGAGGACTGTTGGGATGGAAGTGGGGTCTTACATGAGAAAGAAAGAGGACTGTTGGGTTCGGGAGTGATGTTTTACATGCGAAAGAAAAAAGACTGTTGGGTTTGGAGTAGTGTCTTACATGGGAAATAGGACTGTTGGGTTGGGAGTGGCATCTTACATGGGAAAGAAGATTACTGTTGAGTTGGGAGTGGGGGTCTTACATGGGAAAGAGAACTCTGGTTGGGAGTGGTGTCTTACTTGGGAAAGAGGACTGTTGGGTTGGGAGTAGGAAAGAGGACTGCTATGTTGGGAGTAGTGTCTTACATGGGAAAGAAGAGGACTGTTAGGTTGATAGTAGTGTCTTACATGGGAAAGAAATAGGACTGTTGGGTTGGGAGTACTGTCTTACATGGGAAAGAAAGAAGACTGTTGAGTTGGGAGTAATGCTTTACATGGGAAAGAAAGAGGACTGTTGAGTTGGGAGTGGAGTCTTACATGGGAAAGAGGACTCAGGTTGGGAGTAGTGTCTTACAAGGGAAAGAAAGAGGACTGTTGGGTTGGGTGTGTGTTGGGAGTGGTGTCTTACATAGGAAAGAGGACTGTTGGGTTGGGAGTAGGAAATAGGACTGCTGTGTTGGGAGTAGTGTCTTACATGGGAAAGAAAGAGGACTGTTGGGTTGCGAGTAGTGTCTTACATGGGAAAGAGGACTCGGGTTGGGAGTGGTATCTTATGTGGGAAAGAAAGAAGAATGGTGGGTTAGTAGTATTGTATGACATTGGAAAGAGGACTGTTATGTTGAGAGTAGTGTCTTACATGGAGAAGAAAGAGGACTGTTGGGTTGGGAGTAGGAAAGAGGACTGCTATATTGAGTAATGTCTTACATGGGAAAGAAGAGGACTGTTAGGTTGAGAGTACTGTTTTACATGGGAAAGAAATAGGACTGTTGGGTTGGGAGTAGTGTCTTACATGGGAAATAAAGAGGACTGTTGGGTTGGAAGTGATGTCTTACAAGGGAAAGAAAGAGGACTGTTGGGCTGGGTATGTGTTGGGAGTGGTGTCTTACATGGGAAAGAAAGAAGAGTGTTGGGTTTGGGAGTGGTGTCTTACATGGGAAAGAAAGAAGAGTGTTGGGTTTGGGAGTGGGGTCCTACATGGGAAAGAGCACTCGGGTTCGGAGTGGTGTCTTACATGGGAAAGAAAGAGGACAAGTGGTTTGGGAGTAGTGTCTAACATGGGAAAGAAAGAGGACAGTTGGGTTGGGAGTAGTGTCTTACATGAGAAAGAAAGAGGTCTGTTGGGTTGGGAGTAGTGTCTTACATGGGAAATAAAGAGGACAGTTGGGTTGGGAGTAGTGTCTTACATGGGAAAGAAAGAGGACTGTTGGGTTGGGAGTGGCGTCTTACATGGGAAAGAGGACTGTTGGGTTGGGAGTGGCATCTTACATGGGAAAGAAGAGGACTGTTGAGTTGGGAGTGGTGTCCTACATGGGAAAGCAATAAAACAGTTTGGTTGGGAGTGGTGTCTTACTTGGGAAAGAGGACTCAGGTTGAGAGTAGTGTCTTACATAGGAAAGAAAGTGGACTGTTAGGTTGGGAGTAGTGTCTTACATGGGAAAGAAAGAGGACTGTTGGGTTTGGAGTAGTGTCTTACATGGGAAATGGGACCGTTGGGTTGGGAGTGGCATCTTACATGGGAAAGAAGATTACTGTTGAGTTGGGAGTGGGGGTCTTATATGGGAAAGAGAACTCTGGTTGGGAGTGGTGTCTTACTTGGGAAAGAGGACTCGGGTTGGGAATAGTGTCTTACATGGGAAAGAAAGAAGACTGTTGAGTTGGGAGTAGTGTCTTGCATGGGAAAGAATGAGGACTTTTGCGTCAGCTGTGGTGTCTTACATGGGAAGTAAAGAGGACTGTTGGGTCGGGAGTGGTGTCTTACATGGGAAAGAAAGAGGACTGTTGGGTCGGCTGTGGTGTCTTACATGGGAATGAGGACTGTTGGGTTGGAAGTGACATCTTACATGGGAAAGAAATAGGACTGTTGGGTTTGGAGTAGTGTCTTACATGGGAAATAGGACTGTTGGGTTGGGAGTGGCATCTTACATGGGAAAGAAGATTACTGTTGAGTTGGGAGTGGGGGTCTTACATGGGAAAGAGAACTCTGGTTGGGAGTGGTGTCTTACTTGGGAAAGAGGAATCGGGTTGGGAATAGTGTATTACATGGGAAAGAAAGAGGACTGTTGAGTTGGGAGTAGTGTCTTGCATGGGAAAGAAAGAGGACTTTTGCGTCAGCTGTGGTGTCTTACATGGGAAAGAAAGAGGACTGTTGGGTCGGGAGTGGTATCTTACATGGGAAAGAAAGAGGACTGTTGGGTCGGCTGTGGTGTCTTACATGGGAATGAAAGAGGACTGTTGGGAGTAGTGTCAAGAAAGAGGACTGTTGGGTTGGGAGTGGAGTCTTACATGGGAAAGAAAGAGGACTCGGGTTGGGAGTAGTGTCTTGCATGGGAAAGTAAGAGGACTGTTGAGTTGGGAGTGGAGTCTTACATGGGAAAGAAAGAGGACTGTTGAGTTGGGAGTGGTGTCTTACATGGGAAAGAAGAGGACTCGGGTTGGGAGTAGTGTCTTACATGGGAAAGAAAGAGGACTGTTGGGTTGGGTGTGTGTTGGGAGTGGTGTCTTACATGGTAAAGAAATTGGACTGTTGGGTTGGGAGTAGTGTCTTACATGGGAAAGAATGAAGCGTGTTGGGTTTGGGAGTGGTGTCTTACCTGGGAAAGAAAGAGGACTGTTGGGATGGGAGTGGGGTCTTACATGGGAAAGGACTCAGGTTGGGAGGGGTGTCTTACACGGAAAGAGGACTCAGGTTGGGAGTGGTGTCTTACATGGGAAAGAAAGAGGACTGTTGGGTTGGGAGTGGTGTCTTACATGGGAAATAAAGAGGACAGTTGGGTTGGGAGTAGTGTCTTACATGGAAAAGAAAGAGGACTGTTGGGTTGGAAGTGGCGTCTTACATGAGAAAGAAGAGGACTGTTGGGTTGGGAGTGGAGTCTTATATGGGAAAGAGGACTCAGGTTGGGAGTGGTGTCTTACATGGGAAAGAGGACTCGGGTTGGGGGTGGTGTCTTACATGGGAAAGAAAGGACTGTTTGGTTGGGAGTGGTTTCTTACATGAGAAAGAAGAGGACTGTTGGGTTGGGAGTAGTATCTTACATGGGAAAGAAATAGGACTGTTGGGTTGGGAGCAGTGTTTTACATGGGAAATAAAGAGGGCTGTTGGGTTGGGAGTGATGTCTTATAAGGGAAAGAAAGAAGACTGTTGGGTTGGGAGAAGTGTCTTACACGGGAAAGAAAGAAGACTGTTGGTTTTGGGAGTGGTGTCTTACATGGGAAATAAAGAGGACTGTTGGTTTGGGAGTGGTGTCTTACATGGGAAAGAAATAGGACTGCTGGGATGGGAGTGGTGTCTTACATGGGAAAGAGGACTCAGGATGGGAGTGGTGTCTTACATGGGAAAGAAGAGGACTGTTGGGTTGGGAGTGGTATCTTACATGGGAAAGAAATAGGACTGTTGGGTTGGGAGTTGTGTTTTGCATGGGAAATAAAGAGGACTGTTGGGATGGGAGTGGCGTCTTACATGGGAAAGAGGACTCAGGATGGGAGTAGTGTTTTACATGGGAAAGAAAGAAGACAGTTGGGTTTGGGAGTGGTGTCTTACATGGGAAAGAAAGAGGACTGTTGGGTTGGGAGTGGTGTCTTACATGTGAAAGAAAGAGGAATGTTGAGATGGGAGTTGCGTCTTACATGGGAAAGAGGACTCTTGATGGGAGTGGTGTCTTACATGGGAAAGAAAGAGGACTGTTTGGATGGAAGTGGGGTCTTACATGAGAAAGAAAGAGGACTGTTGGGTTCGGGAGTGGTGTTTTACATGGGAAAGAAAGAGGACTGTTGGGATGGGAGTAGAGTCTTACATGGTAAAGAAAGAGGCCTGTTGGGATGGGAGTGGGGTCTTACATGGGAAAGAGGCTCAGGTTGGGAGTGGTGTCTTACATGGGAAAGAAAGAGTACTGTTGGGTTGGGAGTGGTGTCTTACATGGGAAAGAAAGAGGACTGTTGGGTTGGGAGTGGTGTCTTACATGGGAAAGAGGCTCAGGTTGGGAGTGGTGTCTTACATGGGAAAGAAAGAGGACTGTTGGGTCGGCTGTGGTGTCTTACATGGGAATGAAAGAGGACTGTTGGGAGTAGTGTCTTACATGGGAAAGAAAGAGGACTGTTGGGTCTTACATGGGAAAGAAAGAGGACTGTTGGGTTGGGAGTGGCGTCCTACATGGGAAAGAAGAGGACTGTTGAGTTGGGAGTGGAGTCTTACATGGGAAAGAGGACTCAGGTTGGGAGTAGTGTCTTACATGGGAAAGAAAGAGGACTGTTGGGTTGGGTGTGTGTTGGGAGTGGTGTCTTACATGGAAAAGAGGACTGTTGGGTTGGGAGTAGGAAAGAGGACTGCTATGTTGGGAGTAGTGTCTTACATGGGAAAGAAAGAGGACTGTTGGGTTGCGAGTAGTGTCTTACATGGGAAAGAGGACTCGGGTTGGGAGTGGTATCTTACGTGGTAAAGAAAGAAGAATGTTGGGTTAGTAGTATTGTATGACATTGGAAAGATGACTGTTATGTTGAGAGTAGTGTCTTACATGGGAAAGAAAGAGGACTGTTGAGTTGGGAGTAGGAAAGAGGAATGCTATGTTGAGAGTAGTGTCTTACATGGGAAAGAAGAGGACTGTTAGGTTGATAGTAGTGTCTTACATGGGAAAGAAATAAGACTGTTGGGTTGGGAGTACTGTCTTACATGGGAAAGAAAGAAGACTGTTGAGTTGGGAGTAATGTCTTACATGGGAAAGAAAGAGGACTGTTGAGTTGGGAGTGGAGCCTTACATGGGAAAGAGGACTCAGGTTGGGAGTAGTGTCTTACAAGGGAAAGAAAGGACTGTTGGGTTGGGTGTGTGTTGGGAGTGATGTCTTACATGGGAAAGAGGACTGTTGGGTTGGGAGTAGGAAAGAGGACTGCTATGTTGGGAGTAGTGTCTTACATGGGAAAGAAAGACTACTGTTAGGTTGCGAGTAGTGTCTTACATGGGAAAGAGGACTGTTGGGTTGGGAGTAGGAAAGAGGACTGCTATGTTGGGAGTAGTGTCTTACATGGGAAAGAAAGAGGACTGTTGGGTTGCGAGTAGTGTCTTACATGGGAAAGAGGACTCGGGTTGGGAGTGGTATCTTACGTGGTAAAGAAAGAAGAATGTTGGGTTAGTAGTATTGTATGACATTGGAAAGATGACTGTTATGTTGAGAGTAGTGTCTTACATGGGAAAGAAAGAGGACTGTTGAGTTGGGAGTAGGAAAGAGGAATGCTATGTTGAGAGTAGTGTCTTACATGGGAAAGAAGAGGACTGTTAGGTTGATAGTGGTGTCTTACATGGGAAAGAAATAAGACTGTTGGGTTGGGAGTACTGTCTTACATGGGAAAGAAAGAAGACTGTTGAGTTGGGAGTAATGTCTTACATGGGAAAGAAAGAGGACTGTTGAGTTGGGAGTGGAGTCTTACATGGGAAAGAGGACTCAGGTTGGGAGTAGTGTCTTACAAGGGAAAGAAAGGACTGTTGGGTTGGGTGTGTGTTGGGAGTGATGTCTTACATGGGAAAGAGGACTGTTGGGTTGGGAGTAGGAAAGAGGACTGCTATGTTGGGAGTAGTGTCTTACATGGGAAAGAAAGAGTACTGTTAGGTTGCGAGTAGTGTCTTACATGGGAAAGAGGACTCGGGTTGGGAGTGGTATCTTACGTGGGAAAGAAAGAAGAATGTTGGGTTAGTAGTATTGTATGACATTGGAAAGAGGACTGTTATGTTGAGAGTAGTGTCTTACATGGGGAAGAAAGAGGACTGTTGGGTTGGGAGTAGGAAATAGGACTGCTATATTGAGTAATGTCTTACATGGGAAAGAAGAGGACTGTTAGGTTGAGAGTAGTGTCTTACATGGGAAAGAAATAGGACTGTTGGGTTGGGAGTAGTGTCTTACATGGGAAATAAAGAGGACTGTTGGGTTGGAAGTGATGTCTTACAAGGGAAAGAAAGAGGACTGTTGGGCTGGGTATGTGTTGGGAGTGGTGTCTTACATGGGAAAGAAATAGGACTGCTGGGATGGGAGTGGTGTCTTACATGGGAAAGAGGACTCAGGATGGGAGTGGTGTCTTACATGGGAAAGAAGAGGACTGTTGGGTTGGGAGTGGTATCTTACATGGGAAAGAAATAGGACTGTTGGGTTGGGAGTTGTGTTTTGCATGGGAAATAAAGAGGACTGTTGGGATGGGAGTGGCGTCTTACATGGGAAAGAGGACTCAGGATGGGAGTAGTGTTTTACATGGGAAAGAAAGAAGACAGTTGGGTTTGGGAGTGGTGTCTTACATGGGAAAGAAAGAGGACTGTTGGGTTGGGAGTGGTGTCTTACATGTGAAAGAAAGAGGAATGTTGAGATGGGAGTGGCGTCTTACATGGGAAAGAGGACTCAGGATGGGAGTGGTGTCTTACATGGGAAAGAAAGAGGACTGTTTGGATGGAAGTGGGGTCTTACATGAGAAAGAAAGAGGACTGTTGGGTTCGGGAGTGGTGTTTTACATGGGAAAAAAAGAGGACTGTTGGGATGGGAGTAGAGTCTTACATGGTAAAGAAAGAGGCCTGTTGGGATGGAAGTGGGGTCTTACATGGGAAAGAGGCTCAGGCTGGGAGTGGTGTCTTACATGGGAAAGAAAGAGTACTGTTGGGTTGGGAGTGGTGTCTTACATGGGAAAGAAAGAGGACTGTTGGGTTGGGAGTGGTGTCTTACATGGGAAAGAGGCTCAGGTTGGGAGTGGTGTCTTACATGGGAAAGAAAGAGGACTGTTGGGTCGGCTGTGGTGTCTTACATGGGAATGAAAGAGGACTGTTGGGAGTAGTGTCTTACATGGGAAAGAAAGAGGACTGTTGGGTCTTACATGGGAAAGAAAGAGGACTGTTGGGTTGGGAGTGGCGTCCTACATGGGAAAGAAGAGGACTGTTGAGTTGGGAGTGGAGTCTTACATGGGAAAGAGGACTCAGGTTGGGAGTAGTGTCTTACATGGGAAAGAAAGAGGACTGTTGGGTTGGGTGTGTGTTGGGAGTGGTGTCTTACATGGAAAAGAGGACTGTTGCGTTGGGAGTAGGAAAGAGGACTGCTATGTTAGGAGTAGTGTCTTACATGGGAAAGAAAGAGGACTGTTGGGTTGCGAGTAGTGTCTTACATGGGAAAGAGGACTCGGGTTGGTAGTGGTATCTTACGTGGTAAAGAAAGAAGAATGTTGGGTTAGTAGTATTGTATGACATTGGAAAGATGACTGTTATGTTGAGAGTAGTGTCTTACATGGGAAAGAAAGAGGACTGTTGAGTTGGGAGTAGGAAAGAGGAATGCTATGTTGAGAGTAGTGTCTTACATGGGAAAGAAGAGGACTGTTAGGTTGATAGTAGTGTCTTACATGGGAAAGAAATAAGACTGTTGGGTTGGGAGTACTGTCTTACATGGGAAAGAAAGAAGACTGTTGAGTTGGAAGTAATATCTTACATGGGAAAGAAAGAGGACTGTTGAGTTGGGAGTGGAGTCTTACATGGGAAAGAGGACTCAGGTTGGGAGTAGTGTCTTACAAGGGAAAGAAAGGACTGTTGGGTTGGGTGTGTGTTGGGAGTGGTGTCTTACATGGGAAAGAGGACTGTTGGGTTGGGCGTAGGAAAGAGGACTGCTATGTTGGGAGTAGTGTCTTACATGGGAAAGAAAGAGGACTGTTGGGTTGCGAGTAGTGTCTTACATGGGAAAGAGGACTCTGGTTGGGAGTGGTATCTTACGTGGGAAAGAAAGAAGAATGTTGGGTTAGTAGTATTGTATGACATTGGAAAGAGGACTGTTATGTTGAGAGTAGTGTCTTACATGGGGAAGAAAGAGGACTGTTGGGTTGGGAGTAGGAAAGAGGACTGCTATATTGAGTAATGTCTTACATGGGAAAGAAGAGGACTGTTAGGTTGAGAGTAGTGTCATACATGGGAAAGAAATAGGACTGTTGGGTTGGGAGTAGTGTCTTACATGGGAAATAAAGAGGACTGTTGGGTTGGAAGTGATGTCTTACAAGGGAAAGAAAGAGGACTGTTGGGCTGGGTATGTGTTGGGAGTGGTGTCTTACATGGGAAAGAAAGAAGAGTGTTGGGTTTGGGAGTGGTGTCTTACATGGGAAAGAAAGAAGAGTGTTGGGTTTGGGAGTGGGGTCCTACATGGGAAAGAGCACTCGAGTTCGGAGTGGTGTCTTACATGGGAAAGAAAGAGGACAGTTGGTTTGGGAGTAGTGTCTTACATGGGAAAGAAAGAGGACAGTTGGGTTGGGAGTAGTGTCTTACATGGGAAAGAAAGAGGACTGTTGGGTTGGGAGTAGTGTCTTACATGGGAAATAAAGAGGACTGTTGGGTTGGGAGTGGCGTCTTACATGGGAAAGAAGAGGACTGTTGGGTTGGGAGTGGGGTCTTAGATGGGAAAGAGGACTGTTGGGTTGGGAGTGGCATCTTACATGGGAAAGAAGCGGACTGTTGAGTTGGGAGTGGTGTCTTACATGGGAAAGCAATAAAACAGTTGGGTTGGGAGTGGTGTCTTACTTGGGAAAGAGGACTCAGGTTGAGAGTAGTGTCTTACATGGGAAAGAAAGTGGACTGTTAGGTTGGGAGTAGTGTCTTACATGGGAAAGAAAGAGGACTTTTGCGTCAGCTGTGGTGTCTTACATGGGAAGTAAAGAGGACTGTTGGGTCGGGAGTGGTGTCTTACATGGGAAAGAAAGAGGACTGTTGGGTCGGCTGTGGTGTCTTACATGGGAAAGAAGACTCAGGATGGGAGTAGTGTTTTACATGGGAAAGAAAGAAGACAGTTGGGTTTGAGAGTGGTGTCTTACATGGGAAAGAAAGAGGACTGTTGGGTGGGAGTGGTGTCTTACATGGGAAAGAAAGAGGACTGTTGGGTTGGGAGTGGTGTCTTACATGTGAAAGAAAGAGGACTGTTGGGATGGGAGTGGGGTCTTACATGGGAAAGAGGCTCAGGTTGGGAGTGGTGTCTTACATGGGAAAGAAAGAGTACTGTTGGGTTGGGAGTGGTGTCTTACATGTGAAAGAAAGAGGAATGTTGAGATGGGAGTGGCGTCTTACATGGGAAAGAGGACTCAGGATGGGAGTGGTGTCTTACATGGGAAAGAAAGAGGACTGTTGGGATGGAAGTGGGGTCTTACATGAGAAAGAAAGAGGACTGTTGGGTTCGGGAGTGGTGTTTTACATGGGAAAGAAAAAAGACTGTTGGGTTTGGAGTAGTGTCTTACATGGGAAATAGGACTGTTGGGTTGGGAGTGGCATCTTACATGGGAAAGAAGATTACTGTTGAGTTGGGAGTGGGGGTCTTACATGGGAAAGAGAACTCTGGTTGGGAGTGGTGTCTTACAAGGGAAAGAAAGAGGACTGTTGGGTTGGGTGTGTGTTGGGAGTGGTGTCTTACATGGGAAAGAGGACTGTTGGGTTGGGAGTAGGAAATAGGACTGCTGTGTTGGGAGTAGTGTCTTACATGGGAAAGAAAGAGGACTGTTGGGTTGCGAGTAGTGTCTTACATGGGAAAGAGGACTCGGGTTGGGAGTGGTATCTTATGTGGGAAAGAAAGAAGAATGGTGGGTTAGTAGTATTGTATGACATTGGAAAGAGGACTGTTATGTTGAGAGTAGTGTCTTACATGGAGAAGAAAGAGGACTGTTGGGTTGGGAGTAGGAAAGAGGACTGCTATATTGAGTAATGTCTTACATGGGAAAGAAGAGGACTGTTAGGTTGAGAGTACTGTCCTACATGGGAAAGAAATAGGACTGTTGGGTTGGGAGTAGTGTCTTACATGGGAAATAAAGAGGACTGTTGGGTTGGAAGTGATGTCTTACAAGGGAAAGAAAGAGGACTGTTGGGCTGGGTATGTGTTGGGAGTGGTGTCTTACATGGGAAAGAAAGAAGAGTGTTGGGTTTGGGAGTGGTGTCTTACATGGGAAAGAAAGAAGAGTGTTGGGTTTGGGAGTGGGGTCCTACATGGGAAAGAGCACTCGGGTTCGGAGTGGTGTCTTACATGGGAAAGAAAGAGGACAGTTGGTTTGGGAGTAGTGTCTTACATGGGAAAGAAAGAGGACAGTTGGGTTGGGAGTAGTGTCTTACATGGGAAAGAAAGAGGACTGTTGGGTTAGGTGTAGTGTCTTACATGGGAAATAAAGAGGACAGTTGGGTTGGGAGTAGTGTCTTACATGGGAAAGAAAGAGGACTGTTGGGTTGGGAGTGGTGTCTTACATGGGAAAGAGGACTGTTGGGTTGGGAGTGGCATCTTACATGGGAAAGAAGAGGACTGTTGAGTTGGGAGTGGTGTCCTACATGGGAAAGCAATAAAACAGTTTGGTTGGAAGTGGTGTCTTACTTGGGAAAGAGGACTCAGGTTGAGAGTAGTGTCTTACATGGGAAAGAAAGTGGACTGTTAGGTTGGGAGTAGTGTCTTACATGGGAAAGAAAGAGGACTGTTGGGTTTGGAGTAGTGTCTTACATGGGAAATGGGACCGTTGGGTTGGGAGTGGCATCTTACATGGGAAAGAAGATTACTGTTGAGTTGGGAGTGGGGGTCTTATATGGGAAAGAGAACTCTGGTTGGGAGTGGTGTCTTACTTGGGAAAGAGGACTCGGGTTGGGAATAGAGTCTTACATGGGAAAGAAAGAGGACTGTTGAGTTGGGAGTAGTGTCTTGCATGGGAAAGAATGAGGACTTTTGCGTCAGCTGTGGTGTCTTACATGGGAAGTAAAGAGGACTGTTGGGTCGGGAGTGGTGTCTTACATGGGAAAGAAAGAGGACTGTTGGGTCGGCTGTGGTGTCTTACATGGGAATGAGGACTGTTGGGTTGGAAGTGATATCTTACATGGGAAAGAAATAGGACTGTTGGGTTTGGAGTAGTGTCTTACATGGGAAATAGGACTGTTGGGTTGGGAGTGGCATCTTACATGGGAAAGAAGATTACTGTTGAGTTGGGAGTGGGGGTCTTACATGGGAAAGAGAACTCTGGTTGGGAGTGGTGTCTTACTTGGGAAAGAGGAATCGGGTTGGGAATAGTGTCTTACATGGGAAAGAAAGAGGACTGTTGAGTTGGGAGTAGTGTCTTGCATGGGAAAGAAAGAGGACTTTTGCGTCAGCTGTGGTGTCTTACATGGGAAAGAAAGAGGACTGTTGGGTCGGGAGTGGTATCTTACATGGGAAAGAAAGAGGACTGTTGGGTCGGCTGTGGTGTCTTACATGGGAATGAAAGAGGACTGTTGGGAGTAGTGTCTTACATGGGAAAGAAAGAGGACTGTTGGGTTGGGAGTGGAGTCTTACATGGGAAAGAAAGAGGACTCGGGTTGGGAGTAGTGTCTTGCATGGGAAAGTAAGAGGACTGTTGAGTTGGGAGTGGAGTCTTACATGGGAAAGAAAGAGGACTGTTGAGTTGGGAGTGGCGTCTTACATGGGAAAGAAGAGGACTCGGGTTGGGAGTAGTGTCTTACATGGGAAAGAAAGAGGACTTTTGGGTTGGGTGTGTGTTGGGAGTGGTGTCTTACATGGGAAAGAGGACTGTTGGGTTGGGAGTAGGAAATAGGACTGCTGTGTTGGGAGTAGTGTCTTACATGGGAAAGAAAGAGGACTGTTGGGTTGCGAGTAGTGTCTTACATGGGAAAGAGGACTCGGGTTGGGAGTGGTATCTTATGTGGGAAAGAAAGAAGAATGGTGGGTTAGTAGTATTGTATGACATTGGAAAGAGGACTGTTATGTTGAGAGTAGTGTCTTACATGGAGAAGAAAGAGGACTGTTGGGTTGGGAGTAGGAAAGAGGACTGCTATATTGAGTAATGTCTTACATGGGAAAGAAGAGGACTGTTAGGTTGAGAGTACTGTCCTACATGGGAAAGAAATAGGACTGTTGGGTTGGGAGTAGTGTCTTACATGGGAAATAAAGAGGACTGTTGGGTTGGAAGTGATGTCTTACAAGGGAAAGAAAGAGGACTGTTGGGCTGGGTATGTGTTGGGAGTGGTGTCTTACATGGGAAAGAAAGAAGAGTGTTGGGTTTGGGAGTGGTGTCTTACATGGGAAAGAAAGAAGAGTGTTGGGTTTGGGAGTGGGGTCCTACATGGGAAAGAGCACTCGGGTTCGGAGTGGTGTCTTACATGGGAAAGAAAGAGGACAGTTGGTTTGGGAGTAGTGTCTTACATGGGAAAGAAAGAGGACAGTTGGGTTGGGAGTAGTGTCTTACATGGGAAAGAAAGAGGACTGTTGGGTTAGGAGTAGTGTCTTACATGGGAAATAAAGAGGACAGTTGGGTTGGGAGTAGTGTCTTACATGGGAAAGAAAGAGGACTGTTGGGTTGGGAGTGGCGTCTTACATGGGAAAGAGGACTGTTGGGTTGGGAGTGGCATCTTACATGGGAAAGAAGAGGACTGTTGAGTTGGGAGTGGTGTCCTACATGGGAAAGCAATAAAACAGTTTGGTTGGAAGTGGTGTCTTACTTGGGAAAGAGGACTCAGGTTGAGAGTAGTGTCTTACATGGGAAAGAAAGTGGACTGTTAGGTTGGGAGTAGTGTCTTACATGGGAAAGAAAGAGGACTGTTGGGTTTGGAGTAGTGTCTTACATGGGAAATGGGACCGTTGGGTTGGGAGTGGCATCTTACATGGGAAAGAAGATTACTGTTGAGTTGGGAGTGGGGGTCTTATATGGGAAAGAGAACTCTGGTTGGGAGTGGTGTCTTACTTGGGAAAGAGGACTCGGGTTGGGAATAGAGTCTTACATGGGAAAGAAAGAGGACTGTTGAGTTGGGAGTAGTGTCTTGCATGGGAAAGAATGAGGACTTTTGCGTCAGCTGTGGTGTCTTACATGGGAAGTAAAGAGGACTGTTGGGTCGGGAGTGGTGTCTTACATGGGAAAGAAAGAGGACTGTTGGGTCGGCTGTGGTGTCTTACATGGGAATGAGGACTGTTGGGTTGGAAGTGATATCTTACATGGGAAAGAAATAGGACTGTTGGGTTTGGAGTAGTGTCTTACATGGGAAATAGGACTGTTGGGTTGGGAGTGGCATCTTACATGGGAAAGAAGATTACTGTTGAGTTGGGAGTGGGGGTCTTACATGGGAAAGAGAACTCTGGTTGGGAGTGGTGTCTTACTTGGGAAAGAGGAATCGGGTTGGGAATAGTGTCTTACATGGGAAAGAAAGAGGACTGTTGAGTTGGGAGTAGTGTCTTGCATGGGAAAGAAAGAGGACTTTTGCGTCAGCTGTGGTGTCTTACATGGGAAAGAAAGAGGACTGTTGGGTCGGGAGTGGTATCTTACATGGGAAAGAAAGAGGACTGTTGGGTCGGCTGTGGTGTCTTACATGGGAATGAAAGAGGACTGTTGGGAGTAGTGTCTTACATGGGAAAGAAAGAGGACTGTTGGGTTGGGAGTGGAGTCTTACATGGGAAAGAAAGAGGACTCGGGTTGGGAGTAGTGTCTTGCATGGGAAAGTAAGAGGACTGTTGAGTTGGGAGTGGAGTCTTACATGGGAAAGAAAGAGGACTGTTGAGTTGGGAGTGGCGTCTTACATGGGAAAGAAGAGGACTCGGGTTGGGAGTAGTGTCTTACATGGGAAAGAAAGAGGACTTTTGGGTTGGGTGTGTGTTGGGAGTGGTGTCTTACATGGGAAAGAAATTGGACTGTTGGGTTGGGAGTAGTGTCTTACATGGGAAAGAATGAAGAGTGTTGGGTTTGGGAGTGGTGTCTTACATGGGAAAGAAAGAGGACTGTTGGGATGGGAGTGGGGTCTTACATGGGAAAGGACTCAGGTTGGGAGGGGTGTCTTACACGGAAAGAGGACTCAGGTTGGGAGTGGTGTCTTACATGGGAAAGAAAGAGGACTGTTGGGTTGGGAGTGGTGTCTTACATGGGAAATAAAGAGGACAGTTGGGTTGGGAGTAGTGTCTTACATGGAAAAGAAAGAGGACTGTTGGGTTGGAAGTGGCGTCTTACATGAGAAAGAAGAGGACTGTTGGGTTGGGAGTGGCGTCTTATATGGGAAAGAGGACTCAGGTTGGGAGTGGTGTCTTACATGGGAAAGAGGACTCGGGTTGGGGGTGGTGTCTTACATGGGAAAGAAAGGACTGTTGGGTTGGGAGTGGTTTCTTACATGAGAAAGAAGAGGACTGTTGGGTTGGAAGTAGTATCTTACATGGGAAATAAATAGGACTGTTGGGTTGGGAGCAGTGTTTTACATGGGAAATAAAGAGGGCTGTTGGGTTGGGAGTGATGTCTTATATGGGAAAGAAAGAAGACTGTTGGGTTGGGAGAAGTGTCTTACACGGGAAAGAAAGAAGACTGTTGGTTTTGGGAGTGGTGTCTTACATGGGAAATAAAGAGGACTGTTGGTTTGGGAGTGGTGTCTTACATGGGAAAGAAATAGGACTGCTGGGATGGGAGTGGTGTCTTACATGGGAAAGAGGACTCAGGATGGGAGTGGTGTCTTACATGGGAAAGAAGAGGACTGTTGGGTTGGGAGTGGTATCTTACATGGGAAAGAAATAGGACTGTTGGGTTGGGAGTTGTGTTTTGCATGGGAAATAAAGAGGACTGTTGGGATGGGAGTGGCGTCTTACATGGGAAAGAGGACTCAGGATGGGAGTAGTGTTTTACATGGGAAAGAAAGAAGACAGTAGGGTTTGGGAGTGGTGTCTTACATGGGAAAGAAAGAGGACTGTTGGGTTGGGAGTGGTGTCTTACATGTGAAAGAAAGAGGAATGTTGAGATGGGAGTTGCGTCTTACATGGGAAAGAGGACTCTTGATGGGAGTGGTGTCTTACATGGGAAAGAAAGAGGACTGTTTGGATGGAAGTGGGGTCTTACATGAGAAAGAAAGAGGACTGTTGGGTTTGGGAGTGGTGTTTTACATGGGAAAGAAAGAGGACTGTTGGGATGGGAGTAGAGTCTTACATGGTAAAGAAAGAGGCCTGTTGGGATGGGAGTGGGGTCTTACATGGGAAAGAGGCTCAGGTTGGGAGTGGTGTCTTACATGGGAAAGAAAGAGTACTGTTGGGTTGGGAGTGGTGTCTTACATGGGAAAGAAAGAGGACTGTTGGGTTGGGAGTGGTGTCTTACATGGGAAAGAGGCTCTGGTTGGGAGTGGTGTCTTACATGGGAAAGAAAGAGGACTGTTGGGTCGGCTGTGGTGTCTTACATGGGAATGAAAGAGGACTGTTGGGAGTAGTGTCTTACATGGGAAAGAAAGAGGACTGTTGGGTTGGGAGTGGCGTCCTACATGGGAAAGAAGAGGACTGTTGAGTTGGGAGTGGAGTCTTACATGGGAAAGAGGACTCAGGTTGGGAGTAGTGTCTTACATGGGAAAGAAAGAGGACTGTTGGGTTGGGTGTGTGTTGGGAGTGGTGTCTTACATGGAAAAGAGGACTGTTGGGTTGGGAGTAGGAAAGAGGACTGCTATGTTGGGAGTAGTGTCTTACATGGGAAAGAAAGAGGACTGTTGGGTTGCGAGTAGTGTCTTACATGGGAAAGAGGACTCGGGTTGGGAGTGGTATCTTACGTGGTAAAGAAAGAAGAATGTTGGGTTAGTAATATTGTATGACATTGGAAAGATGACTGTTATGTTGAGAGTAGTGTCTTACATGGGAAAGAAAGAGGACTGTTGAGTTGGGAGTAGGAAAGAGGAATGCTATGTTGAGAGTAGTGTCTTACATGGGAAAGAAGAGGACTGTTAGGTTGATAGTAGTGTCTTACATGGGAAAGAAATAAGACTGTTGGGTTGGGAGTACTGTCTTACATGGGAAAGAAAGAAGACTGTTGAGTTGGGAGTAATGTCTTACATGGGAAAGAAAGAGGACTGTTGAGTTGGGAGTGGAGTCTTACATGGGAAAGTGGACTCAGGTTGGGAGTAGTGTCTTACAAGGGAAAGAAAGGACTGTTGGGTTGGGTGTGTGTTGGGAGTGATGTCTTACATGGGAAAGAGGACTGTTGGGTTGGGAGTAGGAAAGAGGACTGCTATGTTGGGAGTAGTGTCTTACATGGGAAAGAAAGAGGACTGTTAGGTTGCGAGTAGTGTCTTACATGGGAAAGAGGACTCGGGTTGGGAGTGGTATCTTACGTGGGAAAGAAAGAAGAATGTTGGGTTAGTAGTATTGTATGACATTGGAAAGAGGACTGTTATGTTGAGAGTAGTGTCTTACATGGGGAAGAAAGAGGACTGTTGGGTTGGGAGTAGGAAATAGGACTGCTATATTGAGTAATGTCTTACATGGGAAAGAAGAGGACTGTTAGGTTGAGAGTAGTGTCTTACATGGGAAAGAAATAGGACTGTTGGGTTGGGAGTAGTGTCTTACATGGGAAATAAAGAGGACTGTTGGGTTGGAAGTGATGTCTTACAAGGGAAAGAAAGAGGACTGTTGGGCTGGGTATGTGTTGGGAGTGGTGTCTTACATGGGAAAGAAAGAAGAGTGTTGGGTTTGGGAGTGGTGTCTTACATGGGAAAGAAAGAAGAGTGTTGGGTTTGGGAGTGGGGTCCTACATGGGAAAGAGCACTCGGGTTCGGAGTGGTGTCTTACATGGGAAACAAAGAGGACAGTTGGTTTGGGAGTAGTGTCTTACATGGGAAAGAAAGAGGACAGTTGGGTTGGGAGTAGTGTCTTACATGGGAAAGAAAGAGGACTGTTGGTTTGGGAGTAGTGTCTTACATGGGAAATAAAGAGGACTGTTGGGTTGGGAGTGGCGTCTTACATGGGAAAGAAGAGGACTGTTGGGTTGGGTGTGGGGTCTTAGAAGGGAAAGAGGACTGTTGGGTTGGGAGTGGCATCTTACATGGGAAAGAAGAGGACTGTTGAGTTGGGAGTGGTGTCTTACATGGGAAAGCAATAAAACAGTTGGGTTGGGAGTGGTGTCTTACTTGGGAAAGAGGACTCAGGTTGAGAGTAGTGTCTTACATGGGAAAGAAAGTGGACTGTTAGGTTGGGAGTAGTGTCTTACATGGGAAAGAAAGAGGACTTTTGCGTCAGCTGTGGTGTCTTACATGGGAAGTAAAGAGGACTGTTGGGTCGGGAGTGGTGTCTTACATGGGAAAGAAAGAGGACTGTTGGGTCGGCTGTGGTGTCTTACATGGGAAAGAGGACTCAGGATGGGAGTAGTGTTTTACATGGGAAAGAAAGAAGACAGTTGGGTTTGAGAGTGGTGTCTTACATGGGAGAGAAAGAGGACTGTTGGGTGGGAGTGGTGTCTTACATGGGAAAGAAAGAGGACTGTTGGGTTGGGAGTGGTGTCTTACATGTGAAAGAAAGAGGACTGTTGGGATGGGAGTGGCGTCTTACATGGGAAAGAGGACTCAGGATGGGAGTGGTGTCTTACATGGGAAAGAAAGAGGACTGTTGGGATGGAAGTGGGGTCTTACATGAGAAAGAAAGAGGACTGTTGGGTTCGGGAGTGGTGTTTTACATGGGAAAGAAAGAGGACTGTTGGGTTGGGAGTAGAGTCTTACATGGTAAATAAAGAGGCCTGTTGGGATGGGAGTGGGGTCTTACATGGGAAAGAGGCTCAGGTTGGGAGTGGTGTCTTACATGGGAAAGAAAGAGTACGGTTGGGTTGGGAGTGGTGTCTTACATGGGAAAGAAAGAGGACTGTTGGGTTGGGAGTGATGTCTTACATGGGAAAGAAAGAGGACTGTTGGGTTGGGAGTAGTGTCTTACATGGGAAAGAAAGAGGACTGTTGGAGTGGTAGTACTGTTTTGCATGGGAAAGGTATACACCCATTACAATGCATCTTTTACTCCGCACTACCATTACAACGCGACTTTTACAACGCATACCATTACAACGCATTGCGCTGCGTTGTAACGGTAGGTAGTTGTAATAGTATGCGTTGTAACATGGTACATCCCATGGGAAAGAAAGAGGACTGTTGATGTTGGGAGTGGCGTCTTACCTGGGAAAGGAAGAGGACAGTTGGGTTGGGAGTGGTGTCTTACTTGGGAAAGAGGACTCGGGTTGGGAGTAGTGTCTTACATGAGAAAGAAAGAGGACAGTTGGGGTGGGAGTAGTGTCTTACATGGGAAAGAAAGAGGACTGTTGGGTTGGAAGTGGCATCTTATATGGGAAAGAAGAGGACTGTTAAATTGGGAGTGGCGTCTTACATGGAAATGAAAGAGGACTGTTGGGACGGAAGTGGTATCTTACATGGGAAAGAGGACTGAGGATGGGAGTGGTGTCTTACATGGGAAAGAACAGGACAGTTGGGTTTGAGAGTGGTGTCTTACATGGGAAAGAAAGGGGACTGTTGGGTGGGAGTGGTGTCTTACATGGGAAAAAAAGAGGACTGTTGGGTTGGGAGTGGTGTCTTACATGTGAAAGAAAGAGGACTGTTGGGATGGGAGTGGCGTCTTACATGGGAAAGGGGACTCAGGATGGGAGTGGTGTCTTACATGGGAAAGAAAGAGGACTGTTGGGATGGAAGTGGGGTCTTACATGAGAAAGAAAGAGGACTGTTGGGTTCGGGAGTGGTGTTTTACATGGGAAAGAAAGAGGACTGTTGGGTTGGGAGTAGAGTCTTACATGGTAAAGAAAGAGGCCTGTTGGGATGGGAGTGGTATCTTACATGGGAAAGAAATAGGACTGTTGGGTTGGGAGTAGTGTTTTACATGGGAAATAAAGAGGACCGTTGGGTTGGGAGTAGTGTTTTACATGGGAAATAAAGAGGACTGTTGGGATGGGAGTGGCGTCTTACATGGGAAAGAGGACTCTGGATGGGAGTAGTGTTTTACATGGGAAAGAAAGAAGACAGTTGGGTTTGAGAGTGGTGTCTTACATGGGAAAGAAAGAGGACTGTTGGGTGGGAGTGGTGTCTTACATGGGAAAGAAAGAGGACTGTTGGGTTGGGAGTGGTTTCTTACATGTGAAAGAAAGAGGACTGTTGGGATGGGAGTGGCGTCTTACATGGGAAAGAGGACTCAGGATGGGAGTGGTGTCTTACATGGGAAAGAAAGAGGACTGTTGGGATGGAAGTGGGGTCTTACATGAGAAAGAAAGAGGACTGTTGGGTTCGGGAGTGGTGTTTTACATGGGAAAGAAAGAGGACTGTTGGGTTGGGAGTAGAGTCTTACATGGTAAAGAAAGAGGCCTGTTGGGATGGGAGTGGGGTCTTACATGGGAAAGAGGCTCAGGTTAGGAGTGGTGTCTTACATGGGAAAGAAAGAGTACTGTTGGGTTGGGAGTGGTGTCTTACATGGGAAAGAAAGAGGACTGTTGGGTTGGGAGTGGTGTCTTACATGGGAAAGAAAGAGGACTGTTGGGTTGGGAGTAGTGTCTTACATGGGAAAGAAAGAGGACTGTTGGGGTGGTAGTACTGTTTTACATGGGAAAGAAAGAGGACTGTTGATGTTGGGAGTGGCGTCTTACCTGGGAAAGGAAGAGGACAGTTGGGTTGGGAGTGGTGTCTTACTTGGGAAAGAGGACTCGGGTTGGGAGTAGTGTCTTACATGAGAAAGAAAGAGGACAGTTGGGGTGGGAGTAGTGTCTTACATGGGAAAGAAAGAAGACTTGGGTTTGGGAGTGGTGTCTTACATGGGAAAGAAAGAGAACTGTTGGTTTAGGAGTGGTGTCTTAAATGGGAAAGAAATAGGACTGCTGGGATGGGAGTGGTGTCTTGCATGGGAAAGAGGACTCAGGATGGGAGTGGTGTCTTACATGGGAAAGAAGAGGACTGTTGGGTTGGGAGTGGTATCTTACATGGGAAAGAAATAGGACTGTTGGGTTGGGAGTAGTGTTTTACATGGGAAATAAAGAGGACCGTTAGGTTGGGAGTAGTGTTTTACATGGGAAATAAAGAGGACTGTTGGGATGGGAGTGGCGTCTTACATGGGAAAGAGGACTCAGGATGGGAGTAGTGTTTTACATGGGAAAGAAAGAAGACAGTTGGGTTTGAGAGTGGTGTCTTACATGGGAAAGAAAGAGGACTGTTGGGTGGGAGTGGTGTCTTACATGGGAAAGAAAGAGGACTGTTGGGTTGGGAGTGGTGTCTTACATGTGAAAGAAAGAGGACTGTTGGGATGGGAGTGGCGTCTTACATGGGAAAGAGGACTCAGGATGGGAGTGGTGTCTTACATGGGAAAGAAAGAGGACTGTTGGGATGGAAGTGGGGTCTTACATGAGAAAGAAAGAGGACTGTTGGGTTCGGGAGTGGTGTTTTACATGGGAAAGAAAGAGGACTGTTGGGTTGGGAGTAGAGTCTTACATGGTAAATAAAGAGGCCTGTTGGGATGGGAGTGGGGTCTTACATGGGAAAGAGTCTCAGGTTGGGAGTGGTGTCTTACATGGGAAAGAAAGAGTACTGTTGGGTTGGGAGTGGTGTCTCACATGGGAAAGAAAGAGGACTGTTGGGTTGGGAGTGATGTCTTACATGGGAAAGAAAGAGGACTGTTGGGTTGGGAGTAGTGTCTTACATGGGAAAGAAAGAGGACTGTTGGAGTGGTAGTACTGTTTTACATGGGAAAGGTATACACCCGTTACAACGCATCTTTTACTCCGCACTACCATTACAACGCAACTTTTACAACGCATACCATTACAACGCATTGCGCTGGGGGGCGCTCTAGGATAGGGAATAAGTATAATTTACTATCCAACACCGTCCCTAGGGTCCACGGGGACTGGAGTTAGAATAGTAAATTATACCTACCACTATCCAGCACCTCAAAGCGCTATGCGTTGTAATGGTATGCGTTGTAATGGTCGCGTTGTAACGGTAGGTAGTTGTAATAGTATGCGTTGTAACATGGTACATCCCATGGTAAAGAAAGAGGACTGTTGATGTTGGGAGTGGCGTCTTACCTGGGAACGGAAGAGGACAGTTGGGTTGGGAGTGGTGTCTTACTTGGGAAAGAGGACTCGGGTTGGGAGTAGTGTCTTACATGAGAAAGAAAGAGGACAGTTGGGGTGGGAGTAGTGTCTTACATGGGAAAGAAAGAGGACTGTTGGGTTGGAAGTGGCATCTTATATGGGAAAGAAGAGGACTGTTAAATTGGGAGTGGCGTCTTACATGGAAATGAAAGAGGACTGTTGGGACGGGAGTGGTATCTTACATGGGAAACAGGACTCAGGATGGGAGTGGTGTCTTACATGGGAAAGAACAGGACAGTTGGGTTTGAGAGTGGTGTCTTACATGGGAAAGAAAGAGGACTGTTGGGTGGGAGTGGTGTCTTACATGGGAAAGAAAGAGGACTGTTGGGTTGGGAGTGGTGTCTTACATGTGAAAGAAAGAGGACTGTTGGGATGGGAGTGGCGTCTTACATGGGAAAGAGGACTCAGGATGGGAGTGGTGTCTTACATGGGAAAGAAAGAGGACTGTTGGGATGGAAGTGGGGTCTTACATGAGAAAGAAAGAGGACTGTTGGGTTCGGGAGTGGTGTTTTACATGGGAAAGAAAAAGGACTGTTGGGTTGGGAGTAGAGTCTTACATGGTAAAGAAAGAGGCCTGTTGGGATGGGAGTGGTATCTTACATGGGAAAGAAATAGGACTGTTGGGTTGGGAGTAGTGTTTTACATGGGAAATAAAGAGGACCGTTGGGTTGGGAGTAGTGTTTTACATGGGAAATAAAGAGGACTGTTGGGATGGGAGTGGGGTCTTACATGGGAAAGAGGACTCAGGATGGGAGTAGTGTTTTACATGGGAGAGAAAGAAGACAGTTGGGTTTGAGAGTGGTGTCTTACATGGGAAAGAAAGAGGACTGTTGGGTGGTAGTGGTGTCTTACATGGGAAAGAAAGAGGACTGTTGGGTTGGGAGTGGTTTCTTACATGTGAAAGAAAGAGGACTGTTGGGATGGGAGTGGCGTCTTACATGGGAAAGAGGACTCAGGATGGGAGTGGTGTCTTACATGGGAAAGAAAGAGGACTGTTGGGATGGAAGTGGGGTCTTACATGAGAAAGAAAGAGGACTGTTGGGTTCGGGAGTGGTGTTTTACATGGGAAAGAAAGAGGACTGTTGGGTTGGGAGTAGAGTCTTACATGGTAAAGAAAGAGGCCTGTTGGGATGGGAGTGGGGTCTTACATGGGAAAGAGGCTCAGGTTAGGAGTGGTGTCTTACATGGGAAAGAAAGAGTACTGTTGGGTTGGGAGTGGTGTCTTACATGGGAAAGAAAGAGGACTGTTGGGTTGGGAGTGGTGTCTTACATGGGAAAGAAAGAGGACTGTTGGGTTGGGAGTAGTGTCTTACATGGGAAAGAAAGAGGACTGTTGGGGTGGTAGTACTGTTTTACATGGGAAAGAAAGAGGACTGTTGATGTTGGGAGTGGCGTCTTACCTGGGAAAGGAAGAGGACAGTTGGGTTGGGAGTGGTGTCTTACTTGGGAAAGAGGACTCGGGTTGGGAGTAGTGTCTTACATGAGAAAGAAAGAGGACAGTTGGGGTGGGAGTAGTGTCTTACATGGGAAAGAAAAAGGACTGTTGGGTTGGAAGTGGCCTCTTATATGGGAAAGAAGAGGACTGTTAAATTGGGAGTGGCGTCTTACATGGGAATGAAAGAGGACTGTTGGGACGGGAGTGGTATCTTACATGGGAAAGAGGACTCAGGATGGGAGTGGTGTCTTACATGGGAAATAACAGGACGGTTGGGTTTGAGAGTGGTGTCTTACATGGGAAAGAAAGAGGACTGTTGGGTGGGAGTGGTGTCTTACATGGGAAAGAAAGAGGACTGTTGGGTTGGGAGTGGTGTCTTACATGTGAAAGAAAGAGGACTGTTGGGATGGGAGTGGCGTCTTACATGGGAAAGAGGACTCAGGATGGGAGTGGTGTCTTACATGGGAAAGAAAGAGGACTGTTGGGATGGAAGTGGGGTCTTACATGAGAAAGAAAGAGGACTGTTGGGTTCGGGAGTGGTGTTTTACATGGGAAAGAAAGAGGACTGTTGGGTTGGGAGTAGAGTCTTACATGGTAAAGGAAGAGGCCTGTTGGGATGGGAGTGGGGTCTTACATGGGAAAGAGGCTCAGGTTGGGAGTGGTGTCTTACATGGGAAAGAAAGAGGACTGTTGGGATGGAAGTGGGGTCTTACATGAGAAAGAAAGAGGACTGTTGGGTTCGGGAGTGGTGTTTTACATGGGAAAGAAAGAGGACTGTTGGGTTGGGAGTAGAGTCTTACATGGTAAATAAAGAGGCCTGTTGGGATGGGAGTGGGGTCTTACATGGGAAAGAGGCTCAGGTTGGGAGTGGTGTCTTACATGGGAAAGAAAGAGTACTGTTGGGTTGGGAGTGGTGTCTTACATGGGAAAGAAAGAGGACTGTTGGGTTGGGAGTGATGTCTTACATGGGAAAGAAAGAGGACTGTTGGGTTGGGAGTAGTGTCTTACATGGGAAAGAAAGAGGACTGTTGGAGTGGTAGTACTGTTTTACATGGGAAAGGTATACACCCGTTACAACGCATCTTTTACTCCGCACTACCATTACAACGCGACTTTTACAACGCATACCATTACAACGCATTGCGCTGGGGGGCGCTCTAGGATAGGGAATAAGTATAATTTACTATCCAACACCTTCCCTAGGGTCCACTGGGACTGGAGTTAGAATAGTAAATTATACCTACCACTATCCAGCACTTCAAAGCGCTATGCGTTGTAATGGTATGCGTTGTAATGGTCGCGTTGTAACGGTAGGTAGTTGTAATAGTATGCGTTGTAACATGGTACATCCCATGGGAAAGAAAGAGGACTGTTGATGTTGGGAGTGGCGTCTTACCTGGGAAAGGAAGAGGACAGTTGGGTTGGGAGTGGTGTCTTACTTGGGAAAGAGGACTCGGGTTGGGAGTAGTGTCTTACATGAGAAAGAAAGAGGACAGTTGGGGTGGGAGTAGTGTCTTACATGGGAAAGAAAGAGGACTGTTGGGTTGGAAGTGGCATCTTATATGGGAAAGAAGAGGACTGTTAAATTGGGAGTGGCGTCTTACATGGAAATGAAAGAGGACTGTTGGGACGGGAGTGGTATCTTACATGGGAAAGAGGACTCAGGATGGGAGTGGTGTCTGACATGGGAAAGAACAGGACAGTTGGGTTTGAGAGTGGTGTCTTACATGGGAAAGAAAGAGGACTGTTGGGTGGGAGTGGTGTCTTACATGGGAAAGAAAGAGGACTGTTGGGTTGGGAGTGGTGTCTTACATGTGAAAGAAAGAGGACTGTTGGGATGGGAGTGGCGTCTTACATGGGAAAGAGGACTCAGGATGGGAGTGGTGTCTTACATGGGAAAGAAAGAGGACTGTTGGGATGGAAGTGGGGTCTTACATGAGAAAGAAAGAGGACTGTTGGGTTCGGGAGTGGTGTTTTACATGGGAAAGAAAGAGGACTGTTGGGTTGGGAGTAGAGTCTTACATGGTAAAGAAAGAGGCCTGTTGGGATGGGAGTGGTATCTTACATGGGAAAGAAATAGGACTGTTGGGTTGGGAGTAGTGTTTTACATGGGAAATAAAGAGGACCGTTGGGTTGGGAGTAGTGTTTTACATGGGAAATAAAGAGGACTGTTGGGATGGGAGTGGGGTCTTACATGGGAAAGAGGACTCAGGATGGGAGTAGTGTTTTACATGGGAAAGAAAGAAGACAGTTGGGTTTGAGAGTGGTGTCTTACTTGGGAAAGAAAGAGGACTGTTGGGTGGGAGTGGTGTCTTACATGGGAAAGAAAGAGGACTGTTGGGTTGGGAGTGGTTTCTTACATGTGAAAGAAAGAGAACTGTTGGGATGGGAGTGGCGTCTTACATGGGAAAGAGGACTCAGGATGGGAGTGGTGTCTTACATGGGAAAGAAAGAGGACTGTTGGGATGGAAGTGGGGTCTTACATGAGAAAGAAAGAGGACTGTTGGGTTCGGGAGTGGTGTTTTACATGGGAAAGAAAGAGGACTGTTGGGTTGGGAGTAGAGTCTTACATGGTAAAGAAAGAGGCCTGTTGGGATGGGAGTGGGGTCTTACATGGGAAAGAGGCTCAGGTTAGGAGTGGTGTCTTACATGGGAAAGAAAGAATACTGTTGGGTTGGGAGTGGTGTCTTACATGGGAAAGAAAGAGGACTGTTGGGTTGGGAGTGGTGTCTTACATGGGAAAGAAAGAGGACTGTTGGGTTGGGAGTAGTGTCTTACATGGGAAAGAAAGAGTACTGTTGGGGTGGTAGTACTGTTTTACATGGGAAAGAAAGAGGACTGTTGATGTTGGGAGTGGCGTCTTACCTGGGAAAGGAAGAGGACAGTTGGGTTGGGAGTGGTGTCTTACTTGGGAAAGAGGACTCGGGTTGGGAGTAGTGTCTTACATGAGAAAGAAAGAGGACAGTTGGGGTGGGAGTAGTGTCTTACATGGGAAAGAAAAAGGACTGTTGGGTTGGAAGTGGCATCTTATATTGGAAAGAAGAGGACTGTTAAATTGGGAGTGGCGTCTTACATGGGAATGAAAGAGGACTGTTGGGACGGGAGTGGTATCTTACATGGGAAAGAGGACTCAGGATGGGAGTGGTTTCTTACATGGGAAAGAACAGGACGGTTGGGTTTGAGAGTGGTGTCTTACATGGGAAAGAAAGAGGACTGTTGGGTGGGAGTGGTGTCTTACATGGGAAAGAAAGAGGACTGTTGGGTTGGGAGTGGTGTCTTACATGTGAAAGAAAGAGGACTGTTGGGATGGGAGTGGCGTCTTACATGGGAAAGAGGACTCAGGATGGGAGTGGTGTCTTACATGGGAAAGAAAGAGGACTGTTGGGATGGAAGTGGGGTCTTACATGAGAAAGAAAGAGGACTGTTGGGTTCGGGAGTGGTGTTTTACATGGGAAAGAAAGAGGACTGTTGGGTTGGGAGTAGAGTCTTACATGGTAAAGGAAGAGGCCTGTTGGGATGGGAGTGGGGTCTTACATGGGAAAGAGGCTCAGGTTGGGAGTGGTGTCTTACATGGGAAAGAAAGAGTACTGTTGGGTTGGGAGTGGTGTCTTACATGGGAAAGAAAGAGGACTGTTGGATTGGGAGTGGTGTCTTACATGGGAAAGAAAGAGGACTGTTGGGTTGGGAGTAGTGTCTTACATGGGAAAGAAAGAGGACTGTTGGGTTGGTAGTGCTGTTTTACATGGGAAAGAAAGAGGACTGTTGATGTTGGGAGTGGCGTCTTACCTGGGAAAGGAAGAGGACAGTTGGGTTGGGAGTGGTGTCTTACTTGGGAAAGAGGACTCGGGTTGGGAGTAGTGTCTTACATGAGAAAGAAAGAGGACAGTTGGGGTGGGAGTAGTGTCTTACATGGGAAAGAAAGAGGACAGTTGGGTTGGAAGTGGCATCTTATATGGGAAAGAAGAGGACTGTTAAATTGGGAGTGGCGTCTTACATGGGAAAGAAAGAAGACTGTTGGGACGGGAGTGGTATCTTACATGGGAAAGAGGACTCAGGATGGGAGTGGTGTCTTACATGGGAAAGAACAGGACTGTTGGGTTGGGAGTGGTATCTTACATGGGAAAGAAACAGGACTGTTGGGTTGAGAGTAGTGTTTTACATGGGAAATAAAGAGGACTGTTGGGTTGGGAGTAGTGTTTTACATGGGAAAGAAAGAAGACTCTTGGGTTTGGGAGTGGTGTCTTACATGGGAAAGAAAGAGGACTGTTGGCTCTGGAGTGGTGTCTTACATGGGAAAGAAAGAGGACTGTTGGGTTGGGAGTGGTGTCTTACATGTGAAAGAAAGAGGACTGTTGGGATGGGAGTGGCGTCTTACATGGGAAAGAGGACTCAGGATGGGAGTGGTGTCTTACATGGGAAAGAAAGAGGACTGTTGGGATGGAAGTGGGGTCTTACATGAGAAAGAAAGAGGACTGTTGGGTTCGGGAGTGGTGTTTTACATGGGAAAGAAAGAGGACTGTTGGGTTGGGAGTAGAGTCTTACATGGTAAAGGAAGAGGCCTGTTGGGATGGGAGTGGGGTCTTACATGGGAAAGAGGCTCAGGTTGGGAGTGGTGTCTTACATGGGAAAGAAAGAGTACTGTTGGGTTGGTAGTGGTGTCTTACATGGGAAAGAAAGAGGACTGTTGGATTGGGAGTGGTGTCTTACATGGGAAAGAAAGAGGACTGTTGGGTTGGGAGTAGTGTCTTACATGGGAAAGAAAGAGGACTGTTGGGTTGGTAGTGCTGTTTTACATGGGAAAGAAAGAGGACTGTTGATGTTGGGAGTGGCGTCTTACCTGGGAAAGGAAGAGGACAGTTGGGTTGGGAGTGGTGTCTTACTTGGGAAAGAGGACTCGGGTTGGGAGTAGTGTCTTACATGAGAAAGAAAGAGGACAGTTGGGGTGGGAGTAGTGTCTTACATGGGAAAGAAAGAGGACAGTTGGGTTGGAAGTGGCATCTTATATGGGAAAGAAGAGGACTGTTAAATTGGGAGTGGCGTCTTACATGGGAAAGAAAGAAGACTGTTGGGACGGGAGTGGTATCTTACATGGGAAAGAGGACTCAGGATGGGAGTGGTGTCTTACATGGGAAAGAACAGGACTGTTGGGTTGGGAGTGGTATCTTACATGGGAAAGAAACAGGACTGTTGGGTTGAGAGTAGTGTTTTACATGGGAAATAAAGAGGACTGTTGGGTTGGGAGTAGTGTTTTACATGGGAAAGAAAGAAGACTCTTGGGTTTGGGAGTGGTGTCTTACATGGGAAAGAAAGAGGACTGTTGGCTCTGGAGTAGTGTCTTACATGGGAAAGAAAGAGGACAGTTGGGTTGGGAGTAGTGTCTTACATGGAAAAGAAAGAGGACTGTTGGGTTGGGAGTGGCGTCTTACATGTGAAAGAAGAGGACTGTTGGGTTGGGAGTGGCGTCTTATATGGGAAAGAGGACTCGGGTTGGGAGTGGTGTCTTACATGGGAAAGAGGACTCGGGTTGGGGGTGGTGTCTTACATGGGAAAGAAAGGACTGTTGAGTTGGGAGTGGTTTCTTACATGAGAAAGAAGAGGAGTGTTGGGTTGGGAGTAGTGTTTTACATGGGAAATAAAGAGGGCTGTTGGGTTGCGAGTGATGTCTTATAAGGGAAGGAAAGAAGACTGTTGGGTTGGGAGTGGCGTCTTACATGGGAAAGAAATAGGACTGCTGGGATGGGAGTGGTGTCTTGCATGGGAAAGAGGACTCAGGATGGGAGTGGTGTCTTACATGGGAAAGAAGAGGACTGTTGGGTTGGGAGTGGTATCTTACATGGGAAAGAAATAGGACTGTTGGGTTGGGAGTAGTGTTTTACATGGGAAATAAAGAGGACCGTTGGGTTGGGAGTAGTGTTTTACATGGGAAATAAAGAGGACTGTTGGGATGGGAGTGGCGTCTTACATGGGAAAGAGGACTCAGGATGGGAGTAGTGTTTTACATGGGAAAGAAAGAAGACAGTTGGGTTTGAGAGTGGTGTCTTACATGGGAAAGAAAGAGGACTGTTGGGTGGGAGTGGTGTCTTACATGGGAAAGAAAGAGGACTGTTGGGTTGGGAGTGGTGTCTTACATGTGAAAGAAAGAGGACTGTTGGGATGGGAGTGGCGTCTTACATGGGAAAGAGGACTCAGGATAGAAGTGGTGTCTTACATGGGAAAGAACAGGACAGTTGTGTTTGAGAGTGGTGTCTTACATGGGAAAGAAAGAGGACTGTTGGGTGGGAGTGGTGTCTTACATGGGAAAGAAAGAGGACTGTTGGTTTGGGAGTGGTGTCTTACATGTGAAAGAAAGAGGACTGTTGGGATGGGAGTGGCGTCTTACATGGGAAAGAGGACTCAGGATGGGAGTGGTGTCTTACTTGGGAAAGAAAGAGGACTGTTGGGATGGAAGTGGGGTCTTACATGAGAAAGAGAGAGGACTGTTGGGTTCGGGAGTGGTGTTTTACATGGGAAAGAAAGAGGACTGTTGGGTTGGGAGTAGAGTCTTACATGGTAAAGAAAGAGGCCTGTTGGGATGGGAGTGGTATCTTACATGGGAAAGAAATAGGACTGTTGGGTTGGGAGTAGTGTTTTACATGGGAAATAAAGAGGACCGTTGGGTTGGGAGTAGTGTTTCACATGGGAAATAAAGAGGACTGTTGGGATGGGAGTGGCGTCTTACATGGGAAAGAGGACTCAGGATGGGAGTAGTGTTTTACATGGGAAAGAAAGAAGACAGTTGGGTTTGAGAGTGGTGTCTTACATGGGAAAGAAAGAGGACTGTTGGGTGGGAGTGGTGTCTTACATGGGAAAGAAAGAGGACTGTTGGGTTCGGAGTGGTGTCTTACATGTGAAAGAAAGAGGACTGTTGGGATGGGAGTGGCGTCTTACATGGGAAAGAGGACTCAGGATGGGAGTAGTGTCTTACATGGGAAAGAAAGAGGACTGTTGGGTTGGTAGTACTGTTTTACATGGGAAAGAAAGAGGACTGTTGATGTTGGGAGTGGCGTCTTACCTGGGAAAGGAAGAGGACAGTTGGGTTGGGAGTGGTGTCTTACTTGGGAAAGAGGACTCGGGTTGGGAGTAGTGTCTTACATGAGAAAGAAAGAGGACAGTTGGGGTGGGAGTAGTGTCTTACATGGGAAAGAAAGAGGACAGTTGGGTTGGAAGTGGCATCTTATATGGGAAAGAAGAGGACTGTTAAATTGGGAGTGGCGTCTTACATGGGAAAGAAAGAGGACTGTTGGGACGGGAGTGGTATCTTACATGGGAAAGAGGACTCATGATGGGAGTAGTGTCTTACATGGGAAAGAACAGGACTGTTGGGTTGGGAGTGGTATCTTACATGGGAAAGAAACAGGACTGTTGGGTTGAGAGTAGTGTTTTACATGGGAAATAAAGAGGACTGTTGGGTTGGGAGTAGTGTTTTACATGGGAAAGAAAGAAGACTCTTGGGTTTGGGAGTGGTGTCTTACATGGGAAAGAAAGAGGACTGTTGGCTCTGGAGTGGTGTCTCACATGGGAAAGAAAGAGGACAGTTGGGTTGGGAGTAGGAAAGAGGAATGCTATGTTGAGAGTAGTGTCTTACATGGGAAAGAAGAGGACTGTTACGTTGATAGTAGTGTCTTACATGGGAAAGAAATAAGACTGTTGGGTTGGGAGTACTGTCTTACATGGGAAAGAAAGAAGACTGTTGAGTTTGGAGTAATGTCTTACATGGGAAAGAAAGAGGACTGTTGAGTTGGGAGTGGAGTCTTACATGGGAAAGAGGACTCCGGTTGGGAGTAGTGTCTTACAAGGGACAGAAAGGACTGTTGGGTTGGGTGTGTGTTGGGAGTGGTGTCTTACATGGGAAAGAGGACTGTTGGGTTGGGAGTAGGAAAGAGGACTGCTATGTTGGGAGTAGTGTCTTACATGGGAAAGAAAGAGGACTGTTGGGTTGCGAGTAGTGTCTTACATGGGAAAGAGGACTCGGGTTGGGAGTGGTATCTTACGTGGGAAAGAAAGAAGAATGTTGGGTTAGTAGTATTGTATGACATTGGAAAGAGGACTGTTATGTTGAGAGTAGTGTCTTACATGGGGAAGAAAGAGGACTGTTGGGTTGGGAGTAGGAAAGAGGACTGCTATATTGAGTAATGTCTTACATGGGAAAGAAGAGGACTGTTAGGTGTAGAGTAGTGTCTTACATGGGAAAGAAATAGGACTGTTGGGTTGGGAGTAGTGTCTTACATGGGAAATAAAGAGGACTGTTGGGTTGGAAGTGATGTCTTACAAGGGAAAGAAAGAGGACTGTTGGGCTGGGTATGTGTTGGGAGTGGTGTCTTACATGGGAAAGAAAGAAGAGTGTTGGGTTTGGGAGTGGTGTCTTACATGGGAAAGAAAGAAGAGTGTTGGGTTTGGGAGTGGGGTCCTACATGGGAAAGAGCACTCGGGTTTGGAGTGGTGTCTTACATGGGAAAGAAAGAGGACAGTTGGTTTGGGAGTAGTGTCTTACATGGGAAAGAAAGAGGACAGTTCGGTTGGGAGTAGTGTCTTACATGGGAAAGAAAGAGGACTGTTGGGTTGGGAGTAGTGTCTTACATGGGAAATAAAGAGGACTGTTGGGTTGGGAGTGGCGTCTTACATGGGAAAGAAGAGGACTGTTGGGTTGGGAGTTGGGTCTTAGATGGGAAAGAGGACTGTTGGGTTGGGAGTGGCATCTTACATGGGAAAGAAGAGGACTGTTGAGTTGGGAGTGGTGTCTTACATGGGAAAGCAATAAAACAGTTGGGTTGGGAGTGGTGTCTTACTTGGGAAAGAGGACTCAGGTTGAGAGTAGTGTCTTACATGGGAAAGAAAATGGACTGTTAGTTTGGGAGTAGTGTCTTACATAGGAAAGAAAGAGGACTTTTGCGTCAGCTGTGGTGTCTTACATGGGAAGTAAAGAGGACTGTTGGGTCGGGAGTGGTGTCTTACATGGGAAAGAAAGAGGACTGTTGGGTCCGCTGTGGTGTCTTACATGGGAAAGAGGACTCAGGATGGGAGTAGTGTTTTACATTGGAAAGAAAGAAGACAGTTGGGTTTGAGAGTGGTGTCTTACATGGGAAAGAAAGAGGACTGTTGGGTGGGAGTGGTGTCTTACATGGGAAAGAAAGAGGACTGTTGGGTTGGGAGTGGTGTCTTACATGTGAAAGAAAGAGGACTGTTGGGATGGGAGTGGCGTCTTACATGGGAAAGAGGACTCAGGATGGGAGTGGTGTCTTACATGGGAAAGAAAGAGGACTGTTGGGATGGAAGTGGGGTCTTACATGAGAAAGAAAGAGGACTGTTGGGTTTGGGAGTGGTGTTTTACATGGGAAAGAAAGAGGACTGTTGGGTTGGGAGTAGAGTCTTACATGGGAAATAAAGAGGCCTGTTGGGATGGGAGTGGGGTCTTACATGGGAAAGAGGCTCAGGTTGGGAGTGGTGTCTTACATGGGAAAGAAAGAGTACTGTTGGGTTGGGAGTGGTGTCTTACATGGGAAAGAAAGAGGACTGTTGGGTTGGGAGTGATGTCTTACATGGGAAAGAAAGAGGACTGTTTGGTTGGGAGTAGTGTCTTACATGGGAAAGAAAGGGGACTGTTGGGTGGGAGTGGCGTCTTACATGGGAAAGAGGACTCAGGATGGGAGTGGTGTCTTACATGGGAAAGAAAGAGGACTGTTGGGATGGAAGTGGGGTCTTACATGAGAAAGAAAGAGGACTGTTGGGTTCGGGAGTGGTGTTTTACATGGGAAAGAAAGAGGACTGTTGGGTTGGGAGTAGAGTCTTACATGGTAAATAAAGAGGCCTGTTGGGATGGGAGCGGGGTCTTACATGGGAAAGAGGCTCAGGTTGGGAGTGGTGTCTTACATGGGAAAGAAAGAGTACTGTTGGGTTGGGAGTGGTGTCTTACATGGGAAAGAAAGAGGACTGTTGGGTTGGGAGTGATGTCTTACATACATGGGAAAGAAAGAGGACTGTTGGGTTGGGAGTAGTGTCTTACATGGGAAAGAAAGAGGACTGTTGGAGTGGTAGTACTGTTTTACATGGGAAAGGTATACACCCGTTACAACGCATCTTTTACTCCGCCCTACCATTACAACGCGACTTTTACAACGCATACCATTACAACGCATTGCGCTGGGGGGCGCTCTAGGATAGGGAATAAGTATAATTTACTATCCAACACCTTCCCTAGGGTCCACGGGGACTGGAGTTAGAATAGTAAATTATACCTACCACTATCCAGCACCTCAAAGCGCTATGCGTTGTAATGGTATGCGTTGTAATGGTCGCGTTGTAACAGTAGGTAGTTGTAATAGTATGCGTTGTAACATGGTACATCCCATGGGAAAGAAAGAGGACTGTTGATGTTGGGAGTGGCGTCTTACCTGGGAAAGGAAGAGGACAGTTGGGTTGGGAGTGGTGTCTTACTTGGGAAAGAGGACTCGGGTTGGGAGTAGTGTCTTACATGAGAAAGAAAGAGGACAGTTGGGGTGGGAGTAGTGTCTTACATGGGAAAGAAAGAGGACTGTTGGGTTGGAAGTGGCATCTTATATGGGAAAGAAGAGGACTGTTAAATTGGGAGTGGCGTCTTACATGGAAATGAAAGAGGACTGTTGGGACGGGAGTGGTATCTTACATGGGAAAGAGGACTCAGGATGGGAGTGGTGTCTTACATGGGAAAGAACAGGACAGTTGGGTTTGAGAGTGGTGTCTTACATGGGAAAGAAAGAGGACTGTTGGGTGGGAGTGGTGTCTTACATGGGAAAGAAAGAGGACTGTTGGGTTGGGAGTGGTGTCTTACATGTGAAAGAAAGAGGACTGTTGGGATGGGAGTGGCGTCTTACATGGGAAAGAGGACTCAGGATGGGAGTGGTGTCTTACATGGGAAAGAAAGAGGACTGTTGGGATGGAAGTGGGGTCTTACATGAGAAAGAAAGAGGACTTTTGGGTTCGGGAGTGGTGTTTTACATCGGAAAGAAAGAGGACTGTTGGGTTGGGAGTAGAGTCTTACATGGTAAAGAAAGAGGCCTGTTGGGATGGGAGTGGTATCTTACATGGGAAAGAAATAGGACTGTTGGGTTGGGAGTAGTGTTTTACATGGGAAATAAAGAGGACCGTTGGGTTGGGAGTAGTGTTTTACATGGGAAATAAAGAGGACTGTTGGGATGGGAGTGGCGTCTTACATGGGAAAGAGGACTCAGGATGGGAGTAGTGTTTTACATGGGAAAGAAAGAAGACAGTTGGGTTTGAGAGTGGTGTCTTACATGGGAAAGAAAGAGGACTGTTGGGTGGGAGTGGTGTCTTACATCGGAAAGAAAGAGGACTGTTGGGTTGGGAGTGGTTTCTTACATGTGAAAGAAAGAGGACTGTTGGGATGGGAGTGGTGTCTTGCATGGGAAAGAGGACTCAGGATGGGAGTGGTGTCTTACATGGGAAAGAAAGAGGACTGTTGGGATGGAAGTGGGGTCTTACATGAGAAAGAAAGAGGACTGTTGGGTTCGGGAGTGGTGTTTTACATGGGAAAGAAAGAGGACTGTTGGGTTGGGAGTAGAGTCTTACATGGTAAAGAAAGAGGCCTGTTGGGATGGGAGTGGGGTCTTACATGGGAAAGAGGCTCAGGTTAGGAGTGGTGTCTTACATGGGAAAGAAAGAGTACTGTTGGGTTGGGAGTGGTGTCTTACATGGGAAAGAAAGAGGACTGTTGGGTTGGGAGTGGTGTCTTACATGGGAAAGAAAGAGGACTGTTGGGTTGGGAGTAGTGTCTTACATGGGAAAGAAAGAGGACTGTTGGGGTGGTAGTACTGTTTTACATGGGAAAGAAAGAGGACTGTTGATGTTGGGAGTGGCGTCTTACATGGTAAAGAAAGAGGCCTGTTGGGATGGGAGTGGTATCTTACATGGGAAAGAAATAGGACTGTTGGGTTGGGAGTAGTGTTTTACATGGGAAATAAAGAGGACCGTTGGGTTGGGAGTAGTGTTTTACATGGGAAATAAAGAGGACTGTTGGGATGGGAGTGGCGTCTTACATGGGAAAGAGGACTCAGGATGGGAGTAGTGTTTTACATGGGAAAGAAAGAAGACAGTTGGGTTTGAGAGTGGTGTCTTACATGGGAAAGAAAGAGGACTGTTGGGTGGGAGTGGTGTCTTACATCGGAAAGAAAGAGGACTGTTGGGTTGGGAGTGGTTTCTTACATGTGAAAGAAAGAGGACTGTTGGGATGGGAGTGGCGTCTTGCATGGGAAAGAGGACTCAGGATGGGAGTGGTGTCTTACATGGGAAAGAAAGAGGACTGTTGGGATGGAAGTGGGGTCTTACATGAGAAAGAAAGAGGACTGTTGGGTTCGGGAGTGGTGTTTTACATGGGAAAGAAAGAGGACTGTTGGGTTGGGAGTAGAGTCTTACATGGTAAAGAAAGAGGCCTGTTGGGATGGGAGTGGGGTCTTACATGGGAAAGAGGCTCAGGTTAGGAGTGGTGTCTTACATGGGAAAGAAAGAGTACTGTTGGGTTGGGAGTGGTGTCTTACATGGGAAAGAAAGAGGACTGTTGGGTTGGGAGTGGTGTCTTACATGGGAAAGAAAGAGGACTGTTGGGTTGGGAGTAGTGTCTTACATGGGAAAGAAAGAGGACTGTTGGGGTGGTAGTACTGTTTTACATGGGAAAGAAAGAGGACTGTTGATGTTGGGAGTGGCGTCTTACCTGGGAAAGGAAGAGGACAGTTGGGTTGGGAGTGGTGTCTTACTTGGGAAAGAGGACTCGGGTTGGGACTAGTGTCTTACATGAGAAAGAAAGAGGACAGTTGGGGTGGGAGTAGTGTCTTACATGGGAAAGAAAAAGGGCTGTTGGGTTGGAAGTGGCATCTTATATGGGAAAGAAGAGGACTGTTAAATTGGGAGTGGCGTCTTACATGGGAATGAAAGAGGACTGTTGGGACGGGAGTGGTATCTTACATGGGAAAGAGGACTCAGGATGGGAGTGGTGTCTTACATGGGAAAGAACAGGACAGTTGGGTTTGAGAGTGGTGTCTTACATGGGAAAGAAAGGACTGTTGGGTGGGAGTGGTGTCTTACATGGGAAAGAAAGAGGACTGTTCGGTTGGGAGTGGTGTCTTACATGTGAAAGAAAGAGGACTGTTGGGATGGGAGTGGCGTCTTACATGGGAAAGAGGACTCAGGATGGGAGTGGTGTCTTACATGGGAACGAAAGAGGACTGTTGGGATGGAAGTGGGGTCTTACATGAGAAAGAAAGAGGACTGTTGGGTTCAGGAGTGGTGTTTTACATGGGAAAGAAAGAGGACTGTTGGGTTGGGAGTAGAGTCTTACATGGTAAAGGAAGAGGCCTGTTGGGATGGGAGTGGGGTCTTACATGGGAAAGAGGCTCAGGTTGGGAGTGGTGTCTTACATGGGAAAGAAAGAGTACTGTTGGGTTGGGAGTGGTGTCTTACATGGGAAAGAAAAAGGACTGTTGGATTGGGAGTGGTGTCTTACATGGGAAAGAAAGGACTGTTGGGTTGGGAGTAGTGTCTTACATGGGAAAGAAAGAGGACTGTTGGGTTGGTAGTACTGTTTTACATGGGAAAGAAAGAGGACTGTTGATGTTGGGAGTGGCGTCTTACCTGGGAAAGGAAAAGGACAGTTGGGTTGGGAGTGGTGTCTTACTTGGGAAAGAGGACTCGGGTTGGGAGTAGTGTCTTACATGAGAAAGAAAGAGGACAGTTGGGGAGGGAGTAGTGTCTTACATGGGAAAGAAAGAGGACAGTTGGGTTGGAAGTGGCATCTTATATGGGAAAGAAGAGGACTGTTAAATTGGGAGTGGCGTCTTACATGGGAAAGAAAGAAGACTGTTGGGACGGGAGTGGTATCTTACATGGGAAAGAGGACTCAGGATGGGAGTGGTGTCTTACATGGGAAAGAACAGGACTGTTGGGTTGGGAGTGGTATCTTACATGGGAAATAAAGAGGGCTGTTGGGTTGGGAGTGATGTCTTATAAGGGAAGGAAAGAAGACTGTTGGGTTGGGAGTGGCGTCTTACATGGGAAAGAAATAGGACTGCTGGGATGGGAGTGGTGTCTTGCATGGGAAAGAGGACTCAGGATGGGAGTGGTGTCTTACATGGGAAAGAAGAGGACTGTTGGGTTGGGAGTGGTATCTTACATGGGAAAGAAATAGGACTGTTGGGTTGGGAGTAGTGTTTTACATGGGAAAAAAAGAGGACCGTTGGGTTGGGAGTAGTGTTTTACATGGGAAATAAAGAAGACTGTTGGGATGGGAGTGGCGTCTTACATGGGAAAGAGGACTCAGGATAGAAGTGGTGTCTTACATGGGAAAGAACAGGACAGTTGGGTTTGAGAGTGGTGTCTTACATGGGAAAGAAAGAGGACTGTTGGGTGGGAGTGGTGTCTTACATGGGAAAGAAAGAGGACTGTTGGGTTGGGAGTGGTGTCTTACATGTGAAAGAAAGAGGACTGTTGGGATGGGAGTGGCGTCTTACATGGGAAAGAGGACTCAGGATGGGAGTGGTGTCTTACTTGGGAAAGAAAGAGGACTGTTGGGATGGAAGTGGGGTCTTACATGAGAAAGAAAGAGGACTGTTGGGTTCGGGAGTGGTGTTTTACATGGGAAAGAAAGAGGACTGTTGGGTTGGGAGTAGAGTCTTACATGGTAAAGAAAGAGGCCTGTTGGGATGGGAGTGGTATCTTACATGGGAAAGAAATAGGACTGTTGGGTTGGGAGTAGTGTTTTACATGGGAAATAAAGAGGACCTTTGGGTTGGGAGTAGTGTTTTACATGGGAAATAAAGAGGACTGTTGGGATGGGAGTGGCGTCTTACATGGGAAAGAGGACTCAGGATGGGAGTAGTGTTTTACATGGGAAAGAAAGAAGACAGATGGGTTTGAGAGTGGTGTCTTACATGGGAAAGAACAGGACAGTTGGGTTTGAGAGTGGTGTCTTACATGGGAAAGAAAGAGGACTGTTGGGTGGGAGTGGTGTCTTACATGGGAAAGAAAGAGGACTGTTGGGTTGGGAGTGGTGTCTTACATGTGAAAGAAAGAGGACTGTTGGGATGGGAGTGGCGTCTTACATGGGAAAGAGGACTCAGGATGGGAGTGGTGTCTTACATGGGAAAGAAAGAGGACTGTTGGGATGGAAGTGGGGTCTTACATGAGAAAGAAAGAGGACTGTTGGGTTCGGGAGAGGTGTTTTACATGGGAAAGAAAGAGGACTGTTGGGTTGGGAGTAGAGTCTTACATGGTAAAGAAAGAGGCCTGTTGGGATGGGAGTGGTATCTTACATGGGAAAGAAATAGGACTGTTGGGTTGGGAGTAGTGTTTTACATGGGAAATAAAGAGGACCGTTGGGTTGGGAGTAGTGTTTTACATGGGAAATAAAGAGGACTGTTGGGATGGGAGTGGGGTCTTACATGGGAAAGAGGACTCAGGATGGGAGTAGTGTTTTACATGGGAAAGAAAGAAGACAGTTGGGTTTGAGAGTGGTGTCTTACATGGGAAAGAAAGAGGACTGTTGGGTGGGAGTGGTGTCTTACATGGGAAAGAAAGAGGACTGTTGGGTTGGGAGTGGTTTCTTACATGTGAAAGAAAGAGGACTGTTGGGATGGGAGTGGCGTCTTACATGGGAAAGAGGACTCAGGATGGGAGTGGTGTCTTACATGGGAAAGAAAGAGGACTGTTGGGATGGAAGTGGGGTCTTACATGAGAAAGAAAGAGGACTGTTGGGTTCGGGAGTGGTGTTTTACATGGGAAAGAAAGAGGACTGTTGGGTTGGGAGTAGAGTCTTACATGGTAAAGAAAGAGGCCTGTTGGGATGGGAGTGGGGTCTTACATGGGAAAGAGGCTCAGGTTAGGAGTGGTGTCTTACATGGGAAAGAAAGAGTACTGTTGGGTTGGGAGTGGTGTCTTACATGGGAAAGAAAGAGGACTGTTGGGTTGGGAGTGGTGTCTTACATGGGAAAGAAAGAGGACTGTTGGGTTGGGAGTAGTGTCTTACATGGGAAAGAAAGAGGACTGTTGGGGTGGTAGTACTGTTTTACATGGGAAAGAAAGAGGACTGTTGATGTTGGGAGTGGCGTCTTACCTGGGAAAGGAAGAGGACAGTTGGGTTGGGAGTGGTGTCTTACTTGGGAAAGAGGACTCGGGTTGGGAGTAGTGTCTTACATGAGAAAGAAAGAGGACAGTTGGGGTGGGAGTAGTGTCTTACATGGGAAAGAAAAAGGACTGTTGGGTTGGAAGTGGCATCTTATATTGGAAAGAAGAGGACTGTTAAATTGGGAGTGGCGTCTTACATGGGAATGAAAGAGGACTGTTGGGACGGGAGTGGTATCTTACATGGGAAAGAGGACTCAGGATGGGAGTGGTTTCTTACATGGGAAAGAACAGGACGGTTGGGTTTGAGAGTGGTGTCTTACATGGGAAAGAAAGAGGACTGTTGGGTTGGGAGTGGTGTCTTACATGTGAAAGAAAGAGGACTGTTGGGATGGGAGTGGCGTCTTACATGGGAAAGAGGACTCAGGATGGGAGTGGTGTCTTACATGGGAAAGAAAGAGGACTGTTGGGATGGAAGTGGGGTCTTACATGAGAAAGAAAGAGGACTGTTGGGTTCGGGAGTGGTGTTTTACATGGGAAAGAAAGAGGACTGTTGGGTTGGGAGTAGAGTCTTACATGGTAAAGGAAGAGGCCTGTTGGGATGGGAGTGGGGTCTTACATGGGAAAGAGGCTCAGGTTGGGAGTGGTGTCTTACATGGGAAAGAAAGAGTACTGTTGGGTTGGGAGTGGTGTCTTACATGGGAAAGAAAGAGGACTTTTGGATTGGGAGTGGTGTCTTACATGGGAAAGAAAGAGGACTGTTGGGTTGGGAGTAGTGTCTTACATGGGAAAGAAAGAGGACTGTTGGGTTGGTAGTGCTGTTTTACATGGGAAAGAAAGAGGACTGTTGATGTTGGGAGTGACGTCTTACCTGGGAAAGGAAGAGGACAGTTGGGTTGGGAGTGGTGTCTTACTTGGGAAAGAGGACTCGGGTTGGGAGTAGTGTCTTACATGAGAAAGAAAGAGGACAGTTGGGGTGGGAGTAGTGTCTTACATGGGAAAGAAAGAGGACAGTTGGGTTGGAAGTGGCATCTTATATGGGAAAGAAGAGGACTGTTAAATTGGGAGTGGCGTCTTACATGGGAAAGAAAGAAGACTGTTGGGACGGGAGTGGTATCTTACATGGGAAAGAGGACTCAGGATGGGAGTGGTGTCTTACATGGGAAAGAACAGGACTGTTGGGTTGGGAGTGGTATCTTACATGGGAAAGAAACAGGACTGTTGGGTTGAGAGTAGGGTTTTACATGGGAAATAAAGAGGACTGTTGGGTTGGGAGTAGTGTTTTACATGGGAAAGAAAGAAGACTCTTGGGTTTGGGAGTGGTGTCTTACATGGGAAAGAAAGAGGACTGTTGGCTCTGGAGTAGTGTCTTACATGGGAAAGAAAGAGGACAGTTGGGTTGGGAGTAGTGTCTTACATGGAAAAGAAAGAGGACTGTTGGGTTGGGAGTGGCGTCTTACATGTGAAAGAAGAGGACTGTTGGGTTGGGAGTGGCGTCTTATATGGGAAAGAGGACTCGGGTTGGGAGTGGTGTCTTACATGGGAAAGAGGACTCGGGTTGGGGGTGGTGTCTTACATGGGAAAGAAAGGACTGTTGAGTTGGGAGTGGTTTCTTACATGAGAAAGAAGAGGACTGTTGGGTTGGGAGTAGTGTTTTACATGGGAAATAAAGAGGGCTGTTGGGTTGCGAGTGATGTCTTATAAGGGAAGGAAAGAAGACTGTTGGGTTGGGAGTGGCGTCTTACATGGGAAAGAAATAGGACTGCTGGGATGGGAGTGGTGTCTTGCATGGGAAAGAGGACTCAGGATGGGAGTGGTGTCTTACATGGGAAAGAAGAGGACTGTTGGGTTGGGAGTGGTATCTTACATGGGAAAGAAATAGGACTGTTGGGTTGGGAGTCGTGTTTTACATGGGAAATAAAGAGGACCGTTGGGTTGGGAGTAGTGTTTTACATGGGAAATAAAGAGGACTGTTGGGATGGGAGTGGCGTCTTACATGGGAAAGAGGACTCAGGATGGGAGTAGTGTTTTACATGGGAAAGAAAGAAGACAGTTGGGTTTGAGAGTGGTGTCTTACATGGGAAAGAAAGAGGACTGTTGGGTGGGAGTGGTGTCTTACATGGGAAAGAAAGAGGACTGTTGGGTTGGGAGTGGTGTCTTACATGTGAAAGAAAGAGGACTGTTGGGATGGGAGTGGCGTCTTACATGGGAAAGAGGACTCAGGATAGAAGTGGTGTCTTACATGGGAAAGAACAGGACAGTTGGGTTTGAGAGTGGTGTCTTACATGGGAAAGAAAGAGGACTGTTGGGTGGGAGTGGTGTCTTACATGGGAAAGAAAGAGGACTGTTGGGTTGGGAGTGGTGTCTTACATGTGAAAGAAAGAGGACTGTTGGGATGGGAGTGGCGTCTTACATGGGAAAGAGGACTCAGGATGGGAGTGGTGTCTTACTTGGGAAAGAAAGAGGACTGTTGGGATGGAAGTGGGGTCTTACATGAGAAAGAAAGAGGACTGTTGGGTTCGGGAGTGGTGTTTTACATGGGAAAGAAAGAGGACTGTTGGGTTGGGAGTAGAGTCTTACATGGTAAAGAAAGAGGCCTGTTGGGATGGGAGTGGTATCTTACATGGGAAAGAAATAGGACTGTTGGGTTGGGAGTAGTGTTTTACATGGGAAATAAAGAGGACCGTTGGGTTGGGAGTAGTGTTTCACATGGGAAATAAAGAGGACTGTTGGGATGGGAGTGGCGTCTTACATGGGAAAGAGGACTCAGGATGGGAGTAGTGTTTTACATGGGAAAGAAAGAAGACAGTTGGGTTTGAGAGTGGTGTCTTACATGGGAAAGAAAGAGGACTGTTGGGTGGGAGTGGTGTCTTACATGGGAAAGAAAGAGGACTGTTGGGTTCGGAGTGGTGTCTTACATGTGAAAGAAAGAGGACTGTTGGGATGGGAGTGGCGTCTTACATGGGAAAGAGGACTCAGGATGGGAGTAGTGTCTTACATGGGAAAGAAAGAGGACTGTTGGGTTGGTAGTACTGTTTTACATGGGAAAGAAAGAGGACTGTTGATGTTGGGAGTGGCGTCTTACCTGGGAAAGGAAGAGGACAGATGGGTTGGGAGTGGTGTCTTACTTGGGAAAGAGGACTCGGGTTGGGAGTAGTGTCTTACATGAGAAAGAAAGAGGACAGTTGGGGTGGGAGTAGTGTCTTACATGGGAAAGAAAGAGGACAGTTGGGTTGGAAGTGGCATCTTATATGGGAAAGAAGAGGACTGTTAAATTGGGAGTGGCGTCTTACATGGGAAAGAAAGAGGACTGTTGGGACGGGAGTGGTATCTTACATGGGAAAGAGGACTCAGGATGGGAGTGGTGTCTTACATGGGAAAGAACAGGACTGTTGGGTTGGGAGTGGTATCTTACATGGGAAAGAAACAGGACTGTTGGGTTGAGAGTAGTGTTTTACATGGGAAATAAAGAGGACTGTTGGGTTGGGAGTAGTGTTTTACATGGGAAAGAAAGAAGACTCTTGGGTTTGGGAGTGGTGTCTTACATGGGAAAGAAAGAGGACTGTTGGCTCTGGAGTGGTGTCTCACATGGGAAAGAAAGAGGACAGTTGGGTTGGGAGTAGGAAAGAGGAATGCTATGTTGAGAGTAGTGTCTTACATGGGAAAGAAGAGGACTGTTAGGTTGATAGTAGTGTCTTACATGGGAAAGAAATAAGACTGTTGGGTTGGGAGTACTGTCTTACATAGGAAAGAAAGAAGACTGTTGAGTTTGGAGTAATGTCTTACATGGGAAAGAAAGAGGACTGTTGAGTTGGGAGTGGAGTCTTACATGGGAAAGAGGACTCCGGTTGGGAGTAGTGTCTTACAAGGGACAGAAAGGACTGTTGGGTTGGGTGTGTGTTGGGAGTGGTGTCTTACATGGGAAAGAGGACTGTTGGGTTGGGAGTAGGAAAGAGGACTGCTATGTTGGGAGTAGTGTCTTACATGGGAAAGAAAGAGGACTGTTGGGTTGCGAGTAGTGTCTTACATGGGAAAGAGGACTCGGGTTGGGAGTGGTATCTTACGTGGTAAAGAAAGAAGAATGTTGGGTTAGTAGTATTGTATGACATTGGAAAGATGACTGTTATGTTGAGAGTAGTGTCTTACATGGGAAAGAAAGAGGACTGTTGAGTTGGGAGTAGGAAAGAGGAATGCTATGTTGAGAGTAGTGTCTTACATGGGAAAGAAGAGGACTGTTAGGTTGATAGTAGTGTCTTACATGGGAAAGAAATAAGACTGTTGGGTTGGGAGTACTGTCTTACATGGGAAAGAAAGAAGACTGTTGAGTTGGGAGTAATGTCTTACATGGGAAAGAAAGAGGACTGTTGAGTTGGGAGTGGAGTCTTACATGGGAAAGAGGACTCAGGTTGGGAGTAGTGTCTTACAAGGGAAAGAAAGGACTGTTGGGTTGGGTGTGTGTTGGGAGTGATGTCTTACATGGGAAAGAGGACTGTTGGGTTGGGAGTAGGAAAGAGGACTGCTATGTTGGGAGTAGTGTCTTACATGGGAAAGAAAGAGTACTGTTAGGTTGCGAGTAGTGTCTTACATGGGAAAGAGGACTCGGGTTGGGAGTGGTATCTTACGTGGGAAAGAAAGAAGAATGTTGGGTTAGTAGTATTGTATGACATTGGAAAGAGGACTGTTATGTTGAGAGTAGTGTCTTACATGGGGAAGAAAGAGGACTGTTGGGTTGGGAGTAGGAAATAGGACTGCTATATTGAGTAATGTCTTACATGGGAAAGAAGAGGACTGTTAGGTTGAGAGTAGTGTCTTACATGGGAAAGAAATAGGACTGTTGGGTTGGGAGTAGTGTCTTACATGGGAAATAAAGAGGACTGTTGGGTTGGAAGTGATGTCTTACAAGGGAAAGAAAGAGGACTGTTGGGCTGGGTATGTGTTGGGAGTGGTGTCTTACATGGGAAAGAAATAGGACTGCTGGGATGGGAGTGGTGTCTTACATGGGAAAGAGGACTCAGGATGGGAGTGGTGTCTTACATGGGAAAGAAGAGGACTGTTGGGTTGGGAGTGGTATCTTACATGGGAAAGAAATAGGACTGTTGGGTTGGGAGTTGTGTTTTGCATGGGAAATAAAGAGGACTGTTGGGATGGGAGTGGCGTCTTACATGGGAAAGAGGACTCAGGATGGGAGTAGTGTTTTACATGGGAAAGAAAGAAGACAGTTGGGTTTGGGAGTGGTGTCTTACATGGGAAAGAAAGAGGACTGTTGGGTTGGGAGTGGTGTCTTACATGTGAAAGAAAGAGGAATGTTGAGATGGGAGTGGCGTCTTACATGGGAAAGAGGACTCAGGATGGGAGTGGTGTCTTACATGGGAAAGAAAGAGGACTGTTTGGATGGAAGTGGGGTCTTACATGAGAAAGAAAGAGGACTGTTGGGTTCGGGAGTGGTGTTTTACATGGGAAAAAAAGAGGACTGTTGGGATGGGAGTAGAGTCTTACATGGTAAAGAAAGAGGCCTGTTGGGATGGGAGTGGGGTCTTACATGGGAAAGAGGCTCAGGCTGGGAGTGGTGTCTTACATGGGAAAGAAAGAGTACTGTTGGGTTGGGAGTGGTGTCTTACATGGGAAAGAAAGAGGACTGTTGGGTTGGGAGTGGTGTCTTACATGGGAAAGAGGCTCAGGTTGGGAGTGGTGTCTTACATGGGAAAGAAAGAGGACTGTTGGGTCGGCTGTGGTGTCTTACATGGGAATGAAAGAGGACTGTTGGGAGTAGTGTCTTACATGGGAAAGAAAGAGGACTGTTGGGTCTTACATGGGAAAGAAAGAGGACTGTTGGGTTGGGAGTGGCGTCCTACATGGGAAAGAAGAGGACTGTTGAGTTGGGAGTGGAGTCTTACATGGGAAAGAGGACTCAGGTTGGGAGTAGTGTCTTACATGGGAAAGAAAGAGGACTGTTGGGTTGGGTGTGTGTTGGGAGTGGTGTCTTACATGGAAAAGAGGACTGTTGCGTTGGGAGTAGGAAAGAGGACTGCTATGTTAGGAGTAGTGTCTTACATGGGAAAGAAAGAGGACTGTTGGGTTGCGAGTAGTGTCTTACATGGGAAAGAGGACTCGAGGTTGGTAGTGGTATCTTACGTGGTAAAGAAAGAAGAATGTTGGGTTAGTAGTATTGTATGACATTGGAAAGATGACTGTTATGTTGAGAGTAGTGTCTTACATGGGAAAGAAAGAGGACTGTTGAGTTGGGAGTAGGAAAGAGGAATGCTATGTTGAGAGTAGTGTCTTACATGGGAAAGAAGAGGACTGTTAGGTTGATAGTAGTGTCTTACATGGGAAAGAAATAAGACTGTTGGGTTGGGAGTACTGTCTTACATGGGAAAGAAAGAAGACTGTTGAGTTGGGAGTAATGTCTTACATGGGAAAGAAAGAGGACTGTTGAGTTGGGAGTGGAGTCTTACATGGGAAAGAGGACTCAGGTTGGGAGTAGTGTCTTACAAGGGAAAGAAAGGACTGTTGGGTTGGGTGTGTGTTGGGAGTGGTGTCTTACATGGGAAAGAGGACTGTTGGGTTGGGCGTAGGAAAGAGGACTGCTATGTTGGGAGTAGTGTCTTACATGGGAAAGAAAGAGGACTGTTGGGTTGCGAGTAGTGTCTTACATGGGAAAGAGGACTCTGGTTGGGAGTGGTATCTTACGTGGGAAAGAAAGAAGAATGTTGGGTTAGTAGTATTGTATGACATTGGAAAGAGGACTGTTATGTTGAGAGTAGTGTCTTACATGGGGAAGAAAGAGGACTGTTGGGTTGGGAGTAGGAAAGAGGACTGCTATATTGAGTAATGTCTTACATGGGAAAGAAGAGGACTGTTAGGTTGAGAGTAGTGTCATACATGGGAAAGAAATAGGACTGTTGGGTTGGGAGTAGTGTCTTACATGGGAAATAAAGAGGACTGTTGGGTTGGAAGTGATGTCTTACAAGGGAAAGAAAGAGGACTGTTGGGCTGGGTATGTGTTGGGAGTGGTGTCTTACATGGGAAAGAAAGAAGAGTGTTGGGTTTGGGAGTGGTGTCTTACATGGGAAAGAAAGAAGAGTGTTGGGTTTGGGAGTGGGGTCCTACATGGGAAAGAGCACTCGAGTTCGGAGTGGTGTCTTACATGGGAAAGAAAGAGGACAGTTGGTTTGGGAGTAGTGTCTTACATGGGAAATAAAGAGGACAGTTGGGTTGGGAGTAGTGTCTTACATGGGAAAGAAAGAGGACTGTTGGGTGGGGAGTAGTGTCTTACATGGGAAATAAAGAGGACTGTTGGGTTGGGAGTGGCGTCTTACATGGGAAAGAAGAGGACTGTTGGGTTGGGAGTGGGGTCTTAGATGGGAAAGAGGACTGTTGGGTTGGGAGTGGCATCTTACATGGGAAAGAAGCGGACTGTTGAGTTGGGAGTGGTGTCTTACATGGGAAAGCAATAAAACAGTTGGGTTGGGAGTGGTGTCTTACTTGGGAAAGAGGACTCAGGTTGAGAGTAGTGTCTTACATGGGAAAGAAAGTGGACTGTTAGGTTGGGAGTAGTGTCTTACATGGGAAAGAAAGAGGACTTTTGCGTCAGCTGTGGTGTCTTACATGGGAAGTAAAGAGGACTGTTGGGTCGGGAGTGGTGTCTTACATGGGAAAGAAAGAGGACTGTTGGGTCGGCTGTGGTGTCTTACATGGGAAAGAAGACTCAGGATGGGAGTAGTGTTTTACATGGGAAAGAAAGAAGACAGTTGGGTTTGAGAGTGGTGTCTTACATGGGAAAGAAAGAGGACTGTTGGGTGGGAGTGGTGTCTTACATGGGAAAGAAAGAGGACTGTTGGGTTGGGAGTGGTGTCTTACATGTGAAAGAAAGAGGACTGTTGGGATGGGAGTGGGGTCTTACATGGGAAAGAGGCTCAGGTTGGGAGTGGTGTCTTACATGGGAAAGAAAGAGTACTGTTGGGTTGGGAGTGGTGTCTTACATGTGAAAGAAAGAGGAATGTTGAGATGGGAGTGGCGTCTTACATGGGAAAGAGGACTCAGGATGGGAGTGGTGTCTTACATGGGAAAGAAAGAGGACTGTTGGGATGGAAGTGGGGTCTTACATGAGAAAGAAAGAGGACTGTTGGGTTCGGGAGTGGTGTTTTACATGGGAAAGAAAAAAGACTGTTGGGTTTGGAGTAGTGTCTTACATGGGAAATAGGACTGTTGGGTTGGGAGTGGCATCTTACATGGGAAAGAAGATTACTGTTGAGTTGGGAGTGGGGGGTCTTACATGGGAAAGAGAACTCTGGTTGGGAGTGGTGTCTTACTTGGGAAAGAGGACTGTTGGGTTGGGAGTAGGAAAGAGGACTGCTATGTTGGGAGTAGTGTCTTACATGGGAAAGAAGAGGACTGTTAGGTTGATAGTAGTGTCTTACATGGGAAAGAAATAGGACTGTTGGGTTGGGAGTACTGTCTTACATGGGAAAGAAAGAAGACTGTTGAGTTGGGAGTAATGTTTTACATGGGAAAGAAAGAGGACTGTTGAGTTGGGAGTGGAGTCTTACATGGGAAAGAGGACTCAGGTTGGGAGTAGTGTCTTACAAGGGAAAGAAAGAGGACTGTTGGGTTGGGTGTGTGTTGGGAGTGGTGTCTTACATGGGAAAGAGGACTGTTGGGTTGGGAGTAGGAAATAGGACTGCTGTGTTGGGAGTAGTGTCTTACATGGGAAAGAAAGAGGACTGTTGGGTTGCGAGTAGTGTCTTACATGGGAAAGAGGACTCGGGTTGGGAGTGGTATCTTATGTGGGAAAGAAAGAAGAATGGTGGGTTAGTAGTATTGTATGACATTGGAAAGAGGACTGTTATGTTGAGAGTAGTGTCTTACATGGAGAAGAAAGAGGACTGTTGGGTTGGGAGTAGGAAAGAGGACTGCTATATTGAGTAATGTCTTACATGGGAAAGAAGAGGACTGTTAGGTTGAGAGTACTGTCCTACATGGGAAAGAAATAGGACTGTTGGGTTGGGAGTAGTGTCTTACATGGGAAATAAAGAGGACTGTTGGGTTGGAAGTGATGTCTTACAAGGGAAAGAAAGAGGACTGTTGGGCTGGGTATGTGTTGGGAGTGGTGTCTTACATGGGAAAGAAAGAAGAGTGTTGGGTTTGGGAGTGGTGTCTTACATGGGAAAGAAAGAAGAGTGTTGGGTTTGGGAGTGGGGTCCTACATGGGAAAGAGCACTCGGGTTCGGAGTGGTGTCTTACATGGGAAAGAAAGAGGACAGTTGGTTTGGGAGTAGTGTCTTACATGGGAAAGAAAGAGGACAGTTGGGTTGGGAGTAGTGTCTTACATGGGAAAGAAAGAGGACTGTTGGGTTAGGAGTAGTGTCTTACATGGGAAATAAAGAGGACAGTTGGGTTGGGAGTAGTGTCTTACATGGGAAAGAAAGAGGACTGTTGGGTTGGGAGTGGCGTCTTACATGGGAAAGAGGACTGTTGTGTTGGGAGTGGCATCTTACATGGGAAAGAAGAGGACTGTTGAGTTGGGAGTGGTGTCCTACATGGGAAAGCAATAAAACAGTTTGGTTGGGAGTGGTGTCTTACTTGGGAAAGAGGACTCAGGTTGAGAGTAGTGTCTTACATGGGAAAGAAAGTGGACTGTTAGGTTGGGAGTAGTGTCTTACATGGGAAAGAAAGAGGACTGTTGGGTTTGGAGTAGTGTCTTACATGGGAAATGGGACCGTTGGGTTGGGAGTGGCATCTTACATGGGAAAGAAGATTACTGTTGAGTTGGGAGTGGGGGTCTTATATGGGAAAGAGAACTCTGGTTGGGAGTGGTGTCTTACTTGGGAAAGAGGACTCGGGTTGGGAATAGAGTCTTACATGGGAAAGAAAGAGGACTGTTGAGTTGGGAGTAGTGTCTTGCATGGGAAAGAATGAGGACTTTTGCGTCAGCTGTGGTGTCTTACATGGGAAGTAAAGAGGACTGTTGGGTCGGGAGTGGTGTCTTACATGGGAAAGAAAGAGGACTGTTGGGTCGGCTGTGGTGTCTTACATGGGAATGAGGACTGTTGGGTTGGAAGTGATATCTTACATGGGAAAGAAATAGGACTGTTGGGTTTGGAGTAGTGTCTTACATGGGAAATAGGACTGTTGGGTTGGGAGTGGCATCTTACATGGGAAAGAAGATTACTGTTGAGTTGGGAGTGGGGGTCTTACATGGGAAAGAGAACTCTGGTTGGGAGTGGTGTCTTACTTGGGAAAGAGGAATCGGGTTGGGAATAGTGTCTTACATGGGAAAGAAAGAGGACTGTTGAGTTGGGAGTAGTGTCTTGCATGGGAAAGAAAGAGGACTTTTGCGTCAGCTGTGGTGTCTTACATGGGAAAGAAAGAGGACTGTTGGGTCGGGAGTGGTATCTTACATGGGAAAGAAAGAGGACTGTTGGGTCGGCTGTGGTGTCTTACATGGGAATGAAAGAGGACTGTTGGGAGTAGTGTCTTACATGGGAAAGAAAGAGGACTGTTGGGTTGGGAGTGGAGTCTTACATGGGAAAGAAAGAGGACTCGGGTTGGGAGTAGTGTCTTGCATGGGAAAGTAAGAGGACTGTTGAGTTGGGAGTGGAGTCTTACATGGGAAAGAAAGAGGACTGTTGAGTTGGGAGTGGCGTCTTACATGGGAAAGAAGAGGACTCGGGTTGGGAGTAGTGTCTTACATGGGAAAGAAAGAGGACTTTTGGGTTGGGTGTGTGTTGGGAGTGGTGTCTTACATGGGAAAGAAATTGGACTGTTGGGTTGGGAGTAGTGTCTTACATGGGAAAGAATGAAGAGTGTTGGGTTTGGGAGTGGTGTCTTACCTGGGAAAGAAAGAGGACTGTTGGGATGGGAGTGGGGTCTTACATGGGAAAGGACTCAGGTTGGGAGGGGTGTCTTACACGGAAAGAGGACTCAGGTTGGGAGTGGTGTCTTACATGGGAAAGAAAGAGGACTGTTGGGTTGGGAGTGGTGTCTTACATGGGAAATAAAGAGGACAGTTGGGTTGGGAGTAGTGTCTTACATGGAAAAGAAAGAGGACTGTTGGGTTGGAAGTGGCGTCTTACATGAGAAAGAAGAGGACTGTTGGGTTGGGAGTGGCGTCTTATATGGGAAAGAGGACTCAGGTTGGGAGTGGTGTCTTACATGGGAAAGAGGACTCGGGTTGGGGGTGGTGTCTTACATGGGAAAGAAAGGACTGTTGGGTTGGGAGTGGTTTCTTACATGAGAAAGAAGAGGACTGTTGGGTTGGAAGTAGTATCTTACATGGGAAAGAAATAGGACTGTTGGGTTGGGAGCAGTGTTTTACATGGGAAATAAAGAGGGCTGTTGGGTTGGGAGTGATGTCTTATAAGGGAAAGAAAGAAGACTGTTGGGTTGGGAGAAGTGTCTTACACGGGAAAGAAAGAAGACTGTTGGTTTTGGGAGTGGTGTCTTACATGGGAAATAAAGAGGACTGTTGGTTTGGGAGTGGTGTCTTACATGGGAAAGAAATAGGACTGCTGGGATGGGAGTGGTGTCTTACATGGGAAAGAGGACTCAGGATGGGAGTGGTGTCTTACATGGGAAAGAAGAGGACTGTTGGGTTGGGAGTGGTATCTTACATGGGAAAGAAATAGGACTGTTGGGTTGGGAGTTGTGTTTTGCATGGGAAATAAAGAGGACTGTTGGGATGGGAGTTGCGTCTTACATGGGAAAGAGGACTCAGGATGGGAGTAGTGTTTTACATGGGAAAGAAAGAAGACAGTTGGGTTTGGGAGTGGTGTCTTACATGGGAAAGAAAGAGGACTGTTGGGTTGGGAGTGGTGTCTTACATGTGAAAGAAAGAGGAATGTTGAGATGGGAGTTGCGTCTTACATGGGAAAGAGGACTCTTGATGGGAGTGGTGTCTTACATGGGAAAGAAAGAGGACTGTTTGGATGGAAGTGGGGTCTTACATGAGAAAGAAAGAGGACTGTTGGGTTTGGGAGTGGTGTTTTACATGGGAAAGAAAGAGGACTGTTGGGATGGGAGTAGAGTCTTACATGGTAAAGAAAGAGGCCTGTTGGGATGGGAGTGGGGTCTTACATGGGAAAGAGGCTCAGGTTGGGAGTGGTGTCTTACATGGGAAAGAAAGAGTACTGTTGGGTTGGGAGTGGTGTCTTACATGGGAAAGAAAGAGGACTGTTGGGTTGGGAGTGGTGTCTTACATGGGAAAGAGGCTCAGGTTGGGAGTGGTGTCTTACATGGGAAAGAAAGAGGACTGTTGGGTCGGCTGTGGTGTCTTACATGGGAATGAAAGAGGACTGTTGGGAGTAGTGTCTTACATGGGAAAGAAAGAGGACTGTTGGGTCTTACATGGGAAAGAAAGAGGACTGTTGGGTTGGGAGTGGCGTCCTACATGGGAAAGAAGAGGACTGTTGAGTTGGGAGTGGAGTCTTACATGGGAAAGAGGACTCAGGTTGGGAGTAGTGTCTTACATGGGAAAGAAAGAGGACTGTTGGGTTGGGTGTGTGTTGGGAGTGGTGTCTTACATGGAAAAGAGGGCTGTTGGGTTGGGAGTAGGAAAGAGGACTGCTATGTTGGGAGTAGTGTCTTACATGGGAAAGAAAGAGGACTGTTGGGTTGCGAGTAGTGTCTTACATGGGAAAGAGGACTCGGGTTGGGAGTGGTATCTTACGTGGTAAAGAAAGAAGAATGTTGGGTTAGTAGTATTGTATGACATTGGAAAGATGACTGTTATGTTGAGAGTAGTGTCTTACATGGGAAAGAAAGAGGACTGTTGAGTTGGGTAGGAAAGAGGAATGCTATGTTGAGAGTAGTGTCTTACATGGGAAAGAAGAGGACTGTTAGGTTGATAGTAGTGTCTTACATGGGAAAGAAATAAGACTGTTGGGTTGGGAGTACTGTCTTACATGGGAAAGAAAGAAGACTGTTGAGTTGGGAGTAATGTCTTACATGGGAAAGAAAGAGGACTGTTGAGTTGGGAGTGGAGTCTTACATGGGAAAGAGGACTCAGGTTGGGAGTAGTGTCTTACAAGGGAAAGAAAGGACTGTTGGGTTGGGTGTGTGTTGGGAGTGATGTCTTACATGGGAAAGAGGACTGTTGGGTTGGGAGTAGGAAAGAGGACTGCTATGTTGGGAGTAGTGTCTTACATGGGAAAGAAAGAGGACTGTTAGGTTGCGAGTAGTGTCTTACATGGGAAAGAGGACTCGGGTTGGGAGTGGTATCTTACGTGGGAAAGAAAGAAGAATGTTGGGTTAGTAGTATTGTATGACATTGGAAAGAGGACTGTTATGTTGAGAGTAGTGTCTTACATGGGGAAGAAAGAGGACTGTTGGGTTGGGAGTAGGAAATAGGACTGCTATATTGAGTAATGTCTTACATGGGAAAGAAGAGGACTGTTAGGTTGAGAGTAGTGTCTTACATGGGAAAGAAATAGGACTGTTGGGTTGGGAGTAGTGTCTTACATGGGAAATAAAGAGGACTGTTGGGTTGGAAGTGATGTCTTACAAGGGAAAGAAAGAGGACTGTTGGGCTGGGTATGTGTTGGGAGTGGTGTCTTACATGGGAAAGAAAGAAGAGTGTTGGGTTTGGGAGTGGTGTCTTACATGGGAAAGAAAGAAGAGTGTTGGGTTTGGGAGTGGGGTCCTACATGGGAAAGAGCACTCGGGTTCGGAGTGGTGTCTTACATGGGAAAGAAAGAGGACAGTTGGTTTGGGAGTAGTGTCTTACATGGGAAAGAAAGAGGACAGTTGGGTTGGGAGTAGTGTCTTACATGGGAAAGAAAGAGGACTGTTGGTTTGGGAGTAGTGTCTTACATGGGAAATAAAGAGGACTGTTGGGTTGGGAGTGGCGTCTTACATGGGAAAGAAGAGGACTGTTGGGTTGGGTGTGGGGTCTTAGAAGGGAAAGAGGACTGTTGGGTTGGGAGTGGCATCTTACATGGGAAAGAAGAGGACTGTTGAGTTGGGAGTGGTGTCTTACATGGGAAAGCAATAAAACAGTTGGGTTGGGAGTGGTGTCTTACTTGGGAAAGAGGACTCAGGTTGAGAGTAGTGTCTTACATGGGAAAGAAAGTGGACTGTTAGGTTGGGAGTAGTGTCTTACATGGGAAAGAAAGAGGACTTTTGCGTCAGCTGTGGTGTCTTACATGGGAAGTAAAGAGGACTGTTGGGTCGGGAGTGGTGTCTTACATGGGAAAGAAAGAGGACTGTTGGGTCGGCTGTGGTGTCTTACATGGGAAAGAGGACTCAGGATGGGAGTAGTGTTTTACATGGGAAAGAAAGAAGACAGTTGGGTTTGAGAGTGGTGTCTTACATGGGAGAGAAAGAGGACTGTTGGGTGGGAGTGGTGTCTTACATGGGAAAGAAAGAGGACTGTTGGGTTGGGAGTGGTGTCTTACATGTGAAAGAAAGATGACTGTTGGGATGGGAGTGGCGTCTTACATGGGAAAGAGGACTCAGGATGGGAGTGGTGTCTTACATGGGAAAGAAAGAGGACTGTTGGGATGGAAGTGGGGTCTTACATGAGAAAGAAAGAGGACTGTTGGGTTCGGGAGTGGTGTTTTACATGGGAAAGAAAGAGGACTGTTGGGTTGGGAGTAGAGTCTTACATGGTAAATAAAGAGGCCTGTTGGGATGGGAGTGGGGTCTTACATGGGAAAGAGGCTCAGGTTGGGAGTGGTGTCTTACATGGGAAAGAAAGAGTACGGTTGGGTTGGGAGTGGTGTCTTACATGGGAAAGAAAGAGGACTGTTGGGTTGGGAGTGATGTCTTACATGGGAAAGAAAGAGGACTGTTGGGTTGGGAGTAGTGTCTTACATGGGAAAGAAAGAGGACTGTTGGAGTGGTAGTACTGTTTTACATGGGAAAGGTATACACCCATTACAACGCATCTTTTACTCCGCACTACCATTACAACGCGACTTTTACAACGCATACCATTACAACGCATTGCGCTGCGTTGTAACGGTAGGTAGTTGTAATAGTATGCGTTGTAACAGGGTACATCCCATGGGAAAGAAAGAGGACTGTTGATGTTGGGAGTGGCGTCTTACCTGGGAAAGGAAGAGGACAGTTGGGTTGGGAGTGGTGTCTTACTTGGGAAAGAGGACTCGGGTTGGGAGTAGTGTCTTACATGAGAAAGAAAGAGGACAGTTGGGGTGGGAGTAGTGTCTTACATGGGAAAGAAAGAGGACTGTTGGGTTGGAAGTGGCATCTTATATGGGAAAGAAGAGGACTGTTAAATTGGGAGTGGCGTCTTACATGGAAATGAAAGAGGACTGTTGGGACGGGAGTGGTATCTTACATGGGAAAGAGGACTGAGGATGGGAGTGGTGTCTTACATGGGAAAGAACAGGACTGTTGGGTTTGAGAGTGGTGTCTTACATGGGAAAGAAAGGGGACTGTTGGGTGGGAGTGGTGTCTTACATGGGAAAGAAAGAGGACTGTTGGGTTGGGAGTGGTGTCTTACATGTGAAAGAAAGAGGACGGTTGGGATGGGAGTGGCGTCTTACATGGGAAAGAGGACTCAGGATGGGAGTGGTGTCTTACATGGGAAAGAAAGAGGACTGTTGGGATGGAAGTGGGGTCTTACATGAGAAAGAAAGAGGACTGTTGGGTTCGGGAGTGGTGTTTTACATGGGAAAGAAAGAGGACTGTTGGGTTGGGAGTAGAGTCTTACATGGTAAAGAAAGAGGCCTGTTGGGATGGGAGTGGTATCTTACATGGGAAAGAAATAGGACTGTTGGGTTGGGAGTAGTGTTTTACATGGGAAATAAAGAGGACCGTTGGGTTGGGAGTAGTGTTTTACATGGGAAATAAAGAGGACTGTTGGGATGGGAGTGGCGTCTTACATGGGAAAGAGGACTCTGGATGGGAGTAGTGTTTTACATGGGAAAGAAAGAAGACAGTTGGGTTTGAGAGTGGTGTCTTACATGGGAAAGAAAGAGGACTGTTGGGTGGGAGTGGTGTCTTACATGGGAAAGAAAGAGGACTGTTGGGTTGGGAGTGGTTTCTTACATGTGAAAGAAAGAGGACTGTTGGGATGGGAGTGGCGTCTTACATGGGAAAGAGGACTCAGGATGGGAGTGGTGTCTTACATGGGAAAGAAAGAGGACTGTTGGGATGGAAGTGGGGTCTTACATGAGAAAGAAAGAGGACTGTTGGGTTCGGGAGTGGTGTTTTACATGGGAAAGAAAGAGGACTGTTGGGTTGGGAGTAGAGTCTTACATGGTAAAGAAAGAGGCCTGTTGGGATGGGAGTGGGGTCTTACATGGGAAAGAGGCTCAGGTTAGGAGTGGTGTCTTACATGGGAAAGAAAGAGTACTGTTGGGTTGGGAGTGGTGTCTTACATGGGAAAGAAAGAGGACTGTTGGGTTGGGAGTGGTGTCTTACATGGGAAAGAAAGAGGACTGTTGGGTTGGGAGTAGTGTCTTACATGGGAAAGAAAGAGGACTGTTGGGGTGGTAGTACTGTTTTACATGGGAAAGAAAGAGGACTGTTGATGTTGGGAGTGGCGTCTTACCTGGGAAAGGAAGAGGACAGTTGGGTTGGGAGTGGTGTCTTACTTGGGAAAGAGGACTCGGGTTGGGAGTAGTGTCTTACATGAGAAAGAAAGAGGACAGTTGGGGTGGGAGTAGTGTCTTACATGGGAAAGAAAGAAGACTTGGGTTTGGGAGTGGTGTCTTACATGGGAAAGAAAGAGAACTGTTGGTTTAGGAGTGGTGTCTTGCATGGGAAAGAGGACTCAGGATGGGAGTGGTGTCTTACATGGGAAAGAAGAGGACTGTTGGGTTGGGAGTGGTATCTTACATGGGAAAGAAATAGGACTGTTGGGTTGGGAGTAGTGTTTTACATGGGAAATAAAGAGGACCGTTAGGTTGGGAGTAGTGTTTTACATGGGAAATAAAGAGGACTGTTGGGATGGGAGTGGCGTCTTACATGGGAAAGAGGACTCAGGATGGGAGTAGTGTTTTACATGGGAAAGAAAGAAGACAGTTGGGTTTGAGAGTGGTGTCTTACATGGGAAAGAAAGAGGACTGTTGGGTGGGAGTGGTGTCTTACATGGGAAAGAAAGAGGACTGTTGGGTTGGGAGTGGTGTCTTACATGTGAAAGAAAGAGGACTGTTGGGATGGGAGTGGCGTCTTACATGGGAAAGAGGACTCAGGGTGGGAGTGGTGTCTTACATGGGAAAGAAAGAGGACTGTTGGGATGGAAGTGGGGTCTTACATGAGAAAGAAAGAGGACTGTTGGGTTCGGGAGTGGTGTTTTACATGGGAAAGAAAGAGGACTGTTGGGTTGGGAGTAGAGTCTTACATGGTAAATAAAGAGGCCTGTTGGGATGGGAGTGGGGTCTTACATGGGAAAGAGTCTCAGGTTGGGAGTCGTGTCTTACATGGGAAAGAAAGAGTACTGTTGGGTTGGGAGTGGTGTCTCACATGGGAAAGAAAGAGGACTGTTGGGTTGGGAGTGATGTCTTACATGGGAAAGAAAGAGGACTGTTGGGTTGGGAGTAGTGTCTTACATGGGAAAGAAAGAGGACTGTTGGAGTGGTAGTACTGTTTTACATGGGAAAGGTATACACCCGTTACAACGCATCTTTTACTCCGCACTACCATTACAACGCAACTTTTACAACGCATACCATTACAACGCATTGCGCTGGGGGGCGCTCTAGGATAGGGAATAAGTATAATTTACTATCCAACACCTTCCCTAGGGTCCACGGGGACTGGAGTTAGAATAGTAAATTATACCTACCACTATCCAGCACCTCAAAGCGCTATGCGTTGTAATGGTATGCGTTGTAATGGTCGCGTTGTAACGGTAGGTAGTTGTAATAGTATGCGTTGTAACATGGTACATCCCATGGTAAAGAAAGAGGACTGTTGATGTTGGGAGTGGCGTCTTACCTGGGAAAGGAAGAGGACAGTTGGGTTGGGAGTGGTGTCTTACTTGGGAAAGAGGACTCGGGTTGGGAGTAGTGTCTTACATGAGAAAGAAAGAGGACAGTTGGGGTGGGAGTAGTGTCTTACATGGGAAAGAAAGAGGACTGTTGGGTTGGAAGTGGCATCTTATATGGGAAAGAAGAGGACTGTTAAATTGGGAGTGGCGTCTTACATGGAAATGAAAGAGGACTGTTGGGACGGGAGTGGTATCTTACATGGGAAACAGGACTCAGGATGGGAGTGGTGTCTTACATGGGAAAGAACAGGACAGTTGGGTTTGAGAGTGGTGTCTTACATGGGAAAGAAAGAGGACTGTTGGGTGGGAGTGGTGTCTTACATGGGAAAGAAAGAGGACTGTTGGGTTCGGAGTGGTGTCTTACATGTGAAAGAAAGAGGACTGTTGGGATGGGAGTGGCGTCTTACATGGGAAAGAGGACTCAGGATGGGAGTGGTGTCTTACATGGGAAAGAAAGAGGACTGTTGGGATGGAAGTGGGGTCTTACATGAGAAAGAAAGAGGACTGTTGGGTTCGGGAGTGGTGTTTTACATGGGAAAGAAAGAGGACTGTTGGGTTGGGAGTAGAGTCTTACATGGTAAAGAAAGAGGCCTGTTGGGATGGGAGTGGTATCTTACATGGGAAATAAAGAGGACCGTTGGGTTGGGAGTAGTGTTTTACATGGGAAATAAAGAGGACTGTTGGGATGGGAGTGGGGTCTTACATGGGAAAGAGGACTCAGGATGGGAGTAGTGTTTTACATGGGAGAGAAAGAAGACAGTTGGGTTTGAGAGTGGTGTCTTACATGGGAAAGAAAGAGGACTGTTGGGTGGTAGTGGTGTCTTACATGGGAAAGAAAGAGGACTGTTGGGTTGGGAGTGGTTTCTTACATGTGAAAGAAAGAGGACTGTTGGGATGGGAGCGGCGTCTTACATGGGAAAGAGGACTCAGGATGGGAGTGGTGTCTTACATGGGAAAGAAAGAGGACTGTTGGGATGGAAGTGGGGTCTTACATGAGAAAGAAAGAGGACTGTTGGGTTCGGGAGTGGTGTTTTACATGGGAAAGAAAGAGGACTGTTGGGTTGGGAGTAGAGTCTTACATGGTAAAGAAAGAGGCCTGTTGGGATGGGAGTGGGGTCTTACATGGGAAAGAGGCTCAGGTTAGGAGTGGTGTCTTACATGGGAAAGAAAGAGTACTGTTGGGTTGGGAGTGGTGTCTTACATGGGAAAGAAAGAGGACTGTTGGGTTGGGAGTGGTGTCTTACATGGGAAAGAAAGAGGACTGTTGGGTTGGGAGTAGTGTCTTACATGGGAAAGAAAGAGGACTGTTGGGGTGGTAGTACTGTTTTACATGGGAAAGAAAGAGGACTGTTGATGTTGGGAGTGGCGTCTTACCTGGGAAAGGAAGAGGACAGTTGGGTTGGGAGTGGTGTCTTACTTGGGAAAGAGGACTCGGGTTGGGAGTAGTGTCTTACATGAGAAAGAAAGAGGACAGTTGGGGTGGGAGTAGTGTCTTACATGGGAAAGAAAAAGGACTGTTGGGTTGGAAGTGGCATCTTATATGGGAGAGAAGAGGACTGTTAAATTGGGAGTGGCGTCTTACATGGGAATGAAAGAGGACTGTTGGGACGGGAGTGGTATCTTACATGGGAAAGAGGACTCAGGATGGGAGTAGTGTTTTACATGGGAAAGAAAGAAGACAGTTGGGTTTGAGAGTGGTGTCTTACATGGGAGAGAAAGAGGACTGTTGGGTGGGAGTGGTGTCTTACATGGGAAAGAAAGAGGACTGTTGGGTTGGGAGTGGTGTCTTACATGTGAAAGAAAGAGGACTGTTGGGATGGGAGTGGCGTCTTACATGGGAAAGAGGACTCAGGATGGGAGTGGTGTCTTACATGGGAAAGAAAGAGGACTGTTGGGATGGAAGTGGGGTCTTACATGAGAAAGAAAGAGGACTGTTGGGTTCGGGAGTGGTGTTTTACATGGGAAAGAAAGAGGACTGTTGGGTTGGGAGTAGAGTCTTACATGGTAAATAAAGAGGCCTGTTGGGATGGGAGTGGGGTCTTACATGGGAAAGAGGCTCAGGTTGGGAGTGGTGTCTTACATGGGAAAGAAAGAGTACGGTTGGGTTGGGAGTGGTGTCTTACATGGGAAAGAAAGAGGACTGTTGGGTTGGGAGTGATGTCTTACATGGGAAAGAAAGAGGACTGTTGGGTTGGGAGTAGTGTCTTACATGGGAAAGAAAGAGGACTGTTGGAGTGGTAGTACTGTTTTACATGGGAAAGGTATACACCCATTACAACGCATCTTTTACTCCGCACTACCATTACAACGCGACTTTTACAACGCATACCATTACAACGCATTGCGCTGCGTTGTAACGGTAGGTAGTTGTAATAGTATGCGTTGTAACAGGGTACATCCCATGGGAAAGAAAGAGGACTGTTGATGTTGGGAGTGGCGTCTTACCTGGGAAAGGAAGAGGACAGTTGGGTTGGGAGTGGTGTCTTACTTGGGAAAGAGGACTCGGGTTGGGAGTAGTGTCTTACATGAGAAAGAAAGAGGACAGTTGGGGTGGGAGTAGTGTCTTACATGGGAAAGAAAGAGGACTGTTGGGTTGGAAGTGGCATCTTATATGGGAAAGAAGAGGACTGTTAAATTGGGAGTGGCGTCTTACATGGAAATGAAAGAGGACTGTTGGGACGGGAGTGGTATCTTACATGGGAAAGAGGACTGAGGATGGGAGTGGTGTCTTACATGGGAAAGAACAGGACAGTTGGGTTTGAGAGTGGTGTCTTACATGGGAAAGAAAGGGGACTGTTGGGTGGGAGTGGTGTCTTACATGGGAAAGAAAGAGGACTGTTGGGTTGGGAGTGGTGTCTTACATGTGAAAGAAAGAGGACGGTTGGGATGGGAGTGGCGTCTTACATGGGAAAGAGGACTCAGGATGGGAGTGGTGTCTTACATGGGAAAGAAAGAGGACTGTTGGGATGGAAGTGGGGTCTTACATGAGAAAGAAAGAGGACTGTTGGGTTCGGGAGTGGTGTTTTACATGGGAAAGAAAGAGGACTGTTGGGTTGGGAGTAGAGTCTTACATGGTAAAGAAAGAGGCCTGTTGGGATGGGAGTGGTATCTTACATGGGAAAGAAATAGGACTGTTGGGTTGGGAGTAGTGTTTTACATGGGAAATAAAGAGGACCGTTGGGTTGGGAGTAGTGTTTTACATGGGAAATAAAGAGGACTGTTGGGATGGGAGTGGCGTCTTACATGGGAAAGAGGACTCTGGATGGGAGTAGTGTTTTACATGGGAAAGAAAGAAGACAGTTGGGTTTGAGAGTGGTGTCTTACATGGGAAAGAAAGAGGACTGTTGGGTGGGAGTGGTGTCTTACATGGGAAAGAAAGAGGACTGTTGGGTTGGGAGTGGTTTCTTACATGTGAAAGAAAGAGGACTGTTGGGATGGGAGTGGCGTCTTACATGGGAAAGAGGACTCAGGATGGGAGTGGTGTCTTACATGGGAAAGAAAGAGGACTGTTGGGATGGAAGTGGGGTCTTACATGAGAAAGAAAGAGGACTGTTGGGTTCGGGAGTGGTGTTTTACATGGGAAAGAAAGAGGACTGTTGGGTTGGGAGTAGAGTCTTACATGGTAAAGAAAGAGGCCTGTTGGGATGGGAGTGGGGTCTTACATGGGAAAGAGGCTCAGGTTAGGAGTGGTGTCTTACATGGGAAAGAAAGAGTACTGTTGGGTTGGGAGTGGTGTCTTACATGGGAAAGAAAGAGGACTGTTGGGTTGGGAGTGGTGTCTTACATGGGAAAGAAAGAGGACTGTTGGGGTGGTAGTACTGTTTTACATGGGAAAGAAAGAGGACTGTTGATGTTGGGAGTGGCGTCTTACCTGGGAAAGGAAGAGGACAGTTGGGTTGGGAGTGGTGTCTTACTTGGGAAAGAGGACTCGGGTTGGGAGTAGTGTCTTACATGAGAAAGAAAGAGGACAGTTGGGGTGGGAGTAGTGTCTTACATGGGAAAGAAAGAAGACTTGGGTTTGGGAGTGGTGTCTTACATGGGAAAGAAAGAGAACTGTTGGTTTAGGAGTGGTGTCTTAAATGGGAAAGAAATAGGACTGCTGGGATGGGAGTGGTGTCTTGCATGGGAAAGAGGACTCAGGATGGGAGTGGTGTCTTACATGGGAAAGAAAGAAGACAGTTGGGTTTGAGAGTGGTGTCTTACATGGGAAAGAAAGAGGACTGTTGGGTGGGAGTGGTGTCTTACATGGGAAAGAAAGAGGACTGTTGGGTTGGGAGTGGTTTCTTACATGTGAAAGAAAGAGGACTGTTGGGATGGGAGTGGCGTCTTACATGGGAAAGAGGACTCAGGATGGGAGTGGTGTCTTACATGGGAAAGAAAGAGGACTGTTGGGATGGAAGTGGGGTCTTACATGAGAAAGAAAGAGGACTGTTGGGTTCGGGAGTGGTGTTTTACATGGGAAAGAAAGAGGACTGTTGGGTTGGGAGTAGAGTCTTACATGGTAAAGAAAGAGGCCTGTTGGGATGGGAGTGGGGTCTTACATGGGAAAGAGGCTCAGGTTAGGAGTGGTGTCTTACATGGGAAAGAAAGAGTACTGTTGGGTTGGGAGTGGTGTCTTACATGGGAAAGAAAGAGGACTGTTGGGTTGGGAGTGGTGTCTTACATGGGAAAGAAAGAGGACTGTTGGGTTGGGAGTAGTGTCTTACATGGGAAAGAAAGAGGACTGTTGGGGTGGTAGTACTGTTTTACATGGGAAAGAAAGAGGACTGTTGATGTTGGGAGTGGCGTCTTACCTGGGAAAGGAAGAGGACAGTTGGGTTGGGAGTGGTGTCTTACTTGGGAAAGAGGACTCGGGTTGGGAGTAGTGTCTTACATGAGAAAGAAAGAGGACAGTTGGGGTGGGAGTAGTGTCTTACATGGGAAAGAAAGAAGACTTGGGTTTGGGAGTGGTGTCTTACATGGGAAAGAAAGAGAACTGTTGGTTTAGGAGTGGTGTCTTAAATGGGAAAGAAATAGGACTGTTGGGTTGGGAGTAGTGTTTTACATGGGAAATAAAGAGGACCGTTAGGTTGGGAGTAGTGTTTTACATGGGAAATAAAGAGGACTGTTGGGATGGGAGTGGCGTCTTACATGGGAAAGAGGACTCAGGATGGGAGTAGTGTTTTACATGGGAAAGAAAGAAGACAGTTGGGTTTGAGAGTGGTGTCTTACATGGGAAAGAAAGAGGACTGTTGGGTGGGAGTGGTGTCTTACATGGGAAAGAAAGAGGACTGTTGGGTTGGGAGTGGTGTCTTACATGTGAAAGAAAGAGGACTGTTGGGATGGGAGTGGCGTCTTACATGGGAAAGAGGACTCAGGATGGGAGTGGTGTCTTACATGGGAAAGAAAGAGGACTGTTGGGATGGAAGTGGGGTCTTACATGAGAAAGAAAGAGGACTGTTGGGTTCGGGAGTGGTGTTTTACATGGGAAAGAAAGAGGACTGTTGGGTTGGGAGTAGAGTCTTACATGGTAAATAAAGAGGCCTGTTGGGATGGGAGTGGGGTCTTACATGGGAAAGAGTCTCAGGTTGGGAGTCGTGTCTTACATGGGAAAGAAAGAGTACTGTTGGGTTGGGAGTGGTGTCTCACATGGGAAAGAAAGAGGACTGTTGGGTTGGGAGTGATGTCTTACATGGGAAAGAAAGAGGACTGTTGGGTTGGGAGTAGTGTCTTACATGGGAAAGAAAGAGGACTGTTGGAGTGGTAGTACTGTTTTACATGGGAAAGGTATACACCCGTTACAACGCATCTTTTACTCCGCACTACCATTACAACGCAACTTTTACAACGCATACCATTACAACGCATTGCGCTGGGGGGCGCTCTAGGATAGGGAATAAGTATAATTTACTATCCAACACCTTCCCTAGGGTCCACGGGGACTGGAGTTAGAATAGTAAATTATACCTACCACTATCCAGCACCTCAAAGCGCTATGCGTTGTAATGGTATGCGTTGTAATGGTCGCGTTGTAACGGTAGGTAGTTGTAATAGTATGCGTTGTAACATGGTACATCCCATGGTAAAGAAAGAGGACTGTTGATGTTGGGAGTGGCGTCTTACCTGGGAAAGGAAGAGGACAGTTGGGTTGGGAGTGGTGTCTTACTTGGGAAAGAGGACTCGGGTTGGGAGTAGTGTCTTACATGAGAAAGAAAGAGGACAGTTGGGGTGGGAGTAGTGTCTTACATGGGAAAGAAAGAGGACTGTTGGGTTGGAAGTGGCATCTTATATGGGAAAGAAGAGGACTGTTAAATTGGGAGTGGCGTCTTACATGGAAATGAAAGAGGACTGTTGGGACGGGAGTGGTATCTTACATGGGAAACAGGACTCAGGATGGGAGTGGTGTCTTACATGGGAAAGAACAGGACAGTTGGGTTTGAGAGTGGTGTCTTACATGGGAAAGAAAGAGGACTGTTGGGTGGGAGTGGTGTCTTACATGGGAAAGAAAGAGGACTGTTGGGTTGGGAGTGGTGTCTTACATGTGAAAGAAAGAGGACTGTTGGGATGGGAGTGGCGTCTTACATGGGAAAGAGGACTCAGGATGGGAGTGGTGTCTTACATGGGAAAGAAAGAGGACTGTTGGGATGGAAGTGGGGTCTTACATGAGAAAGAAAGAGGACTGTTGGGTTCGGGAGTGGTGTTTTACATGGGAAAGAAAGAGGACTGTTGGGTTGGGAGTAGAGTCTTACATGGTAAAGAAAGAGGCCTGTTGGGATGGGAGTGGTATCTTACATGGGAAAGAAATAGGACTGTTGGGTTGGGAGTAGTGTTTTACATGGGAAATAAAGAGGACCGTTGGGTTGGGAGTAGTGTTTTACATGGGAAATAAAGAGGACTGTTGGGATGGGAGTGGGGTCTTACATGGGAAAGAGGACTCAGGATGGGAGTAGTGTTTTACATGGGAGAGAAAGAAGACAGTTGGGTTTGAGAGTGGTGTCTTACATGGGAAAGAAAGAGGACTGTTAGGTTGGGAGTAGTGTCTTACATGGGAAAGAAAGAGGACTTTTGCGTCAGCTGTGGTGTCTTACATGGGAAGTAAAGAGGACTGTTGGGTCGGGAGTGGTGTCTTACATGGGAAAGAAAGAGGACTGTTGGGTCGGCTGTGGTGTCTTACATGGGAAAGAGGACTCAGGATGGGAGTAGTGTTTTACATGGGAAAGAAAGAAGACAGTTGGGTTTGAGAGTGGTGTCTTACATGGGAGAGAAAGAGGACTGTTGGGTGGGAGTGGTGTCTTACATGGGAAAGAAAGAGGACTGTTGGGTTGGGAGTGGTGTCTTACATGTGAAAGAAAGAGGACTGTTGGGATGGGAGTGGCGTCTTACATGGGAAAGAGGACTCAGGATGGGAGTGGTGTCTTACATGGGAAAGAAAGAGGACTGTTGGGATGGAAGTGGGGTCTTACATGAGAAAGAAAGAGGACTGTTGGGTTCGGGAGTGGTGTTTTACATGGGAAAGAAAGAGGACTGTTGGGTTGGGAGTAGAGTCTTACATGGTAAATAAAGAGGCCTGTTGGGATGGGAGTGGGGTCTTACATGGGAAAGAGGCTCAGGTTGGGAGTGGTGTCTTACATGGGAAAGAAAGAGTACGGTTGGGTTGGGAGTGGTGTCTTACATGGGAAAGAAAGAGGACTGTTGGGTTGGGAGTGATGTCTTACATGGGAAAGAAAGAGGACTGTTGGGTTGGGAGTAGTGTCTTACATGGGAAAGAAAGAGGACTGTTGGAGTGGTAGTACTGTTTTACATGGGAAAGGTATACACCCATTACAACGCATCTTTTACTCCGCACTACCATTACAACGCGACTTTTACAACGCATACCATTACAACGCATTGCGCTGCGTTGTAACGGTAGGTAGTTGTAATAGTATGCGTTGTAACAGGGTACATCCCATGGGAAAGAAAGAGGACTGTTGATGTTGGGAGTGGCGTCTTACCTGGGAAAGGAAGAGGACAGTTGGGTTGGGAGTGGTGTCTTACTTGGGAAAGAGGACTCGGGTTGGGAGTAGTGTCTTACATGAGAAAGAAAGAGGACAGTTGGGGTGGGAGTAGTGTCTTACATGGGAAAGAAAGAGGACTGTTGGGTTGGAAGTGGCATCTTATATGGGAAAGAAGAGGACTGTTAAATTGGGAGTGGCGTCTTACATGGAAATGAAAGAGGACTGTTGGGACGGGAGTGGTATCTTACATGGGAAAGAGGACTGAGGATGGGAGTGGTGTCTTACATGGGAAAGAACAGGACAGTTGGGTTTGAGAGTGGTGTCTTACATGGGAAAGAAAGGGGACTGTTGGGTGGGAGTGGTGTCTTACATGGGAAAGAAAGAGGACTGTTGGGTTGGGAGTGGTGTCTTACATGTGAAAGAAAGAGGACGGTTGGGATGGGAGTGGCGTCTTACATGGGAAAGAGGACTCAGGATGGGAGTGGTGTCTTACATGGGAAAGAAAGAGGACTGTTGGGATGGAAGTGGGGTCTTACATGAGAAAGAAAGAGGACTGTTGGGTTCGGGAGTGGTGTTTTACATGGGAAAGAAAGAGGACTGTTGGGTTGGGAGTAGAGTCTTACATGGTAAAGAAAGAGGCCTGTTGGGATGGGAGTGGTATCTTACATGGGAAAGAAATAGGACTGTTGGGTTGGGAGTAGTGTTTTACATGGGAAATAAAGAGGACCGTTGGGTTGGGAGTAGTGTTTTACATGGGAAATAAAGAGGACTGTTGGGATGGGAGTGGCGTCTTACATGGGAAAGAGGACTCTGGATGGGAGTAGTGTTTTACATGGGAAAGAAAGAAGACAGTTGGGTTTGAGAGTGGTGTCTTACATGGGAAAGAAAGAGGACTGTTGGGTGGGAGTGGTGTCTTACATGGGAAAGAAAGAGGACTGTTGGGTTGGGAGTGGTTTCTTACATGTGAAAGAAAGAGGACTGTTGGGATGGGAGTGGCGTCTTACATGGGAAAGAGGACTCAGGATGGGAGTGGTGTCTTACATGGGAAAGAAAGAGGACTGTTGGGATGGAAGTGGGGTCTTACATGAGAAAGAAAGAGGACTGTTGGGTTCGGGAGTGGTGTTTTACATGGGAAAGAAAGAGGACTGTTGGGTTGGGAGTAGAGTCTTACATGGTAAAGAAAGAGGCCTGTTGGGATGGGAGTGGGGTCTTACATGGGAAAGAGGCTCAGGTTAGGAGTGGTGTCTTACATGGGAAAGAAAGAGTACTGTTGGGTTGGGAGTGGTGTCTTACATGGGAAAGAAAGAGGACTGTTGGGTTGGGAGTGGTGCCTTACATGGGAAAGAAAGAGGACTGTTGGGTTGGGAGTAGTGTCTTACATGGGAAAGAAAGAGGACTGTTGGGGTGGTAGTACTGTTTTACATGGGAAAGAAAGAGGACTGTTGATGTTGGGAGTGGCGTCTTACCTGGGAAAGGAAGAGGACAGTTGGGTTGGGAGTGGTGTCTTACTTGGGAAAGAGGACTCGGGTTGGGAGTAGTGTCTTACATGAGAAAGAAAGAGGACAGTTGGGGTGGGAGTAGTGTCTTACATGGGAAAGAAAGAAGACTTGGGTTTGGGAGTGGTGTCTTACATGGGAAAGAAAGAGAACTGTTGGTTTAGGAGTGGTGTCTTAAATGGGAAAGAAATAGGACTGCTGGGATGGGAGTGGTGTCTTGCATGGGAAAGAGGACTCAGGATGGGAGTGGTGTCTTACATGGGAAAGAAGAGGACTGTTGGGTTGGGAGTGGTATCTTACATGGGAAAGAAATAGGACTGTTGGGTTGGGAGTAGTGTTTTACATGGGAAATAAAGAGGACCGTTAGGTTGGGAGTAGTGTTTTACATGGGAAATAAAGAGGACTGTTGGGATGGGAGTGGCGTCTTACATGGGAAAGAGGACTCAGGATGGGAGTAGTGTTTTACATGGGAAAGAAAGAAGACAGTTGGGTTTGAGAGTGGTGTCTTACATGGGAAAGAAAGAGGACTGTTGGGTGGGAGTGGTGTCTTACATGGGAAAGAAAGAGGACTGTTGGGTTGGGAGTGGTGTCTTACATGTGAAAGAAAGAGGACTGTTGGGATGGGAGTGGCGTCTTACATGGGAAAGAGGACTCAGGATGGGAGTGGTGTCTTACATGGGAAAGAAAGAGGACTGTTGGGATGGAAGTGGGGTCTTACATGAGAAAGAAAGAGGACTGTTGGGTTCGGGAGTGGTGTTTTACATGGGAAAGAAAGAGGACTGTTGGGTTGGGAGTAGAGTCTTACATGGTAAATAAAGAGGCCTGTTGGGATGGGAGTGGGGTCTTACATGGGAAAGAGTCTCAGGTTGGGAGTCGTGTCTTACATGGGAAAGAAAGAGTACTGTTGGGTTGGGAGTGGTGTCTCACATGGGAAAGAAAGAGGACTGTTGGGTTGGGAGTGATGTCTTACATGGGAAAGAAAGAGGACTGTTGGGTTGGGAGTAGTGTCTTACATGGGAAAGAAAGAGGACTGTTGGAGTGGTAGTACTGTTTTACATGGGAAAGGTATACACCCGTTACAACGCATCTTTTACTCCGCACTACCATTACAACGCAACTTTTACAACGCATACCATTACAACGCATTGCGCTGGGGGGCGCTCTAGGATAGGGAATAAGTATAACTTACTATCCAACACCTTCCCTAGGGTCCACGGGGACTGGAGTTAGAATAGTAAATTATACCTACCACTATCCAGCACCTCAAAGCGCTATGCGTTGTAATGGTATGCGTTGTAATGGTCGCGTTGTAACGGTAGGTAGTTGTAATAGTATGCGTTGTAACATGGTACATCCCATGGTAAAGAAAGAGGACTGTTGATGTTGGGAGTGGCGTCTTACCTGGGAAAGGAAGAGGACAGTTGGGTTGGGAGTGGTGTCTTACTTGGGAAAGAGGACTCGGGTTGGGAGTAGTGTCTTACATGAGAAAGAAAGAGGACAGTTGGGGTGGGAGTAGTGTCTTACATGGGAAAGAAAGAGGACTGTTGGGTTGGAAGTGGCATCTTATATGGGAAAGAAGAGGACTGTTAAATTGGGAGTGGCGTCTTACATGGAAATGAAAGAGGACTGTTGGGACGGGAGTGGTATCTTACATGGGAAACAGGACTCAGGATGGGAGTGGTGTCTTACATGGGAAAGAACAGGACAGTTGGGTTTGAGAGTGGTGTCTTACATGGGAAAGAAAGAGGACTGTTGGGTGGGAGTGGTGTCTTACATGGGAAAGAAAGAGGACTGTTGGGTTGGGAGTGGTGTCTTACATGTGAAAGAAAGAGGACTGTTGGGATGGGAGTGGCGTCTTACATGGGAAAGAGGACTCAGGATGGGAGTGGTGTCTTACATGGGAAAGAAAGAGGACTGTTGGGATGGAAGTGGGGTCTTACATGAGAAAGAAAGAGGACTGTTGGGTTCGGGAGTGGTGTTTTACATGGGAAAGAAAGAGGACTGTTGGGTTGGGAGTAGAGTCTTACATGGTAAAGAAAGAGGCCTGTTGGGATGGGAGTGGTATCTTACATGGGAAAGAAATAGGACTGTTGGGTTGGGAGTAGTGTTTTACATGGGAAATAAAGAGGACCGTTGGGTTGGGAGTAGTGTTTTACATGGGAAATAAAGAGGACTGTTGGGATGGGAGTGGGGTCTTACATGGGAAAGAGGACTCAGGATGGGAGTAGTGTTTTACATGGGAGAGAAAGAAGACAGTTGGGTTTGAGAGTGGTGTCTTACATGGGAAAGAAAGAGGACTGTTGGGTGGTAGTGGTGTCTTACATGGGAAAGAAAGAGGACTGTTGGGTTGGGAGTGGTTTCTTACATGTGAAAGAAAGAGGACTGTTGGGATGGGAGTGGCGTCTTACATGGGAAAGAGGACTCAGGATGGGAGTGGTGTCTTACATGGGAAAGAAAGAGGACTGTTGGGATGGAAGTGGGGTCTTACATGAGAAAGAAAGAGGACTGTTGGGTTCGGGAGTGGTGTTTTACATGGGAAAGAAAGAGGACTGTTGGGTTGGGAGTAGAGTCTTACATGGTAAAGAAAGAGGCCTGTTGGGATGGGAGTGGGGTCTTACATGGGAAAGAGGCTCAGGTTAGGAGTGGTGTCTTACATGGGAAAGAAAGAGTACTGTTGGGTTGGGAGTGGTGTCTTACATGGGAAAGAAAGAGGACTGTTGGGTTGGGAGTGGTGTCTTACATGGGAAAGAAAGAGGACTGTTGGGTTGGGAGTAGTGTCTTACATGGGAAAGAAAGAGGACTGTTGGGGTGGTAGTACTGTTTTACATGGGAAAGAAAGAGGACTGTTGATGTTGGGAGTGGCGTCTTACCTGGGAAAGGAAGAGGACAGTTGGGTTGGGAGTGGTGTCTTACTTGGGAAAGAGGACTCGGGTTGGGAGTAGTGTCTTACATGAGAAAGAAAGAGGACAGTTGGGGTGGGAGTAGTGTCTTACATGGGAAAGAAAAAGGACTGTTGGGTTGGAAGTGGCATCTTATATGGGAGAGAAGAGGACTGTTAAATTGGGAGTGGCGTCTTACATGGGAATGAAAGAGGACTGTTGGGACGGGAGTGGTATCTTACATGGGAAAGAGGACTCAGGATGGGAGTGGTGTCTTACATGGGAAATAACAGGACGGTTGGGTTTGAGAGTGGTGTCTTACATGGGAAAGAAAGAGGACTGTTGGGTGGGAGTGGTGTCTTACATGGGAAAGAAAGAGGACTGTTGGGTTGGGAGTGGTGTCTTACATGTGAAAGAAAGAGGACTGTTGGGATGGGAGTGGCGTCTTACATGGGAAAGAGGACTCAGGATGGGAGTGGTGTCTTACATGGGAAAGAAAGAGGACTGTTGGGATGGAAGTGGGGTCTTACATGAGAAAGAAAGAGGACTGTTGGGTTCGGGAGTGGTGTTTTACATGGGAAAGAAAGAGGACTGTTGGGTTGGGAGTAGAGTCTTACATGGTAAAGGAAGAGGCCTGTTGGGATGGGAGTGGGGTCTTACATGGGAAAGAGGCTCAGGTTGGGAGTGGTGTCTTACATGGGAAAGAAAGAGGACTGTTGGGATGGAAGTGGGGTCTTACATGAGAAAGAAAGAGGACTGTTGGGTTCGGGAGTGGTGTTTTACATGGGAAAGAAAGAGGACTGTTGGGTTGGGAGTAGAGTCTTACATGGTAAATAAAGAGGCCTGTTGGGATGGGAGTGGGGTCTTACATGGGAAAGAGGCTCAGGTTGGGAGTGGTGTCTTACATGGGAAAGAAAGAGTACTGTTGGGTTGGGAGTGGTGTCTTACATGGGAAAGAAAGAGGACTGTTGGGTTGGGAGTGATGTCTTACATGGGAAAGAAAGAGGACTGTTGGGTTGGGAGTAGTGTCTTACATGGGAAAGAAAGAGGACTGTTGGAGTGGTAGTACTGTTTTACATGGGAAAGGTATACACCCGTTACAACGCATCTTTTACTCCGCACTACCATTACAACGCGACTTTTACAACGCATACCATTACAACGCATTGCGCTGGGGGGCGCTCTAGGATAGGGAATAAGTATAATTTACTATCCAACACCTTCCCTAGGGTCCACTGGGACTGGAGTTAGAATAGTAAATTATACCTACCACTATCCAGCACTTCAAAGCGCTATGCGTTGTAATGGTATGCGTTGTAATGGTCGCGTTGTAACGGTAGGTAGTTGTAATAGTATGCGTTGTAACATGGTACATCCCATGGGAAAGAAAGAGGACTGTTGATGTTGGGAGTGGCGTCTTACCTGGGAAAGGAAGAGGACAGTTGGGTTGGGAGTGGTGTCTTACTTGGGAAAGAGGACTCGGGTTGGGAGTAGTGTCTTACATGAGAAAGAAAGAGGACAGTTGGGGTGGGAGTAGTGTCTTACATGGGAAAGAAAGAGGACTGTTGGGTTGGAAGTGGCATCTTATATGGGAAAGAAGAGGACTGTTAAATTGGGAGTGGCGTCTTACATGGAAATGAAAGAGGACTGTTGGGACGGGAGTGGTATCTTACATGGGAAAGAGGACTCAGGATGGGAGTGGTGTCTGACATGGGAAAGAACAGGACAGTTGGGTTTGAGAGTGGTGTCTTACATGGGAAAGAAAGAGGACTGTTGGGTGGGAGTGGTGTCTTACATGGGAAAGAAAGAGGACTGTTGGGTTGGGAGTGGTGTCTTACATGTGAAAGAAAGAGGACTGTTGGGATGGGAGTGGCGTCTTACATGGGAAAGAGGACTCAGGATGGGAGTGGTGTCTTACATGGGAAAGAAAGAGGACTGTTGGGATGGAAGTGGGGTCTTACATGAGAAAGAAAGAGGACTGTTGGGTTCGGGAGTGGTGTTTTACATGGGAAAGAAAGAGGACTGTTGGGTTGGGAGTAGAGTCTTACATGGTAAAGAAAGAGGCCTGTTGGGATGGGAGTGGTATCTTACATGGGAAAGAAATAGGACTGTTGGGTTGGGAGTAGTGTTTTACATGGGAAATAAAGAGGACCGTTGGGTTGGGAGTAGTGTTTTACATGGGAAATAAAGAGGACTGTTGGGATGGGAGTGGGGTCTTACATGGGAAAGAGGACTCAGGATGGGAGTTGTGTTTTACATGGGAAAGAAAGAAGACAGTTGGGTTTGAGAGTGGTGTCTTACATGGGAAAGAAAGAGGACTGTTGGGTGGGAGTGGTTTCTTACATGTGAAAGAAAGAGAACTGTTGGGATGGGAGTGGCGTCTTACATGGGAAAGAGGACTCAGGATGGGAGTGGTGTCTTACATGGGAAAGAAAGAGGACTGTTGGGATGGAAGTGGGGTCTTACATGAGAAAGAAAGAGGACTGTTGGGTTCGGGAGTGGTGTTTTACATGGGAAAGAAAGAGGACTGTTGGGTTGGGAGTAGAGTCTTACATGGTAAAGAAAGAGGCCTGTTGGGATGGGAGTGGGGTCTTACATGGGAAAGAGGCTCAGGTTAGGAGTGGTGTCTTACATGGGAAAGAAAGAGTACTGTTGGGTTGGGAGTGGTGTCTTACATGGGAAAGAAAGAGGACTGTTGGGTTGGGAGTGGTGTCTTACATGGGAAAGAAAGAGGACTGTTGGGTTGGGAGTAGTGTCTTACATGGGAAAGAAAGAGTACTGTTGGGGTGGTAGTACTGTTTTACATGGGAAAGAAAGAGGACTGTTGATGTTGGGAGTGGCGTCTTACCTGGGAAAGGAAGAGGACAGTTGGGTTGGGAGTGGTGTCTTACTTGGGAAAGAGGACTCGGGTTGGGAGTAGTGTCTTACATGAGAAAGAAAGAGGACAGTTGGGGTGGGAGTAGTGTCTTACATGGGAAAGAAAAAGGACTGTTGGGTTGGAAGTGGCATCTTATATTGGAAAGAAGAGGACTGTTAAATTGGGAGTGGCGTCTTACATGGGAATGAAAGAGGACTGTTGGGACGGGAGTGGTATCTTACATGGGAAAGAGGACTCAGGATGGGAGTGGTTTCTTACATGGGAAAGAACAGGACGGTTGGGTTTGAGAGTGGTGTCTTACATGGGAAAGAAAGAGGACTGTTGGGTGGGAGTGGTGTCTTACATGGGAAAGAAAGAGGACTGTTGGGTTGGGAGTGGTGTCTTACATGTGAAAGAAAGAGGACTGTTGGGATGGGAGTGGCGTCTTACATGGGAAAGAGGACTCAGGATGGGAGTGGTGTCTTACATGGGAAAGAAAGAGGACTGTTGGGATGGAAGTGGGGTCTTACATGAGAAAGAAAGAGGACTGTTGGGTTCGGGAGTGGTGTTTTACATGGGAAAGAAAGAGGACTGTTGGGTTGGGAGTAGAGTCTTACATGGTAAAGGAAGAGGCCTGTTGGGATGGGAGTGGGGTCTTACATGGGAAAGAGGCTCAGGTTGGGAGTGGTGTCTTACATGGGAAAGAAAGAGTACTGTTGGGTTGGGAGTGGTGTCTTACATGGGAAAGAAAGAGGACTGTTGGATTGGGAGTGGTGTCTTACATGGGAAAGAAAGAGGACTGTTGGGTTGGGAGTAGTGTCTTACATGGGAAAGAAAGAGGACTGTTGGGTTGGTAGTGCTGTTTTACATGGGAAAGAAAGAGGACTGTTGATGTTGGGAGTGGCGTCTTACCGGGGAAAGGAAGAGGACAGTTGGGTTGGGAGTGGTGTCTTACTTGGGAAAGAGGACTCGGGTTGGGAGTAGTGTCTTACATGAGAAAGAAAGAGGACAGTTGGGGTGGGAGTAGTGTCTTACATGGGAAAGAAAGAGGACAGTTGGGTTGGAAGTGGCATCTTATATGGGAAAGAAGAGGACTGTTAAATTGGGAGTGGCGTCTTACATGGGAAAGAAAGAAGACTGTTGGGACGGGAGTGGTATCTTACATGGGAAAGAGGACTCAGGATGGGAGTGGTGTCTTACATGGGAAAGAACAGGACTGTTGGGTTGGGAGTGGTATCTTACATGGGAAAGAAACAGGACTGTTGGGTTGAGAGTAGTGTTTTACATGGGAAATAAAGAGGACTGTTGGGTTGGGAGTAGTGTTTTACATGGGAAAGAAAGAAGACTCTTGGGTTTGGGAGTGGTGTCTTACATGGGAAAGAAAGAGGACTGTTGGCTCTGGAGTGGTGTCTTACATGGGAAAGAAAGAGGACTGTTGGGTTGGGAGTGGTGTCTTACATGTGAAAGAAAGAGGACTGTTGGGATGGGAGTGGCGTCTTACATGGGAAAGAGGACTCAGGATGGGAGTGGTGTCTTACATGGGAAAGAAAGAGGACTGTTGGGATGGAAGTGGGGTCTTACATGAGAAAGAAAGAGGACTGTTGGGTTCGGGAGTGATGTTTTACATGGGAAAGAAAGAGGACTGTTGGGTTGGGAGTAGAGTCTTACATGGTAAAGGAAGAGGCCTGTTGGGATGGGAGTGGGGTCTTACATGGGAAAGAGGCTCAGGTTGGGAGTGGTGTCTTACATGGGAAAGAAAGAGTACTGTTGGGTTGGGAGTGGTGTCTTACATGGGAAAGAAAGAGGACTGTTGGATTGGGAGTGGTGTCTTACATGGGAAAGAAAGAGGACTGTTGGGTTGGGAGTGGTGTCTTACATGTGAAAGAAAGAGGACTGTTGGGATGGGAGTGGCGTCTTACATGGGAAAGAGGACTCAGGATGGGAGTGGTGTCTTACATGGGAAAGAAAGAGTACTGTTGGGTTGGGAGTGGTGTCTTACATGGGAAAGAAAGAGGACTGTTGGATTGGGAGTGGTGTCTTACATGGGAAAGAAAGAGGACTGTTGGGTTGGGAGTAGTGTCTTACATGGGAAAGAAAGAGGACTGTTGGGTTGGTAGTGCTGTTTTACATGGGAAAGAAAGAGGACTGTTGATGTTGGGAGTGGCGTCTTACCTGGGAAAGGAAGAGGACAGTTGGGTTGGGAGTGGTGTCTTACTTGGGAAAGAGGACTCGGGTTGGGAGTAGTGTCTTACATGAGAAAGAAAGAGGACAGTTGGGGTGGGAGTAGTGTCTTACATGGGAAAGAAAGAGGACAGTTGGGTTGGAAGTGGCATCTTATATGGGAAAGAAGAGGACTGTTAAATTGGGAGTGGCGTCTTACATGGGAAAGAAAGAAGACTGTTGGGACGGGAGTGGTATCTTACATGGGAAAGAGGACTCAGGATGGGAGTGGTGTCTTACATGGGAAAGAACAGGACTGTTGGGTTGGGAGTGGTATCTTACATGGGAAAGAAACAGGACTGTTGGGTTGAGAGTAGTGTTTTACATGGGAAATAAAGAGGACTGTTGGGTTGGGAGTAGTGTTTTACATGGGAAAGAAAGAAGACTCTTGGGTTTGGGAGTGGTGTCTTACATGGGAAAGAAAGAGGACTGTTGGCTCTGGAGTAGTGTCTTACATGGGAAAGAAAGAGGACAGTTGGGTTGGGAGTAGTGTCTTACATGGAAAAGAAAGAGGACTGTTGGGTTGGGAGTGGCGTCTTACATGTGAAAGAAGAGGACTGTTGGGTTGGGAGTGGCGTCTTATATGGGAAAGAGGACTCGGGTTGGGAGTGGTGTCTTACATGGGAAAGAGGACTCGGGTTGGGGGTGGTGTCTTACATGGGAAAGAAAGGACTGTTGAGTTGGGAGTGGTTTCTTACATGAGAAAGAAGAGGAGTGTTGGGTTGGGAGTAGTGTTTTACATGGGAAATAAAGAGGGCTGTTGGGTTGCGAGTGATGTCTTATAAGGGAAGGAAAGAAGACTGTTGGGTTGGGAGTGGCGTCTTACATGGGAAAGAAATAGGACTGCTGGGATGGGAGTGGTGTCTTGCATGGGAAAGAGGACTCAGGATGGGAGTGGTGTCTTACATGGGAAAGAAGAGGACTGTTGGGTTGGGAGTGGTATCTTACATGGGAAAGAAATAGGACTGTTGGGTTGGGAGTAGTGTTTTACATGGGAAATAAAGAGGACCGTTGGGTTGGGAGTAGTGTTTTACATGGGAAATAAAGAGGACTGTTGGGATGGGAGTGGCGTCTTACATGGGAAAGAGGACTCAGGATGGGAGTAGTGTTTTACATGGGAAAGAAAGAAGACAGTTGGGTTTGAGAGTGGTGTCTTACATGGGAAAGAAAGAGGACTGTTGGGTGGGAGTGGTGTCTTACATGGGAAAGAAAGAGGACTGTTGGGTTGGGAGTGGTGTCTTACATGTGAAAGAAAGAGGACTGTTGGGATGGGAGTGGCGTCTTACATGGGAAAGAGGACTCAGGATAGAAGTGGTGTCTTACATGGGAAAGAACAGGACAGTTGGGTTTGAGAGTGGTGTCTTACATGGGAAAGAAAGAGGACTGTTGGGTGGGAGTGGTGTCTTACATGGGAAAGAAAGAGGACTGTTTGTTTGGGAGTGGTGTCTTACATGTGAAAGAAAGAGGACTGTTGGGATGGGAGTGGCGTCTTACATGGGAAAGAGGACTCAGGATGGGAGTGGTGTCTTACTTGGGAAAGAAAGAGGACTGTTGGGGTGGAAGTGGGGTCTTACATGAGAAAGAGAGAGGACTGTTGGGTTCGGGAGTGGTGTTTTACATGGGAAAGAAAGAGGACTGTTGGGTTGGGAGTAGAGTCTTACATGGTAAAGAAAGAGGCCTGTTGGGATGGGAGTGGTATCTTACATGGGAAAGAAATAGGACTGTTGGGTTGGGAGTAGTGTTTTACATGGGAAATAAAGAGGACCGTTGGGTTGGGAGTAGTGTTTCACATGGGAAATAAAGAGGACTGTTGGGATGGGAGTGGCGTCTTACATGGGAAAGAGGACTCAGGATGGGAGTAGTGTTTTACATGGGAAAGAAAGAAGACAGTTGGGTTTGAGAGTGGTGTCTTACATGGGAAAGAAAGAGGACTGTTGGGTGGGAGTGGTGTCTTACATGGGAAAGAAAGAGGACTGTTGGGTTCGGAGTGGTGTCTTACATGTGAAAGAAAGAGGACTGTTGGGATGGGAGTGGCGTCTTACATGGGAAAGAGGACTCAGGATGGGAGTAGTGTCTTACATGGGAAAGAAAGAGGACTGTTGGGTTGGTAGTACTGTTTTACATGGGAAAGAAAGAGGACTGTTGATGTTGGGAGTGGCGTCTTACCTGGGAAAGGAAGAGGACAGTTGGGTTGGGAGTGGTGTCTTACTTGGGAAAGAGGACTCGGGTTGGGAGTAGTGTCTTACATGAGAAAGAAAGAGGACAGTTGGGGTGGGAGTAGTGTCTTACATGGGAAAGAAAGAGGACAGTTGGGTTGGAAGTGGCATCTTATATGGGAAAGAAGAGGACTGTTAAATTGGGAGTGGCGTCTTACATGGGAAAGAAAGAGGACTGTTGGGACGGGAGTGGTATCTTACATGGGAAAGAGGACTCATGATGGGAGTAGTGTCTTACATGGGAAAGAACAGGACTGTTGGGTTGGGAGTGGTATCTTACATGGGAAAGAAACAGGACTGTTGGGTTGAGAGTAGTGTTTTACATGGGAAATAAAGAGGACTGTTGGGTTGGGAGTAGTGTTTTACATGGGAAAGAAAGAAGACTCTTGGGTTTGGGAGTGGTGTCTTACATGGGAAAGAAAGAGGACTGTTGGCTCTGGAGTGGTGTCTCACATGGGAAAGAAAGAGGACAGTTGGGTTGGGAGTAGGAAAGAGGAATGCTATGTTGAGAGTAGTGTCTTACATGGGAAAGAAGAGGACTGTTACGTTGATAGTAGTGTCTTACATGGGAAAGAAATAAGACTGTTGGGTTGGGAGTACTGTCTTACATGGGAAAGAAAGAAGACTGTTGAGTTTGGAGTAATGTCTTACATGGGAAAGAAAGAGGACTGTTGAGTTGGGAGTGGAGTCTTACATGGGAAAGAGGACTCCGGTTGGGAGTAGTGTCTTACAAGGGACAGAAAGGACTGTTGGGTTGGGTGTGTGTTGGGAGTGGTGTCTTACATGGGAAAGAGGACTGTTGGGTTGGGAGTAGGAAAGAGGACTGCTATGTTGGGAGTAGTGTCTTACATGGGAAAGAAAGAGGACTGTTGGGTTGCGAGTAGTGTCTTACATGGGAAAGAGGACTCGGGTTGGGAGTGGTATCTTACGTGGGAAAGAAAGAAGAATGTTGGGTTAGTAGTATTGTATGACATTGGAAAGAGGACTGTTATGTTGAGAGTAGTGTCTTACATGGGGAAGAAAGAGGACTGTTGGGTTGGGAGTAGGAAAGAGGACTGCTATATTGAGTAATGTCTTACATGGGAAAGAAGAGGACTGTTAGGTGTAGAGTAGTGTCTTACATGGGAAAGAAATAGGACTGTTGGGTTGGGAGTAGTGTCTTACATGGGAAATAAAGAGGACTGTTGGGTTGGAAGTGATGTCTTACAAGGGAAAGAAAGAGGACTGTTGGGCTGGGTATGTGTTGGGAGTGGTGTCTTACATGGGAAAGAAAGAAGAGTGTTGGGTTTGGGAGTGGTGTCTTACATGGGAAAGAAAGAAGAGTGTTGGGTTTGGGAGTGGGGTCCTACATGGGAAAGAGCACTCGGGTTCGGAGTGGTGTCTTACATGGGAAAGAAAGAGGACAGTTGGTTTGGGAGTAGTGTCTTACATGGGAAAGAAAGAGGACAGTTGGGTTGGGAGTAGTGTCTTACATGGGAAAGAAAGAGGACTGTTGGGTTGGGAGTAGTGTCTTACATGGGAAATAAAGAGGACTGTTGGGTTGGGAGTGGCGTCTTACATGGGAAAGAAGAGGACTGTTGGGTTGGGAGTTGGGTCTTAGATGGGAAAGAGGACTGTTGGGTTGGGAGTGGCATCTTACATGGGAAAGAAGAGGACTGTTGAGTTGGGAGTGGTGTCTTACATGGGAAAGCAATAAAACAGTTGGGTTGGGAGTGGTGTCTTACTTGGGAAAGAGGACTCAGGTTGAGAGTAGTGTCTTACATGGGAAAGAAAGTGGACTGTTAGGTTGGGAGTAGTGTCTTACATAGGAAAGAAAGAGGACTTTTGCGTCAGCTGTGGTGTCTTACATGGGAAGTAAAGAGGACTGTTGGGTCGGGAGTGGTGTCTTACATGGGAAAGAAAGAGGACTGTTGGGTCCGCTGTGGTGTCTTACATGGGAAAGAGGACTCAGGATGGGAGTAGTGTTTTACATTGGAAAGAAAGAAGACAGTTGGGTTTGAGAGTGGTGTCTTACATGGGAAAGAAAGAGGACTGTTGGGTGGGAGTGGTGTCTTACATGGGAAAGAAAGAGGACTGTTGGGTTGGGAGTGGTGTCTTACATGTGAAAGAAAGAGGACTGTTGGGATGGGAGTGGCGTCTTACATGGGAAAGAGGACTTAGGATGGGAGTGGTGTCTTACATGGGAAAGAAAGAGGACTGTTGGGATGGAAGTGGGGTCTTACATGAGAAAGAAAGAGGACTGTTGGGTTTGGGAGTGGTGTTTTACATGGGAAAGAAAGAGGACTGTTGGGTTGGGAGTAGAGTCTTACATGGGAAATAAAGAGGCCTGTTGGGATGGGAGTGGGGTCTTACATGGGAAAGAGGCTCAGGTTGGGAGTGGTGTCTTACATGGGAAAGAAAGAGTACTGTTGGGTTGGGAGTGGTGTCTTACATGGGAAAGAAAGAGGACTGTTGGGTTGGGAGTGATGTCTTACATGGGAAAGAAAGAGGACTGTTTGGTTGGGAGTAGTGTCTTACATGGGAAAGAAAGGGGACTGTTGGGTGGGAGTGGCGTCTTACATGGGAAAGAGGACTCAGGATGGGAGTGGTGTCTTACATGGGAAAGAAAGAGGACTGTTGGGATGGAAGTGGGGTCTTACATGAGAAAGAAAGAGGACTGTTGGGTTCGGGAGTGGTGTTTTACATGGGAAAGAAAGAGGACTGTTGGGTTGGGAGTAGAGTCTTACATGGTAAATAAAGAGGCCTGTTGGGATGGGAGCGGGGTCTTACATGGGAAAGAGGCTCAGGTTGGGAGTGGTGTCTTACATGGGAAAGAAAGAGTACTGTTGGGTTGGGAGTGGTGTCTTACATGGGAAAGAAAGAGGACTGTTGGGTTGGGAGTGATGTCTTACATGGGAAAGAAAGAGGACTGTTGGGTTGGGAGTAGTGTCTTACATGGGAAAGAAAGAGGACTGTTGGAGTGGTAGTACTGTTTTACATGGGAAAGGTATACACCCGTTACAACGCATCTTTTACTCCGCCCTACCATTACAACGCGACTTTTACAACGCATACCATTACAACGCATTGCGCTGGGGGGCGCTCTAGGATAGGGAATAAGTATAATTTACTATCCAACACCTTCCCTAGGGTCCACGGGGACTGGAGTTAGAATAGTAAATTATACCTACCACTATCCAGCACCTCAAAGCGCTATGCGTTGTAATGGTATGCGTTGTAATGGTCGCGTTGTAACAGTAGGTAGTTGTAATAGTATGCGTTGTAACATGGTACATCCCATGGGAAAGAAAGAGGACTGTTGATGTTGGGAGTGGCGTCTTACCTGGGAAAGGAAGAGGACAGTTGGGTTGGGAGTGGTGTCTTACTTGGGAAAGAGGACTCGGGTTGGGAGTAGTGTCTTACATGAGAAAGAAAGAGGACAGTTGGGGTGGGAGTAGTGTCTTACATGGGAAAGAAAGAGGACTGTTGGGTTGGAAGTGGCATCTTATATGGGAAAGAAGAGGACTGTTAAATTGGGAGTGGCGTCTTACATGGAAATGAAAGAGGACTGTTGGGACGGGAGTGGTATCTTACATGGGAAAGAGGACTCAGGATGGGAGTGGTGTCTTACATGGGAAAGAACAGGACAGTTGGGTTTGAGAGTGGTGTCTTACATGGGAAAGAAAGAGGACTGTTGGGTGGGAGTGGTGTCTTACATGGGAAAGAAAGAGGACTGTTGGGTTGGGAGTGGTGTCTTACATATGAAAGAAAGAGGACTGTTGGGATGGGAGTGGCGTCTTACATGGGAAAGAGGACTCAGGATGGGAGTGGTGTCTTACATGGGAAAGAAAGAGGACTGTTGGGATGGAAGTGGGGTCTTACATGAGAAAGAAAGAGGACTTTTGGGTTCGGGAGTGGTGTTTTACATCGGAAAGAAAGAGGACTGTTGGGTTGGGAGTAGAGTCTTACATGGTAAAGAAAGAGGCCTGTTGGGATGGGAGTGGTATCTTACATGGGAAAGAAATAGGACTGTTGGGTTGGGAGTAGTGTTTTACATGGGAAATAAAGAGGACCGTTGGGTTGGGAGTAGTGTTTTACATGGGAAATAAAGAGGACTGTTGGGATGGGAGTGGCGTCTTACATGGGAAAGAGGACTCAGGATGGGAGTAGTGTTTTACATGGGAAAGAAAGAAGACAGTTGGGTTTGAGAGTGGTGTCTTACATGGGAAAGAAAGAGGACTGTTGGGTGGGAGTGGTGTCTTACATCGGAAAGAAAGAGGACTGTTGGGTTGGGAGTGGTTTCTTACATGTGAAAGAAAGAGGACTGTTGGGATGGGAGTGGCGTCTTGCATGGGAAAGAGGACTCAGGATGGGAGTGGTGTCTTACATGGGAAAGAAAGAGGACTGTTGGGATGGAAGTGGGGTCTTACATGAGAAAGAAAGAGGACTGTTGGGTTCGGGAGTGGTGTTTTACATGGGAAAGAAAGAGGACTGTTGGGTTGGGAGTAGTGTCTTACATGGGAAAGAAAGAGGACTGTTGGGGTGGTAGTACTGTTTTACATGGGAAAGAAAGAGGACTGTTGATGTTGGGAGTGGCGTCTTACCTGGGAAAGGAAGAGGACAGTTGGGTTGGGAGTGGTGTCTTACTTGGGAAAGAGGACTCGGGTTGGGACTAGTGTCTTACATGAGAAAGAAAGAGGACAGTTGGGGTGGGAGTAGTGTCTTACATGGGAAAGAAAAAGGGCTGTTGGGTTGGAAGTGGCATCTTATATGGGAAAGAAGAGGACTGTTAAATTGGGAGTGGCGTCTTACATGGGAATGAAAGAGGACTGTTGGGACGGGAGTGGTATCTTACATGGGAAAGAGGACTCAGGATGGGAGCGGTGTCTTACATGGGAAAGAACAGGACAGTTGGGTTTGAGAGTGGTGTCTTACATGGGAAAGAAAGGACTGTTGGGTTCGGGAGTGGTGTTTTACATGGGAAAGAAAGAGGACTGTTGGGTTGGGAGTAGAGTCTTACATGGTAAAGAAAGAGGCCTGTTGGGATGGGAGTGGTATCTTACATGGGAAAGAAATAGGACTGTTGGGTTGGGAGTAGTGTTTTACATGGGAAATAAAGAGGACCGTTGGGTTGGGAGTAGTGTTTTACATGGGAAATAAAGAGGACTGTTGGGATGGGAGTGGGGTCTTACATGGGAAAGAGGACTCAGGATGGGAGTAGTGTTTTACATGGGAGAGAAAGAAGACAGTTGGGTTTGAGAGTGGTGTCTTACATGGGAAAGAAAGAGGACTGTTGGGTGGTAGTGGTGTCTTACATGGGAAAGAAAGAGGACTGTTGGGTTGGGAGTGGTTTCTTACATGTGAAAGAAAGAGGACTGTTGGGATGGGAGTGGCGTCTTACATGGGAAAGAGGACTCAGGATGGGAGTGGTGTCTTACATGGGAAAGAAAGAGGACTGTTGGGATGGAAGTGGGGTCTTACATGAGAAAGAAAGAGGACTGTTGGGTTCGGGAGTGGTGTTTTACATGGGAAAGAAAGAGGACTGTTGGGTTGGGAGTAGAGTCTTACATGGTAAAGAAAGAGGCCTGTTGGGATGGGAGTGGGGTCTTACATGGGAAAGAGGCTCAGGTTAGGAGTGGTGTCTTACATGGGAAAGAAAGAGTACTGTTGGGTTGGGAGTGGTGTCTTACATGGGAAAGAAAGAGGACTGTTGGGTTGGGAGTGGTGTCTTACATGGGAAAGAAAGAGGACTGTTGGGTTGGGAGTAGTGTCTTACATGGGAAAGAAAGAGGACTGTTGGGGTGGTAGTACTGTTTTACATGGGAAAGAAAGAGGACTGTTGATGTTGGGAGTGGCGTCTTACCTGGGAAAGGAAGAGGACAGTTGGGTTGGGAGTGGTGTCTTACTTGGGAAAGAGGACTCGGGTTGGGAGTAGTGTCTTACATGAGAAAGAAAGAGGACAGTTGGGGTGGGAGTAGTGTCTTACATGGGAAAGAAAAAGGACTGTTGGGTTGGAAGTGGCATCTTATATGGGAGAGAAGAGGACTGTTAAATTGGGAGTGGCGTCTTACATGGGAATGAAAGAGGACTGTTGGGACGGGAGTGGTATCTTACATGGGAAAGAGGACTCAGGATGGGAGTGGTGTCTTACATGGGAAATAACAGGACGGTTGGGTTTGAGAGTGGTGTCTTACATGGGAAAGAAAGAGGACTGTTGGGTGGGAGTGGTGTCTTACATGGGAAAGAAAGAGGACTGTTGGGTTGGGAGTGGTGTCTTACATGTGAAAGAAAGAGGACTGTTGGGATGGGAGTGGCGTCTTACATGGGAAAGAGGACTCAGGATGGGAGTGGTGTCTTACATGGGAAAGAAAGAGGACTGTTGGGATGGAAGTGGGGTCTTACATGAGAAAGAAAGAGGACTGTTGGGTTCGGGAGTGGTGTTTTACATGGGAAAGAAAGAGGACTGTTGGGTTGGGAGTAGAGTCTTACATGGTAAAGGAAGAGGCCTGTTGGGATGGGAGTGGGGTCTTACATGGGAAAGAGGCTCAGGTTGGGAGTGGTGTCTTACATGGGAAAGAAAGAGGACTGTTGGGATGGAAGTGGGGTCTTACATGAGAAAGAAAGAGGACTGTTGGGTTCGGGAGTGGTGTTTTACATGGGAAAGAAAGAGGACTGTTGGGTTGGGAGTAGAGTCTTACATGGTAAATAAAGAGGCCTGTTGGGATGGGAGTGGGGTCTTACATGGGAAAGAGGCTCAGGTTGGGAGTGGTGTCTTACATGGGAAAGAAAGAGTACTGTTGGGTTGGGAGTGGTGTCTTACATGGGAAAGAAAGAGGACTGTTGGGTTGGGAGTGATGTCTTACATGGGAAAGAAAGAGGACTGTTGGGTTGGGAGTAGTGTCTTACATGGGAAAGAAAGAGGACTGTTGGAGTGGTAGTACTGTTTTACATGGGAAAGGTATACACCCGTTACAACGCATCTTTTACTCCGCACTACCATTACAACGCGACTTTTACAACGCATACCATTACAACGCATTGCGCTGGGGGGCGCTCTAGGATAGGGAATAAGTATAATTTACTATCCAACACCTTCCCTAGGGTCCACTGGGACTGGAGTTAGAATAGTAAATTATACCTACCACTATCCAGCACTTCAAAGCGCTATGCGTTGTAATGGTATGCGTTGTAATGGTCGCGTTGTAACGGTAGGTAGTTGTAATAGTATGCGTTGTAACATGGTACATCCCATGGGAAAGAAAGAGGACTGTTGATGTTGGGAGTGGCGTCTTACCTGGGAAAGGAAGAGGACAGTTGGGTTGGGAGTGGTGTCTTACTTGGGAAAGAGGACTCGGGTTGGGAGTAGTGTCTTACATGAGAAAGAAAGAGGACAGTTGGGGTGGGAGTAGTGTCTTACATGGGAAAGAAAGAGGACTGTTGGGTTGGAAGTGGCATCTTATATGGGAAAGAAGAGGACTGTTAAATTGGGAGTGGCGTCTTACATGGAAATGAAAGAGGACTGTTGGGACGGGAGTGGTATCTTACATGGGAAAGAGGACTCAGGATGGGAGTGGTGTCTGACATGGGAAAGAACAGGACAGTTGGGTTTGAGAGTGGTGTCTTACATGGGAAAGAAAGAGGACTGTTGGGTGGGAGTGGTGTCTTACATGGGAAAGAAAGAGGACTGTTGGGTTGGGAGTGGTGTCTTACATGTGAAAGAAAGAGGACTGTTGGGATGGGAGTGGCGTCTTACATGGGAAAGAGGACTCAGGATGGGAGTGGTGTCTTACATGGGAAAGAAAGAGGACTGTTGGGATGGAAGTGGGGTCTTACATGAGAAAGAAAGAGGACTGTTGGGTTCGGGAGTGGTGTTTTACATGGGAAAGAAAGAGGACTGTTGGGTTGGGAGTAGAGTCTTACATGGTAAAGAAAGAGGCCTGTTGGGATGGGAGTGGTATCTTACATGGGAAAGAAATAGGACTGTTGGGTTGGGAGTAGTGTTTTACATGGGAAATAAAGAGGACCGTTGGGTTGGGAGTAGTGTTTTACATGGGAAATAAAGAGGACTGTTGGGATGGGAGTGGGGTCTTACATGGGAAAGAGGACTCAGGATGGGAGTTGTGTTTTACATGGGAAAGAAAGAAGACAGTTGGGTTTGAGAGTGGTGTCTTACATGGGAAAGAAAGAGGACTGTTGGGTGGGAGTGGTTTCTTACATGTGAAAGAAAGAGAACTGTTGGGATGGGAGTGGCGTCTTACATGGGAAAGAGGACTCAGGATGGGAGTGGTGTCTTACATGGGAAAGAAAGAGGACTGTTGGGATGGAAGTGGGGTCTTACATGAGAAAGAAAGAGGACTGTTGGGTTCGGGAGTGGTGTTTTACATGGGAAAGAAAGAGGACTGTTGGGTTGGGAGTAGAGTCTTACATGGTAAAGAAAGAGGCCTGTTGGGATGGGAGTGGGGTCTTACATGGGAAAGAGGCTCAGGTTAGGAGTGGTGTCTTACATGGGAAAGAAAGAGTACTGTTGGGTTGGGAGTGGTGTCTTACATGGGAAAGAAAGAGGACTGTTGGGTTGGGAGTGGTGTCTTACATGGGAAAGAAAGAGGACTGTTGGGTTGGGAGTAGTGTCTTACATGGGAAAGAAAGAGTACTGTTGGGGTGGTAGTACTGTTTTACATGGGAAAGAAAGAGGACTGTTGATGTTGGGAGTGGCGTCTTACCTGGGAAAGGAAGAGGACAGTTGGGTTGGGAGTGGTGTCTTACTTGGGAAAGAGGACTCGGGTTGGGAGTAGTGTCTTACATGAGAAAGAAAGAGGACAGTTGGGGTGGGAGTAGTGTCTTACATGGGAAAGAAAAAGGACTGTTGGGTTGGAAGTGGCATCTTATATTGGAAAGAAGAGGACTGTTAAATTGGGAGTGGCGTCTTACATGGGAATGAAAGAGGACTGTTGGGACGGGAGTGGTATCTTACATGGGAAAGAGGACTCAGGATGGGAGTGGTTTCTTACATGGGAAAGAACAGGACGGTTGGGTTTGAGAGTGGTGTCTTACATGGGAAAGAAAGAGGACTGTTGGGTGGGAGTGGTGTCTTACATGGGAAAGAAAGAGGACTGTTGGGTTGGGAGTGGTGTCTTACATGTGAAAGAAAGAGGACTGTTGGGATGGGAGTGGCGTCTTACATGGGAAAGAGGACTCAGGATGGGAGTGGTGTCTTACATGGGAAAGAAAGAGGACTGTTGGGATGGAAGTGGGGTCTTACATGAGAAAGAAAGAGGACTGTTGGGTTCGGGAGTGGTGTTTTACATGGGAAAGAAAGAGGACTGTTGGGTTGGGAGTAGAGTCTTACATGGTAAAGGAAGAGGCCTGTTGGGATGGGAGTGGGGTCTTACATGGGAAAGAGGCTCAGGTTGGGAGTGGTGTCTTACATGGGAAAGAAAGAGTACTGTTGGGTTGGGAGTGGTGTCTTACATGGGAAAGAAAGAGGACTGTTGGATTGGGAGTGGTGTCTTACATGGGAAAGAAAGAGGACTGTTGGGTTGGGAGTAGTGTCTTACATGGGAAAGAAAGAGGACTGTTGGGTTGGTAGTGCTGTTTTACATGGGAAAGAAAGAGGACTGTTGATGTTGGGAGTGGCGTCTTACCGGGGAAAGGAAGAGGACAGTTGGGTTGGGAGTGGTGTCTTACTTGGGAAAGAGGACTCGGGTTGGGAGTAGTGTCTTACATGAGAAAGAAAGAGGACAGTTGGGGTGGGAGTAGTGTCTTACATGGGAAAGAAAGAGGACAGTTGGGTTGGAAGTGGCATCTTATATGGGAAAGAAGAGGACTGTTAAATTGGGAGTGGCGTCTTACATGGGAAAGAAAGAAGACTGTTGGGACGGGAGTGGTATCTTACATGGGAAAGAGGACTCAGGATGGGAGTGGTGTCTTACATGGGAAAGAACAGGACTGTTGGGTTGGGAGTGGTATCTTACATGGGAAAGAAACAGGACTGTTGGGTTGAGAGTAGTGTTTTACATGGGAAATAAAGAGGACTGTTGGGTTGGGAGTAGTGTTTTACATGGGAAAGAAAGAAGACTCTTGGGTTTGGGAGTGGTGTCTTACATGGGAAAGAAAGAGGACTGTTGGCTCTGGAGTGGTGTCTTACATGGGAAAGAAAGAGGACTGTTGGGTTGGGAGTGGTGTCTTACATGTGAAAGAAAGAGGACTGTTGGGATGGGAGTGGCGTCTTACATGGGAAAGAGGACTCAGGATGGGAGTGGTGTCTTACATGGGAAAGAAAGAGGACTGTTGGGATGGAAGTGGGGTCTTACATGAGAAAGAAAGAGGACTGTTGGGTTCGGGAGTGATGTTTTACATGGGAAAGAAAGAGGACTGTTGGGTTGGGAGTAGAGTCTTACATGGTAAAGGAAGAGGCCTGTTGGGATGGGAGTGGGGTCTTACATGGGAAAGAGGCTCAGGTTGGGAGTGGTGTCTTACATGGGAAAGAAAGAGTACTGTTGGGTTGGGAGTGGTGTCTTACATGGGAAAGAAAGAGGACTGTTGGATTGGGAGTGGTGTCTTACATGGGAAAGAAAGAGGACTGTTGGGTTGGGAGTGGTGTCTTACATGTGAAAGAAAGAGGACTGTTGGGATGGGAGTGGCGTCTTACATGGGAAAGAGGACTCAGGATGGGAGTGGTGTCTTACATGGGAAAGAAAGAGTACTGTTGGGTTGGGAGTGGTGTCTTACATGGGAAAGAAAGAGGACTGTTGGATTGGGAGTGGTGTCTTACATGGGAAAGAAAGAGGACTGTTGGGTTGGGAGTAGTGTCTTACATGGGAAAGAAAGAGGACTGTTGGGTTGGTAGTGCTGTTTTACATGGGAAAGAAAGAGGACTGTTGATGTTGGGAGTGGCGTCTTACCTGGGAAAGGAAGAGGACAGTTGGGTTGGGAGTGGTGTCTTACTTGGGAAAGAGGACTCGGGTTGGGAGTAGTGTCTTACATGAGAAAGAAAGAGGACAGTTGGGGTGGGAGTAGTGTCTTACATGGGAAAGAAAGAGGACAGTTGGGTTGGAAGTGGCATCTTATATGGGAAAGAAGAGGACTGTTAAATTGGGAGTGGCGTCTTACATGGGAAAGAAAGAAGACTGTTGGGACGGGAGTGGTATCTTACATGGGAAAGAGGACTCAGGATGGGAGTGGTGTCTTACATGGGAAAGAACAGGACTGTTGGGTTGGGAGTGGTATCTTACATGGGAAAGAAACAGGACTGTTGGGTTGAGAGTAGTGTTTTACATGGGAAATAAAGAGGACTGTTGGGTTGGGAGTAGTGTTTTACATGGGAAAGAAAGAAGACTCTTGGGTTTGGGAGTGGTGTCTTACATGGGAAAGAAAGAGGACTGTTGGCTCTGGAGTAGTGTCTTACATGGGAAAGAAAGAGGACAGTTGGGTTGGGAGTAGTGTCTTACATGGAAAAGAAAGAGGACTGTTGGGTTGGGAGTGGCGTCTTACATGTGAAAGAAGAGGACTGTTGGGTTGGGAGTGGCGTCTTATATGGGAAAGAGGACTCGGGTTGGGAGTGGTGTCTTACATGGGAAAGAGGACTCGGGTTGGGGGTGGTGTCTTACATGGGAAAGAAAGGACTGTTGAGTTGGGAGTGGTTTCTTACATGAGAAAGAAGAGGAGTGTTGGGTTGGGAGTAGTGTTTTACATGGGAAATAAAGAGGGCTGTTGGGTTGCGAGTGATGTCTTATAAGGGAAGGAAAGAAGACTGTTGGGTTGGGAGTGGCGTCTTACATGGGAAAGAAATAGGACTGCTGGGATGGGAGTGGTGTCTTGCATGGGAAAGAGGACTCAGGATGGGAGTGGTGTCTTACATGGGAAAGAAGAGGACTGTTGGGTTGGGAGTGGTATCTTACATGGGAAAGAAATAGGACTGTTGGGTTGGGAGTAGTGTTTTACATGGGAAATAGAGAGGACCGTTGGGTTGGGAGTAGTGTTTTACATGGGAAATAAAGAGGACTGTTGGGATGGGAGTGGCGTCTTACATGGGAAAGAGGACTCAGGATGGGAGTAGTGTTTTACATGGGAAAGAAAGAAGACAGTTGGGTTTGAGAGTGGTGTCTTACATGGGAAAGAAAGAGGACTGTTGGGTGGGAGTGGTGTCTTACATGGGAAAGAAAGAGGACTGTTGGGTTGGGGATGGTGTCTTACATGTGAAAGAAAGAGGACTGTTGGGATGGGAGTGGCGTCTTACATGGGAAAGAGGACTCAGGATAGAAGTGGTGTCTTACATGGGAAAGAACAGGACAGTTGGGTTTGAGAGTGGTGTCTTACATGGGAAAGAAAGAGGACTGTTGGGTGGGAGTGGTGTCTTACATGGGAAAGAAAGAGGACTGTTTGTTTGGGAGTGGTGTCTTACATGTGAAAGAAAGAGGACTGTTGGGATGGGAGTGGCGTCTTACATGGGAAAGAGGACTCAGGATGGGAGTGGTGTCTTACTTGGGAAAGAAAGAGGACTGTTGGGGTGGAAGTGGGGTCTTACATGAGAAAGAGAGAGGACTGTTGGGTTCGGGAGTGGTGTTTTACATGGGAAAGAAAGAGGACTGTTGGGTTGGGAGTAGAGTCTTACATGGTAAAGAAAGAGGCCTGTTGGGATGGGAGTGGTATCTTACATGGGAAAGAAATAGGACTGTTGGGTTGGGAGTAGTGTTTTACATGGGAAATAAAGAGGACCGTTGGGTTGGGAGTAGTGTTTCACATGGGAAATAAAGAGGACTGTTGGGATGGGAGTGGCGTCTTACATGGGAAAGAGGACTCAGGATGGGAGTAGTGTTTTACATGGGAAAGAAAGAAGACAGTTGGGTTTGAGAGTGGTGTCTTACATGGGAAAGAAAGAGGACTGTTGGGTGGGAGTGGTGTCTTACATGGGAAAGAAAGAGGACTGTTGGGTTCGGAGTGGTGTCTTACATGTGAAAGAAAGAGGACTGTTGGGATGGGAGTGGCGTCTTACATGGGAAAGAGGACTCAGGATGGGAGTAGTGTCTTACATGGGAAAGAAAGAGGACTGTTGGGTTGGTAGTACTGTTTTACATGGGAAAGAAAGAGGACTGTTGATGTTGGGAGTGGCGTCTTACCTGGGAAAGGAAGAGGACAGTTGGGTTGGGAGTGGTGTCTTACTTGGGAAAGAGGACTCGGGTTGGGAGTAGTGTCTTACATGAGAAAGAAAGAGGACAGTTGGGGTGGGAGTAGTGTCTTACATGGGAAAGAAAGAGGACAGTTGGGTTGGAAGTGGCATCTTATATGGGAAAGAAGAGGACTGTTAAATTGGGAGTGGCGTCTTACATGGGAAAGAAAGAGGACTGTTGGGACGGGAGTGGTATCTTACATGGGAAAGAGGACTCATGATGGGAGTAGTGTCTTACATGGGAAAGAACAGGACTGTTGGGTTGGGAGTGGTATCTTACATGGGAAAGAAACAGGACTGTTGGGTTGAGAGTAGTGTTTTACATGGGAAATAAAGAGGACTGTTGGGTTGGGAGTAGTGTTTTACATGGGAAAGAAAGAAGACTCTTGGGTTTGGGAGTGGTGTCTTACATGGGAAAGAAAGAGGACTGTTGGCTCTGGAGTGGTGTCTCACATGGGAAAGAAAGAGGACAGTTGGGTTGGGAGTAGGAAAGAGGAATGCTATGTTGAGAGTAGTGTCTTACATGGGAAAGAAGAGGACTGTTACGTTGATAGTAGTGTCTTACATGGGAAAGAAATAAGACTGTTGGGTTGGGAGTACTGTCTTACATGGGAAAGAAAGAAGACTGTTGAGTTTGGAGTAATGTCTTACATGGGAAAGAAAGAGGACTGTTGAGTTGGGAGTGGAGTCTTACATGGGAAAGAGGACTCCGGTTGGGAGTAGTGTCTTACAAGGGACAGAAAGGACTGTTGGGTTGGGTGTGTGTTGGGAGTGGTGTCTTACATGGGAAAGAGGACTGTTGGGTTGGGAGTAGGAAAGAGGACTGCTATGTTGGGAGTAGTGTCTTACATGGGAAAGAAAGAGGACTGTTGGGTTGCGAGTAGTGTCTTACATGGGAAAGAGGACTCGGGTTGGGAGTGGTATCTTACGTGGGAAAGAAAGAAGAATGTTGGGTTAGTAGTATTGTATGACATTGGAAAGAGGACTGTTATGTTGAGAGTAGTGTCTTACATGGGGAAGAAAGAGGACTGTTGGGTTGGGAGTAGGAAAGAGGACTGCTATATTGAGTAATGTCTTACATGGGAAAGAAGAGGACTGTTAGGTGTAGAGTAGTGTCTTACATGGGAAAGAAATAGGACTGTTGGGTTGGGAGTAGTGTCTTACATGGGAAATAAAGAGGACTGTTGGGTTGGAAGTGATGTCTTACAAGGGAAAGAAAGAGGACTGTTGGGCTGGGTATGTGTTGGGAGTGGTGTCTTACATGGGAAAGAAAGAAGAGTGTTGGGTTTGGGAGTGGTGTCTTACATGGGAAAGAAAGAAGAGTGTTGGGTTTGGGAGTGGGGTCCTACATGGGAAAGAGCACTCGGGTTCGGAGTGGTGTCTTACATGGGAAAGAAAGAGGACAGTTGGTTTGGGAGTAGTGTCTTACATGGGAAAGAAAGAGGACAGTTGGGTTGGGAGTAGTGTCTTACATGGGAAAGAAAGAGGACTGTTGGGTTGGGAGTAGTGTCTTACATGGGAAATAAAGAGGACTGTTGGGTTGGGAGTGGCGTCTTACATGGGAAAGAAGAGGACTGTTGGGTTGGGAGTTGGGTCTTAGATGGGAAAGAGGACTGTTGGGTTGGGAGTGGCATCTTACATGGGAAAGAAGAGGACTGTTGAGTTGGGAGTGGTGTCTTACATGGGAAAGCAATAAAACAGTTGGGTTGGGAGTGGTGTCTTACTTGGGAAAGAGGACTCAGGTTGAGAGTAGTGTCTTACATGGGAAAGAAAGTGGACTGTTAGGTTGGGAGTAGTGTCTTACATAGGAAAGAAAGAGGACTTTTGCGTCAGCTGTGGTGTCTTACATGGGAAGTAAAGAGGACTGTTGGGTCGGGAGTGGTGTCTTACATGGGAAAGAAAGAGGACTGTTGGGTCCGCTGTGGTGTCTTACATGGGAAAGAGGACTCAGGATGGGAGTAGTGTTTTACATTGGAAAGAAAGAAGACAGTTGGGTTTGAGAGTGGTGTCTTACATGGGAAAGAAAGAGGACTGTTGGGTGGGAGTGGTGTCTTACATGGGAAAGAAAGAGGACTGTTGGGTTGGGAGTGGTGTCTTACATGTGAAAGAAAGAGGACTGTTGGGATGGGAGTGGCGTCTTACATGGGAAAGAGGACTTAGGATGGGAGTGGTGTCTTACATGGGAAAGAAAGAGGACTGTTGGGATGGAAGTGGGGTCTTACATGAGAAAGAAAGAGGACTGTTGGGTTTGGGAGTGGTGTTTTACATGGGAAAGAAAGAGGACTGTTGGGTTGGGAGTAGAGTCTTACATGGGAAATAAAGAGGCCTGTTGGGATGGGAGTGGGGTCTTACATGGGAAAGAGGCTCAGGTTGGGAGTGGTGTCTTACATGGGAAAGAAAGAGTACTGTTGGGTTGGGAGTGGTGTCTTACATGGGAAAGAAAGAGGACTGTTGGGTTGGGAGTGATGTCTTACATGGGAAAGAAAGAGGACTGTTTGGTTGGGAGTAGTGTCTTACATGGGAAAGAAAGGGGACTGTTGGGTGGGAGTGGCGTCTTACATGGGAAAGAGGACTCAGGATGGGAGTGGTGTCTTACATGGGAAAGAAAGAGGACTGTTGGGATGGAAGTGGGGTCTTACATGAGAAAGAAAGAGGACTGTTGGGTTCGGGAGTGGTGTTTTACATGGGAAAGAAAGAGGACTGTTGGGTTGGGAGTAGAGTCTTACATGGTAAATAAAGAGGCCTGTTGGGATGGGAGCGGGGTCTTACATGGGAAAGAGGCTCAGGTTGGGAGTGGTGTCTTACATGGGAAAGAAAGAGTACTGTTGGGTTGGGAGTGGTGTCTTACATGGGAAAGAAAGAGGACTGTTGGGTTGGGAGTGATGTCTTACATGGGAAAGAAAGAGGACTGTTGGGTTGGGAGTAGTGTCTTACATGGGAAAGAAAGAGGACTGTTGGAGTGGTAGTACTGTTTTACATGGGAAAGGTATACACCCGTTACAACGCATCTTTTACTCCGCCCTACCATTACAACGCGACTTTTACAACGCATACCATTACAACGCATTGCGCTGGGGGGCGCTCTAGGATAGGGAATAAGTATAATTTACTATCCAACACCTTCCCTAGGGTCCACGGGGACTGGAGTTAGAATAGTAAATTATACCTACCACTATCCAGCACCTCAAAGCGCTATGCGTTGTAATGGTATGCGTTGTAATGGTCGCGTTGTAACAGTAGGTAGTTGTAATAGTATGCGTTGTAACATGGTACATCCCATGGGAAAGAAAGAGGACTGTTGATGTTGGGAGTGGCGTCTTACCTGGGAAAGGAAGAGGACAGTTGGGTTGGGAGTGGTGTCTTACTTGGGAAAGAGGACTCGGGTTGGGAGTAGTGTCTTACATGAGAAAGAAAGAGGACAGTTGGGGTGGGAGTAGTGTCTTACATGGGAAAGAAAGAGGACTGTTGGGTTGGAAGTGGCATCTTATATGGGAAAGAAGAGGACTGTTAAATTGGGAGTGGCGTCTTACATGGAAATGAAAGAGGACTGTTGGGACGGGAGTGGTATCTTACATGGGAAAGAGGACTCAGGATGGGAGTGGTGTCTTACATGGGAAAGAACAGGACAGTTGGGTTTGAGAGTGGTGTCTTACATGGGAAAGAAAGAGGACTGTTGGGTGGGAGTGGTGTCTTACATGGGAAAGAAAGAGGACTGTTGGGTTGGGAGTGGTGTCTTACATATGAAAGAAAGAGGACTGTTGGGATGGGAGTGGCGTCTTACATGGGAAAGAGGACTCAGGATGGGAGTGGTGTCTTACATGGGAAAGAAAGAGGACTGTTGGGATGGAAGTGGGGTCTTACATGAGAAAGAAAGAGGACTTTTGGGTTCGGGAGTGGTGTTTTACATCGGAAAGAAAGAGGACTGTTGGGTTGGGAGTAGAGTCTTACATGGTAAAGAAAGAGGCCTGTTGGGATGGGAGTGGTATCTTACATGGGAAAGAAATAGGACTGTTGGGTTGGGAGTAGTGTTTTACATGGGAAATAAAGAGGACCGTTGGGTTGGGAGTAGTGTTTTACATGGGAAATAAAGAGGACTGTTGGGATGGGAGTGGCGTCTTACATGGGAAAGAGGACTCAGGATGGGAGTAGTGTTTTACATGGGAAAGAAAGAAGACAGTTGGGTTTGAGAGTGGTGTCTTACATGGGAAAGAAAGAGGACTGTTGGGTGGGAGTGGTGTCTTACATCGGAAAGAAAGAGGACTGTTGGGTTGGGAGTGGTTTCTTACATGTGAAAGAAAGAGGACTGTTGGGATGGGAGTGGCGTCTTGCATGGGAAAGAGGACTCAGGATGGGAGTGGTGTCTTACATGGGAAAGAAAGAGGACTGTTGGGATGGAAGTGGGGTCTTACATGAGAAAGAAAGAGGACTGTTGGGTTCGGGAGTGGTGTTTTACATGGGAAAGAAAGAGGACTGTTGGGTTGGGAGTAGTGTCTTACATGGGAAAGAAAGAGGACTGTTGGGGTGGTAGTACTGTTTTACATGGGAAAGAAAGAGGACTGTTGATGTTGGGAGTGGCGTCTTACCTGGGAAAGGAAGAGGACAGTTGGGTTGGGAGTGGTGTCTTACTTGGGAAAGAGGACTCGGGTTGGGACTAGTGTCTTACATGAGAAAGAAAGAGGACAGTTGGGGTGGGAGTAGTGTCTTACATGGGAAAGAAAAAGGGCTGTTGGGTTGGAAGTGGCATCTTATATGGGAAAGAAGAGGACTGTTAAATTGGGAGTGGCGTCTTACATGGGAATGAAAGAGGACTGTTGGGACGGGAGTGGTATCTTACATGGGAAAGAGGACTCAGGATGGGAGTGGTGTCTTACATGGGAAAGAACAGGACAGTTGGGTTTGAGAGTGGTGTCTTACATGGGAAAGAAAGGACTGTTGGGTGGGAGTGGTGTCTTACATGGGAAAGAAAGAGGACTGTTCGGTTGGGAGTGGTGTCTTACATGTGAAAGAAAGAGGACTGTTGGGATGGGAGTGGCGTCTTACATGGGAAAGAGGACTCAGGATGGGAGTGGTGTCTTACATGGGAAAGAAAGAGGACTGTTGGGATGGAAGTGGGGTCTTACATGAGAAAGAAAGAGGACTGTTGGGTTCGGGAGTGGTGTTTTACATGGGAAAGAAAGAGGACTGTTGGGTTGGGAGTAGAGTCTTACATGGTAAAGGAAGAGGCCTGTTGGGATGGGAGTGGGGTCTTACATGGGAAAGAGGCTCAGGTTGGGAGTGGTGTCTTACATGGGAAAGAAAGAGTACTGTTGGGTTGGGAGTGGTGTCTTACATGGGAAAGAAAAAGGACTGTTGGATTGGGAGTGGTGTCTTACATGGGAAAGAAAGGACTGTTGGGTTGGGAGTAGTGTCTTACATGGGAAAGAAAGAGGACTGTTGGGTTGGTAGTACTGTTTTACATGGGAAAGAAAGAGGACTGTTGATGTTGGGAGTGGCGTCTTACCTGGGAAAGGAAGAGGACAGTTGGGTTGGGAGTGGTGTCTTACTTGGGAAAGAGGACTCGGGTTGGGAGTAGTGTCTTACATGAGAAAGAAAGAGGACAGTTGGGGTGGGAGTAGTGTCTTACATGGGAAAGAAAGAGGACAGTTGGGTTGGAAGTGGCATCTTATATGGGAAAGAAGAGGACTGTTAAATTGGGAGTGGCGTCTTACATGGGAAAGAAAGAAGACTGTTGGGACGGGAGTGGTATCTTACATGGGAAAGAGGACTCAGGATGGGAGTGGTGTCTTACATGGGAAAGAACAGGACTGTTGGGTTGGGAGTGGTATCTTACATGGGAAATAAAGAGGGCTGTTGGGTTGGGAGTGATGTCTTATAAGGGAAGGAAAGAAGACTGTTGGGTTGGGAGTGGCGTCTTACATGGGAAAGAAATAGGACTGCTGGGATGGGAGTGGTGTCTTGCATGGGAAAGAGGACTCAGGATGGGAGTGGTGTCTTACATGGGAAAGAAGAGGACTGTTGGGTTGGGAGTGGTATCTTACATGGGAAAGAAATAGGACTGTTGGGTTGGGAGTAGTGTTTTACATGGGAAAAAAAGAGGACCGTTGGGTTGGGAGTAGTGTTTTACATGGGAAATAAAGAAGACTGTTGGGATGGGAGTGGCGTCTTACATGGGAAAGAGGACTCAGGATAGAAGTGGTGTCTTACATGGGAAAGAACAGGACAGTTGGGTTTGAGAGTGGTGTCTTACATGGGAAAGAAAGAGGACTGTTGGGTGGGAGTGGTGTCTTACATGGGAAAGAAAGAGGACTGTTGGGTTGGGAGTGGTGTCTTACATGTGAAAGAAAGAGGACTGTTGGGATGGGAGTGGCGTCTTACATGGGAAAGAGGACTCAGGATGGGAGTGGTGTCTTACTTGGGAAAGAAAGAGGACTGTTGGGATGGAAGTGGGGTCTTACATGAGAAAGAAAGAGGACTGTTGGGTTCGGGAGTGGTGTTTTACATGGGAAAGAAAGAGGACTGTTGGGTTGGGAGTAGAGTCTTACATGGTAAAGAAAGAGGCCTGTTGGGATGGGAGTGGTATCTTACATGGGAAAGAAATAGGACTGTTGGGTTGGGAGTAGTGTTTTACATGGGAAATAAAGAGGACCTTTGGGTTGGGAGTAGTGTTTTACATGGGAAATAAAGAGGACTGTTGGGATGGGAGTGGCGTCTTACATGGGAAAGAGGACTCAGGATGGGAGTAGTGTTTTACATGGGAAAGAAAGAAGACAGATGGGTTTGAGAGTGGTGTCTTACATGGGAAAGAACAGGACAGTTGGGTTTGAGAGTGGTGTCTTACATGGGAAAGAAAGAGGACTGTTGGGTGGGAGTGGTGTCTTACATGGGAAAGAAAGAGGACTGTTGGGTTGGGAGTGGTGTCTTACATGTGAAAGAAAGAGGACTGTTGGGATGGGAGTGGCGTCTTACATGGGAAAGAGGACTCAGGATGGGAGTGGTGTCTTACATGGGAAAGAAAGAGGACTGTTGGGATGGAAGTGGGGTCTTACATGAGAAAGAAAGAGGACTGTTGGGTTCGGGAGAGGTGTTTTACATGGGAAAGAAAGAGGACTGTTGGGTTGGGAGTAGAGTCTTACATGGTAAAGAAAGAGGCCTGTTGGGATGGGAGTGGTATCTTACATGGGAAAGAAATAGGACTGTTGGGTTGGGAGTAGTGTTTTACATGGGAAATAAAGAGGACCGTTGGGTTGGGAGTAGTGTTTTACATGGGAAATAAAGAGGACTGTTGGGATGGGAGTGGGGTCTTACATGGGAAAGAGGACTCAGGATGGGAGTAGTGTTTTACATGGGAAAGAAAGAAGACAGTTGGGTTTGAGAGTGGTGTCTTACATGGGAAAGAAAGAGGACTGTTGGGTGGGAGTGGTGTCTTACATGGGAAAGAAAGAGGACTGTTGGGTTGGGAGTGGTTTCTTACATGTGAAAGAAAGAGGACTGTTGGGATGGGAGTGGCGTCTTACATGGGAAAGAGGACTCAGGATGGGAGTGGTGTCTTACATGGGAAAGAAAGAGGACTGTTGGGATGGAAGTGGGGTCTTACATGAGAAAGAAAGAGGACTGTTGGGTTCGGGAGTGGTGTTTTACATGGGAAAGAAAGAGGACTGTTGGGTTGGGAGTAGAGTCTTACATGGTAAAGAAAGAGGCCTGTTGGGATGGGAGTGGGGTCTTACATGGGAAAGAGGCTCAGGTTAGGAGTGGTGTCTTACATGGGAAAGAAAGAGTACTGTTGGGTTGGGAGTGGTGTCTTACATGGGAAAGAAAGAGGACTGTTGGGTTGGGAGTGGTGTCTTACATGGGAAAGAAAGAGGACTGTTGGGTTGGGAGTAGTGTCTTACATGGGAAAGAAAGAGGACTGTTGGGGTGGTAGTACTGTTTTACATGGGAAAGAAAGAGGACTGTTGATGTTGGGAGTGGCGTCTTACCTGGGAAAGGAAGAGGACAGTTGGGTTGGGAGTGGTGTCTTACTTGGGAAAGAGGACTCGGGTTGGGAGTAGTGTCTTACATGAGAAAGAAAGAGGACAGTTGGGGTGGGAGTAGTGTCTTACATGGGAAAGAAAAAGGACTGTTGGGTTGGAAGTGGCATCTTATATTGGAAAGAAGAGGACTGTTAAATTGGGAGTGGCGTCTTACATGGGAATGAAAGAGGACTGTTGGGACGGGAGTGGTATCTTACATGGGAAAGAGGACTCAGGATGGGAGTGGTTTCTTACATGGGAAAGAACAGGACGGTTGGGTTTGAGAGTGGTGTCTTACATGGGAAAGAAAGAGGACTGTTGGGTTGGGAGTGGTGTCTTACATGTGAAAGAAAGAGGACTGTTGGGATGGGAGTGGCGTCTTCCTTGGGAAAGAGGACTCAGGATGGGAGTGGTGTCTTACATGGGAAAGAAAGAGGACTGTTGGGATGGAAGTGGGGTCTTACATGAGAAAGAAAGAGGACTGTTGGGTTCGGGAGTGGTGTTTTACATGGGAAAGAAAGAGGACTGTTGGGTTGGGAGTAGAGTCTTACATGGTAAAGGAAGAGGCCTGTTGGGATGGGAGTGGGGTCTTACATGGGAAAGAGGCTCAGGTTGGGAGTGGTGTCTTACATGGGAAAGAAAGAGTACTGTTGGGTTGGGAGTGGTGTCTTACATGGGAAAGAAAGAGGACTGTTGGATTGGGAGTGGTGTCTTACATGGGAAAGAAAGAGGACTGTTGGGTTGGGAGTAGTGTCTTACATGGGAAAGAAAGAGGACTGTTGGGTTGGTAGTGCTGTTTTACATGGGAAAGAAAGAGGACTGTTGATGTTGGGAGTGACGTCTTACCTGGGAAAGGAAGAGGACAGTTGGGTTGGGAGTGGTGTCTTACTTGGGAAAGAGGACTCGGGTTGGGAGTAGTGTCTTACATGAGAAAGAAAGAGGACAGTTGGGGTGGGAGTAGTGTCTTACATGGGAAAGAAAGAGGACAGTTGGGTTGGAAGTGGCATCTTATATGGGAAAGAAGAGGACTGTTAAATTGGGAGTGGCGTCTTACATGGGAAAGAAAGAAGACTGTTGGGACGGGAGTGGTATCTTACATGGGAAAGAGGACTCAGGATGGGAGTGGTGTCTTACATGGGAAAGAACAGGACTGTTGGGTTGGGAGTGGTATCTTACATGGGAAAGAAACAGGACTGTTGGGTTGAGAGTAGGGTTTTACATGGGAAATAAAGAGGACTGTTGGGTTGGGAGTAGTGTTTTACATGGGAAAGAAAGAAGACTCTTGGGTTTGGGAGTGGTGTCTTACATGGGAAAGAAAGAGGACTGTTGGCTCTGGAGTAGTGTCTTACATGGGAAAGAAAGAGGACAGTTGGGTTGGGAGTAGTGTCTTACATGGAAAAGAAAGAGGACTGTTGGGTTGGGAGTGGCGTCTTACATGTGAAAGAAGAGGACTGTTGGGTTGGGAGTGGCGTCTTATATGGGAAAGAGGACTCGGGTTGGGAGTGGTGTCTTACATGGGAAAGAGGACTCGGGTTGGGGGTGGTGTCTTACATGGGAAAGAAAGGACTGTTGAGTTGGGAGTGGTTTCTTACATGAGAAAGAAGAGGAGTGTTGGGTTGGGAGTAGTGTTTTACATGGGAAATAAAGAGGGCTGTTGGGTTGCGAGTGATGTCTTATAAGGGAAGGAAAGAAGACTGTTGGGTTGGGAGTGGCGTCTTACATGGGAAAGAAATAGGACTGCTGGGATGGGAGTGGTGTCTTGCATGGGAAAGAGGACTCAGGATGGGAGTGGTGTCTTACATGGGAAAGAAGAGGACTGTTGGGTTGGGAGTGGTATCTTACATGGGAAAGAAATAGGACTGTTGGGTTGGGAGTAGTGTTTTACATGGGAAATAAAGAGGACCGTTGGGTTGGGAGTAGTGTTTTACATGGGAAATAAAGAGGACTGTTGGGATGGGAGTGGCGTCTTACATGGGAAAGAGGACTCAGGATGGGAGTAGTGTTTTACATGGGAAAGAAAGAAGACAGTTGGGTTTGAGAGTGGTGTCTTACATGGGAAAGAAAGAGGACTGTTGGGTGGGAGTGGTGTCTTACATGGGAAAGAAAGAGGACTGTTGGGTTGGGAGTGGTGTCTTACATGTGAAAGAAAGAGGACTGTTGGGATGGGAGTGGCGTCTTACATGGGAAAGAGGACTCAGGATAGAAGTGGTGTCTTACATGGGAAAGAACAGGACAGTTGGGTTTGAGAGTGGTGTCTTACATGGGAAAGAAAGAGGACTGTTGGGTGGGAGTGGTGTCTTACATGGGAAAAAAAGAGGACTGTTGGGTTGGGAGTGGTGTCTTACATGTGAAAGAAAGAGGACTGTTGGGATGGGAGTGGCGTCTTACATGGGAAAGAGGACTCAGGATGGGAGTGGTGTCTTACTTGGGAAAGAAAGAGGACTGTTGGGATGGAAGTGGGGTCTTACATGAGAAAGAAAGAGGACTGTTGGGTTCGGGAGTGGTGTTTTACATGGGAAAGAAAGAGGACTGTTGGGTTGGGAGTAGAGTCTTACATGGTAAAGAAAGAGGCCTGTTGGGATGGGAGTGGTATCTTACATGGGAAAGAAATAGGACTGTTGGGTTGGGAGTAGTGTTTTACATGGGAAATAAAGAGGACCGTTGGGTTGGGAGTAGTGTTTCACATGGGAAATAAAGAGGACTGTTGGGATGGGAGTGGCGTCTTACATGGGAAAGAGGACTCAGGATGGGAGTAGTGTTTTACATGGGAAAGAAAGAAGACAGTTGGGTTTGAGAGTGGTGTCTTACATGGGAAAGAAAGAGGACTGTTGGGTGGGAGTGGTGTCTTACATGGGAAAGAAAGAGGACTGTTGGGTTCGGAGTGGTGTCTTACATGTGAAAGAAAGAGGACTGTTGGGATGGGAGTGGCGTCTTACATGGGAAAGAGGACTCAGGATGGGAGTAGTGTCTTACATGGGAAAGAAAGAGGACTGTTGGGTTGGTAGTACTGTTTTACATGGGAAAGAAAGAGGACTGTTGATGTTGGGAGTGGCGTCTTACCTGGGAAAGGAAGAGGACAGATGGGTTGGGAGTGGTGTCTTACTTGGGAAAGAGGACTCGGGTTGGGAGTAGTGTCTTACATGAGAAAGAAAGAGGACAGTTGGGGTGGGAGTAGTGTCTTACATGGGAAAGAAAGAGGACAGTTGGGTTGGAAGTGGCATCTTATATGGGAAAGAAGAGGACTGTTAAATTGGGAGTGGCGTCTTACATGGGAAAGAAAGAGGACTGTTGGGACGGGAGTGGTATCTTACATGGGAAAGAGGACTCAGGATGGGAGTGGTGTCTTACATGGGAAAGAACAGGACTGTTGGGTTGGGAGTGGTATCTTACATGGGAAAGAAACAGGACTGTTGGGTTGAGAGTAGTGTTTTACATGGGAAATAAAGAGGACTGTTGGGTTGGGAGTAGTGTTTTACATGGGAAAGAAAGAAGACTCTTGGGTTTGGGAGTGGTGTCTTACATGGGAAAGAAAGAGGACTGTTGGCTCTTGAGTGGTGTCTCACATGGGAAAGAAAGAGGACAGTTGGGTTGGGAGTAGGAAAGAGGAATGCTATGTTGAGAGTAGTGTCTTACATGGGAAAGAAGAGGACTGTTAGGTTGATAGTAGTGTCTTACATGGGAAAGAAATAAGACTGTTGGGTTGGGAGTACTGTCTTACATGGGAAAGAAAGAAGACTGTTGAGTTTGGAGTAATGTCTTACATGGGAAAGAAAGAGGACTGTTGAGTTGGGAGTGGAGTCTTACATGGGAAAGAGGACTCCGGTTGGGAGTAGTGTCTTACAAGGGACAGAAAGGACTGTTGGGTTGGGTGTGTGTTGGGAGTGGTGTCTTACATGGGAAAGAGGACTGTTGGGTTGGGAGTAGGAAAGAGGACTGCTATGTTGGGAGTAGTGTCTTACATGGGAAAGAAAGAGGACTGTTGGGTTGCGAGTAGTGTCTTACATGGGAAAGAGGACTCGGGTTGGGAGTGGTATCTTACGTGGGAAAGAAAGAAGAATGTTGGGTTAGTAGTATTGTATGACATTGGAAAGAGGACTGTTATGTTGAGAGTAGTGTCTTACATGGGGAAGAAAGAGGACTGTTGGGTTGGGAGTAGGAAAGAGGACTGCTATATTGAGTAATGTCTTACATGGGAAAGAAGAGGACTGTTAGGTGTAGAGTAGTGTCTTACATGGGAAAGAAATAGGACTGTTGGGTTGGGAGTAGTGTCTTACATGGGAAATAGAGAGGACTGTTGGGCTGGGTATGTGTTGGGAGTGGTGTCTTACATGGGAAAGAAAGAAGAGTGTTGGGTTTGGGAGTGGTGTCTTACATGGGAAAGAAAGAAGAGTGTTGGGTTTGGGAGTGGGGTCCTACATGGGAAAGAGCACTCGGGTTCGGAGTGGTGTCTTACATGGGAAAGAAAGAGGACCGTTGGTTTGGGAGTAGTGTCTTACATGGGAAAGAAAGAGGACAGTTGGGTTGGGAGTAGTGTCTTACATGGGAAAGAAAGAGGACTGTTGGGTTGGGAGTAGTGTCTTACATGGGAAATAAAGAGGACTGTTGGGTTGGGAGTGGCGTCTTACATGGGAAAGAAGAGGACTGTTGGGTTGGGAGTTGGGTCTTAGATGGGAAAGAGGACTGTTGGGTTGGGAGTGGCATCTTACATGGGAAAGAAGAGGACTGTTGAGTTGGGAGTGGTGTCTTACATGGGAAAGCAATAAAACAGTTGGGTTGGGAGTGGTGTCTTACTTGGGAAAGAGGACTCAGGTTGAGAGTAGTGTCTTACATGGGAAAGAAAGTGGACTGTTAGGTTGGGAGTAGTGTCTTACAAAGGAAAGAAAGAGGACTTTTGCGTCAGCTGTGGTGTCTTACATGGAAAGTAAAGAGGACTGTTGGGTCGGGAGTGGTGTCTTACATGGAAAAGAAAGAGGACTGTTGGGTCCGCTGTGGTGTCTTACATGGGAAAGAGGACTCAGGATGGGAGTAGTGTTTTACATTGGAAAGAAAGAAGACAGTGGGGTTTGAGAGTGGTGTCTTACATGGGAAAGAAAGAGGACTGTTGGGTGGGAGTGGTGTCTTACATGGGAAAGAAAGAGGACTGTTGGGTTGGGAGTGGTGTCTTACATGTGAAAGAAAGAGGACTGTTGGGATGGGAGTGGCGTCTTACATGGGAAAGAGGACTCAGGATGGGAGTGGTGTCTTACATGGGAAAGAAAGAGGACTGTTGGGATGGAAGTGGGGTCTTACATGAGAAAGAAAGAGGACTGTTGGGTTTGGGAGTGGTGTTTTACATGGGAAAGAAAGAGGACTGTTGGGTTGGGAGTAGAGTCTTACATGGTAAATAAAGAGGCCTGTTGGGATGGGAGTGGGGTCTTACATGGGAAAGAGGCTCAGGTTGGGAGTGGTGTCTTACATGGGAAAGAAAGAGTACTGTTGGGTTGGGAGTGGTGTCTTACATGGGAAAGAAAGAGGACTGTTGGGTTGGGAGTGATGTCTTACATGGGAAAGAAAGAGGACTGTTTGGTTGGGAGTAGTGTCTTACATGGGAAAGAAAGAGGACTGTTGGAGTGGTAGTACTGTTTTACATGGGAAAGGTATACACCCGTTACAACGCATCTTTTACTCCGCACTACCATTACAACGCGACTTTTACAACGCATACCATTACAACGCATTGCGCTGGGGGGCGCTCTAGGATAGGGAATAAGTATAATTTACTATCCAACACCTTCCCTAGGGTCCACGGGGACTGGAGTTAGAATAGTAAATTATACCTACCACTATCCAGCACCTCAAAGCGCTTTGCGTTGTAATGGTATGCGTTGTAATGGTCGCGTTGTAACGGTAGGTAGTTGTAATAGTATGCGTTGTAACATGGTACATCCTATGGGAAAGAAAGAGGACTGTTGATGTTGGGAGTGGCGTCTTACCTGGGAAAGGAAGAGGACAGTTGGGTTGGGAGTGGTGTCTTACTTGGGAAAGAGGACTCGGGTTGGGAGTAGTGTCTTACATGAAAAAGAAAGAGGACAGTTGGGGTGGGAGTAGTGTCTTACATGGGAATGAAAGAGGACTGTTGGGTTGGAAGTGGCATCTTATATGGGAAAGAAGAGGACTGTTAAATTGGGAGTGGCGTCTTACATGGAAATGAAAGAGGACTGTTGGGACGGGAGTGGTATCCTACATGGGAAAGAGGACTCAGGATGGGAGTGGTGTCTTACATGGGAAAGAACAGGACAGTTGGGTTTGAGAGTGGTGTCTTACATGGGAAAGAAAGAGGACTGTTGGGTGGGAGTGGTGTCTTACATGGGAAAGAAAGAGGACTGTTGGGTTGGGAGTGGTGTCTTACATGTGAAAGAAAGAGGACTGTTGGGATGGGAGTGGCGTCTTACATGGGAAAGAGGACTCAGGATGGGAGTGGTGTCTTACATGGGAAAGAAAGAGGACTGTTGGGATGGAAGTGGGGTCTTACATGAGAAAGAAAGAGGACTTTTGGGTTCGGGAGTGGTGTTTTACATCGGAAAGAAAGAGGACTGTTGGGTTGGGAGTAGAGTCTTACATGGTAAAGAAAGAGGCCTGTTGGGATGGGAGTGGTATCTTACATGGGAAAGAAATAGGACTGTTGGGTTGGGAGTAGTGTCTTACATGGGAAAGAAAGAGGACTGTTGGAGTGGTAGTACTGTTTTACATGGGAAAGGTATACACCCGTTACAACGCATCTTTTACTCCGCCCTACCATTACAACGCGACTTTTACAACGCATACCATTACAACGCATTGCGCTGGGGGGCGCTCTAGGATAGGGAATAAGTATAATTTACTATCCAACACCTTCCCTAGGGTCCACGGGGACTGGAGTTAGAATAGTAAATTATACCTACCACTATCCAGCACCTCAAAGCGCTATGCGTTGTAATGGTATGCGTTGTAATGGTCGCGTTGTAACGGTAGGTAGTTGTAATAGTATGCGTTGTAACATGGTACATCCCATGGGAAAGAAAGAGGACTGTTGATGTTGGGAGTGGCGTCTTACCTGGGAAAGGAAGAGGACAGTTGGGTTGGGAGTGGTGTCTTACTTGGGAAAGAGGACTCGGGTTGGGAGTAGTGTCTTACATGAGAAAGAAAGAGGACAGTTGGGGTGGGAGTAGTGTCTTACATGGGAAAGAAAGAGGACTGTTGGGTTGGAAGTGGCATCTTATATGGGAAAGAAGAGGACTGTTAAATTGGGAGTGGCGTCTTACATGGAAATGAAAGAGGACTGTTGGGACGGGAGTGGTATCTTACATGGGAAAGAGGACTCAGGATGGGAGTGGTGTCTTACATGGGAAAGAACAGGACAGTTGGGTTTGAGAGTGGTGTCTTACATGGGAAATAAAGAGGACTGTTGGGTGGGAGTGGTGTCTTACATGGGAAAGAAAGAGGACTGTTGGGTTGGGAGTGGTGTCTTACATGTGAAAGAAAGAGGACTGTTGGGATGGGAGTGGCGTCTTACATGGGAAAGAGGACTCAGGATGGGAGTGGTGTCTTACATGGGAAAGAAAGAGGACTGTTGGGATGGAAGTGGGGTCTTACATGAGAAAGAAAGAGGACTTTTGGGTTCGGGAGTGGTGTTTTACATCGGAAAGAAAGAGGACTGTTGGGTTGGGAGTAGAGTCTTACATGGTAAAGAAAGAGGCCTGTTGGGATGGGAGTGGTATCTTACATGGGAAAGAAATAGGACTGTTGGGTTGGGAGTAGTGTTTTACATGGGAAATAAAGAGGACCGTTGGGTTGGGAGTAGTGTTTTACATGGGAAATAAAGAGGACTGTTGGGATGGGAGTGGCGTCTTACATGGGAAAGAGGACTCAGGATGGGAGTAGTGTTTTACATGGGAAAGAAAGAAGACAGTTGGGTTTGAGAGTGGTGTCTTACATGGGAAAGAAAGAGGACTGTTGGGTGGGAGTGGTGTCTTACATGGGAAAGAAAGAGGACTGTTGGGTTGGGAGTGATGTCTTACATGGGAAAGAAAGAGGACTGTTGGGTTGGGAGTAGTGTCTTACATGGGAAAGAAAGAGGACTGTTGGGATGGAAGTGGGGTCTTACATGAGAAAGAAAGAGGACTGTTGGGTTCGGGAGTGGTGTTTTACATGGGAAAGAAAGAGGACTGTTGGGTTGGGAGTAGAGTCTTACATGGTAAAGAAAGAGGCCTGTTGGGATGGGAGTGGGGTCTTACATGGGAAAGAGGCTCAGGTTAGGAGTGGTGTCTTACATGGGAAAGAAAGAGTACTGTTGGGTTGGGAGTGGTGTCTTACATGGGAAAGAAAGAGGACTGTTGGGTTGGGAGTGGTGTCTTACATGGGAAAGAAAGAGGACTGTTGGGTTGGGAGTAGTGTCTTACATGGGAAAGAAAGAGTACTGTTGGGGTGGTAGTACTGTTTTACATGGGAAAGAAAGAGGACTGTTGATGTTGGGAGTGGCGTCTTACCTGGGAAAGGAAGAGGACAGTTGGGTTGGGAGTGGTGTCTTACTTGGGAAAGAGGACTCGGGTTGGGAGTAGTGTCTTACATGAGAAAGAAAGAGGACAGTTGGGGTGGGAGTAGTGTCTTACATGGGAAAGAAAAAGGACTGTTGGGTTGGAAGTGGCATCTTATATTGGAAAGAAGAGGACTGTTAAATTGGGAGTGGCGTCTTACATGGGAATGAAAGAGGACTGTTGGGACGGGAGTGGTATCTTACATGGGAAAGAGGACTCAGGATGGGAGTGGTTTCTTACATGGGAAAGAACAGGACGGTTGGGTTTGAGAGTGGTGTCTTACATGGGAAAGAAAGAGGACTGTTGGGTGGGAGTGGTGTCTTACATGGGAAAGAAAGAGGACTGTTGGGTTGGGAGTGGTGTCTTACATGTGAAAGAAAGAGGACTGTTGGGATGGGAGTGGCGTCTTACATGGGAAAGAGGACTCAGGATGGGAGTGGTGTCTTACATGGGAAAGAAAGAGGACTGTTGGGATGGAAGTGGGGTCTTACATGAGAAAGAAAGAGGACTGTTGGGTTCGGGAGTGGTGTTTTACATGGGAAAGAAAGAGGACTGTTGGGTTGGGAGTAGAGTCTTACATGGTAAAGGAAGAGGCCTGTTGGGATGGGAGTGGGGTCTTACATGGGAAAGAGGCTCAGGTTGGGAGTGGTGTCTTACATGGGAAAGAAAGAGTACTGTTGGGTTGGGAGTGGTGTCTTACATGGGAAAGAAAGAGGACTGTTGGATTGGGAGTGGTGTCTTACATGGGAAAGAAAGAGGACTGTTGGGTTGGGAGTAGTGTCTTACATGGGAAAGAAAGAGGACTGTTGGGTTGGTAGTGCTGTTTTACATGGGAAAGAAAGAGGACTGTTGATGTTGGGAGTGGCGTCTTACCGGGGAAAGGAAGAGGACAGTTGGGTTGGGAGTGGTGTCTTACTTGGGAAAGAGGACTCGGGTTGGGAGTAGTGTCTTACATGAGAAAGAAAGAGGACAGTTGGGGTGGGAGTAGTGTCTTACATGGGAAAGAAAGAGGACAGTTGGGTTGGAAGTGGCATCTTATATGGGAAAGAAGAGGACTGTTAAATTGGGAGTGGCGTCTTACATGGGAAAGAAAGAAGACTGTTGGGACGGGAGTGGTATCTTACATGGGAAAGAGGACTCAGGATGGGAGTGGTGTCTTACATGGGAAAGAACAGGACTGTTGGGTTGGGAGTGGTATCTTACATGGGAAAGAAACAGGACTGTTGGGTTGAGAGTAGTGTTTTACATGGGAAATAAAGAGGACTGTTGGGTTGGGAGTAGTGTTTTACATGGGAAAGAAAGAAGACTCTTGGGTTTGGGAGTGGTGTCTTACATGGGAAAGAAAGAGGACTGTTGGCTCTGGAGTGGTGTCTTACATGGGAAAGAAAGAGGACTGTTGGGTTGGGAGTGGTGTCTTACATGTGAAAGAAAGAGGACTGTTGGGATGGGAGTGGCGTCTTACATGGGAAAGAGGACTCAGGATGGGAGTGGTGTCTTACATGGGAAAGAAAGAGGACTGTTGGGATGGAAGTGGGGTCTTACATGAGAAAGAAAGAGGACTGTTGGGTTCGGGAGTGATGTTTTACATGGGAAAGAAAGAGGACTGTTGGGTTGGGAGTAGAGTCTTACATGGTAAAGGAAGAGGCCTGTTGGGATGGGAGTGGGGTCTTACATGGGAAAGAGGCTCAGGTTGGGAGTGGTGTCTTACATGGGAAAGAAAGAGTACTGTTGGGTTGGGAGTGGTGTCTTACATGGGAAAGAAAGAGGACTGTTGGATTGGGAGTGGTGTCTTACATGGGAAAGAAAGAGGACTGTTGGGTTGGGAGTGGTGTCTTACATGTGAAAGAAAGAGGACTGTTGGGATGGGAGTGGCGTCTTACATGGGAAAGAGGACTCAGGATGGGAGTGGTGTCTTACATGGGAAAGAAAGAGTACTGTTGGGTTGGGAGTGGTGTCTTACATGGGAAAGAAAGAGGACTGTTGGATTGGGAGTGGTGTCTTACATGGGAAAGAAAGAGGACTGTTGGGTTGGGAGTAGTGTCTTACATGGGAAAGAAAGAGGACTGTTGGGTTGGTAGTGCTGTTTTACATGGGAAAGAAAGAGGACTGTTGATGTTGGGAGTGGCGTCTTACCTGGGAAAGGAAGAGGACAGTTGGGTTGGGAGTGGTGTCTTACTTGGGAAAGAGGACTCGGGTTGGGAGTAGTGTCTTACATGAGAAAGAAAGAGGACAGTTGGGGTGGGAGTAGTGTCTTACATGGGAAAGAAAGAGGACAGTTGGGTTGGAAGTGGCATCTTATATGGGAAAGAAGAGGACTGTTAAATTGGGAGTGGCGTCTTACATGGGAAAGAAAGAAGACTGTTGGGACGGGAGTGGTATCTTACATGGGAAAGAGGACTCAGGATGGGAGTGGTGTCTTACATGGGAAAGAACAGGACTGTTGGGTTGGGAGTGGTATCTTACATGGGAAAGAAACAGGACTGTTGGGTTGAGAGTAGTGTTTTACATGGGAAATAAAGAGGACTGTTGGGTTGGGAGTAGTGTTTTACATGGGAAAGAAAGAAGACTCTTGGGTTTGGGAGTGGTGTCTTACATGGGAAAGAAAGAGGACTGTTGGCTCTGGAGTAGTGTCTTACATGGGAAAGAAAGAGGACAGTTGGGTTGGGAGTAGTGTCTTACATGGAAAAGAAAGAGGACTGTTGGGTTGGGAGTGGCGTCTTACATGTGAAAGAAGAGGACTGTTGGGTTGGGAGTGGCGTCTTATATGGGAAAGAGGACTCGGGTTGGGAGTGGTGTCTTACATGGGAAAGAGGACTCGGGTTGGGGGTGGTGTCTTACATGGGAAAGAAAGGACTGTTGAGTTGGGAGTGGTTTCTTACATGAGAAAGAAGAGGAGTGTTGGGTTGGGAGTAGTGTTTTACATGGGAAATAAAGAGGGCTGTTGGGTTGCGAGTGATGTCTTATAAGGGAAGGAAAGAAGACTGTTGGGTTGGGAGTGGCGTCTTACATGGGAAAGAAATAGGACTGCTGGGATGGGAGTGGTGTCTTGCATGGGAAAGAGGACTCAGGATGGGAGTGGTGTCTTACATGGGAAAGAAGAGGACTGTTGGGTTGGGAGTGGTATCTTACATGGGAAAGAAATAGGACTGTTGGGTTGGGAGTAGTGTTTTACATGGGAAATAAAGAGGACCGTTGGGTTGGGAGTAGTGTTTTACATGGGAAATAAAGAGGACTGTTGGGATGGGAGTGGCGTCTTACATGGGAAAGAGGACTCAGGATGGGAGTAGTGTTTTACATGGGAAAGAAAGAAGACAGTTGGGTTTGAGAGTGGTGTCTTACATGGGAAAGAAAGAGGACTGTTGGGTGGGAGTGGTGTCTTACATGGGAAAGAAAGAGGACTGTTGGGTTGGGAGTGGTGTCTTACATGTGAAAGAAAGAGGACTGTTGGGATGGGAGTGGCGTCTTACATGGGAAAGAGGACTCAGGATAGAAGTGGTGTCTTACATGGGAAAGAACAGGACAGTTGGGTTTGAGAGTGGTGTCTTACATGGGAAAGAAAGAGGACTGTTGGGTGGGAGTGGTGTCTTACATGGGAAAGAAAGAGGACTGTTTGTTTGGGAGTGGTGTCTTACATGTGAAAGAAAGAGGACTGTTGGGATGGGAGTGGCGTCTTACATGGGAAAGAGGACTCAGGATGGGAGTGGTGTCTTACTTGGGAAAGAAAGAGGACTGTTGGGGTGGAAGTGGGGTCTTACATGAGAAAGAGAGAGGACTGTTGGGTTCGGGAGTGGTGTTTTACATGGGAAAGAAAGAGGACTGTTGGGTTGGGAGTAGAGTCTTACATGGTAAAGAAAGAGGCCTGTTGGGATGGGAGTGGTATCTTACATGGGAAAGAAATAGGACTGTTGGGTTGGGAGTAGTGTTTTACATGGGAAATAAAGAGGACCGTTGGGTTGGGAGTAGTGTTTCACATGGGAAATAAAGAGGACTGTTGGGATGGGAGTGGCGTCTTACATGGGAAAGAGGACTCAGGATGGGAGTAGTGTTTTACATGGGAAAGAAAGAAGACAGTTGGGTTTGAGAGTGGTGTCTTACATGGGAAAGAAAGAGGACTGTTGGGTGGGAGTGGTGTCTTACATGGGAAAGAAAGAGGACTGTTGGGTTCGGAGTGGTGTCTTACATGTGAAAGAAAGAGGACTGTTGGGATGGGAGTGGCGTCTTACATGGGAAAGAGGACTCAGGATGGGAGTAGTGTCTTACATGGGAAAGAAAGAGGACTGTTGGGTTGGTAGTACTGTTTTACATGGGAAAGAAAGAGGACTGTTGATGTTGGGAGTGGCGTCTTACCTGGGAAAGGAAGAGGACAGTTGGGTTGGGAGTGGTGTCTTACTTGGGAAAGAGGACTCGGGTTGGGAGTAGTGTCTTACATGAGAAAGAAAGAGGACAGTTGGGGTGGGAGTAGTGTCTTACATGGGAAAGAAAGAGGACAGTTGGGTTGGAAGTGGCATCTTATATGGGAAAGAAGAGGACTGTTAAATTGGGAGTGGCGTCTTACATGGGAAAGAAAGAGGACTGTTGGGACGGGAGTGGTATCTTACATGGGAAAGAGGACTCATGATGGGAGTAGTGTCTTACATGGGAAAGAACAGGACTGTTGGGTTGGGAGTGGTATCTTACATGGGAAAGAAACAGGACTGTTGGGTTGAGAGTAGTGTTTTACATGGGAAATAAAGAGGACTGTTGGGTTGGGAGTAGTGTTTTACATGGGAAAGAAAGAAGACTCTTGGGTTTGGGAGTGGTGTCTTACATGGGAAAGAAAGAGGACTGTTGGCTCTGGAGTGGTGTCTCACATGGGAAAGAAAGAGGACAGTTGGGTTGGGAGTAGGAAAGAGGAATGCTATGTTGAGAGTAGTGTCTTACATGGGAAAGAAGAGGACTGTTACGTTGATAGTAGTGTCTTACATGGGAAAGAAATAAGACTGTTGGGTTGGGAGTACTGTCTTACATGGGAAAGAAAGAAGACTGTTGAGTTTGGAGTAATGTCTTACATGGGAAAGAAAGAGGACTGTTGAGTTGGGAGTGGAGTCTTACATGGGAAAGAGGACTCCGGTTGGGAGTAGTGTCTTACAAGGGACAGAAAGGACTGTTGGGTTGGGTGTGTGTTGGGAGTGGTGTCTTACATGGGAAAGAGGACTGTTGGGTTGGGAGTAGGAAAGAGGACTGCTATGTTGGGAGTAGTGTCTTACATGGGAAAGAAAGAGGACTGTTGGGTTGCGAGTAGTGTCTTACATGGGAAAGAGGACTCGGGTTGGGAGTGGTATCTTACGTGGGAAAGAAAGAAGAATGTTGGGTTAGTAGTATTGTATGACATTGGAAAGAGGACTGTTATGTTGAGAGTAGTGTCTTACATGGGGAAGAAAGAGGACTGTTGGGTTGGGAGTAGGAAAGAGGACTGCTATATTGAGTAATGTCTTACATGGGAAAGAAGAGGACTGTTAGGTGTAGAGTAGTGTCTTACATGGGAAAGAAATAGGACTGTTGGGTTGGGAGTAGTGTCTTACATGGGAAATAAAGAGGACTGTTGGGTTGGAAGTGATGTCTTACAAGGGAAAGAAAGAGGACTGTTGGGCTGGGTATGTGTTGGGAGTGGTGTCTTACATGGGAAAGAAAGAAGAGTGTTGGGTTTGGGAGTGGTGTCTTACATGGGAAAGAAAGAAGAGTGTTGGGTTTGGGAGTGGGGTCCTACATGGGAAAGAGCACTCGGGTTCGGAGTGGTGTCTTACATGGGAAAGAAAGAGGACAGTTGGTTTGGGAGTAGTGTCTTACATGGGAAAGAAAGAGGACAGTTGGGTTGGGAGTAGTGTCTTACATGGGAAAGAAAGAGGACTGTTGGGTTGGGAGTAGTGTCTTACATGGGAAATAAAGAGGACTGTTGGGTTGGGAGTGGCGTCTTACATGGGAAAGAAGAGGACTGTTGGGTTGGGAGTTGGGTCTTAGATGGGAAAGAGGACTGTTGGGTTGGGAGTGGCATCTTACATGGGAAAGAAGAGGACTGTTGAGTTGGGAGTGGTGTCTTACATGGGAAAGCAATAAAACAGTTGGGTTGGGAGTGGTGTCTTACTTGGGAAAGAGGACTCAGGTTGAGAGTAGTGTCTTACATGGGAAAGAAAGTGGACTGTTAGGTTGGGAGTAGTGTCTTACATAGGAAAGAAAGAGGACTTTTGCGTCAGCTGTGGTGTCTTACATGGGAAGTAAAGAGGACTGTTGGGTCGGGAGTGGTGTCTTACATGGGAAAGAAAGAGGACTGTTGGGTCCGCTGTGGTGTCTTACATGGGAAAGAGGACTCAGGATGGGAGTAGTGTTTTACATTGGAAAGAAAGAAGACAGTTGGGTTTGAGAGTGGTGTCTTACATGGGAAAGAAAGAGGACTGTTGGGTGGGAGTGGTGTCTTACATGGGAAAGAAAGAGGACTGTTGGGTTGGGAGTGGTGTCTTACATGTGAAAGAAAGAGGACTGTTGGGATGGGAGTGGCGTCTTACATGGGAAAGAGGACTTAGGATGGGAGTGGTGTCTTACATGGGAAAGAAAGAGGACTGTTGGGATGGAAGTGGGGTCTTACATGAGAAAGAAAGAGGACTGTTGGGTTTGGGAGTGGTGTTTTACATGGGAAAGAAAGAGGACTGTTGGGTTGGGAGTAGAGTCTTACATGGGAAATAAAGAGGCCTGTTGGGATGGGAGTGGGGTCTTACATGGGAAAGAGGCTCAGGTTGGGAGTGGTGTCTTACATGGGAAAGAAAGAGTACTGTTGGGTTGGGAGTGGTGTCTTACATGGGAAAGAAAGAGGACTGTTGGGTTGGGAGTGATGTCTTACATGGGAAAGAAAGAGGACTGTTTGGTTGGGAGTAGTGTCTTACATGGGAAAGAAAGGGGACTGTTGGGTGGGAGTGGCGTCTTACATGGGAAAGAGGACTCAGGATGGGAGTGGTGTCTTACATGGGAAAGAAAGAGGACTGTTGGGATGGAAGTGGGGTCTTACATGAGAAAGAAAGAGGACTGTTGGGTTCGGGAGTGGTGTTTTACATGGGAAAGAAAGAGGACTGTTGGGTTGGGAGTAGAGTCTTACATGGTAAATAAAGAGGCCTGTTGGGATGGGAGCGGGGTCTTACATGGGAAAGAGGCTCAGGTTGGGAGTGGTGTCTTACATGGGAAAGAAAGAGTACTGTTGGGTTGGGAGTGGTGTCTTACATGGGAAAGAAAGAGGACTGTTGGGTTGGGAGTGATGTCTTACATGGGAAAGAAAGAGGACTGTTGGGTTGGGAGTAGTGTCTTACATGGGAAAGAAAGAGGACTGTTGGAGTGGTAGTACTGTTTTACATGGGAAAGGTATACACCCGTTACAACGCATCTTTTACTCCGCCCTACCATTACAACGCGACTTTTACAACGCATACCATTACAACGCATTGCGCTGGGGGGCGCTCTAGGATAGGGAATAAGTATAATTTACTATCCAACACCTTCCCTAGGGTCCACGGGGACTGGAGTTAGAATAGTAAATTATACCTACCACTATCCAGCACCTCAAAGCGCTATGCGTTGTAATGGTATGCGTTGTAATGGTCGCGTTGTAACAGTAGGTAGTTGTAATAGTATGCGTTGTAACATGGTACATCCCATGGGAAAGAAAGAGGACTGTTGATGTTGGGAGTGGCGTCTTACCTGGGAAAGGAAGAGGACAGTTGGGTTGGGAGTGGTGTCTTACTTGGGAAAGAGGACTCGGGTTGGGAGTAGTGTCTTACATGAGAAAGAAAGAGGACAGTTGGGGTGGGAGTAGTGTCTTACATGGGAAAGAAAGAGGACTGTTGGGTTGGAAGTGGCATCTTATATGGGAAAGAAGAGGACTGTTAAATTGGGAGTGGCGTCTTACATGGAAATGAAAGAGGACTGTTGGGACGGGAGTGGTATCTTACATGGGAAAGAGGACTCAGGATGGGAGTGGTGTCTTACATGGGAAAGAACAGGACAGTTGGGTTTGAGAGTGGTGTCTTACATGGGAAAGAAAGAGGACTGTTGGGTGGGAGTGGTGTCTTACATGGGAAAGAAAGAGGACTGTTGGGTTGGGAGTGGTGTCTTACATATGAAAGAAAGAGGACTGTTGGGATGGGAGTGGCGTCTTACATGGGAAAGAGGACTCAGGATGGGAGTGGTGTCTTACATGGGAAAGAAAGAGGACTGTTGGGATGGAAGTGGGGTCTTACATGAGAAAGAAAGAGGACTTTTGGGTTCGGGAGTGGTGTTTTACATCGGAAAGAAAGAGGACTGTTGGGTTGGGAGTAGAGTCTTACATGGTAAAGAAAGAGGCCTGTTGGGATGGGAGTGGTATCTTACATGGGAAAGAAATAGGACTGTTGGGTTGGGAGTAGTGTTTTACATGGGAAATAAAGAGGACCGTTGGGTTGGGAGTAGTGTTTTACATGGGAAATAAAGAGGACTGTTGGGATGGGAGTGGCGTCTTACATGGGAAAGAGGACTCAGGATGGGAGTAGTGTTTTACATGGGAAAGAAAGAAGACAGTTGGGTTTGAGAGTGGTGTCTTACATGGGAAAGAAAGAGGACTGTTGGGTGGGAGTGGTGTCTTACATCGGAAAGAAAGAGGACTGTTGGGTTGGGAGTGGTTTCTTACATGTGAAAGAAAGAGGACTGTTGGGATGGGAGTGGCGTCTTGCATGGGAAAGAGGACTCAGGATGGGAGTGGTGTCTTACATGGGAAAGAAAGAGGACTGTTGGGATGGAAGTGGGGTCTTACATGAGAAAGAAAGAGGACTGTTGGGTTCGGGAGTGGTGTTTTACATGGGAAAGAAAGAGGACTGTTGGGTTGGGAGTAGTGTCTTACATGGGAAAGAAAGAGGACTGTTGGGGTGGTAGTACTGTTTTACATGGGAAAGAAAGAGGACTGTTGATGTTGGGAGTGGCGTCTTACCTGGGAAAGGAAGAGGACAGTTGGGTTGGGAGTGGTGTCTTACTTGGGAAAGAGGACTCGGGTTGGGACTAGTGTCTTACATGAGAAAGAAAGAGGACAGTTGGGGTGGGAGTAGTGTCTTACATGGGAAAGAAAAAGGGCTGTTGGGTTGGAAGTGGCATCTTATATGGGAAAGAAGAGGACTGTTAAATTGGGAGTGGCGTCTTACATGGGAATGAAAGAGGACTGTTGGGACGGGAGTGGTATCTTACATGGGAAAGAGGACTCAGGATGGGAGTGGTGTCTTACATGGGAAAGAACAGGACAGTTGGGTTTGAGAGTGGTGTCTTACATGGGAAAGAAAGGACTGTTGGGTGGGAGTGGTGTCTTACATGGGAAAGAAAGAGGACTGTTCGGTTGGGAGTGGTGTCTTACATGTGAAAGAAAGAGGACTGTTGGGATGGGAGTGGCGTCTTACATGGGAAAGAGGACTCAGGATGGGAGTGGTGTCTTACATGGGAAAGAAAGAGGACTGTTGGGATGGAAGTGGGGTCTTACATGAGAAAGAAAGAGGACTGTTGGGTTCGGGAGTGGTGTTTTACATGGGAAAGAAAGAGGACTGTTGGGTTGGGAGTAGAGTCTTACATGGTAAAGGAAGAGGCCTGTTGGGATGGGAGTGGGGTCTTACATGGGAAAGAGGCTCAGGTTGGGAGTGGTGTCTTACATGGGAAAGAAAGAGTACTGTTGGGTTGGGAGTGGTGTCTTACATGGGAAAGAAAAAGGACTGTTGGATTGGGAGTGGTGTCTTACATGGGAAAGAAAGGACTGTTGGGTTGGGAGTAGTGTCTTACATGGGAAAGAAAGAGGACTGTTGGGTTGGTAGTACTGTTTTACATGGGAAAGAAAGAGGACTGTTGATGTTGGGAGTGGCGTCTTACCTGGGAAAGGAAGAGGACAGTTGGGTTGGGAGTGGTGTCTTACTTGGGAAAGAGGACTCGGGTTGGGAGTAGTGTCTTACATGAGAAAGAAAGAGGACAGTTGGGGTGGGAGTAGTGTCTTACATGGGAAAGAAAGAGGACAGTTGGGTTGGAAGTGGCATCTTATATGGGAAAGAAGAGGACTGTTAAATTGGGAGTGGCGTCTTACATGGGAAAGAAAGAAGACTGTTGGGACGGGAGTGGTATCTTACATGGGAAAGAGGACTCAGGATGGGAGTGGTGTCTTACATGGGAAAGAACAGGACTGTTGGGTTGGGAGTGGTATCTTACATGGGAAATAAAGAGGGCTGTTGGGTTGGGAGTGATGTCTTATAAGGGAAGGAAAGAAGACTGTTGGGTTGGGAGTGGCGTCTTACATGGGAAAGAAATAGGACTGCTGGGATGGGAGTGGTGTCTTGCATGGGAAAGAGGACTCAGGATGGGAGTGGTGTCTTACATGGGAAAGAAGAGGACTGTTGGGTTGGGAGTGGTATCTTACATGGGAAAGAAATAGGACTGTTGGGTTGGGAGTAGTGTTTTACATGGGAAAAAAAGAGGACCGTTGGGTTGGGAGTAGTGTTTTACATGGGAAATAAAGAAGACTGTTGGGATGGGAGTGGCGTCTTACATGGGAAAGAGGACTCAGGATAGAAGTGGTGTCTTACATGGGAAAGAACAGGACAGTTGGGTTTGAGAGTGGTGTCTTACATGGGAAAGAAAGAGGACTGTTGGGTGGGAGTGGTGTCTTACATGGGAAAGAAAGAGGACTGTTGGGTTGGGAGTGGTGTCTTACATGTGAAAGAAAGAGGACTGTTGGGATGGGAGTGGCGTCTTACATGGGAAAGAGGACTCAGGATGGGAGTGGTGTCTTACTTGGGAAAGAAAGAGGACTGTTGGGATGGAAGTGGGGTCTTACATGAGAAAGAAAGAGGACTGTTGGGTTCGGGAGTGGTGTTTTACATGGGAAAGAAAGAGGACTGTTGGGTTGGGAGTAGAGTCTTACATGGTAAAGAAAGAGGCCTGTTGGGATGGGAGTGGTATCTTACATGGGAAAGAAATAGGACTGTTGGGTTGGGAGTAGTGTTTTACATGGGAAATAAAGAGGACCTTTGGGTTGGGAGTAGTGTTTTACATGGGAAATAAAGAGGACTGTTGGGATGGGAGTGGCGTCTTACATGGGAAAGAGGACTCAGGATGGGAGTAGTGTTTTACATGGGAAAGAAAGAAGACAGATGGGTTTGAGAGTGGTGTCTTACATGGGAAAGAACAGGACAGTTGGGTTTGAGAGTGGTGTCTTACATGGGAAAGAAAGAGGACTGTTGGGTGGGAGTGGTGTCTTACATGGGAAAGAAAGAGGACTGTTGGGTTGGGAGTGGTGTCTTACATGTGAAAGAAAGAGGACTGTTGGGATGGGAGTGGCGTCTTACATGGGAAAGAGGACTCAGGATGGGAGTGGTGTCTTACATGGGAAAGAAAGAGGACTGTTGGGATGGAAGTGGGGTCTTACATGAGAAAGAAAGAGGACTGTTGGGTTCGGGAGAGGTGTTTTACATGGGAAAGAAAGAGGACTGTTGGGTTGGGAGTAGAGTCTTACATGGTAAAGAAAGAGGCCTGTTGGGATGGGAGTGGTATCTTACATGGGAAAGAAATAGGACTGTTGGGTTGGGAGTAGTGTTTTACATGGGAAATAAAGAGGACCGTTGGGTTGGGAGTAGTGTTTTACATGGGAAATAAAGAGGACTGTTGGGATGGGAGTGGGGTCTTACATGGGAAAGAGGACTCAGGATGGGAGTAGTGTTTTACATGGGAAAGAAAGAAGACAGTTGGGTTTGAGAGTGGTGTCTTACATGGGAAAGAAAGAGGACTGTTGGGTGGGAGTGGTGTCTTACATGGGAAAGAAAGAGGACTGTTGGGTTGGGAGTGGTTTCTTACATGTGAAAGAAAGAGGACTGTTGGGATGGGAGTGGCGTCTTACATGGGAAAGAGGACTCAGGATGGGAGTGGTGTCTTACATGGGAAAGAAAGAGGACTGTTGGGATGGAAGTGGGGTCTTACATGAGAAAGAAAGAGGACTGTTGGGTTCGGGAGTGGTGTTTTACATGGGAAAGAAAGAGGACTGTTGGGTTGGGAGTAGAGTCTTACATGGTAAAGAAAGAGGCCTGTTGGGATGGGAGTGGGGTCTTACATGGGAAAGAGGCTCAGGTTAGGAGTGGTGTCTTACATGGGAAAGAAAGAGTACTGTTGGGTTGGGAGTGGTGTCTTACATGGGAAAGAAAGAGGACTGTTGGGTTGGGAGTGGTGTCTTACATGGGAAAGAAAGAGGACTGTTGGGTTGGGAGTAGTGTCTTACATGGGAAAGAAAGAGGACTGTTGGGGTGGTAGTACTGTTTTACATGGGAAAGAAAGAGGACTGTTGATGTTGGGAGTGGCGTCTTACCTGGGAAAGGAAGAGGACAGTTGGGTTGGGAGTGGTGTCTTACTTGGGAAAGAGGACTCGGGTTGGGAGTAGTGTCTTACATGAGAAAGAAAGAGGACAGTTGGGGTGGGAGTAGTGTCTTACATGGGAAAGAAAAAGGACTGTTGGGTTGGAAGTGGCATCTTATATTGGAAAGAAGAGGACTGTTAAATTGGGAGTGGCGTCTTACATGGGAATGAAAGAGGACTGTTGGGACGGGAGTGGTATCTTACATGGGAAAGAGGACTCAGGATGGGAGTGGTTTCTTACATGGGAAAGAACAGGACGGTTGGGTTTGAGAGTGGTGTCTTACATGGGAAAGAAAGAGGACTGTTGGGTTGGGAGTGGTGTCTTACATGTGAAAGAAAGAGGACTGTTGGGATGGGAGTGGCGTCTTACATGGGAAAGAGGACTCAGGATGGGAGTGGTGTCTTACATGGGAAAGAAAGAGGACTGTTGGGATGGAAGTGGGGTCTTACATGAGAAAGAAAGAGGACTGTTGGGTTCGGGAGTGGTTTTTTACATGGGAAAGAAAGAGGACTGTTGGGTTGGGAGTAGAGTCTTACATGGTAAAGGAAGAGGCCTGTTGGGATGGGAGTGGGGTCTTACATGGGAAAGAGGCTCAGGTTGGGAGTGGTGTCTTACATGGGAAAGAAAGAGTACTGTTGGGTTGGGAGTGGTGTCTTACATGGGAAAGAAAGAGGACTGTTGGATTGGGAGTGGTGTCTTACATGGGAAAGAAAGAGGACTGTTGGGTTGGGAGTAGTGTCTTACATGGGAAAGAAAGAGGACTGTTGGGTTGGTAGTGCTGTTTTACATGGGAAAGAAAGAGGACTGTTGATGTTGGGAGTGACGTCTTACCTGGGAAAGGAAGAGGACAGTTGGGTTGGGAGTGGTGTCTTACTTGGGAAAGAGGACTCGGGTTGGGAGTAGTGTCTTACATGAGAAAGAAAGAGGACAGTTGGGGTGGGAGTAGTGTCTTACATGGGAAAGAAAGAGGACAGTTGGGTTGGAAGTGGCATCTTATATGGGAAAGAAGAGGACTGTTAAATTGGGAGTGGCGTCTTACATGGGAAAGAAAGAAGACTGTTGGGACGGGAGTGGTATCTTACATGGGAAAGAGGACTCAGGATGGGAGTGGTGTCTTACATGGGAAAGAACAGGACTGTTGGGTTGGGAGTGGTATCTTACATGGGAAAGAAACAGGACTGTTGGGTTGAGAGTAGGGTTTTACATGGGAAATAAAGAGGACTGTTGGGTTGGGAGTAGTGTTTTACATGGGAAAGAAAGAAGACTCTTGGGTTTGGGAGTGGTGTCTTACATGGGAAAGAAAGAGGACTGTTGGCTCTGGAGTAGTGTCTTACATGGGAAAGAAAGAGGACAGTTGGGTTGGGAGTAGTGTCTTACATGGAAAAGAAAGAGGACTGTTGGGTTGGGAGTGGCGTCTTACATGTGAAAGAAGAGGACTGTTGGGTTGGGAGTGGCGTCTTATATGGGAAAGAGGACTCGGGTTGGGAGTGGTGTCTTACATGGGAAAGAGGACTCGGGTTGGGGGTGGTGTCTTACATGGGAAAGAAAGGACTGTTGAGTTGGGAGTGGTTTCTTACATGAGAAAGAAGAGGACTGTTGGGTTGGGAGTAGTGTTTTACATGGGAAATAAAGAGGGCTGTTGGGTTGCGAGTGATGTCTTATAAGGGAAGGAAAGAAGACTGTTGGGTTGGGAGTGGCGTCTTACATGGGAAAGAAATAGGACTGCTGGGATGGGAGTGGTGTCTTGCATGGGAAAGAGGACTCAGGATGGGAGTGGTGTCTTACATGGGAAAGAAGAGGACTGTTGGGTTGGGAGTGGTATCTTACATGGGAAAGAAATAGGACTGTTGGGTTGGGAGTAGTGTTTTACATGGGAAATAAAGAGGACCGTTGGGTTGGGAGTAGTGTTTTACATGGGAAATAAAGAGGACTGTTGGGATGGGAGTGGCGTCTTACATGGGAAAGAGGACTCAGGATGGGAGTAGTGTTTTACATGGGAAAGAAAGAAGACAGTTGGGTTTGAGAGTGGTGTCTTACATGGGAAAGAAAGAGGACTGTTGGGTGGGAGTGGTGTCTTACATGGGAAAGAAAGAGGACTGTTGGGTTGGGAGTGGTGTCTTACATGTGAAAGAAAGAGGACTGTTGGGATGGGAGTGGCGTCTTACATGGGAAAGAGGACTCAGGATAGAAGTGGTGTCTTACATGGGAAAGAACAGGACAGTTGGGTTTGAGAGTGGTGTCTTACATGGGAAAGAAAGAGGACTGTTGGGTGGGAGTGGTGTCTTACATGGGAAAAAAAGAGGACTGTTGGGTTGGGAGTGGTGTCTTACATGTGAAAGAAAGAGGACTGTTGGGATGGGAGTGGCGTCTTACATGGGAAAGAGGACTCAGGATGGGAGTGGTGTCTTACTTGGGAAAGAAAGAGGACTGTTGGGATGGAAGTGGGGTCTTACATGAGAAAGAAAGAGGACTGTTGGGTTCGGGAGTGGTGTTTTACATGGGAAAGAAAGAGGACTGTTGGGTTGGGAGTAGAGTCTTACATGGTAAAGAAAGAGGCCTGTTGGGATGGGAGTGGTATCTTACATGGGAAAGAAATAGGACTGTTGGGTTGGGAGTAGTGTTTTACATGGGAAATAAAGAGGACCGTTGGGTTGGGAGTAGTGTTTCACATGGGAAATAAAGAGGACTGTTGGGATGGGAGTGGCGTCTTACATGGGAAAGAGGACTCAGGATGGGAGTAGTGTTTTACATGGGAAAGAAAGAAGACAGTTGGGTTTGAGAGTGGTGTCTTACATGGGAAAGAAAGAGGACTGTTGGGTGGGAGTGGTGTCTTACATGGGAAAGAAAGAGGACTGTTGGGTTCGGAGTGGTGTCTTACATGTGAAAGAAAGAGGACTGTTGGGATGGGAGTGGCGTCTTACATGGGAAAGAGGACTCAGGATGGGAGTAGTGTCTTACATGGGAAAGAAAGAGGACTGTTGGGTTGGTAGTACTGTTTTACATGGGAAAGAAAGAGGACTGTTGATGTTGGGAGTGGCGTCTTACCTGGGAAAGGAAGAGGACAGATGGGTTGGGAGTGGTGTCTTACTTGGGAAAGAGGACTCGGGTTGGGAGTAGTGTCTTACATGAGAAAGAAAGAGGACAGTTGGGGTGGGAGTAGTGTCTTACATGGGAAAGAAAGAGGACAGTTGGGTTGGAAGTGGCATCTTATATGGGAAAGAAGAGGACTGTTAAATTGGGAGTGGCGTCTTACATGGGAAAGAAAGAGGACTGTTGGGACGGGAGTGGTATCTTACATGGGAAAGAGGACTCAGGATGGGAGTGGTGTCTTACATGGGAAAGAACAGGACTGTTGGGTTGGGAGTGGTATCTTACATGGGAAAGAAACAGGACTGTTGGGTTGAGAGTAGTGTTTTACATGGGAAATAAAGAGGACTGTTGGGTTGGGAGTAGTGTTTTACATGGGAAAGAAAGAAGACTCTTGGGTTTGGGAGTGGTGTCTTACATGGGAAAGAAAGAGGACTGTTGGCTCTGGAGTGGTGTCTCACATGGGAAAGAAAGAGGACAGTTGGGTTGGGAGTAGGAAAGAGGAATGCTATGTTGAGAGTAGTGTCTTACATGGGAAAGAAGAGGACTGTTAGGTTGATAGTAGTGTCTTACATGGGAAAGAAATAAGACTGTTGGGTTGGGAGTACTGTCTTACATGGGAAAGAAAGAAGACTGTTGAGTTTGGAGTAATGTCTTACATGGGAAAGAAAGAGGACTGTTGAGTTGGGAGTGGAGTCTTACATGGGAAAGAGGACTCCGGTTGGGAGTAGTGTCTTACAAGGGACAGAAAGGACTGTTGGGTTGGGTGTGTGTTGGGAGTGGTGTCTTACATGGGAAAGAGGACTGTTGGGTTGGGAGTAGGAAAGAGGACTGCTATGTTGGGAGTAGTGTCTTACATGGGAAAGAAAGAGGACTGTTGGGTTGCGAGTAGTGTCTTACATGGGAAAGAGGACTCGGGTTGGGAGTGGTATCTTACGTGGGAAAGAAAGAAGAATGTTGGGTTAGTAGTATTGTATGACATTGGAAAGAGGACTGTTATGTTGAGAGTAGTGTCTTACATGGGGAAGAAAGAGGACTGTTGGGTTGGGAGTAGGAAAGAGGACTGCTATATTGAGTAATGTCTTACATGGGAAAGAAGAGGACTGTTAGGTGTAGAGTAGTGTCTTACATGGGAAAGAAATAGGACTGTTGGGTTGGGAGTAGTGTCTTACATGGGAAATAGAGAGGACTGTTGGGCTGGGTATGTGTTGGGAGTGGTGTCTTACATGGGAAAGAAAGAAGAGTGTTGGGTTTGGGAGTGGTGTCTTACATGGGAAAGAAAGAAGAGTGTTGGGTTTGGGAGTGGGGTCCTACATGGGAAAGAGCACTCGGGTTCGGAGTGGTGTCTTACATGGGAAAGAAAGAGGACCGTTGGTTTGGGAGTAGTGTCTTACATGGGAAAGAAAGAGGACAGTTGGGTTGGGAGTAGTGTCTTACATGGGAAAGAAAGAGGACTGTTGGGTTGGGAGTAGTGTCTTACATGGGAAATAAAGAGGACTGTTGGGTTGGGAGTGGCGTCTTACATGGGAAAGAAGAGGACTGTTGGGTTGGGAGTTGGGTCTTAGATGGGAAAGAGGACTGTTGGGTTGGGAGTGGCATCTTACATGGGAAAGAAGAGGACTGTTGAGTTGGGAGTGGTGTCTTACATGGGAAAGCAATAAAACAGTTGGGTTGGGAGTGGTGTCTTACTTGGGAAAGAGGACTCAGGTTGAGAGTAGTGTCTTACATGGGAAAGAAAGTGGACTGTTAGGTTGGGAGTAGTGTCTTACAAAGGAAAGAAAGAGGACTTTTGCGTCAGCTGTGGTGTCTTACATGGAAAGTAAAGAGGACTGTTGGGTCGGGAGTGGTGTCTTACATGGAAAAGAAAGAGGACTGTTGGGTCCGCTGTGGTGTCTTACATGGGAAAGAGGACTCAGGATGGGAGTAGTGTTTTACATTGGAAAGAAAGAAGACAGTGGGGTTTGAGAGTGGTGTCTTACATGGGAAAGAAAGAGGACTGTTGGGTGGGAGTGGTGTCTTACATGGGAAAGAAAGAGGACTGTTGGGTTGGGAGTGGTGTCTTACATGTGAAAGAAAGAGGACTGTTGGGATGGGAGTGGCGTCTTACATGGGAAAGAGGACTCAGGATGGGAGTGGTGTCTTACATGGGAAAGAAAGAGGACTGTTGGGATGGAAGTGGGGTCTTACATGAGAAAGAAAGAGGACTGTTGGGTTTGGGAGTGGTGTTTTACATGGGAAAGAAAGAGGACTGTTGGGTTGGGAGTAGAGTCTTACATGGTAAATAAAGAGGCCTGTTGGGATGGGAGTGGGGTCTTACATGGGAAAGAGGCTCAGGTTGGGAGTGGTGTCTTACATGGGAAAGAAAGAGTACTGTTGGGTTGGGAGTGGTGTCTTACATGGGAAAGAAAGAGGACTGTTGGGTTGGGAGTGATGTCTTACATGGGAAAGAAAGAGGACTGTTTGGTTGGGAGTAGTGTCTTACATGGGAAAGAAAGAGGACTGTTGGAGTGGTAGTACTGTTTTACATGGGAAAGGTATACACCCGTTACAACGCATCTTTTACTCCGCACTACCATTACAACGCGACTTTTACAACGCATACCATTACAACGCATTGCGCTGGGGGGCGCTCTAGGATAGGGAATAAGTATAATTTACTATCCAACACCTTCCCTAGGGTCCACGGGGACTGGAGTTAGAATAGTAAATTATACCTACCACTATCCAGCACCTCAAAGCGCTTTGCGTTGTAATGGTATGCGTTGTAATGGTCGCGTTGTAACGGTAGGTAGTTGTAATAGTATGCGTTGTAACATGGTACATCCTATGGGAAAGAAAGAGGACTGTTGATGTTGGGAGTGGCGTCTTACCTGGGAAAGGAAGAGGACAGTTGGGTTGGGAGTGGTGTCTTACTTGGGAAAGAGGACTCGGGTTGGGAGTAGTGTCTTACATGAAAAAGAAAGAGGACAGTTGGGGTGGGAGTAGTGTCTTACATGGGAAAGAAAGAGGACTGTTGGCTCTGGAGTGGTGTCTCACATGGGAAAGAAAGAGGACAGTTGGGTTGGGAGTAGGAAAGAGGAATGCTATGTTGAGAGTAGTGTCTTACATGGGAAAGAAGAGGACTGTTAGGTTGATAGTAGTGTCTTACATGGGAAAGAAATAAGACTGTTGGGTTGGGAGTACTGTCTTACATGGGAAAGAAAGAAGACTGTTGAGTTTGGAGTAATGTCTTACATGGGAAAGAAAGAGGACTGTTGAGTTGGGAGTGGAGTCTTACATGGGAAAGAGGACTCCGGTTGGGAGTAGTGTCTTACAAGGGACAGAAAGGACTGTTGGGTTGGGTGTGTGTTGGGAGTGGTGTCTTACATGGGAAAGAGGACTGTTGGGTTGGGAGTAGGAAAGAGGACTGCTATGTTGGGAGTAGTGTCTTACATGGGAAAGAAAGAGGACTGTTGGGTTGCGAGTAGTGTCTTACATGGGAAAGAGGACTCGGGTTAGGAGTGGTATCTTACGTGGGAAAGAAAGAAGAATGTTGGGTTAGTAGTATTGTATGACATTGGAAAGAGGACTGTTATGTTGAGAGTAGTGTCTTACATGGGGAAGAAAGAGGACTGTTGGGTTGGGAGTAGGAAAGAGGACTGCTATATTGAGTAATGTCTTACATGGGAAAGAAGAGGACTGTTAGGTGTAGAGTAGTGTCTTACATGGGAAAGAAATAGGACTGTTGGGTTGGGAGTAGTGTCTTACATGGGAAATAGAGAGGACTGTTGGGCTGGGTATGTGTTGGGAGTGGTGTCTTACATGGGAAAGAAAGAAGAGTGTTGGGTTTGGGAGTGGTGTCTTACATGGGAAAGAAAGAAGAGTGTTGGGTTTGGGAGTGGGGTCCTACATGGGAAAGAGCACTCGGGTTCGGAGTGGTGTCTTACATGGGAAAGAAAGAGGACCGTTGGTTTGGGAGTAGTGTCTTACATGGGAAAGAAAGAGGACAGTTGGGTTGGGAGTAGTGTCTTACATGGGAAAGAAAGAGGACTGTTGGGTTGGGAGTAGTGTCTTACATGGGAAATAAAGAGGACTGTTGGGTTGGGAGTGGCGTCTTACATGGGAAAGAAGAGGACTGTTGGGTTGGGAGTTGGGTCTTAGATGGGAAAGAGGACTGTTGGGTTGGGAGTGGCATCTTACATGGGAAAGAAGAGGACTGTTGAGTTGGGAGTGGTGTCTTACATGGGAAAGCAATAAAACAGTTGGGTTGGGAGTGGTGTCTTACTTGGGAAAGAGGACTCAGGTTGAGAGTAGTGTCTTACATGGGAAAGAAAGTGGACTGTTAGGTTGGGAGTAGTGTCTTACAAAGGAAAGAAAGAGGACTTTTGCGTCAGCTGTGGTGTCTTACATGGAAAGTAAAGAGGACTGTTGGGTCGGGAGTGGTGTCTTACATGGAAAAGAAAGAGGACTGTTGGGTCCGCTGTGGTGTCTTACATGGGAAAGAGGACTCAGGATGGGAGTAGTGTTTTACATTGGAAAGAAAGAAGACAGTGGGGTTTGAGAGTGGTGTCTTACATGGGAAAGAAAGAGGACTGTTGGGTGGGAGTGGTGTCTTACATGGGAAAGAAAGAGGACTGTTGGGTTGGGAGTGGTGTCTTACATGTGAAAGAAAGAGGACTGTTGGGATGGGAGTGGCGTCTTACATGGGAAAGAGGACTCAGGATGGGAGTGGTGTCTTACATGGGAAAGAAAGAGGACTGTTGGGATGGAAGTGGGGTCTTACATGAGAAAGAAAGAGGACTGTTGGGTTTGGGAGTGGTGTTTTACATGGGAAAGAAAGAGGACTGTTGGGTTGGGAGTAGAGTCTTACATGGTAAATAAAGAGGCCTGTTGGGATGGGAGTGGGGTCTTACATGGGAAAGAGGCTCAGGTTGGGAGTGGTGTCTTACATGGGAAAGAAAGAGTACTGTTGGGTTGGGAGTGGTGTCTTACATGGGAAAGAAAGAGGACTGTTGGGTTGGGAGTGATGTCTTACATGGGAAAGAAAGAGGACTGTTTGGTTGGGAGTAGTGTCTTACATGGGAAAGAAAGAGGACTGTTGGAGTGGTAGTACTGTTTTACATGGGAAAGGTATACACCCGTTACAACGCATCTTTTACTCCGCACTACCATTACAACGCGACTTTTACAACGCATACCATTACAACGCATTGCGCTGGGGGGCGCTCTAGGATAGGGAATAAGTATAATTTACTATCCAACACCTTCCCTAGGGTCCACGGGGACTGGAGTTAGAATAGTAAATTATACCTACCACTATCCAGCACCTCAAAGCGCTTTGCGTTGTAATGGTATGCGTTGTAATGGTCGCGTTGTAACGGTAGGTAGTTGTAATAGTATGCGTTGTAACATGGTACATCCTATGGGAAAGAAAGAGGACTGTTGATGTTGGGAGTGGCGTCTTACCTGGGAAAGGAAGAGGACAGTTGGGTTGGGAGTGGTGTCTTACTTGGGAAAGAGGACTCGGGTTGGGAGTAGTGTCTTACATGAAAAAGAAAGAGGACAGTTGGGGTGGGAGTAGTGTCTTACATGGGAATGAAAGAGGACTGTTGGGTTGGAAGTGGCATCTTATATGGGAAAGAAGAGGACTGTTAAATTGGGAGTGGCGTCTTACATGGAAATGAAAGAGGACTGTTGGGACGGGAGTGGTATCCTACATGGGAAAGAGGACTCAGGATGGGAGTGGTGTCTTACATGGGAAAGAACAGGACAGTTGGGTTTGAGAGTGGTGTCTTACATGGGAAAGAAAGAGGACTGTTGGGTGGGAGTGGTGTCTTACATGGGAAAGAAAGAGGACTGTTGGGTTGGGAGTGGTGTCTTACATGTGAAAGAAAGAGGACTGTTGGGATGGGAGTGGCGTCTTACATGGGAAAGAGGACTCAGGATGGGAGTGGTGTCTTACATGGGAAAGAAAGAGGACTGTTGGGATGGAAGTGGGGTCTTACATGAGAAAGAAAGAGGACTTTTGGGTTCGGGAGTGGTGTTTTACATCGGAAAGAAAGAGGACTGTTGGGTTGGGAGTAGAGTCTTACATGGTAAAGAAAGAGGCCTGTTGGGATGGGAGTGGTATCTTACATGGGAAAGAAATAGGACTGTTGGGTTGGGAGTAGTGTCTTACATGGGAAAGAAAGAGGACTGTTGGAGTGGTAGTACTGTTTTACATGGGAAAGGTATACACCCGTTACAACGCATCTTTTACTCCGCCCTACCATTACAACGCGACTTTTACAACGCATACCATTACAACGCATTGCGCTGGGGGGCGCTCTAGGATAGGGAATAAGTATAATTTACTATCCAACACCTTCCCTAGGGTCCACGGGGACTGGAGTTAGAATAGTAAATTATACCTACCACTATCCAGCACCTCAAAGCGCTATGCGTTGTAATGGTATGCGTTGTAATGGTCGCGTTGTAACGGTAGGTAGTTGTAATAGTATGCGTTGTAACATGGTACATCCCATGGGAAAGAAAGAGGACTGTTGATGTTGGGAGTGGCGTCTTACCTGGGAAAGGAAGAGGACAGTTGGGTTGGGAGTGGTGTCTTACTTGGGAAAGAGGACTCGGGTTGGGAGTAGTGTCTTACATGAGAAAGAAAGAGGACAGTTGGGGTGGGAGTAGTGTCTTACATGGGAAAGAAAGAGGACTGTTGGGTTGGAAGTGGCATCTTATATGGGAAAGAAGAGGACTGTTAAATTGGGAGTGGCGTCTTACATGGAAATGAAAGAGGACTGTTGGGACGGGAGTGGTATCTTACATGGGAAAGAGGACTCAGGATGGGAGTGGTGTCTTACATGGGAAAGAACAGGACAGTTGGGTTTGAGAGTGGTGTCTTACATGGGAAATAAAGAGGACTGTTGGGTGGGAGTGGTGTCTTACATGGGAAAGAAAGAGGACTGTTGGGTTGGGAGTGGTGTCTTACATGTGAAAGAAAGAGGACTGTTGGGATGGGAGTGGCGTCTTACATGGGAAAGAGGACTCAGGATGGGAGTGGTGTCTTACATGGGAAAGAAAGAGGACTGTTGGGATGGAAGTGGGGTCTTACATGAGAAAGAAAGAGGACTTTTGGGTTCGGGAGTGGTGTTTTACATCGGAAAGAAAGAGGACTGTTGGGTTGGGAGTAGAGTCTTACATGGTAAAGAAAGAGGCCTGTTGGGATGGGAGTGGTATCTTACATGGGAAAGAAATAGGACTGTTGGGTTGGGAGTAGTGTTTTACATGGGAAATAAAGAGGACCGTTGGGTTGGGAGTAGTGTTTTACATGGGAAATAAAGAGGACTGTTGGGATGGGAGTGGCGTCTTACATGGGAAAGAGGACTCAGGATGGGAGTAGTGTTTTACATGGGAAAGAAAGAAGACAGTTGGGTTTGAGAGTGGTGTCTTACATGGGAAAGAAAGAGGACTGTTGGGTGGGAGTGGTGTCTTACATCGGAAAGAAAGAGGACTGTTGGGTTGGGAGTGGTTTCTTACATGTGAAAGAAAGAGGACTGTTGGGATGGGAGTGGCGTCTTGCATGGGAAAGAGGACTCAGGATGGGAGTGGTGTCTTACATGGGAAAGAAAGAGGACTGTTGGGATGGAAGTGGGGTCTTACATGAGAAAGAAAGAGGACTGTTGGGTTCGGGAGTGGTGTTTTACATGGGAAAGAAAGAGGACTGTTGGGTTGGGAGTAGAGTCTTACATGGTAAAGAAAGAGGCCTGTTGGGATGGGAGTGGGGTCTTACATGGGAAAGAGGCTCAGGTTAGGAGTGGTGTCTTACATGGGAAAGAAAGAGTACTGTTGGGTTGGGAGTGGTGTCTTACATGGGAAAGAAAGAGGACTGTTGGGTTGGGAGTGGTGTCTTACATGGGAAAGAAAGAGGACTGTTGGGTTGGGAGTAGTGTCTTACATGGGAAAGAAAGAGGACTGTTGGGGTGGTAGTACTGTTTTACATGGGAAAGAAAGAGGACTGTTGATGTTGGGAGTGGCATCTTACCTGGGAAAGGAAGAGGACAGTTGGGTTGGGAGTGGTGTCTTACTTGGGAAAGAGGACTCGGGTTGGGACTAGTGTCTTACATGAGAAAGAAAGAGGACAGTTGGGGTGGGAGTAGTGTCTTACATGGGAAAGAAAAAGGGCTGTTGGGTTGGAAGTGGCATCTTATATGGGAAAGAAGAGGACTGTTAAATTGGGAGTGGCGTCTTACATGGGAATGAAAGAGGACTGTTGGGACGGGAGTGGTATCTTACATGGGAAAGAGGACTCAGGATGGGAGTGGTGTCTTACATGGGAAAGAACAGGACAGTTGGGTTTGAGAGTGGTGTCTTACATGGGAAAGAAAGGACTGTTGGGTGGGAGTGGTGTCTTACATGGGAAAGAAAGAGTACTGTTGGGTTGGGAGTGGTGTCTTACATGGGAAAGAAAAAGGACTGTTGGATTGGGAGTGGTGTCTTACATGGGAAAGAAAGGACTGTTGGGTTGGGAGTAGTGTCTTACATGGGAAAGAAAGAGGACTGTTGGGTTGGTAGTACTGTTTTACATGGGAAAGAAAGAGGACTGTTGATGTTGGGAGTGGCGTCTTACCTGGGAAAGGAAGAGGACAGTTGGGTTGGGAGTGGTGTCTTACTTGGGAAAGAGGACTCGGGTTGGGAGTAGTGTCTTACATGAGAAAGAAAGAGGACAGTTGGGGTGGGAGTAGTGTCTTACATGGGAAAGAAAGAGGACAGTTGGGTTGGAAGTGGCATCTTATATGGGAAAGAAGAGGACTGTTAAATTGGGAGTGGCGTCTTACATGGGAAAGAAAGAAGACTGTTGGGACGGGAGTGGTATCTTACATGGGAAAGAGGACTCAGGATGGGAGTGGTGTCTTACATGGGAAAGAACAGGACTGTTGGGTTGGGAGTGGTATCTTACATGGGAAATAAAGAGGGCTGTTGGGTTGGGAGTGATGTCTTATAAGGGAAGGAAAGAAGACTGTTGGGTTGGGAGTGGCGTCTTACATGGGAAAGAAATAGGACTGCTGGGATGGGAGTGGTGTCTTGCATGGGCAAGAGGACTCAGGATGGGAGTGGTGTCTTACATGGGAAAGAAGAGGACTGTTGGGTTGGGAGTGGTATCTTACATGGGAAAGAAATAGGACTGTTGGGTTGGGAGTAGTGTTTTACATGGGAAAAAAAGAGGACCGTTGGGTTGGGAGTAGTGTTTTACATGGGAAATAAAGAAGACTGTTGGGATGGGAGTGGCGTCTTACATGGGAAAGAGGACTCAGGATAGAAGTGGTGTCTTACATGGGAAAGAACAGGACAGTTGGGTTTGAGAGTGGTGTCTTACATGGGAAAGAAAGAGGACTGTTGGGTGGGAGTGGTGTCTTACATGGGAAAGAAAGAGGACTGTTGGGTTGGGAGTGGTGTCTTACATGTGAAAGAAAGAGGACTGTTGGGATGGGAGTGGCGTCTTACATGGGAAAGAGGACTCAGGATGGGAGTGGTGTCTTACTTGGGAAAGAAAGAGGACTGTTGGGATGGAAGTGGGGTCTTACATGAGAAAGAAAGAGGACTGTTGGGTTCGGGAGTGGTGTTTTACATGGGAAAGAAAGAGGACTGTTGGGTTGGGAGTAGAGTCTTACATGGTAAAGAAAGAGGCCTGTTGGGATGGGAGTGGTATCTTACATGGGAAAGAAATAGGACTGTTGGGTTGGGAGTAGTGTTTTACATGGGAAATAAAGAGGACCTTTGGGTTGGGAGTAGTGTTTTACATGGGAAATAAAGAGGACTGTTGGGATGGGAGTGGCGTCTTACATGGGAAAGAGGACTCAGGATGGGAGTAGTGTTTTACATGGGAAAGAAAGAAGACAGTTGGGTTTGAGAGTGGTGTCTTACATGGGAAAGAACAGGACAGTTGGGTTTGAGAGTGGTGTCTTACATGGGAAAGAAGAGGACTGTTGGGTTGGGAGTGGTATCTTACATGGGAAAGAAATAGGACTGTTGGGTTGGGAGTAGTGTTTTACATGGGAAAAAAAGAGGACCGTTGGGTTGGGAGTAGTGTTTTACATGGGAAATAAAGAAGACTGTTGGGATGGGAGTGGCGTCTTACATGGGAAAGAGGACTCAGGATAGAAGTGGTGTCTTACATGGGAAAGAACAGGACAGTTGGGTTTGAGAGTGGTGTCTTACATGGGAAAGAAAGAGGACTGTTGGGTGGGAGTGGTGTCTTACATGGGAAAGAAAGAGGACTGTTGGGTTGGGAGTGGTGTCTTACATGTGAAAGAAAGAGGACTGTTGGGATGGGAGTGGCGTCTTACATGGGAAAGAGGACTCAGGATGGGAGTGGTGTCTTACATGTGAAAGAAAGAGGACTGTTGGGATGGGAGTGGCGTCTTACATGGGAAAGAAAAAGGGCTGTTGGGTTGGAAGTGGCATCTTATATGGGAAAGAAGAGGACTGTTAAATTGGGAGTGGCGTCTTACATGGGAATGAAAGAGGACTGTTGGGACGGGAGTGGTATCTTACATGGGAAAGAGGACTCAGGATGGGAGTGGTGTCTTACATGGGAAAGAACAGGACAGTTGGGTTTGAGAGTGGTGTCTTACATGGGAAAGAAAGGACTGTTGGGTGGGAGTGGTGTCTTACATGGGAAAGAAAGAGTACTGTTGGGTTGGGAGTGGTGTCTTACATGGGAAAGAAAAAGGACTGTTGGATTGGGAGTGGTGTCTTACATGGGAAAGAAAGGACTGTTGGGTTGGGAGTAGTGTCTTACATGGGAAAGAAAGAGGACTGTTGGGTTGGTAGTACTGTTTTACATGGGAAAGAAAGAGGACTGTTGATGTTGGGAGTGGCGTCTTACCTGGGAAAGGAAGAGGACAGTTGGGTTGGGAGTGGTGTCTTACTTGGGAAAGAGGACTCGGGTTGGGAGTAGTGTCTTACATGAGAAAGAAAGAGGACAGTTGGGGTGGGAGTAGTGTCTTACATGGGAAAGAAAGAGGACAGTTGGGTTGGAAGTGGCATCTTATATGGGAAAGAAGAGGACTGTTAAATTGGGAGTGGCGTCTTACATGGGAAAGAAAGAAGACTGTTGGGACGGGAGTGGTATCTTACATGGGAAAGAGGACTCAGGATGGGAGTGGTGTCTTACATGGGAAAGAACAGGACTGTTGGGTTGGGAGTGGTATCTTACATGGGAAATAAAGAGGGCTGTTGGGTTGGGAGTGATGTCTTATAAGGGAAGGAAAGAAGACTGTTGGGTTGGGAGTGGCGTCTTACATGGGAAAGAAATAGGACTGCTGGGATGGGAGTGGTGTCTTGCATGGGCAAGAGGACTCAGGATGGGAGTGGTGTCTTACATGGGAAAGAAGAGGACTGTTGGGTTGGGAGTGGTATCTTACATGGGAAAGAAATAGGACTGTTGGGTTGGGAGTAGTGTTTTACATGGGAAAAAAAGAGGACCGTTGGGTTGGGAGTAGTGTTTTACATGGGAAATAAAGAAGACTGTTGGGATGGGAGTGGCGTCTTACATGGGAAAGAGGACTCAGGATAGAAGTGGTGTCTTACATGGGAAAGAACAGGACAGTTGGGTTTGAGAGTGGTGTCTTACATGGGAAAGAAAGAGGACTGTTGGGTGGGAGTGGTGTCTTACATGGGAAAGAAAGAGGACTGTTGGGTTGGGAGTGGTGTCTTACATGTGAAAGAAAGAGGACTGTTGGGATGGGAGTGGCGTCTTACATGGGAAAGAGGACTCAGGATGGGAGTGGTGTCTTACTTGGGAAAGAAAGAGGACTGTTGGGATGGAAGTGGGGTCTTACATGAGAAAGAAAGAGGACTGTTGGGTTCGGGAGTGGTGTTTTACATGGGAAAGAAAGAGGACTGTTGGGTTGGGAGTAGAGTCTTACATGGTAAAGAAAGAGGCCTGTTGGGATGGGAGTGGTATCTTACATGGGAAAGAAATAGGACTGTTGGGTTGGGAGTAGTGTTTTACATGGGAAATAAAGAGGACCTTTGGGTTGGGAGTAGTGTTTTACATGGGAAATAAAGAGGACTGTTGGGATGGGAGTGGCGTCTTACATGGGAAAGAGGACTCAGGATGGGAGTAGTGTTTTACATGGGAAAGAAAGAAGACAGTTGGGTTTGAGAGTGGTGTCTTACATGGGAAAGAACAGGACAGTTGGGTTTGAGAGTGGTGTCTTACATGGGAAAGAAGAGGACTGTTGGGTTGGGAGTGGTATCTTACATGGGAAAGAAATAGGACTGTTGGGTTGGGAGTAGTGTTTTACATGGGAAAAAAAGAGGACCGTTGGGTTGGGAGTAGTGTTTTACATGGGAAATAAAGAAGACTGTTGGGATGGGAGTGGCGTCTTACATGGGAAAGAGGACTCAGGATAGAAGTGGTGTCTTACATGGGAAAGAACAGGACAGTTGGGTTTGAGAGTGGTGTCTTACATGGGAAAGAAAGAGGACTGTTGGGTGGGAGTGGTGTCTTACATGGGAAAGAAAGAGGACTGTTGGGTTGGGAGTGGTGTCTTACATGTGAAAGAAAGAGGACTGTTGGGATGGGAGTGGCGTCTTACATGGGAAAGAGGACTCAGGATGGGAGTGGTGTCTTACTTGGGAAAGAAAGAGGACTGTTGGGATGGAAGTGGGGTCTTACATGAGAAAGAAAGAGGACTGTTGGGTTCGGGAGTGGTGTTTTACATGGGAAAGAAAGAGGACTGTTGGGTTGGGAGTAGAGTCTTACATGGTAAAGAAAGAGGCCTGTTGGGATGGGAGTGGTATCTTACATGGGAAAGAAATAGGACTGTTGGGTTGGGAGTAGTGTTTTACATGGGAAATAAAGAGGACCTTTGGGTTGGGAGTAGTGTTTTACATGGGAAATAAAGAGGACTGTTGGGATGGGAGTGGCGTCTTACATGGGAAAGAGGACTCAGGATGGGAGTAGTGTTTTACATGGGAAAGAAAGAAGACAGTTGGGTTTGAGAGTGGTGTCTTACATGGGAAAGAACAGGACAGTTGGGTTTGAGAGTGGTGTCTTACATGGGAAAGAAAGAGGACTGTTGGGTGGGAGTGGTGTCTTACATGGGAAAGAAAGAGGACTGTTGGGTTGGGAGTGGTGTCTTACATGTGAAAGAAAGAGGACTGTTGGGATGGGAGTGGCGTCTTACATGGGATAGAGGACTCAGGATGGGAGTGGTGTCTTACATGGGAAAGAAAGAGGACTGTTGGGATGGAAGTGGGGTCTTACATGAGAAAGAAAGAGGACTGTTGGGTTCGGGAGAGGTGTTTTACATGGGAAAGAAAGAGGACTGTTGGGTTGGGAGTAGAGTCTTACATGGTAAAGAAAGAGGCCTGTTGGGATGGGAGTGGTATCTTACATGGGAAAGAAATAGGACTGTTGGGTTAGGAGTAGTGTTTTACATGGGAAGTAAAGAGGACTGTTGGGTCGGGAGTAGTGTTTTACATGAGAAATAAAGAGGACTGTTGGGATGGGAGTGGGGTCTTACATGGGAAAGAGGACTCAGGATGGGAGTAGTGTTTTACATTGGAAAGAAAGAAGAAAGTTGGGTTTGAGAGTGGTGTCTTACATGGGAAAGAAAGAGGACTGTTGGGTGGGAGTGGTGTCTTACATGGGAAAGAAAGAGGACTGTTGGGTTGGGAGTGGTGTCTTACATGTGAAAGAAAGAGGACTGTTGGGATGGGAGTGGCGTCTTACATGGGAAAGAGGACTCAGGATGGGAGTGGTGTCTTACATGGGAAAGAAAGAGGACTGTTGGGATGGAAGTGGGGTCTTACATGAGAAAGAAAGAGGACTGTTGGGTTCGGGAGTGGTGTTTTACATGGGAAAGAAAGAGGACTGTTGGGTTGGGAGTAGAGTCTTACATGGTAAATAAAGAGGCCTGTTGGGATGGGAGTGGGGTCTTACATGGGAAAGAGGCTCAGGTTGGGAGTGGTGTCTTACATGGGAAAGAAAGAGTACTGTTGGGTTGGGAGTGGTGTCTTACATGGGAAAGAAAGAGGACTGTTGGGTTGGGAGTGATGTCTTACATGGGAAAGAAAGAGGACTGTTTGGTTGGGAGTAGTGTCTTACATGGGAAAGAAAGAGGACTGTTGGAGTGGTAGTACTGTTTTACATGGGAAAGGTATACACCCGTTACAACGCATCTTTTACTCCGCACTACCATTACAACGCGACTTTTACAACGCATACCATTACAACGCATTGCGCTGGGGGGCGCTCTAGGATAGGGAATAAGTATAATTTACTATCCAACACCTTCCCTAGGGTCCACGGGGACTGGAGTTAGAATAGTAAATTATACCTACCACTATCCAGCACCTCAAAGCGCTTTGCGTTGTAATGGTATGCGTTGTAATGGTCGCGTTGTAACGGTAGGTAGTTGTAATAGTATGCGTTGTAACATGGTACATCCTATGGGAAAGAAAGAGGACTGTTGATGTTGGGAGTGGCGTCTTACCTGGGAAAGGAAGAGGACAGTTGGGTTGGGAGTGGTGTCTTACTTGGGAAAGAGGACTCGGGTTGGGAGTAGTGTCTTACATGAAAAAGAAAGAGGACAGTTGGGGTGGGAGTAGTGTCTTACATGGGAATGAAAGAGGACTGTTGGGTTGGAAGTGGCATCTTATATGGGAAAGAAGAGGACTGTTAAATTGGGAGTGGCGTCTTACATGGAAATGAAAGAGGACTGTTGGGACGGGAGTGGTATCTTACATGGGAAAGAGGACTCAGGATGGGAGTGGTGTCTTACATGGGAAAGAACAGGACAGTTGGGCTTGAGAGTGGTGTCTTACATGGGAAAGAAAGGGGACTGTTGGGTGGGAGTGGCGTCTTACATGGGAAAGAGGACTCAGGATGGGAGTGGTGTCTTACATGGGAAAGAAAGAGGACTGTTGGGATGGAAGTGGGGTCTTACATGAGAAAGAAAGAGGACTGTTGGGTTCGGGAGTGGTGTTTTACATGGGAAAGAAAGAGGACTGTTGGGTTGGGAGTAGAGTCTTACATGGTAAATAAAGAGGCCTGTTGGGATGGGAGCGGGGTCTTACATGGGAAAGAGGCTCAGGTTGGGAGTGGTGTCTTACATGGGAAAGAAAGAGTACTGTTGGGTTGGGAGTGGTGTCTTACATGGGAAAGAAAGAGGACTGTTGGGTTGGGAGTGATGTCTTACATGGGAAAGAAAGAGGACTGTTGGGTTGGGAGTAGTGTCTTACATGGGAAAGAAAGAGGACTGTTGGAGTGGTAGTACTGTTTTACATGGGAAAGGTATACACCCGTTACAACGCATCTTTTACTCCGCCCTACCATTACAACGCGACTTTTACAACGCATACCATTACAACGCATTGCGCTGGGGGGCGCTCTAGGATAGGGAATAAGTATAATTTACTATCCAACACCTTCCCTAGGGTCCACGGGGACTGGAGTTAGAATAGTAAATTATACCTACCACTATCCAGCACCTCAAAGCGCTATGCGTTGTAATGGTATGCGTTGTAATGGTCGCGTTGTAACGGTAGGTAGTTGTAATAGTATGCGTTGTAACTTTTGTACCTGAACCTGGACTTATTGATTCTCAAAAAGTATCTCCTAACGTGTGGATGTATACCAACTGATGCTCATTTGCTATATATATCATTTCTGTTATGTTTCATATACGTGTATAGCGCAGGGGCATTGTTGTGTTATTGTTACTTGTGTGGATCCTCCTGGTCCATCTTTGGGCGGTTCAGTGAGATTACCGCCCGCCCTTTTGCCTTTACCTACCACCTTATAGTGCTCTCTACCGTGCGGATACACTGGTGCGCGCCCCTTTTCCCTGGTTAAATTGAAAAATCTTCTTGTTGCTTACATATACTGTACTACAGGGAAGGCTGCCCCCCGCGAATACAACCTTATTTCTCCTCAAGATAAACAACTCTCTGACAAATCACCTCTCTCTGCACACCCACACGTCCTCTATCACCAACATGGATAGAGACAAGATAGCGACGGACCTTTTTGAGAATCTTGCTAAAGGCGTACCTACCTATACGGCCACGGCCAACGCTGGTCCCCCCAGAACAGAGGGCCTTAAAGACAAATTCAAAAAACTAGAAAAGCTTAAAAAACCAGAAAATTCCCGATGGTGGGATGCTAGAACCTTAAAACAATATATGAGAGTCAAACAGATTCCTAGAGGCTTGCGCTCCAACATCTTCCCCACATATGATGATCTTGACATAGACCTCCTAAAAAAATGGGAAGATTCTGTAACCAATAACTCGTTCTGCCTAATGGATATCCTGATAGAAAGCGCAGATCGCAAATCCAACCAACTACTAGGAGAGATTGCTACACTAGAACAAGAGATCAAGGATCTCAACCTACCAGAACCCACATGCAAAAACTATACTATTCTAGATGACGTCCTACTTAAACACCAGGAGGAAATTAAAACTAGAAAAGCGAGGCAAATTAAGAGAGACGACGCAGACTACCGCAACGGTAGAATCTTCACCTATGACCGCAAGTATGATGCGATGATCCATCCTGACAACTCCAAAAAATCTGGAGATAATATATCTGCCCCCAGCTCTGTTTCATCTAGTAACACATCTTTGAACAGTGCAGGAACAAGTGCACCCGACCAAGAACTGGGTGGCCCTCCAGATGCCATTAATCTCCCTTTTTTAGTGGAAGTGAAACATATCCACAAAGGGAGCAGGACTCAACCCCAAAGGGTCATACAAAATCAAAAACCCATAGAGGCAGTAGAGGAAGTAAACGAAGATTATCGCAGAAAACTAAGATCAGGGACGATGAGGAAATAGACAGCGCGAACAATGATGTACAAGTAATAAACCTGTCGTCTTTCTCCCTATCCCCTGACATGAACAAACTTCTCTCAAAAGGTCTTAACTTTAATCCTTACTCAACAGGAGACATCTGCCAAACTAAGATTGATCTCTTCAAATTTGTCCGCAATCTTAAAATAAAAAAACATTTTGCCGGTAAGACTAGCGCTAACAAAAATGTTTTGAATATTCCTGATTGTGTATTGCATGATGAACTTACAATAAAAGATGTACAAGCCACTCATCTACTGTTGTCTCTCACTGAACGAGAAGATAGCCCCATAGAAATGGAGCAACTTTTACAGGACCTCAACATAGACACAGAACTTGGGACTGTGAGTGGTCTCAAAAGCAAATCCACCTGGATACCCACCTTACCGGGTGGGAACAACATTGACAATTTTCACAAACGGGCTCTGGAAGATCTGAACAAAATTAACACTAGCAAACTGAACGAGACATTTACCTTCAAGGACAATTTAACCAAAGGAGAACGTTATGCACTTAAAACACTCACACAAACTCCCACCATTGTTATTCGTGAGGCAGACAAAGGAGGAAATATCGTGGTTATGAACACTGAAGACTATAATAACGAAATATTAGGCCAATTAGCAGATCCCACTTGCTATGAACCACTTGCCCATAACCCCATTGGTCCACTAACTGTGACCATCAACGACCACTTACGCAAATGGAAAGAGGAAGGTCTACTAAATGATGACGAATTTCTCTACCTAAAAGTTAACAAACCCACGTACCCTTGGCTATATACTCTCCCAAAAATCCACAAGGATCTTCTTTTCCCACCAGGCAGACCTATCGTCTCTGGAATAGGGGGGCCTACTGAAAGACTGGCGGAGTATGTGGACGTGTTTCTAGGTCCACTAGTCAGAAATCTTCCCTCCTATATTCAGGACTCAAAACACATTTTGAGCCTGTTGAGTGACCTGGAATGGCAACCCAACACTACCCTAGTAACCATGGATGTCGTAGCACTCTACACCAGTATTAACCCTACCTTAGGCCTTAAAGAAATTACCCGTGTGCTATCGAATAGACCAGCATCCTTATGGGCACATACTCAAATGCTGATTTCCATGATGACATTGATCCTTGAAAACAACTACTTTATTTTCCACAAACAATGGTTCCAACAGAAACGTGGAGTAGCCATGGGTTCTAAATTCTCTCCCTCTTTCGCCAACCTTTTCATGGGTGCATTTGAAGCTGAACACATTTGGGGCACCCATGGTAGTATGTACACAGATTCTATTCTGTTTTGGGGTCGCTACATAGACGACTGCATTTTGTTGTGGACAGGGACAGACGACCTACTACAACAATTTGCCAATCACCTCAATCGAAACAATTGGGAACTTAGTTTTACCATGAAATCTAGCAAAACCAACATAGAATTCTTAGATCTGGAACTCTATGTTAAGAACAACAAATTAGAAAGCAAACTCTACAGGAAACCTACTTCCTGCAACGCCATACTCCGTGCAGACAGTTTCCATCCTCCTCATCAGATCAAGGCAATACCTTACGGAGAATTTCTGCGTGCCAGACGCAATTGCAGTGATGACACAGATCTTGAAACAACGGTCAAGGATATGGAGTCTAGATTTCTGAAACGTGGCTATCAAAAAACCACACTATCGTCTGCAAAAAAGAGACTCGCAAAAGCAAAGAGACCAGATATTCTCAAAATGACTAACCCCAAACAGACTAAAGACTCTACTATTAGAATGATCACTGAGTTCAATGGTATACACTATTTAGTCAGAAAGAGTATCACCAAACATTGGGATCTACTTAAAGAAGACGTGGTACTGAGAGAACTGATCCCAGTCACTCCGCAAATCACTTTTCGCAAAGGGAGAACGTTGAGAAACAGACTTAGCCCTACTGTCCCCCAGGCGGACATGGCCCCCAACTGGCTCACACAACGCAGCAATGGGTTTTTCAAATGTGGCTTTTGCACAATGTGCAAATGGGCTAAACACAAAACCAAACAATTCCAAGGACCAAAACTGGAAAACTATGACATCAGAGTCAACATCAATTGTACCACAAAATATGTGATTTACATAATTGAATGTCGATGTGGTAAGAAATATGTAGGAAGCACCATCAGGATGCTAAAAGACAGAATGTCGGAACACATGAGAGCTATTCAGAAACAAGATCCAAGATATCCAGTAGCCCTTCATGTAGCTAAATGTCAGGACAACACTGAAGACTTTAGTGTGTCTTTCTACGGAATCGAAACAGTGCCCGCCCATATCAGAGGTGGCAACCGTGAATTGACTCTAAGACGGAAAGAAGCAACCTGGATTATGCGTCTCCGGAGTATCGAATTCGGGCTTAACTATGATCCCGGGTTGCAATACTTCCTGGGCTAACAAACTCTTATTGAATTTTCCTTGATCTATGTGTGTTTTTCTCCCCTTGTAATCTGAATGAGTAGCGAAACCCATCCAACGATATTAATCCATAGACACAATAATAACAGTTCTCTCTGTATCAAAGTTTGCATTACCAGCAAAATCCATCTGGCAACACCGATTCATATTTTATAACAACAGGCACACTTTGCCCCACTATAAAGTGTCCTTTTTCGACACATCAGCCCCATAAAAAATAAAAAAGAATTTACAAAATAAAGCTGTTCAAATTCACTACAGCTCAATCTCTGTTCATAACCTCCTTACTCAGATGTTAGTGTGTACAATTCAAGAATTGTCACTTATGGCTCCTCGACATTTGAATAAACAAGATGTTGAAACACTGCCACCACTTAGCTCTTCTCGCATTTATATGCGTTGAGCTTCCCCAGTATTAACGCTGCCTGTATCACTACCCACTTTTCTCCACACGTATCTAAAGTAATTTACAGTAACTCTTCTTTTCTGGGACGGTGTTTGTTCCCCTCCGGAATAAATACACACGCTCTAGTCTATTTTCTGAAAGACGGACTGCCGGCATATAGCCGGGGAGCACTTCCCGTCACGTGACCGTCATCGTTAAACGGCACCGGGAACTTCAAGAGGGAGTCCAGCACGGATAAGGTAAGCCAGCTCTCCCCCGCTCCAAGAGGATCTCACACCCTAGCGCCCGACTGTAATAGAATGCTTCTTGGGTCGCACCCGCCTTCACACAATCCTTCTCTTCCAGGTGCACCCGCCTTTCAAGGAATTCTAGTCTCAAACCGAGACACCCCGTACTCATCAAACTCCTCCCGGTTTTTGACATACACCTAACCGAACAAGGTACGAGTGTACATGTATATATTACGAGTTCTTTTGTCTTCTTTTTCTCGCGATGTGGGTAACAATTATAAATTAATCTAAGCTTGTTCCCACCCAGATCCCTTAACCACGCAGGCAGCGTGCTACAAACCTCGATTCATTAGAATCCACTCACAGGAATTTTTGTCCGCACACGGACTTGTCAGACTAATCTGACATTTATTGTCACACTTTTCTCACCAAGGTAAGCGTGACTTACTGGTCCAAGTGTTTTCAGAATAAACTGTATTTTGGAGCCTGATAGAAACAACGATGTTTCTATATAAATATACCAATGTCTAATTAATATTATTTCCTCTTTCGTCCTCCTTTATAACCCTTTAGACATATCCAATCTCCTCACTAATGCTAGACATTTGCTGCCCTTTTTCACACAACATGTAGGTCGTTTCTTCTAAAACTTACCAAACACATAATGTATTTTTCATCTTAGCTCTCATAATATAGCGCGCAGCAATTTTAACGATAAATCACAATGTTCCTTAAAACACGCCAATCAGACCACCTATTTATCTAACCTGTAACTTCCACATAGTGAAGCAACTATGAGGCAATACTCCATTAGGATAGCATATGATATACGTCCGACTAGGATTTCATACAGAGGAATATGTGTTTGGCCTTAATGTAACCTAGAGTTTATGCGCATGTATACCGATGTCACATGGGATTACCGCCCTTTCAACCACAGCCACACTCTTTTCACTACACCAATACACTCTCTCTACGGCAAATGTTTAGATTTACTACACTTCACCTACCACATATCCGCAATCCAGTGTTCAGTTAGACAATTGCACCAAAAAGCAATAAAGGATATTATAGACATGTCACTATAAAGTCACTTAACCACACGCACACCTTATTATTCACGAAATTTACTCTGAAATTGAACATGTCACGATTACACTTAGTCACCATAAGCATGTCCACTTTTCCACTTTGGCTAGTCACCAACTTTCGACATTAACAACAAGTACCTCTTGCAAATGCACCTTTTTATGTCTTTCGTCCAGCCCTGAAGATTCGCAGTATGTTCCCTGCGATGAAACACGTGTTGGCATTAACAAAGGAACAATAAACCAATGATTTAATATCAAGGACAGAACATTTCTCTCTCTTTTTCGGAACTTTTGTACCTGAACCTGGACTTATTGATTCTCAAAAAGTATCTCCTAACGTGTGGATGTATACCAACTGATGCTCATTTGCTATACATATAATTTCTGTTATGTTTCATATACGTGTATAGCGCAGGGGCATTGTTGTGTTATTGTAACATGGTACATCCCATGGGAAAGAAAGAGGACTGTTGATGTTGGGAGTGGCGTCTTACCTGGGAAAGGAAGAGGACAGTTGGGTTGGGAGTGGTGTCTTACTTGGGAAAGAGGACTCGGGTTGGGAGTAGTGTCTTACATGAGAAAGAAAGAGGACAGTTGGGGTGGGAGTAGTGTCTTACATGGGAAAGAAAGAGGACTGTTGGGTTGGAAGTGGCATCTTGTATGGGAAAGAAGAGGACTGTTAAATTGGGAGTGGCGTCTTACATGGAAATGAAAGAGGACTGTTGGGACGGGAGTGGTATCTTACATGGGAAAGAGGACTCAGGATGGGAGTGGTGTCTTACATGGGAAAGAACAGGACAGTTGGGTTTGAGAGTGGTGTCTTACATGGGAAAGAAAGAGGACTGTTGGGTGGGAGTGGTGTCTTACATGGGAAAGAAAGAGGACTGTTGGGTTGGGAGTGGTGTCTTACATGTGAAAGAAAGAGGACTGTTGGGATGGGAGTGGCGTCTTACATGGGAAAGAGGACTCAGGATGGGAGTGGTGTCTTACATGGGAAAGAAAGAGGACTGTTGGGATGGAAGAGGGGTCTTACATGAGAAAGAAAGAGGACTTTTGGGTTCGGGAGTGGTGTTTTACATCGGAAAGAAAGAGGACTGTTGGGTTGGGAGTAGAGTCTTACATGGTAAAGAAAGAGGCCTGTTGGGATGGGAGTGGTATCTTACATGGGAAAGAAATAGGACTGTTGGGTTGGGAGTAGTGTTTTACATGGGAAATAAAGAGGACTGTTGGGATGGGAGTGGCGTCTTACATGGGAAAGAGGACTCAGGATGGGAGTAGTGTTTTACATGGGAAAGAAAGAAGACAGTTGGGTTTGAGAGTGGTGTCTTACATGGGAAAGAAAGAGGACTGTTGGGTGGGAGTGGTGTCTTACATCGGAAAGAAAGAGGACTGTTGGGTTGGGAGTGGTTTCTTACATGTGAAAGAAAGAGGACTGTTGGGATGGGAGTGGCGTCTTGCATGGGAAAGAGGACTCAGGATGGGAGTGGTGTCTTACATGGGAAAGAAAGAGGACTGTTGGGATGGAAGTGGGGTCTTACATGAGAAAGAAAGAGGACTGTTGGGTTCGGGAGTGGTGTTTTACATGGGAAAGAAAGAGGACTGTTGGGTTGGGAGTAGAGTCTTACATGGTAAAGAAAGAGGCCTGTTGGGATGGGAGTGGGGTCTTACATGGGAAAGAGGCTCAGGTTAGGAGTGGTGTCTTACATGGGAAAGAAAGAGTACTGTTGGGTTGGGAGTGGTGTCTTACATGGGAAAGAAAGAGGACTGTTGGGTTGGGAGTGGTGTCTTACATGGGAAAGAAAGAGGACTGTTGGGTTGGGAGTAGTGTCTTACATGGGAAAGAAAGAGGACTGATGGGGTGGTAGTACTGTTTTACATGGGAAAGAAAGAGGACTGTTGATGTTGGGAGTGGCGTCTTACCTGGGAAAGGAAGAGGACAGTTGGGTTGGGAGTGGTGTCTTACTTGGGAAAGAGGACTCGGGTTGGGACTAGTGTCTTACATGAGAAAGAAAGAGGACAGTTGGGGTGGGAGTAGTGTCTTACATGGGAAAGAAAAAGGGCTGTTGGGTTGGAAGTGGCATCTTATATGGGAAAGAAGAGGACTGTTAAATTGGGAGTGGCGTCTTACATGGGAATGAAAGAAGACTGTTGGGACGGGAGTGGTATCTTACATGGTAAAGAGGACTCAGGATGGGAGTGGTGTCTTACATGGGAAAGAACAGGACAGTTGGGTTTGAGAGTGGTGTCTTACATGGGAAAGAAAGGACTGTTGGGTGGGAGTGGTGTCTTACATGGGAAAGAAAGAGGACTGTTCGGTTGGGAGTGGTGTCTTACATGTGAAAGAAAGAGGACTGTTGGGATGGGAGTGGCGTCTTACATGGGAAAGAGGACTCAGGATGGGAGTGGTGTTTTACATGGGAAAGAAAGAGGACTGTTGGGATGGAAGTGGGGTCTTACATGAGAAAGAAAGAGGACTGTTGGGTTCGGGAGTGGTGTTTTACATGGGAAAGAAAGAGGACTGTTGGGTTGGGAGTAGAGTCTTACATGGTAAAGGAAGAGGCCTGTTGGGATGGGAGTGGGGTCTTACATGGGAAAGAGGCTCAGGTTGGGAGTGGTGTCTTACATGGGAAAGAAAGAGTACTGTTGGGTTGGGAGTGGTGTCTTACATGGGAAAGAAAAAGGACTGTTGGATTGGGAGTGGTGTCTTACATGGGAAAGAAAGGACTGTTGGGTTGGGAGTAGTGTCTTACATGGGAAAGAAAGAGGACTGTTGGGTTGGTAGTACTGTTTTACATGGGAAAGAAAGAGGACTGTTGATGTTGGGAGTGGCGTCTTACCTGGGAAAGGAAGAGGACAGTTGGGTTGGGAGTGGTGTCTTACTTGGGAAAGAGGACTCGGGTTGGGAGTTGTGTCTTACATGAGAAAGAAAGAGGACAGTTGGGGTGGGAGTAGTGTCTTACATGGGAAAGAAAGAGGACAGTTGGGTTGGAAGTGGCATCTTATATGGGAAAGAAGAGGACTGTTAAATTGGGAGTGGCGTCTTACATGGGAAAGAAAGAAGACTGTTGGGACGGGAGTGGTATCTTACATGGGAAAGAGGACTCAGGATGGGAGTGGTGTCTTACATGGGAAAGAACAGGACTGTTGGGTTGGGAGTGGTATCTTACATGGGAAAGAAACAGGACTGTTGGGTTGAGAGTAGTGTTTTACATGGGAAATAAAGAGGACTGTTGGGTTGGGAGTAGTGTTTTACATGGGAAAGAAAGAAGACTCTTGGGTTTGGGAGTGGTGTCTTACATGGGAAAGAAAGAGGACTGTTGGCTCTGGAGTGGTGTCTTACATGGGAAAGAAAGAGGACAGTTGGGTTGGGAGTAGTGTCTTACATGGAAAAGAAAGAGGACTGTTGGGTTGGGAGTGGCGTCTTACATGTGAAAGAAGAGGACTGTTGGGTTGGGAGTGGCGTCTTATATGGGAAAGAGGACTCGGGTTGGGAGTGGTGTCTTACATGGGAAAGAGGACTCGGGTTGGGGGTGGTGTCTTACATGGGAAAGAAAGGACTGTTGAGTTGGGAGTGGTTTCTTACATGAGAAAGAAGAGGACTGTTGGGTTGGGAGTAGTGTTTTACATGGGAAATAAAGAGGGCTGTTGGGTTGGGAGTGATGTCTTATAAGGGAAGGAAAGAAGACTGTTGGGTTGGGAGTGGCGTCTTCCATGGGAAAGAAAGAAGACTGTTGGGTTTGGGAGTGGTGTCTTACATGGGAAAGAAAGAAGACTGCTGGGATGGGAGTGGTGTCTTGCATGGGAAAGAGGACTCAGGATGGGAGTGGTGTCTTACATGGGAAAGAAGAGGACTGTTGGGTTGGGAGTGGTATCTTACATGGGAAAGAAATAGGACTGTTGGGTTGGGAGTAGTGTTTTACATGGGAAATAAAGAGGACCGTTGGGTTGGGAGTAGTGTTTTACATGGGAAATAAAGAGGACTGTTGGGATGGGAGTGGCGTCTTACATGGGAAAGAGGACTCAGGATGGGAGTAGTGTTTTACATGGGAAAGAAAGAAGACAGTTGGGTTTGAGAGTGGTGTCTTACATGGGAAAGAAAGAGGACTGTTGGATTGGGAGTGGTGTCTTACACGTGAAAGAAAGAAGACTGTTGGGATGGGAGTGGCGTCTTACATGGGAAAGAGGACTCAGGATGGGAGTGGTGTCTTACATGGGAAAGAACAGGACAGTTGGGTTTGAGAGTGGTGTCTTACATGGGAAAGAAAGAGGACTGTTGGGTGAGAGTGGTGTCTTACATGGGAAAGAAAGAGGACTGTTGGGTTGGGAGTGGTGTCTTACATGTGAAAGAAAGAGGACTGTTGGGATGGGAGTGGCGTCTTACATGGGAAAGAGGACTCAGGATGGGAGTAGTGTTTTACATGGGAAAGAAAGAAGACAGTTGGGTTTGAGAGTGGTGTCTTACATGGGAAAGAAAGAGGACTGTTGGGTGGGAGTGGTGTCTTACATCGGAAAGAAAGAGGACTGTTGGGTTGGGAGTGGTTTCTTACATGTGAAAGAAAGAGGACTGTTGGGATGGGAGTGGCGTCTTGCATGGGAAAGAGGACTCAGGATGGGAGTGGTGTCTTACATGGGAAAGAAAGAGGACTGTTGGGATGGAAGTGGGGTCTTACATGAGAAAGAAAGAGGACTGTTGGGTTCGGGAGTGGTGTTTTACATGGGAAAGAAAGAGGACTGTTGGGTTGGGAGTAGAGTCTTACATGGTAAAGAAAGAGGCCTGTTGGGATGGGAGTGGGGTCTTACATGGGAAAGAGGCTCAGGTTAGGAGTGGTGTCTTACATGGGAAAGAAAGAGTACTGTTGGGTTGGGAGTGGTGTCTTACATGGGAAAGAAAGAGGACTGTTGGGTTGGGAGTGGTGTCTTACATGGGAAAGAAAGAGGACTGTTGGGTTGGGAGTAGTGTCTTACATGGGAAAGAAAGAGGACTGATAGTACTGTTTTACATGGGAAAGAAAGAGGACTGTTGATGTTGGGAGTGGCGTCTTACCTGGGAAAGGAAGAGGACAGTTGGGTTGGGAGTGGTGTCTTACTTGGGAAAGAGGACTCGGGTTGGGACTAGTGTCTTACATGAGAAAGAAAGAGGACAGTTGGGGTGGGAGTAGTGTCTTACATGGGAAAGAAAAAGGGCTGTTGGGTTGGAAGTGGCATCTTATATGGGAAAGAAGAGGACTGTTAAATTGGGAGTGGCGTCTTACATGGGAATGAAAGAGGACTGTTGGGACGGGAGTGGTATCTTACATGGTAAAGAGGACTCAGGATGGGAGTGGTGTCTTACATGGGAAAGAACAGGACAGTTGGGTTTGAGAGTGGTGTCTTACATGGGAAAGAAAGGACTGTTGGGTGGGAGTGGTGTCTTACATGGGAAAGAAAGAGGACTGTTCGGTTGGGAGTGGTGTCTTACATGTGAAAGAAAGAGGACTGTTGGGATGGGAGTGGCGTCTTACATGGGAAAGAGGACTCAGGATGGGAGTGGTGTTTTACATGGGAAAGAAAGAGGACTGTTGGGATGGAAGTGGGGTCTTACATGAGAAAGAAAGAGGACTGTTGGGTTCGGGAGTGGTGTTTTACATGGGAAAGAAAGAGGACTGTTGGGTTGGGAGTAGAGTCTTACATGGTAAAGGAAGAGGCCTGTTGGGATGGGAGAGGGGTCTTACATGGGAAAGAGGCTCAGGTTGGGAGTGGTGTCTTACATGGGAAAGAAAGAGTACTGTTGGGTTGGGAGTGGTGTCTTACATGGGAAAGAAAAAGGACTGTTGGATTGGGAGTGGTGTCTTACATGGGAAAGAAAGGACTGTTGGGTTGGGAGTAGTGTCTTACATGGGAAAGAAAGAGGACTGTTGGGTTGGTAGTACTGTTTTACATGGGAAAGAAAGAGGACTGTTGATGTTGGGAGTGGCGTCTTACCTGGGAAAGGAAGAGGACAGTTGGGTTGGGAGTGGTGTCTTACTTGGGAAAGAGGACTCGGGTTGGGAGTAGTGTCTTACATGAGAAAGAAAGAGGACAGTTGGGGTGGGAGTAGTGTCTTACATGGGAAAGAAAGAGGACAGTTGGGTTGGAAGTGGCATCTTATATGGGAAAGAAGAGGACTGTTAAATTGGGAGTGGCGTCTTACATGGGAAAGAAAGAAGACTGTTGGGACGGGACTGGTATCTTACATGGGAAAGAGGACTCAGGATGGGAGTGGTGTCTTACATGGGAAAGAACAGGACTGTTGGGTTGGGAGTGGTATCTTACATGGGAAAGAAACAGGACTGTTGGGTTGAGAGTAGTGTTTTACATGGGAAATAAAGAGGACTGTTGGGTTGGGAGTAGTGTTTTACATGGGAAAGAAAGAAGACTCTTGGGTTTGGGAGTGGTGTCTTACATGGGAAAGAAAGAGGACTGTTGGCTCTGGAGTGGTGTCTTACATGGGAAAGAAAGAGGACAGTTGGGTTGGGAGTAGTGTCTTACATGGAAAAGAAAGAGGACTGTTGGGTTGGGAGTGGCGTCTTACATGTGAAAGAAGAGGACTGTTGGGTTGGGAGTGGCGTCTTATATGGGAAAGAGGACTCGGGTTGGGAGTGGTGTCTTACATGGGAAAGAGGACTCGGGTTGGGGGTGGTGTCTTACATGGGAAAGAAAGGACTGTTGAGTTGGGAGTGGTTTCTTACATGAGAAAGAAGAGGACTGTTGGGTTGGGAGTAGTGTTTTACATGGGAAATAAAGAGGGCTGTTGGGTTGGGAGTGATGTCTTATAAGGGAAGGAAAGAAGACTGTTGGGTTGGGAGTGGCGTCTTCCATGGGAAAGAAAGAAGACTGTTGGGTTTGGGAGTGGTGTCTTACATGGGAAAGAAAGAAGACTGCTGGGATGGGAGTGGTGTCTTGCATGGGAAAGAGGACTCAGGATGGGAGTGGTGTCTTACATGGGAAAGAAGAGGACTGTTGGGTTGGGAGTGGTATCTTACATGGGAAAGAAATAGGACAGTTGGGTTGGGAGTAGTGTTTTACATGGGAAATAAAGAGGACCGTTGGGTTGGGAGTAGTGTTTTACATGGGAAATAAAGAGGACTGTTGGGATGGGAGTGGCGTCTTACATGGGAAAGAGGACTCAGGATGGGAATAGTGTTTTACATGGGAAAGAAAGAAGACAGTTGGGTTTGAGAGTGGTGTCTTACATGGGAAAGAAAGAGGACTGTTGGGTGGGAGTGGTGTCTTACATGGGAAAGAAAGAGGACTGTTGGATTGGGAGTGGTGTCTTACACGTGAAAGAAAGAAGACTGTTGGGATGGGAGTGGCGTCTTACATGGGAAAGAGGACTCAGGATGGGAGTGGTGTCTTACATGGGAAAGAACAGGACAGTTGGGTTTGAGAGTGGTGTCTTACATGGGAAAGAAAGAGGACTGTTGGGTGGGAGTGGTGTCTTACATGGGAAAGAAAGAGGACTGTTGGGTTGGGAGTGGTGTCTTACATGTGAAAGAAAGAGGACTGTTGGGATGGGAGTGGCGTCTTACATGGGAAAGAGGACTCAGGATGGGAGTGGTGTCTTACTTGGGAAAGAAAGAGGACTGTTGGGATGGAAGTGGGGTCTTACATGGGAAAGAAAGAGGACAGTTGGGTTGGGAGTAGTGTCTTACATGGAAAAGAAAGAGGACTGTTGGGTTGGGAGTGGCGTCTTACATGTGAAAGAAGAGGACTGTTGGGTTGGGGGTGGCGTCTTATATGGGAAAGAGGACTCGGGTTGGGAGTTGTGTCTTACATGGGAAAGAGGACTCGGGTTGGGGGTGGTGTCTTACATAGGAAAGAAAGGACTGTTGAGTTGGGAGTGGTTTCTTACATGAGAAAGAAGAGGACTGTTGGGTTGGGAGTAGTGTTTTACATGGGAAATAAAGAGGGCTGTTGGGTTGGGAGTGATGTCTTATAAGGGAAGGAAAGAAGACTGTTGGGTTGGGAGTGGCGTCTTACATGGGAAAGAAATAGGACTGCTGGGATGGGAGTGGTGTCTTGCATGGGAAAGAGGACTCAGGATGGGAGTGGTGTCTTACATGGGAAAGAAGAGGACTGTTGGGTTGGGAGTGGTATCTTACATGGGAAAGAAATAGGACTGTTGGGTTGGGAGTAGTGTTTTACATGGGAAATAAAGAGGACCGTTGGGTTGGGAGTAGTGTTTTACATGGGAAATAAAGAAGACTGTTGGGATGGGAGTGGCGTCTTACATGGGAAAGAGGACTCAGGATAGAAGTGGTGTCTTACATGGGAAAGAACAGGACAGTTGGGTTTGAGAGTGGTGTCTTACATGGGAAAGAAAGAGGACTGTTGGGTGGGAGTGGTGTCTTACATGGGAAAGAAAGAGGACTGTTGGGTTGGGAGTGGTGTCTTACATGTGAAAGAAAGAGGACTGTTGGGATGGGAGTGGCGTCTTACATGGGAAAGAGGACTCAGGATGGGAGTGGTGTCTTACTTGGGAAAGAACGAGGACTGTTGGGATGGAAGTGGGGTCTTACATGAGAAAGAAAGAGGACTGTTGGGTTCGGGAGTGGTGTTTTACATGGGAAAGAAAGAGGACTGTTGGGTTGGGAGTAGAGTCTTACATGGTAAAGAAAGAGGCCTGTTGGGATGGGAGTGGTATCTTACATGGGAAAGAAATAGGACTGTTGGGTTGGGAGTAGTGTTTTACATGGGAAATAAAGAGGACCTTTAGGTTGGGAGTAGTGTTTTACATGGGAAATAAAGAGGACTGTTGGGATGGGAGTGGCGTCTTACATGGGAAAGAGGACTCAGGATGGGAGTAGTGTTTTACATGGGAAAGAAAGAAGACAGTTGGGTTTGAGAGTGGTGTCTTACATGGGAAAGAAAGAGGACTGTTGGGTGGGAGTGGTGTCTTACATGGGAAAGAAAGAGGACTGTTGGGTTCGGAGTGGTGTTTTACATGTGAAAGAAAGAGGACTGTTGGGATGGGAGTGGCGTCTTACATGGGAAAGAGGACTCAGGATGGGAGTAGTGTCTTACATGGGAAAGAAAGAGGACTGTTGGGTTGGTAGTACTGTTTTACATGGGAAAGAAAGAGGACTGTTGATGTTGGGAGTGGCGTCTTACCTGGGAAAGGAAGAGGACAGTTGGGTTGGGAGTGGTGTCTTACTTGGGAAAGAGGACTCGGGTTGGGAGTAGTGTCTTACATGAGAAAGAAAGAGGACAGTTGGGGTGGGAGTAGTGTCTTACATGGGAAAGAAAGAGGACAGTTGGGTTGGAAGTGGCATCTTATATGGGAAAGAAGAGGACTGTTAAATTGGGAGTGGCGTCTTACATGGGAAAGAAAGAGGACTGTTGGGACGGGAGTGGTATCTTACATGGGAAAGAGGACTCAGGATGGGAGTGGTGTCTTACATGGGAAAGAACAGGACTGTTGGGTTGGGAGTGGTATCTTACATGGGAAAGAAACAGGACTGTTGGGTTGAGAGTAGTGTTTTACATGGGAAATAAAGAAGATTGTTGGGTTGGGAGTAGTGTTTTACATGGGAAAGAAAGAAGACTCTTGGGTTTGGGAGTGGTGTCTTACATGGGAAAGAAAGAGGACTGTTGGCTCTGGAGTGGTGTCTTACATGGGAAAGAAAGAGGACAGTTGGGTTGGGAGTAGTGTCTTACATGGAAAAGAAAGAGGACTGTTGGGTTGGGAGTGGTGTCTTACATGTGAAAGAAGAGGACTGTTGGGTTGGGAGTGGCGTCTTATATGGGAAAGAGGACTCGGGTTGGGAGTGGTGTCTTACATGGGAAAGAGGACTCGGGTTGGGGGTGGGGTCTTACATGGGAAAGAAAGGACTGTTGAGTTGGGAGTGGTTTCTTACATGAGAAAGAAGAGGACTGTTGGGTTGGGAGTAGTGTTTTACATGGGAAATAAAGAGGGCTGTTGGGTTGGGAGTGATGTCTTATAAGGGAAGGAAAGAAGACTGTTGGGTTGGGAGTGGCGTCTTACATGGGAAAGAAATAGGACTGCTGGGATGGGAGTGGTGTCTTGCATGGGAAAGGGGACTCAGGATGGGAGTGGTGTCTTACATGGGAAAGAAGAGGACTGTTGGGTTGGGAGTGGTATCTTACATGGGAAAGAAATAGGACTGTTGGGTTGGGAGTAGTGTTTTACATGGGAAATAAAGAGGACCGTTGGGTTGGGAGTAGTGTTTTACATGGGAAATAAAGAGGACTGTTGGGATGGGAGTGGCGTCTTACATGGGAAAGAGGACTCAGGATGGGAGTAGTGTTTTACATGGGAAAGAAAGAAGACAGTTGGGTTTGAGAGTGGTGTCTTACATGGGAAAGAAAGAGGACTGTTGGGTGGGAGTGGTGTCTTACATGGGAAAGAAAGAGGACTGTTGGATTGGGAGTGGTGTCTTATATGTGAAAGAAAGAGGACTGTTGGGATGGGAGTGGTGTCTTACATGGGAAAGAGGACTCAGGATGGGAGTGGTGTCTTACATGGGAAAGAACAGGACAGTTGGGTTTGAGAGTGGTGTCTTACATGGGAAAGAAAGAGGACTGTTGGGTGGGAGTGGTGTCTTACATGGGAAAGAAAGAGGACTGTTGGGTTGGGATTGGTGTCTTACATGTGAAAGAAAGAGGACTGTTGGGATGGGAGTGGCGTCTTACATGGGAAAGAGGACTCAGGATGGGAGTGGTGTCTTACTTTGGAAAGAAAGAGGACTGTTGGGATGGAAGTGGGGTCTTACATGGGAAAGAAAGAAGACAGTTGGGTTGGGAGTAGTGTCTTACATGGAAAAGAAAGAGGACTGTTGGGTTGGGAGTGGCGTCTTACATGTGAAAGAAGAGGACTGTTGGGTTGGGAGTGGCGTCTTATATGGGAAAGAGGACTCGGGTTGGGAGTGGTGTCTTACATGGGAAAGAGGACTCGGGTTGGGGGTGGTGTCTTACATGGGAAAGAAAGGACTGTTGAGTTGGGAGTGGTTTCTTACATGAGAAAGAAGAGGACTGTTGGGTTGGGAGTAGTGTTTTACATGGGAAATAAAGAGGGCTGTTCGGTTGGGAGTGATGTCTTATAAGGGAAGGAAAGAAGACTGTTGGGTTGGGAGTGGCGTCTTACATGGGAAAGAAATAGGACTGCTGGGATGGGAGTGGTGTCTTGCATGGGAAAGAGGACTCAGGATGGGAGTGGTGTCTTACATGGGAAAGAAGAGGACTGTTGGGTTGGGAGTGGTATCTTACATGGGAAAGAAATAGGACTGTTGGGTTGGGAGTAGTGTTTTACATGGGAAATAAAGAGGACCGTTGGGTTGGGAGTAGTGTTTTACATGGGAAATAAAGAGGACTGTTGGGATGGGAGTGGCGTCTTACATGGGAAAGAGGACTCAGGATGGAAGTAGTGTTTTACATGGGAAAGAAAGAAGACAGTTGGGTTTGAGAGTGGTGTCTTACATGGGAAAGAAAGAGGACTGTTGGGTGGGAGTGGTGTCTTACATGGGAAAGAAAGAGGACTGTTGGGTTGGGAGTGGTGTCTTACATATGAAAGAAAGAGGACTGGTGGGATGGGAGTGGCGTCTTACATGGGAAAGAGGACTCAGGATGGGAGTGGTGTCTTACATGGGAAAGAACAGGACAGTTGGGTTTGAGAGTGGTGTCTTACATGGGAAAGAAAGAGGACTGTTGGGTGGGAGTGGTGTCTTACATGGGAAAGAAAGAGGACTGTTGGGTTGGGAGTGGTGTCTTACATGTGAAAGAAAGAGGACTGTTGGGATGGGAGTGGCGTCTTACATGAGAAAGAGGACTCAGGATGGGAGTGGTGTCTTACTTGGGAAAGAAAGAGGACTGTTGGGATGGAAGTGGAGTCTTACATGAGAAAGAAAGAGGACTGTTGGGTTCGGGAGTGGTGTTTTACATGGGAAAGAAAGAGGACTGTTGGGTTGGGAGTAGAGTCTTACATGGTAAAGAAAGAGGCCTGTTGGGATGGGAGTGGTATCTTACATGGGAAAGAAATAGGACTGTTGGGTTGGGAGTAGTGTTTTACATGGGAAATAAAGAGGACCGTTGGGTTGGGAGTAGTGTTTTACATGGGAAATAAAGAGGACTGTTGGGATGGGAGTGGCGTCTTACATGGGAAAGAGGACTCAGGGTGGGAGTGGTGTCTTACATGGGAAAGAAAGAGGACTGTTGGGTTGGGAGTGGTGTCTTACATGTGAAAGAAAGAGGACTGTTGGGATGGGAGTGGCGTCTTACATGAGAAAGAGGACTCAGGATGGGAGTGGTGTCTTACTTGGGAAAGAAAGAGGACTGTTGGGATGGAAGTGGAGTCTTACATGAGAAAGAAAGAGGACTGTTGGGTTCGGGAGTGGTGTTTTACATGGGAAAGAAAGAGGACTGTTGGGTTGGGAGTAGAGTCTTACATGGTAAAGAAAGAGGCCTGTTGGGATGGGAGTGGTATCTTACATGGGAAAGAAATAGGACTGTTGGGTTGGGAGTAGTGTTTTACATGGGAAATAAAGAGGACCGTTGGGTTGGGAGTAGTGTTTTACATGGGAAATAAAGAGGACTGTTGGGATGGGAGTGGCGTCTTACATGGGAAAGAGGACTCAGGATGGGAGTAGTGTTTTACATGGGAAAGAAAGAAGACAGTTGGGTTTGAGAGTGGTGTCTTACATGGGAAAGAAAGAGGACTGTTGGGTGGGCGTGGTGTCTTACATGGGAAAGAAAGAAGACTGTTGGGTTCGGAGTGGTGTCTTACATGTGAAAGAAAGAGGACTGTTGGGATGGGAGTGGCGTCTTACATGGGAAAGAGAACTCAGGATGGGAGTAGTGTCTTACATGGGAAAGAAAGAGGACTGTTGGGTTGGTAGTACTGTTTTACATGGGAAAGAAAGAGGACTGTTGATGTTGGGAGTGGCGTCTTACCTGGGTAAGGAAGAGGACAGTTGGGTTGGGAGTGGTGTCTTACTTGGGAAAGAGGACTCGGGTTGGGAGTAGTGTCTTACATGAGAAAGAAAGAGGACAGTTGGGGTGGGAGTAGTGTCTTACATGGGAAAGAAAGAGGACAGTTGGGTTGGAAGTGGCATCTTATATGGGAAAGAAGAGGACTGTTAAATTGGGAGTGGCGTCTTACATGGGAAAGAAAGAGGACTGTTAGGACGGGAGTGGTATCTTACATGGGAAAGAGGACTCAGGATGGGAGTGGTGTCTTACATGGGAAAGAACAGGACTGTTGGGTTGGGAGTGGTACTTTACATGGGAAAGAAACAGGACTGATGGGTTGAGAGTAGTGTTTTACATGGGAAATAAAGAGGACTGTTGGGTTGGGAGTAGTGTTTTACATGGGAAAGAAAGAAGACTCTTGGGTTTGGGAGTGGTGTCTTACATGGGAAAGAAAGAGGACTGTTGGCTCTGGAGTGGTGTCTTACATGGGAAAGAAAGAGGACAGTTGGGTTGGGAGTAGTGTCTTACATGGAAAAGAAAGAGGACTGTTGGGTTGGGAGTGGCGTCTTACATGTGAAAGAAGAGGACTGTTGGGTTGGGAGTGGCATCTTATATGGGAAAGAGGACTCGGGTTGGGAGTGGTGTCTTACATGGGAAAGAGGACTCGGGTTGGGAGTAGTGTTTTACATGGGAAATAAAGAGGGCTGTTGGGTTGGGAGTGATGTCTTTTAAGGGAAGGAAAGAAGACTGTTGGGTTGGGAGAAGTGTCTTACATGGGAAAGAAAGAGAACTGTTGGTTTGGGAGTGGTGTCTTACATGGGAAAGAAATAGGACTGCTGGGATGGGAGTGGTGTCTTGCATGGGAAAGAGGACTCAGGATGGGAGTGGTGTCTTACATGGGAAAGAAGAGGACTGTTGGGTTGGGAGTGGTATCTTACATGGGAAAGAAATAGGAATGTTGGGTTGGGAGTAGTGTTTTACATGGGAAATAAAGAGGACCGTTGGGTTGGGAGTAGTGTTTTACATGGGAAATAAAGAGGACTGTTGGGATGGGAGTGGCGTCTTACATGGGAAAGAGGACTCAGGATGGGAGTAGTGTTTTACATGGGAAAGAAAGAAGACAGTTGGGTTTGAGAGTGGTGTCTTACATGGGAAAGAAAGAGGACTGTTGGGTGGGAGTGGTGTCTTACATGGGAAAGAAAGAGGACTGTTGGGTTGGGAGTGGTGTCTTACATGTGAAAGAAAGAGGACTGTTGGGATGGGAGTGGCGTCTTACATGGGAAAGAGGACTCAGGATGGGAGTGGTGTTTTACATAGGAAAGAACAGGACAGTTGGGTTTGAGAGTGGTGTCTTACATGGGAAAGAAAGAGGACTGTTGGGTGGGAGTGGTGTCTTACATGGGAAAGAAAGAGGACTGTTGGGTTGGGAGTGGTGTCTTACATGTGAAAGAAAGAGGACTGTTGGGATGGGAGTCGCGTCTTACATGGGAAAGAGGACTCAGGATGGGAGTGGTGTCTTACTTGGGAAAGAAAGAGGACTGTTGGGATGGAAGTGGGGTCTTACATGAGAAAGAAAGAGGACTGGTGGGTTCGGGAGTGGTGTTTTACATGGGAAAGAAAGAGGACTGTTGGGTTGGGAGTAGAGTCTTACATGTTAAAGAAAGAGGCCTGTTGGGATGGGAGTGGTATCTTACATGGGAAAGAAATAGGACTGTTGGGTTGGGAGTAGTGTTTTACATGGGAAATAAAGAGGACCGTTGGGTTGGGAGTAGTGTTTTACATGGGAAATAAAGAGGACTGTTGGGATGGGAGTGGCGTCTTACATGGGAAAGAGGACTCAGGATGGGAGTAGTGTTTTACATGGGAAAGAAAGAAGACAGTTGGGTTTGAGAGTGGTGTCTTACATGGGAAAGAAAGAGGACTGTTGGGTGGGAGTGGTGTCTTACATGGGAAAGAAAGAGGCCTGTTGGGATGGGAGTGGGGTCTACCATGGGAAAGAGGCTCAGGTTGGGAGTGGTGTCTTACATGGGAAAGAAAGAGTACTGTTGGGTTGGGAGTGGTGTCTTACATGGGAAAGAAAGAGGACTGTTGGGTTGGAAGTGGCATCTTATATGGAAAAGAAGAGGACTGTTAAATTGGGAGTGGCGTCTTACATGGGAATGAAAGAGGACTGTTGAGACGGGAGTGGTATCTTACATGGGAAAGAGGACTCAGGATGGGAGTGGTGTCTTACATGGGAAAGAACAGGACTGTTGGGTTGGGAGTAGTGTTTTACATGGGAAATAAAGAGGACTGTTGGGTTGGGAGTAGTGTTTTACATGGGAAAGAAAGAAGACTCTTGGGTTTGGGAGTGGTGTCTTACATGGGAAAGAAAGAGGACTGTTGGCTCTGGAGTGGTGTCTTACATGGGAAAGAAAGAGGACAGTTGGGTTGGGAGTTGTGTCTTACATGGAAAAGAAAGAGGACTGTTGGGTTGGGAGTGGGGTCTTACATGTGAAAGAAGAGGACTGTTGGGTTGGGAGTGGCGTCTGATATGGGAAAGAGGACTCGGGTTGGGGGTGGTGTCTTACATGGGAAAGAGTACTCGGGTTGGGAGTGGTGTCTTACATGGGTAAGAGGACTCGGGTTGGGGGTGGTGTCTTACATGGGAAAGAAAGGACTGTTGAGTTGGGAGTGGTTTCTTACATGAGAAAGAAGAGGACTGTTGGGTTGGGAGTTGTGTTTTACATGGGAAATAAAGAGGGCTGTTGGGTTGGGAGTGATGTCTTATTAGGGAAAGAAAGAGGACTGTTGGTTTGGGAGTGGTGTCTTACATGGGAAAGAAATAGGACTGCTGGGATGGGAGTGGTGTCTTGCATGGGAAAGGGGACTCAGGATGGGAGTGGTGTCTTACATGGGAAAGAAGAGGACTGTTGGGTTGGGAGTGGTATCTTACATGGGAAAGAAATAGGACTGTTGGGAGTAGTGTTTTACATGGGAAATAAAGAGGACCGTTGGGTTGGGAGTAGTGTTTTACATGGGAAATAAAGAGGACTGTTGGGATGGGAGTGGCGTCTTACATGGGAAAGAGGACTCAGGATGGGAGTAGTGCTTTACATGGGAAAGAAAGAAGACTGTTGAGTGGGAGTGGTGTCTTACATGGGAAAGAAAGAGGACTGTTGGGTTGGGAGTGGTGTCTTACATGTGAAAGAAAGATGGGATGGGAGTGGCGTCTTACATGGGAAAGAGGACTCAGGATGGGAGTGGTGTCTTACATGGGAAAGAAAGAGGACTGTTGGGATAGAAGTGGGGTCTTACATGAGAAAGAAAGAAGACTGTTGGGTTTGGGAGTGGTGTTTTACATGGGAAAGAAAGAGGACTGTTGGGCTGGGAGTAGAGTCTTACATGGTAAAGAAAGAGGCCTGTTGGGATGGGAGTGGGGTCTTACATGGGAAAGAGGCTCAGGTTGGGAGTGGTGTCTTACATGAGAAAGAAAGAGGAATCTTGGGTTGGGAGTGGTGTCTTCCATGGGAAAGAAAGAGGACTGTTGGGTTGGAAGTGGTGTCTTACATGGGAAAGAAAGAGGACTGTTGGGTTGGGAGTAGTGTCTTACATGGGAAAGAGGACTGTTGGGTTGGTAGTACTGTTTTACATGGGAAATAAAGAGGACTGTTGGGTTGGGAGTGGTGTCTTACATGGGAAAGAAAGAAGACTCTTGGGTTTGGGAGTGGTGTAATACATGGGAAAGAAAGAGGACTGTTGGCTCTGGAGTGGTGTCTTACATGGGAAAGAAAGAGGACAGTTGGGTTGGGAGTAGCGTCTTACATGGAAAAGAAAGAGGACTGTTGGGTTGGGAGTGGCGTCTTACATGTGAAAGAAGAGGACTGTTGGGTTGGGAGTGGCGTCTTATATGGGAAAGAGGACTGTTGGTTGGGAGTGGTGTCTTACATGGGAAAGAGGACTCGGGTTGGGGGTGGTGTCTTACATGGGAAAGAAAGGACTGTTGAGTTGGGAGTGGTTTCTTACATGAGAAAGAAGAGGACTGTTGGGTTGGGAGTAGTGTTTTACATGGGAAATAAAGAGGGCTGTTGGGTTGGGAGTGATGTCTTATAAGGGAAAGAAAGAAGACTGTTGAGTTGGGAGAAGTGTCTTACATGGGAAAGAAAGAAGGCTGTTGAGTTTGGGAGTGGTGTCTTACATGGGAAAGAAAGAGGACTGTTGGTTTGGGAGTGGTGTCTTACATGGGAAAGAAATAGGACTGCTGGGATGGGAGTGGTGTCTTGCATGGGAAAGAGGAGGACTGTTGGGTTGGGAGTGGTATCTTGCATGGGAAAGAAATAGGACTGTTGGGTTGGGAGTAGTGTTTTACATGGGAAATGAAGAGGACCGTTGGGTTGGGAGTACTGTTTTACATGGGAAAGAAAGAAGACAGTTGGGTTTGGGAGTGGTGTCTTACATGGGAAAGAAAGAAGACTGTTGGGTGGGAGTGGTGTCTTACATGGGAAAGAAAGAGGACTGTTCGGTTGGGAGTGGTGTCTTACATGTGAAAGAAAGAAGACTGTTGGGATGGGAGTGGCGTCTTACATGGGAAAGAGGACTCAGGGTGGGAGTGGTGTCTTACATGGGAAAGAAAGAGGACTGTTGGGTTGGGAGTGGTGTCTTACATGTGAAAGAAAGAGGACTGTTGGGATGGGAGTGGCGTCTTACATGAGAAAGAGGACTCAGGATGGGAGTGGTGTCTTACTTGGGAAAGAAAGAGGACTGTTGGGATGGAAGTGGAGTCTTACATGAGAAAGAAAGAGGACTGTTGGGTTCGGGAGTGGTGTTTTACATGGGAAAGAAAGAGGACTGTTGGGTTGGGAGTAGAGTCTTACATGGTAAAGAAAGAGGCCTGTTGGGATGGGAGTGGTATCTTACATGGGAAAGAAATAGGACTGTTGGGTTGGGAGTAGTGTTTTACATGGGAAATAAAGAGGACCGTTGGGTTGGGAGTAGTGTTTTACATGGGAAATAAAGAGGACTGTTGGGATGGGAGTGGCGTCTTACATGGGAAAGAGGACTCAGGATGGGAGTAGTGTTTTACATGGGAAAGAAAGAAGACAGTTGGGTTTGAGAGTGGTGTCTTACATGGGAAAGAAAGAGGACTGTTGGGTGGGCGTGGTGTCTTACATGGGAAAGAAAGAAGACTGTTGGGTTCGGAGTGGTGTCTTACATGTGAAAGAAAGAGGACTGTTGGGATGGGAGTGGCGTCTTACATGGGAAAGAGAACTCAGGATGGGAGTAGTGTCTTACATGGGAAAGAAAGAGGACTGTTGGGTTGGTAGTACTGTTTTACATGGGAAAGAAAGAGGACTGTTGATGTTGGGAGTGGCGTCTTACCTGGGTAAGGAAGAGGACAGTTGGGTTGGGAGTGGTGTCTTACTTGGGAAAGAGGACTCGGGTTGGGAGTAGTGTCTTACATGAGAAAGAAAGAGGACAGTTGGGGTGGGAGTAGTGTCTTACATGGGAAAGAAAGAGGACAGTTGGGTTGGAAGTGGCATCTTATATGGGAAAGAAGAGGACTGTTAAATTGGGAGTGGCGTCTTACATGGGAAAGAAAGAGGACTGTTAGGACGGGAGTGGTATCTTACATGGGAAAGAGGACTCAGGATGGGAGTGGTGTCTTACATGGGAAAGAACAGGACTGTTGGGTTGGGAGTGGTACTTTACATGGGAAAGAAACAGGACTGATGGGTTGAGAGTAGTGTTTTACATGGGAAATAAAGAGGACTGTTGGGTTGGGAGTAGTGTTTTACATGGGAAAGAAAGAAGACTCTTGGGTTTGGGAGTGGTGTCTTACATGGGAAAGAAAGAGGACTGTTGGCTCTGGAGTGGTGTCTTACATGGGAAAGAAAGAGGACAGTTGGGTTGGGAGTAGTGTCTTACATGGAAAAGAAAGAGGACTGTTGGGTTGGGAGTGGCGTCTTACATGTGAAAGAAGAGGACTGTTGGGTTGGGAGTGGCATCTTATATGGGAAAGAGGACTCGGGTTGGGAGTGGTGTCTTACATGGGAAAGAGGACTCGGGTTGGGAGTAGTGTTTTACATGGGAAATAAAGAGGGCTGTTGGGTTGGGAGTGATGTCTTTTAAGGGAAGGAAAGAAGACTGTTGGGTTGGGAGAAGTGTCTTACATGGGAAAGAAAGAGAACTGTTGGTTTGGGAGTGGTGTCTTACATGGGAAAGAAATAGGACTGCTGGGATGGGAGTGGTGTCTTGCATGGGAAAGAGGACTCAGGATGGGAGTGGTGTCTTACATGGGAAAGAAGAGGACTGTTGGGTTGGGAGTGGTATCTTACATGGGAAAGAAATAGGAATGTTGGGTTGGGAGTAGTGTTTTACATGGGAAATAAAGAGGACCGTTGGGTTGGGAGTAGTGTTTTACATGGGAAAGAGGACTCAGGATGGGAGTAGTGTTTTACATGGGAAAGAAAGAAGACAGTTGGGTTTGAGAGTGGTGTCTTACATGGGAAAGAAAGAGGACTGTTGGGTGGGAGTGGTGTCTTACATGGGAAAGAAAGAGGACTGTTGGGTTGGGAGTGGTGTCTTACATGTGAAAGAAAGAGGACTGTTGGGATGGGAGTGGCGTCTTACATGGGAAAGAGGACTCAGGATGGGAGTGGTGTTTTACATAGGAAAGAACAGGACAGTTGGGTTTGAGAGTGGTGTCTTACATGGGAAAGAAAGAGGACTGTTGGGTGGGAGTGGTGTCTTACATGGGAAAGAAAGAGGACTGTTGGGTTGGGAGTGGTGTCTTACATGTGAAAGAAAGAGGACTGTTGGGATGGGAGTCGCGTCTTACATGGGAAAGAGGACTCAGGATGGGAGTGGTGTCTTACTTGGGAAAGAAAGAGGACTGTTGGGATGGAAGTGGGGTCTTACATGAGAAAGAAAGAGGACTGGTGGGTTCGGGAGTGGTGTTTTACATGGGAAAGAAAGAGGACTGTTGGGTTGGGAGTAGAGTCTTACATGTTAAAGAAAGAGGCCTGTTGGGATGGGAGTGGTATCTTACATGGGAAAGAAATAGGACTGTTGGGTTGGGAGTAGTGTTTTACATGGGAAATAAAGAGGACCGTTGGGTTGGGAGTAGTGTTTTACATGGGAAATAAAGAGGACTGTTGGGATGGGAGTGGCGTCTTACATGGGAAAGAGGACTCAGGATGGGAGTAGTGTTTTACATGGGAAAGAAAGAAGACAGTTGGGTTTGAGAGTGGTGTCTTACATGGGAAAGAAAGAGGACTGTTGGGTGGGAGTGGTGTCTTACATGGGAAAGAAAGAGGCCTGTTGGGATGGGAGTGGGGTCTACCATGGGAAAGAGGCTCAGGTTGGGAGTGGTGTCTTACATGGGAAAGAAAGAGTACTGTTGGGTTGGGAGTGGTGTCTTACATGGGAAAGAAAGAGGACTGTTGGGTTGGGAGTGGTGTCTTACAAGGGAAAGAAAGAGGACTGTTGGGTTGGGAGTAGTGTCTTACATGGGAAAGAAAGAGGACTGTTGGGGTGGTAGTACTGTTTTACATGGGAAAGAAAGAGGACTGTTGATTTTGGGAGTGGCGTCTTACCTGGGAAAGGAAGAGGACAGTTGGGTTGGGAGTGGTGTCTTACTTGGGAAAGAGGACTCGTGTTGGGAGTAGTGTCTTACATGAGAAAGAAAGAGGACAGTTGGGGTGGGAGTAGTGTCTTACATGGGAAAGAAAGAGGACTGTTGGGTTGGAAGTGGCATCTTATATGGGAAAGAAGAGGACTGTTAAATTGGGAGTGGCGTCTTACATGGGAATGAAGGAGGACTGTTGGGACGGGAGTAGTATCTTACATGGGAAAGAGGACTCAGATGGGAGTGGTGTCTTACATGGGAAAGAACAGGACAGTTGGGTTTGAGAGTGGTGTCTTACATGGGAAAGAAAGAAGACTGTTGGGTGGGCGTGGTGTCTTACATGGGAAAGAAAGAGGACTGCTGGGTTGGGAATGGTGTCTTACATGTGAAAGAAAGAGGACTGTTGGGATGGGAGTGGCGTCTTACATGGGAAAGAGGACTCAGGATGGGAGTGGTGTCTTACATGGGAAAGAAAGAGGACTGTTGGGATGGAAGTGGGGTATTACATGAGAAAGAAAGAAGACTGTTGGGTTCGGGAGTGGTGTTTTACATGGGAAAGAAAGAGGACTGTTGGGTTGGGAGTAGAGTCTCACATGGTAAAGAAAGAGGCCTGTTGGGATGGGATTGGGGTCTTACATGGGAAAGAGGCTCAGGTTGGGAGTGGTGTCTTACATGGGAAAGAAAGAGTACTGTTGGGTTGGGAGTGGTGTCTTACATGGGAAAGAAAGATTACCGTTGGGTTGGGAGTGATGTCTTACATGGGAAAGAAAGAGGACTGTTGGGTTGGGAGTAGTATCTTACATGGGAAAGAAAGAGGACTGTTGGGTTGGTAGTACTGTTTTATATGGGAAAGAAAGAGGACTGTTGATGTTGGGAGTGGCGTCTTACCTGGGAAAGGAAGAGGACAGTTGGGTTGGGAGTGGTGTCCTACTTGGGAAAGAGGACTCGGGTTGGGAGTAGTGTCTTACATGAGAAAGAAAGAGGACTGTTGGGTTGGAAGTGGCATCTTATATGGAAAAGAAGAGGACTGTTAAATTGGGAGTGGCGTCTTACATGGGAATGAAAGAGGACTGTTGAGACGGGAGTGGTATCTTACATGGGAAAGAGGACTCAGGATGGGAGTGGTGTCTTACATGGGAAAGAACAGGACTGTTGGGTTGGGAGTAGTGTTTTACATGGGAAATAAAGAGGACTGTTGGGTTGGGAGTAGTGTTTTACATGGGAAAGAAAGAAGACTCTTGGGTTTGGGAGTGGTGTCTTACATGGGAAAGAAAGAGGACTGTTGGCTCTGGAGTGGTGTCTTACATGGGAAAGAAAGAGGACAGTTGGGTTGGGAGTTGTGTCTTACATGGAAAAGAAAGAGGACTGTTGGGTTGGGAGTGGGGTCTTACATGTGAAAGAAGAGGACTGTTGGGTTGGGAGTGGCGTCTGATATGGGAAAGAGGACTCGGGTTGGGGGTGGTGTCTTACATGGGAAAGAGTACTCGGGTTGGGAGTGGTGTCTTACATGGGTAAGAGGACTCGGGTTGGGGGTGGTGTCTTACATGGGAAAGAAAGGACTGTTGAGTTGGGAGTGGTTTCTTACATGAGAAAGAAGAGGACTGTTGGGTTGGGAGTTGTGTTTTACATGGGAAATAAAGAGGGCTGTTGGGTTGGGAGTGATGTCTTATTAGGGAAAGAAAGAGGACTGTTGGTTTGGGAGTGGTGTCTTACATGGGAAAGAAATAGGACTGCTGGGATGGGAGTGGTGTCTTGCATGGGAAAGGGGACTCAGGATGGGAGTGGTGTCTTACATGGGAAAGAAGAGGACTGTTGGGTTGGGAGTGGTATCTTACATGGGAAAGAAATAGGACTGTTGGGAGTAGTGTTTTACATGGGAAATAAAGAGGACCGTTGGGTTGGGAGTAGTGTTTTACATGGGAAATAAAGAGGACTGTTGGGATGGGAGTGGCGTCTTACATGGGAAAGAGGACTCAGGATGGGAGTAGTGCTTTACATGGGAAAGAAAGAAGACTGTTGAGTGGGAGTGGTGTCTTACATGGGAAAGAAAGAGGACTGTTGGGTTGGGAGTGGTGTCTTACATGTGAAAGAAAGATGGGATGGGAGTGGCGTCTTACATGGGAAAGAGGACTCAGGATGGGAGTGGTGTCTTACATGGGAAAGAAAGAGGACTGTTGGGATAGAAGTGGGGTCTTACATGAGAAAGAAAGAAGACTGTTGGGTTTGGGAGTGGTGTTTTACATGGGAAAGAAAGAGGACTGTTGGGCTGGGAGTAGAGTCTTACATGGTAAAGAAAGAGGCCTGTTGGGATGGGAGTGGGGTCTTACATGGGAAAGAGGCTCAGGTTGGGAGTGGTGTCTTACATGAGAAAGAAAGAGGAATCTTGGGTTGGGAGTGGTGTCTTCCATGGGAAAGAAAGAGGACTGTTGGGTTGGAAGTGGTGTCTTACATGGGAAAGAAAGAGGACTGTTGGGTTGGGAGTAGTGTCTTACATGGGAAAGAGGACTGTTGGGTTGGTAGTACTGTTTTACATGGGAAATAAAGAGGACTGTTGGGTTGGGAGTGGTGTCTTACATGGGAAAGAAAGAAGACTCTTGGGTTTGGGAGTGGTGTAATACATGGGAAAGAAAGAGGACTGTTGGCTCTGGAGTGGTGTCTTACATGGGAAAGAAAGAGGACAGTTGGGTTGGGAGTAGCGTCTTACATGGAAAAGAAAGAGGACTGTTGGGTTGGGAGTGGCGTCTTACATGTGAAAGAAGAGGACTGTTGGGTTGGGAGTGGCGTCTTATATGGGAAAGAGGACTGTTGGTTGGGAGTGGTGTCTTACATGGGAAAGAGGACTCGGGTTGGGGGTGGTGTCTTACATGGGAAAGAAAGGACTGTTGAGTTGGGAGTGGTTTCTTACATGAGAAAGAAGAGGACTGTTGGGTTGGGAGTAGTGTTTTACATGGGAAATAAAGAGGGCTGTTGGGTTGGGAGTGATGTCTTATAAGGGAAAGAAAGAAGACTGTTGAGTTGGGAGAAGTGTCTTACATGGGAAAGAAAGAAGGCTGTTGAGTTTGGGAGTGGTGTCTTACATGGGAAAGAAAGAGGACTGTTGGTTTGGGAGTGGTGTCTTACATGGGAAAGAAATAGGACTGCTGGGATGGGAGTGGTGTCTTGCATGGGAAAGAGGAGGACTGTTGGGTTGGGAGTGGTATCTTGCATGGGAAAGAAATAGGACTGTTGGGTTGGGAGTAGTGTTTTACATGGGAAATGAAGAGGACCGTTGGGTTGGGAGTAGTGTTTTACATGGGAAAGAAAGAAGACAGTTGGGTTTGGGAGTGGTGTCTTACATGGGAAAGAAAGAAGACTGTTGGGTGGGAGTGGTGTCTTACATGGGAAAGAAAGAGGACTGTTCGGTTGGGAGTGGTGTCTTACATGTGAAAGAAAGAAGACTGTTGGGATGGGAGTGGCGTCTTACATGGGAAAGAGGACTCAGGATGGGAGTGGTGTCTTACATGGGAAAGAAAGAGGACTGTTGGGATGGACGTGGGGTCTTACATGAGAAAGAAAGAGGACTGTTGGGTTCGGGAGTGGTATTTTACATGGGAAAGAAAGAGGACTGTTGGGTTGGGAGTAGAGTCTTACATGGTAAAGAAAGAGGCCTGTTGGGATGGGAGTGGGGTCTTACATGGGAAAGAGGCTCAGGTTGGGAGTAGTGTCTTACATGGGAAAGAAAGAGGACTGATGGGTTGGGAGTGGTGTCTTACATGGGAAAGAAAGAGGACTGTTGGGTTGGGAGTGGTGTCTTACATGGGAAAGAAAGAGGACTGTTGGGTTGGGAGTAGTGTCTTACATGGGAAAGAAAGAGGACTGTTGGGTTGGTAGTAGTGTTTTACATGGGAAAGAAAGAGGACTGTTGATGTTGGGAGTGGCGTCTTACCTGGGAAAGGAAGAGGACAGTTGGGTTGGGAGTGGTGTCTTACTTGGGAAAGAGGACTCGGGTTGGGAGTAGTGTCTTACATGAGATAGAAAGAGGACAGTTGGGGTGGGAGTAGTGTCTTACATGGGAAAGAAAGAGGACTGTTGGGTTGGAAGTGGCATCTTATATGGGAAAGAAGAGGACTGTTAAATTGGGAGTGGCGTCTTACATGGGAAAGAAAGTGGACTGTTGGGACGGGAGTGGTATCTTACATGGGAAAGAGGACTCAGGATGGGAGTGGTGTCTTACATGGGAAAGAACAGGACTGTTGGGTTGGGAGTGGTATCTTTCATGGGAAAGAAATAGGAATGTTGGGTTGGGAGTAGTGTTTTACATGGGAAATAAAGAGAACAGTTGGGTTGGGAGTAGTGTTTTACATGGGAAAGAAAGAAGACTCTTGGGTTTGGGAGTGGTGTCTTACATGGGAAAGAAGGAGGACTGTTGGCTCTGGAGTGGTGTCTTACATGGGAAAGAAAGAAGACAGTTGGGTTGGGAGTAGTGTCTTACATGGAAAAGAAAGAAGACTGTTGGGTTGGGAGTGGTATCTTACTTGGGAAAGAGGACTGTTGGGTGGGAGTGGTGTCTTACATGAGAAAGAAAGAGGACAGTTGGGGTGGGAGTAGTGTCTTACATGGGAAAGAAAGAGGACTGTTTGGTTGGAAGTGGCATCTTATATGGGAAAGAAGAGGACTGTTAAATTGGGAGTGGCGTCTTACATGTGAAAGAAGAGGACTGTTGGGTTGGGAGTGGCGTCTTATATGGGAAAAAGGACTCGGGTTGGGAGTGGTGTCTTGCATGGGAAAGAGGACTCAGGATGGGAGTGGTGTCTTACATGGGAAAGAAGAGGACTGTTGGGTTGGGAGTGGTATCTTACATGGGAAAGAAATAGGACTGTTGGGTTGGGAGTAGTGTTTTACATGGGAAATAAAGAGGACTGTTGGGTTGGGAGTGGTGTCTTACATGGGAAAGAAAGAAGACTGTTGGGTTTGGATGTGGTGTCTTACATGGGAAAGAAAGAGGACTGTTGGTTTGGGAGTGGTGTCTTACATGCGAAAGAAATAGGACTGCTGGGATGGGAGTGGTGTCTTGCATGGGAAAGAGGACTCAGGATGGGAGTGGTGTCTTGCATGGGAAAGAGGACTCAGGATGGGAGTGGTGTCTTACATGGGAAAGAAGAGGACTGTTGGGTTGGGAGTGGTATCTTACATGGGAAAGAAATAGGACTGTTGGGTTGGGAGTAGTGTTTTACATGGGAAATAAAGAGGACTGTTGGGTTGGGAGTGGTGTCTTACATGGGAAAGAAAGAAGACTGTTGGGTGGGAGTGGTGTCTTACATGGGAAAGAAAGAGGACTGTTGGGTTGGGAGTGGTGTCTTACATGTGAAAGAAAGAGGACTGTTGGGATAGGAGTGGCGTCTGACATGGGAAAGAGGACTCAGGATGGGAGTGGTGTCTTACATGGGAAAGAAAGGACTGTTGGGATGGAAGTGGGGTCTTACATGAGAAAGAAAGGACTGTTGGGTTCGGGAGTGGTGTTTTACATGGGAAAGAAAGAGGACTGTTGGGTTGGGAGTGGAGTCTTACATGGGAAAGAAAGAGGACTGTTGGCTCTGGAGTGGTGTCTTACATGGGAAGGAAAGAGGACGGTTGGGTCGGGAGTGGCGCCTTACATGGGAAAGAAAGAAGACTGTTGGGTTGGGAGTGGCATCTTACATGGGAAAGAAAGAGGACTGTTGGGTTGGGAGTAGGAAATAGGACTGCTATTTTGAGAGTAGTGTCTTACATGGGAAAGTAGAGGACTGTTGGGTTGGGAGTGGTATCTTACATGGGAAAGAGGACTCGGGTTAGGCGTGGTATCTTACAAGGGAAAGAAAGAGGACTCTTGGGTTGGGAGTAGTGTCTTACATGGGAATGAAAGAGGACTCTTTGGTTGGGAGTGGTGTCTTACATGGGAAAGAAAGAAGACTGTTGGGTTGGGAGTGGCGTCTTACATGGGAAAGAAAGAAGACTGTTGGGTTGGGAGTGATGTCTTACAAGGGAAAGAAAGAGGACTGTTGGGTTGGGAGGGGTGTTTTACATGGGAAAGAAGGAGGACTGTCGGGTTAGGAGTGGTGTCTTACATGGGAAAGAAAGAGGACTGTTGGGTTGGGAGGGGTGTTTTACATGGGAAAGAAGGAGGACGGTCGGGTTAGGAGTGGTGTCTTACATGGGAAACAAAGAGGGCTGTTGGGTTGGGAGTAGTGTTTTACATGGGAAAGAAAGAAGACTGTTGGGTTCGGAGTGGTGTTTTACATAGAAAACAAAGAGGGCTTTTGGGTTGGGAGTTTTGTTTTACATGGGAAAGAAAGGGGGCTGTAGGGTTGGGGGTAGTGTCTAAATGGGAAAGAAAGAGGACTGTTGGGCTCAGGAAAGCTGAATGCAGCCCTCACACTCTAACCTCTAGGGCAGGTGTCTTCAAACTGGGGGGCAGGGACCCTTAGGGTGCCTCAAGTGATGGGGGAGGGGAGGGCGCCAGGCCAAAAGAAGCAGCCCTTGAGGCACAAAGGTCAGATTAGCATCCCACTCCAGGCAGACAGGTCAGATTAGCACCCGCACTCCAGACACACAGGTCAGATTTGCACCAGCCCCTGAGGCACACAGATCAGATTAGCACCAGCCCTGGAGGCACACAGGTCAGATTAGGACCCCCACTCCCTGCACACAGGTCAGATTAGCACCAGCCCCCAGGGCACAGAGGTCAGATTAGCACCAGCCTCCGTGGCACACAGGTCAGATTAGCACCAGCCCTGGAGGCGCACAACTCAGATTAGCACTCCCACTCCAGGCACACATGTCAGATTAGCACCAGCCCTCGAGGCACAAAGGTCAGATTAGCACCAGCCCTCGAGGCACACAGGTCAGATTAGCACTCCCACTCCAGGCACACAGGTCAGATTAGCACCCCCACTCCAGGCACACAGGTCAGATTAGCACCCCCACTCCAGAAACACAGGTCAGATTAGCATCAGCCCTGGAGGCACACAGGTCAGATTAGTACCAGCCCTGGAGGCACACACGTCAGATTAGCACCCCCACTCTAGGCACACAGGTCAGATTAGCACCAGCCCTCAAGGCACACAGGTCAGATTAGCACCAGACCCCGTGGCACACACGTCTGATTAGCACCCCCACTCCAGGCACACAGGCCAGATTAGCACCAGCCCCCGAGGCACACAGGTCATATTAGCACCAGCCCTGGAGGCACACAGGTCAGATTAGCACCAGCCCCCTAGGCACACAGGTCAGATTAGCACCAGCCCTGGAGGCACACACGTCAGATTAGCACCCCCACTCCAGGCACACAGGTCAGATTAGCACCAGCCTTTGAGGCACACAGGTCAGATTAGCACCAGCCCCTGAGGCACACAGGTCAGATTAGCACCAGCCCCTGAGGCACACAGATCAGATTAGCACCAGCCCTCGAGGCACTCAGGTCAGATTAGCACCAGTCCTGGAGGCACACACGTCAGATTAGCACCCCCACTCCAGGCACACAGGTCAGATTAGCACCAGCCCTCGAGGCACACAGGTCAGATTAGCACCAGCTCTCGAGGCACACAGGTCAGATTAGCACCGGGCCGCGAGGCACACAGGTCAGATTAGCACCAGCCCTCTAGGCACACAGGTCAGATTAGCACCAGCCCTCTAGGCACACAGGTCAGATTAGCACCAGCCCTGGAGGCTGGTGAGCAGTAGCACCACGCCAAGGTTCTGACCCCTGCTACTGAGCATTCATACCACTCTCCCTGTCAACTGCGCCCACAAAGGGACTCGCGGTGCCTCGGCTGAGGTGGCCTTGTTTGCCTCTGTGAAGTTCTCTTGCCCCCAATATAAACCCGAACTCCACAGGCAAAGGCCATGGCTGTTCCCATCCAAATGTCGCGGATGTTCAGAGCCACACCGCGTCATCCATGTGTGGGCGGTTGATTTTAAACCCTCGGTCAGTCACACCAGGCATATCCCGCAGGCATGCGCATGATGGCAGGCCCCCTCCGGAGCCCCCCAACATATCGCTGGCAGAGCCAGGAGCTGGACTGAGACCCAAAAGCAGAGGACGGGTGCCAAGAGGGGGTTCGGCCCGAACTCCTCTACTAGTGGGGGACAAGGCTTCGAGGGCATATTTAATACCGCAGACCGGGTATTGCATAGGCTCAAAGACTTGCCCAGTCTGCGCCCTTACTGCCCCAACATCAATCAGAGGTCCACAGTCCTCCTCGGGAATATATAGTGGTGGGGGAGTGACATCACAAAGGGGTGGGGGACAGGCTGTCCAGGCCTGTGGGAGTGACCTTAAAAGGGGAGATGTAAAGGTCTGGAGGAGTGATATGACAAAGAGCGATGTGTGCAGGCCTTGAGCAGTGACATCACAAAGGGGTCGGGAGGGGTCAAGATGCGCAGGCCTGGAGGATGACGTCACAGGAGCAGAGGATGTGCAGGCCTGCAGGAGGGACATCACAAAGTTGGGAGTAGGAAGTACAGCACTCAAGAGTGACCTCCCAGATGAGGGTAGGGCGTGCAGCTGTCAGAGAGGGTGTGCTGAGGATAGTAGGCCTATGAGTGACCTCACAGAAGGGGGAGGGACAGAATGTGCAGCTCTGAGTGAGTGAAATAATAGAGGACGGGAGACAGGATGTACATCCCTGAGGGAGTGGGGTCACCGATGTGGAAGAGGAGGCGGCATTAGCAGGGTTTGAGGAGAGACATTAGGTGAGGAGTATGTCATGGAAGAGAGGGCTGTCATCGCAGAGGTGGGCGTGGCCTGCACCTGAGAGGTAGGACAGGACAGAGTTGGGGTAGGTAGAATCTCATGGGATGTCATGAGAGTGGGGGGGCATTCACTGTCAGACCAGGGAGTGGCAGTGGGGGGTCACAGCAAGGAGGAAGAGCAGGGAGAGGGGTAGGTAGGTGGGCGGGCTCATCAGGGGCGTAACACAGGCCCCCGCAGCCCATGCATTGCGGGGGGGCCCCGCGCTCCAGGGGCCCCCACGCTCCAGGGGCCCCTCACCTAATCATAGATTGAATGGTGCGCAGTGCGCACAGCACTCCCCCGGCCTTTTAAAAAGTTAGATCATGGTGTGCAAGGCCTCAGAGGCTCATGAATCATTAATTAAAAGGTGCGTGCCCTACGCACGCTCGGACGGGCCTCAGAGGCTCACCCACTCTTCATTAATAAAATGGGGCACAACAACTTCTGCGCACGCACGGGCCCCAGCAGAGCCTCTTATAACTGAAGTGCGGAGCCCGGCCGGGGCCTCTGAGGCTCGTTTGAGTGTTCTTAGGGGTGGGGCAGGGCTTGTGACCAATGCCTGCCCTGGCCTGATTGAATTTACCATGACGTGCGCACGTAATTAAAAGTGTGCTGCGTCACAGCGTGAGACTGAAGTGCGCCTTCCCAGGACCCAGCCACGCTCCTACGCAGGATTGTCCGAGGTCCGTCACCGCCCATAATTTCAATTATTTTATTACTAGCCCCCCAGCCCCTGCCTGGCTAGCCTTGCCCAACCCTGCCCCTGCCTTCTGCTTCTGCTTGCTGCCCGGCCGGCCTCACGCCTACCTCTGAAAAAGGTATGTTTTAGACAAATTATGACAGCCATCGCACGTCTTCAGGATTATAAACCATTGCCTTTCCCAATAACCAATGTCACGCAGGTAGCCCACTCTGCTGGGTGCAGGGTCAAATTCGTAACACCGTACCATTAGTAGAAAATGCTTATTAAGTTCTTAACATAAATTATTTTCGTGCCTATTTATTTTTACGAAGGCCGACAGGCTGAAGCAGGAAGGTAGAGGCAACACTTTGAAAAGGCTCGAGACTGTCCCCACACACTCTTTACCCCCTAAAATCTCAGTATTTGCACTGCCCATGTATATAAAGTCGGCGCTTCTATAGATCCTGCAGTTCTCCGAATGTAAACATGACAAGTTCAAGAGTTTCTGAGGCACTTGAAGGAAAACGTTCCCACTAATTTACAAGTAGATCATCTGCTTAAGCAGCAAGTGCATGTGAAGAACAACAAGTTATATATTTGAGGCCAGGCTTCTTCTGTGATTAAGAAACGGCTGCACCAGATAATTTGGCACAGCCCAAGGACACCGTAGTATGAAGAAGGCATATTTAAAACCGCAGTGATGATTTGTGACTTAACCCTTCAATCTCCACAGGCACAGCCCTTTGCATCAACGCTAACATTAATTTATTGGGTATTCAATTCCAGTAGAACCGCCAGTAGGGGAAAACTCTATGAATTCGTCCTTGTGTTTATGTAAGGGGCTGTCCACGTGCATTACTGTGCACAGCGTTTCAGAAACACCTTTGCAGAAGTGCAGCAGCATGTGTTTCTTTTGTGAGGTAAAACATGTACTCCTGTGGAGAAACGCCTTCTCCTCCTCCCCCTCCCAATCTTAGAGGTGATCCCTGTCCATTCCTACCATGGAGATTGATTTACTACGACCCTTTACAGGAGTAAACCGACGACCATAGCCACGACGTGTAGCAGTCAGAGGATTTTTGTGACTAACCACAGACACTGGGAGGGGGGAGCATGTGTGTTTGTGTGTGTGTTTGTGTGCATGTTTGTGTGTGTTTGTGTGCGTGTTCGTGTGTGTTCGAGTGTGTGTGTGTGTGTGTGTGTGTGTGTGTGTGTGTGTTCAGGCCGTCAGGTACTTTCCCCCCCCCCCCGAGAACAAACTGGATCCGTAAGGCCCATTCACCCTCTACCGCGAGCAGATGTACTCAGAGGAGTATCTTCTTGTGAGTAAATCTTTTACCTAAAGTTAGACCAAACTTGTGAAAAGTGGCCTGAGACTTGTATACCAGGCTGGTAGTAAATGTAAACCAAACGCGTCGTGCAGCTATCTTTTGATTATGCAGTCCATTGTGTTGACTAGTGAGAAGGCCTATGTAAATATTCATATCCATAGGTTAACTAACAGCGTTTTAAATACAAAGATGGGCATTATTGTGCAATATGTTACGTCCTTTGGTTGAATCATAGAAACATAAACCCAACCGAGTGGTGCAGAGCCAGTCTGGTGTTGTTGAACAGAGCTGCCAGTGGCTCGCCCTGTGCTCTGAGACAGCTTTAAACTGCAGCTCTGGAATGGCAGCACTCGGGTGAGTCATGCATTCAGAGTTCACACCTTTCCAAGAGAAAATTTCCGGCCATCAATTGTTATTTTAAGACTCTGCAAATGCCTGGATATGCCTTATTATACTAACTGGAAACAAAAGCGTATTTAGTCATGTGTAATGTACAATTTCGGTGTTTGTTTACTTTAGGTATAAGTTGGTCAGAACACATTTAAGCATGCTTTCTTTTTATGTGTGTGAAGTATAGGGATAAACGGTAAAAATATGTAGCAGGTTTGATTTTGCTTTTTCTTTTACTGGCTGGAACATCAACATATCAACCCTGTGTTTTTTCGATCTCAGCAACACGTATTTCACTGTACTAATAGGACGCAATAAAATTCAATAGCATTTGGGTGTAAGACATTTTATGGTGATTTTTGCTTTACTTTTCTATGTTCTTGGTAGACAAATAGTTTTGTATCAGTATTTTAACCTTCCATTTTGTGGTTTTGAAGCAGTTGAAAGATGTTTTAGGGCTTTTCATTGATCAAAGGGGTTTGATTTCTAATATTTAATATTTCCTTGCACTTTATTGCTTGGTCTTGCAGGAAAATGTCACACTAAGTGTCACACATTTGGCTGTTGAGGGTCATTCATAAGTGCACTGAATCCATGGTGATGTCACAGAATCTGAAAACTTGGCAACTATGTGTAGCCTTCTCACACGCCTCTGCTTCCCTCAAAACCCCTGACTCTGGGGCCTGGCTAAAGCAAAGCACAGCCTCTATGTAGCACTCCTATGTAAGGGCAAAAGGTTAGTGTCCTTACATTTCTGGTGCTTTGTAGCAGTTTTAAGATCTTCTTAGAGTTTCTTGTCGCTTCAATGGGTGTAATTTCTGATATTTCTATGTTTCCCTCGTGTTCATTGCTTGATTTGGCACACTAGAAAGTGTCACTCCTAGTCGTTGAAATGTCACTCATAATTACACTGAAATTATGAAAATGTCACACATAAGCAATCTGAAACCTTGGCAGCTATGCCTCCAGCAGCCCCTGTTTTCCAGCCTCCAGGGACCCCACCAGCACTGCAGCACACACAGCCAGCACTACACTCTCTCGTTGGCGTTGGTTGCACCAGTGAATTGCCTCATAACAGTCCTACCTCATAAAATTAAATGGTGCGTGCCATGTGCGGTGGGTGCAGGTAACTCAGCTTCCAGGCCCAGAAGCAAGGGGGTTGAAGGCAACTGCCTCGAGGCCAGAGATCTTTTGCATATTTACATACCTTTGTAAACTGGTTACCAAGTTTTCGTTTTTTTTCTGGTTCTAGTACCCCCTGAAAACCCTCCGCCGGCGTCAATAACATGCCAAGTTACTTCAAGTGTCTGGGAATGCACCCTGCATTCAGACAACTCACTCCTCATTCTCGCCCGTCACTTTTAAGCTCAACATGCACTCACAGCAATCACAATGTTCTCACACTGATCACCATTCACCCGCTCACCCTGCACTTACAGTGATCACTCTTCACTCACAATGCACTTGCGTTGTTCACCCTGCTGTACCTAACCCTGCAGTCACACGAGCACACTACTGGCCCTGCACTCATGTCACACTTCACTCAGCTGTCCCACTCCCTGCTTAATCTGCAAACTCACTTAAACAAGCCCATCACTAACCTTGCATTCATATGTCCCACTCTGCACTTACATTCTCACTCAAATTCATATGGTCACCTCACTCACCCTGCAGCCACTCCTCTTACCCATCTCTCACACTGTCGCATCACTCACCATGCACTCACGTGGGCACTCCAACCACCCACAAGGCGCATAGGGTTAATATGCATGCTACAAAAAACGTGTACCATGCAGATCACAGAACTGAGTGTGAGTAAACTAAGAGTAGAGCTATAAAAAATGAAATGTTTGTCAGAAAGGTGTTATAGAGAGCTGAGGTGCATTGTCGGTGAGTGGCAGTGAGGGAATTCATAGAAAAGGAGGAGGAAGTGTGCAGCAAAAAAGACTGTCAGATGCCAACCAGAGACTTTTTGAGCATGGGCAAAGTGGGCTCCGGCCCAGGGACCCAGTCTTTCAGGGGGCCCCCTGATAAAACCAGCTCTGTTCTGTAAGGTCTTGCCCTGATGACATTAAATGATTCTTGAACAGATTGTTTTAAATAAAACTTTCCTTTGCTTTTTTTAAATATTTGTGGTGTGTGGTTCGAGCAGGTCGGCGTGGCGTCTTGGCTCAACATCCTGTGATACTGGGGATTGGGAAAAAATCATTAATCTCCCCGTGCCTAACAAGAAAGTATGTAGTTTCTCCAGTGAGTCCCTGTGTATTTTATTACATCGTGGACTTTGCAAACTCACTATTAACCCTGTTAGTGAGTTCGCAAAGTCCATGATGAAATGAACTAACTATTTTTTTGTAAACACTCTTTGAAGTGCTTCAAAAAGTGTTAATGTTTATATAGTGGGAACGTGACCGAAAGTATTATCGCAGCTGGCTTTAAATGAGCGCGCCAGTCAGTTCTTGACTTTGTGTGTATGAGGCTCGGAGGGAGGACACTGAGTGATACTGATTGCGTCCTCCTTGTGTACTGACTGGCGCGCTCATGTAAAGCCAGCTGCGCTAATACTTTCGAGTTGCGTTCCCGCTATATAAAGATGAACACTTTTTGAAGTGCAGAGTGACTACTTCTCTAGATTTTGTGGACAGAAAATGAACAATACGTCAATCATAATATTTCTTCTTGAATGTTTCTGTTCAGTTGTTTGTTTAATTGTTTACAGTTTAAATTAAAAAAACTGTGAGGTTCTCTGGATTGTGTATTGAAGTCTGTTTGAAGCTCTGTGGTTATACTGAATAAGCAGCTATCATGTTGTTGGTATGTGATATGTCTTTAATAAGGTAATAACTACACTTTCACAATTGCTTTATTAACCTTCTTGCTTCTCACATTTGCTTGAAAACGCACCATTTACCCACTCTTTTTTCAAAATTTTCTCAGAGGAGAACCCCGAACCCTCTTTTAATGGTTCAGGCTCGCTCGCTGCGCTCACTCGCCATGGTGCTCTCCCACACCACTTTTACGCCTCACCATTTACAAACATCACCAGCACCACTGGTTGTCAGTCGAGTTTTTATGGAATTCCAGGTTTGGGTTAGGCTTTCAAAGTTTCATATTGATGTCCATTAATGTCAATTCTAATTCTGACCCTTCATAGTTATTCTTCAGCCATAGGCAGTTCCTGAGACAATAGGACCACTCTTTGGCATTGTTTGGAATGCTGCCATTCCTGAGACAATAGGATCGCTCCTTGGCATTGTTCTTATTGCTGCAGTTCCTGAGACAATAGGATCTCTCCTTGGCATCGTTCTGATTGCTGCCTCAATTAAATAATTAGCGTTTGACATTATTGTTAGAAATGGCATAGCTTATATGTTGAGAGGGTTTCCAACTTTCTCATTAGAACTTTGAGAAAGACAATATAGAGGTATTTCATTTAAATGTTGGAGGTTTCAAATTAAAATATGCTAGATTTTTGGGGGGTGGGGCAAAGTGGCCGGTGGTGGGCCGGGTCACCGGGGGGGGGGCCCCCTCCATGTGTTTTGCAGGGGGGCCCCCTCAAGTTTCGTTACGCCACTGGGGCTCATCAGGGGGTGTGGGCAGCGGGAGGGTGGGGTGGGTCGAGCTTGTGTCAGTTGAAGGGAGGAAGTGCATGTCTGGTGCATGGAGAGCCAGCCAGGGGTGGCGAGGAAGCTGCATTACAGGGTCAGGAGAGGGACTTGAAGGGCGAGGGGTCTCAGAAGAGGGTAGGGAGCGTCAGGAGACAGAGGGGTTCATGGTGGAGGGAGGAAGAGGGACATTGAGAATCAGAAGATGGAGGGACAAGGAGGGTCAGAGATGAGAGGCAGAGAGTGTCTCGAGAGAGGGCCATGGGGTGCCAGGAGGAGAGAGTGAGGGGCTTGGAGTGTCTGACGAGGGAGGAGAGGGAAGTCTCATAAGGGGACACAGAATGTCAAAAGAGGAGGGACATTAACCGCCTGGAGAGGGAGCTGTGAGCAGTGTCAGGCTGCATGAAGTGTCAGGGCAGAGAGGGACACGGAGCTAGGAAGTGTCCGGAGAGGGAGGAGCGAGGAGTGCTTGGCGGCATAGTGTCTGGAGAGGGGAGGACAAGGAGGGGCTGGAGAGGGAGCAGTGAGGGGTGCTGGAGGCATAGCGTCTGGAGAGGGAGGGACAAGGAGCGTCTGGAGAGGGAGGGACAAGGAGGGTCTGGAGAGGGAGCAGTGAGGGGTGCTGGAGGCATAGCGTCTGGAGAGGGAGGGACAAGGAGCGTCTGGAGAGGGAGGGACAAGGAGGGTCTGGAGAGGGAGCAGTGAGGGGTGCTGGAGGCATAGCGTCTGGAGAGGGAGGGACAAGGAGCGTCTGGAGAGGGAGGGACAAGGAGGGTCTGGAGAGGGAGGGACAAGGAGCGTCTGGAGAGGGAGGGACAAGGAGGGTCTGGAGAGGGAGGGACAAGGAGTGTCTGGAGAGGGAGCAGTGAGGGGTGCTGGAGGCATAGTGTCTGGAGAGGGAGGGACAAGGAGCGTCTGGAGAGGGAGGGACAAGGAGCGTCTGGAGAGGGAGGGACAAGGAGGGTCTGGAGAGGGAGCAGTGAGGGGTGCTGGAGGCATAGCGTCTGGAGAGGGAGGGACAAGGAGCGTCTGGAGAGGGAGGGACAAGGAGGGTCTGGAGAGGGAGGGACAAGGAGTGTCTGGAGAGGGAGCAGTGAGGGGTGCTGGAGGCATAGCGTCTGGAGAGGGAGGGACAAGGAGCGTCTGGAGAGGGAGGGACAAGGAGGGTCTGGAGAGGGAGGGACAAGGAGTGTCTGGAGAGGGAGCAGTGAGGGGTGCTGGAGGCATAGTGTGTGGAGTGGGAGGGATAAACAGTGTCTGGAGAGGGAGCGGTGAGGGGTGCTGGAGGCATAGTGTGTGGAGTGGGAGGGATAAACAGTGTCTGGAGAGGGAGCGGTGAGGGGTGCTGGAGGCATAGTGTGTGGAGTGGGAGGGATAAACAGTGTCTGGAGAGGGAGCGGTGAGGGGTGCTGGAGGCATAGTGTGTGGAGTGGGAGGGATAAACAGTGTCTGGAGAGGGAGCGGTGAGGGGTGCTGGAGGCATAGTGTGTGGAGTGGGAGGGATAAACAGTGTCTGGAGAGGGAGCGGTGAGGGGTGCTGGAGGCATAGCGTCTGGAGGGGGAGGGACAAGGAGCGTCTGGAGAGGGAGGGACAAGGAGTGTCTGGAGAGGCAGCAGTGAGGGGTGCTGGAGGCATAGTGTGTGGAGTGGGAGGGATAAACAGTGTCTGGAGAGGGAGCGGTGAGGAGTGTTAGGAGAGTCAGGGGGCATGGAGTGTCAAGGTATCAATCAGGGGGTTTATATAGCGCCCCACTCACCCGCGAGGGTCTCACGGCGCCGGGGGGGAGGGCAGTGGCTCCAGGTCAGTCGAAGAGCCAGGTCTTGAGGTCCTTCCTGAACGTGTGCAGGGTGGGGAGCGTCTGATGTTGATCACAGGGAGCTTGTTCCAGGTTTTCGCTGCGATGTAGGAGAAAGCTCTCCCGCCGGTTCTCTCTGCGGATGCGGGGAACCTCTGCCAGGGCGAGGTTGGTGGAGCGGTTCCTCTTGGGCATGTGGAAGGATAGTCTTTCGTTGAGGTAATTGGGTCCGATGTTATTGAGGGATTTGTAGGCGTGGGTGAGGAGTTTGAAGGTGACCCTCTTTTTGTCGGGGAGCCAGTGGAGGCCTCGTTGGTGTTGGATCATGTGCTCCTGGCGTGGTGTCCCGAGGACGAGTCTAGCTGCGGCGTTCTGGATGGTTTGGAGTCTGTGTAGGAGAGTTTTGTTGATTCTGGCGTAGAGGGTGTTGCCGTAGTCCAATCTGCTGGTTATGAGTGCATGTGTGGCGGTCCTTCTGCAGTCGGGGGGGGGGATCCATTTGAAGGTCTTACGGAGGATGCGAAGGCAGTTGAAGCTGGTGGAGGTGACGGTGTTGATCTGACGGTTCATGGAGAGGGAGGAGTCAAGGATGATGCCCAGATTCTGAGCGTGGTCTGTAGGGTTGGGTGGGCTCCCATGGGTGGAGGGCCACCAGGTGTTGTCCCAGGCAGTAGTGGAGGGTCCAAGGATGAGGACCTCGGTTTTCTCTGAGTTTAGCTTCAGGCAGCTGTCCTTCATCCAGGCTGCTACGTTCTTCATTCTTCGAAGCAGATTCTGGTGAATTTGAGATTCTTCGTGAGTAAGAGGAGGAGTTGGCGATTCCTTGTATTCCCGCGTTGTGAATTCTGGCAGTGAGCCTGCAATGTGGAACAGTGTCGAAAGCTGCAGAGAGGTGTAGCAGGATGAAGGCCGCGGTGTGTCCCTGATCCAGTAGCATGCGGATGTCGTCGGTGGCAGCGAGAAGGGCGATCTCGGTGCTGTGGTTGCTGCGGAATCCAGACTGGGAGGCGTCCAGGATGGAGTTCTCTTCTATGAAGGTGGTCAGCTGGGTGTTTACGATTCTCTCAGTGACTTTTGGCCACAAAGGGGAGGAGAGAGATGCGCCGGTAGTTTTTCAGGTCCGTAGGGTCGGCCGATGGTTTTTTGAGGAGAGGTTTTACCTCTGCACATTTCAAGTCTTCTGGGCAGATGCCTGGCCGGAGGGAGGCGTTGATGGTTCATCCTAGTTCGGGTGCAATGGCGGCGGTGGCCCTGTGGAATATGTGCAGTGGCAGGAGTCTGTTGGGGCTCCTGAGTAGGTTTTCTTCATGGTAGCGGTGATTAGTTCGACGGTAGCGGGATTCCAGGACATGACGGTAGGTATGTCGGCGGGGGTGGGTAGGGGGTGGTGGTCATCATAGCAGTACCATTCTTTAAATCGTTGCGACTAGGCGAAGACCTTTGTACTCACTAAGAATGAACTAACCATTTAAAAACATACGTAACAATATAGATTCATATGCATCATTAAAAACCATAGGGCAGATTTACAATAAGTGGCGCATCCCTGCATATCAGCAGGGATGCAGCACTTATTGTGCGCCCCTTTCCGCCACCATGGGTTCGCCGCATTTACAATGCGGCGCACCATGGGGCAAAACGGCACAGATGCGTGACGCATCTGTGCCGTAAAGGCGGCGCCGCAACTCCAGCTCCAGCAATGCTCTGTGGTATCCCTATCTGTCCATCTGTCCAATGCTGCGTCAATCCTTACGCCTGCTTCAAGCAGGCGCAGGGTTTTGACACAGCATGGACGCAAAAGTGACTGAGTGAAATCTTGTAAATTTCACTCAGCCACTTTTAGGAGGCGTTCCTGCACCGGAACCCCCCCCCCCCCCCCGCGCGCAGTAACGCCTCCTTCTGGCGCAGGGCTTTACAACGTGACGCATCTCCCAGATGCGCCACGTTGTAAATACCCCGCACCTTCGCACATCTTTTGCGCTGCAGCTGCATCAAAAAAGTGATGCAACGGCGGCATAAAAGAGGTGCAAGGGGCTTGGAAATCTGCCCCTCAGTCAATTACTAGAAACATAAATCTGAGAAACCAAATAGCCAAAGTACACACATATATATTTATATATATATATATATATATATAATATATACTAGCAGCCCGTCCCGACGTTGTCCGGGTATGAATTGCTGCCTGCCAGTAGTATATTGTTTTGTAGGATTTCGTTTTGATAGCATTTCTTATCTGTGATAGACCTGTGAAACGCTCCGATTCACAGTGCACTGCGGATGCACTTAAGAGTGCGCGTTCGGTAGTGTGTGAACTCGAGTTTCCCTACTTCATTTTTCCTTGCAATATTATATAGCGCGAACTTGACAACATGGCATGAGCACAATTTACATTACAGAAGAACACATTCATTTGTGGTAGGCACGGGGAGACAAAGCGATTTGCCTGGAATCACAGGATGTTGAGTTGATGCCGAGTTTCGAACGTAGCTCCCCAGCTCTAAAGTTCGCAATTCTAGAACTTGTGGCGGGAGGTGTATCTAAAAGTGTATGTTGGTGCTGGCCATCAATGAGAGAGACCTGTGCATTTTTCAAATGGGAGGTGACAAAAATATGAGTATGTTGCTGGAGATGTCGGCTGCCATGCCACCAATGTACTTACCGGGGGAGGGTTAACACCCATTATTCCGCAACTTTCTTTCCGCGTACCATCACTCCGCATACTTTCATTACGAACGTACCATGACTCCGCAATGCCATTATAACGTATGGCATTACATTTTATATGCTTTTACCACGCATACATTTACAATGAAATTCGTTGTAAATCCATGAATGGTAAAAGCATGTTTTTTTAAAATGTTTGGATAAGGTAAGTTTTTGTATAGGGGTATATGTTTTGGGGTACTGAGGTATATGTTTTAGGGTGTTTGTGTATTTTAAGGGTTCAGATATAGTTTTGGGTTATGGGGTACAGGGGTAGGTTTAGGGTTTAGGCAGATCCTCCAGGATATCGCGATTTCACGGTTTGCCGCGAAATCGGCACTTTTGTAAAAATGCCGCAATTTTTACAAAAGTGCCCGCGAAATCGGCACTTTTGTGAAAATGGCGGGATTTTTACAAAAGTGCCCGCAAAATCTAGACTTCCAGACCCCGACCCCTTTCAAGGGGGCGGGGCGGATCTGCGGAGGGTGGGGGGCGGGGGTGGAAAGAGCCATCTGGTCGATCTTAGGCCTCTGGAGGCAGTGGCATTGTATAATCAGAGGTCCGGGCACAACCTCGCACCGGTCATTTGAGAGGCTATTTTGTTTAGCGGTCACTCGGGGCTCCATATTAAGTGAAATCAGTCTTCAGTTTTTCCCTTGACGGATTTTACAACTCCTATGCCTCTGATATTTGAAATTGAACAAAGGTTGCGATCTATATTAACAGGTTTGATAAACAGCTCACCACTTAGAGGCGTTTGACTAGAGGACTCAAATTAACAGGTTAGTTGTCATAAGGCCCACGATCCGCAAGCCCGTCTGTTATAGGATGCAATATATAAAGGAGGGGTTTCTCCTGAAATAAAACTATGCGATTAATACGCTGACTGAGGCAGCAGCCCTGACCCGCTCTTATTCGCTCATATATTGTTTTCATCTGCTGGAAGTTTAACTAGAGAAAAAAACATGACCCACATAGCAGAATTAATGTCACCAGCAGGTCAGGCTGCGCTGCCCTTTGTATATTGGTGTATTACTCCACAGGGTGACCACAACAACAGGCCAGGGTGACTTTTGGCACATGGACAGAAAGAAACAAGCTCTGCAGCCTCCAACCCTGGCTTTTCTATTCATTTTGCACAAACGCTTTTACAAACCAGGAGTCAGCAATATACATAGGATCAAAGGTTACAAACATATTTTTTGTATTTATTCTTAACACTGAAGTGCTACATAAATAATGCGACCGTGCCAGCGAGGAAAGCACCGTTTAAATACTAATGGAATATAGTGCTATTACTAGCTAAGATTTAGCAATACATGTATAGGATTATAGGTCAAAATACAACACCAGGGACCAACACACACAGACCACAAACACGCCAGGAGCCAACACACACAGACCACAGACACACCAGGGACCCACACACACAGACCACAAACACACCAGGAACCAACACACACAGACCACAGACACACCAGGGACCAACACACACAGACCACAAACACACCAGGAACCAACAGACCACAGACACACCAGGGACCAACACACACAGACCACAAACACACCAGGAACCAACACACACAGACCACAAACACACCAGGAACCAACACACACAGACCACAGACACACCAGGGACCAACACACACAGACCACAAACACACCAGGAAGCAACACACACAGACCACAAAAAACTAAGATATCTGTGTTTGTTATAGGAAAAACCGCCAAATAAAATGGCACTAAATTGCCGCTAAATTTCCATTTTTGTGCAGCTAAATTTGCTAATCCATGCCGCTATATTCCGGGGGGTCTGTTTAGGGATAGGTTTGGGTTTTGGGGTAGAGGGGTATTTTTAGGGTTCAGGGCTAAGTTTGGGTTTTGGGGTACAGGGGTATTTTAGGGTTCAGGGGTAGGTTTGGGTTTTGGGGTACATGGTTATTTTTAGGGTTCAGGGCTAGGTTTGGGTTTTGGGGTACAGGGGTATTTTTTAGGGTTCAGGGGTAGGTTTGGGTTTTGGGGTACAGGAGTATTTTAAGGGTTCAGGACTAGGTTTGGGTTTTGGGGTACAGGGGTATTTTAGGGTTCAGGGGTAGGTTTGGGTTTTGGGGTACTGTGGTATTTTTAGGGTTCAGGGCTAGGTTTGGGTTTTGGGGTACAGTGGTATTTTTAGGGTTCAGGGCTAGGTTTGGGTTTTGGGGTACAGGGGCATTTTTAGGGTTCAGGGGTAGGTTTGGGTTTAGAGGTACATGGGTATTTATAGGGTTCAAGGCTAGGTTTGGGGTTTGGAGTACAGGGGTATTTTTAGGGTTTAGGGATAGGTTTGGGTTTTGGGGTACAAGGTATATTTATAGGGTTAAGATGGGTTAGTGTTTAAGGGTGTTGGGGTATTTTAAGGAGTACGGGTGGGTTATGATTAAGGGGTGCAGGGGTATTTAAAGGGAGCAGGGTGGGATTAGCACACGATATGAGACATGGCATGAAGGGCGGAACTACCACACGCCCCCAGCGTTTGCCACGCAACCCAGCACACGCCCACAGCACAATGCAGACACACCCAGAAGGGACTACTTTGCTGGCACGGTTCTTTTACCTTTTAAATGTATATGGTGGGCGTCTGCATAGCCTATGTCCTTCTCCTGCAACTGCCCTTTCCAACGCTGTATTGGGTGTTGTGATTGGTGCTGTGGTTCCTGAGATCACCTGCCTCAAAGGTTTGGGCTCTCTCTTTATTATATTAGTATGGATATATATATATATGAAAAACGACAATGTCTCCGTATTTCCGAATCAGCCAGTCAGCTTCACGGCGAACAGAAACACGAACCCAGCATTGAGAGGCAAGTTAATTTATTTCAGCCAAAACCTCAAACTTGACGCGTTTCAAGTACCATGTACCAAGAGAATAGATGCTTCAGGACTGCTTGACCCACTGCCGCATCTGCTTTCCATGCCAAATCCGGGCAGTAGTGCTTGGTGAACGTATGCATGTTGGACCATGGTGCAGCTCTACAAATGTCTGGAAGTGATACCCCAGCAAAAAGGGCTGTAGAGGCTGCCATTTTCCTTGTGGACAGAGTCTTTCCAGCTTTGTTATGGCAGAAGATCCAACGTGCAATGCTTCTACTTGAAAGGGCCTGCCCTTTCCTCGGAGAAGTAAAAGATACAAAGAGCTGATCCGATTTCCTGAAAGTCTTTTTCTATGGATGTAAAATTTGATGCATCTCTTTACGTATAAAGAATGCAACGCCTTTTCAGCAGGGGTTGAAGGATTTCCAAAGTACGATGTGTGCACTACCGGCTCATTCAAGTGAAAAGAAGTTGTAACCTTTGGTATAAAGTGAGGTTTTGTTCTTAATATTACTTTGTCCTGCTTGAACTGAAGAAAGGATTCAGCCACAGTGGAAGCCTGCATCTCACAAATTCTTCTAGCCGATGTGAGGACCAACAGAAGAGCCATCTTCCACGACATATACTTTAAGTCAGCTTTGTGGTTCGTCTCCAAGGGCGATTTCATCAATTGGGCTAGGTCTGTGTTTAACTCCCAAGGAACTTCCGGGTGCTTTAAGGGTGGGAAAACTATGAAGAGGCCCTTCATAAACTGTTTAACAATTTTCGTCGACCACAGAGAGAGTTTACCCGTTTTTCTGCAAAACCTGGAAATTGCAGCCAAGTGTACTTTGATTGATGAATGAGCCAACTTTGACTTTGCTGAATGAAGTAGGTAAGGGAATACTTGCTCCGGGGTCGAGAGTAAAGGTATGTATGTCCTTTTCTATGCACCAGTGACAAAATCTTCTCCATTTTGCAGCGTATGCTCGATTAGTGGAAGAAGCTCTAGCCTGCTGAAGAATGGACTTGCAATCACGAGCAATGTCTAGATCTGTGAATTCATAGTCGTGAGGTTCCAAGCTAATGAACTCAGAGATTTTAGCTGAGGATGAACAAAGAGAATGTGTGAAGATATCAAGCATAGGAGAAGCTCTGAGAACCAAAACTGCCTCAGCCATTCCGGAGCTATGAGAATGAGATCACATGGTTAATTTTTCATTTTGCACAGCACCCTTGTGATGAGGGGATATGGCTGAAAGTGTAGGCGAACATCCCCATCCACTGCATCTGCAGAGCGTTCCCCCAAGAGTTGGCCTGAGGAAACCTGCTGGCGAACCTTTCCCACTTCCAGTTGCTTGCTGTCGCGAAGAGATCCAGCTTTGGAGTACCCCACAGTTTGAACATTTGCTGCAGCTGTTTCCAATCTAACTCCCATTCGTGACACTGGGAATTGATTCTGCTTAAAGAATCTGCCCACTCGTTGTCCACACCTGGAACATGCTTTATCTGCCTCGTTATCTTGTGCTGAATTAGCCATCTCCAAATTTCCTGGGCCTGGTCCGATAATGTTAGAGACCTGGTGAACCCTTGTTTGGCCAGATAGAACATTGTTGTGGTGTTGTCTGTCCTTACCAGAACAGAAGATCCTTGGATCCTCTGAAGGAATGCCAGCAGTCCCAGGAAAATTGCCCTCAATTCCAAGAGAGTGATGTGCAGTTGCGTTTCTTGCACAGACCATTTACTACGGATTTGCAACTCCTGAAGATGCACCCCCCCCCCCCCCCAACCGTCCATTGAGCCATCTGTAGTCATAACGTAACTGTGGGGCTGTATTGCCTGAAATGAGAGGCCTGGAGAGATATTGCATTCTTTCTCCCACATTGACAGTGCCTGTTTTATTGCCTGAGAGATAAGGGTAGCGTCTTCGAAGGAGCCCTGCGCATGAATCCACCGCATGTCTAAGTGCTCCTGGAGAGGTCTCATGTGCAGCCGACAATTCAGAATCAACGGGATGCATGATGACAGCATCCCCAGTAAAGATTTGGATATTCTTACAGAAGTGGACTCTCTTACACGCAGAAGGGATGCTAAGTGTATTATTTTGTGTTTTTGTTCTGAAGTGGGAAACGCCTTCATCAGACTGGTGTCCACCATCGCTCCGAGGAAAATACATTTCTGACTTGGAACCGGGCATGACGTCTCTACGTTGACCTGCAAGCTTAGAGACCTGAACAGCCATTGACAAGCCTGTGTAGATTTTCTTGCAGAGTGGAACGTAGGTCCTTTTACCAACCAATCGTCCAGGTAGGGATAAACCTGGTGGCCCTGCCTTCTCAGAAACGCCGCTAGCGGAGCCGCACACATTGTGACAACTCTGGGGGCTGAGCGAAGAACGAAAAGAAGAACCTTGACTGGTAGTGTTCTCCAGCCACCTCGAACCTCAGGAATTGACAACGCTTTGTATGAATGGGAATGTGGAAGAATGCATCCAAGAGATTGAGGGACGCTAAGAAATCTCCCTTGTACACCAATAAGAGAATCTCTCGCCGGGATAACATTCTGAATGATTGTTTCTTGATGTATTTGTTCAGCTGGCTGGGGTCCATGACCGGTTGTATGACGTTTCAACACATGCTTTTACCACGCATGCCTTTACAACGCAGGTATTACAATGCAAGTCGTTACAACGACTTGCGTTGGGGGGCGCTGGATAGTGGAATACTTTAATTTTCTATTCCAACTCCAGTCCCCGTGAATAGTAGGGAAGGTGTTGGATAGAAAATTAAACTATTCCCTATCCTACAGCGCCCTCCAGCGAAAGTCGTAACGACTTTCGTTGTAATTCCTGCATTGTAATGGTAGTGCTTGGTAAAAGTTTCATTGTAAATTATGTTCCCCCATGACGTGTCTCCATTTCCCATATTTTTCCTTTACCAGAAAGAAATTGGAATAGAAGTACTTTCCTCGTTGACTGAAAGGAACTCTTTCAATTGCCCCCTTTTTCAGTAAGGTCGAGATTTATTGCTTTAACAAAAGAAGATGATGATGTATTCTTCTTGAGGGTGGATTTCGAGGAGGCTTGTGGACAAATTCTAGGGTGTGGCCTGATGGATGATGTCCAGAACACATTTGTCCTTTGTAATGGACTGCCATTCCCCCAGAAAGGGAGAAAGATGATGAGACTACAGGGCCGGAAGTAGAGCTGAGGTGGCTGGCAGATGAAAAACTTCACCTCCGCCTAGAGGAATCTTGCGATTTTCCTTGCGTTGAAGGCTTGCGTATGGCTGATTGCTGACTGTATGCAGAGATGGATTACCATCAAAATCTTGTTGGTGATCTGGATTTTCTCATCTGGTTATCCGCAGGGCCGAACTGGTGTGTCTAGATCAGTGAGACTACTTCCAGAACCGCCTGGCAGGACTGGGGTCAAGCCCACATTCGCTTGTTGACCATGCGTGGGATCACCAAATGGTACAAAGTGCAGTGCAAAGGGTGAAGGTGTAGGGAAAAGTGAAGTTAAAAAGGAATAGAGAACCTCCCCCAACCTCAGACATAGCTCGGGGCAACGACGGGGAGAGCGTGGCCTCCCTTACTCTGAGTTTGGTCCAGGTGAGGTGAGGTAATTTCCCCTGTCAATAAGGGTGATTCACACTCCAGCTGACATGGAGGAATAGGAAGATATATCCTTTAAAGATGTCACTGTAATTTGATTTCTTTTTTGTTTTTGAGTGTGGTTTGCACTTGCAGTAGCAAACGTCTTTAAGAACAGAGGCCCTGATGAAAGCCAAGGGAGTTTTTTCCCATATTTGACAGAAACATGTTGGCCCCTAAGCAGTCATTTGTTTATACTGTGTTTTTGCGCTGTTCTGGTTTTTAAATAGAAAGAGACTCACAGCTATTAAAGTTTCCTTACTGTGGGTTCTCTATTCCTTTTTAACTTCACTTTTCCCTACACCTTCACCCTTTGCACTGCACGTTGTACCATTTGGTGATCCCACGCATGGTCAACAAGCGAATGTGGGCTTGACCCCAGTCCTGCCAGTCGGTCCTGGAAGTAGTCTCACTGATCTAGAGACACACCAGTCCGGCCCTGTGGATTACCAGATGAGAAAATCCAGATCACCAACAAGATTTTGATGGTAATCCATCTCTGGATCTTGGGTCTCACCTATTTTTTGCTGGTGGTTACATGCATCGGATTGTTAAACTTTATACAAAAACGATTTTGTTATTCAACTAACACTCTGTAGACTTTATACTGTGTATGGTTTCGGTAACACACTAGTTTCCTGTTAGACCCCCAGGTTTCTGTGTGGTTATAGACTGTATATTAGGGGATGATAACCTGGGCAGGTCTTTAAACTTCCCTTAGACCCTACAATCCCCGGTTTTGTATTCTTTCTGACGGTATGACACATTGGAAGCATGAAAGTGCTGTTGTTGTTGTCCTCCATATTGCGGTCTATAACCTTGTTGGGAATACGGTTGAAACCTGTGTGACTGATAGGATGATCTCTGTTGGAACATTCCTCTTCCTCTACCTCCACTAAAGGAATGAAAGCCCCTCTGTTGCAGCGTGCCTAATGAACGCGCCATCTCAGTATCCTTTTTGATACCTTGTAGCTCCTCATCCATGTGTTTCCTAAGCAGGTTCTGCCCGTCGAAGGGCATGTCTAAAACCTTTGGCGGAAAGATGTCGCCCTAAGCCAGTCCGTTCTATGGAGGACAACAGCACCTGCCATTTGTATGAAAGCAATTGAAGATAAATCCATTGCTGAGTCAATTACTTTGGAAAAAGCTCAAGAGCCTTCTTGTAGGAGGTCTTTTGTTTCCTTCTAAGAAGAAGTGCAAGATCTGACCATAACTGATGGTCGTGTCATGTTAAAATCGCTAAGGCATCAGAGGCCTTGATGGAAGTAGCGGCCATAGTAGCAAAGCGTTTGCCAATGCTGTCAAGCAGCTTGCCTTCTCTGTCTAGAGGCACCAAAAAACAAGATTTCAGATTCCTGTAGCTCCTCTGTGCAGCTTGCATTATAACCGAATCTGGCCGAGGATCTCCAATCAAACACGCCAGAGCTGAATCTGGTGCTTTGTACTTCTTTTACATTCTCGGCAACACAGCTAGAACTGATGCCGGATTCCTCATTATCTTCAAACCTTCTTTCCATATATAATCCACAATAGGTATGGATCGAACTGATTTCTTAGACGGGTCCTTAAAATCATAAAGGAAGCATTCCGTTTGTACCACAGGTAAGGTCGATCGACTCTTCTAGAGGCCCTTTCCAGTAATTCGTAGAAGCCCCAGATGTCCCCCGATGGGAAAATCATTGTAGGAGGGGAAGGCGACGGCGAAGAAGGAGCGTCAAAATCATCCCATGCCTGGCGAACAAAGTCTGGGTCCTGACTGTTCTCACCCTCAGGCTGATCGTCAGTTTTACTCTTGATGTAATCGTCTTAAATAGTAATGCACTGAGTCAGGCAGCGGAGTAACCATTGGCGGTGGTGGAGTAACTTAAATGCTTGGGCCCCCAGGCATCAGCGGAACTGGAGCATGAGAGTTGGAAATCATTTATAATAATCATTGAGCATGTGCCTGAGGTCGGTGACCAGGGAGGTTGGCACCAACATGGAATCCCCTTGTACCTCCTGATGCTTCTCATAAGCTTCATACGGATAATGTTCTGGGAAAGAGTCCTATTGTTGGGCCCTTGAATGACCCGTGAAGGAGTGATCCCCTTCCATATACTCTTGACGTGTCCTGCAAACACGTCTCCTCTTCTTCGTCTGTGTCCTGACATTTAACCCTATACTGTGAAGGGCTGTAAGCAGGACCAAACAAACTTTCATGTCCCGATTCCTCCATATCAAGAAGGTGAGAAGGAGGCAAAGGTGATATCTTGGAAAGGAATGTCAAACCTGGAGACTTATGGACAAACTGGAAGCTTTTTATGTCCTGTTTTTGATCTATTGACAACGCCGTTGATGACGGAAGACGTCTGAAAGTGATTTTCATCGATATCGGCAGTCTAGAGGGGGATTTAAGCATGTCGTCGATGGAGAGCCCGTCGACGGGGCTGTAGACGTCATCGTCGACGGTGTGCCCGTCGACGAGGCCGTAGACGTAATTGTCGATGTATGTTGGTGCCGGCGACGATGCCACCAACCAGGAAATTGTCGTCACCGTATTCGTCGACGAGGCAGTCACCACAGCCATCATCGATTCAGTCGTCACCATGGATGTCGATGGGGACTTGGCTGAAGATCTCGACCACGGGTCTGTCAGCTAAGCTTTTTTCAATGACGATGTCTGTTTTAGAGGTGTGACAGGCAGAGAAGCGGCAGAAGATTTCTTCAGGCCAGAGTCTTTTTGCTTAAGGGCCACTTTATCAGCAGAGGATGATTTTCCTGCCTTCAATCTCTTAGGATCAGCCTTTAATGAGGTACAGCCCTCATTTTTACATTTCCGCTCAGCTGAGGATGGCCCAGGACTCTCTTCCACATCAGATCCAGAATCAGATTTAGATTCTTTCTTCTGAAGCCATAATAACAATCTGGCTTCTCTATCCTTTAGAGTATTGCCTGAAAAAGTTCTGCAGTATTTGCAGTCCTTGGCTGTATGTTTAGGATAAATGCAATAAAGAAATTCCTTGTGGGGGATCTTCAGAGAAAAGTCTTGCCTTCACACAAGACCTGCAAGATCTAAAAAGCCTTTTCCTAGCTCCCTCTGACATTTTAGAAGCAAAGAAGGTAGACAAACAGTACCATGAGGTGAATTCTAGCAGGGTCAAACGTTCACTCACTGACAAATTGAGCAGAACTCAGAGAGACACCCTTACACACAACGTGCGGTTAGAAAGCTGAGGCCTGATGGCTCTGCTGGGGAGTTGAGGTCTAGGGCTCATCTCTGCTTGGTCAACATTTGGACCTACATAAAGATGCTGAGGAATGTTAAAGTTTTCCTTGCCCTTTGGTGGTTTATAATGTACTCTTGTAATATTACTTTGCTAACTACCGCAAGACTCCACCATGACGACGGGGAAGATAGAAGCATGTGAATCTATGAAAGATTCAATACCGGAGAATGTCAAAATAACAAGCATTTATTGGGTCCCTAAATTAAGGCTAAAGCTTTAATCGAGCTTCTGATTTGGTGTCAAGAAAAAACACACAAACCCACTGCCTTTGGAGGAGCACCAGCCAGCCAGAGATGGGTTGTTGAGCCGTAGCAATCGAATAACCACTACCAATCAGAAAGGAGGATGTATTGGTGGAATGTGGATCTTCAGTAGATCTAGAATACAGTCCCAGAACCACTACCTTGAGTAGATCCAGGAAGCAGTCCCAGAACCACTGCCTTGATTAGATCCAGAATACAGTCCCAGAACCACTGCCTTGATTATATCCAGAGTACAGTCCCAGAACCACTGCCTTGATTAGATCCAGGATGCAGTCCCACATCCACTGCCTTAAGTAGATCCAGGAAGCAGTCCCAGAACCACTGCCTTGAGTAGATCCAGGATGCAGTCCCAGAACCACTGCCTTGATTAGATCCAGAATACAGAACCACTGCCTTGATTAGATCCAGGATGCAGTCCCAGAACCACTGCCTTGAGTAGATCCAGGATGCAGTCCCACATCCACTGCCTTAAGTCGATCCAGGAAGCAGTCCCAGAACCACTGCCTTGATTAGATCCAGAATACAGTCCCAGAACCACTGCCTTGATTATATCCAGAGTACAGTCCCAGAACCACTGCCTTGATTAGATCCAGGATGCAGTCCCAGAACTACTGCCTTGAGTAGATCCAGAATACAATCCCAGAACCACTGCCTTGATTAGATCCATGATGCAGTCCCAGAACCACTGCCTTGAGTAGATCCAGGAAGCAGTCCCAGAACCACTGCCTTGAATAGAGCCAGGATGCAGTCCCACATCCACTGCCTTAAGTAGATCCAGGAAGCAGTCCCAGAACCACTGCCTTGATTAGATCCAGGATGCAGTCCCAGAACCACTGCCTTGATTAGATCCAGAATACAGTCCCAGAACCACTGCCTTGATTAGATCCAGGATGCAGTCCCAGAACCACTGCCTTGAGTAGATCCAGGATGCAGTCCCACATCCACTGCCTTAAGTAGATCCAGGAAGCAGTCCCAGAACCACTGCCTTGAGTAGATCCAGGATGCAGTTCCAGAACCACTGCCTTGATTAGATCCAGAATACAGTCCCAGAACCACTGCCTTGATTAGATCCAGAATACAGTCCCAGAACCACTTCCTTGAGTAGATCCAGGATGCAGTCCCAGAACCACTGCCTTGAGTAGATCCAGGATGCAGTCCCAGAACCACTGCCTTGAGTAGATCCAGGATGCAGTCCCAGAACCACTGCCTTGATTAGATCCAGGATGTAGTCACAGAACCACTGCCTTGAGTAGATCCAGGATGCAGTCCCAGAACCACTGCCTTGATTAGATCCAGGATGCAGTCCCAGAACCACTGCCTTGATTAGATCCAGGATGTAGTCCCAGAACCACTGCCGTGAGAAGATCCAGGATGCAGCCCCACATCCACTGCCTTAAGTAGATCCAGGAAGCAGTCCTAGAACCACTGCCTTGATTAGATCCAGAATACAGTCCCAGAACCACTGCCTTGATTAGATCCAGGATGCAGTCCCAGAACCACTGCCTTGAGTAGATCCAGGATGCAGTCCCAGAACCACTGCCTTGAGTAGATCCAGGATGCAGTCCCAGAACCACTGCCTTGATTAGATCCAGGATGTAGTCCCAGAACCACTGCCTTGATTAGATCCAGGATGCAGTCCCAGAACCACTGCCTTGAGTAGATCCAGGATGCAGTCCCAGAACCACTGCCTTGATTAGATCCAGGATGCAGTCCCAGAACCACTGCCTTGAGTAGACCCAGGATGCAGTCCCAGAACCACTGCCTTGATTAGATCCAGGATGCAGTCCCAGAACCACTGCCTTGAGTAGATCTAGGATGTAGTCCCACATCCACTGCCTTGAGTAGATCCAGGATGCAGTCAGAACCACTCCCAGCTTCCGAAACGAGCTGCGATGTACACAGTCGTGGATGCTCTTCAAATTGAATTTGTCTGACGCCCACTCCACTCTCAGAAGATCCCTCCTCTCCCAATGGTGCTCTCCCTCTGCTACACTCTGTTGTCAATTCAATTTCCATCAGAAGGGTAAGGTTTGCGATAGGAGTACGGCTGACGCAGCAACATTGATATTGTCAAGATGACCATGGCCAGTATTAGTGAGTTACACTGAAGGCAATGAGAGTACCGTACACATTTGTCACATTATAACAAAGAGCAAAATGTAGCCACAGGAGGTTTAAACTTTAGGGAATGTTAACTTTTATTTATTATCCAGCAGTATCCCTGCAGAAGTTTCAGTGACTAAAATAAGTCTGACAGTTGCTTTAAAATACATTGTTATTGCAATCAGGCATACAGAAAGACATTTTAAACACAACAAAGATGAAGACAAAAAACAAGTGTGCTTACAAACTTTTGTTTTTGATAAGCTATAAACATCTGCATGTCAAAAAATTGACTGAAGCACCAGTAGGGGCATTCCCCTTATTGTTTTGATAATTTGGTTGAACACTGACTTTTGTAATAAAGCATTTTTAAAGTAAGTACTTTGCATCAATATATACAAAATATGCATTCATATCTATAACATTTCCCTCCCCAAAAATATCTCATGTAGTTAAGATTTTAGGTGACATTTTAAATAGGATAATCTTACTATTCTCGCCACATGCGAGGGTCTTTCCCAGTTCTATGCAACGTTTGTAAGTAAAGTCCAAGCATTACAACAGTGCCACACCAGTCAAAGCTCGCCTGGACTGTAGCGTAGCCCAGGAAGGTACTGGTCCAGAGGAAAGTCAACAAGATGAGTCCACAGGCTAATATTTGACAAGAAATATGACATTATAACAAGATTTCATTTTATTTGGCATCATGATCAATATATTTGATATTCACCTACACAATCTATCAAAGATTCTCTTCTCAGATAAAACAGGCAAATTGTTCCTTCGCCCAGGTAGTTGCATAGTCAAAATGAGGTCAACGCAGAAACTACGGTGTATGCAGCACCGTTGCGCTGTTGAATATAGATTTTCCATTATTAACTCCAGTGGGCTATACTTTTGTAAACAATATTTAGGTGACAATATTAATGGCTGATGATATTCTTTCCCTGATATTCTCGACCAATACTATTTAGTGACCTAGTCTTATAGAGTGACATGAATGTGAATGCTTTCTATGAGTCCCGAAAGAGATGATCACAGATAGACGCAGGTCGTTATCCCGCCCTAGTATACATTTGGTGGTCTAAGACCAAAGTCTGCACCTTTCATGGTGTGTGAGTGCACCACCGCCAGTACTACATGGACAGTGTGGTCTAAAACAGTATGTTATTGAGACAAAAGATACTTATCTTCTGGTTCCTCCCACACCACTGCTTAGCAGAGTCTCCTCACAGGAGTTGTGTGGGCTTCCCTGGAGTGTCCGGTAATGGCATTCTCCAACTAGCCCGTGTGGCAGATGCGATTTTCTGCTTGGCAGAAAATATTCAAGTTTTGGTACATTATTGTCTAAGGTGGGGCACACCCTGCGGGTCTATCATAGAGCCGACAAGGCAAAGAATAACTCAACTGTGGCACCAAGACATGCCTACCTTTTTATTTACAGTTTCAGCAGATCTACAGCTCCTAGCTGTCTGGGACCACAGCACCAACATGGAAAACCCACCTTCCAAAAATATCGACTGCAAGATATTGACAAGCATAGAATCGTCACTGCAAATGGAGGGTGAGATGGAATAGTAAATCTACACTCTCCTGTGTACGCTTACCTTGGCAATATTGTCCAAGTTGGCGTCTTTCAGTCTGTATTGTTGCAGGTTGAAATTTTTGTATTCGATATTTTGACACACATTTAGTCATGCCTTCTCTAGAGGGGAGAGTTCCCAATTAGGTTAGAGTAGAGAACCTCAAGGATTAAGACTCAGAAAATGAAATGAAATACCAGTATTTGTAAAGCGCACAGCTACCTCTGAAGTGGTGTCCCGGCACTGGGGGCCTTCGGGAAGATTAAGCGAGCTACTGCCCAGAATCAAACGGTGCTGGGTTAATCCGCCGCCAGGACTGGGGATCTAACCGTGGACCCCGTGGTCCGGAATCAGGCACCCTAGCCACTGCACCACACCTCTTCCAAAAGGTGTTTGGTTCTTCCTCTGCCATTTGAAGTGCTGCTAGCTGCAAGGAATATATGTTCTACAAGCTGAAGCCTGTCTTGGGCATGCTTTCAGAGCTGCTTGCCAAACTTCTTCAAACCAGCTCCTGGTATGGAAGGTAATGCTTCTCATCTCTAAAGAAAAGCATTAAAGCAATTTTTGGAATTCCTAGTCAAGAGAGCGGAGGGAATGATGGCGTTCCTCACTCTCAGAGGCTCCTCAGCTCTCTGAAGGCAACTTTGCAGGATCCATCAGTTGCATTTCCCTCCAGCGCCTTTTGAACGAGGTCTGGCTGAGGAAAGTCTTACATTTCCAGCTCCCAGACTGTCATACTTAATATCAAAGCACCAAATAAGGAGCCATGACTGTCATATCCCCTTCTTGCATTTACCTCAACTCTCAAAACCTCAGAGCAGTGTTGGTCATGATGAGAAAAAAATCAAATAAAACACACAAAAAATCCAAGTAGAAATGTGGCATGCTACACGTGTCCTTCAGACCACCTTGATACACAAAAGAGTGCTGAATGGATAGGGCATGGCCATGCCACTTGTCTACTAAAGTGGCGTCACTTGCAGTCAGCATTACACCCTTCCAGTGTGATGCCCTCAGACATAAGTTCACCTCAGCACCACAAGTGCATGTGAACAAATGTACGAGGGGCTCAGCCACATGCTGGAATATTGCAAAGCTAAAAGAAATATTCTGGTGGAACAGTATCCATCAGAAGCATTTCTTACAGCATCTGCAGTCCTTAAGGCTTGGTCTCTCTCCCACAAATAGAGCCACAGGGAGGAGCCGGAGTAAAGAGGTGTTATCAAGCTGGAAACTAAATATGTGCCACAAAAACAATTATCAAGGCAACAAATTGAGTCGAGCTAAAAATAACTCAACTGGGCATAGCCGAGCTTTGTCCATCGCAATGGGAATTATAAACAAGCATTGGCTGGGAGCCTTCTGACTTTGTACATTTTTGTTTTTGCTAAATTTTATTGTTGAGGAAGCTGCTGTCAATCTCCCAAAACGTTGTCTAAAGGCAGAAATGTGTTTTTGGTTTCAAAAATCACACTCTGCAATAGTAGTCTCAGGCACTGAAGGGAACTACTTTGTGTGCGGATGTGCTCATTTTAAATGGACAGAATGGCATCACTCACACTCAAGTTAGCCAATTGCTGAAGTGGGCTGGTCCACTGCCCTACTCTATAGGTTGTAGCAGACGGCAGAAAAATGCGAATGACGCAATAACAGACCAATGAATGAAGGGGGCTCGCTGAAAGCATTTATAAGTATATTATACATATAATTTCAGTAAAATCAAAAGATCTTGGCAAACGCCAGACCTTGTGAATTTAAAGGCAAGAGGTATGCTGAGGAGATGGGGCCAAGACACATTGTAGGAGGACTATACACCTTTGGCCTTATTATTATACAGCCGTTGCAAAATTTACAGTGTATTTCACTAATTGTGATTTATTTTTTACTCTCATTGCACCGCACTTTTTTTATAAGTTGACATTACAAAGTTGTGTGGTACAGACTCAGTAGGTAGGGACGGCACAGAAGGAAAGGAACCTGTATAGTCATAGCATTTTTTGCACCAAACTTAATTGGTGCAAAATACTTGCCAAATACTGCATTAAGGAGTAGGCTTAAATGTAGCTCTTTATGAGTTATCCCTTTGTTGAAACTAGGCCTCTTTGCACTGTCACTTAAATCTGTTTAGTTGGATGGAAATCATGCATTGGAGCCTCAATTCTCGATTCAATCAAGATTCAATTGTGTCACTAAGGCACAAGGGACATCTCCTGATTTATCTAGGATGTATTACTTTTTCAACTGACATCTCATGATGTATCTATGACGAATTACCACGTCACTATGTTAAGGCACGCCCAAGCTTATTGTAAGATCTAGATCCATTAACAGAGCAAGGAGATGTGGAGCTCTTTTTGTTGACCACAAATAATGACAATGGTCCGTTTTTTAGAAATTCTTAGCACGACTATATGGTGAATTCTGAACCGTTGAAATGTCCATGCCCGAGACGGAAGAACACATATGCCATTTCTGATTTCATGTGCCATTGCACCATGTAGATGGACAAATAACTTTATCCTGTTTTGTCTGAAATATCACAATGATATCTGACACAAATGGGATATTTCAAATACCATCCTCAAACATATACATCCCTATGCCTGGGAAGAATGCTGCTGTATAGCCTTGTATATATAGTTATGCTGCAGAAGGCACACAATCCAATAAAGTGACCCGAGTCCGACATATAAGGCACAAATGTGAGTTTGCCTTCCACTCTTTTGTTCATATTCATTGTATTACTCTTCCTTTAACCACTGGATGGATTTATTAATAACTGAAAATTGCACAGGTGATCTTCTTACAATATTTATGTGGCATTTCTGAAATAAACTTGTGTTTTTTTAATATTGTCAATTGTTGGGTAGTGAAAATGAGGACCAGACTAATCATAATCATAATTGGACTCAATCTCATAAACTGATATCTTAATCCCCAAATCTAAAAGAAATATTTACCGTATTTTCTGGCATATAAGACGACTTTTTAACCCTTGAAAATCTTTTCAAAAGTTAGAGGTCGTCTTATACTCCGGGGTCATTTTATAAGCAAGCGAATATAGCCCAAACCCTATATTTTAAAAGGAAAGTAGGGGGTCGTCTTATACGCCCAGTCGTCTTATACGCCAGAAAATACGGGTATTTTGCTGAATTAGTGCTAATGACCCACCAACTTTAAAAAAGTTTCCACTACAACAGCTAAAAGAACCACAATAAAATGTCTAGTTCCTAACTCTTTGAGCCTAACAAAAGGGCCCCTTGAAGATTAAAAGACATGACAGTATAGGTTCTTTAAATTCAAATATTTCACAAATTCTTTTCAGCTGCATGAGATAAAAAAATTTCAAGCCCAGCACCCTATTACTTCAGAAGACTCTTAGGACCTAGACATTTCAAGAACATTTTACTGTTTCCACTAGGACAGTGACCTGCTCATGTTATTTGAAGACAACACATGTGGCTATTTCATCTCTTGAAGGGGCAAAGCATAAATGTGCTAACTTTTTAGAAACCTGTTACGAGTTTGCCCGTAGACTGTTTTGGTCAACTTTTTAATTGTGAGCATTAATAAATAAAATATAAAAAAATCCCTAATTTGAAAGTGACCAGACCATATTTTCTTTTTTTTGATACACATTTCACCTTAAGTTACAAAAATAAGAACTGACAACGTACAAAAATAGCACCATTTCTTTGCTACCGCAAATATTCATGCACCAGTCGTTACAGAGAGCATAACATAACATTACAGTTAACACAAGATTATTTTCCCAGATGAACAGACTTCTTCTTGCCCTTGGGCCTCTTGATGGTATCTGCTGAAAGTGTCAACATTTGGATTCCAAGGACCTTGTCGCCCAAGATGGAGGCTTAGTCTTCTTTCCTGTCGTTGCCCTGGAAAACCAGGGCGAATTGTTCAAAAATACTAAAAATGATATAATCCTCATTCTTTCTTGACTTCCTCATTCCCAGTTGCATGTGGCGAGTCTGTTTTGATAAAAAAAATATATAGAGAATATTTAAGTTACTATGAAGCACATTACACAATGCAGTGTATAGATTGTAGGTAAAGCGTTTTTTACGCACAGAATAGACATGAGGTTCATTGATGAACCTCTAGTGACATTATGTCTTCAAGAAATACATTTCCAACTAAGGGAGATATTTCTGTTGTAACTCTCACTAGAGTGCTGAGTTAAAATATATGCTGACCGCATCTGTAGGGCACATATAGTATAGACAGATGATATTATCTCAGGGAGATGGTAAAGCCAGATAGTTGATAACCCAAGAGCCAATTCTTAAATTCATCAGCGAGAACTAGAAGAGGAGGGATGATACAATAAATTTGCGCTAAAGTATGCTGTATTATACAGTGCATGCAGTTTTAATAATGATGCCACATGAATGGTCAAATGTTTGTAACCACAAGAATTTCTTTGACAATGATGATAACATTTCACATAAAGCAGAACAAGAAAACCACTTGTAACAAAATATTATAGTTATATTTCAAGAAAGGGTTGAGTGCCTTGGGACAAAGTCATCTGGTCAAGGGAATGAAGGGAGAACAGTCCTCACAGAGGTGAATAAGCTGTGCTATCCTCCTGGCCAGCTTCGGTTGTGCACTCCTGAGTTTTTTCACCGGTGAACAATCTGAGTCCACGGGTGCCATGATTTGCACATGAGTGTGCTGGCTAGGGGTGCACCCAAACACTATTCCACCTATATTTGTGGGTTACTACTTCCTCTCACACCAGATTTACCAAGACTGGCCTGTGACCGGCAACTGATTCTCGGTCAGGAGCACAGCCTTTTTACTTGTTTCCTTCTAGTGGGGAAGCCCTGTTGTATCCCTATAAAACCCTTCTAGTCTTTCATATTTGGGGTGATAACTTATCTCTCTTGGTGTGTAGAGCTTGTGTGCATGTGTGGCCTATTACATCCTGGCAGATTGTGTGCCATGTGAATACCATCCTGTAGAGGACATGACGAATGGCTGCACTAAATTGTAGTCCTCCCCAAGTTGTCTTTTGTCCTTTTTAGGTCGAGCTGGGCAGTGCATGGGCTGCTCTGCGAGGCATGCTATATTGAGGTAGGAACTTGAAGCTTTGCCTACTCTCCGCCCACATTTTTCACTGGCTTGTGTCATTGTCCACTGTAAACTGTGGCTGTTCATTGGTCAAAAGGCTTAGTAGTCCCTCCTTGGTGCCGCCTTGTCTCATTTTGTAACCTCCCATGGCGACACCACCTGTTACGCGTGTTGTTACTCGGTAGGCTTTAATTACAGCCTCCGAGCACTATTTTCTCAAATAGCATTGTCCTGCCTGCTGTTGCAGGCGGCACCTGCTCTATCCTAACACTTTTCTAAAAATTTTATAGCACGCATTTGCAATGCTATAGGTCTTGCAGTCGCAAGAGTTGAAGCTATTGGAATTGTAAATGACAATGCCTTTTATTTATCAGTTTTAAAACCAGCACATAAATAAAAGGCATTGTCATTTACAATGCCAATAGCTCAAACTCTCATAGATGATATACCTATTGCATTGCAAATGCTTGTTGTGGAGGTTACAAGCTTTATGCTCCTGTCCCAACAGCTCTACTCCAAAAATTCACTTCTGCCCTCTCCTGGAACAGCACCCGGACTCCTTCCTGGCTAGTGCTAGAGGTTGCTTGACGGGCTCAGTTGAGGAAGTCAGTGTTGAACCCACATTCCAATGACCACTTGATGCAAGGTCCATTCGCCTGTGTTATAAATGCTCTACATTTCAGAGGAAATAGAAGGGAGGCCCAGCCTTTTGGGATTTAAATGGATAAAAGTTAAAGGTAGCTTCAAGTCTGATTGGCCCTGGCTTCCTGTCAGGTGCAGCCAAAGGAGAATCATTTCTGCTGTTTACCAGTACCTTTTGTACTTTGGCTGGGCTGTGATGGAGAGCCTGTTTACCAACCCACAAATACATTTTCAGTGTCTGAGCTGTGCTTGTTACTGTTCCCCTTATCAAGGCAAGTCAAAGATCAGGCAAAGAAGGAAACTTTACTGCCATGAGTAAATTCCAGTTGACCAGTCTCAGATGGTGAGTTGATGGGTTCAGTGGGTGCCCCAGGTCTTATGTGAGCTCAGGCCATCTGGTCAGTTTCGAGATACTGACCTGTTATGTTTGGTGCCCCTTGGAGGTCTACTTTGGTTGCCATCGACGACGGACAATCGCATTCGCCTTTCAAATGACCAGCAAGATACCATTTAGCGGCCTCTACTGTTTTTTTTTGGGGGGGGGGATTCTCAGCAACATGGGCAAATTCAGTGAGCTGACTTGACTTGCACCCTTGCTACTGAGAACGCGAGAGCAAGGTGCCGGTGTAACACAATAAGTGCAATATTTTGTGGGGTTCACTAAGAATAGTTCTAGAGTACACCAGTATTGCATTAAAGGCCCAACACATACACGGATTAAGTTGCATTAAGTTGGGTCGAAACGCCGACACCCCCCAATCCAGGGCCTGTACAACGGTGAAATCTCCCCTCCCCCTGTAATTGGATGATGCATTTTGAATCCGTCTGCATCATCATTTTTAATGGACACTAAAGAATAACAAGAATAGACTTGTGGACAGACCCACCAACACTGGTGTACTGTTCTTAGCCTAATCCCTGCCAATGTCTACTGTACATTGTGTTTTTCAATCATTTCCTTTGAACTCTCCTTCTCTCACTCAGCTCACACGAGTATTTCTTTCCCTGCACCCTTTCCCAGAGCAACCGTTCATTGATACACTGCCTGTGTTGCAATGATTTTGCTATTTGTATAAAAGAAAAGAAAATAGAAAAAAGACTTCCTTTCAATACAGCTGTTGTTATTGTCTCTCTGGTGCGTGCTGTAGGATATGCAGTCCTCTCTTATGCAACTATCAATTGAGAAAAAACTTCTGACTCAGCTAATTAAATTAAGAGAGTCATAACTTCTTTGGTCTTTCCAAGGAGGAACATTAGGACCACTTGTTATTCATATTCCTTCACATCTGTGCACCTGGAGGATTAATGTCCTTAATATGTTTGAGCTCAATATGATGACAGAACCATCTTGCAAGAGGACAAATGCCAACTAAATCCACAATGAACTGCAAACTCTGCTTGCTCGAAAAAGCGCCCATTATTTCAAAGCAACACATTCTCATCCCTGCCTTTCTGAAAATCTACTTTGGGTCAAAGGACAGTTATCATCAGTTCATTCCCTTCCACCTAAAATTGGGGTAATGTGCAAGGTGATTATAAGTTCCAATTTGCACCTCACATGTGCAGCTACCAATGTAGCTGGGCCATTTTCTTCCATGCTCAGATTGACATGTCTGATATTTTCAGGGCCTGCATCATCATCCTCCCATATGCCTGCTTGGATATAAGTTGGCTACATACTATGGCGCACGCTTACCTGCCGCTGTCTTGTGTATGCACCAATGTTCGCAATCCTCCTGGTTCTCGAACTTGTTGAGGTTCCCATGGCAGCCACTATAAATGAAGGGTCTGCATTCACCAACTTTATGGTTGTAGTACCATCTTAGTGTGTACCTGGAGCAGGTGCCCTCGTCCATGGGCAGGTAGCAGCGTTCTGTTGGGTAGAAGGGCAAAGATGGAATCACAGAGAGCTCTACTGTTAAGGGGATATAAAGCTACGATACTGATCCCAAGTTAGACACATAACACACCAGTAAGCACGAAATAGCAGAATGCTGTGCTGTTAATAACAATGCAGCATGATGGCGGCTGATTGGCAGCTCTTATGGCCTCATTTGGAGGCGGGCCATAATGAGACACCTCCCAAAAAGTGTTAACATTCCTATCCCCCAACTCCTATTCCCCATCTCATTTATAGCCTCTCTAGTGAGAGGATTTTTATTTGTGGTAGCTTCTCTGATGCTAGCCCCCATGTTTTTTGCTATCCTGGTCTGCCACATCACCATTGTGCTCAAGGAAGGAAAAGTCAATAAAATCTCTCATATGCACAGAGAAGAAATCCCAATGTATGGAGGACTTTAGTTTTTTAGAAGACAGACCCCTACTTTGATGGTGGGTTTATAGAGATTGCAACAGAGCTAGCATGGCATAGCCCCCACCCCCTGCCACTATTTATTACCTCCAAAGTGGCTCTCACCATGGGAGGTGCTTCAGGGAAAAGTGTTGCCAGCCTGTAGACATTTTCAGATTGTGGCGTGCTGCTTGCAGTTTGGGTGGGGGCAGCGCCTTCACCGCTGGAGAAGCACAGCGGTCAACCCATCAGAGTACCCCCTTAGTCTCACCTGCTCTCCTCCACCCCTGTATTTGCTCTTGCGTCACTCTCTGCAGACAGCTGGCATTCCTTCTAAGTGTTTCCATTGCCTGTATCCTCTGCCCAACCTGCCCCATCTGAACATGTTTGATGGCTCATTCCATGCCCCATCCAACACTCCACACCCAGCTGTCTTTGCTTTTTTTGTCCTAATCTCAGACTAGCTTCTCCACTCTCTCCATCCCTTGTTTCCCTTTCCTCTCTATATTTTGGTACCAAAAATACTCCTGCCCTGCCACCTCCATCTCATCTGGGGAGTCAATGAGAAAGAAGGGGATGGGTTTCATATATGAGCTTAGGGAAGTGAGGGAGGAGCACATGCAGGAACCTAGAGGGTCTGCAGCGCTCCAGTCATGATATAATTCACTATCATGGAGTAATCCACACACTCAAACAAGCATAGGCAAAACTCTAGGGTTTCACCTCTGCTACAAGACACCGACTTATTGGCTCTGCCGAATTTTGTTTGCCCCCAAAGGTGCCATTGTGCATGCGCACACGCACAGCAATCATCTTGTATTGGAGTTTCTTATGCTTGTTTGAAACTCCGTTTCAAGATGCCTGCCATGTATGTGAAGCAATTCTTATGAAGCAATTCAATAAGAATTGTCAATGAAAGAATACATAAGAACAGCCCACACAGCCATATAAGTAATATAATGGCTAATAGTTGAAGTGGATGACCAAAATCCCCTCTTCTCTACTGTTTATATTTAGAAATGCTAATACTTTTTGTTCCAACTCTAGAAAAAGTAAAACCCTTGTCAAGGTGAACACTCCTAGCCACTAAATAAACCCAAGCTCAATCCCAGGGCAGCTACGGCACAGAATAGACAGCCTTAACCTAGGGCAATGTGTAAAGTATTTATGCAGTATCAAAACAGTAGTAAAGTTGAAATGCAACATAATAATAATTCCAAGCTGAATAGGAAAAATAGTGACAAATGTAAAAAACAAAAAGACATCAAAATGACAAAAATTCCATAAGGGGCACCAGAGATATTATCTTTAACCCTTTAAGTGCTGCCGTCGGCCAACGGTCGTCGCGAGCACTACCTTGCCAGTGCTGCGCATGTCCATTGGCCGACGGGGCTGCTCCCGTTATTCGAACGTTCAGCACTGGGTGCTGAACGTTCGACGCTCCTAAGGTGTTAAAATGTTAATTCAGATAAGCTTCAAGCAGCATAAAGTGCCAATTATAGTCAATGGTCGCAGTAGACCGGAGCCTAGGTGCAATTTAACTCTAGCAGCGATGGACCCTGGGCCGAATACACCAACCAAGTTCATCCTGGTCAAACGATTTTACCTTCTTACTTTAGTACTTTAAGTCCCAATCCGCCCCAGGAGTACACTACTAAAGGCCTCTCCAAGACCTCTGGGGAGGCACTTATGGAGTAAGAGGGCCAACAGTAAGCTGGTTGAGTTGCAACTGATCAGCTGTGCAGTTACAGGAAAGGGCTCTTGCGGCTTGTTATATCCCTGTAGCTTGAACCAGAGGCCATCTAACTAATCCATGGACTCCGCTTCTATGCCCCAGTACAAGAGAGACCAGGTCCAGTCCTTAAGGGTTCTTCTCAGGTTATAGACAGCAGGTCCAGTCCTCTTCTCTTTTTTCTTCAGGTAAGTGAGGGCTCTGAAGTTGGTGCCTAGAGATGCCACATTTATGGTTGTCATGAGCTAGTGGGTGAGAATGACTCCCAGGCATGCCCTAACTATTAGGGTAAATGTTCCCGATACCAACCCTACCTATTTTGGGCATTTAAAAGATGTCAAATGTCTTCAGCACACTTAACTCGGGCTCTGGAGGCCAAGGGTGCGCGTGTGTGTGTGTGTGTGGGGGGGGGGGGGATCAAATATTGGAATCCTAGTGTTCTCCCACATCTAACACTAAACTCCAGTTTGGGGCAGTCACAATACACAAAGTAAAGCCAGAGACAGAAGTCTGTAAGAACAAACGTGTTTCCAGCAACCAGACAGTGGATGCACAAGGATTGTTTTGGAATCCTGTTTCCCGTACTTTCAAGTGTGGCCCCTAGTTTTATATAAAAACCTAGAACACCTATCAAGCAGGATGTGATATTCAAGCAGGATGTGACACAGTAATGTCAAAAAGGTTGCGCACAGATCCACCGTTCATATTCTGTTAGGTTCAGAGGAATCATCTCTGACCATTCAGGTCAGCCTATCATTTGTTCCTGGGAAACATTTCCCACCTTTTTCACAAATATTCAAGTGCTAATTATGGGCTAGCATAAGTGGGAGAGCAATGCACATTTCGCTTCCAGGCATGCCAGGCAGGGATAAGGCAACAAACATTCTATTTAAAAGTTACTTTTCCCCAATATTTATTAAAAAAATCCAGCTTCACTACTGAATTCGATTTTTTACTAACTATTAAAAACCAGCATTTGCAATTCACTATGTCTCGCATTTGCGAGATTTTGAGTTCTTGTCATTGTAAATGACAATGCCTTTTATTTATGTGCTTTGAAAACCTGTAAGCGGATCGTAAACACACAATTTGTACTCACAGTCTTTGCTTACGAGAACCAAGGCTAGCAGCAACTGTGCTTCTTTTACTGTCAGACGTGCTTTTCATAAGCAAAGACTATTCGTACAAAGTGTGTGTTTACGATCCGCTTGCAGGTTTTCAAAAGATATAAATAAAAGGCATTGTAATTTAAAATTTCATTTGCAAAGAATACCTTGGATCCAGTGCAAGTCTTGCCATCTCGGACCTCGACAACCCCCGTTCTGAAAACAGGAACTTTGAGAAACCTTACCTAATGCGGTCACCAAGGTAGAAGATTCTGTCTAGGAATATTCTAGGCTTTTGTCTACCATGAGCTCGGTGTTTAGATTAGCAAAGCGGGGCCACTGTTCTTTAAAGGAACCACATAGTGTCTGTCATCCCCATTTACTTGTGACTATAAGCGTAGCAGGAGCAGATGAGAAATATTTCTGTTTTAAAACACCTTGCTAGAACGATAGTACAGACTTACCTTTCCATGCAACTTAAACACAACAGGAAGATGCATGCACATGACAAATATGATGATAATACGTAGGAGGATAGAGTGCACAAATCAGGACACATTAACTTACAAAGAAATAATCATACACAAACCTAGGAAGTATAAGTTAAACATACACTGTGTCATGGCACGCTCAGGTTACACTGAAGGGTGTTTACACAAGACAGTGGCAAAAGATAGAAGTGCACTGGCTCAGGTCACTTAAGGCACTTAGGGCCCGATGTAGGTAATTTTATTGTACCACTTCTTAAATACCGAATGATACCGAATCGGTATTTAAGAAGTGGTAAAATAAAGGGGGGGGGGGGGGTGTAGGTAATACAGACTCGGTAAATACTGAATCGTTAAGATTCGGTATTTACCGATTCTGTAAATACCGATTCGGTAATGCCCATTGATTCCAATGGGCATTGAAGCCCGTAGGAATCAATGGGCATTACCGAATCGGTATTTACCGAATCGGTAAATACCGATTCCAGCAAGCGTGCAGGGGGTGTCACTTTGACACCCTCTAGCACCCCAAATACAGGCATGTGTGCCATGTGGCACACAGACTTGCCCTAAGGGCATGTCTGTCTGTCACATGGCATAGGTGTGCATGCACACATGTTCATGCACACCTAGATTCGGTATTTTACCACCCAATTGGATCGGGTGGTAAAATACCGAATCTGAAAGGCCTGTAGCACTGGGAACAGTGCTACCTACATCAGGAATTTTCCGAATCGGTAAAATTACCGATTCGGTATTTTACAGAATCGGTAAATTTACCTAATCGGTAAAGTTACAGATTCTGTAAAATATAGCCCCCTACATCTCAATCACCAAATACCGGTCGGTAACGGCTGAATTACCGATATTTGGTGACCTACATCGGGCCCTTAGGGCCCGATGTAGGTCACCAAATACCGGTCGGTAACGGCCGATTTCGGCCGTTACCGACCGGTATTTGGTGATTGAGATGTAGGGGGCCTACATTTTACAGAATCAGTAAATTTACCGATTCTGTAAAATACCGATTCGGTAACTTTACCGAATCAGTAAATCTATATGTAGGTGGCACTGCAAACAGTGCCACAGACCCCTAATAATTTGTTATTTACCATGTAATACTATTGCATAGTAAATAACGAATTCCTGTGTACATGCACATCTGTGCATGTACACCTGTGCCATGTGGCACACAGACATGCACTAAGGGCATGTCTGTGTGTCACATGGCACACAAGCCTGAATCAGGGGTGCAACAGGGTGTCAAAGTGACACCCTGTCCCCCTTGTCAATTCGATAATTTTACCGAATCTGTATTTACCGATTCAGTAATTGCCATAGGTTCCTATGGGCCTCAAGGCCCATAGGAATCAATGGCAATTACCGAATTGGTAAATACCGATTCGGTAATTACCGAATCATTCCGATTCGGTAACAAATACCGAATAATTACCTACATCTTATTTACCTAATCAAAAATACAGAATCGGTAAAATTCGGTATTTTAGAGTCGGTAAATAAGATTTACCTACATCTGGCCCTTAGTAAGAGGACTTCTATCAGATGAACATTTCAATTGACAAATACTTATGTGCAGTTAATAAATAACCAATTGGAGCAGAAAACGACAAAACTCTCGTCACGTCTAACGCTGTTTAACTGAAGCTCAAACTAAGCCAGAATTTCCAGAAGGGCACTGCTAATCTCAATATACCATATCCCAAGTCACCCAAGCTATTTTCAAAGATAGATGGCTCACTAATAACCAGTTTCCAATAGATGCCCGGTGGAGCTGTCATATGCAGCTATAGAGGAGTCTGTCATGGTTTCACCCCCCTCGGCCATCACCTACCCAGCCGGTCATCTGACATTGTTTTCCTCGTTCTCCCGTTGTGTTTCCTTCCCCCCCTTCCTCCGTGATTCTTTGATTTAATTGATGTAACTATGTAACCCGTAACTCGCTGATCCTCTTGTAAAGCGCTCTGATACCTCCGGGTCTAGATACCGCTATATAAAACTTTTAAAATAAAAAATAAAATAGAATACTCACATTTTCCATGTCCCTCTCGTTCACAGTGGGCAGAGGTGTTCTTGTGGACATCGTACTAACTGTTGTGAAAATCAGCTGGACAGGTGAGGATATTCGAGGCCCCCTGAAAGGATTGTCTTAATAGCTGTATCTAAGTCCAGAGGTGGGGCGAGTTACAGCCCGCTAACGCAGAGGGTGCGGGGTATCCTGCCCCGCTCTAAGCAGCACAGGGTCATTGTACAGACAACAGCAGAGTTAAACATAGGGGGGGGGGTCAGTGCATCGATATAAAGTGCTAACATAAGGGGAGTCAAACCAATGGGGAAAGTGAGTTAGCCGGGGCAATGAACCCAAGCGCAGCCCATCAAAGCAGAGGCCGAAGCACAGCAGTGCCTTCTGCAGAAAGCTCACTAAGCACGAAAACTGGCACTGCCAGGACTCCTTGGACTTCGCAACTCTCGGACCCGGCGACCTGTTCCATGTTTGTCAGCAGATCCTCCAACAAAACATCCACTCCCATCTAAGATGGATGCTGAACTTCCGTTCGACCCAGCCAAATAATTGAACGCTGGGCTCCCTGCCGGAAGTAACGTAATGGTGGCCTAGCTGTACGGTCTGTGAGTGAGGCTGATGTTGCTAAGGGAAACATTGGTTGTTTAAGCTATCGGAAAAGGGGTGTGGAACAGAACTGGGCTGCATCTCCTGCATTTGAAACACAAGCCTGCACTTGGAGTCTCTAAAGGTGCTGTTTCTCCTGGGCCCTGGTTACCTGCACTTGCAGCCTCTAAAAGGCCTGGTACCAGCGCTGCTGGTTCCACAGGACATCAGCCTGCACTTGGAGTCTCAAAAGGCGATGGTACCTGCAGTGCTGGTTCTCCTGGGCCCTGGTACTGTAACCTGCACTTGTAGCCTCTAGCGGGCCTAGGTACCTGCACTGCAGGTTCTCCAAGACCCTGGTACCTGTACTTGTAGCCTCTAAAGGCCCTGGTACCTGCACTGCTGGTTTTCTAGGACACTAGTCCCTGAAACCGCTGGTCTGAAGGCACCAGTAACTGAATTGCTGGGTCTCCAGGTACCTAGTACCTGCACTTCCAGTCATTGTAGAACCTAGTGCCTGCAGTGCTGGAGACCCAAAGCCATTAATGACCTTTTTTGGCTCTGGGTATTGGGGAGTGGGAGGGTTACTAGGCACAATGCCAGGAGATTCGTAGCCGACAGGAGTACTCTACCTATCAATTGTGGAGCGAGACTACACTATTGACTATACAGTCTAAGATTGAATACGGACAAGCAGACAGATTTTTGATACAGATTTGCCTTGGTGATATAAGATAGGACATAAGAACCCTTATAATGAGCCCTGATGAAGTCAAGTTGTAACTCAACGGACAAAAACACGTGTTGGCTTGGCTTGAAGTTGCTGTCGACCAATAATTTTGTACAGATGAAAGAATAGAGGAACAAGAACATATGTGTGAATAAAAGACATTGGACAATCATTTACGAAACTACACTTGTTATTGAACTGTTGAGTGCTTGGAGCTTATTTTAAAAAAATTGTCCAAGGAGAAGACTCTTATCTTCTTCCATTTTGTGGGGGATTAGGTGGCTCTACCTCCTCCTGAAGCACCAAATACAAATAGTCGTATGGTTTATGGACAGCTATTGACCCAATTGGAGTGTGCGCCATTACCCAGCCGCTGGTTCTGTGTTATTGGAAGGGTTACTAGGCTAATGGGCACATTGGAACAGGAAAAGAACAAACCTTTGAAGTGTACGTAAACAACCAATGTTGTTTTAATCAACCAATATAGGAAATGATGTTTCTAAAATGCTCTTATTAGTCAATTGTGTTCAATCACAGGCAGACACTGGTGGGAGGGTGAGTCGCGGCGGAGAGTGTGAGAGCGGTCTCCGACTGCAAGCAGCTAAGGGGGTAAAGTTCTTGTGGAAAGGTTAGAGTTAATGAGAAGGTGAGATTGTTCAGAAATGGGGAAAAATTCTACTGAGAATGAATTTCTGTTCAGCAGGAATTACCTTATTGAGATAGTAGATACTCCTCATGAAACAATGCAGAGGCGTTGCAGCGCTCTCAGAGATGATAGACGGGGTGAGACACTTTAGGTGGCAGTGTGTGGTGGGACGTTTCACTTTTATGGTTGAGGACAGCAGAGTTCAACGCATACCTAACGTGCACGAAGTAGAGAAACCGGAGCACCGAGCTGTTCCTACATGCTGCACACGCCTCAGTCCCTGGTTGAACATGGCGACTCTGCGGCTCTGTGCTTTAGTGAGTGGGCAGCGCCACCACCGTGTTTATCTGTCCTCTGTTTTCATTGACGAGCCTCCAAAATTCCGCGGCCCTCTGTCAGACTTTCCATCACTTTGAACCAATGCTCGTTTTCCAGTGGCTGGAGTGCTGGTTGAACTGCGCGCTCTGCTGGGGACGTGTGATAATGACAAGCGCTCGCCATTGCGGGAAGGCTGTCGCTTGTTTATATTTGCATCGCGTTTTCACTTTAACTTTAAGTGAAAGCGAGATACAAAAATAAACAAGCGGCTGAGTGAAAACAGATGGCCCCCTAATGATAAGAAATTGCTTCTTGACAGCCCCATAGCAGACGATCCTGTACGGATGGGCCGGATGAAAAGGGGAAAGGGCGGCGACAATGAAACCTCATTTCCAATGGTAGGCCTTCGTTTAGAAAAAACAGTGATGCCAGCCAATGAAAAATAGGGCTGGGGCTGCAAGTCCCCTTCTGAAATCTCCTCATTAACAATATGTCTCATCGAGCGAGCAGCGCATGCGCGCTGCATCGCTAGGCGAGACCTAACATTAGTCCCATTAACGAGACACAGTATTAGGAATTTTAATCTGTACTCCGGTTTTCTATTTAGGACTGCTAGTCTTGCCACAGTGAAAAATAGCTGTTGGGTGTTTCAGTCACTGAAAGGACACGTTTAACGGAAGAGCACAGGCCACTGTTATGTTATGTTATGTTATTTTAATTTACTGCCCGCTAGAATACTGGCACTGGTTAGCAGGGTTAAAGTTTATCAAGTTCTAATGCCTGCAAAAATATAGGATCTACCAAAAGTAAAAATAAATATGGGGTGACCATGCAGAAAAGGCGAATTCCCACAGATATGTATGCTGATGGGTACTGGTACCATGAGATCTGTGACAGACTGCTACAGCTGTCTGTAGGCAAGACTAAATCTAGTTCAAGTCTTGAAGCTCCTATTATAGTTTCTGAAGGTGCAGATGATGTTCCTTGGTTGATGAAAGACACGAGGTCAAGTGTATAAACTCTAAGGTATATCTTGCCAGATCGTCTTGGCGCGCCTCCGGGGGTCTCCCAGAAACACCGACTTCAGAAGACCTTGCAGTGCAGGTTAAAGGCAAACTATAGGGCATATTTACAAGGGCATTGCACCATCGGAGTGTCACTCTTGTCAACGCTCTGGTGGTGCAACGCCCTGCTCTATATTTTGGTAATGCGGAGGAAAGCAACTTTGGGTGGCTTATGGCCTGCATCAAAGGGGCCTGCAATGGGTGTTGCTGTGGGCGTTCCATGACAACACCCATTGCTTTTTTAACTATGCCCCAGATTTACAAGGATCTGTAAATCTGAGGCAGTGCCAAAAATGATCACCATTGAAAAACAGGCGTTAGAGTGGTGCAACGAGGAGTGATACTTTTATTTCTCCTTGTTTTGTGCTCTTTCTAGGTGTGCTGAATTCTGAGGCACACAAAGGAGGAGCAAATTGCCTTTAATTGTGGTTTATGTAAAGGACGGTGCTGCTTCCTACACATAAGCAATCACCCCTGCAACGCAAGCACCCTTGCACCATGTAACTAGGGTGTTGACACTGGTGCTAGGCAGCTTTTTTATCACTGGCAGAAGGGAAAACACAGTGGTATACCATAGTCTTGTGAATATGGTGCATCCCTGCATTTCTTAAATGATGCACCTAAATTGGTTGCAGCGCCGCGCTCCGTCATTTCTTTGCAAACATGCCCCTATGTGTGGTGGAAGACTGCCACTCTTAGCACTTTAGCACTGATTAAACTTTGAGAACTGTTTTGGGCAAAAGGTGTCTGACTGTCAAAATTCAACCTGTTTTAGTGATGAAAATCAGTCTGGCATTACCGGCCAAAATTGTTTTGCCTACCACAGGGGAATAGAGGACAATCACCTTGCATTCTACAGTATAACTCTTAAAACTGGCTCTTTACGTGACCTGAACCATGCTTTTGTATATCAGAAAACTGGGTAAGTATATCAACCACAAAGTTTGGCCAGTGGGGAGACTCTCTGACTAGCGTAAATGAGTAAATGTGCTAAAGAAGATAAACTGTTTGGAGTCCATGGGTAAACCTTTGAGAACCCAGATATTTCCTGTCTTGCTGGAAGCCTCCAACCCTTCAACCACCCACCTAGAGACATTTTAGTGGGAGGAAGGAGGTCAGCTGAGCAGATATGTGTCCTATTCCCCTGGTCCTCGTGTTGGAGACCAGTTTCACATACAAAGTAACAGACTCACACTAAATCCACACATGCATACAAAAGAGGGCAAGGAAAGGACAGAAGTAGCAAATATTCAAAATACAATGCAGGAACAATCTTGATGGATAACACTTAATGCATGTCAATAAACTGCATGTCACTCTTGGCCAGGTCTACGCTGCAGCGCTTCATTGGCAGGCGTGTCTTTAACTTGCTTTATTACGTGTGTTTCTGCTTTCTGGTAGGTATGTGGCATCCCACCTCATTTCACTACCATGGGCTTGATGTTCCCAGACAAGTACACCATGCGAGTAGAGCTGTGCACAATCCACTGCCACTGGTAATAAAAGGTCCCTCCGGACATGGGTAAATCCATCTATTCTCTACTGCGGGTAACTCGTTATCGTCCCAGCACTGGTATGATCCTTCTATTACAAGTGGACCTTTTCCCAGGGACCCTATGACTTTAATATTGTAACCCGATTTTGGTGCACCACACTGTGTCAATGCATTATTATCACTGTTCATTTAGTCGATGAAATAAGTAACAGTTTACAAAAGTAGCTTTTAAAACAATTTTCCAATTTGTTGCACTTGTATAAAAAGTCGTCTTTCAAGATTCCAATGTGTTTTTCGCGAAAAGCTTTACCAGGGCAATATCTCATATCATACATTCATTACTCAATGATCCACAATCATATTGTGATCAAATGTGCAAAAACATACTGTAAAGTTCAAAATAAAAGGAAATATATCAATTAAAAGCATGGTATGGAGAAAGAAAAGACCACTGATATATAATCACTTGTCACTTGGTGATGAAAAAAGTCTAATGATTTCATAGCAAATCAATCTTTTCAAATATCATGTATGAAATTTAAAATCTGTTTTTAACGCAATTACACAGTATTGTGTATAAATGTTACATACAATAATGTCCAATAAAGAGATAGGTTGACTCTATCTAAAGTGTTATAATGAGGATTTTAAATTTGATTCATGATATTTGAAAGGGTTCTTTTTTTATTTATTTTTTTTGTCCTCATTTGCCATCCCTTGTTCCAGAGAAAGAAACTAAAGCACCGACCACCTTGTGTGTCCTTTAAGTACTGGGTAGGGACCTTCCCCTTGCCCAGCTCAGGACAAATGTACCAGATTGGCGGAGGATGTGTTCAAGGGATTTTTGCTCCATTTTAGGCACATATCAGCCTGCCGGACCAGGTTTGTTGTCAAACTACTTGAAACCTGCCACCACCATGTCCATGGAGTATTTAGGCATAATCATCGGACCCGGGGAAAAAAGAAAAAAAAAACCCCGGCTAATCTGGTGATCATACTATCTCCACTGAACCAGCAGATTCCAGAAGGTAAGATTACGTTTACTTGGGGTCCTGGCCATGTCCACTTTTGATGTTTCATATAGGGACATTAACCAGCCGGCATGGGATGGTGCCCTGGAGTCAACCCAGTATTTACAGATCTGTCTTCTTGCAAGCAGAATTGCATAAAATAGAAAAGTTCCTGCTGGCCCCGTAAGATTGTCATCCCACCCAAATATTATTAATGGCAAGGTGATAGAGATTGATGTTTTTAGAATTGAGTCCAGGGTGATCTTTACTTCTTCCCAAAACGTAGTTAAGTGCGGACATTCCAGGAACATATGTATATCGGAGGCTGCGTGGAGGAGGCACTTATTACAACACTTTCCTGGCTGGAATTTGGAAAGCCTTAGAGGGGAAAGATAAGCGCGATGTGTTGTGTACAGATGGTTTCGCCTCAGCCACGCTGGCTTTACCACTTTGTAAATAAGGGAGAAGGATCTAATCCAAAGGTCACCCTGCACATTCATGTCCGTCCCCCACAACTCCTCAGGGAGAGAAATCTCCCCATCCACCTCCTTCAATATTGTCCAGTACCAAAGTGCCACCTCCTTTCTTCCCCCTTGCCTCTCTACCAATTGTTTTTCCAAGAGGTAGTTCATCCCTATTTGAACCTTTTTCCTGGACACCTCCCGAGCCCAGCTAGCGAGTTGCATATATTTAAATTTCGTTAAATCGGGGCCAACCCTATCGTATAACTTTTCCCATTCCACCAGTGTTCTTCCTGCTAATAGTTCACCCCATCTAAGGATCTCAGCTTCCTTAACCGGGACTGCAAGGCTATCTTTCAGACATGGGGGAAGCCCCGTGGAATCACAAATCGGGGCAAAGTTTGAGAAATAGGCTAGTCCTAGAGTTGTTTTTATTTGCACCCAGTCTTTTACCCGGGATAGTAGAGTCTTTAATCTTACTTTTTTTTAAAAATCTCTGATCACCAAACTTAAATAAAAATCCATCTAGGGGGTCAAATTCTTTTGCCCTTTTCACAACTGTGGGAAAAGCTTCAACCGGGTTTGTTGTATAAATAAGAATATCATCGGCATAGAGTCCTACCCGCTTCACCCACCCTCCAAATTCAAAAGGGAGAATGTTAGGCTCTTCTCTGAGAACTTGCATAAAAGGTTCTATATATATATTGAAAAGGAGGGGGGGAAAGCGGCCAGCCCTGCCTAGTGCCCCCTCTTAATTTGAAAGGGCTCAGTACAAGCACCATTTATCATAAGCCTGGCCCTTGGGTCCCTGTATAACAGGCTGATGACTCGTGAGAACCTTTCCCCAAACCAAAACATTTTCATTACAGCAGTCAGATAGGGCCAATTGACTCTGTCAAATGCTTTGGTGGCGTCCAGTGTCAGGATACCCAGAGGAAGAGAGAAGGTTGAGGCGATGTCAATTGTGCCGATCAGATCGTAAGTAAGATCTGCCAGCTGGCGCCCCTGTATAAATCCCTTCTGATCGTCGTGTATTATTGAACCGATCTCGCTCCCCAGCCGTGTTGATAAAATGGCGGCAAAAATCTTGTAGTCGTCGTTTAGGAGCGAGATCGGCCGATAAGACCCACAATCAGTCGGGTCCTTTCCTGGTTTGGGTATCAGGATGATGGTTGCCTCCCTCCATGACTCAGGGGGTGCTACGCCTTCCATAAAGATGTCATTAAACAGGGCCGTTAATGTTGGAATGATAGTGGAATCATATTGTGATAAAATGTGCAAAAACATACTGTAAAGTTCAAAATAAAAGGAAATATATCAATTAAAAGCATGGTATGGTGAAAGAAAAGACCAGTGGTATATAATCACTTGTCACTTGGTGATGAAAAAAATCTAATGATTTCATAGCAAATCAATCTTTTCAAATATCATGTATGAAATTTAAAATCAGTTTTTTAACGCAATTACACAATATTGCGTATAAATGTTACATACAATAATGTCCAATAACGAGATAGGTTGACTCTATCTAAAGTGTTATAATGAGGATTTTAAGTTTGATTCATGATATTTGAAAGGGTTATTTGTATGAATGATTTCACCTGCAATATAAGTTAATTATTAAAAAATGGGTTTGCTCTGAGATTACAGGACTAGTAATCAATGATTACATTATATCTTTTGTCTTTTCTTTTTCCTTATCATGCATTTAATTGAATTTGACACCTTTCCATTTCATTTGCACTTTACAGAATATTTTGCAAATTTGATCTTAATATGATTGTAGATTATTGAGTAATCAATGTATTATATGAGGTATTGCCCCGGTGAAGTGTTTGCAAAAACACATATTGGAATCTCAAAGGTTTAAATTAAGAGTGATAAAAGCGCCTTGATACGGTGTTGGCGCACCATAATCTGAGCCAAACACATCCCTATATCATTGGTTCTCCAGCTTCTTGGAAAATGTGTAACCTAAATTCTGTTTTTAAAGATCCATGAGGTAAGCCACAACCATAGGCGACACTTACAAATAACTAGTCTTTGTCAGGTGAGCCGGCTCGTTTGATGCTGCTACTGATGGTAGTCCCCTGAACACTGAAACTGGAATATCGAGGAATACAAATAACGAGGACAAAATATCGAAAGATAAGTATCAATTTTATGTACCTAACTCTAATGATATATACCTTCAAAATATATATATATATATATTTTCAAGGTACATAAATGTGGAGTTAGGAACGAGAAATCTATACTTCCTCTATATGCACCCACATTTTGATATTTTGGCCATGATATTCTTCTAAATTACTCATATTTGTAACCTCGATATTCAGTAGGACATTCGTAGAGATGATTCAAGCATCTTCTGGGAAAGGATATGTCCTATAGAGCCTGTTAGTGTGGCTAAATGCGTGCCCACTTTCAGAGGCAGATATACAAGCCACTTGCGCCATTTTTGTGCAGCTGTTGCGTCACTTTTTGTGACGCAGCAGCAGTGTAAAAATGCAGCCCATTTACATCGTGACGCATCTAGGGAGATGTAAAGTTGTAAAGACCTACGTCATATGCCGCCATTTCGGAGCAGCAGTGCTGATCCTGCTGGACCTGTCGGCTGCTTTTGACACGGTCGATCATTCTATCTTGATCGACCGTGTCGCAGCGGCAGGGATCACAGGTGGCGCTAAAGACCTTATCTCTTCTTTCCTCACTGATCGTGTGCAATCAGTCGCCTTTGGCAATTTTAACTCACCCCCTTTTACTCTTCCCTGTGGTGTCCCCCAGGGATCCTCGCTAAGTCCGCCACTATTTAACATTTATGTGTCTGACTTGGCGAGGATCATAAAAATTCATCACCTGGCGGTGACATCCTGCGCTGATGACACCCAGATTGTCTTGGCCATTAACAAAAATGGAGATGAAGTGGCCTCCAACTTCAATCAGGGAATGTTAGCCATAAGTGACTGGATGTCCCCAAACTGCCTGAAGCTAAACTCCGATAAAACGAAGGTGATGGTGTTCGGCAATCTCTCCCCAGCCTGGTCACCTACCTGGTGGCCTGCCGCACTGGGACCACCCCCTTCCCCGGTGACCAAGGCAAGAAATTTGGGAGTATTGTTGGACACTAAACTCACTTTTACGCACCATGTTAATGCGGTAGTATCATCCTCTTTCTACACCATGAGAATGATTAAAAAACTCTTACCTTATCTCCCCATGAACATGGCTAGAGTCCTGGTTAGCACTCTAGTTATGTCTCACATAGACTATTGCAATGTGCTTTTAGTCAATGCTCAGGAAGGAGTCCTAAAAAAGCTACAGCTGGTGCAGAATGCTGCGGCCAGACTGATTACGGCCACCCCTAAATATGCCTCCATCTCTGGCACCATTCAACAGCTCAATTGGCTGCCAGTGAAGAAGAGAACTACATTTAAAGCACTTTGTATTGCTATAAGGCAATCCACTCTCAAGGCCCTGCTTTTTTAAAGGATGCACTCTGTCCTTACAACCCGGCTAGATCCCTTCGTTCTTCTACGGCCGGTCCGATGCAGGTTCCCAGGACTAAGAAGGTCTCTTGGGGAGACAGGTCCTTTATAGTGACCACTACCAAACTATGGAACCGTCTTCCAAGTTACATCAAAACCTGTACTTCCCTTCTCTTTTTTCGTAAACAGATAAAGACCTGGTTGTTCAAACAATAACCACTCATGAACAACACAACCTGGCTGCACTATTTAATAACTACTCATGGATAAGTATAGTGGATACTCAGCGTCGAGACACCCTCGGGTATTTGTGCGCTTAACAAATTTCCTAAATAAATACGATACCTGCGTCAGGTATAATGTATGCAGGGTGGGCGTTCCAATGCAGGAAAGCCTCAAATCTCTTTAGTCTTCAGGTGCCCAGATTAACAGCGTATGCCACACCTGTCATACTAAACATTGCTGTGTGGGACATTTAAGTCTTTGAAGATGTAACAAAGTGATTAGTTGTTGCTCAATGTCTATGCTACTGCTTTCTCTTTAATCCTAACCCCTGGATAAACTTTGCTCAAGCTTGTTTCCAGAGGCACCAACAGTTACGCAATCTTGAAACATCAATGCGTTATTATCATTCTTACTTGTAGCGTGGATTGTCAACCCTACAGCTTAATAGAAAGCCACATCTCCCCGTTAGTACTCCACTCCTGTAGTTCCTGATGCCATTTCTTGATATCAGGTATAAATATACATACCATATGGGGTATTTCATCTATCCTCTATTTGGCTACAGATTATTTTTATGTTTGTATTGGTTTTTTTTCTCCAGAAGGAGTGAAAAGAGTAGAATTAAATCAGATCTTCAGCTTGACTAAAGAATTTGTATTTAGAGTGGTGGGAAATGGAGCTCTCGGTGGATGGGTGCCTGACTCTCACACTGATATGAGAGCCACCAGACAAGTCTTTCTTACCTTCCTTTAGGGTTTCTCTCTTAGCCCGTTCATGCTCTGCAGTCGTGGTTGGGATGATCACCTCTACAAACAGGGAGCAAAGCAGTCAATTATGACGTCACTGTTTGAAACAGGAGAAATCCCTAAAGCTGAGTCACCACATGGACAAATTAAATGGATGCTATGAGGCATGGAGGGATAATCAAAAACCTTGGGCAATGGCTGCATGCCATGAGACCAGTCCCATACCATTTTGACTTTCTTCTCCTTTTGAGGATCATGCTTATCCTGCGGCTATTTTTTTGCAAAGCGCTTTTAAAGCAATATAAGCTGAAATCAGTTAATACATGCATTTAACAAAAGACATCCATGAGGCGGTATAGAGTTGGAACAAGAGAGGCATTACTGGCGTTGCAAGATCATGTTACACATGGACACACATGCAGACACTCACATATATATATATACACACACACAGCAACTAGACATTGTACAGTGTGACTGTTTTTCCAATTTCAGTGTTGCAGGGCAATTTCCTGCCCTTGTTCCGAACACCATCCAAAGACAATGCCAGTTTTGACCCTGCAGATTAATTGGTGGGATCTTCGTTCAGAGTGGACACTTTGAGCTTTCTGAGCTCCAGTTGCCTCCCTGAGGAAGAATCTCAAAGTTCACAGTGCAGACCAGTAAGCATTGGAGTTCCTCAGGGGTCAATCCTGAGCCCCATGCTTTTTTATCTTTATATAACATCGTTGTCCAGGATAATCAGATCGTATTTGTTTGAGGCACTATCATATGCTGACGATACCCAGCTGTTGATCACATTTGGTCCAGACCCTACAGATACAATGGTCCAGTTTAAAAACTGTTTTACCCACATTAACAGCTGGATAGGCCAGAACACACTACAGCTAAATGGCAGTAAAACCGAGATCATTCTGTCCGGTAGGGCCGAAGAGTATTTGTCTAGCAGCTGGTGGCCTCAGGCATTGGTTTTATGCCCGTCCCCAAAACAAGCAGTCTGCAACCTTGGAATAACGATTGACAATAAGCTTTCCATGAAAAACCATGTTAATCGGGTACTGGGTACCTTTTATGGTATCTTGCGGAAGCTACGTAAGATCTTTAAATGGCTACCCATTGAAACCAGGAAGCCATTGGTTTAGGGCTTAATTGTAAGCCACATGGATTACGGAAATGCTTTATTGGCCTCTTTAAATGAAGACCTTTTTTCCAAATTGCAAATCTTGCAGAATACTGCGGCCAGATTGATCCTAAATTTGCCTCCAAGGTCCCCTTCAGTCCCCAATCTAAGGTTCCTCCAGTCAGGAAAAGAGGTCATTTTAAAATCATGTGCACTGATCCTGGCTACTTAGCGAAAAAAACTCAAAAGATGTCAGCCTGCAAGAACATTAAGGTCCCCTTCAAAGTCTCTTCTTGTCCCACTACGAGTCCGCACCGTACGAAACGGGGGTCAATCCTTTTCTTTTCTTGCCCCTCATCTCTGGAACAAGCTGCCGTTTCATCTTTCGTCTATTACAGATATCCAGCGTTTCCGCAAAGAATTGAAAACGTGGTGGTTTTAGACCAAGAAATAACGGAACTAGATATGACCCTTAGTCTCTGGAATCTCTGCAAGCGCAATGAGACCTACCAGTGATATGTGTGCTATATAAGATCCTCTGACTTGACTTGACTTGGTTTATCAGCAAAGAGACATTACTAATGAATGGGATGGGTGTGGTATTCGCTATAAGATAATGTTTTACATTTGTAAAGGTACGATGCAAAACTTTCTAGAACTTTGCAAACAGGTTTGTCCCCCACATGGTATGGAAGCTGTCTTTGTAGCAATCTTGGACAAGATATTTGCCCATGTCGACACTAACTTCATAAAGATGCTCAACTTTTTATACCTCTCTAGCACTGTTCATGACGTTTATTGCAATACTATCACCAGAAGGCTGTAGTTGGCCATGAGTGCCAAAAGTTAAAAGGTCAGGTCGATTGTGCGTCACCCCTGTAATTCAACTCACTGCAAGCCTCTGTAAGTTTGATACCCTGTTCAACATCATTACTAGGGACTGATGGAGACAAGATTTCCTATCCCCATATACAGATCAACAGATAGAGCTGCCATTTTACAGATCCACATCCATGGTCAAGTAAGTGGGGGCCAAACTACCGAGAGGATGGTCAGCTGAACAATGACTAGCAAGACATTCTGGTGCCAAGACCAATCCAAATGGGACAATCCAACCTCTCCTGGATATCAACCTGGTCCAGAAAGAAGTGCACTCTCCAGGTAAACTGATTGACTGCAAAGCATACAAATAGAATACTCTGAAGACAGAAACTATTTCTCACTGGTTGCTAGGCATCCAATAAGAAATGCTCAAACAACCTGAGGTTTTATTTAACCTTACAAGCTGCCTGCCATTCACCCAATCAGAATTTAGCAGTGTGTTCTTGGCCGCCAATCAAAAGCCTGGGTTTGTTGAAGGAACTTGTTTTCTGAACTGCAGAAGGAATTCTGGAAGTCCACTAATTTTGCAAGATGACCGAATATTTCTCCCACCCCTATTCTTGCTTTCTCTTCTCCTTACACAACTTTGCAGATAACAGTCAGAACTACAACATTGTCTATGGAGAACAAGACTAGTTCATCCATATTTTTAAAGGTCTTACCACCCATGAGAATTGAGAGAAAAGAAGAACGTTAACACCTTAGATGCGCGAAAACATCCCTCCCCAGTGCTGCGCTGTCCATTGGAACTAGGGCTGAATGGACGTCCAATGGTCGTGCGCAGCACTGGGGAGGTAGTGCTGCCGTCGGCCAACGCCCCGACGCACCACTTAAGACGTTAACATGAAAGTCAAAAAGAGAAGCGTTTTTCAGCACGGTCCACAACATTCCCTCTTACTGCATACCTTCTCATAAACCTCTGTCATTTACCCAGTGTCCTCTACTGCTTCAGACAAAGTATATACGTTTACCAACATGGCAACCCTTAGAATTCTCACACTAATAATGCAGTGAAGGAAGGTGATGTTTCAACATCAAAACCTGAGATGGAGCCTCTGTTACAGAGCTCTAGTAGTGAACACAGTGGCCAATACAATACGTGACTACTGTAAGGCTTTCTACGCAGGCCTTTAAATGTCAGTGATCAGACAAAAGAAGGGATGAAATGACTCTGCTACTCAGTCTTGCTACATGATAACAACAATCCACAAGATTTTAGAAGCGGAAGTAACATTGAAAATAGGTGTCACATTTAGATTTCAGGAAGGACTGAGCCAAAGTAGCAGAAAGCTTATGTCCCCTCATCAGGCATTCAATGGAATGGGCTCACGCTAAAACTTCTGTGTAATCTCCTCCAGGCCCAGAGGTGCTAGATGACGAGCTTTGTTTTCACCACCATGTTTTACAGGATATTTAGATGTTCCCTCGTAAAGAGCTTTCCCTTCCCTAATTTAATGTAGATGACTCTATCACACTCATGTTAGGCAGGCTTTCAGGAACACCTTAAGTGAAAAAAAGAAAGCCTCTACAGTGACATTAACATGGGTATTTATTTATTATTTATTTTGTGTCATTTATAGAGCGCACAGCTGCCCCAACGGGGCGTCCCGGCGCTAATGGATCTGGTAACAGGGATGCTATAGGGAAGGAAGATGGATTATAGGCAGAAGAGATGGGTCTTAAGGAATTTTCGAAATGCGGATTCTGTCTGACAAGCACGGAGGGCAATCGGGAGTTTGTTCCAGTGCTGAGTAGCACAGACTTCGAAAGGCTTCCCTCCTGAATGTGTCCTTTTAAATCTAGAAGTTGCAAGGAGAATTAGGGAATTGGAGCGCAGAGTTCTGGCGTTTTGGTATGGACGTAAGCTGCTTTTCAAATGGGCTGGTCCTTCACTCTTAGAAGCTCTATAGGCTAGAGTCATGGCCTTGGATACACATCTCTTAGCAATGGTTAGCCAGTGTAATCTATGGAGAAGAGGAGAGATATGTTGTCTCGGAGGAATTCTCTCCACCGGACGTGCCACAGCGTTTTGAACAGTCTGGAGTTTTTTACATAAGCCTGCCGTAATGCCTAGGTACAGCGCATTGGTGTAGTCGAGGTGGGAGGTTATCAATGCGTGAACCACAGTCTTATGGCAGTCCGAAGGCAGGTAGTTGATGAGCCTGTTTACTATTTTAATCTTAGCAAAGCAAGATGCTGCTACTGTTTGGACCTGGGTATTAAAAGTAAGATGGCTATCCCAACGGACCCCCAGGTTCTTTACAGAGTCTTTAGGTATGGGGGCTTGACTCAAATCTCCAGGCCACCAGAGGCTGGAATCGAGAGGAGGCGGTGTATTAAAAAACAGGATCTCCGTTTTTCCTGCATTCAGTCTTAAGGAATTAGAATCCATCCACTTAGAAATATCCCTAAGGCAGGATTTCAAAGGGTCAAATGCAGAAGCAGTGGGCTCATCAAAGGTAAAAAGTAGCTGAATGTCATCAGCGTAGGAAGTGGTTTTAATCCCAGTCCGTGCAATCATTTCGGCCAGGGGAGTGAAGTAGACATTAAACAGGAGCGGGCTCAAAGAAGAGCCCAGAGGAACTCCCCATTTAAGTGGTCTGGCGGGGGAAGTGAAGGGAGGGGTGTATACCTGCTGTGTGCGGTCCGATAGATAGGAGGTGATCCATTTCAGCACAGTGCCACCTATACCCAGATCCCCCAGCCTCCTCAGCAGAGTCTTATGAGAGACGGTGTCAAATGCTGCTGAGAGATCCAGCAGCACTAACACCGCCCTCGACCCACGGTCTAGCGTCCATCTCACCGAGTCAGCCATTTCAATTAGGGCTGACTCCGTGCTGTGGCCAGACCAGAAGCCATGCTGAGAGCCATGCAAAAGCCAATGGGACTCTATGTAATTGGCAAGCTGAGAGTGAGCCAATTTTTCCAGGATTTTAGCTGGAGCAGGCAAAAGAGATATTGGCCTGTAATTACTCGGGTTGTCCGGATCCGAGTTGGGCTTTTTCAGGATGGGAACCAAGGAAGCATGCTTCCATTTGGCAGGAAACCTACCCGTTCTCAACGAGTCATTCCAAATATGGTTGAGGAACGGGTTAAGAAACACTGCCAATCTCTTGTATTGCTTCACCGGCCAGGGATCATTTGGTGATCCGGATTTACAATTAAGTAATTCTGCAATGGTGTCAGATTCAGAGATAACTGCGAATTCTAAGAGGACAGGGGACCGCGTATTCTGAGGAATATGCTCTTTCTCCTGTTCTGTATCGTTAGAGATGGGAAAGGAGGCATATATGTTCTCGATTTTTTCCTCAAAAAATTCCGATAATTTGTCACAAAAAGACTGGGTAGCAGGCTGGCTCCGGGTCAGTGTGAGGATCCGTAAAGGATCTAACAATGCTGAAAATCTCCCGGGAGCTATGACTGGCTTTGTTAATTCTAGAGGCCAGATAGTCCCTTTTATGCTCCACAATCAGTCTACGGTATTCCTTGAGGGCCATCTTATAAGTAACTTTGCTTTCCAAAGAATACTTCTGCCTCCAAGTTCGTTCAAGGGTTTTGCACAAGGCTTTTTTCTGACGAAGCTCGTCGGAATACCAAGGAGCAGATGGTGCAGCCCTGAAAGTTTTAATAGGCTTCAGAGGAGCCAATGCCTCCATGGCCTGGCCTATCCAGACATCCAGATTGTCAATGCGCCTATCAAGATCTGAAGCAGGAATAGGCTGCAAGTTTTTTAGGTGTTCCTGGAGTGATTCTAGGGTGATGCAACTCCAGTTTCTTCCTGATGCCTCAGGAATCAGTGATGGCCTAACTGGATAAGGTATGTCAATCTTAAAGGGAATGAGAAAATGATCTGACCATATGACTGGTACGGGATTAGCTATAGGATATTTGTCAAGTTGGAACAGATCAAGTCCAGTATGTGTCCAGCTTTATGCGTGGGTAGATCAACTTTTTGGGCTAAACTGCATGCCGCCAGCATTGAGACAAAACTATTGCTATGGGGGCAAGACTCATCATTCACATGGAGATTAAAATCCCCCAGAGCAGTGAAATTAGCATAACGTGAGCTAGTCTGGACGATATAGTCCGCCAGAACTGGCAGATGTGTCGTACTGGAATGAGGGGGGCGGTAGATCAATACTCCAGATCAAGAGATAGAGGGGGATAATTTGATACTGAAAGGCAATACCTCAATGCAGTCTATTTGGTCGTATAGAGGGATAGTAACCGTCCATTTGGACTTATGAATAAGAGCGACACCACCTCCCTGTTTGCCATTGGGTCTGTTAGAACAGATAATATTATAGCCTTCTGGGATGGCGAGGGAGACAGTAGGGTTAGTGGTATCGTTCAGCCACGTTTCAGTGAGAAAAAGAAGGTCCCAATTATTGTCCCGAAATGACTGCCAGATGTCAATGGCATGTTTAACCAACGATCTACAGTTCACCAGGGCCACTTTTAGGCTCATAGAGAAGCCTAATCTCCGAGAGACGTTGGGGCTACAGGCATGGACCTGACTATTATTTGGTTCACAATGAGAAAGATGAAATTCACAGTCCCTACACGCATAATCCCTGCTCCCGGCGTGCGGAGTAAGCAAGGGGCTGTGCGGACACCGGGGGGGTCTCAGGGCCAACAAATCGGAACGCTTATAGCTAGAGAACGGTGGGTACCTAGGGATAAAAAACAGAATCTTCACTTGGTGAACTGCCGTTTTAATGTCCCTGCCTTTGACAGCAAGAAACAGTGTGTTCTGAGCTCTTCTTGATCATGATGATTACGATAAAGATTTGTAAGACTGCAAACTCATACACCGGTGGGTATCCAGGTGGGTATCCTGGTGCTAGCAAGCTGGAAAAGTGGAAGGGACTCGAAAAACCAAGTCTCAAACTTTATGGAATTTGAAATGGATGGATCCTGCACAGAGAGAAACAGGCACAGAATTTCCGAGCTCAGGCACCAGACAGAAGCGGGATCAATTACTAGACCTCGAGTGAAAATGACAAGACACACTTAGTAGAAAAGCATCTACCAAACAAAGAGTTTCCTGGCTGAAGTTTGATCCTATACTGAATAAAGGCAATTCCAACATTGAAAAAGTTGCGGTGAGCAATGCCGAGGGCTTTAAGCAGTAGGCTTGAACCGCAAGCAACCGGTGCAGGTTTCTAAGATGAGATGTTACTGATTAACGAGCGGGAAGACTAAGGGCTGATTTAGATCTCGGCGCATGGGTTACTCTGTCTCAACGATGACAGATATCCCATCTGCCGAAATATAAATCCCATTGAACCCTAAGGGGCTTATATTTCAGGGACGGATTATCCAACCCAATCTGCAGAGATCTAAGTCAGGCCCCATGTAAGAATCTTGAGGGCAAATTTTGGATGAGTTGAAAAAGTTGCAGGACACTCATGGTTGGCCCAGACAGAGGAAGTTATCATGGTGAAGGAGTGACATCTGGGGCATCATCAGATAGTAAAAGCATGTAGAATTAGCAGCATTGAATTGTTCTTTAAACTACAGTGAGACATCTAAGTGTCCTCCTAGATTGTTTGTAGATTCTTTGGGGACTGGTGCATGGCTCAATTGGGGGGAAATAAGGGGACGAACATCAAAGCAGTAGCAAATAAAGAGCATCAGCTAAGCCTCACTGACTTTCAGTTTTACAGAATTTCAATATGTTCACTAGACAACAGTGGTCAAACAGGCTTGGAACTTGGTTAAGTTGGCAGAAACATTGTCTACAAAGAGACCAACATTTGTGCACCATCTGCACAGGACTCCAGGGAAAAGCCAACACCCTGAGTAAGCTGTGCTAGTGGAGTAACATATATTGAAGCGGATAGGGCACAGTGAAGAGTTTTATGGCACCCACTTGTGGATACCCTGCCGGGGTTATCTCACAGGGGAATACCAGGACGGGTTCCCTAAGCAAGCGCTTAGATGCCTGCGATGTGGGCGGTTTGCGCTATATAAATACATGTACATTTACATTTACATTTACATTACATATCAGAGATCTGGAAGAGGAATTGTAGGTTGACATGACCAATTGATGATCTTTTAGAGAAGCAGCTCTGAGCTTCATCCCTCATGAAGCCCTTGACAGAGGGTGGTGTTAGACGCAATGCCAAAGGTGGCACTTGACGTAAAGAAGAATCAACGCTGAACTGCCTCCTTTGTCAAGCAACATTCATGTGTCATCAATGACAGCAAGCAAGGCAGGTGCAATACTTTGGAGAGAGCAGGCGGCAGCATGCATGTTGTCTAGAAAGCAATTGGATTCAATAAAAGCTGAAAGCAGAGCATTTATCTCTATTTCCAGATGCTTAGATAGCAAACGAAGAAAGGAAATGGGGCGATAGTTAGCCAAAACTGCAGGATCAGCAGAAGATTTCTTCAGTAATGGAATGATCAATGTCTCTTTCAGGCTTGAAAAAAAGTAGTAAAAAACTAAGAATTATGACACAAGGAATGAAGTTGCAGTGCTGTAGAGCTGTGAGCCAGATTGAAAATCCAAGGAGGTCAGGTGTCTTCTGGAGATATGGATCTGGTAGTGAGGCAGTAATGAATCCAAACTCATCAGAGAGACCTGAGACAGACTAGAGTAGGTATCGGAAAGGATAGCTGTGGTCACTGGTAACTTATCTTGAGGATAAATTCCTCCACTGAAGGGAATAAAGGAACTAAACAGCTTTAACATGGTATCCTCAAAATATAAAGAGATTGAGTTAGAAAGTTTGTGTTAGGGAGAAATAGAGAAGGCAGTGCAACTGGTTGAGAAAAGGTTTTTCTCTAAACTACAATGTTTACTAAGGAATTGTTTGTATTTTGCATCAGTGCAGGTTTTTTTACACAGGTTTTTATATGTTCAAAGCTCTTCAAGATAAGTTTGTTTCTGGGCCGCATTATAGTTGATTCTTAATTGCCTTTCCAAAACTTTGCAGTGCTGATTGGTTGCTGAAAGGTGGTTGGTGCACCAGGGTATAGAGGGAATCTTTCTGAAGGAACACTTTTGTTTACAGTGGTCATGTGGTGAAGTACACCAATAAACCAGTTGATAAAATGAGTTGCATGAAGAGCTCTTATCTTTCAGACACTAATACCCCTGCTTCCCCAGAAGTTAGATTCAGAAAATGTGTTTTCATCCAATAATTCACAGTCTGTACATAGGTCTTGGACTTTGCTGGGGGCAACAGTTGGCTGTTATCTAGTCTGATTGTGACTTTTGTGCTACTCACAAGCACAATAGGTGAAAACCAAATGAAGGAATGAAAGCAGCCAGGGGACACTGGTACATCATAAGAATTTCTTTTTAAGTGAGGACCCGGGAGAACCTTCACCTGTCAATCGGCAGAACCAGAAGAAAACAGGAGATGCTGTCATCGCTGGAGACTTTTCAGGAAGACTTGGTGAGCTACAGCATCTGAAGCAGAAATGACTGAGTATAATCAATATTTTGATATCGCTGCTGTCCATAACTTTCCTGAGGTAATCCAAGATTCTTTGTGGCACACGGTCATTGTTTCCAGTGACAATAAGGCCATAAGAACAGCACCCAAAGAATGTAATTCCTTGATGACCCGTGGGAGTGGACATATTGCTGACCTCTATTGAAGCTTTGTAGTTGGAAGAAGATTGTTGGAACTAGATGGAATGTATCCAGAACAGAAGGATTCAGTGTTGATTGCTTTAACACTGCTTAAGAACGTATTTGAGATTCTGTGGGATCAAACATTACTCATACGTTAAGGTTCAATATCACCCCAAGGGTTGAAATTGTATGGAACGTTATGAGCTTTAGGACACAGAAGTCTAGAGACCTGGAGCTCTTACCAGTGTAAATATGTTCAGCTGTTTGATCGCGACTTAGGGCCTTCTTTAGAGTCTGGCAGGCAGGAAACTCCATCACAAGTGTGGCAGAGACCCCCTGTGCCCTATTACAGGTGCATAACAACCTATGGCACTTGTAATACACTGAACGGGGCATCCATCTTTTTTTGTCCTTAGTAATGCAAAGGTGCTTGACATGTCAAAAGGCATATGTTCCAGGCAAATATGATGGAACAATTCGGCATAAGGTGACAAACAGGCATGACATAGCACGCATCCTTGGTGTAACCAGCTGGCATTATGTAACGAGCAAGCATAATATAGGATGAGCTTGATGCAACAAGCAATAAGGATGTACCAAGCAAGCACAATGTAACAAATGGCCTCTATGTAACAAGCAGGCATAATGGCATAAGCAGGCGCATCAGCTTGAGGCAACTAACTTCACAGTGTAGCAGATACTGGCAAAAACGCTCAAATAAACTACTTTTTGTTCCGACTGTTTGTGACCAATTTAGAAAAGGTGTACATCAGCGGTGCTCAGGAACAAGCGTATGCGCTGCTTGACTGTGTTTGAGGCAGTGCACATGCAGCTGCCAGTTACTCATTTTATTTAAGCTTTTACTGAGACTAAAAAGCAAAGCACTATGCAAGATACACCATGCAATATTACTTAAGTAGTTCATTTTATGTGCAACACCTTTTTGTATACATGTCATTTTAGGGAACAGTTCTTCGCATTCTGAGACTTGTACATTGGCGTTTTCAAATTTAAGTTAGGGCTTACAAACAGCTTAATTTATAAAAAATGTAAGTACCATGGCCCTTCTCAGGAGGCCACTGCAGCCTGCAACACTCATTGTCTCTGATAGCGCTGTCGATGACAGAACCAGCACAAGTACTATCACACTGCTACAAGTGTGACAATTCAAATGACCCCAGGCCACTCAAAGCTGTAATAATGTGAACAACAGATCTTATTCATTTCTAATGTTTATTGACTTATTAAACACTGTTGTTGTGCTCATCTCATAATATGGCAGACAGCGCCATCATGTGATGGAGTGTCACAGAAGCGGGTGCTGACAATTAAGTGCCGGTGCTGAGCACCGGAAACCACTGGCTCAAATTAAGCACTGGACAAGTCCTTGCATGCATGCCACTCTAGCTTAAAATGCATCCTCTGTCTGAAGGGGTCACACATGACCTAGAGCCACAAACTGTTGGGCCTTTAGAGCAATATCACTAATTTCTCTGAACACATCTGACATCTCAGAGAAGTGAATGCCATCTACCGAAGCCCTCTGTGAATGGTCAACATGTCTTGCCCCAGCAACTACTGGGTAGACCTATGGGTTATAAGACAACTCACCATCACCCAGGGTGCTCTCAGTCCCCTCTTCTTCTGGACCCTCGTTGTAGTCTTCCACTGTGTAGACGTGTTCATACTCGGGGTCATTGGTGTTCACGACCACTCGCAACTCACGGCCTGCAAAAGAGATACGGTCCTTAGCACGCTAATCAGAAAGAGAAATCGAGCATGCTAAAATGATTGTGAGTGGAATAAACATGACTACTGCCTCCCTGAGCGGAATACACTTACAACTTGTGCTAAAATATTAGGAAGATTCTGTAAGTGAAGCTGATTGACTCTGACTGGCCTACAGCTGATTCAGATTCTAATAACTACAAGAACTGTTTGATGGGAATCTCTGTGGCAAGGTGTAATGCACATTGGTCTCACTCAACCACCCAGCAGCTGCTTTGCATTAAGCCTGAGGGTAAGTTCTGAGCTCTGCGCACAAGAAGCTCTGTGATTCAGCTGTCTTCAGAAGCAGGCAACTCAAGCATCATTGTCTGATGCAAGATGTCACCTCAGCTATGGAACAGGCGCCATGTACGAGCCACGGAGCTCGAAGATGGAGCAAGGTATTGAGGCAGAAGTAAAGCTTCTGAGATAGTTTACTTTCAAGGTCAGATTTCTTGTACATGGAGAGAGTGGTCCTGCACTCTGGGCCCGATTCACAGAATGAACTTAAGACTCAATCCTAAACTTACTACTATTTTGGTATTCACAGAATGCACTTACTACTTTTGGCATTCACAGAATGCACTTACTACTTTTGGCATTCACAGAATGAACTTACTACTTTTGGTATTCACAGAATGAACTTACTACTTTTGGTATTCACAGAAGTTAGGAGTTTGTCTTAAGTTTGTCTTAAGACAAACTTAAGACAGACTTAAGACAGACTTAAGACAAACTTAAGACAGACTTAAGACAGACTTAAGACAAAATCCTAACTTCTGTGAATACCAAAAGTAGTAAGTTCATTCTGTGAATGCCAAAAGTAGTAAGTGCATTCTGTGAATACCAAAATAGTAATAAGTTTAATATTGAGTCTAAGTTCATTCTGTGAATCGGGCCCACAATCTTTAAATGACCAATGACGTGTACAGCACAGAATATTATTTGACATTTTCTGTAAATCTTATTGCTTTTACTTGACAGCATGAGAACACTGTATTGCTCATTATGTTGTGGTCACATTATTCTAAATGCATTTTTTATTAATACTAAATACAAAAACACCAAGGGTGAGCCAATGACATCTGGGAGGTCTAAACGACACTAAAGAGAGTACACACGACATCAGGGGTGTGATAAACAATACAAAGAATGTGGCCGTATGACACCAGTAGAAAGACAGGCAACATCTTCTGGATAGCCACATAACAATAGGCCAGGTAAACATCAGGTAGTAACCAAACATCATTAGGAATAAGAAAACATCAGAGACCAAACAAGCAACTTAAGTTGTGAACTAAACACTGTCAGAGGCACTGCAGACAACCTCAGAAGTGGAGATAATATCAGGAGCAGACAAAACAAAACCAGCAGCAGACCAAGCAACATTTAAATGGTCTGAACACCAAGAGCAAGCTAAACAACATTCACAATGGTGCTAAAGAGCATGTGTTGCATCCCAAACTACATTAGAAAGCGACCAGACATGAAAATAAATAGGGCTAAATGGCACAGGGGGGGCACAGAGCACAAGGTGTAGCAAATAATATGTGTCACAGATCAAACTATCTTAAACATCATCTTGCACCAGCCAATGTGTGTCAAGCCACATTATAGCTGGGTCAGACACTGAGGTGAAATACAACCAACATCACAAATGAGACTGAATATTACCAGGTTCTGACCAAACAACAATAGAAGTGGGCTAAGCAATGTCAGAAACAGTATTGGAAACACGCTAAAACACTAGGGATGTTAGTAACAACATAACAGGTACAATAAAGAACATCAGGGAATGAGGACAGTTCACATCAGGTTCAGACCAAACAAAAGATTCAGTAGGAATAAAACTGAAAGCTATCAAGAGAGTGTTAAACACCATCTGTGGCCAAGAAGCAACTCTAGACGGGAGGCAAAGAATATCTAAGGAAAGTAAACTAACATCAGATGCAGGTCAACCTACATCACTGGTGAGTCTAGCGACATTAAGAAAGAAACATTATGAATTAGGCATAACAACATAGGGATGTCCCTACAGCAATTGGGACATAATTAAGACACCACCAGAAGGACCAAGCAACCACAAGGGCAAGCAGAAGAACCTCAGGCCTTAAGCTAAATGACACCCAGACTAACATAGGGGCATGCCAAAGAACATCAATGAAAGAACCAAACAACATAACAAATAGAGCCAACCAACACATGCTCATTAGAGACTGGTGCAGAACAACTTCAGTGATAAGGCAACATTCTAAGAGTGATGTGCAAACAAACACTGAGGGAACAAACAACACAACAACATGGGGAATGGTCAAATTACCAGACAGGACTGGGCTAAAGAACACTGGGGATTTGGAAAAACAACATCATTGATGTGGGAAAACACCTTTAAAGATGAAACCAAACGAAATAAGTGGTGAATCAAACTTCATTGGGAATGGGACAAGCAACAACCAACATGAAGCTAAAGAACAGTGGTAAAAAGGAAAACCACACCAGGCACAGGCCTAGGATTAAGCAAAAGACTTCAGAGATATGGCTGATCTATATCAAAAAGAGGTACACTAATGTCATGGGGAGGATAAACAGATTAAGGATTAGTTAAAGAACAAATAGCTAAAGAACATAAGGGGTGTACATCAGACTCTGGCCAAAGAATTAAGGATGAATCATATAACTTCAGGTTAGAGTTATAAACATAGATTAACCAATGAATGTTAATGGAATATTAAGGGGGTATTGAACCATTAAAAGTGAATTGGATAAATAACAAGAAAGGTGTATCATTCAATTACAGTCAGGGTCAATCCAAACAACCTCAGGCAGGCATATCACATCAGGGGATGGATAAACATTTGTGATGGGTGATTAAAAAAACACAATAACTGAGACACCTGGGGCCATTCAAATAGGGTGTGGTGCAGATGAACAACGTGGAAGGACAAAACTTCAGCAATGGTACAACTATTAGTGATAGGGTCAAATACATATGAACTAAACCTGGGTTAAACTAAACAGTAAGGGAAAACATCTGGAATGCTCAAATTGAGCGAATGGAATGCGCAGTACAGCCACAAACCACAGTGTAGCCATGAGACACAGCTGTCCACACACTCATCAGATTCTCTTTTCTTTGATTTTTTTATTGTGTTTTATCAATACGCAGAATATGACATGTTTACATAATATGGAATGTCCTAGATTAAAATTCAATACTGAGTGTAACACGTTTAGTAAGCAGCAGTAACACTTTTCAGATACTTCTGAGATTAAATTGTAATTATGTTATTGCAAAATGTGGCATTATTTAGTGCACAACAAAAGAACCTGAAAGACAGGACTCACCCTCCTCTTCCTCATTGTGAGAGAACTTTAGAACTGGGACTAGACGTGACTTAACAGACGGGTACGATGGGGAGGATGGATAGTTGGGGAGAAAACCTGGGAGGTGTAAGGACATAACATATATTCAAACGAAGGACACAGGAACGACTGATGAAGGCAAGCATTAAGCAGAAGTAGCAGGCCCTGTCCACATTATGCATGCACAGTTAATGCCCTTGCAAGAGCAAGCGTACAAGAACAGCTTGCAAGCTGTCATCACACACTGATGTAAACTCATCCTGGCTTGAGCAAGGGGTCAGTATGTGCCACCACTGTACGGCAGCTAACTGGAAGAAACTCTGACTATTGGAGAATGATGCTCAAGAAGATGTGAGGGACCAGACTAGTGCTCCCAGCATCTCCTCTGTAATCAGGGCTCCTCCTTAGGACAGTGAACCAAGAATTCAGCTGCCAAAAGGAATGTTATCCAATCTGGAAACACTCTACAAAGGGGGTAGGAGAATCATACTAACATACTTTTCTAGTTCATCATATAACATGCAATACAACAATACAACCTATTAATTTATTAACAAACTCTGATAGCAACTTGCAGGGAATGTTGGGAGCTGACCAGCTAAATAGAATGCTCACTTTGCAGGCTGAAGCTAGTATTACAGGTCTGCTCAGGGAGCATTCCCTGGCTGCTAACTCCCCCTGCCCCTCTGAGCCCTGCCAGGTGTTTAAGTGCCCCACGACTTACATTTTTCTGTCTCTGTGGGGCGACTAACACCTCTGTATTGCAGTACCGGCACTGCTCTCTTTTGCAACCGTAGAGAGAGGTATTTTTCTCATCATGCAAAGTAAGCTGAATTCACTGCTTCAAGGGGGCGAATAGCCTTATTTCCCTTACCTACAGGGATTTTAATTTAACTGCCCTTATTATCCACCTCGGCCTGTGGTCTGGGCTCATAGCCATGAGGAGGATAAGACTGTTTTTTTAAGTATCAATGAGAGAGAGAGGACTAAAAAGCTAGTCCGTGTCCCCAAGGTTATTATATGTCATCAAAGAGAACTAGTCTATTTTTACGTGATACAGAACTCAGAACTGTATGATGGGTATTAAGAAAAACTCTAATTTCTTTTTATGAAGCCCTCACCAACCAACCTAGTTGGTGGCATGCTTCATCATCGGCACACCCGGTGACACCGAAGTGTCCCGAGTGTGCTACAACGCCTGTGTTACAGTGGAGCAGGTATATTGCTGAGTGTGCGGTGATGGTGAAGTGAAAGTGAAGTTTAAAAACTGTCCAGTGGTCCTATTACCCAAAGATTTTACCTTTAATATATGGGCCTCTGGCAGTAACAAAAACAAGGCAGTGATGTAGGTGGAGTGGTAGTTAGCAACTCCTGCATCCAGTGGGCGGTCTACATGTTTCAGCCAGGCCTTTAATTATTAACTGGCTTTCCTCAGCAAATGCTGCTAAAATGGTGCAAATTTAAAAATTGTGTACCTTGAGCTTTACTCTGAGCCTGACTTAGATCTCGGTGGATGGATTACTCCGTCACAATGGTGACGATATCCTATCTGCTGGAGTATAAATCCCATAGGACATAATGGGATTTATATTTCAGCAGACTGAGTAACCCGTCCGCCAAGATCTGAATCAGGTACTTAGTCTGAAGGGTGAGCTAATGAATATGGTAAGCTCCATCTCCTGAGTACCTCCCTCTGTAGTACCTTATTTTGGGTCTAAAGAGCATTGTAGGGACATCAGCCCTAGAAGGTTGAAAATGTATGCTGTCATATATTTATTTTATGCAGCAGAAATTGATGCCACCATATCCTGTGGGTTCCTATCAAAAGTGATCATCCTAATTCAGTCTTGACTGTAACCTACAACTTGTCTGGCAAGTTAGGAGGGCACAGGTATTGTCTGGGTACAGGTATTATCTAGACTCTGTGGCCTCTGGACATTTGAGTTAATGCTTAGTGAAGCAGTGTTAGATGTCCGCCATGCAAGACTGAATTAATCAAAATTAACTAGTTCCCGCTCCAGCTTCTGAGGTCTATGGACGGTTCATGAGCAAATTGTCATGACTGAAACATACACAACAACTACAGGGACCCTTCATCCCCCCTGTTGTTAAGGGCACAGAAAAGTAGTGCACTCTGGTTTCACATAAATATGCAAATACCAACAGACCAGAGAGCATATTTGATTTAAAAAAATTTCAAAGTTTTTGGGCTCACACAACACTCAAAATATTATGAGGAGTCGAGCAGATTCACGCTTCATCTCGAAAGTTGAGGATGTTTTTGCTAAACATACTTTTGAAAATACTTTTTGCCCTGGAGAAGAAAACGCTGGTTGAAGATTGTACCGAGTGCTGTGTATGGCTGGGCAGTACCTCAAATACTGCCCATATTTGTACGTTCCATAATTACTTCTGAAATGGGGATCAAAATCAGGTTAGAACCATTGGAATAGCCAAAGAAATTCAGCTGGCTACAATTAAATAAACATCAAGTCTTTAGAAAAAATGTATGTAGTTGATTTAAGCCAAATTACTTAAAAATGTCTCTTTAAATCTACATGCCAACATGTCTCACTGCAGTTTGACTCAAGACATGGCAGTGAGAACGAAACGCACCTCATATAAATTAAATATATATTTTGAGGGTGTTTGTGATCTAATTAACCTCAAATAAACTAAATATGTTTCGGATCCCTTAATGTTAAGAGTTTTAGGTTTATTTGTCTATAAGCTTGGACCTAATTTCAAGCCCACTTTGTACATGTTGCCCGGGAGCCCTCTGCACTAAAAGTGCTGTGCTTTTGGAATATGTCCTAGAAAGGTCAGTCCTATCCAGGTAGCTCTTAGATTGGGGGTGCTACTAGAGGTGAGCTGAAAAGAAATAGCTCATCAGTTCAAAGCTGAATATTCCCAGATCAACACCCCTTAAATGAAAATTTGTACAGGTGTTGCGCACACACATGTAACTTAGAAAAAAGCTTTTAAAATCATTTTTCTAAGTTTTCGCTATTTACCACAAGGTTTGACCTCGCGGTAAATAGCGGGCCGAAATTGTGAATTCGCAATTTTATAATGGATGATGAATTGCATTTAAGGAATCTCAAATAGAGATTCCTTAAATGTAATTCCTCACAAATTTGTGAAATCACTATTAGCGATTTTTGCATTTGGGATGATGAATCCCAAATGCAAAAATCGCACTCGCAAAGGGCCAGATTCTCAGAATCTGGCCCTTTGCAAGCGCAAATCAGCTTGATGAATCAGGCTGATAGACCCTAGGTACTGGGTCTGGTGGTTCACTGGACTAATGCATTAACTCCAGGGACCTACGTTTGATCTCATGATCAAATGTTTGAAACTTAGTAGGTCCCCCCAGCCTTTCACCCTTCTGAGATAAGTACAATGAGTAGCACCCAGTTGTGTAACAATAAACATCTGTTATTTTTGTGACAAGAAACCCAAGGGTGAATGTGTTATATCTCATTAAGCTCCTTACAGTTCCTCCATCTTGGCTCAGACTCCAGACAAAAGAGACCTATGCAGCCCCTGCTCTTCCTTTTATTGTAAGCTCTTCTCAATCAATAAATTCACAAGGAGAGTCTTCAGTCATTGCCAAGATAGCTACAAGATTACAGATGTGATCTCTCCTCATTGATGCTTTTTTAACACGTCCATTCAGCAAACATAGTCAGAGCAAAAGGCAAAAGTACAACTGTTAGTAAAACACAGAACAGTCACCAGATTTCAGACACCCCACTAAACAACTTTAAAACAGCCCACAAATAAACAGGACATGAAGAATTCCAGAAAACACTATTTACAAAACATCTGTATTATTCTTTTATTTCTTAGGGCTCTCAGACTGTTGCATTGTGTTAGAAGCATCATTAAAATTGCTTTAAACGTAATCAGTTTTCTCTACTGCAAATATACACTCTTGTGTTAATGAGGCCTCCATGAAAGGTCTCACTTTGTGAGGAACTTGAGTGGGCTGCTGGAAAAAGATGCTCAAGGCTCAGGGCTAGTTGTGGTATCTCTCTGAACCTTGCACAGACATTGGATCAGGTGAAAGATTTGGACATTCCATTTAAACTAAGTATTTTTAAGGTCATATAGGCACTAATATTTAAGCCGGACCCCTGGTATATTAGTTGCTAAGTGTACAGCTGTAGTCTCTCATGAATGGAGAGAGGTTTGAGTTTATTGAGGTGCTCGGGTTGCACAACAAGGTCGGTTATGTATGAACAACAATGCACACTTCTCCTGCTCACTCAAATGAGTGACCAAATGCTCTTTGGTCTCCTATGATCTAAGGACCAGAGACAGACATGCCTATGACAAAACTGGAAGAATTGTAGACAGGCTAGTTGCTCTAAAAGCAATACTTTGGACAGAGTCAATCTCGTTAGACTAGATGTTTGTGGAATTTGAGATACTGTGAAGGAAAAAAGATACCTGTAACTCCAGTTCTCCAGCATTGGTATCTTTCATAGATTCACATGCTGAATTATTCCCGGTCATCAGAGTGGGAACCCATGCTAACAATGTTAATTCAGCAGTATACATATACACTCAATATCCTGGGCCCGATTCACAGAACTAACTTAAGACAAAATCCTAAACTTACTACTTTTGGTATTTACAGAAGCTAGGATTTTGTCTTAAGTTTGTCTTAAGACAGACTTAAGACAAAATCCTAACTTAAGTCTGTCTTAAGACAAACTTAAGACAAAATCCTAACTTCTGTGAATACCAAAAGTAGTAAGTTTAGGATTATGTCTTAAATTAGTTCTGTGAATCGGACTCACTGAATTTAAGCCAATCTCCAGCAAATAAGAGGTGAGCTCCATTAGCTGCTCCCTGGCTCCCCATAAGCTGCTCCCTGGCCAAAGGCTTCCAGCTGTCAGATTTCCTAGCCCGTAAAACGCATATTACTAATAAAAGGAAGACATGTCAAGAGGAGGCGCATGGTTAGCATGTAAATCTATGGAAGATACCAATGTTGAAGAATCAGAATTACAGGTAAGTAACTTTTTTCTTTCTCCACCATTGGATCTTTCATAGATTTATATGTTTGAATTCTGATTATCAATGCAATATAGTAAACGAAAGAAGGAAGGAATGAGGCTTACCCTAAGAGAAAAGGTGTTTGAGCACAGCATGACCCACCGCTTTGCACCATAATGCAGTAATAATTGAAAAAGCATGCATTGTTCTCCGATTTGCTGCTTTGCAAATGTCTTTCAGAAGAATCCCTGCAAACATTGCAGTCGTTGTCACTATTGCTCTAATGGAATGCATTTTAACTGACCTTGTCAATGGTCTGTTCATTGATGCATGAGCTGCAATGATACAAGCAGCAATCCATTTTGATGGAGTCTACTCAGCAATTGCTTTGCCTTTATTCCCTGGACCAAAAGCTACACAGAACTGATCAATCTTTCTGAAAGCCTCTCAGACATCTCTTTATATCCAAAGAACTTTAAGACCTACTCTGGTTTGTAAAGAATGATGGTACTGAAATCTTCTGTCTCATGTGAAATGATGTAGGCACTTTATCCTTTGAAAAACATAAAATGTCTCCTTACATGAGAGCTCTTGAAGCTCAGACACCCTTCTTGCTGATGTAATGGCTAATAGGAATGTTGTTTTTAAAGACAAATGTTGAACAGATGCGTTTTGAAATGGTTCAAGTGAGTTCATGAAAGTCGTCAATACAGTGCTCAATTGCTATTCCTGTTCATTTTGGGAGAGGGTGGAAATCACCTGAATAGACCGTTCATTAATTCTTTTACAACTCTTTGGAAGCACATGGTTAACTTATTTGGAGATATTAGGAACATAGTTATTGGAGCAAGGTGGACCTTGACGGTATGAACAATAATCCACAGTTAGTTAGACGCAAAAGGTAAGGTGAGAATTGGTGAGGTGCCATCTCTAGCATCTGCCTTTTTCCCTTTCTGCCCCTGGCACAAAACTTTTTCATTTTAGATCAGACGTCTTTAAAGTTGATCTCTTGCAGGATTTGTCTGCACTCTTAAGAAATCTGCAGATGACTAAATTCAAAGCCTCGATGTGCCATGCTTTTAAATGAAGGGACAGAGGGTTGTGGTGAGGTATTTCTGCTCTGTTCCATGAAAACTCTCACATCTGGTTCGAACTGAACTGGCTTCTCCTCACACATTGCCCACAACTCTGCATATCAATGCTAAACTACTTCTGCTGGGTCAATCTGCAGCTTTCTGTGTTTTATTTCGCATTTCACTCTTGGAATTAGTGGTATTGGAGGAAATGCATATACAAATTTTCCTGTCCAATCCATCGTGAAGGGGTCACCTTGTGAGCCCGGGAAAAGCAATCTGTTTGTGGAAGTTTGGGCACTTATAATTTTGATCAGTGGCAAACATTGTCCCACTGAGGTCTGTCCCATCTTTGAAATATTATTTTTAGATGCTTGTCGTCTATCTCCCATTCATACGTGATTGAGTATTGTCTGCATAGGTGGACCAACATGTCATTGTGGATCCCAGGTATGTGCTCCAGTGAAAGATCCATCTTGTGACAAATATCCCAGCTCCATTATTTTTGTGCCTCTAATGAAAGAAACAGCAATCTTGTTCCACCTTTTTGCAATAAAGAAGATGGTGGTAGTGATGTCTGTCCTCACCATGAGATGCAAGTTTCATACTAAAGGGAGAAGGCTTTTATCTCTAACCTGACCACTCTCAAATCCAATATATTTATGTAAAATTGAGATTCCTACTTTGACCATAAGGCATTAGCCTGCATATTCTGTCAATGAGCTCTCCATTATGCCAGTTTACATGCAGAAGTGCAGCTTTCCTGGTTGCTGTCCCTTGCAAAGGTTTGCTTTCCTGATCCTCCACCGAAAAGCCTTTTTTGTCTGTGAAGTTATTTGTGCGATATCATCCCTTCCTAAATAAATTGGTTGCCACTGCTCGCATAGTTGTTCCTATGTTATTTCTGCAATAGGTTTAACCTCTTCTTGACGGCTAGTTATAGGTTTGAAGGACTTTTGTTGTGAAGTCGGTCATGTACTGTGCTTTGTGTATGTTGTCTGCTCTTATGGGCCAGTCATCCAGCTGTGGATACACCATAACACCTCTGCTCCTTATGAATGCTGAAATTAGCAGTAATGCATTTTGTAAAGATATGCAGGGTAGTTTTGAGCCAGAAAGGAAGTGCTTTGAACTGATAATGATGACCAGCTATCATGAAGGAAACTTCTGCGCTTCACATAAAATGGGATGTTGAAGTAGGTGTCCTGTACTGCCATAGATATTAAAAAAATCACCTTTCTTGAAGAATGGTAACATTTACTGCAATGTGATCCTGTTAAAACTTTGCTTCCTTATGAATGTGTTTAGATTCTTTAAATCCAATGCTGCTGGCCAATCTCCTCCTTTCTTTAATATAAGAAAGAATCTGGAGTAGAAGCCCATCTTTTGATGATAATTCCTCTGGGGCTTCTTTCTTTAACAGGTTTAGCACTTACTGACACACATCTTGTGTTTGTGTCTTTCTGTTTTCTGTGGCAAGTAAGGAGGTATCTGCTGAAATTGCATGGTATGACCATGCATGACAAGACCTAAGACCCATTTGTCTGTGGTTACCTTCTGACAGGTTTTTAGAAAATATCACATCTGGCCTCCTACTGGCAGCTGTATTTATTTATTTATTTTATAGCATTTATAAGGCGCGCAGCTACCCACAAAGGGTTTCCCGGCGCCAGCTGTACTAGAGAGGAGATGCTGATCGTCAAATCAGGATCTACCTCCTTTTGGCAGATTACCTCTTCGGTGCTGGCTTTGTCTGATAGCCTGGCCACGAAGCTATCCTTGTTGGCTCGATTATTGGCATTGAGCTCCATAGCGTTTGTAGAGTTTAAAAGACTGGTCACTGAGTCGACCTTTGATACTGTCATCTGTGTCATTTGAATGATTGCCTTTTCTGAAGCACTCATAATGATCATGCTGTCTCAGCATCTGCCTTCATTCATTGAAGTGCATCATCTACTTTTTCACCAAAGACATTATTCCTATCAAAGGACTAAACCTTAAACCGTGATTGAACCTCTGGTCTGAAAGAGGTGCTTTTCAGCAGTTACACCTCTTGTGAGTGTGCAATTTTAAACTTCCAAAAATGTGGGGGATGAAGCATCCATTGCCACATCTATAAGTGAAGATGAAGTTTGCTCCCCATCTTTTAATGTAGCTCTAGCTTTAGCCAGGTCCTCATCGGGAAACTTGTACAGCAAAGGTGCTATATCCCTCCATATCGGTCTGCCAAACCTAGCAAATATAGCTTGTGAGGTGGCTACTTTAGCTGCATCTGCAGCTAGAACACTTAACCTCTTGCCCATTGAATCCCAATTTCTAAATTCTTATCTGTGGGAGTTGTGCAGGGAATCAATAGGTTTCCCAATGTACATATGGCTTCAGCTGATATTACAAACTCAGTTTTCACCTGATACCAGATACGTGCCTGAGCTGTATCCTTAGCCCTGTGTTTCAGCAACCCTCCAGATGCCAGGTACCAAGACTTGCCAGGAAACCTCCAGTATACTTGTTAGGGAGAGGCCAGTTAGCCTCTATTGTCCACCATTAGTTAGATATGAACAGTAGTGATGCAGAAGTCATGGAGAGGGAATGCACCTTCTTGTATCTGTCAGCTAAACTGAGTTTGTTGGAATCCCGCAAGCTCGAAATTTAGGTCACTGTACTTTGATTCTAGCAACTTACTGTTATGTTTTTGCATTATCTCCCTAAGAACCTCTAATATTGTGCATTTGCAGATGCAGTCCAAGTTTTACTCTGCATTTGCACTTGCTGGTTAGTTCATGTGGCTTTTGATTATTATCATGAAACAAGGTGTCCTATGTGTGCTGTGTAATTTGATAGTGTGCTTCTATTTCATATATCCATATATTCAGAAAGGCACAGTGGCTTTAAAGTGAACACATAAGTGAATCCCCATGCTTTTCTTTGCACCTTATATCATGTATCACAAGGTTTTTTCCTCAAAATAATGTCAATAAAATATATAAAATGAGCCCTAATGGCTCTCTCAGGGCGAGAAAAGCTTTTTTATTCCAGGAAGCAGCGCAGTTTTAAATACCCCAAGACTATCACCAGATACCAACACTGATGCATAGAGACACAGTTTAGCTGTCCTGCAGACATGTTTTAGGCTGCAGAATATAAATGAAGTCTACTTACACAACAACAAAAAAAGCATCTAAAATACAAAACCCTTATAGAAAGGCAGACTTTTGGTGCAAACATGTTTAATATCTGGGACTAGATATGAAGGGAATTGCCACAATGTAACACATTGCCCGCTTTCATAATGTTTGCCTTCTATTTATAACTACTCATTACTGTTATTTTTATACCTTCAATCATTTTTTTTTAATTCTGCACTTAAATTGGTTTTGAATAAATCTTTAAAAAACACAGTGTTGATTTCATGTGTGATCACACTAGGTGGAAGGAAGCTAGTAACTTATAATAAATAAAATACCTGCACAGTCTCTGATAGGTTTGTTAAATGCTGCACATGTATTTTGTCCAAGTACATTTGAGACTGACAAGTGGATAATAACATGTGTTTTCTCTGATCCAGCTGCCAGGTTGGCCAACCTCTTTTACCTGAGGGCTAAGGGAAATCTACTGGCTTGGGACCAGGGATGACCCTGAAAATGTACCATTAAAACACAAATAGCATTTTAATAAGAGCACCATTTAAAAAATATTAGCTTGTCCTACTGAACCTTCCCCGACCAGTCATCACAGCGACAGCACTGCAGTATCCAAGATGTGGTATTCGCTGAATTCCACTGAACATAACTCACCTCCACAAGCTGAAAACAGAAAAAAGGACCATTTAATTCACTCATCAACATCAAATCTATGCTTGTTCTAGTGACGTCTTGACATGTAGAATATCTGTTAAAGAATTATAGTACAATAATTAGAAACTAATGAATAAAATGTTATTTCCTACCACCTATACTTTATCTAATCGTGAAATATTAAGAGCTGAGCACCGGGTATATCATGTTGGTATACTAAAATACTGCTATACATAAATATGCTGAGCACCCACCATGCTGGGATGTCGATTCCCAAAATATTGTGTGGACAGAATATTGTGTCAAAAATATTGAGGACCAAAATATCAAGAAGGTAAGTGTAAATACGTAAGTATAGATTTACTATTCTTAATTCCACATCTACGTAACTTAAAGATATATATATTGCCAAGGTACACAAATGTGGAGTTAAGAATTGTAAAACCTTGCCTTCCCACAGAAACTTACCTTCACAATACTTTTGTCCTCGATAGTCTCAACACTATGGGCATCATTACGATGGTGGGTGGACACTGCAACGGCAAAAGGGACTGCCTGCCATAGGTGCGGCGGTCCCACCATGCCAATCAGGATGCGACTGCCACCATGGCGGTCGCATCCTGCATTTTTTACATTGTGGCAGGCGGTGCTGTATGCAGCACCCGCCGCAATGTAAAAAATGCATGTTGTGCATTTGCATGCACAACGTGACAGGCACCGCCCGGTACCTGCCACCTTGTGCATGCAACCCCCAAGTAAACTCCTCAAACGGGCCCCCAATACAAAAGACTGCATCACCGCCATGGAAAGGCCCTCTCCGCCAGGCATCCTGACATGGATGGCGGTGTCTTCCAGACACCACCACCACCACATTAGGCCCGAGATCCGTCCCTCAGGCAATCGGAGGGATTGCCTGCCGGCGGAGATGGGGCGAACGGTCTTTCCGTCCGCCACTGCGACTCCCACCATTGTAATATGGCATGGGCTAATTGGAGGGCATGCAGGGATAGCTGTTGGGCGGATCGCCACCGCCGGTCAGGCAGTGGCGATCCACCCGACATCATAATAGACCCCTACATTTTGTCCACACAATATTTTTCCCCAATAGTTTGTCCAAACACCCTGTGCTGCATTTTAGGGCCCCTTGGGAATCCTTCACCACTATGTTGACAACACACAACTGACATTCTGTGTCTGAAACAATCTTACAAACCACAGTCATGTATCCCTGATGTCTACTAAGGCTGGATCTAACATAAAAAAACCTGCAAGTCGAGGACTGGCTACACGCAAAGCTTCTGAACAGTTTTTCCACATCCTACTAATCTTGTGACAAAGTCTCACTGATCTTCAAACTCAAGGACCACATCAACAAAGGTGTCTGAACAACGCGGACAAGCCTTCAGCACAAGATAAAAGCAGTTTGGCCATCCTTGGCTTTCTGTATCACTGTATAAGCACTTGTCTTTCCCACATGGATAGGATGTATGATGTTACAATGCGATCATTTAGATCGCAGAATATTACATCGCTGTTTTTACAACGCAAGTGATTACAACGACTTGCTCTGTAGGGCGCTGGACTTAGGAATAGTATGATTTACTATTCCAACTCCAGCCTACGTACAGTAGGGAAGGTGTTGAAATAGTAAATCACACTATTCCTTAGTCTAGAGTGCCCTCCAGTGCAAGTCGTGGTAACGACTTGTGTTGTAAAAGCAGCGATGTAAATATATTGCGATGTTTTGACCGCATTGTTAAGGTCGTTTCCCCGTGGATGCCCTGCTCTCTGGTCTCTGCATCTCTAGCCTTATCCCACTCAGAGTGACCTTCCGCACAGCTGCCCTACCGCAAACCTGTGACACAAGGTGCCTTTGAGGAAGACTGGTAACAGTACATCTTTTAACAAAGAGGACAGTCCATCGACACAATGATCTGTTCATCATACAGGTTCAACTGTGTTCAGCAAACCAATCATCATACCTAAGAACTCCAATGATAACAGATATTAAGCCATAGGGGGAAAGCTACTGTGAGTAACAGTACTGCCTCATACCCATGTGCATTGGTATGAATGAACATGTTTAAGCTTGTGCATTTAAAATTAAGTTACAAATGAACAATATGTCAATGCACATTTTACCATAAGTCATGTGTATTTCCTGGATAATTGAACAGGAGGTATGCATGTAACATTATTGCCTGTTTATAGACCCTGAGCCACCTGGGAAACATCCTTTACATCGCGGTGATTACACGGCAATGCAGTTAGAACGCAGCCGTTACAACGCAAGTCGTTACATCGACTTGCGTTGGATGGGGCTATAACCTAAGGAATAGTAAGATTTACTATTCCAACACCTTCCCTAATGTACGTAGACTGGTGTTGGAATAGTAAATCCTACTATTCCTAAGTCCAGCGCCCTCCAGCGCAAGTCGTTTTAACGACTTGCATTGTAAAAACTGCGATGTTACATACCGCAATCATTTTGATCGCGTTGTAACATCACGTATTCGAGCCGCCTGCATCATAGGAGATTGCTTCAGTTGCAACACGTGGGCCTGAGACCCAGTCAAGTGTTTGGATGTTGTTTTAATCTTAGCTCTCTTGGTAACAGCCCATGTGGCTGCTGGTCTCATTCTGCTGGGGTTTGCAGTGTTCCTTACTGTTCTGCACTGGAACTATAAAGCGAACGCAAGCTGTTTCATTATCTCAGAGTGACTCATCTCACCCTACATGGGGAATATGGTGACCATCTTCAATTGTACACATAAGAGTCATTTTACAGTGCTGCCTGTTTAGTCATTCTTCACAAGGAAAATACTGTCCCTTGTGCGCCCTGAAAATCTGGGAGAATATAGACATGGATACATTTTTCACACTTAGGGCCTGACTTACAGTTTCACAGATTGGTACTCTGTCACAAACGTCAGGGATATCCCATGCAGCTTATTACCAGGGTGTTATGTCCAATGGCACTTGTATCAAGGTGGATGTGACATCCGTCACCTTTGCGATGGAGCAACCCATTTGCGAAACTTTAAATCATGTCCCTACTATTGAACTTTTCCCACAAACATTGGGTAGGAAAACTGGTTTAAGCAGCTAGTGGGAAAGGTTGGGAATATAAACAAAGACACATCTAAGTGGGTGCTCACACATTCCCCATCTCCATTTACCTACACAAGGGAATACTCCTCTTCTTTGCGCAAATCCTGAATTTAAGACCATGCACTCCAAGAGGAAGGTTAGGGGACTAGGGGGATTGTCGGGAGCACCAATGAATTTTGTGGACAGTCACAAACATACCTTTTGGCAGTTCCACCCAAAATACTCAGCTAAACTTAATTTAACAAATTTAGAGTGAGTGTGTAATTGGGGGCGGGGGAGTGCTCAAAAATACAATGATTTTCTATGTGGATAAAAACCAGACAATGTATAACTGCACAGTATTCCTATTGATAAACTTTATGTTATTTGAAAACATATACTTCTACCTTAAAGCCTCCCTTTCTAAGTAGCAAAAGAAAGCAAACCTTCCATTGGCTCATGGCACTGTTGATGCCACTGGTCTGAACATGCTAGTGGGACAGTGCTGATGGAAGAAGAGGTCAAACTCCCGTTCATGTTTTTCTTACCCATTTTGTCTACACTAAGAACTCACTGAATCTTAGGATTACTGAAAGGCAATGTCTTTTTAGCACATGGTCTGTTTCGGATGCTCATCATTACTGTCACTTGATAACAAGTGGTCAAACAGTGGTGGTGAAAGTTGTCTTCTGTTTCACCAATCCTGAACATGTCAGTCTTTTTCACAAGACCCATGCGTGGCATTTCTCTCATGCCCATCTGTCCCATGTGTCTCTTGGACACAGAGCAGCAGAAGACTGTCACTGCATTTGAGAGCAGCATGAGGAAGCATCAGGGACTAGTGGAAAGTTGCTCTATCAGCTGGCTTCAAGGGATTGGGAGTGAAAAGGTCCCAGGGCTGCATGGATGAGGAGGGAGCAGAAACAGCAGCTGTATCATAATCCACACAAGCTCACTACAAAGTTGTGGAGACCAGAATGTGCTTTAAGAGAGGGTCCCTTGGTGCCCTGGTTAGAGGAGGTAGCAAAGACTGAGACCACAAAATAACATAAAAGGTGGGTAAATAATTTAAAACAGAGCATCTCGCTTTGCACATTGAGAGCACCCTTGGCCATGACCTGAAGCATCTATGCGGGGCCTTGTGGTTAGAAAAGGCCAATCCTGGAAAATTAAGCTTCCTTTGCGCTGTTGTTGGTAAGAGTAATGCCACTGTCACATTGGGTTGTAGGAAGTTGCAAAGAACATTTTTTAATTAAATTAATCATTCACAGATTACTAATTTCTTTTTGGAATAAAAGATAACATTGGTCCTGGAGGATGGATTCTCCATGGGGGATCTCCTTATCGAAAGGTTTGTTAGGTGATGCTTAAATTTTAGAAAGTCACTGTCACTTACCACAGTGCTGGCTCATCTCTTGTCGGACGAACCCTCGAACTTCATCTTCCTGCCACACAAAACAAGAACTGAATGAGCGAAGGTATGGGAAGCATAGATTGATGTTGGTTTAGGTGTCAATGATACTGCTGAACTGTCTCGTGTGATGCCAATGTATGTTTCTATAGTCATCTGAAATTATTGCTATTGTCTGTTGGTGTCTTTTTGATGGTATTTGCCATGCGATCCCTTCCTGCTGCCATCTGAAAGGAGCCAGAAAAGACAAGAAAGACAAGCATCCTCCATTGGGGAGTCTGGTTTCAGAGATCTCCATGGGGTCCAGAGCGTCCCTTTAGTTTTGCACAAGTGATGACTGCAGCTGGCAGGGCGTGTGCTTGTTTTAAAAAAATATGTTCTAGCATTAGGTAACCAGACCATAGTCAGGTTGACATTCTGCTGGGTTCAATAGGAGGTGGTAATGAAGTGTGTTGAGCATCTATTCTGATATAAGGAGAATGGCTCCCATCAGAAGCGGCTAACACTTATTTCCTGGCACATTTCTTTTTTTTACAAATCTGCAGATTACATTTTTATTTAACTAGATAGCCTATTTAAACAACAGTATTCATCTCCTTAAACAACATGCTTCCCTCATGGAAAAAAATAATACAATTATAAAGAATATTATTTCTCATGACATTTGGTCAGGTGATATTTTCAAAGTATGCTACAGACCCCTACAGACTGTCCAGAGTCAACAGCTTTATGCCAGATCTTTTGGTTGTTCTCTATCCCAGCCTGCCACTCTTCCTGTCCCTGGTGCCAACCACAGAACTGCAATATTTATAAATGCCCACTGTCTGGTGATACAGATATGAATGTAATAATGTCAAATGCACTTCTGTCACTGTTAGTGACTCCAGCATTCCCTCGGTGGGGTGGGGGGTGGGGGTGGCACATCCGCAACCTCTGATGCTCATTTACCATTGATGCTGATGAATGATGAAGAGCAAGGGGGATACTCATGTAAGCAGGACATCCTTAATGGCCTAAACTCTCCTCAAGTCCCTTCTTTTCAAGCTGTAACCATCCAAATGGAGAGTAAAGATGTCCATCTCTAAATTCTGGTAGTAGGAATGTGTGCTTGATATTTCTGTGCGGCACAATGGCCTTCGAATTTTAATATATGGCCTTACTTGTTAGGCTGCATGCAAGCTTGCAATATATTTATAATACACCATTATTTCAAACATACAATATATGGATTTGTTCCAACTTTAACTCCAACAGCAGGCAATGGAACCTGTAAACTTGAGTCTTCCAAGACCCCCTCCATGCAGACATCACCGGGATCCTGGGAAAGCAGATCTGTTAAAGGCAGTCACCGGTCTATTTACAGTTATGTATAGGGGCATTCTGAGTACTTTCCTCTGATTTTGAGAGTTATTTTTTGTCAATGGGGTTTGTGTACAATTATGTAACTACACTTTCTCAGCACACCGATAATAGAACATGCCTTACCGTCATGCCTGGCACCCCTCTGTCTCCCTTACTGCCGTCTAGTCCAATGCTGCCCTGAAAAATAGAAATCAGTACGTTGTTCAAGAGAAGCGGAGATTTTGACTGTTATAACCATTGGCTGGTCTTCCTTGTCCAAGTTCTAAAACTTAACACCAAACTGCAGTTACACGGCAATTGAGACCTGCTCCTTTGTAAAAAAGAAACACCCATTGCCCAGTTCACAATGAAACATTTCACAGAAAATAACAGCATACAAGGTCCCAAGAGGAGACACCCTTTGGCTATTGCTCCCCACCATAAAGTGGATTGGAAGGCATGGAGAAGCTTCCGTAACAGTGAGAAGCTTCTGCAACCTTCAGCTTTGCATTCAAGCCATTCAGGGAGAACGTCTGACCTGAGGATGGAAGACGAAAAGTTGAGAAAGCTCATGTTTGGAACTGTGCAAGCTGGGAGGCCATAGCAAATCTAGATGCTTTTGGTCTGATTACTCAGATTAATCTGACTTTTCTACCATGGTAAACTGGAAGCCAAGTGAGAATCCTCCAGTATCATCTATGACCCCAAAGCTGCTGCATGAGCTGTGCAGTTCAGGGCAGAGTTCTGTTCTTCCACATCTGAAGCATCATGGAGAAGGATGGGGCTGCATCCTCCTTCATCTGGTGCACATCCATTATTGGAGGAACTCCCAACAAGACTGCTCTGGGTGGCTAAACTGTGGTGGACTTGGGGAGAGACTGATGAGTTCTGTCTGTGCTTCTTGTCTTTCGGGGAAGAACAGAGGGTGTGACGAATGATGGAGGAGACATAATTCCTTTGCTTTTTCTTGTGATGGTAATTTTGATGGCTGACTGGGTGGTCTCTGCCCTCTCACCCACCTTCTGCACCAGAATTAGCAGGTGGACAGGCTCACTCAGAACTGTGATGGGGGAAGCCCATAGGTCAACCTAGGTTCTACTCTTTGATGGTGAACTCAAATCACAGGAGCAAACTGAGAGTCTGTCCCCTGACTCACACCCAGTTGGAAAGACTTCCTGATGCTACCAGCTTCCAGTGCTGCACCCAGAAGGTGAGAAGTGCTCAGTTATTTAGGTCTGTGGTGGCCCTGTAGCCAGCTAGGCTTGCAAGACAGTGCAAAGGAGCTGAGGAAGGTGTTGTGACTGAAAAGCTATATGCTCCTAGATGCTAGCCACCCTTCACCGGCCCCTAACAGGTGGAGCTGGCTGAATCAAGGTTCCTGGTGTAGAGGAGAAGCAGTACAACCCACTCCTTTTCCAGGGTTCCTCACCCACTTACTAATTCCAGTGATGGTAAAATCCACACGTAGTTGCTGGGTCCCTGATTAGGGTGCCTTACTACCTCATTGACAGGGAGGGCGCTCATGGCCACTTGGTAGCCATGACCCAGTACCCAAGTTGAGTGCATACTCTGTATGCAGGCCAGATTGATCCAGAGGGTGATAACAAACAGAACGCAGGGGTGCCCTGGAGGACTCTTCCCCAGGCAAGAGATGCAGAGGTTAAGCAAGTTAACTGCTGCCAATGGTCAATGACATAATGTCTATGGCTTCAAGCCATGTGCTGAAGAAACTTCAGATTTAGTAGGACTTCAGTGAGCGTGAAAAAGGTGCATCTGATTCATGCTCTTCGGCTAAAAAAAGGAAACTGGCAAGGTCTCGTGTGTGTATGGTAGGGGAGCATGATGTGCGAGATACAAGAGTGAGTGGTACCTGAATGCAAACCTCAAATGTAACACCTTTGCCGCCTTCAAAGTTTTGTGACAGGGAAAAAGTTTATATTTTGTACAGTTTGCAAACTTTGCTGAGTTTCCAAACTTTGCTTGCAAGAAATCTTTTCGGTGAAAAGGTTCTGCAACAGTATTTGCTGTTTTGCAAGAGAATTCTCCTGCTGATGGGGAATTCTGGTAGGGGTTTTCTCCAAAGGAACTACCTTTAGAGGGTGTTTTTGCCAGATATTCGATATTTTAAAGCTTTTCAAACTTCATAAAAATGACAAAGACTGCTTAATACACGGAGTTGCGTGGGAAAAACCTTTATTTTCCACCCCCACATTTTGAAAGATACCTTTGTATTGCTACTTTAAAGCAGCAAGCGTCTCAGACTCCTTCGTCCTCTGTTTTGCAGCCTTTCTCTGCAACTAAACTCAATACATTGAATTCTGCATCCTTCCTACCTGTCTTCTCTAAAGTTGATGTGGAGCCTTTTATGATTCACACCTTTCATCTGTGCTTCTCGTCTTCTTCCTGTGATGCCTAAAGCTCATTAGTGACCAGGACCCCTCTATCATTCCTATGCTGAGAACATCTAACTATATCTACACATTACCAACAAACAACCTCTTGCATGTGTAGTTTATAGGGAGATTCTGAGTGGTTAACATTTGTCTACCAGGTAGAAGGTACTTTGCTTATTAATTTCTCCTCTACACAAGATTAAAAAAGGACAAAAATGGGAGCTATTAGGACCAAATCAATCTTGTATATTGGGTCAACATGTTTCAGCCCTTCGTCAGTGCCTCTACTGGTAAGGGATATTCATCAGGATCTTATTTTTGCCATGTATGATTCATTAATCCTACTTTGTAATGGTGTTAGTCAGTCTAAGGGAACATGAAGGGCAGTTATGCAAGACTAAATGACCACTTTGCATTGTTCTCTAGGCTTAAAAAACTTGCAGGACCCTGGTTATGAAATATGCTGCACTCTTTCTAAATTCACTGCAGAAGCAATTCACTTGAAGTGCCTTTAGGTGATTTAGTCCACTGTGCTGCCTACATATAAGACATTCACTCACGGCACCATCATTATTCCTTACAGGTACACTAGTTGGGGATTAAATCTATATACAGTTAATACTAGATCATGTCTAATGAGGAGTATTGAGATTTACCTGCTCTCCTCTTTCTCCTGGTACTCCCGGGAGGCCGCGTGGTCCGGCAACCGTCTCTCCTGGAGGTCCCCTTTCGCCCTAAGTGGGGGGAAAAAGTGCAGGAATAATAATGCTTTAATTTCTTGAACAATGTGTGTGGACTGTGCACCAGTATTAAATATGTACATTTATTTGTTCAATACATGGGTCATGAATAACTAATAAATCAAGCACTCCTCATTGAAGAATAGCAGGTATTTAATCGATTTAGTGGGTGGCAATACAATTCTGGCAATATATGTATTTATTAGTATCTTAATGTAGCATAAAACTCATGTAAGATCATCAGAACACAAAGCACATGGAAACAACAAATTAAAAAAAAGGTTTTGCAATAACAATTGCAAATGGATTGGAGTGAGAAGAAGTGGCTCAAGTTAACCTAAGTAGCATTACTACTAGAAGAGTAAAATATTTATTTTCCAAAGCCAGTTTCAGCGCAACAACAGAGCAGGAATCTCAGCAATATGCCTAAAACTGAAGACATACACCAGAAAATTCAGAATTAGCCATATTTGCCTTTGTTTTGGGGAACATTTTCGAAGAATAAAATGCGTTACAGCATGTAAAAAAATCAGAACTTAATGTAATCAAATATTAGAGTCACATAAATATCTGAGACAGATTTCAGCTTCTTTATGTACTTTAGACACTTATAAGAATTTAGCAAATACGCTTATTTTTTATGCTTTTTCTACTTCCTATATGCTAGAAGGACCTCACCTAGCTACTAATAGAGGACGGTCACCCACGAAGGACAATACACTTGCCCATGCAGCTAAGCAAAGGTTATATATCGGAAGAACTCCTTGATCCTGTCAATGTTTAGGATCTAATGACCTAGCAGGAGAAGTCTTGAAAGTTTAAACTTCAGAAAGAACTAGTCCAATAAAGTGGCCAATGAAGTGGTCCAAGCCAAAACTACACAGAGATCTAAAAAAAATTAATATCTCTTCGTCAACGACCAGTAATGCATATGTATAGCAAGACTGGTTAGAGGATCATAAATGGCAAATCAGGGGACAATACACATTTTAATCACTCAATCCTTGGTTGTGTTTTTCACAGCATCTTTTAAACTTGTTTGAGTTTAAGGGCTAGACTTTTATTTTATGCCTTTTCTAAATATGATGAATTAGTTCAGGCACTCGAGCACCATAAGCCCAGAAATGTCACCGCATCACTTACCTTTTGTCCTTGGATGCCCTCTGGACCTTTCGTGCCGACAGGGCCGGGAGGACCAGGTGGTCCAGATGTTCCCTCTGTACCTCTAGGCCCTGGTACCCCTATAGGACCTGCCACACCCTAAAGAAAAATATAGATGTATTCAACATTTAATGATAAGTAGTAAACTTACAAGTTTTAAGTCACATTCTAAGTCTACATTCAAAACAGCAATTATGTCAAATAAATACATTGTTTGCATGGGATAAGTTTTATAAACATGAAAACCATTGGCCTTTTCATGTCCTGTCTCTGCAACGATGAAGGATTGCTTTTCTATATCACCTCTTTTTGGTCTTCTGTCCACAATATATTGGGCCATTTGACTTGCCCTAGGGCGCAGGTATGTATTTAGTGTAGTAAGGGATCCAGGCTTGGGATCAGTCTAGTTGGCAGGTATGCTTGCAATAGTTGAGACTCAGAGAACAGATCAATTTAGACTGAACGTGACTGAGAGATAAATGAAGAAGTTAAGCAGTAAAATGAGTCCCATCCCTGTGGAGCTATCTTATTATACTAAGCTTGCTCTGAAGGTCAACAAGTTCCTAAGAAATTAAGTTTGATGTTCATCCTGATACTTTGATATTTGTGCTGTTTCTCCTCCTACCTGACAGAGAGGCAAATTCTTTGGTTACTTTTGCTTCATTGTTATCTTAAAGTAGTTTTCACATCTGCTTAATCCGATAGCAGTAATCACAATCACATCAAGGACGTCCGGATTACAGGCTAATTCTGAATAGAGGAGCGGCACTCGTTCATATTCAATATTTTACCTCACTAAAAAGTCTGCATTGATAGTGTCATTACATCTTTCTTTGGTCCCATGGGAATGCTGATCCAATTCTCTGAGAGTCAGGTTTTATTTAGAGTTTCACAATATAACATCTCAAGCGTTCCTTTTCTAGATCCAAAGCCTCTATTAAGACACCAGAAGTTCCTGGCCATCTTACCCACCACTGATCAAGGGCATATAACTTATGAAAATGTGGATTGGCAATCGCGGACGGCGTTTTCTTTTGTAGCAAGTTATTTTCAGTTCAAGATTTTACAATTAAATGCAATGGTACTTGGGTCTTTTTCCAGCCCAAAAAGGGCACGTGAATGTGGATGTGAATTTGTAGTAAAGTTTGCGATGGCCACTCTAGATCAAAGGATGTTCTCTCTTCTTTCTTTCCAAGGGCAAGAGTTTTTTCTTTTTCTTGCCGTGTCAGAGGGGCTACATCGAAAACCAGAGTTTTCTCTACTCCAGCTGGAGTACTGGAATAGGGTGAAATGCTATCTTTGACTACATTTATTCCTGGTATTTGTCCCTTGCCCCATTAGTCAGTTCTCAGTTACATCTGAAGGTTGTACTTGTGTCTCTGGGTTCCTGCTTGACAATGGAAGTATGGAGAGTCAGAGGGTCACTATGTTGCCATACAATATTAGCAAAGCAGATTCCAGAGTCCATGTGATACTCATGGGGATTCACACCATTCCTCTTCTCCTATCCCATTCCTTATTCATAGTATCATTTTGTTATCTTTGCCCCATTCCTTCCCCTCGCACTTTGCTTTCTTGAGATGAACCATTGTCAGTGGTGTCCAGAAACCGGTGAAATTACGATTATTTGGAAACTTCCAAGCATCTACATTTACACTAGTGTTCCACTTATTTCCATGTAAGTTCTCCTTGTCATTCTCCAAGATGAACATTTCAGCAAAAAACAGGGGCTGAAAGTTAGCGGAGCAAAACCTCCCGCCGGACAGTAATAGAGCTGAAATCAGGATTCTGGTACTTTACTACTTTTAGATACTAGTTAATGTACCTCCAGGCATGTTTCAAGGCTCAACCCATCACACCATGTCTAACAGGCCAGTAAGAATCACTGACCAGTGATTTGTGTAGAGGCTTCACACATTTCAGTGATTCTTCGCCTCTCCTGAGCTTTCATGCACACTGCATGAATGCATCAGTACATAATCAAACATGCAAAGTTTTAGTCTCAGACTGTTATGCCACATCCCCTGTGTCTGCCTCATCCCATCTGGGTGTCCTACGAATGGGAATTGAGACTGTTGTGTTTGGGCCAGCTCAGGCTGGGAAGAGTTCTTGTAATACAGGGCAGCTAGGGGCATTTAAAAACACTTACCAACCATCGCCTGTCATGCTGATTCTCCAGAGCACTCCATGTCTCTTGATCTAACTTCAAATAACACAGTATTTTCTGGACCTGGTTATTTATTCCAGCTCAATCTAAGATGGTGGCCATTTCCACTGTCTTTTATATGGCAGAGAGAGATAGAGACTGGAGGAATCATGGAATACTTCTTGTACCTACCTATATCAGGAGAGCACTTGGGACACTTCCTTGCGTCACAATTCATTCATAGGTAGTTTCCATCACGTTCTTCACCCCCTACCATAATTTTTGTCCTAGGTTTTTCCTCGTCTTGGATCCTCTTCCTGTACTTTTTCAGCATCCTCTCTAATCCATTTTACCTCAGCTCCATCTGTGATCTCCAGTCTCGAATTTATCCATTTCCTGTTGTTGTCATGGAGGTTTTTTTCTTCTGTCTTATCCTCCTTGTGTCTGTAAGGCACTTGTCGTTGGTGCATGTATTGCACGAGCATCAATGTGGCTACCAGAAGGGGTCACCCTTACCTCTGGCAGAAGAAGACCAGAAACTATGAGTAACTCATCGCCCAGACACTGACACAAACCTGCTGTTGTTATTCACTTTAATCATTTAATGATGCACACCTTGTTGTATTCTTCATCTGAAGTGGGAATAGTAAGTTATCCTGTCCTAAAATGTTGAGGGGTAGATTAATTCCATGTATCTGGTCCATATCTAGAATTTCTGCTAGGGGGACGCATAGATAGACTGCCAGGAATATAAATAAGGGATGTAAATTATTTATACACCTCCCCTCCACTTCTAGGAAGCACAGCAAAATAGGCATCAGCTTTTTGTAAGTCCACTAGCTATGTGCCAGAATGTAATATAATGTTTATGCGAAACCAGAGAAAAAAACGACTGCCCATTCATTTAATCTCCACTCCTGGTCACATCTCATTTCAACTCAGGTCAACTCACCCGCTCTCCTTTATCTCCTTGGTCTCCTTTGTGTCCCTGCTGGCCCGCAAAGCCCCTGTCACCCTGAGAAGAGATGGAGTTATCAATGCAGGCAGAGGGCTTTGTACAAATCATCAAGTCATATATTCACAGTTCATCCCTCACATGCAGGCTAGAAAGGGTATTGACACTGGTGAGTCTAACAGGGTTTTTTAGGGACACACCCAGCACAATCCATGCAATGATGGGCTATTTTAGGCAAGTGAGATTGGGTTGTTTGTGCTTTCTATCCTAAAAGTGAATGTAAATCTTTATTTGAGAGGTTAAATGAAGCATCAAAGTTTCGCCATCCAATAAAGACAAGAGGAGGGCACAATCAATGGTTGAAAATAAAGTTGGGATGATTATACCCCGGATAGTAATGGCGCTCCCCGATTACAGTGCTATTAGATGGTACAGTATTATTTCCTCATGGGGTGCATAGGGAGGAGGCAATCATCCAACACCTCCAACTTTGGATCAGCAGATCCCACAACTTATGCCAAGACCTTGCACACCAAAATATAGGGCCCAATTCACAGAACTAACTTAAGACAAATTCCTAAACTTACTACAATTTTCGTATTCACAGAAGGCACTTACTCATTTTGGTATTCACAGAAGACACTTACTCATTTCGGTATTCACAGAAGTTAGGACTCCTAACTTTAGGACTCCTAAATGCCTTCTGTGAATACCGAAAGTCTTAAAGTTAGGATTTTTCTCTGTTTAGGAGTCCTAAAGTTAGGAGTCCTAACTTTACTACTTCTAAATTGAGAAAAATCCTAATTTTAAGACTTTCGGTATTCACAGAAGGCATGTAGGAGTCCTAAAGTTAGGAGTCCTAACTTTACTACTACTAAACTGAGAAAAATCCTAATTTTAAGACTTTCGGTATTCACAGAAGGCATTTAGGAGTCCTAAAGTTAGTTGTCCTAACTTTACTACTACTAAATTGAGAAAAATCCTAATTTTAAGACTTTCGCTATTCACAGAAGGCATTTAGGAGTCCTAAAGTTAGGACTACTAACTTCTGTGAATACCGAAATGAGTAAGTGCCTTCTGTGAATACCGAAATGAGTAAGTGCATTCTGTGAATACCAAAATAGTAGTAAGTTTAGGATTGAGTCTAAAGTTCATTCTGTGAATCGGGCCCATAGATTATTACAAGTACAAAAACTTTTTGTCACCGAGAAACAACCAATAGTGTACAAAATGTTTTAATATTAGTGTCTTGTTCTGCGTCCAGCCAACACTTGTTTCGTCATTCGGGACAAGAAACCAGCGACTTCAAGTCTATATAATCTATATTTTGGTGTGCAAAGGCTTGGCATACACAATCAATGATTGGTTATTGCAGGGTTTCCTGATCACAGCCAGACCTAATAGGAACAGTTATTGTCACTTATCCTCTCATTGAACAAGGAGTTCAGGAATAATCGACCAAGGCTGTTCTTCAGTGCTACAAAATTAACGAGAAAGCTCAATATGACGTTTTATGAAACACAGTGTTCAGATAACCTTTTTAATGAAATAAAGATTATTGAAATATGCCTTTAGCATTGTCATAATGGTTTAGACTAAAGAGCCTTATTTTGTGTTTGGAAGATGGAATACTTTGTCAAAACATGGTGGATAGCCCGTCTGTGGCATTACACGTACCATAGATTATAATACTGTTGTACAGTGGACAGGACATCGCCAAGTATGTGACGGAATATCCCATTGACTAAACTCAAAATAAGGCCCTAAGGGAGAAGTATATGATGTTCTGCAAAACTGGGCCTCCTCTCAGATGACAGCCACAAAAAGTCCAGAATGCCTTAAACTTGTGCACACCAGAGCCTAGTATTTCTAACACAACTAAGATGATGTTGCTCTTCCTAACCTTCCAAGGCTTTTCCGTGAAGTCACATGTAGGCAGGTCATCTTACCGCCATCTTGAGATAACTAAAAGCCCTCCTTAAATGTGAGGTCTTAATCGTTTCAGAATTTTGCGGATTCTTCCTTTCTAAATGTCATTATTGCATTTAAAAAGGCAAACCAGCATGACATCCAGTTCAATGGAGCAAAAGTCATACTTTGTCAGCTCCGTTTTTAGATTTTGCTCCTGCTTCCAAAACCTGCAAGTGCATTTGTGACATTTTCTGTCCTACTTCTGATATTCATGGAAATAGTTAAGAGGAGGACTGTTTGCATTGGCACAAGGTATCTGGAATGTGTAGAATATTGCAACTTGGTTTATAAAATATAATACGATCTGTTATACTAATATACATTTTGAGCAAATTTTCAAATAAAGATAAAAACATGTAACTCCTGAGAAAGGATCAAAAAAAAGATCACAAACAACAAATTTCCATTTAAGAATCAAAAGAAATTTGGAGACATGATTTTTGGTGAAATTTAATTTTGAAGGAATTACCAAATATAAAGTAAAGTGCCAGTGAGTGTGCATGTATTAACTGGTTAGGATGCGTATGCAAAAATCTACAAGGAATGTGATGATCAACTGTATGATATAAGAACAGACTTTATGCCAAAAATATACTGTTTCACTCATGCCACAACCCAGCTAAACAGTAAATATATTTTACACATGAAAATACATTTTTGGTTGGCTAATAATACTCTTGTGCAATAGCATCAACCTTTTAATTACATGAAAAACTATTTTACTTATAACTTCTCAAAGAAAGGTGTTTAATATTCACACTGCAAATGTTATCTGATGTCTTTTGTGACAGCTCCCTGGGTGGTTTAGCATGAGTATCTAAGGGCTCAGGTGTTTCCTTCAAGTACTTGTCAAGTATGAAGGATTCCTTAATAATTGAAACCCTAGTGAATCTGGCTCTTTACAAGTGTCTAGTATACATTTGTTTGCAATTGTAAAGTGTGACCCTTGTACACCTAGATCTATTGTTTCTGGCCTCCAACTTTTTGGGTGAAAGCAAGTAGATGGACCTATGTTTTGGTGTGATCCCTCCCTGGTCATTCCCACAACATTTCTGGCAAGAACTGCAGCAGAAGTGAAACTGAATTAGATTGAGAAAATGAACGATGTACTTACCACGTGCTGTGAATCTGAAGAAAATCCACGCACAACAGGGGCAGATAGTAAATTTGAATTAGTTTTATAGGAATCTCACCTTGGGACCTATGAGACCTTCTTTGCCTGGTGCACCCGGCATTCCTGGAGCTCCAGATTCTCCCTAGACAGAAATATATGGAACAAAGTTAAGTAGGGATAACCACATATTTTTGACTGATAAAATAACCTTGTGTCATATTGTTGCTGACTTCTCTTCATCTCCACACACCTTTGAAATGCTCTTCCTCCCCATGCACAATTTGCTCAAACTCTTTCATCCTTCCGGGTCTTCCTTTAGTTTTTTGTTGCCATGTTTATATCATGGAATGCGATTTATTGTGTTCCTTTTCACATAAATTAAATAAAATACACATGAAACAGACTGTGCTGTCTTACCATGTCTCCCTTCCTTCCTGGAAGTCCCATTCTGCCAGGAATGCCCGCGTCTCCCTGAAAGAAAGGAGTAGGTGTGAGTTTGCATTAACCTGTTGTCAGTAGTACAGGTGACCACTTGCAGAGGAGAGTCTGCCTTATTTTTGCTGCACTGCAATAGTAATGAGCGATGTTCCCATAAGTGAGCTTTGATAAGCGTAGTAAAAAAAACCTCAGGAGAAATATACTGATGACAATCCCACCATGCTAGTGCAGTTTGGCGGAATTCCTCCAAAATGTATTGTTGATGGAAATGTGTCCACAGAGTGGACATACATTGTCAACACCTACACTGCAAGTGACCTTACCATGCTGGGAGTTTTTTCCAGACACACCATTGCCACTTGTAGGGTGTTCCATCAAAGATTTGCTATGGTTTATACAATGTTCTTCCACAGAGGTGGCCATCTTAAGTTGGATGCTTCACCTGACACCATTGACAGTGGCTTCATCATTGCTCATGGTGGACACCATTGCAAAGCTAGTCGAACCTATCAGACCACCGATTCCTTGTAATATAACGACACAAAGCAGAAGGGGCCGTGAGACCCATCTGTAATTTTACAGCAGAAGCCACATTGCTGACCCGCTCCATTTCAGACCATTACTGTCTTGTGGCTGGGCCAAAGAAGAAGGTGCAAATATTAGGTTCAAGGAGAAGTCCCTAAGAGGCTCCTTCTAGTCTAGGTACAGAGGCCTTCTGTGATAATCACATTTGGCGAATGTAGCACAGCAGTGAGGCAAATCTGTGCATGTTCCCATAATAGTTATGCAATTGTTTAGTTCCATGTGACAGGTTGATCACTCTTACCTTGTCACCTTTTTCACCGTCCTGTCCACAGGCTCCTTTCATCCCCCGATCACCCTGAAACACAATAATGATCACTCATAAGCTGCACAACATCAAGATGAGATCTAAGCAGATTCTTCAGTACCTGGAACTTAGTGACAATCAATGTGCTGATCTACACTATCAACATACTGAATGATTGATCCTTCTCTTAACTCTTCTCATGTGGGATGGGTTATTCTACCAACATATCCAGGTCATGCGACTTCCGTACATTGAACATACTGACCATCAGCACACTGTCATCTACTAGCACAAATTCCATGCACTGACCTTTCATACCTTCTCTTTAAGTGACCATCAGATTGCTGAACCAATTCAAGAAGCACATCAATGTCCTGTTCTTTTTGTTCCTGTACTGTTGAATATGGTGACACTCCCTTGACTTTTGATACCTCATTGCACCTTTGCATGCAGTTCTTGCTACAACCCAAGCATGCGACACTGCTACACCACTGCAAGGTAAGGATTCTCTGATGGTTTCCCTCCTTCTCCTGGAGTAAGCTTCTTGGTGGCTCTACATTTAAACCTTCTACACTTAGAAAGGGCACCACTATAACAACCCTCTTAAAAATAATACCAGAAGAAAATGTTTCTCAGAAGCCTAACTTATGATAAACACTTCCCTATTACTGAGAGCCTTTCAGAGGCTCCAGCTCTATAAGAAATCCTATTTGGCTTATAATTCAGTCGGCTGTTGGGTGCGTTTACCTCATCATTTACCTGGTGGTTATTCATATGGATGCTCTCCAGCCACCCCCACTCGATGTAATCGTCTTCCAGCCATGTGACAGGAAGAGTATATGTTCCTTCACTTTTATTTTGTGGTGTTGTTATGTGCACCCTAAGTGGCTAAGGGTATGCCCAGACGTGGGTCCATTGCTCGCCGCACCACTGGATTCAAGCTAGCCTGGCTGAAGATGGGTAAAACCCCGAAACCGGTCATGGATGCTTTTTTTCTGGTCCAGGGAGGACCTAGCTTGACAGTTCGGGCTGGACTGTTCTCGTGGTGGCAGGGTCAAGACTGATTTGCATATGGCTGGGTCTAATCTGGGATGATGCACGAAGCAAAATAACGATGGATTAAACCTAGATTTGTTACTGGTGGTGAAGGTTTGAAAAGTTTCAACACTCTGGCCACTATTTTATTTTGTGATGTTGCAATGTTTCATCACTGACTTTGTTTTCTGGAATACATTATCTCCTCCTCCCTTTGGGTAGATGGTCTTCTGAAAGCCAAGGTGGCGGTTTGACATCTACTATCATTTACCTCTTGAGGAGCGTGGCATTTGTTTGAAGCACGGGTATCCAGCGTGGTGGGTTCAGCAAGGTTAAGATCATGCTAGATTTTCAGGATCACCATTGACTATTAAAGTGATTGCCATTAAGATTCACTGTATGTAACTTTACCTTTTGTGGATATCTTGTAAATCTGGCGAGGATCCAGCTATTCTGGGCTGGGGTTGGGCACCCCTGCTCTACATGTATGTATTTATGATAAGTATTTGCTTTTTGCATAGCATAAACCTAACCAAAAGGCATCAAAGTACCTTAGATGTTCAAAGACAAGCATAAAGTCAACAACTGTTAATGATTGTGATGTAGTGATCTTTAATGAGGTGCATCTGTAGCTCTTTTTAAACTGGAGCAGCTTAGGGGCATCCCTGAAGGATATGGGGATACAAGGGCATATTTACAAGTGAAAACGCAGGGATGTGCCATATTTACAATGGTAAGGCACATCCCTGCGTTTTTACTAGCACTGGTGCTAAACCCAGCTGCCTAGAGCCAACGCAGGCACCCTTGTATCATAGTTCAAGGGTGCCTGCGTTAAGGGAATGATTGTTTATGTGCAGGAAGGTGTCCCTTCCTGCACATAAACAATCACTAATGGTGATTTGTAACTCCTATGTGTATTGCATTGTGCAGCACGCGCAGAAATTGCAAATTGTCATTTTTGTAATGATTGTTTATGTGCAAGAAGGGGGCCTGCCTGCACATGAACAATCACTAGTGGCGATTTGCTGTTTCAATGTGCGCTGCACAATGCAACACACATAGAAACAGCAAAAACGAGGAGAAATTAAACCTTTTCTCCTCGTTTCGCCATGTTAAGACTAGGTTTTCCCTGGTCTTAATTTTGGTGCTTGCCCTTATTTATGCCACCCTTGTAAATAGGGGGCAGCATCAAAATCAATGGATGTTACAGCAGAACCCCCACGCAACACCCATTTCCCTCCCCTTTCACAAAAAGTTTATCGTGAAAGGGGGCATTATTTACAAGGCGTGTTAAGCAACGTTAAGTGAGTTAACGCCACCTTGTAAATAAGGTGAAGGGTTTATCGCCACAGGAACGTCGCAAAAAGTGATGTTCCTGTGGCGAGAATCCCTTGTAAATATGCCCTGTTGTTTCATATCCTGGTTGCATTGATGGAAAAGTCCTGCTGCCTTGTTTTTTTCTTTCTTACACTTCTTAGTCTGCAGTCCGATGGTGTCCTGGCTATGGGTGTGCCGAGAGCCAACAGAAATGGCGAGCTTGTCTGCATGAGAAGCAGGGGTACGGGTCATGATGGCTTTGCAAATCTGCAGCTGCTTTTGAAGATTGTGGTGGCCAGCAAGGGGAGCCAATGGACTCCCACCAGGAGGGGGGTGATCTGATCATATTTCTTCAGGTCCTGGATGAGACGTGCTGAGGGTGCCCTTAAGGGTGGCAGTGCGTTGTCAGGGAGGTCACGAAGCAGAGTGTTACCAACATCCAGATGTCAGAGTACAAGGACTTAATCCGCAGTTGTGAAGTTACTTTCTGGAAGTAAAAGTTTCACTTTCTTTAGAAGAGAGAGAGATAATACCAATCTGTCTTTTTTTCCTCAAATTGTTTGCAATGTTCTTAGAGGGTGAAGTTGGTGTCCAGCAAAATCCAAGTGACCATAGATCTGACAAGGAGTAAATACCCCTTTTGTCATTTAGTTCAGACGTCTGATGAATCCCCTATTAGATCTTTCTTTACAGGGTATTTATTGAATCATGGCATTGCAGAAAACATGACTATGGGCATGGGGAAACATTCTTAACAAGTAAACTATATCCACAGGACAGGTGTGGATCTGACAAGCATATATCACCTAAAAGAACTGAGATCATTGTGAAAACCCATCCTCAAGTGTATCCTGAAAGCCATGGTCTCAGTTCCCACGCGATGTGACTTGAAAAATGCATGGTGGCAACATCTTACGAGTTGGAAGCCAGCAAAGGCAACTTACCCTTGCATCGTGTTGAGGTCAGTCCATTGAGTAGGATGAAATTTGGCAATAGGAACACCTTATTTACAGTGCTTAAACATAGGGGAAGTGCAGTGTAAAATAACAAATAACTCCTTCGACGCTCATGACGAGCTCAGCTCGTCATGAGGTAACCTTCTCGTATCTCATGACGAGCTGAGCTCGTCATGAATAATGGGATTTACCGTTTTCCAGCGCAGGAGAGGGAATACGATAAGCACCAATGTGGTTAAACAGTAAGATACTTATATTAAAGATACCATGGAAATTGCTTGAACTGCACTTTTCCAGTGTCCCAAACTACTGTTTCCCCACACCACTTAGGCCCTCATTATGAGTCAAGTGAAAAGAAACTACCTAATTGAACTCAGTTATTCCAGACTTAGTTATTTCAGGTGTAGGAGAACCAGACCCAATTGTTCTGTGCACTAATCCTGCACCGTAAAATCACATGATGCTTTTACTGTGGAATTCCAAGTGCTATTAACATCTATAAAAATCAGTCCCACACAATAATTCCCCATTCCGTGGGGTTTAACCTTTAAGTTCACAGTACTGGGTCGGATGTACCACATGATAATGCTATATTTGCATGTGAATTTACCTTGAGGTAATTCTGCCCCAGTACTCTTCAGCTCATAACTAGGGCCTTAGAGGTGGAAGAACTGCTGGGTTTCTGTCAGTGAAGCATCTGCCAGAAGAACCCCTTGCACTGGTGGCCCTCTGTTCTTTTCCATCACTGCTTTTTATCAATCCCTGATCATCTGAAGATGGATCCAGTTTCATTCTTATGAGCCTTTCTTGTTCCAAGTACAGTTTGGCAGACTCTTTCATGCCACATGCACTTTTGTTCCCATCTTGTTCTGTCCGCTCTTAACACTTGCGTCAAAGTATTCTATGATTTTGCTCCTCATTCGTCCAACAGTTCCAGGACTCGCCTCACTCTTCTTCCAGTTACCAACACACATTGCTTAGTTCTGTATGCACAGATGTCCAAGATTTACAATTTGTAGGGATCCTGAGGTATCATGCTCTCTTTCAGCATTCCAGTAAAGACACAATTCCCAGGCATCTGTGCAGATGTACCATCCCTTCATTTTTCATCTGCCCCTGCAAGTTCTTCTGTTATTTTGACTTTTGGAAGAGTTTGTGGGATCACTGTCTTGCATAGTTTTAATCATAAATTTGTGCTGTACTGTACAGAGACTCACCTTGCACCACTTCCATTGAGTTGGGCCTTGATTCATGTCCATATCCACCCAAAGTAACAAGGGTGCTTGGTTGGCTAACTTTTCATCACAGACCGAGTACCCAGTGCTGTGGCTAGAAGGGAACCAACACACCCAGTGTTGATGGTGCTTGCTTGTCTCTGCAGCTATTCGAACCAGAAAAAGAGCGTTAATGTTCAACTCATTCTACCAACTGGTCTGTTCTTCCTCCTCCGGCATCAATACCGTTTCCTGGGCATTATCTTCTTCTCGTTCTCCATGATATTTACTTCAGATTTTTTGTGGTCGTAAAACAGTTGCTCTGTAGAAAATTGTCCAGTGGTAATGCATTCCTTGTACTCGTTTACACTCACTTGATTGAATTTACTGGTTGGTGAATGTATAACACTGGCACCTATAGAGCATTCATTATGGGGCCGATTCACAGAACTAATTTACGACATAATCCTAAACTTACTACTTTTAGTATTCACAGAAGGCATTTAGTAGGCTTAAGTTAGGATTTTGTCTTAAATTAGGATCTTGTCTTAAATTTGGATTTTGTCTTAAATTAGGGGTTTGTCTTAAATTAGGAATTTGTCCTAAATTAGGATTTTGTCTTAGGTTAGGATTTTGTCTTAAGTTAGGATTTTGTCCTAAATTAGGATGTGGTCCTAAGTAAGGATTTTGTCCTAAATTAGGATTTTGTCCTAAATTATGAATTTGTACTAAATTAGGATTTTGTCTTAAGTTAGGATTTTGTCCTAAATTAGGATTTTGTCTTAAGTTAGGATTTTGTCCTAAATTAGTTCTGTGAATCGGGCCCGATGACAATATACTGAATGTCTGAAGTGGATGTTCCTGTTGTAGACATACATGTTCTAAAATGCCATTGACATGTCCGTGCCTTGGAATATTCGGTTTCACAGAGTACAAAGAGTGAGAGTGACAGAAAGAGATAGAGAGAGTAAACATAAGTGGACACTGACCTTAGGTCCTCGCATTCCAAAGGGCCCCAGATCTCCTTTCTCTCCTCTGCCTCCTGGTATTCCTTCCTTTCCTGATAGTCCCTAAACAAGGATCACCAATAGAGCGTTAGTGACTGGCTGGCTCCTCATGTGCTCATGCAGAAGCAGTGAATATGTAAGTTAGAAAGGGATCTTACTGGTTCGCCAGGAAGTCCTGACTCTCCGACTTCTCCCTGCCAAAAAAAAGAAAAGAGAGTTAGGACATATTTCTATCTGGTGTAACTTCTAGTTATAGTGTTTTACTCAAGGTCTTAATCTGGATTTTCATAGCAGAGTGATACTTTGACATAAACATTAGCAGTCACCCAAGTTGCTCTCTGTTCTCCCTGTCTTGTCTTTGCTATGGAGAAAACCTTGAAGTCGCTTATGGTATCATTAAGATGTTGTTGTATCTTTAGCACTAATAATTATGCATTGCCCAACAACAGAAAGGTCAATCTCATGAGATAATGAACCATTCTATGCTCTTGTTTACATAGGTTTCACCAATGCCAGCGTATTGTCTGCCAACATTTGCAAAGACTTTACTGTTACCTTGGACATCTGTGACATTGCACTACTGGTGTAAACAGCTATAGGATGCAAACCTTAAAATCCTCTTCCCCAGCACGACGTGTCCTGCCCTCTTTGCTCCTCTAAGAGGTACAATGCAATGCTGAACTCTCAAATCTCCAATAGGGCACATCTCTCCTGCACCCGACTGTTATGGCTGAGATACCCGCCACCCCCTCTCAACACAATCCCCAAAGGAAGGGAAACCGGAAACAGTTCTGAAGTTTTTGGAAGAGGGAGGGAGTGACCCTCCCGGCCGTATTTATTAAAACATGAAACAAAATTAAAACATTAAATCAACAGTTTCATATTAATGTACAATTTCATTACCACATTGCGATGTTTGGCTAACCTTAACAGATTCTCTAATACAAAGGTTCTCCTAGCCGAACTAACATCCTACAAAACATTTACTTGAAATTTTGAAATTGTACATCCTAACGTTTAAGGGCCAACGGCAAGGTCGTAACCGGTGTCAAGATCCCTAAACCATAATTATCTCCCTCACTTGTGAGGGGCGACCGCACAGAGGCGTACCTCTAGTGCAACTACCAATTTCCCTTGACTTGACGGGGGCCCCAATAAAACTCGACGCCACTTAAAGGTCGTCCGAGGACTCGTGTGAGGTATCTAGAAGGTAGCGTAGACCCCACATCTGCCGACGCCAGACGTCGACGCCCCGGGAAATTCCCCAGGAGGGGGCTGTAACCCCTCCTACCCAGGAAGGGGCCTTGACCGCCTTTCCTTTTCTTTCGGCGACCCATCCTTAGAAGGGACCGCCTCCCCGTTGAGGGGCCAATGGCCACCTCCCCCGAGCGCTCCCATCCGTGTTGGGTGACGCCCACTCATAGGGATCTTCCAATTAGTGCTCACCGATCATGACCTTACCGCCCGACCAAAATAAATACGACAATGCTAATTAACTCACTAAACTACAAAGATATTGACTACTACAACTGTATTAAAAGCATGCTTACCAATGAACACTAAAGCAGAATTTCTTTATTCCCAAAACATAACCCAAATCGACCATTCTTTATTACATACTCAAAAATCATCACGGTAATACCACAACCTGTAAACGAAAATCAGAGTTATCCATCAACTTTATTCAAAAACCACTTGCTGTCCTCAGGGGCTGGTGGGTGGGTCAAAATTGGCTCTTCGTTCCGTCTCGAGCTCACGTGCAGCGAGGAGGTGCAGCTTCAGAGCACAGGAACAAGAGGATGCCTTCTGGTCTTGCTTCTCCTTTTATCCGTCTTCAGGGCGGGCGTAAACCCGCCCCTGCCTGCCCCAAGGGCGTGGCCAGCCGCGTCAGTGTCTAGGCCAGCCCACTCCAGGGCGGGAAAACACACGCCCCGGCTACGCCGCTTCGGGCATACCAGCCGAGACTCGCTTCCCGCCCAAGATGGCTTCCCGGGGGGATCGTGGTACTCCGCCATACGTTCGTGGGGACCGAGTGGTCGCCCCTTTCCATATGGCTGAGATACCCGCCACCCCCTCTCAACACAATCCCCAAAGGAAGGGAAACCGGAAACAGTTCTGAAGTTTTTGGAAGAGGGAGGGAGTGACCCTCCCGGCCGTATTTATTAAAACATGAAACAAAATTAAAACATTAAATCAACAGTTTCATATTAATGTACAATTTCATTACCACATTGCGATGTTTGGCTAACCTTAACAGATTCTCTAATACAAAGGTTCTCCTAGCCGAACTAACATCCTACAAAACATTTACTTGAAATTTTGAAATTGTACATCCTAACGTTTAAGGGCCAACGGCAAGGTCGTAACCGGTGTCAAGATCCCTAAACCATAATTATCTCCCTCACTTGTGAGGGGCGACCGCACAGAGGCGTACCTCTAGTGCAACTACCAATTTCCCTTGACTTGACGGGGGCCCCAATAAAACTCGACGCCACTTAAAGGTCGTCCGAGGACTCGTGTGAGGTATCTAGAAGGTAGCGTAGACCCCCCCCCAAACCCCACACAACTTACCACATCTGCCGTCGCAGACGTCCTGGCCCCGGGAAATTCCCCAGGAGGGGGCTGTAACCCCTCCTACCCAGGAAGGGGCCTTGACCGCCTTTCCTTTTCTTTCGGCGACCCATCCTTAGAAGGGACCGCCTCCCCGTTGAGGGGCCAATGGCCACCTCCCCCGAGCGCTCCCATCCGTGTTGGGTGACGCCCACTCATAGGGATCTTCCAATTAGTGCTCACCGATCATGACCTTACCGCCACAGGCCGGATAGTTGACCGGCTATCCGGACCCCCCACAACACTCCTACCTAAAGGTCATATTATAACGTTTTTAGCCAAGCTATGAAGTCTCCTATGAGTAACTCATTCCCCACCCGAGACAAATGCACACCATCCCCCAAATACATACTGTCATCATTAATACACCCATGCGAAATAGAATGCAGTGTCTTGGAACGGAACAGCCTACTCACTTTGTTATTAAGCTTTCTAACAGAATGATTCAAAGCAGGAACCGAAATAGCCCCCCGCCACACTTTTCGTGGGATCATATGGGACCACGCAATTGTGCACCCTGGAACTCTCCTTGCTAACCAACTTACAGTGGAAAGCATCGCCTCAAGGAGAAGTCGTCTACCAGTGGTGACCAAATCATTGCCCCCAAGATGCACTATGACTACAGACGGCGGTGACCTCGTCCGCCCTAACAAACCCTCGAAAAATGATCGAAACTGGTCAATACAGAGACCGCCTCTTCCGTAGAAGGACACCCTGTACCCGTATTCCCCAGCTACGTGAATCATGTCACCTGCCTTGAATACGTCCGCGGCACGCCTCACGTATGAGTGGCCCACGACCCACACCTCCTTTTTCACAGCCGGTGATGTCTGACCGCTGGCCCGGTGTTGGGTCGACTGCATAGTCCGCCCCGCCTCGTAGGCTTGCGCAACTGAAAACCAAAAAAAAACAAGAAGCGTGAGTACATCGTTACAGCTTCACAACATGTGCAACCGCACATACCTTTTATAACAATTGGAGGACCAACGCCCCACTCGTTTCACCTGTTCCACACTCAGACCCCTGGCTGTAGCTTCTGTCGCAGCCCCTATCCGAAAGGAATGGGTCCCAAACTCGCCCGGGTTCAAGCCCGCAGCGGCAATCGACATCGCAAGCACCCGCTGAAACTGAAATTTTGTCAGTGGGGTGGCGTCAGCGTGTCTTAACAAGGTCCCCCCCCATGATGCCACCCTTCGTGCTAGGTAATCTTCTAAACACTTTACCGGACACATGGAGGACCCGGGAATCCTGCGTATGATTATGCAGTCACCCATCCCACATTGATCAGTCTTGGACCTGACAAATGAGACAGTCATTGTCTCCCCCTTGATCTGGACGTGCTCCTGGCACAAACCTCCTGTCACGTCCTGTTTGTTCCTCGCCACTAGTTCGCTTACCCGCATCGCCCCATGAAATGCCAGCGTAAAAGCGGCTCGGAACAACACTGCCTCAAACTGAGATGAACATGTAGCAGGCAGTGTGGATAACAACTGGGCCAACCTATCCAAACCTATCGGGCGCCTATCATCTACTCTGCGACCCTCAAGGCGTTGCCACCCACGTAGCGCTTTCTGTACAACGAAAGACGCTGTCGGGTCCTGGATCCCATGAGCCCTAGCAACAAAGGAAATGGCAGCCCGATGCCTCTGAGCCGTGGCCACCGATTTCCCAGCCAGATGTAAAGACATCAGAAAATTAACCACCCATTCCTCGTGGCCCCAAAGCCCCTCTCTATCAGTCCCCAAAAAGGCCAAATAGGACCGGAACGCCCCTTCATATGCCTTCCTCGTCCTGAGTGCTAAACTTTCTCCCACGAGGTGACGAAGTTCGGGGCACCGAGAGACCAGAGAGCTTCAGGAAAGGGTGCCGGCTCCGGGTCCGCTGTGGGAAGAAAACCCCAGAAAGCCTGTATATGAAAACGAGACAGTGCATCAGCCGCCTGGTTCATTACCCCTGGGACATGTCTTGCTCTGAATAGCACATTCAATTGCCTACACAGTAAAACAATTTCTTTGAGCAGTCTCAAAATCAATTTGCATTGTGCTGCCTGGCTATTGATACACTCGACCACGGTCATATTGTCCGACCAAAATACCACAGAGTGATCTTTGAACCCTTCGGGCCAAGTTCTCAGGGCCACCAGAATGGGGAAAAGTTCCAGGAAAGCGATGTTACTTGTCAGTCCATTGTCATGCCACCATGCCGGCCACTTTTGTGCCGACCATCTTGTACCGAAGATGGCACCAAAACCTATGCTCCCTGCCGAATCCGTCCATAGCCCCAGCTCCTCAGAGGAGACTGCCGGTTTGTTCCAGACAACTCGACCATTGAAATCCGCCAGAAATGCCAACCAAATGCGCATGTCCTGGCGGACCTCAGCAGAGAGCCTTGTGCGATGATGGCCCTCCTTCAGGCCGACCATGGCTTGGGCAATCGAACGGGAAAAAGGTCGGGCCATTGGTATAACCCTCAGGGCAAAATTCAACTGTCCCACCAACTGCTGCAATTGATGCAGTTTAACCTTAGGTCCACATATACACATTTGCAGGGCTGCCCTGAACCTTAACACTTTGTCAGCTGGTAAACGAAAACAACCTTCGCTGGAGTCTAACTCGATCCCCAGAAACTCGAGGCAAGTCGAAGGACCCACAGTCTTACCTGGTGCCAATGGCACGCCAAACTGATTCATTAAGACACAAAATTCGGCCAAGGCCTGACCACATTCCGGATCCCCGGCTGCCCCCAGGAACAAAAAATCATCGAGGTAATGCATTACATGTTGGAAACCCGTCTTCTTTGTGAAGACCCATTGTAGAAAAGTACTGAATTTTTCAAAATAGGCACAAGATATAGAGCACCCCATCGGCATACACCTATCCATGTAATAATGACCCTGAAACGTGAAACCTAGAAGACGCTGATCGTCTGGATGTACCGGGAGCAACCGGAACGCTGACTCGATATCCGATTTTGCCATCAGCGCCCCGGGCCCCAGGCGATTCAAAATGGCTACGGCCTCATCGAAGGATGCGTACCGCACCGAACACACTTCCGGGTCAATAGCTTCGTTCACGGAAAGACCACGTGGGGCTGATAAATTATGTATCAGCCGGAACTCACCCGGGTCCTTCTTGGGGACCACTCCTAACGGAGAACAAACAAAATCATGAACCGGGGGTACATTAAATGGGCCGGCGACTCGACCTCGAGCAACCTCCTTCCGGATCTTATCCTGTACCACGGTCGTATGCTGCAGGACCGAAAGTTGATTTTTACATTTCTCCACACCCTGAAAGTCCCCTACTGGGATGCGGAAACCATAAGAAAACCCGTTCCGCAACACCCCAGCAGAAGTACGATCCGGGTATTCACTGAGCCAAGGAATCATCGCCAAGGTATCAATCGGGGTAGGTAAAGGCGCCCCTCGGACTACGTTAGACCTGTTTGGCGCCTCCTCTACCCCCGTTATCACCCGTTTTGGCTCTGCACGTGGACTCAGGATGGGATGTTTGCCCACACCCACTACATTCGTGTCTAAATTTGCACGATCCCTGGGGCCTAGTACATTTACCCCTGTTGAAGTTCCAACAAACCCCCCTTTTTCCTGTATTGCCGGCAGGCCTCGAGTAATTGTCGGTACCCGCATTTGATCGAAAGGGCGTCCCCGCATACTGGCGGGAGGATTCGCCAACGTTACTCCCCACCAATGGCATTTTTAACATACCAGTCTCCTTCATTTTATCCCATGACACAGAATCGTAACAATCCCAAGTTAAGTTTTTATCGTGTTCTTTAGCCTTTCTAAAAAGATTATCATAGCAGAACCAATGATTACCCTCGTGTGATATCGAGTACCCCATGATTCGTGACTGATAAGTCGGCAATTCGGGTAGCAACTCGGGCCTTCGTTCCCCCAAGATCGACGTAAAAACCCCCCATGCTTTGCCCCAATTGCCAATGTTTTCATTTACCTTGAAGGCGGCCATTTTCGCGCGCCACACACTCGGATGCATAAGGTCCTTCTGGCCCTTAACATGCTCCACCTCATAGTGATCAGTAAGTAACGAGAAGATGTTCACATACTCCCCTGCCCAAATCTTCTCTTTAATAGCCAACGGAACATGTTGACCCAACTTTTCCCTACGAGAGGGTGCTGACTCGTCCCTCGCAATCGGCAATGGCCGCTTACCTGAACTGGACGCTGCCTCTGCAGTCGGATTCGTCCCCTGTGGCTTGTCTACTGCTGCAGCCGGCGTGGACACCTTCGCTGCCTCCCGTTTCTCACGCAGTTGCTTCATCAGCACCTGCGCGTCGGCAGCCGTGGCGCCCTCGCTACCTTCACCCAACCACGCTGCTAATTGTGCTGCCAGCTCGGGCGGCATATCCTCCTTGGACACGGGGGTGACCACAACGGGAATCGGATTCCCTTCCTCCGGCACGGGAGTGGGTGCCTCGAGCGGGGCACTCGGACCTGGGATGTCTCCCCCCGCTGCTCCCCTCCTGGGCCTCTTGTTTTTTCCCCCCGGGGCTGCTCCTGCCAAAGGACGTTTCGGCCCCCCTTCCTCATCTTTATCCATCCGTCTTTTTAGGTCGGTCACCTCCTTCATGAGAACGCGCAACATCTGGTCAGAAGTCATGCGCTTTCCCGCCTTCTTCGGCATTCTCCAACCGAGTATCTGAAAAACAAACAAGAACGATTACAACGCTCAAAATTGGCTCTTCGTTCCGCCTCGAGCTCACGTGCAGCGAGGAGGTGCAGCTTCAGAGCACAGGAACAAGAGGATGCCTTCTGGTCTTGCTTCTCCTTTTATCCGTCTTCAGGGCGGGCGTAAACCCGCCCCTGCCTGCCCCAAGGGCGTGGCCAGCCGCGTCAGTGTCTAGGCCAGCCCACTCCAGGGCGGGAAAACACGCGCCCCGGCTACGCCGCTTCGGGCATACCAGCCGAGACTCGCTTCCCGCCCAAGATGGCTTCCCGGGGGGATCGTGGTACTCCGCCATACGTTCGGGGGGACCGAGTGGTCGCCCCTTTCCAAATTTCAGGTCATTTTCAGGTGTCAACATCTGTTGACAAAATTGGGGATGTACACTTTGAGATTTGGGAAGGTTCTGAGCATGGAGGGAGTTAGTTTCATTTTTCAGTGTTAATATTGGATGGTCTTTAGTTCTGTCTGGGTGAGGGTGGAGTCAGAGTAATGAGTTTGGGTTTCTGCACAATTGTAATGGTTGAGCAGCTTGCTGAATTGTTTCTTCATTTTATTTTTAGTTAACCCCTGACGAAGAATTGTAAAGATTCGAAATGCATTGGGAGCACGCTGATGTTATAAGACCACTTTTAAAACATGTTTGACCTCGCATGCCTTCGTTAAAGCCTGGGTTGGCAACGTTTGGCACCTGAAAATGTTGAATAAAGAATTCAAAGCGCAAACATGCTGTCTCCGTAGAGGTGAAATATTAAGAAAGATGCATGATTTAAGATTTCGGATTAACATTGATGAACAGATAATAATGAAGTAACTTTGGAGGAAGTGTTTCACTAAGGAAGGATTTCCTTTTCCGCAGTGCGACAGTCGGGTGCAGGAGAGATGTGCACTATTGGAGTATTTTTTCTAACTGAGCTGTGATGAGGCACTTCACGGCTTCCGCTGGCACGCTTTTCATCGAATGAGTTGGATTACGAGAGCAATGTATAAAGGGAAGGAGTGCAGTCGCTCAACCATGACTTATTAACTCTCAAATCTGCCAGCATTTGCCTGACAAAGTAAAGCTGGGCACATTGAGGCTGTTTTATTGACATGTCCTCCTGAGAGCCAATGTTACAGTTTAGAAATCTGAGTGCAACATCAAGTACAGCCGGGCAGTTGTCACTGCCACTGTTCATGTGGACGATGACATGTAGACCACGCCATACCCCGAGGTCCCAGCTATTGCTTTAAATGAAAACTATAAAGACAACGGGGCATATTACCAAGCAATAGCGAAAATTATCGCTATTGCTTGGTAAGAAACAAAAATTTACCGCTGAGCTGCGGCGATTTTTATCGCAGATAAACCTTGGTATTACCAAGGTTTATCGCAAATGCGATAAAAATCGTCCGCAATGCATGAATATAACTGAAAAGTCCACGATAATCAGGCATTACCGAGCTAATGCTCTTAGCCATGTTATCCACCTCCCATTGGATAACATGGGTAAGAACTGCTCAGGGCAGGCGTTAGCTTTTGGAGATATTCGAGCTTAGCGCGAATATCTCCAAACGTTGGTAATAGGAGATAGCGATGTTTGCGACTGTTTCCAGTCGCTAACATCTTGGCACGCCCACTTTGCATGTCATTAGTGATAAATATCACTGACATGCAAAGTGGGGCCCAAGATGGTCGCTATCTCCTAGTAGCTGTCGCTAACTGGTGTTAGCGACAGCTTGGTAATAGGGAGATAATTTTATCTCCGCTTTCTTGGCTTTTAAAGCCAAAAAAGTGGAGATAAACCCCCTTGATAATATGCCCCAACATTTGTTACTCAGTGGCTTCACACCACTTTTGAAGTCACGTTGGCTTTCTGCAGTCTTCTGGGCACCATCTCCATCTACAGATGATATTGCAGACTTTATTATACCAATCCGCTTAAGATGTCTGTGCTTGCTGATGTTAGGGCACAACTAGAAGAAAAACCTTCCTCAGACACAAATGCGCAGTCTGAAACTGAACGTAGAACGATGTTGCCACTCTCACCAACAGTGAGAGGATCATACGGTTTATCGAATACATCATAAAAATAAAACCAATTTATTATCCAGACCAATTTTCTATTATACTAGAGTGCTGAAATGCCATAGCCCCCATCCTCTCAGAAGAAGTCTTTCAGCCAGAGCCAAGGACTTTCCCTCTTCATCAACTTTGTGATTATACGAATTATACCTTTATTTAGAACAAATTTTCCCCAGCATGTAGCGCGTGAGCTACCGGTAGCTCTTCAGATACTTGTAAGTTTTTCTCCTCGGTGCAGCCCAACCTACTCAATTAGAAGCTTTTGCTTGGGTGAATTAATGTATTAATATCAAAATTGGAAAGCATGTATGCATGATAAAAATGTGTGTATTTTCATAACTCATGACCTGATGTTTGGAGAAAAATTATTGTCTTTCCAAAATATTTAAAGCTGATAATTGAATAATAACTCATGCAGCGTTTGGGTTATCTTATTACTAGTATTATTACACTGGTGCCAGGGGCACTGAAGCTATGGCGCTTATGTATTCCTCACATAGAGGCATTCCAAATTGACTAAGCCTTTTTTACTGCTGGCAACCCTGCACCAATGTGATCCCTGCTTGCAACCTTACATATCATGGCCACTAACGAAAACTGGTCTGATGCGGTCACTACCAAGACACTAAGAGCCAGATGTAGGTAATCTTGATTTACCCATTCTAAAATACAGAGTTTTACCAATTCAGTATTTAGAATCGGTAAATGCAATTTAGGTAAATATTTACCGATTCGGTATTTACCGATTCGGTAATTCCTATTCATACTGTTGTAAAAGCAAAATAATTGCTTTTGCAAAGGTTTTCGATATTTACCACCAACTTGTAGTTGGTGGTAAATACCGAATCCTTACCTATGCAATGCACTCATTTGAGTGCTCCCTACATTACAAATTCGGTAATTTACCGATTCGGTATTTTAAGGAATCAGTAATTTACCGATTCCTTAAAATACAAAGGGCCCGATGTAGGTAAATCTCATTTACCGACTCTAGAATACCGAATTTTACCGATTCGGTATTCTAGATTCAGTAAATGAGATGTAGGAAAATATTCAGTAATTTTTACCGAATCGGTATGCTTCGGTAATTACCGAATCTGTATTTACCTATTTGGTGTTTGCCATTGATTCCTATGGGCCTTGAGGAATCAATGGCAATTACCGAATCGGTAAATACAGATTCGGTAAAATTACCGAATTGTCAAGGGGGACAGGGTGTCACTTTGACACGCTGTTGCGCCCCTGATTCTGGCTTGTGTGCCATGTGACACAGATACATGCCCTTAGGGCATGTATGTGTGCCACATGTCACAGGTGTACATGGACAGATGTGCATGTACACTGGAATTCGTTATTTACCACAAAATATTATTTCGTGGTAAATAACAAATTCTTAAGGGCCTGTGGCACTGTTTTCAGTGCCACCTACATCTAGATTTACCGATTCGGTAAATTTACCGAAGCAGTATTTTACAGAATCGGTTAATTTACTGATTCAGTAAATTTACTGAATCAGTAATATTTAAGGGCCCTACATCTCAAACTCCAAATACCGGTCGGTAACGGCCGAAATCGGCCGTTACTGACCGGTATTGGGCGACCTACATCTGGCCCTAAGAATCTTAGTAGCTCTGGATGATTGTCATTAAACACAAGTAGCTCTTGCAGAAAAAGTTGGAGTTCCCTGATTTAGAAGATCAGAAAATTCAGAGTTTTCATTCATATCTGCTTGAATATTACTGATCTGGTCAACTAATTCACAGGGTAAGATAAGGGAGTCAGAAATACCTATTTACACCAGAGTAAGAGATAAGGATGACACAGGCTGCTTGTGTTTAGCGTTAAACAATCTTTGGAGTCCCAAATTTTAGCCAGATGAGTTGACTTTATCTTTGATAAGTACTTTCCCCCAGATGCATCAAGCATCCATTTTGCGATTCCTCATTAGCGAAAAATAAGGAATCGCTAATAAGGAATAGCAAAATGCTATGCAAGAAGAACTCGCTCAAAAAATAGCGATTTCTTAAAATTCCTTAATTGCGACTAGCAAATTCCGAGTCGCAATTAAGCAATACCTCCCCATTCATTCCTATGGGCCTAGAGGCCTATAGGAATGAATGGGAAGACATTCTCAATTTGGGAATCGCAATTAGCAAATTGCAAATTGAGAATGCGATTTCAAGGGTGCAGGGGTGTCCAAAGGACACCCTGTTGCACCCCTGAAATTGATCTGTGCACATATGTTGCGCACACACATGCCCTTAGGGCATGTTTGTGTGTAAAATGGAACTTTGACAAATTCACAAAAGTGCATTTTTCAAAGTTTTTGCAAATTACCATGAAGTTGAACTTCATGGTAATTTGCTACTCCTTTTTAGCGAAATTACTATTTTTTTTAACTTTGATGCATTGCATTTAAGGAATCTCAATTTGAGATTCCTTAAATGCAAGTAATCGCAATTTAGCAAATTCTTAATTTGCGATTTTTGCATTTGGGATGATGCATCCCAAATGCAAAAATACCGGTCGCAATGGGGCAGATTCTGAGAATCTGCCCCTTTGTGAGCGGATTTTACCTTCATGAATCTATGCCTTTGTGTCTTCAATGTGATGAATTACTCACTTTGATGCTCGTAGTGAGGAGTGGCAAAGTCTTACCTTTACCAGCTTAGAATTCCGAGATGTGTCCTTAAATCATTACCCTTGTTTGAGCAAAGGGGTTACTGTCAGTGAAGTAATTTCTACTAGGTTTGACTGTCCTCTGCTTGTGCTTCCCGCAATGAATGTTCAGTCATCCACAGTGACTTCAGAAACCGTCAGCACGTGTTTCAGCCAGTGATAGGCTTTTTCATCAGCCATCACATGCCTTCAGTAGCTCAAAGCCTGCCAGAGAGTGACGTTCAAAGCTCTTTTTGAGATGTACAAGTTAATCTAGTGGATTGCCAGTTTTATTTTGTTAATCATTTGTATTCCAGGTAACTGGGCAGCCGCTTTGCCAATGAAATGTGGAATAGTAGAAAATCCAGTGAGACATGGATTAGAAGACATCACATTTCCACTATGTGGTCATCCTTTGGCACCCAAACCAATCATCTAGCCTTCTGTATGCATTCGGCAGCATAGATGTTCCATTATTGACTAATTCCTGGTATTGTCACTGTTGGGTCTGAATTGTGTTTTACTTTTTGGCTCAATCTTACAACCCAGAAAAAGTGCAAGAAAAAGTGATAAACAGAACTGATCCATTAAGATCACTCTATTAAAAGCATAAATATCTAGTTAAAGTCAATTAAAACAATCTTCTCACTCACATTTGGTAAATTGAACAATTTCCTAAATTCTGTTTATGAATTCATTATGAATGATACTCACCTGAATACAAATCAGGTTCTGAATTGGTAGCTACCCGATATTCCTAATCATTGGATCACACATAATCTCACCTTGCGTCAAATGCAATTTTTTATGTTTCATATTAAAATCATTCAAAATCATTGTTAATGAGGATTATAGGTTGAAAGTAAGATTTCATCCCACACAGTCGTCTTTTTACCCAGGCTAGCACTGACTGGGTTTATGTGTCTGATACCCCTCCATGGCAGCGTCACATATGAAAAAAAATCATGAGAGCTTTAAAAATGTTTATTGTTTGGGAATGTGTGAAGATGTGCCTGTCCTCATGTTTCTAGGAAAAATATCTTACCTTTTGTCCTCCAGGGCCTCGAGCTCCAGGGAAGCCTGGGGATCCTTTCTCACCCGGCTCACCTTTTACTCCCTGTAAACCAAATTCACAAAACAGTTGGTGTTTCTAATACAATTTCACTTTTTAGCAGTGTACACAAGTGTACAAATACCACATGTAACAGAGAAACCCCTTCCCAAGCAATAGGGTATGGAAAGGTTGTGGAACACAGTGTATATACTCCAGTGTTTGGTGCTTCTGACAAAAGTGAATGATGCATCTCCCCTACATTTTGATTCCACCCTGGGAAGTGGCATCTCATACACATTGACAGCAATCATAAGACAGGAAGTGATATCAAAATGAAATGTGTAGAAAATAATTCAGTTTATATTACTTCACAATTTTTCTTAATGTATGTAAATTAATTTGAACTCATATGCAGATAAAGGTTATCTAAAATCTTCCTGGACAGGTGTTGTTAAAGGATAAGACAGGGATATAGTTCAGTGCATGAAGGAACATGGCCGAAATGAACAAGTTACTTACCTTCGGTAACGCTTTTTCTGGTAGATACTATATCTGCCTGTGGATTCCTCACCTTGTGAATATCCCCCTTGCGTCAGCAACGTTCGGAAATTTTCTTCGTAGCACGCCGACGTGGGCGACGTCACAGGAGCACGGCATCGCGCGCGACTCCGTCTGACGTCACCGACCCCATATCAGGCCCACGCCGGCGTGATGACGTCAGTTCCGCCCTTTTTTCCGTGCCTTCGAGGCACACGGACGGACCAACGATAGCAAACATGCAAATATACAATGTACACAGTACATATAGAACTAAATCAATACAATAGTATTATAACCATATATACAGAAAGACCAGGTATAGCAGAGTGGACAACGGGGAGGCGGGTGGGTCAGTGAGGAATCCACAGGCAGATATAGTATCTACCAGAAAAAGCGTTACCGAAGGTAAGTAACTTGTTCTTCTGATAGATACATCTGCCGTGTGGATTCCTCACCTTGTGAATAGATTCCCACAGCAGTCCCCACTCCCGGAGGAGGGTGTCCACTCTGCTACACCAGGAAGTCTTGGAGGACAGAGCGCGCAAAGTGGCCATCCCTCCTCACCTCGGTATCCAAGCAGTAATGCTTCGCGAAAGTGTGGAGGGAGGCCCAAGTCGCGGCCCTGCAAATATCCTCAACAGGTACACCCCTAGACAAAGCAGATGTTGCAGACTTTGCTCTAGTTGAATGAGCTCTAATACCCTCAGGAGGGTCCTTAACCGCAAGGGAGTAGCAGATCTTGATGCACAGGATTATCCACCTGGAAAGAGTGCGCTTGTGCACCGCTCTGCCCTTCTTGCAGCCAGCAAAGCCAACAAACAGCTGGTCGTCCATCCGGAAGTCCTTAGTCCTGTCCAGATAGAAAGACACCGCCCTCTTAGGGTCCAGGCGATGCAGCCTCTCTTCCTCCTTAGACGGGTGAGGGGGAGGATAGAAGGTAGGAAGGGTAATGGACTGCCCAAGATGGAAAGGAGTCACCACCTTAGGCAGAAAAGCAGCCCTGGTCCTAAGAACCATCCTTTCAGGAATGGGGGTTTGGAACTTAGAGCTTGAAGCTCACTTACCCTCCTTGCCGAGGTGATTGCAACGAGGAAAATAGTTTTAAAAGAGAGAAGCCTCAATGGACACTTGTGCAAGGGTTCGAAGGGAGAACCCATTAAAAAGGTCAGCACAAGATTCAAATCCCAATGAGGAACAATAAAAGGGGTAGGAGGAAACATATTCATGAGACCCCTCAAGAATCTCAAAACCACCGGAGATTTAAAGAGAGAAGGCTGATCCGGCAAACATAGAAACGCCGATAAGGCCGAAAGATAACCCTTGACCGTGGCCACAGCCAAACCTTGCTGTGCCAGATAAAGGGCAAATTGTAAAATATTAGACAAATGAGCCTTCAAAGGGTCAACATCCCTCTCCCTGCAGAAACAAATTTTGTCCACCTATAGGAGTAAATGGACTTAGTGGTGTCACGCCTGGCAGAGAGAATGACATCCACCACCTCGTGAGGGAGAGAAAAAGAACTCAAGTTGCCCCGTTCAATCTCCAGGCATGAAGGTGTAATGTCTGGAGGTGGGGGTGTAGAACCTGCCCCTCCATCTGAGAGAGGAGGTCTGCCCTGTGCGGGAGACGGAGCGGCGGGTGAGAGGATAGGTGGAGTAGGTCCGAATACCACACCCTTCTTGGCCAATCCGGAGCAACCAATATGACTTGGGCCCGGTCTTGACGAATCTTCCTCAGAACCCGAGGAATCAAAGGTATGGGAGGAAACGCGTAAAGGAGTCGATCTCCCCAACTCAACTGAAACGCGTCCCCCAATGCTCCTTGCATCGGATACTGGAGACTGCAGAATGAAGGGCAGTGAGCATTCTCGCGAGTGGCAAATAGATCCACCCGAGGAGTCCCCCACATCTGAAAGATGTCGCGAACAACCTCCGTGTGAAGCCTCCACTCGTGGTCGGCAGAGAACTGCCGACTGAGACTGTCTGCACGCACGTTCAGAACTCCGGCCAGATGATTTGCCACCAGACAAATCTGATGGTCCTGAACCCAGGACCAGAGACGCAGAGCCTCTCTGCAGAGACACTGCGACCCTACTCCTCCCTGCTTGTTGATGTACCACATCGCAGTCGTGTTGTCCGTTAGGACCTGAACCGAACGACCGCGAAGGGAAGGGAGGAAGGCCTTGAGCGCCAAACGTATCGACCTCAATTCCAGAAGGTTGATGTGAAACAACCTTTCTTCCGGAGACCAAAGACCTTTGACCTCCAGGTCTCCCAGATGAGCACCCCACCCGAGAGTGGATGCATCCGTTATCACTGTGGCCACTGATGGAGGCAGTTGAAAAGGCTTTCCTTGCGACAGATTGCCTTCCACGCCCCACCAAGACAGATCCGCTGCAGCTTCCCTGGAGATCTTCACTGACTCCCTGAGATCTCCGTTGTGCTGATACCACTGCCTGCGGAGGCACCACTGGAGCGCCCTCATGTGCCAGCGTGCATGACTGACCAACAGAATGCAAGAAGCCATCAGACCGAGCAGGCGAAGGACCTTCAGGACTGGAACAACCGCTCCATTGTAGAATAAAGGAATCATTTCCTGAATGTCGTGAATCCTTTGAGGTGGAGGGAATGCACGACATACAGAAGTGTCCAGTACCGCACCTATGAACAGGTTGCGCTGGGAGGGCACCAGGTGAGATTTGGGTACGTTTATCGAAAAACCCAACCTGTGTAACAACTGAGTTGTCTCCTGCAGATGATGGAGCACCATCTCTGGCGACTCTGCTTTGATCAGCCAGTCGTCTAGATAAGGGAATACAGGAATCCCTGACCTTCTGAGATGCGCAGCCACCACTGCCATCACCTTGGTGAAAACTCGAGGCGCAGTAGTAAGTCCAAACGGGAGGACCGCAAACTGGTAGTGCTGCGATCCCACCGTAAAACGGAGATACTTCCTGTGCGACTTCAGGATTGGGATGTGAAAATACGCATCCTGCAAGTCGATCGACAACATCCAGTCTTCTTCCATCAGCGCCAGAAGAACCTGAGCAAGGGTGAGCATTTTGAACTTCTCCTGTTTGAGATAGAGGTTCAAAATCCTGAGATCCAGGATCGGCCGAAGCCTGCCATCCTTCTTGGGAATCAAGAAATACCGGGAGTAGCACCCTTGACCCCTCTCCTGCTCTGGAACCACCTCTATTGCACCCTTTCGAAACAGTGCCAGGACTTCCTCCTGCAGGAGAAGCAGGTGGTCCTCCGAACAATAACCTTGGCAAGGAGGGTAATTGGGAGGGAACTCCCGAAAAGGAAGTGCATACCCATTCTCTACGAGATTGAGAACCCAAAGATCTGATGTAACCGATTCCCAATCTCGTAGAAAGTGAGTAAGCCGACCCCCTACTGGCCCTACATGATCCAGAATGGTGGATCTAGGGCTGCTTTGCTGATGCGGGTGGGGGTTGGGCATTATTGGAGGAAGTGGAGGAAGAGGAGACTTGACGTCCACGTCCACGACCCCTCTGTCTACCTCTATAGGACCTATATAGAGGGTTCTGCTGCTGCTGCTGTTGCTGTTGTTGGCCCTGCTTGAAGGGACGAAAAGAAGATTTACCAAATCCCTTGAATTTTCTAGTCGTCGACCCTCTCATCTGCAGACCCAAAGATCTTGCAGTGGCACGGCTGTCCTTAAACCTCTCCAAGGCCACATCAGCCTTCTTGCCAAAAAGGCCAGTTCCTTCAAAGGGTAAGTCCAGCAATGTAGACTGCACATCCGCTGAGAAATCAGATGACTTTAACCATGCGGCTCTCCTGGTCGCAATGGATGAGCCCATAATTCTAGCAACAGAATCCACAGGGTCCATGCCGCTTTGAATGACCATGCGGGCCGCAGCCTGAGTGTCAGAGATCACTTCATTAAAGTTTTTCTTATCCTCCTCAGGAAGTTTTGATGACAATTGCTTCACTGAGTCCATCAGCGCGTGCACATATCTACCTAAAAGGCAAGTAGCATTTGATGACTTAAGAGCCATGCTCCCAGAAGAGAAAGTCTTCTTCGCAGACTGATCTATTTTCTTAGACTCTTTGTCAGCTGGCACTTGAGGGAAAGAGCCTGCAGCCCTATTAGAGCAAGCCGCCTGAACCACAAGACTTTCCGGAGATGGATGCGTAGAAAGAAATGCAGGGTCATCAGGAGCCACCCTATAGCGCCTTGCAATAACCCTTGAAACTGCAGGAGCAGACAACGGCCTCTTCCAAATCTCCTTAATCGGATCCGTCAAGGCATCAGTAAATGGCAGTGTAGGCTCCACAATCGAAGAAGGAGAATGCAAGACTTCTGTGAGGATGTTGGGCTTGTACTCCACTGTGGGCAGCTTTAAGCTAAGAAGGTCAGCAGCCTTCCTAATAACCACGTGATAGGGCACCACGTCCCTTGATGGTGCATCAGAAGTCGAAGGCAGACCCCACTCGGGAGAGAGTTCCAGACCACTAGCATCCCGAAGCTCATCGAAATCATCATCATGATCAGGAAGCTCGCCCTCTTCCACATCAGAACTTTCATCATCCTTTTGTTCGAGAAGACGCTGAGCCCTTCGCCTCGACCACTCCATACGAATCGAAGCCGACGGATCCGGTAACGACTCCGACGGAGCCGGTTCCGACGTCGATCGAGGAGCCGGAGCAGGAGGACGAGAGTCATGAACAGGTGTGGTACCTCGATCTCGACTGCGAGGTCGATTCGGAGTCGGCGAAGCCGCATGCGGAGTCGAAGACCTCGGTGGAGCCGTACCGAGCCATGGTGAAAGAGGCGCCGTCAAGAAAGGCATAAATGGAGCAGGGGCGTACGACTGAGGAATACCCAGATTGTACGATAATGGACCCATGGGGCCACCAGGCGCTCCAGTGGGGTACATTGCCCTAGAATAAACTCCAAACATCGCATTGAGAAAATGTGAGGGATCCTGTCCAGGACCAGGAAAGGAAGGGTACGGACCTACCGGATGTTGCAATGGAGGCCGCCCCGACACATCCTCACCCTGACCTTCTGGATTCACAGGAGTCTCCGCTGAAGCCGGTTCTTGAGGAGTCACCTCTTCTACTTCATGCTCCGAGGAACCCGGCTCCGGGTCCGGCTCCGGCGCCGGAGAACCTTCTCTTGACAAAGCAGGCGAAGGAGAGACAAAGTCCTTACGATGTTTGTGAGACTTTCTCTTAGAGTCAGAGGATTCCTTCTCCGAATGATGTCTCGAACTGTGCTTCCTCCTCTTATGCTTTCTCCTCGAGGAGCTCGAAGCATGTCCGGAAGCCGACTTAGATCTAGACCTAGATCTTTCTCTGGACTTTGACTTCGCTTTAGACCTCGACTCCTCTCCAGACCTCGAACCCGCTCTGGATCTCGACGCCGATCCCTACTTCGACCGAGACCTTTGCTTCGACTTCGATCTTCGTCACGTCGATCTCGAATGTCGTCCAGAGTCCTGTTTCACTTTCGCCAAAGCAATTTTGCTTCACGCTCTCGAAGCGCCTTTGGATTCATTTTAAAACAGGAATCGCAGTTCTTGACGTCGTGACTCGAACCAAGACACCACAAACAATCCTTATGTGGGTCAGTGATGGACATCATGCGGGCACAAGACCTACATGGCTTAAAGCCTGTTTTCCTCGACGACATCTCCGGAGAAGAACCAAGTCGTAAGAGAGAAACAGTGACAATTATTAAACAGAAAGATACTAGGTATCGCTGAAGATCCCGAAAACCGTTAGCGTCGGAGACGCGGAAAAAAGGGAACTGACGTCATCACGCCGGCGTGGGCCTGATATGGGGTCGGTGACGTCAGACGGAGTCGCGCGCGATGCCGTGCTCCTGTGACGTCGCCCACGTCGGCGTGCTACGAAGAAAATTTCCGAACGTTGCTGACGCAAGGGGGATATTCACAAGGTGAGGAATCCACACGGCAGATGTATCTATCAGAAAAGTTTCGCTTGGTAAATGCATTGCACGTTGTTCTGAATTTGGACACCATCAATACTCTTCGCTCTCTATGCTGAATTGACTGAGTGGATGTACTGGATATCAGAATTTTTGCACATTTCCTATCTGACTTAGAAATTAAGCTCACTCCGATTCACAAATAGATTGAAACTCTGAATAGTTATGAGGGAAAAAGTAAAAGATACACTTTTACGTAACCTCAATCTTCCAGTAGCATATTGGCCCTTTACGCACACCTCTTACTTTGACCAAGAATACCTAGCTAGAAAAAAAGGTCGCTAAGGCATTATAATTTTTTTTAGTATTAATAATAACTACCCACAAACTATTGGAAATGCAACATTGTATATTAAAAGCTAATACAACTAAATAAATCAAGATCTTCTGTCAAATATTTGTGAACAACTTGCATAACTAAGTCTAATTTAATCATTTGAAACTAAGATACACCTGACTGACGAGCCCCAATTAAAGTAAAACCGGTCTTGGGTTTCTTGTTTTGCGGTTCAGGAAGGACCTGGCCTGACAGTTCGGGCTGGACTGTTCCTATTGGAGCAGAGTCAAGACTGATTTGCATATGGCTGGGTCCAAACTGAGGTGGCATGGTGGTCAAAAGAACAATGGATTCTAATGAAGCCTGAGCGATTGCCAGTGGTTAGATTTATTGCAAGCATTCCTCCAATCACCTCTTGTGTGTATGATATAAGACACAGATGCTCATAGAAAAATGTCCCCTAGTCTTCAAACTTTAGACTGCCAAAATCTCAACATTCCATAAATAACTCCATACTAAACTTCTGAACAATCCTTTTTCTGTGTATGCAAAGTGGCATCATGCACAAATGCACATGATGACAATTGCGCATCTGAAAACACCTTTGCATGTGTGCAACTGCAACTTTCTTTCTTTTGTTTCTTTTCTGTATTGGGACATCTTTTCCCCATAGAGGAACCTCTCCTTGGCACGTGTGCAATTACAACTTTTTTTTCTTTCTTTCTACTGGAAAACGCCTTTCCCTGTGGAGAAACTCCTCCCATTGCATCACTGCCACTTTTGGGGATGTTCCCTTCAGCTTCATGCCCCGGAAAGAGATTTGCTCCAGCCATTGACAGAAGTTAATCTCTTCCAATTCCAGAATTGTATTGGGCCGGAAACCATTGCTTTCCATTGAGTAGGATTTACTCATGTGTATTGTCACAAAATAGTGCAGTAATATTACAGATGTACCAATGAGGGAGAGAGTGCTTACCATTACATTGCGTTCCTTTTACAATGCGGTCATTACAACTACTGTGTTGTTAGAAAGCGATGCCTTTACATCGCAAGTCATTAGATCGACTTGTTGTAGGGGGCTCTCTAACTTAAGGAATAGTATAATTTAATATTCTAACATCTTGTCTACTGTTGTGCAGGTTGGAGTTGGAATAGTTTATTCATACAGCAAAGATCTGGCATGAGCAGGCACTCTCCCACATGCAAACGTGAGATACTTTCTCTTCTTCACACATTTTTCCAGCAGACATACAATTAAATAGATGGGGTATGTTATGCTTTGAGTGAACTGACTGACCGTCTTCTGTCCTGTTTTCTCTTTTTTCGTAATTGTTTTAAAATCAGTGGGCACGGAGGATTTGGCCGCAGTGTGCTAAATGAATAGCTGGCCGTGGGTATAGATAAGAATATCTTCCTCACTGTAATCCTATAAACAATATAGGGAGAGTGCCTGCTCATGCCAGATCTTTGCTGTATGAATAGACGTTGATTGGAGGATGATCTTGCTTGTTTCTGCCCTCTAAAGCTCCTTATTGAAAGCATGGAGTTGGAATAGTAAATTATACTATTCCTAAGTCCAGCGCACCCCCTACAGCAAGTCAATCTAATGACTTGCGATGTAACAGCATTGCGTTCTAACAACGCGGTCGTTGTAACGACCCCGTTGTAACAGAACGCGATGTAATAGCATGTGATGTAACATGCTATATTCGCAAATGATGTTAGTAGCACAAATTCAGGTTTTGTGAATTCCAAACCTGGATTTGCATTAAAAAATTACATTAAGAATGGGGCAAAAACATGTTTCTGTAATCTATGTTTTTACATACTGTCAAGACTGTGCCAATACGTTCAGGTGCTACTAAAATATCATCTCATAAATGCTATAATTGCCATTCATCTCATAACTAGCCTGAGTGCTATTATGTGGAAAAGTTTATATTTCTTTTAATGAATTGCCAGTTGGATATAACTTGTTTTAGGAATCACGTTTTTCCTACCTTTTCTCCAGTTATTCCTTGGTCCCCTTTGTCCCCCTTTTCTCCTTCAGAACCTTTTAACCCACGATCTCCCTGCAGTGGAAGGAAAGAGGCATAATGCAATTATACAGATGAATGATAGGGACCTGGAATGTGGAGTAGACATGAAGTGACAGACAGTTATATAGTATGTTACATTAAATGATATTCATCAAGCTGTAAAGTATGTCTGCAGTCTAAACATTATACAGGACGATGTCAAGAAAGGTTAGGAAGTTAAATTGGTTATCATGAATCAGGTATTTTCATTAGGAGAGACTGTGTAACCAAAGTCAAACAATTTGATGATAGAAGACATGAAAAAATATGAAGATTAGGCGATTCCCAATCTTCCAGTTCCAATGACCTGGTATTGCTGCTGTCTTGGGGAGTTTTGAACATTACTACACACACTTCCCATTCTTGGGTTTACAGCCTTTGTCCTAACCAGGATTCTTTAATATGATAAATGTGTCTGCAACTCTGCAGATTCATGAGTATGAACAAGAAAAGTTTTCCCATTTCAACACAAACTATTTCTAGAAGGACACCAGACAAACAATTTTTAATTTGTTATAAGATTAGCCAATGTTTTTTTTATTTTCAAACACTGACTTCATGAGCAATTTCAGTAACTTTAGGCCCGATATTGAAAACATTTTCTTATAAGTATAGGTCTCATAATTCTTCCAAACTAAGGTTTAGATTACGAATAATTTACACTTACTCACATAAAATCCATGGTGACCATCAATAGTTGATAGTTAAATAGCTCTAAAACTCGGTTTAAAATCCTGTGATTGCTTGGAATTTATTTAAAATGTTTACTTGGCTTTTACTTGCTGTATTTAGTTTACGGGCAATTCAGATTTTCTTATCAGTTTGAAATTGCAGTTAAACAGTATGTAACATTTTTTAGATTTCTTTTTACTAGCTAGGAATTTGTTTAGGTTTATTTTTTTAAAGTGGGTCAGTTAGGAAAACACCCCACCTACTTACATTAAATCCTTTGGGAACATCAAGGCTTGATAGTTAAATAGTGCTAAATATCAGTTGTGGCTGTTTACTAATCTGCAGTTAGTTGTGTTTAGTTTAAAATGCCTATTTGAATTTTTCTTTTGCTTTGGGTTCAGAGGCAAGTAGGATCTATTATTCAGTTGGAAATTCTAGAAAAACATTTTGAAACAGTTTTTAACTTTTTGTGCTAGCTAAAGGTTTATGTAGATTTATTTTTAAAAGCTATAATTTCTATTTATAAAGCTAGATTGAATAGTGGGGAACTTATGCATTTCGTGTGACTATTCTAAGGTTAATTTTCAACTTTTAAACCTAATCGATGTTACCTAAAAGTTTCAAAAACCTATGTGAAAACTTTCTGTCAAGTTATAGCTTTTAGTTCTAATTTACTTAACACTTTTGAAAAACTTTTTAACACACTTATCATTAAAAAACACACACTGAGTCTTTGAAACTTTTGAGTTAATGATTCTAGCCTTCAAAAGACATATTTAGAACTGACAAGAGTTCTTAAATGAATAATATAGTAAATCTTCCCCAAATATTGGTTGTTTATATGTTTCCCATAAATGTGTGCCTTCTCCAGAATGTGATGTTTTTTCCATGCTCATAGCATTCTTTTGCTTTACCCTAAACAAACTCCAAGCAGTCATTGACATTTGAAATGCATAATTTCTAGCACTGTCTAAGCCTGCTGAGGTTAGGGCACTTGTGCCTTAAAATAGTTTTTACGAGTAACGTACCGGCTCGCCCCTGTTTCCTTTGGCTCCCGATGGTCCTTCGACTGTCATGGTATCACCCTGCAAAAAAGTAAGTAATGGCCATCAGGGCCAGTTAAGAGAAATACGCCTTGATTTAGAAATGTCTGATACATATTCTTTCATTTAAATCCAGAGTACTAAGTGTACCCCAGTGTTGCTTAAAACCTTTTCAGAACACTCCTAAACCCTGGAGAAGGATAGAATGAAAAAGAGACAGGATATGACAAGGGAGTGGAAAGAGTAGGTATAGATCCAAGAGAAAGGGTAAAAAATGGCAGAGTATGACATGTGAGGCACTCTCTCAGACCATGGAGAAGGGCAAAGTCAAAGACAGAGAATGACATGGTAGTGGAACGAAACTTTCTCAAAACTGGGAAGAGTTGGAGGTAAAGCAAGGGAAGAAATAGAAGAAGGGGATATAGTTAGGAGGACACCAAGCAAAAGAGATAGATGGGCAAAGACAGACAAATGGAAGCAGGGAGTTGAACTTGAATTACTGTAAACAAGAACGCCAACATGCACTGTTGACATCCAGCCCTTCAGGCAATGGCCATATTAACAGTTAGCACTGATTCCCACTTATCTGTTTGTCCATTAATTAATTGATTCATCCTCTATGCTCATTTGCTTATATTCCGTAGGAATCGCTATTTAGGGAATGCAAAATGGTCAGTACAAAATTTGCAATTTCCTAATAGCGATTCCTACAAAGTAATCGCAAACAGAAAATGCTATAGCATTCCCATCTATGGGCTAAATTGGAAATGTTTGCATTTAGTAAATTGCGATTTCCTATTAGAAAATCGCAAATTAGGAAATCCAAACCCAAGGATGCCTCTGGGCTTAAGACCCCCCTGGAGGCACCCGAAATTCATAGTGCACATGTAAGAGCTCCTGAGCACTAGGGCCATATGTGCGCTCTGTGTCACATAAAAAATGCATTTTTAAATGCATTTTTTAATTCTGCACATGGTTACCATCGACTTTGAGTCGATGGTAATAGCAATTCCTAAATGGCCAATTCGCATTTAGGAAATGCTTTGTACATGTGCTTTAGAAATAGCAAATAGGTAATAACAATCTGGGTTTCCTAAATCTAGGTCGCAATTTGGGATTTCTACCCGTTAGAAATCGCAAATTGTCATTTGCCAGGTAAGAAATGCAACAAGCTTTATTACATCTGCCCCATTGTGCCTGGCTGTGCACTAGCCCTGTCAGATAATGGTATGTCATGACATTTCCAGCTGTCCCTAATGCTCTGCAAAGGTCTTTTCCAAAAGGCAAAGTTCATTAAAGAGAGCAGCGGCTCAGTCACTTACCTTGTCTCCCTTAATTCCTACAAGTCCTGTCTCACCCTGTTATAAAAGAGAAAAAAGGTGAGAAAATGTCAACAGAATAATTTTAACCTAACATTAATTTCAGATGATTTGCCTTTGCCCTAGCAAAAATAAAAACAAGGATATGTAAAATATCCCTAGTTATAATAATTTGCAGATAGTACATCAAAGACGGTACGTTATTTCAGTATTGGAGGAGGGAACTCACAAACATTCAAAAGTCCAGTTCTAAAACAACATACGCCGACTGTAACCCAGACCCTTCAAAAATGGCCTCCTATTAAAACAGACACCCTTATAGCCATTATGAAAACAATCAAGTCTGGCTCTCCACAGGATCCCATTCCCATTAATATAATTAAAACACTGGATGTACCAGTCCTTAAAATTTTAGCTGACATTCTAAACTCATCTCTGGAGCTCGCCACAGTACCCTCTATATGGAAGCACGCTATTGTGACCCCATTGCTTAAAAAACCGACAGCAGACCCTGACATACTGGCCAATTATAGGCCTATCTCACTTCTACCTGCTTTCTCTAAATGTCTGGAGAGGCATGTGCATTCTGCCTTATCTCTCTTTGTAGAGGAAAATGCCCTTCTTCACCCCACCCAATCAGGTTTCCGCACAGGGTTCTCTACGGAAACCGCTCTACTGGGTATCTCTGAAACAATCAGGAAACGCCTCGATGGTCAGACGGTTGCGCTTGTTCTACTCGACCTAAGCGCAGCCTTCGATACCGTGTCGCATACAAAACTAATCACCCGGCTGGAAAAAAATGGAATCGGTGGAATTGCTCTGGAATGGATCAGATCCTTTTTGAGCCAGCGGACATTCCAAATAGCCTCGGCGGATGCATGCTCAGGACATTTCAAATCCCCACATGGAGTACCACAGGGTTCCATCCTCAGTCCCCTTTTCTTAAATCTCTATCTTAGACCTTTGGCAGACCTTGTTGAAGAGGCAGGACTAAACTTTATGTCATATGCTGACGATTCTCAGATTGTCTTCTCACTATCTAAACCTCAGGCGGCATCTTCGTCTCCCTTAAGAGATGGCCTTCTGAAAGTCTTCAATTGGATGACAACTAACCAATTGAAACTAAATGGGGACAAAACAGAGATTCTCCTTCTGGGCAAACAGCCAGAGCTGTGGGGTACTCCACACTGGCCTGACCAGATGGGCAATCTTCCAACACCAGTGACTCATGCTAGGAACTTGGGAGTAATACTGGACAATTCCTTGTCCATGAAGCACCAGGCCAACAAAGTAGTGGGCCTCTGCTTTACGATCATGAGGTGGCTCAGGAAGATCCTTTGGATGCTGCCTGTCCCCATGCAAAAAACAGTGGTCAACGCCTTAGTTACATCCCGGCTTGACTACGGGAACATCTTATATTTGGGTGCAAACAAGGCAGTCACAAAGAGGTTGCAGCTTGTGCAAAATGCGGCAGCCCGACTTCTCTGTGTTATACCCAAGAACAACAGCGTGTCTCCTTACCTACGTGAGCTGCACTGGCTAAGGGTTGAAAATCGTATCAGGTTCAAGGCGTTGAACTATATGTTCAAAATCAAAACTGGTACCGCACCCAAATACCTCCAAACACTGGCCTCTCCCTATATCCCAGAGAGAAATCTACGTTCAAAATCAGCTGAAAAATTTGGCGTACCTAGATTCAAACTGGCCAGGATGGGAGGAAGATCATTTGCTTACCTAGGCCCATCTATCTGGAACACCCTCCCTATCCATATTCGAAAGGAGCAAAGTCTCACCAGGTTCCGGAAAGAGATAAAGACCTGGTTGTTTGACCAGTGTCTTTAAAATATCCACTGCTGTTTATCATCAATTTGTCTGTGTTCTTAGGCGCCGGGAAACCCTTTTTGGGTAGCTGTTTGCGCCATATAAGTTCAAAAATAAATAAATAAATAAATAAAAACATCTGCCTTTATTCACAGTCCAGGAACCATCACTGGCAAAGATTGCAGCAGTCTATATTAGTATATATATTAGTATATAGGCTGTGACTTCCATGGTCTAGGAGACTGAACTAGCAAATAGGACTACTCTCAAGAACTTTCTGCATCCAGAGAGTACCATTGTCTTTGAATTGTTATCAGAAAAGAGAAAGTGGAGTTTAATAGCCCAGGAGCTTTTTTCTGTCCAAGAGGTATATAATTTAGAAATGTTTATTACATACAAGCTTCATAACTCAGAAACCTTCTTTGCCATATATGGCTATACTCAGGCGCTTGGCCATAAAGTACCTAGGTCTACACATACATGAGGCCATCATCAGGACAAAATCATTACTTGGACTGTTTCCCCCCACAGCTCTATTCCTATAGGTCCTTTCATAGTAATATTTGGTTTTTACCATGAACTTGGACTGAAATATCTCCTTATCTGTAGTTAGTTATCTTCATCAATTTTACATAGTAAGAAATACATAATTGTCAACAGTATAAGACACTCAAGAGAACTGTTGTCTGTCGTACAACCGGATATTAAAATAACATACAATTGATAACCGCTAGCAGGGCACAAGGAATTTCTTGTTGTATAGCAGTTCATGTGACATTCTTTCTGTTGATGTCCTTAATCAAGAAAACATTTTTTTAACATATTTTTTGTTGAATGTGTATACTTGTGAATTGTGTGGTATGGTGGTGCTTTGTTCTCACAGACAAGGATATTTGTTATTTATTCATGGACTGTTTCTAACTAATGTATTTGTTCTACTTGTGCAATATATACATATCCCAAGACGAAATTGTGATTTAACTATGGAGTATTTTTTAATCTAACGCATGATTCATATAGTCACAAAGATAAAAAACTTGGGAGGTTTCACAAAGCCTGTTAATATAATGACCCTTATCCTAAGATATGAAGCTGCTGCATTGTATGGTTACAAGTTACTCTATGGGAATGCGCATCATCTGTTAATCATGCTTGTGTCTGGCATTGTACTAGAGTAGATATTTTCACACTCTTCACCTGGGATATTTAGAATCATTTAGCTTTTAAATTCATGGGTGAGCTGAGCACTTCCATGATTTGTTTTGCGGGATGTTTTTAAGAGAGAGCTCAAAATAACCCAGTAAGCAAGTGAGATATGTATTTCTGACACAGCTGTGTATAAATGAATATTAAAAAGTGGCTACAATTTAGCTAGTCATATTAATACAGATGTCCTCCTTTAAATGTAGGTGGAGACACCTGCTCTGCCAAAATCCCTGCGTTTTATTGTAAAGCTGTAATGACTCCACGATGAGCAGGTTTCTTCTCCCAGTTTGCGAGTGCACTGCCCATGATGGGGTAGTGGTAGACATCAGCCTGGTAGTAGTGTTACTGAGAGGCTAATGCCATGTTCTGCCACGCAAACCTGGATTTTGTGCATTGTCACAAATGGGCCAGTCATACGCTGCGCCGGGCATTACACCCAGTAACGCAAGTCATTACCCATGGTTTTTGGTTGTGGGTGTATTGAGGGCGTTGACTCTCTTCTTAGGTCTGAGGATCTCATATGGGCATCCCAAAGGGAGCACACGGGCCTTAAAGGGATGCACTACGTGAACCCACAGGCAACCACTGCTCCTACTCAACCACAGGAGAGTAAGTACCACCTGATCTTGAGATGGTGTGTAACCAGCTGCCCAAAGGCAGACGAAGGGCTTCCTCTACAAGATTGGCAGAATGCTGATCCCTGCTGCAAACTATTCATCAAGCAGACAGGATTAGAGTGAGGGAAATTTGGCGGGAGAAGACGCTGATGATTGGCGCCACTTTCTAAATCAAAGCCATGAAGTGCCAATGTGATGGCTCGTTGAGGCTCCGAGAATGATAACGAGAGAGAATATCTTGATTCTGAACTCAGTGTTTTAGTATTTTAATGCTTACAGTATGTTCATGTTCATTGTTTCAGTATTTCATGCTCACCTATGACGGTATTCATGTGCCTTTAATCCTCAGCAGTAGGTCTTAATCGAGAAAGTATTTGATTTACATATTAATGTTCTCGCGCCATTGCCTTATATGTTCACCCTCTTGCAGATTCCTTCATCAGCTTTACAGTATTGCTGTCCATTTAACACAGACTCTGTTCCCCTATGAACCTTAGATTAGATCTCACCTAGATGCAGCTTTACCCATCTCACGGGAACCAACCTTTACAACACAGTCATTACATCGCACTACACTTACAACGCAGTTAGTACATCGCAACATCCTTTACAACACAGTCATTACATCGCACTACACTTACAACGCAGTTAGTACATCGCAACATCCTTTACAACACATGTCACTACAACACAGGCTTTACAATGAATACCATTACAACGCATGACACTACATCGCATGTCACTACAACGCAGGCATCACAACGCATACCATTACACCACATACCATTACAACGCATAGTACCCCTACACTTTCCAACCCTTACCTTACTGTTGCACCCACTGGAGTTAGAATAGTAATTTTTACCCCTACACTATCCAACACGTACCCTACTGTTGCACCCCCTGGAGTTAGAATAGTAATTTTTACCCCTACACTATCCAACACGTACCCTACTGTTGCACCCCCTGGAGTTAGAATAGTAATTTTTACCCCTACACTATCCAACACGTACCCTACTGTTGCACCCCCTGGAGTTAGAATAGTAATTTTTACCCCTACACTATCCAACACTTACCCTACTGTTGCACCCCCTAGGGTTAGAATCGTATTTTTTAACCCTACACTATCCAACACTTGTCTTGAATGCAATGTAATGGTATGCGTTGTAATGGTATGCGTTGTAAATGTAGTTTAAAAAAATTCGTTGTAATGGCATGCAATGTAGATGTGTGTGTTGAAAAGGATGTTGTGATGTAAAAACTGTGTTGTAAAGGCATGCGTTGTAAATGTATGCGCTGTAATGTCATACATTCCTACCTCACAGCCTCATGTACTAAAAATGAAACCATTAATAACAGTAAATACATTTTAAATTGTCATTTACATTTTGCTTTCACCCGTCACTGCATACAGAATGCGGCAATGGGTCAGCTCACTGTAGACAGTGCTCTCTTGCACTGTTTGTGAGGACACTTTGATTCCTCACAGGAGCACATCTGCCTAAAAAAGTCCAATTCAGTGCCTTGGCTGATGAGCTAATCTCTTCTTACATTTCATTTTTCATTTACTATAGTTGTTCACTTTTAACGTTTAATTTCTGTTACATTTTCTTGCAAGCACAATGTGAAAGGCATGCTTGCCAAAGCCAGATCCCTACTTTGCCAATGCTTGTACTATTTATTTATTTATTCGTTTGCATAGCGCTAGAATCTACTCCTGAAGGAGTATCTCTGCGCTGAGCAAACTATAAGTGGAGATTGAGGATACTGACGTACTTAATAGGTACAAAACAGGTGGGTCTTTAACAATTTCCTGAATTTTACATGTTCTAGGCACTTTCTAAGAGAAACAGGAAGTTAATTCCACAGGCACGGACCAAGGTAGGAAAGGGCCTTCCCTCCCAATCTTGCCCTCTTTATGATTGGAACTTCAAGAAGAGATTTACTACTTGAGCGGAGAGCACGTGATGGTGTATAGGGTATGAATTTCTCCGCCAAGTAGGAGGGGCCCAAGTTCTGAAATGCCTTATGAATAGCGCAACAAGTTTTGAACTTGATCCGTTGTCGGATGGGCAACAGGGGACCTTTGTCAACAGAGGGCGTGAAGGCATCCTAGAAGGCTCATTGAGGACTAGCCGTGCAGCTGTGTTTTGGACTACTTGTAGTCTGCTGAGTAAGATGTCATTAACTGAAATCAGCAGCTCATTACAGTAGTCCAAACGGCTAAGCACTAGAGCCTGGACCAGGGTCTTACGGGTGGAATCTGGGAGTAACGGGAAAACTCTACGGAGTAGTCCTATTACATGGAAGCAGGAGCCAGCTGTCTCAGCAACATGCTCTTTTAGGCTCAGGGCTTGATCTAACCGGATACCCAGGTTTTTAACTACATGCTTAGCAGCGGGGTTATGGCCCAGATCAGATGGCCACCAATCAGGAGCCCACAGGAGAGAGGCCTCGCCAAAGAGCATCACCTCTGTTTTTCCCACATTACATTGTAGGAAGTTATTTGCCATCCACTGTCATACAGCTTTCATTCCATTCGAGAAGGCCAACTGGACCGCAGTTGTAAGTTTGCTGAATGGAAAAAGGAGCTGGGTGTCGTCGGCAAATGATACGGGAATGAATCCGTATGTCCTCAAGAGATTGGCCAAGGGGGCGACGTAAATGTTAAATAATGTTGGGCTCAGGCAAGAGCCCTGTGGTACTCCCTTGGTCAATTCTGTGGCAACCGAACGATACGAGCCTAGGTTGACACTCTGCGATCGACCAGACAAAAAACTTCTCATCTACAACAGAGCCGGCCCCCTTAGCCACACCTCCTCAAATCTTCTGAGCAGGACATCATGGGAAACTGTGTTGAACACCGCGGATAGGTCCAACAGCACCAGCATCATAGAATGTCCTTTGTCAAGGGACATTCTGATGTTATCAGTAACTGAGAGAAGTGCAGATTCTGTGCTGTATTTGGGCCTAACCCGGACTGGGAATGATCTAAACATCCAGTCTGTTCGACAAAATTAGACAGATGGGTATTGACGTGTTTCTCCATGAGCTTGCTCAGGAATGGTAGAAGTGAGATGGGGCGGAGATTAGACAACTCCGTCCATGGAATATTGGAGTTCTTACGAATGGGTCTCACCTGAGCCACTTTCCATTCCTGCGGCACCAGGCCCTCTGTGAGGGAGAGGTTGATAAGGGACTGTACCACAGGACCAAGCTGTTTGGCCAGGGATGGGATGACCTTTGCGGGGATGCAATTGGACGGACAGCCAGATTTAATCAAACGCATCAATGTTTCGACTTCAGTTATAGTGATGGCAGGGAGATTGTGGAGCAACACAGGGTTAGCCAGTTTAGGAGTGTGCAGGGACACATGGTTATTCTGTGAATTACCTGCCATCATGATTTTATCATATATCACTTCTATCTTATGAGAAAAATATGAGGAAATATCATCACACAGCTGTTGGGAGGGTGATTCGAGGCTTTCACATGCTTTTGGGTTGGTGAAAGATTTAAGAATTTGCTATAAGATTTTTGATGAGTTGCCAGCCTGTGTTAGCTGCGATGATATGTGCATTTTGCGTGCAGATTTTAGGTTTTTGTGATAGCTAGTCAAGGATAGGTAATATTGGTTTCTATCCATCTCAGTGAGTGTGGTCCTCCAGACTCTTTCTAACTTTCTGCACACTTGCTTTTGTGAACGCAGCTGATCTGTGAACCAAGCTGCCTGGGGTCGGTTGGGGCGGTTCATACATACTTTCATAGGAGCTATCTGGTCAATAGCCTTGGCAATAGCCGAGTTATATTTAAATAGGGCTTCCTCAATATTATCAGCTGCCTCAAACTGGGGTTCTATAAACGTGTTCTGAAAGTTTTGCGTTGAGACCTTATGCCACTGTCTCCGCCAATAAGAAGTGGCCGGGATCCGTTTTTTAGGTACTGCCAGGTCATGTATATAGAATTCAATGACAGAGTGATCTGACCAATTTACTTGCCTGGGGGGTTCACATTTGATTTTAGAGGAGTTAAATGTAAATGTAAATGTTTTTTTACTTGTATAGCGCACAGCTACCCGCAGTGGGTTTCCCGGCGCTTGTACGAATACCGCAAGGGAACCCTTCCTGGCTTTCCCTGTGAAGTGTCCACTCCTGGGCACCCCCATGGTGCAGACCAGGCATCCCTCACATTGTGGGGGCCGTTGTGGAGACTAAGCAAGCTATTGCCCGGAGTTGCAGCGTGGGACCCATGATCAGAATAGGCACTGAGGCGAGAATATCCGGTCAGGGGAATTAATGAGCCCGAGACCCGCCGAGGCAGGAACCAAACCCTGGTCCCTGGCCAGAGCTCTGCATCGAGGTCTGCCTGCTCTAACCATTGAGCCACACTTCTCCACAGTTAGAGAGTATCATGTCTAAGGTGTGGCCGGCTACGTGTGTAGGGCCTTTATTGTGCTGAATTAGGCCTAATAAAGACAGGTCCGTCAGGAGTGTCTGAGCATCAGAGTTATCTGTGCGGTCACTATGGACATTAAAATCTCTTAACCCCTTCCATGCTCTTGACGGAACGGTTCCGTCATGAGCGTAGGGTGGCCTGTGCTTATGACGGAACCGTTCCGTCATGGTTCCATAGGCCCAATGGAACGTTCAGCACCGGAGCAAAATCCGCGCAGCACAGAAGGGGTTAATAATAAAAAGTTATTGCCTGAATTTAGGTGCGGGCCAGCCATTCAATTAGTTGCAAGGAAAAATTTGCTACAGGACCTGTGGGACGATAGACTAAAACCCCTTTCCTGGTGACATGTCAGGGTGCATCTATCCTAAAGAAAAATGCTTCCATGGTAGTATCAGTCAGTCAGTCAGTCAGAACTCTTTATTTCGATGAATTAAAATCATAAAAGAAGCAGCGAAACATACATTCATTTATTTATACATAAAATCAATAAAAATTAAAGGAGTTGGTAGTATCACTATGTTGGTCTAGGACCGAGATGTTGATTCCATTTTTATAAATAATGGCAATTCAACCCCCGGTTTTAGATGGCCTGTCCAATCTGATCATTTGGAATCCTTCCGGAATACCCAGTGTAATGGCCGGAACCGAATGAGGTTTAAGCCAGGTTTCAGTGAAGAAGCCTAATTCCGGCTGAACTGAAGAAATTAGGCCCCATACCTCCGTAGAGTGCTTGGGCAACGAGCGCAGCAGGTACAGCAGATACAGCAGGTTTTTCCACCCTCTCTGTGCGAGATCCGCAGAGGGCGCAGAGGGCGCAGTAGTTCGATCTGGAAGAATGGAGAAGGCTTGAAACCGGCAATGTCGGCATGAGAACGGGCCTTCCATGCATGGCCACGACTCTGATAGACAGCCCAAAGACACCGTCGGCTGTAAATTGAGTAGACTTTGTCTGGTGTAACCTATTTGTGTGAGGGGACTGTGATTTGTTAAGAAATTACCAGAATCTCTGGCCTCTGGCGCCGTCCTGGCGCGGATGGGCACAGACGGGCTTGCCTTTGGCGCGTCCGCTGCGCGCGTCCACTGCGCGCGTCCACTGAGCGCTCCGTTTTGCAGGGCCATTTATAATGCCATAGGGCAAAGAACTAGACCACCAACCAGCCGGAAGTATCAGTTTCCCTACACTCAATTGGGATTGGGACCCGTGGTGGACCGGGGAAGATATCCGGAGGCGGGGCTAGGCGGCAACAACGAGTAAGTGGTTTAAAATACAAGCGCAGAGTGAAATAACAAAGAAATGAGCAATTAAAAACCAAAATGTTTCCACAAGCGTCAGCAACTAGCGCAGGGCAGGAGAAAGGTCACTACACACTACCTCATGTTCCTCCCTTTTAGGATACACACATATGGCAATGTCCATCCCCCTAGGTTTCAACATTTCAAAGGGGATGGACTGCCAGGACACCAGAGAATATCTCTCCTCTGAGCTTACGGAACAGAACACACTCTGCCAAATACTACAGAAGACCCTAAACAAACAAAAAAATCATGCCGTTCAAATGGAAGACCCATTTTCCTTTACGGTACCTTGTCGCCCCGTTCTCCCCGGTTTCCAGGAAGGCCCTAAAATAAAAATAAAAAAACACAGGTGATCATTGCTGATGGAAAATACATTCAGCCTTAAATAAAATGACAGTGAATTCAAGAATTAATTAAAATATTTACAGCTGGACCACGATCCCCCTCCTGTCCTGGGCGTCCATCTTCTCCCTAAAAATCAATATGAAAATTGAAGATCAGCAATAGGTAACCAGGAGGACATGGGGATTTCAAGGTCATTCTTGGATGTAAGGAGACATTACAATTAGTGATAGGGAGGGAAAGAAGAGGGAATGATTGCAATGAAAAGAGACGACACAGGCAGGAGACATACGAACAAGCTAAGGAGCATAGAGCTCATGAGGCAGCATGATCATTGAGAATTTGACATCTCGACTGTAGCTAGGAAAGAGAAGCTGACATACCCTTGGGCCTGGGTCCCCCCTATCTCCTCTAGGTCCTGCCTGGCCAACTCCTGGGTCACCCTGTAAGAAAAACAGATGAAGGCCAAGATGAACTGGGTCCAACGAAATAGGTTTAAGAAATGAATGAGACATTTTGTTGTGCTCTCTTTATTTATTCAAGTTCATATGACCATTTAGAGGAAGAGAGCATTGGCTTGACTACAACTCTACTGGAACTGAGATAAGGGTCCTTCTCTAAGGCCCTTCTGAGGTTGATTGTTTAGTGCAACAAGCTGGGCTTCTGCTGTCTGGTGCTATGCATAACATAACACCAGGCAGCATAAGGGGCCATGGTTACTGTCTTTGAGACCATGTTCAAGCCCCATAATAAGGGGGCTGTGATTTTAGCTCTCCTGTTGACTTTTTAAAGCCATGGTCTTTTAGACACTTTAAATTAAGAGTGCTTGTTAAATAGAAACCTCAGACAACTTAATAAAGAACAAGTTACTTACCTTGTGTAACGCATCATCTGGTAGAGACAATATCTAGCTGCAGATTGCTTACCTTTGAATGTCAGAGGCATTAGACTGGTTCTGGAAACTTTTGCGCGAGAAGAACCCAACGCCGTTGGGTGTCTCCATTCAGTTCCATGTGGCATCATTGGTGTTGTTTGCGACGGATGAGGCGTCGCAGTCGCCTATATAGGCGCACCCTGGTGCACGGGCGTCAATTATTTTTTACACTTTCAACGCCAGAAGCTCAGAGCCATGAAGTGAACTGACTAGTGTGTGTCCAAACTAGGATCCTGAAAAAAGAGCGCTCTTAGCTCTATAAATGATTCAGCAGAGCAGGGAGGCATGGGTGGATCTGTAAGGAATCTGCAGCTAGATATTGCCTCTACCAGATAATGCGTCACACAAGGTAAGTAACTTGTTCATCTGATAGAGACTTCTAGCTGCAGATTCCTTACCTTTGAATAGATACCCAAGCCATACACCATGGTGGTGGGCTGCAGACAAATTACTAAACTAGAAAGACCTGCAGGACCAAATGCGCGAAATGCCCATCCTTACCAACCAGACTGCCCAGGCAGTAGTGTTTAGCAAACGTGTGCAGGGAAGCCCACGTTGCAGCCTGGCAGATGTCTAGGACCGACAATCTACGTGCACCGTGGTCGCAGCCTTCCCCCTGGTGGACTGGGGTTGTAAGACCTCAGATGGCTGCTTTTTAGCCATGGTGTAGCAGATCTTAATACAGATAGACTGTGCTCTTGAGGCGGAAAGCCGAGAGCTCTTTTTAATTGTATACTAAATCTTTTTAAAATTGAAACTTGTTGTCACTTTAATTCTGTGTGCACTTGCCTCTGGCCTCACTGCTTCCCTGCGCAGCCGAGTGATCGCTGTTGCAGTCCTCCCACGCTCTTCCCGCCACCAGCTCGGCGAAGACCGAGGCACGCCCCCTTGCGAGGCCACGCCCCCCCGCCACCATTCAAAGCGCTGATCGCTAGCGCCGGCCCCCAGACAGACTGTGCTCTTGAGGCGGAAAGCCGAGAGCTCTTTTTAATTGTATACTAAACCTTTTAAAATTGAAACTTGTTGTCACTTTAATTCTGTGTGCACTTGCCTCTGGCCTCACTGCTTCCCTGCGCAGCCGAGTGATCGCTGTTGCAGTCCTCCCACGCTCTTCCCGCCGCCAGCTCGGCGAAGACCGAGGCCACGCCCCCTTGCGAGGCCACGCCCCCCACCACCATTCAAAGCGCTGATCGCTAGCGCCGGCCCCCAGACAGACTGTGCTCTTGAGGCGGAAAGCCGAGAGCTCTTTTTAATTGTATACTAAATCTTTTTAAAATTGAAACTTGTTGTCACTTTAATTCTGTGTGCACTTGCCTCTGGCCTCACTGCTTCCCTGCGCAGCCGAGTGATCGCTGTTGCAGTCCCCCCACGCTCTTCCCGCCGCCAGCTCGGCAAAGACCGAGGCCACGCCCCCTTGCGAGGCCACGCCCCCCCCGCCACCCCTCCACGCCCTATAAATAATGTGCATCTTCCGCACGCGCAGCGGACGAGCGCAGCGGGCGCGCCGCCTGCGCGCCGAGGGCGCGCCAAATGCGAGCCCGTCTGCGCCCGTCCGCGGCCAGACGGGCCCAGGGCCTTGGGGCGCTGCCCCCTCCATTACTTACTCTTCTGCCACACTTAGAGGTCTACAGCACCCTCCTTGTGCCCTTTTGTCTGCAATCTGGGACCTCCTTGTATCCCTTGGCATTTCGGCTGACACACCCTCTCCTAGGCTCACCCAAAAATCCTTGTCGGCCTTCACCCCGTCTGAGACCCAGATTCGTATACTTTATCTTAACACACGTTCCCTCCCCCAACATCACGCCGACATTTTTCTCCTGTTGACAGCTGAGAACCCTGAAGTCCTGTTGCTTACTGAGACCTGGCTGTCTGATCTCTCCCTCCCTGACATTCTGGCTGCCCTACCTCCTAACTACTACATGTTGCATGCCAATCGGCCTACAGCTCGTCGTGGCGGGGGGGTGGCGGCTATCATACGTAAAGATCTGACACTCATTGCGTCTTCTTCGCTATGTCTCCCTGAGGCTGAGAATCTTGTCATCAACCTGGCAACGGAAGCTGGTGCCTTGACCCTTATCGTCTTATATCGTCCCCCTACCCCTATGCCCCTGTTTCCCGCTGTCCTTAGTGAACAGCTCGCCGCCCTGATGACCTCTTCTGCCCGCATCGCCATGTTCAGTGATTTCAATTACTGGTTTAATCATGCCGATGCCGGCCCCCATGCCACTGAACTGTTTGAGGCACTCCTCAGTCTAAATCTGACCCAGCATGTCACCACCCCTACTCACATCGGGGGCCACATTCTGGATCATATCTGGACGCAGGGGGTATCGCTCTCCTGTCCGAGTATCTCCCCCTGCGTCTGGTCTGACCACTCGCTGATCGAGTTGTCTATTTCTGTAAAGGGCCTGGTCAAGCCACCCCCTCTGGAGGGTGGGATCGCTCGGAAATGGAACGCTCTTGACTCCTCTGCCTTTCTCTCCTTTCTTGCGGAGACTCAGCCCCTACCCAGTAACGCTTCTGGCGTCAATACACTGGACGCTAATATTGCTCATTGGCTTACTACTGCTAGCGACCTATTCGCCCCCCTGTCCCGTTTCCCTCGCTCACGCCATAGCAAATCCCACAAATGGTTCAACTCAACACTGAAATCACAACACCTCGAGCTGCGCAAATTGGAGCGCAGGTGGAGGCGTAATTATTCTAGTGTAGATAGGGAGGCGTACGTGCTTGCACGTAAAGCATATAAAAAAGCCATTATCACAACTAAGTCTGCTTTTTTCTCTGAGAGAATATCAACAGCCCCCAACAAATCTAAAGAGATCTTCAAGGTCCTCGGTGAATTAACATCGGACACCAGGACACTTCCGAATTTGCCACCCTCCGCAGAGTCATGCAATGCCCTGAACACCTTTTTTATTGACAAGATCCTGGCAATTAAAAATTCCATCCCTCTTTCCCCTTTCTCAGTTAGTGCTGTAGTCCCTCCCATCAACACTTCCACTCTGACTTGTTTTCCCACACTCAATCCCGACTCTTTAGCCAAGTTGGCTACTCGGGTGAAATCTGGTTCCCCCAAGGATTGTTGTCCTCCTTCTGTGTTTCGTGACATTTGTCATACTCTACCGCACTGCATTCTACCCCTACTCAACACTTCCCTTAATTCTGGCACAGTCCCTAGCTCTTTCAAGGAGGCTGTACTGGTGCCCTTGCTGAAAAAACCTGGCGCGGACCCAGCGGTCCTCGCCAACTACCGGCCCATCTCTCTCCTGCCTTACCTGTCTAAAATCTTGGAGGCACATGTGAATACTTGCCTCTCGCAATTCATCGAGGAGTCCAACTTCCTGGAAATGAACCAGGCCGGCTTCAGACCAGCCCATTCTACCGAGGCTGTGATCCTCGCCGTGTTGGACAACCTCAGATGTAATGCTGACAGAGGACACCCCCAGGCATTGGTCCTATTGGATTTGTCGGCGGCATTCGACACGGTGGATCATCACATCATACTCCACTGTGTCGAGTCCGCCGGAGTCCGCGGGCTCGCCCTGTCCTGGGTCAAGTCCTTCTTAGAGGGTAGATTCCAAGCAGTTAGCATGGGTCCCTTCAGCGCCACCAGTGCACCATCATCCTGCGGGGTTCCCCAGGGTTCTTCTCTGTCCCCCCTCCTTTTTAATTTGTATCTTCAGCCTCTTATTCACTCCCTGGGTAGTTGGGACGGCACCGTATTCAATTACGCTGACGATCTACAAATTATTTTTCCCCTTTCCTCCCCTGACGCCGTCACCAACTTTAAGGCGGTCATGATACACATCCAGCATTGGATGAATCAAAATCAATTAAAGCTCAACCCTGGGAAAACCGAGCTCCTCCTTCCTGGGAGAAGCGCTTCCCATTGGGGCCCCCGGTGCTGGCCATCTGAGCTTGGTCCGTCTCCTTCTTCTGCTGGCTGTGTAAAGAGTCTCGGTGTCATTATTGACCCTGAACTCACTCTCAAGGCCCAGGTGAGCGCTGTAACATCTTCCTGTATGTTCCAGCTACACAGGATACGGAAATCTGCCCACCTCTTGACCCCTGAAGCTCTGCTACAAGTCCTAATAGCATTGGTGATGTCTCGTCTGGATTTCTCCAATTCCTTGTATCTTGGCCTCTCCAAATCCCTGCTGTCTAGGCTACAGATCATCCAAAACCAGGCTGCCAGACTGGCATTTAAAATCCCCAGATGGCAGTCGGCCAAACCTTTATTACATCAACTACACTGGCTTCCAGTTAGTGAAAGAATAGCCTTTAAGGTTGGCTGCCTGGTCTTTAAAGCCTTGACTGGTCCCTCTCCTGTCTTCTTGAAGTCCTTGGTTATTCCCTACTGCCCTCCCCGTACTCTGAGGTCCACTCACCTTCAGCTCTTAGTCACTCCCCGGTTTAAACTTATCAAGTTAGGTGGCCGCAGCTTCTCCCATCTGGCTCCCAGGTTATGGAACTCTTTTCCACTCTCACTCAAGACTTCACATTCCCTTTTATCATTTAGGAAATCTTTAAAAACTCTGCTTTTCTCACACTCCCAATAAAATCCCTCTTGTACAGTCTCAGTGTCCTATCAGCGCCAGGAAACTCATGGTGACAGTGCGCTCAACAAATGCCCATTAACATAACATAACATAACAGATAATGACCCAGCATGAAATTGTTAGTTTCTGCACTGTATGACCTATGTTTAGCTCCTACATAGCCCATGAAGAGCTGGTTGTCTACTCTGAATTCTTTTGTCCCATCAAGGTAGAATAACAATGATCTTTTTGAGTCCAGACACTTAAAGGGATGTGAAGGGGCATAGAGAGGTGGGCAGTGTGACCAATTGACCCAGATGGAATGGGGTCACCACATTAGGAAGGACAGAAGATTGGGTGCGTAGCACCATATTATCAGGGAATTATATGAGATAGGAAGGCTTTGATGATAAAACCTGCAGCTCACTCACCCTCTCGGCAGATGACATTGCCACTAGAAATGCTGTTTTGATGGTCAGCAATCTGAGGGGGCAAGTATGTAGAGGCTCAAAGGGAGCACACATGGGATAAGAGAGAACAAGGTTCAGATCCCACTGAGGCATAATGAAGGGTGTAGGAAAAAAAACATATGTACAAGCTCGTTCAGGAACCTATTTACAATAGGGGACTTGAATAAAGAGGGTTGGCCAGGCACTCCTTGAGAGTGCCCAGAGCATCGCCCTGCTGGGCAAGGGTAAGAATAAAGAGAAGAATATCAGAAAGAGAGGCAGAAGAGGGTCAATTGACAGTTCTGTACAATATTTTACACATTTGTATCCACGGCAGGCGTATACCATCTTGGTGGAGGGCTGCTAGGCCACTAATATAATCTTATAGAGTTCGGAAGGAAGGTCAAAAGCTGTCAACTGTCGCCGCTTGATCTCCACGAAAGAGGCCAAAGAGTTGAGACGTTCGGGTGGAGGACTCTCCCCATCTGCTGCGACACACGATCCTACCCAATGGTCAGCTTGTTCGGAGAATTGATGCTCATTCGAAGAAGCTCAGGATGTCAAACTCTCCGATCCCAGTCCACAGCCACAAGACTGATTTGGGTCCATTCATTCATGAGCTTCTTGAGAACTCTGGGCAGAAGTTGTATGAGCTGAAAGGCATACATGAGGCCTGAGCTCCACTTGAGAAGAAAATTGTCCCAGAGCGAAAGCTGCCTTGGATACTCCAGGGCACAATACTGCTGACATTGTGCGTTCTCTTTGGAGGTGAATAGATTAACCAAAGCTCTCCCCGTTGTTGAAAGAGACCTTGTGCCACCTCCGGACGGAGACACCATTCGTGATCCGCTAGGCATCGACGGCCGAGTTCATCTGCTCTGGCATTCAGAAAACCTGCCAGGTTTTGAACTACAAGGGACATGCCCTGCTGTTCCAGCCACGTCCAGAGATGCAGGACTTTTTTTTATAAAGAGCCCACCACCCCATCCCACCCTGCTTGATGCAGTACCACCTGGTGGTGGTGTTGTCCGTTAGCCACCACTGCCGGTCCTTTGCAGTTTCTTCCGAGATCTGGACCATTTCGGAGAGATTCCCCTGATGCTGCGCCCAATGGAACTTCAGGCCCCACTGCAGAATCCGCATATGCCATCTGGCATGATTTACCAACAGGATGCAGGAGGCCTTGAGGCCCAGCAGCCTCACAGTCATTTTCACTAAAATCCAGAATATAGGCTGAAACATCAGTATTATAACTAAATATCCTGGACTCACTGCTCGGAGGATAAGCCTGAAACTGCACTGTGTCCAAACAGCTCAGATGAAATGAGAATCTGAGAAGGAGTCAGGTGTGACTTTGAACCCGAGCGAATGCAGGAAGTCCGCCGTAGTCTGGAGGTGGGAAACAACAGTCTAGGGCAAGGATGCCTTCAACAGCCAGTCGTTGAGGTAGGGGAAGACTGGAACCCCTAACCTGCGCAGATAAGCTGCGACCACTGCCATCACCTTGGTGAACACTTGAGGGGTACTGGTAAGGCCAGAGGGCAGCACAGTAAACTGAAAGTGCTCGTGGCCTACCGTGAACCGCAGGTAATCCAGGCAGACAAGATTGGGATGTGAAAATATGCATTCTGCAAGACTAACCCTCCCAGCTAGTCTCCTTAGTCTAAGGCAGAAAAGACCTGAGCCAATGTGAGCCTCTTGAAGAAGATTGACGATCCAGAGGTCTAGAATAGGACAAAGACCTTTGTTCTTTTTGGGTATCAGAAAGTAGTGGGAATAACAACCTCTGCCTTCTTCTGATATCAGAATCCTCTCTACAGCCCCCTTAGCCAGGAGAGCTGTAACTTCCTCTCAGAGCAGTATAAGATGATTCTCCACCAGCAGTTCTTCAGATGGCGATAGAGGAGGGGGAAAAGAGAGAAAGGGGAGGGAGTAGCTATCCTGAATGATCTGCAAGACCCATTTGTTTGACATTATAGATCACCAGTGGAGGAAATGATGTTGGTCTCTCGCTCCAACTAGATACCCTGGACTTGCAGAACCAAATTAGGAAGGCTTAGAGGGTGTAGCTACTGGGAGGTGGGTAGCGGTTGACTTCTGGCGACCATTTCCCCGAGGTGGGAATGCATTGTGTCGAAATCCTCGCACAACTTGGGAAGTCTACGCAGAACGGTGGCTGGCATATGGCTGACGCAGTTGAAAGCCCCTTCCATATCCATGAAAGGGGCAAAAGGCAGACCAGGTGCTAGGTGTCACTGAGAGACCCAAGGACTTTGACGTAGCCCGTGAGTACTTGAAGTGCTCCAGCACTGAGTCTGCTTTTATTCCGAAGAGATGAGTCCCAACGAAGGGCATGTCCATGAGATCAGCCAGATGTTATTAGCCATGCTTGGCACCACAAGACCACTGTTGCCAAAACCGCTCTACCTAGCGAGTCAGTCGTATCCATATGACACCTAATGGTGAACTTTGCTGCATCTCTCCCATCTTTCACTGCTTGGGGGAGCACAGCCTGGGCCTCCTCTGGGACCTGTGGCAGTAATTGTGCAACCGTTTCCCATATGTTGTGCAAGAATCGGCCCAAAAGGCATGCAGTGTTCACCGACTGCAATGCTAGGCTGGCGGAGGAAAACATCTTCTTCCCAAGTGCGTCCAGCCTCTTAGATTCTCTGTCTGGGGGACCGGAAGGAAATGCACCATGGGATGTTGAGGCATGTACCACCATGCTCTCACTGGTAGGATGGTCACTGAGGAGGCTTGGATTACCCAGGGCAGGGCGATGGAACTGTGCTATAGTCCTGTTCACCGGAGCCCTGTGCTAGACTTGGACCACAAGCAGTTAGTGCTTCATTGAAAGGGAAAAGGGGTTCAGATGAGGAAGCCCCAGGCTGAAGCACTTCATTCAATGGGTTAGTCTTGATCTGCACCGAGGGCAGCACTAGGCCAAGGACCTCTGCTGACCTCTTCACCACCATAGCATAAGACTCTCCCTCCTCCGTAGCCACAGTAGAGAGAGCATTCCAGCATCTGGAAAGGTGTCCAGTCCACTTACTTCTGCAAGCTCCTCATACCGGTCCAATTCCTTACCAGAAGTTTCTAACTGGTGTTCTAAATGGTCCAGTGACCTCTCCAACTCTTCTACCATGCATGAAACCTCCTCAAAATGTTCAGGTATTGACCTAAAGCCTCTGGTCCCTGTCGGCACCGGAGTAATTGTTGACCTAAGATGATCCGAGTCCGAGTCGTCAGGAATCAGAATGGAGCTGGTGCTGCTGATGGGCGACCGGCACCGGGGTAGGTTACGTTGGCATGACTGGCACTGATCCGGAATCGGATCCATGAGACCCCACTTGAGACGAGGCCAGAGCTGTTGTCACGAAACCTGATGGGGTCTCCTCCGAACCCGCGGGGCCTGAAGGCACACCAGAGGGGTTGGCCCACTCAAATACTGGGTGGATGGCCTTGTAAAACTCGTTTACCTGAGCTGGGGTTGCTCTGGCTCCCGGAAACGGGGGAGACGTGGAGTCGACCCTGACTCCAGCTCCGCAGAACAGTGCCTGGAACGTCGATGTTCCTCACTCGTCTCATCAAAATCAAATCAAATCAAAGCAAATCAGGTGTTTGTTAAGCGTGACTACTCACCCGTAAGGGTCTCAAGGTGCTGGGGTCAATGGGGGTTCGCAGGTTCCAGTCCATCAATTAGGGGGTCTGTCGAAGAGCCAGGTTTTGAGGTTTCTTGCGAAGATGGGGAGCGATGTTATATGTCTGAGGTGGAGCAGAAGGTCGTTCCAGGCACTGGCCGTGTGGAAGGAGAAGGAGCAGCCTCCCGATCTGGTCTTTCTGGTGCGGGGAACCACGGCGTAGGAGAGCTGGGCTGATCGTAGGGTCCTTTGGGGTGCGTGGAATTTGAGTCGGCTGTTCAGGTATGCTGGTCTGGTGTTGTGGAGGGCCTTGTGAGCGTGGGTTAGCATCTTGAAGGTGACTCTGGCTTTGATGGGGTACCAGTGGAGTGTGCGCAGGTGCTGGGAGATGTGGCAGTGGCTAGGCATGTTGAGGACTATTCTTGCGGCGGCGTTTTAGATGTTCTGTAGCTTGCGGGTGAGTTTTTTGTTTATTCCGGCATAGAATGCGATGCCGTAGTCGAGCCTTCTGGTGACTTGGGAATGAGTAAAGGTCTTTCTGTGTTCGGGATCCATTTGAAGGTCTTATGTAGGAGTCGGAGGGTGTGGAAGAAGGAGGACGAGACAGAGTTGATCTGGCGGTTCATTTTGAGCTCTGACTCCAAGTTGATTCCCAGGTTGCTTGCATGGTCTGTGGGGGTGGGCGGGCTTCCGAGGGCGGGGGGCACCAGGTGACGTTCCAGGCATCTGGGTTTGGGCCCATGATGAGTCTCATCAATCCTATGAAGCTTGGAAGAAGTCCTCTTGCCCTCTCTGAGTATGCTGATGAGACTATACTTTGTGATTGGACACCCATTGCGCTGGCAAGGGCCTTGAATGTATGAGTCAGGTATAAAAAAAACAGAAACAAAGCTAATATTGACATGATAAAGATCACTGTGTTTGGGCATAGGTGCATTAACATAGTCTTTCAAGCCCCCTGCCCAAACAATATTATTGGTGGTAAGAGCAACATGTATACAACCTTCAATATATGGAATAGATGCAGTCCCGTGAAATTACAACCTGGTACAAAGATATGTGTTTAGATCTTTTTTTGCTTCCCTTGACTCTAAACAGGCACAGAATCACCAATTGTTTTGACTTTTGAAAAACACTTTTTCCACAGACTGACAGTTTGGTCATCATATTCAAAACTACAGCATGATAATTTGGAGCTAGTCACCACATGGAGTAGCACTATGCAATGCAATATATTCAAAGTGACAGGAGAAGCTGATTTCCAAGAACTTTTGCATCAAGCAGATTTAATGCAATTTCTCAAGGCATGTAAGTGATGCATGTTTACATGGCACATTGCAGGATTATCTGTACATACCAATGCAGCACATTACATGCCACAAATTTCCTAGACTCAAGTTCTTGGAATTGTTTCAGTGGCAGCAGCAGAGTTAAAGCTTAAGTGTTTATCACAAGAAAAGCCTTGTGCATGCTTTTTATATGAAGCTGCTTCATTCCTCAAATGTAAATTTTGGTTAACAATCATTTAAGGGGGAAGAGTAAAAAAAAGTCCTGTTTATCCAAGGTATAGCATCTAACTGGGTAGCCTGGCTGGTGAAATATTTGTAAGTATTTAATGCATCATTTGTTACATTTTAGAGTTTGTGTGCTGTGGTTTGTAATAATCTTTCTCCACTAAGGGGACTTTTGGTTTGAACCTGTACCTGGGTACCAAAGTAGCTCCTAAGATTTGTATGGTAAACTGTGAATGAAGTGAAAACATATACATTGTTTTAGACTGACTGGTCTATTTATACTTCATGTGTTTTTATATATGAAGCTTACTTATCTTCTGAAGATGTATTTTACTGTAAGCTTTCTCTTTTAGCATGGTTGTATATTAAAATAATTTGAGATTTGTGAACGGTTTTAGAAATGTTAATGATTTAAATATGGTGACTATCACTGTGTTTGGTTCTTAAGGTTCCCTTGATAACCACCTCCCATTTATCAGTTACACTTGATGATACTACTCTGGTTGTGTCACCACTAAGCATCAACATCTCTTGCAGATAACTGTAGGGATGGAGGGAAAGCAATGGCACTGAAAATATAGCTCCTCCCAAGTGTTGATGTCACAACTGATTAGTTGTTTTCTTGTTTTGAGCTAACACTTGATTATGTTATAGATATTGTTCATATTTGTATATGTAGGCACTTCCACATGTAGAGTGCAAACCTAGCTAGGTAGCAGTGAAGGGTACAACAAAGCCAGAAACCGAGAGTTATGTTTCAGGATCATTTACAATGAAATAGAAAGTGAGCGGTTGGTGAGTACAATCTAAGCTGGTCTACATGTTGGTTAGTGGCTTAGGGCCAGATGTAGGTGGCCCAATACAGGTCGGTAACGGCCGAAATTACCGAATTTTGGCCGCTACCGACCGATATTGGGCATTTGGGATGTAGGTGGCCTAAATTGCAAATTCGGTAAATACCGATTCGGTAAATACTGAATCTTACTGATTCGGTAATTTTTACAGAAAATATATCTACATCCCATTTACCTATTCTTAAATACCGAATCGGTAAAATTCGGTATTTAAGAATAGGTATATTGGGATTACCTACATCTGGCCCTTAGTGTGCTTTCTCATGGCAGTGAAAGAGTTTCCAAAGTGTAAAACACGATGAAAGTACTCGGAAGCCCTGACTATGGAGTCATCATTTGTTACTTCCTAGCTCTATTGATTTGTTGGGCATATATTGAAGCTTACACAACATCAGGTTGTGAGGATAACTTTACGAGTAATGATAGTAATGGGGTCACCGTATCTCAGCAAAAAAACATAGGGCCCGATTCACAGAAGCAAACTGAGACGAAAGTCTAACTTTACGACTTTCAGTATTGACAAAGGGCATTTAGTAATAGTAAAGTTAGACTTTTGGTCTAAGTTAGACTTCAGGTCCAAACTGAGGGGGTCATTAGGATTGCGGTTTTTCCGCATCCTCGGGGCCGGCGGAAGCCACCGCCGGCCCAGAGGATGCGGAAAAACCGCAGCGGACTGACCAAGGACCCACCGCCACATTAGGATGGCTGGTGGGTCCTGGTTTCCGTCCGCAGCTTTTCCGCCGTGGCTGGCTTACAACCGCGGCGGAAAAGATCTGATATGGTGACGGTGTCTCTCAGACACCGTCCGCCATATCAGGATGGGATTTTAAAAGTGCTTTTCCGCGGCGGGTTTTCCGCCGTGGAAAAGCATACGGATCTTCACCTAGGGGGCCCGTTGCGGGCCCCCTAGGTGAAGGGGGGTGGGGGGTGCACATGGGGGGTACCATAGGGTACCCCCCTGCATTTGCATGCAGAAAGCGGCAGGCACCGCGCGGTGCCTGCCTCTTTCTGCATGCAAACGCAATGCGTGCATTTTTAACATTGCCGCGGGTGCAGCTTGAAGCTGCACCCGCGGCAAGTCCGTCCGCGATCATAATCGGCCCCATAGACTTTTGGCCTAAGTTTACTTTTGTGAATCAGGCCCATACAGTTCAAATGATAGGGAGAACACTAAACAGGATTCTTACCTTATCACCCTTCAGCCCGGAAGGACCTGGTGCTCCCTAGAAGAGAAGTAGAAACTATTAATTGCAACAAATTATATTAAGCTTTTAATGTATTTAAATTTATAAGCGGTTGAAATAATGAAATCCAGATAGGTTGTTCGGGATGCAGACAATAAATAAGCTGGAGGACTATTTGCATATAATTCAGAGAGAGTGATGTTGTGAACCTGGCTCTTACCCAACTTCATGATTTTATTGTTTTTCCTTTTCATTTGCTAACTTTACTAAATTTAAAAAGTTTTAGTTCTTACAAAAAGTGGGTGAGCGAAATCTGCCCAGTGTAGTTTTATGAAGAAGAAAGCTACATCAAATCTTATTTATAGCAAGTTGTTCCAATTATACAAATTTTGCAAATTTGTGAAGTGCAAAAGTTGTGTAATTTGCCTAGCTTTGACGACACAATTATAACGTTGTACATGCTTGCATCTAAAAAATATTTGTGGAGATTGTGGGTCAATATCAATAGAAATTCTGAGGTAAATAAATAAGTTGTGTAGTGAATTTGTGGTTAGTGTACAGCCTCCTGATTGTCTGTGGTTGATTACTGTGTAATTCATTAATGCTCTCTGCGTAATCAATGGGATACTCACCAGTAATCCAGCAGGGCCCGCAGGGCCTTGTGGTCCAGGGCTTCCATCTCTGCCAGGAAAACCAATCAAACCCTAACAGAAAAAATAATTATTGAAAACTATAGTAGAAATCAAGTAGAACACAGAGATATATTTGGCATAGGTCATGTGATACCAATATCAGGTTCTAAAAAGAGACCAAGAGCAAGACATTGGCCCATAACACCATGTACGAATGACCATTTTCCTGAGAGGTGGAAAGGATTATAGACCAGCTGATCTTATTTAAATTGTGCCTACTTTTATTTCCTTATTGAAACTACTTTCTATGTCCCTATTTAGTTAATCAATCACTCAGGATAAACAGTAGATATGGCTATATTTCTAAACACTACAGGTTCAAGGAACGCCGGTTGTAGTGTGGTTTGTCACACATTGTGATTGAGCCACATGCCACTGAAAGCAGCACTAAGTCCTTCACAATGCTGAATGGAGATAGAAATTAAATACATAAGTAGTGGAACTACAGCAAGGAGGGAAATAATAATAATAATAAAAGACATTTATAAAGCCCACAGCTACCTCGACTGAGGTGTGCCGGCGCTAAAGTGGATAACATCATGGCCATACTAGCAGCGATCTAGTCTCTACGGCTGAACAGCCATGTGTTCAAGGTCTTTTTGAACTCCTGTTCAGAATGCATCATACGTGGTTACAGGGGCAGGTCATTCCAGCATTTGGATGTTCCCACCTCGAAAGCTCTGCCCCACATTCTCAATTTAACAAAGCGGGGAGTGTGGGAAGAAGAAATGTCAATTGGTCTACCAGAGGCATAGCTAACATACGTGCAACATGTGCAGCGGCACCAGGTCCAGAGGGGTCAGGAGCCATTGCAACACCAAATATGACTGTCATACAAGGTGTAATTGAGGAGAAGGTTGGGCCATTTTTCTTCCTTGCATTAGGGGCAATGATGCCCTGTCTATGTCACATTGGCTTGCTAGTGAATTTGTGATGGGCAGAAGAGACACACTGAAGGGAGATTAAGGACTTTGCTTAGCTGTGGAGGATGTGAAATCAACTATGGGGTTACTTTACCTGTTTGGGAGCTTCCCTAGAAATGTGGGTACATTGCTAAAGATGACTGGTCAGCACATAATGTCACTTTATTAAGAGAGAGCATCAGAGAGCTCAGCCATAAAAAGCCATGAAGGACAAGGAAGGAGGTTTCATTAGTGACTGAGGTTCTTTGAGATTATCACCTAGTCAAGCCCACTGTATTTAGCTGCCTTGGAATCATATAATATATGCAAACCATATAATTAAAAATAACAAAAGTAGAATGTACCCTTTCTCCTGGTACTCCAGGATTGCCTGCTTGTCCATTTTCTCCTCTCGGACCAGGTTGTCCAGGGGTCCCAGCAATACCAGGGAGTCCAGGAGGGCCTGGCGGTCCTGGTAAGCCAGAGTCACCCTAAAATATAAAATCAACAGTTTTTAGTGAGAATATTTGAATCACTTTTTAGTCAGAAATGTACTGCCTTTGGCTTACATCTAGGTTTGGAGTAGATTTACATTTTAAGCATTCAGAAGGAAGCTCAGATTGACCTGGGAAATTATTTTTATTTTTATTTTTTTCTAAAGCTCATCACACAACTGGAAGCCACATCAGATTTATGTCCATAGACAAGGAATGGAGGGGCAGATTATCAAGAAAGGGCGATCCATTATCGCCGGTTCTATCGGCAGGAAACTGCCGATAAAGTGGCGATAATGGACTTGATAATATGCTCAATGGAATTCCAATCGAAGCCCATGTTAGATGTCTTCACATCTAACATGGGCTTCGATTGGAATTCCATAGAGCATATTATCAAGCCCATTATCGCCACTTTATCTGCAGTTTCCTGCTGATAAAAGTAGCGATAATGAATCGCCCCTTCTTGATAATATGCCTCAAAGTTTGAAGTGCTGAATAAGAAGAGAATGGGCACTGATTTGATCAACAATGTTACGAACTCCAAGTGTTGTTATTGGTAAAATAGAGAAGCCTTTCGGTAGGGTCTAAAGGAGCTCACACCATAGCAGAATATACAGTCTTACGCATCTGACCAGATTAGCAGAACCTACAGCATGATCAAATCTCAACCATAGGCTGATGGAAAAAAGGAGTTTTCAATTGATGCTGGAGCATCATGTAGTCTTTTTAAAGTCTTGCATATGCCCCAAATAGTTTGTATCTAGTTGGCCTGGTGGCAAGAAGGTGAATGTTGGCTAACCTCATACCCATGGAGGATGGTAAGGGTTTAAAATCCATTCAAGCTGGCTTGGGACATGTACCATCTTGTGGAAGAAGCTCAGTGTCTTGAGCTGCATTCTTTCTCCCAGTGGATAGTCAGAGAAGCGGTATAAAGTGATTGCAGGGCCTCAGATTACCAATACACTCTCTCTCATGGATTAAGGTCCTTTGACATTTTACGGTATATTAATTTGCCAACCCTACATAGATGGCATGGCCATAATATGACCATGAGGTGACGCAGAAGACCTAAATCCTAAAAGGGTACTGTTTGTGGTACAATCCATCAATCAAGGTTAACAGTAAAGCAATACCTAACGTAGGATTATTAAATGAGGAGGTTGTGGGATTTCTTGGGTGATCAGTGCATCTGAAAGTTCAGTATGGAATGACTTGCAAGTCTCATTTGAACTGGCTAAACAGAGGCGAGGGTCGCTGACAAATTTTTTCATTTTACAGCCTATTGTCATTTCACAACACCACTGTCAAAGACTCATATCTATAATACAGGCCTACCCAGAACAGGCCAATAAGAGCATTATGTAATGTGAAATCTAGAAAATATTGACCAATGGCCTGTTTTAGTAAGCAGTCTTTCAGACCAAAGACTGTCTTAAGAATTTCTTAATGAAGATAAGATGATCATGATTTACAAACTTTTTGTCCTGTTTTAAAATAGTTTTAAGGTTGATTCCTGTCTTAAAACAGTTGGAAGAGTGAAAATAGGCCGAAAAAAATTATAATTCAGGCACACCTTTCCTGGGATTTTAAAAATTGCCTTAAACTGTGAAAATCTTTTGGTCACTTGGGCCCAAAGTGCTTACAATCACAGTTTTGTCAGAGAGAGAACTCAGCATAGGAACTCAGGCCTCCAGCTTTCACAGTCACAAATATAATTTTTTTTGTAAAGCGTTTTAATGGCAGTCAGAAAGTAAAAGCAATATGAGAAACTGAGGTACTGTTTGAAAAATACTGTACAATTTATTATTATCATTTACTGTTTTAAAAGCATACATCTCTGTAAACTTGAGAGTGGTAACCATATATGCCTAATCTTGTCAGTGGCTATGCATCATACTCCAACGGTTGAGGATTTAGACACTTCGGTATCATATTTACAGATACAAAAGCACTACATTCAATTCAGCTAATTTATTTATTTGAATTATTTTTTAATTTGAATTATTTTGATTCCGTTTTTTTTAATTGAATGATTTTTTATATTATATATAGTACACCCTAGTAGAAACAGAATTTCACTGAACACCACCAAATACAATGTAAAAAACAAATTAACTTCCTAGAACACATTAAAGTTTAATTTATTTACCAGTGGAGAAACAGAAAAGCTCCATATACATAGGAAAGGCACAATGATTAGCAAGTGCTCCACCTAACCGATTACCATGCCAACCTAATGTTTTTCACTGTTCTCACATTCTTCCATTACATTCATCAAGCAAATCCATTGCCTTTATCCTTTCATTTGTTCAGACAGATTTAGAATTCTTAGCTCTGCCTCCAATGACCAAGACAGGGAGGCTGTATGAATGTGTAGATAATTAATTAATTATGAAAATGACACCAATACATTAAAGAGCCTTTACATTGGAATTGCTAATTGTTGATATTGCACCATTCAATCTGTATGCTCAGCTGTTAGGCTGTGAGTCTCTATTCAAGCTCTGTCACATCATGATGGAGTGTAAATAATCTACTTAACGTACCATCAACTGGGATTCCTTGTCACAAAAACTTTTAGACTACATCCGATATGTTCATCACCAAAACACTGAGATATTAGGGCACCCTCTTTACTAACATTCACCTAGCACTTTTCCTTCTTGCATCCTTTAAAAGTTTTACTGGTCAACTTCCGTCAGATATTCTCAATATTTCCCATTTTGTCTTCTTTTGCCCAGTAAACTCTTCAATCTGATTTGTTCAGATGATTTTGCTTGATTCCACTTCTTCTTGCGCCTAATATCTCCCTTCTTCCTTCAAATCACTCCTTCACAAGCAAACTCCATCTTTTGCTTCTTGTCTCTGACCTACTTTTGTACATAGCATCCCTTCCCTGCTTTGTTTGCCCCTGTTTTTTTATCTGATGCCCTTTGTTAACTTCTGAAAAATTAATAAAAGTTTGAAATAGCAATTTGAATGTTTTCAGATTTGGTACTTTACAAATTTGATGTTCTTCGCTTGCTTGTTTAGAGTTTGCGTATTTGCTTGACAATAGAAATGTATACCTGTCTACAAAATCAATAATAGACAGCAAATACAAAATGTAAACAGAATGTACCTTTAGTCCTGGGGGTCCTGTTTGTCCTGGTGGTCCCAGCAACCCAACGCCTGCTTCACCCTTTGAGAATGAATAAACAATTATCTATCAACATATGTTATTTTCATGGACCACTGTAAACTACAGGACCTGGGAGATGACTAGTAGGAACTAAATACGTGAATTACCAACATTTTCCCTGGCTTAAGAAATCTTAAAATTGTTTTAAGTTGGGAGTATCCGCTTGAAATGGTATCTTAAGGCAGAAAACAAGAATCTGAAGAATTTCTTAAAGCAGACATAGTTAAAATAAACTGAAACCCTTTGTAAATATAAGGCAGTCTTAATCAAAAGAGAAACAGCTTTAGCTAAAAAGTCCTGTGGTATTTTTAAATGCAGCACATCTGGACCGGAGGGTAATGAAATGTTGTCTGATCCACATGGGTCAGTTTGTAAATTTCAATAATGATGATGGGATTTTCCATTCCACCTGCTACAATTCTAAATGCAGTTCCTAATGAGTTCTTGGGAACTGGAAATATACATAGAAAGATAGCGGAAGTGAAAGAGCTTTGAGAGCAATGCAAGCAACGATTGTTCTAAAGAAGCAGTAGGAAAGGGATGGAACAGTCTTTGGACGTAACCTTTAATTCGAGAAGGCAAGATCAAGAAACAGAATGACCTAACGAGGAATTAGGATAATTCCTAACACGAGTGCATTTTAGGGAAGGATAGGGGTTGGGAAGACCCAGTCCGACACATGTCCGGCATGGACGACATGTATTGAACTTTGCATCAGCCCTTTTTGGCTTTCAAATGCATTAGCCTGTTGCTGAATCTGATCTGAATATTGACCAGTTTACCTCTGCAGGAGACAGAGGCTGAGGAAAACAGCTGTAGAACGACAAGAATAGAGGCAGACACCATGCAGAGCCTGATGTCAGAGTACAGGCTATATGTTATGCTTTGTTATGTTATGTTATGCTATGTTATGTTAAAAGCACTTCTAAAGCGCACATACACCAAACAGTTTCATGGCGCATATGGACCAAGACTTCGCTAATGATACACATTGGGATGAACAAGTTGAATGACTCAATGCAGTATTGCATTTGTACTCAGATGGTCTGGTAGACGACTTTGTGAGAGCAAAGAGTATCATTCATCAGGGCTGGGGAGGGGGGTGGTGGGTACAGGTTCGGAAGGGGTCCTTCATAAAGCGAGACGAACCAGTATGGATGTAACATTAAAAGGACACTTTAGAACCACCTCCCCTTCAACGCCTGACCAGGATAAGACATGATATGAGACTTACCTTGTCACCTTTAGAGCCAGATGACCCCTTTGCACCCTGTAATCATTCAAACACACATATATAAGGCTCATTATATAATCAGTTACTTCTATATATTCTTAGAAAATACAGTAGTATAGGACAAAGAAATTACAAGATGGATAAAAGTTTAGTTGTTTCCTACAATCTTGCAATGAAGAATGTGTGCTCTGTTGTATCAGTTGTATTTCATCGGGTGAGCACAATACTCATCGGCCGGGCTTTATGGAAGCATTGAAACAGGTCACACAACATGTTTGCCAGTGCTTACAATTTTATATTTTAAAGTAATTGCATAATAAATGTGAATTGGGAGCTTAAATTTATTGGGAAATGTGAAGTAAAACAAGGCTATTTGTGCATACTTGCACACTCATGTACATGCACCTGACTTTCTGTGTGTATGTTTTGTGTGTGTGTGTAACATTACAGACACCTTTCATTGGTGACAACACCTTTGTAGCAGTTTTACCGCTTACATAAGGCAGAATGGAACAAGCAGCTTTATATAACAGAAATATATTTGCACTAGGAAAAAAGGAGAAAAAAGGCTGCGATACCAAATGTAACTCACACACCGCTCATAAACTAGGCGATTCTGAGATTTTAACAAAGAATTCATAGACCTTGAACGATTTGTTTTTTCTCTAAAGGAGGGTGATTTTGCTCCAAAAGGGATGAATATTTTACACCAGAAATGCATTTTGTCTAATTCTCATGTAACAAGCAAAAGTAATGTTAAATTACTAGTAAGTAAGTAAGTAAGTAAACTGAATTTCTAAAGCGCCTGGTTACTCATATTATATTACTTCTACTTTGTTATATTTGCTAGGAATACACATATTCATTATTATTTACCAAGTGTCGCCGATAGGGCCGGTGCTGCACTAAGGACATAGCATGGAGGGTCTTTAAGGTTCCCACACAAGTGGCCACAAAAAAAGTGTGTGTTTGCAATAATAGACCTCAAAAACGTCCTTGTGGCTTATAATCCTTGCAATCGAACTAGCTCCTGAGCAGATGGGCTGCTACCATTCTAGAAAGATGGCTGTACAAGTCAGACACAGTTGGCATATTTTGGCTGTCAGGATTGTGCCACCCCCCCAGATGTATGGTCTGGTCCGTCTTTCGTGGTAAATCACTTACATCTTCGCCAGGATCTCCGGCTTCACCGGTTCTTCCAATTTCTCCCTAAGAGAAGAGACAATGTTTAGATTTACAGAATTTCTGGAACTAAAAACACTAAAGCAAACTAATTTACAGCCTAACCATTCTTCCAACTTGGGTAGGAAGAGTTAATCAACCAGTAGCCTTAATCAAAATCCTTCTGTATGGATGGTAATAAACGAAGGACCAGAAAAGGAAGATAAGTCAAAAATGCCTATGCTGAAGTCTAACTCACAACCAACTCAGCAAATGCCGCCTGGGCGTAATACAGGTCACAATCATGTGATGTACATATCCGTTACATCTACATAGGCATACACACTTTGGTGTCTCTAGGGAACATCCTAGGGCAAATGATGTCTGAGGAGGGCAGTTTGCAAATGTGAGTCATACCCTCAAAAGTCACAAAGCCTTTGCACAGCCATAGATGTAAGGAAATAAACATGCCACATCTCTCCAACTAGTAAATGCACACCTAGTTGAACTTGTATAAGTGATAGCAAAAGTAATAAGTAGTAAACATGCAGTATTAATATGTACTAATAACTACAGTATTTGCAAGATGTGTGTTGGAAAGGGAAGCGTGTACGAGGAAATATAAAAAAGGAAAGAATAATCAGCAAAGAATAAACTGCAAGTCTGTGAATTTAGTAACTCTGCATGCTAACGCCCACGCTGAATATGTCAATCGTTGGTAAGATTACTGTGCGGAATGAGGGCCGCCAGGCTTGCGAGGTCAGGGCAGTGGCAGTATTCTGACCAGGGTGGTCGGGCCGCCCTGGAACCACTGCAACCGTAGCGGTTTTGAGACCACAATATGCTTGACGGGGCCGCTGTGGCCCCGCCAAGCATATTACGAGTTTCCTCACGGTCACACTTTCCATGGAGGTGTGACTGTCCCTGGGGCGTCACACCCTGTGGATGCACATATGGGGCACAACATGAGCCCCCCCCGTGTGCATGCACACCAGCACCTGCACAACATGGACTGCAGCTGTCCATGCCGTGTAGGTACTGATTTTGACGTTCGCATTGTGGTGCCTATTTCTTAGAAAAGCTGTCTCCACACCCTGGAGGTTTGTTCGTAAGTGGCGGGTGGGAAACATATGGAGAGGGAGGCAAGGGATAATGCTGTAATGATAGGTAAAGCCAGGTCACGGAGGGGATTGTAACATGAGCGTTAGGAGAGGAATTTGCCCATTAGGAAAGTTTTGGTCTCCTTTTTTAAGTGAGCTAGAGATGGTATTCTTCTGATGGCGGGTTGGAGTGAGTTCCAAATTCTTGAAGCGGCCCCAGAGAAAGCCCGATTGTATGTTCTTTTTTTCTTGAAGCGAGCAGGTTGGAGCAAAAGAACTCTGGAGGACCGGGAGTTTCTGGCTCCTCCGGATAACACAAGTTTCTGTGTGAGAAAAGTAGGGGACTTGGAATAATGAGCCTTGTGGGTGATGAAAGCCAGGGTAAATTGGATTCTGGCCGCAGGAGGAAGCCAGTTCAGAGCGTCAAGGTGGGGCGGTATATGGTCGAACTTCTTAGAGCCAGTTAGAAGTCTGACGGCAGCATTGAGGCAGGCTTTCAAGGGTGTCTGAGAGATCTTGGGTAGGCCTGCGAGGGTGGAGCAACCATATTCTAGCCTAGAGATGACTTGAGCCTGAATTGCAAGGGTCGAGGGGACCGGGGGTTGGTGACTCCTAAATGCGTATGGTGGAAATCAGATTAATCAAGGAAGATGCTTCTGTTGCGGTTCGACTGTCACATTGATCTTGACTGTCACCCTTCAACTATAGAACATTGCATCATGATGCATAACGGGTAGCTATCTTGAAGGTCCAATAATGCCATCAAAGCATTGTTGTGACATGAAAATAAATGGCAGGGCTGATGTATCAGTACTTTGTAAATGTCTCCAAGGGCCCAAAATGAAGACTGTTGAGCTTCACCGTCTCATATTTTTCTATTAGATATTTACTATCGGTTCATTGGCATGCAAATTCAGCGTTTTTATTCAAATGGTGTTTCCGCTAACTTAGCAGGTTGTCACATAGTTTTATATTAGATGTTTAATTTGGTTCAGTTGGCACGAAAATTCTACTTTTTTATTGAAATGGTGTTTCCACTAAAAGTTAGTAGGTTTAACAATATAATACAATATTTGCCTATCCGTTGTCTGAAGTAAAAAGGGCGGACCCCAGGGGTGCACCAAATAGGTATGGAGGAAGAGGTTGAGCCTTGGTGTGAGCGTGAATACAGGCCACCCTCTCCCCTGGAGGAGCCATGATGCGACATTGAAGCATCTTACATAAATACAGACAATGAGTGCATAATAGGCGGTAAATGTATATCTACCTTTTTATTTGGCATGCAGTTCGTGTGTATCAATGTGAGTTAGCAGAAGTGGTGCCAGGGAACAAGTTTCCCGAGGTCCCAAAGAAAAGCCAATAGGGGTACGGCTTGAAACATGCTGATCTTTAGGAAAGCAGGTACATAATATCCTGCTTTCATATCCCCCCCCCCTTTTTACCCATACCAACTAGAGGTCAGAATGGGATACACCTACTAGCCAGGTATTTTAAATTACACTCCAGCACAAAAAACACTCCTTTTTAGCACCTTCCTTATCATTTTATAAAATCAAAAAGTGCTCCAGCGTAGTGCGTAGGTTGCAGCACACTCCGATGCGTAGCGGAACGGGATGGACCCATAGTTGAAGCATGCCACCAAGGGGTAACCCTGGTGGGTGAGGGTTTTACTAGAAAACTGTGTTTTCTTCAGTGGAGAGTTGGTAGGCTTCACTGAGCTGGGTTTCTTTGTTGAGGAGGACAAACCCAGTATATCCTCCCACTCTTTTTTCGATATGTCAAGTTCAAAGGGCAGCAACATTTTTCTTTATTTTAATCTGATAGCAGGGTTTTTATTGAAAAAGTTTGCAGATGTAAAGGGTTGTGCAGCTGCTCTTTTCAGTGTTCAGCTAGTGATGGGGCCCGATTGTGGTGAAACGTTGAATTGTTATTTTATTTTGGTATGCAACCTACCGGAATGGGCCGCCTGTGGAGGACATTTCACTGCCTACATTCCACCGAGGGAGCTGGAGGCGGGGAAATGGTTGAGGATTATAGCAGGTAATGTAGAACAGTAGTTGCGAGCAGAAGGGGGTAGCCCCACATAAATAAAAAACAGAAGCAGGGTTCACGAGGGGAAAACCCTATCCATAAAACAAAAACGCAGAAGAGGGACAGGGGCCGCAGGGACCTCAATCAGCGGCGTAGTGTGTGTTACCAGTGCTATGGACAAAATTTTAAAAGCAAGTGTCGCGCCCCCTAACCTGTGGATTGTTACGTCAGGAAGTGCTACCGGTCCATGGGTTAGGGACGCAATACTTTAAAAAAAATTGTACCCTACGAATTTGCACCCTGGGTATCTGCCCCCGTGGAACCCCCACGCCACGACACCGACCATAATAACATCCAGGTCGTGCCCTGGCCCCATTCCCACAATGCTGGCTGCTCTTCCAGCTGCTGTACCCCAAAACAATGGAAAGGGGAGGAGTGGCATGTTTAAAAAAAATTTAAAAAGAGGACTACTCAAAAAAGGTACAGAAAGGGAACAAAAACAAAAAAAAGGCAAGAGAATTCACCACTCAGCAAACACCTCTAGAAATGAACCTTTATCTTTCATTGAAGCAGCGGCGATTTGACAAATGTCAGCGAGTACTGGAGAGCGTATTGGGATGTTTCCACTATTCAAAGGCATCATAGTTACAGATTCATTATGAACCACGGAATATAATTTAAAAATATTGAGCAATTTTGATGAAATGTGGGTTTTGAAACAACAGTATTTTGTGCAATGACAATTGTCAATTTGTTAAAATAACAAAAATGACAACAGCAACAACAATAATATCATTAATAATAATAATAACAGAAGCAGTTTCAAATTGGTTGGCTAATCACCTTTTCTCCCCTAGGGCCTGGCACTCCTCGGTCACCCTTATCACCCTAAAAAATATAAATTAAAAAAGACAATGAATACTTTTCTATTTCTAGAGTCCCCTTTTACTCCCAGCAACATCCCTCAGAACAGGGCATCAGCAACAATGGGCATCTAACAATTACACAAAGACTTCCTTTTTTAAATAAGAAATGATTAACACAAATAGACAGTGCTAGATCTGCAATTCAAAATTATTTGAACAATTGTAATGATATTTAACATAACTCACACGTTCGCCTAGGATGACTTCTGCTTGGGCGCCGGGAGCTCCCTAGAAACAAATAAAAACTTTTTTAAGCATATCTTTTTAGAAACTACTTTTTATTCTATTTATCCAGACGTATTACCAACAAAAATATTTGTATCATATTAGTTGTTGATGTCGAAATATCTGAATAACACATAAAACCAGGTTTTTGCTTTGAAGAAAAAAGAAGTTGCAATTACACTGTCAGCAAATTGGACTGCGTATATGTGTGAGTAAATTGGCAAGACCATGGCCCCATGTATCAATCTTTGATTGCAAAGCAGCTGCTGTTTTTTTGCACAGACACTGGTTTGCGAACCAGGAATACTTTTGTGCCGAAACAAATGTAGGAATCCACTACAGCCAGGGCCGGACAGGCCTTCGATTCCACCGGGCATTTCCCCTGTGGGCTGGAGGCCTGTTTTGTAAGCCTGGGCCGCTCCAGGATTCACCCTCACTTTCCCCAGCTCCTGAGGTTAACTACCACAGGCACCAGAAAGCTTCAACAGAGAGAAAAAGAAGGACGGTAGAGAGAAAGTGACCATGGAGGAAAGAAAGAGTAGTAAAGAGGGAGAATGGATGGATTGAATGAAAGAGACACTCTGAGTCGGCTGGTTTGAACATTTTTGCCGGGGATGCTTTTAGTTCACTAGTCCGGCCCTGACCACAGTGCAAAAATAGTCATTCGGTAGGACGGTCCTATTAACAAAAATGAGGCCAAACTCTACTTATAAATCCTACCAAAAGGAGTGGGAATCCAGGGATGGAAGCCTGTGATGGAAAACAGACATCTATTCTTGTAGTCACATTTGAAGAATCTTGAACTGCTCTGTGATCCATCTACTGTCTTGGGCTAGGTTTGCAGTATATACATGCCACATTTACATACATACATACATACATACATACATACATACATACATACATACATACATACCAATGTCCATAGCCCGTGTTCACAGAGTGAAAGCTGGGTCTCACTGCCAACTTCTACTTTACGAATTTCTGTGTGTCTATAAGCAATCAAATGTTTGAAACAGCAACCGAGGTTGCAAACCTTTGAAACATTCCACTGAGAGCTCCTAGGGATGTAAAAAGGGGCACCCATACCTCTCCCCCTTGTCCTAATGGTTCATAATGTGAAGCAAAGTGTACTTTGTGATGTGCAGAGGCATTTGCAACTTGCAACACAATTTTGATGCGATCCAACTTTGTGTTTTGTGTTTTTGTGAACTTCAACGATTGCGACTCAAAAACCCCTTCATATCGGGTCATATATTTAAAGTATTTTTGCATTCATACCAAGCACAAACTTGCAAAATGTACTGTATACAAAGAACAAAGAAAAGGGATCTTGTGGCCACATCTTTAATTCTCAGCTGAGACTACTGCAGAGTAAATGCCACTAAGTGGTCTTTTAGCAAAGGGCAGCCAGAGTATGTAAAGTGACAGCTCCTGTACATTTTGTATTTTACATTTTGTATTTTAAATTCTCAACACAAAAGATCCTGATGCAGGTAGACAGGCTTCCTTGCACCACCAATTTTGTTGTATGTATTTCTTCTATTCTTACCCTTTCTCCTTTCGGTCCAGGTGGTCCAACCACGAACTGCAGATTGGAAGAAGAAAGACTGTATCATTAAAATGTTAACGGCTTTAGGTTTCTGTGCCTAACAACTATGTAAGTTACTTTCAATAGCATTGAGTATGTTAGTTTTGAGCTTCATCATGTTAATATGAGGCTGCCTAAAATACTAGGGTGTTAAGTAATAGAAAATGCAAAAATATTTGCCACTACAAATGTACCTTAGATCCAGGTTCATCAAAGTATGGATAGTTTAAAAATGTGATTTTTGTAATAAAAAAGTTTGCTTCAAGTCATGGTGACTTTATTTTTTCCTTGTAGAGCTAAAACACAACTAGCGTATCCAAGTGACGTAAACAACAGACGTAACTATATTACAAACAATTCTGGAGCTTCTTTCTCAATGAATAACCATCACAGCCCAAAAACCAGCAAACAAACTCAAACAGATACAGTTCAAAATAAAGAAGAAGAACATCAAAGGGTCATTGCAGCACATGTCCCACCAAGGTTCCTGCTGGTCACGGCAGCGGTCAGGGGGCCGACTGGGGCTGATTCACGACAATATTTCTGAGTCCATGAAGTAGTAGTACAGGAGTACTCTTACATATGTCTCTGAATCTGCCGGAAATGCCCAACTTTCTCTATTAATGAGTGTGCGAATGTAGCACAGTCATTTCTATTTGTAGCATAGCATGTGGACATTCCCTGAATAATTAGGCCTGTAATAGTATGTAAAAGAATACTACAGTATTTCTACTCCACCTGATCCAACACGCCTTCAAGAATCGGCCCCGGCTCACCATGACCTGCCTCAGCTATGAGGGTTGTTAGTCTTTCATGCCTAAGGTGGTTAAAGGACCTAACTTTCCTTTGGAATATGGGAGCAGGTAGGGGAAGTTGTCTCACGTCTTCTGTCTATTTTAGATGGTGGAGAGTATGGTGTCTGAATTTGTGACTTTTAGACAGGAAAGAGTAGAATGTCTTCACCACCCTCAGCAGAGAGAGAGTCAGTATGATGACTATTACTACTACCTTCTGGGTGGACAGAAGAATCTCTTTTTGCCAATATTAAATACCAACATCTTATCACCAGTTCAAGCAAGGCATTGGATACTTAAATGCCAGCGTACCCTTTTTGAACAGGCGGTCAGACATTGAGGAGCCTGCATGACAAAGACTGACGGTATGAGAGAAAGGGGAAACATCCTTTACAACGCGGTGAAAACACTGCGGTGCCATTATGACTCATTTTTAACAACGCAAGTCGTTACCACGAGCGCTGGTGGGCGCTCTGGATTAAGGAATAGTAGTTTTGCTATTCCAACACCTTCCCTACTCTACGTTGGCTGGAGTTGGAATAGTAAATCTTAATATTCCTAAGTCCAGCACCCTACAGCGCAAGTCGTGGTAATGACTTGCGTTGTAAAAGATGCGTTGTGATGGTACCGCGATCATTTTGATCGCGTTGTACCATCATACATCTGAGAGAAAGCCTTGATGTAGATACTCATATGGACATCAGTGTGGAGATCTTACAGTCAATCAAAGACAGTATGAAGTGCTAAAGATAGTGCTTGAAAAAAAGATCGTAGCCTGAATATTGATTACCAAAATACAGTTGGGGCAAATATATGTAACTTGGTACACGTTTACTGGACTTAACTCCACACATATGTACCATATATCTGCAAGGTACAGAGATCTGGAGTTAAGACTAGCAAGCCTATATTTACCTGTATACACTTATCTTCGTGATATTTTGGTAATCAATATTGGCTTAGGACTTTAAAATGAGTTTGGCGCGGCGGGAATGGACCGCCCGCCGCCTCCCGCACCACCAAAACACATGTACAAACTGCCTGCCAGATTAGGAGTTTTCTACTGGCGGGTGGTTCTTTGGGGTACCCAGGGCGGTGCCTATAAAATAGGCACTGCAATGGGAACGTCAAAGCCAGTACCTGCACGGCATGGACTGCTGCAGTCCATGCCGTGCAGGTACTGTTGTGCATGCACACAGGGGGGCACATGTGCCCCCTGTGTGCATCCACATGGTGTGAGGCACAAGGGGGCTCTGTAAGGCCTCCTTTGTTTCCAACCGTCACACTTTTCATGACAGTCGCACCACCATGAGAAGTTTGGCGATGAGGAAACTCGTAATAAGATTCCCCTCCAAGCATATTGCGGCCTCAATACTGCTGCACCACCGACAGGGATCTCTGATCTCAGGTGGTCGCAGTTGTCCCAAGGCGTCTTGACCACCCTGGTCGTAATGGGGCGGTCGGAAGACCGCCACCCCTGCCCCCCGCAAGTCTGGTGGTCCATGGACTGCCCGACTCGTAATAATGCCCTTAGATGGTTTTGTAGTGTGATATTTTTTCTCTCAATATTTTGACACACAACCGTACATGAAGGGAGAATGTAAGGTCCTTGGAACACATGCACTGACAGAGTAAAGGAGGTTGGAGCGCACAGGTAATCACTGAGGAAAGCTGGGAACTCCTGGAAAGACATGATGAGGTTGCTTGGGAGATTGAGCAGACAAGAGTAAGAGCTTGGAGCAAAAAGGAAGTGGGAGGATAATCGGCTCTTGGAAAGTATAAAGATAGGTAAATTAAAGGGATAAAGTATACGTGGTGAACCAGGATGCTCAAAATAATCTCAACACTTGTTACGGCCACACCAATGCATCCAATCAAGTGATGTCATCTATTCTTGTGACTAAAACAGCACCCTGTAAAATATTACATTAAGTGGATAGCTGTGAATTGCCGGTAGAAGCTAGCTTTTTTTATGTTTACACAGGATGAACGGAAAAATTAAGCATTGCCCATTTTGACAAATATTAGATTTGTATGAAGACACTTCAAGGACCACAGCTGAAAGATTTGTTTTAGAAACTCCACAAAGTATTTGTAATACTTCTAATCTTCATCTGATGAGTACTTCTTCAGTGAGGGATAAATTATGGAAAATATATGTGAACTGATTCTGTCTGTTAGCCACCACTGCAGATCTTTTGCAGTTCTCTCTGAGATCTTGACCATATAGAAGTTATTCCCCTGACGCTGCACACACTTGGCTTTCAGGTCCCACTGCAGGGCCTGCATATGCCAGCGGGCATGAGTAACAAGCAGGATGCCGGAGGCCATGAGGCCCAACAGCCGCAGAGTCAATCTCATCAAAATCCAGGACTGAGGCTGAAACATCGGAATCATAGCCTGAATGTCCTGGACGCACCTCTCAGGAGGATAGACCCGAAACTGCACTGCGTCCAGAATGGATTCCATGAAAGGGAGAATCTGCAAGTCCAGGGCTACGATCCCGTCATCCAGGACCAGGGCAGACAGGATTAGGCAAGCGTGGGCATCTTGAACTTCTCCTTTTTCAAGTAGAGGTTAAGAAGACACAGGTCTAGGTTAGGACAAAGTCCTTCTTTGGGACCAAAAGTAGCAGGAACAACAACCAGGACTAATTCTGATGCTGACCTATACTCTATAGCTCCCTGTGGCAAGAAAGCCTGCACAGAACAAGGATCGATGGTCCTCCATCAGTCGATCATTCGTTGGCAGCATGGGTGGCAGGGTAGTCCCCGAGAGAGTAGTCCCTGTGGACAACCTGTAAGACCCAGCAGTCTGATGTCACAGACCACCAGTGGGGCATGTGATGGCATATCTTGCCTCCCAATTGGTTCCCATGATATTCGAAGGGCACACTAAAGAGGTTTGGAAGCAGCGGCTGCCTAGGGGGTGGTGGACTGACCCTACCACTGGCTACCTGTCCAACATTGTCTATGGCATCTGCGCCCTTGGCCATGAAAAAGCTGGGAAGCCTGCTGGCAATTAAGGCTGCGAGGGAATGGGAGTGGCTGCAGATCCCTTACGTGGCCAAGAAAGGGGTGGAAGGTGGACTAGAGTTGGTGACGGGCCACTGACATTCTCCAAGACCTGGTTGTAGTTCTGCTGCCCTTAAAGTGCTCCTGCTGAATGCGACTCCACTTCAAAGAGACAATAGTTATCAAAGGGGTCCATGAGGGAAGCCTGGACATCCCCTGAAAAGCCAATCATTCACATTCAGGTGTGGAGCCGCAAGGCCACTGACAATGAAATTGTTTTGCTGCATCTTGCCCATCACCCATAGTCGGATAAGTATGGCTTGGACCTCCGCCAAGACCATAGGCAGCACTTGCACAACCGAGTCCCATATCGTATTGGAATAACAGCCCAATAGGCATGTAGTTTTCACTGACCGTAATGTTAGGCAGGTGGAAGGGAACATTCTCTTGTCAAAGTTATCCAGCGGCTCGGATTTCGTATCTGGTGGAGTGGTGGGAATGCGCTGGAATTAATCCTGATGTGAAGGCTTGGACCACTGAGCTCTCCGGCGTGGGGTGCTGGGTAAGGAAACTTGACGTCCCCAGGAGTATTGAGATGGCATCAGGCAATCGTCAGATGCACAGGAGACCCTGTGCAGGGCTTGGATCAGGCCCCAAGTAGGATGTCTGGAAGGGCTTCATTGAAGGGGATAAGGGGCTCAGAAGGGGAGACTCCTGGCTCAAGCACCTCCCTCAAGACATTAATCTTCACTGCCACTCTGGGCAGCGTAACCTCGAGGTCCCTAGCCGCAGTAGGTACCACCCTTGCACAAGAGACTCCCTCCTCCATAGTCATGGTAAGAGGAGACACCAGAAATCTGTTAGGTGAGGTATCACTCTTCGCCAGTTCCTCGTACTAGCTGTTCAGTTCCTTTTCTGCATCTCAAAGCTGGCGACCATACGGGGCCTTAGACCTCTCCCATTCGTCTCCCTTTTCTGGCTTATCAAACAAATAAGGCACTGGCTCGGCTCTGGGAAGCATGGACCCGGTCAGTGCTGTAGTTGGTGTCAAGCAATACCAATCCGGCTCCATGTCAGACTCGTGAATAGCGATAGTCGTGGTGCCGTCTAGGGGTGGCTCCATGGGCAGCGGCACTGGAGCGGGCATCGAGGAAGTGTGCAATCCACCAACTCATGTTATGTTTTTATAAAGCTACGTGTGTGTGTAATTTTCAGTTGCACATGCAAATGGCCTTTTTTATTAATTAAAACACTTCTGATGTTTCCAAAAATATTTAATTACATGATTATTTTCACATGAGTAAATGTACTCCCAGGAGCGTCCTAGGCATTATACACAGCACAGACCTATAATTTGGGAGTATTTTCCAAACCTTTACTGACCCATTCCTGTTGTAGAACTGGGTGGAGACTTAATCATAGAAAAGAAAGGAGTAAATCCTTGAGAGGGTGGACATGAGAGTCAACACCTTAAAAATAGGTGGCATAGAGAGACAAGTGACATCTGAGGGAGGAAGGAAATTTGTTTGTGTATTGGAAAAAATTAAATTACAAAAACTATTTCAGGAGTGCTTCTGGAAAAACTGTGACAGTCACCATGTCCCAACAATACTTATGAAATCCTCGTGAATTAAACAAATGGGTAAATCAGCTAAAAATGCAGGAGCAGAGCTGCAGGCGTAGATTGTTGATATTCAGTGCAGGAAGTGATTTAACTCTCAGATTGAGAAAACCGAAAGTAGAGCAAATTACATTGCAATTTTACCCCTTCCTTCAGCACTCTGCGGTCAAACCATTATTAATAACCGTTTTACTTGCAAAGAAATAATATTACCTGAAAAAATATTATGAGATGTACAGTAATGACCACAACACTCTTTTATAGTGGATAGTGCATTCATCCTCACAGTGTGTTAAAACATATGGTGATTATGGCAACAGACAGAAGGCAGCTCGGCTTACCTCGCCAGGTGTTCCGGAATCCCCCATCATGCCTTTCGGGCCAGCAGGGCCTGCAGGACCTTGAATACCCTAAAATACAATGGGGAAAAATGTAGAGTACATCACTGGTGACCTTGTGCTCTTCATTTACAACCCATTGCACAGCAACTGGATAAAGTTTAATCTAGCATTGTAACATAACATGAGGGTGAGTGGGTGAGTGAGGCGGGAGGGATTGAACTAGTGTTTATTTATAGCATTCATAATACACAATTGTCCCTCTATAGGTGTCGTGATGCTAAGAGCTTCCATCTGGACAGAAGAGCTGCAGGTGTAAGCACATATAGACCACATGGTCACATGGTGAAGAGCCAGGTCTTCTAGGCTTTCCTGAAGTGCAATAGTTCAGTTGTCGATTTAGGAGTGACTGGCAACTTGTTCCAAAGCTGGGCTGCCTTGACCATAAAGGCTCGCCCACCTTGTCTTTTCTTACAGATCAGGTTACACAGAGGAGGTTCGCTGAAGCAGAAGTGAGGCATCTCCCAGGGGTGTATCTCTCAAATTTCCATTGCAGGAGCACAGGGTCCATACCCTGAAGGCCCTGAATTCAATACACATAGATGTGAAGGTATAAGCCAATAAAGTTCCTTCTTCAACAAATAGATGATAGTTTACCACTTTTGTGGTTGCAGACCTCTGATGTTAATCCTCTATCCATTGAGTTCAAATAGGGCTTGAGGTTATGCCTGAGGGATAAAAAGGAAGAGAGGTGCCCATAGGAGACGTATATTCCATATTTTTTAAGCTTGGAGGCGGAAGGCTGTAACTTCTACCTGGTAAAAATTAGGTGTAAACATGAGGGATGTCAAGTGACAAACTGGTGAATCCAGTCTTAAGGAACAGTTTTCACTTTCATTCCACCATTACCTGAATTCTCAAAGCATCTTATTGATAGATGGTATTATATTTCATATCGGTACCCTAATATAGGTCCAGAAAACATCGTACACCTTCCCTACATCATCTCTCCTTCATTTCATATGAACGAGCCTTATAACGTCATAACTCCTAATAAGGACATACTGCCTTATAGGGACTGAACACCTTATAAGGACTGATGCCTTTTATGGACTAAACCTTTCACCTACTTCCATGCTGAGGAAGCGTTCTTCCCAATCGATATTGCTAAGACGTCATCCTTAGCGCATATGAATAAATTATGAGAACGATACCCGGGGGTATACTACACCTCTCCTATCCACGCACAAGATTTAATCCCCAACGTCATCCTCATACTACACAATAGCTATCACACACACATCGACTGTATAAATACAGCACCTCTTGCTATCAATAAGGAGGAGGGACTGAGACTTCACGCCGACACACTGACCAGAGACGCTGCGGCTCCGACATGCAATCACTCCAGCTGACAGTGGTCTGACTTTCCCTTGCGGCGTGTACAATTCGAGTCCAGGACAAAGTCCCACACTCTCACTATTTCAGGTAATGGGTTCGGCTAAATCCTAACGGGATTCTTGGCTCTTAGGCTTAGGCTCAACAGTACAACACATTCTTATTGTAAACACGCTCAACTGTTTCTTCCGTGTATCTCTCTGAGAGAAAATAAGCATGCACGAGTGACTGGGTGAAAAGTAGTATATTTTTTCCACGAGTCTGAGGAATCAGTGTTTGTTGTGTTCTGAGGTTGCCAAAAACTAATTTCTCTGATAAAAGGAGATTCTAGTGGCACTGTGAGATAACTAATGCAAAAGAGGCTAACATACTCGGACGGGGATGTACAGAGTCAGTCTGCCACCAGACCCACAGTATATGTTATCCAAAAACAGCGCAGGTCCTGCATGAAGGGTACTATAGGTACTACACTACAATGGCTTTGTAGAGTTTGAAAATGTGAAGCATATTAGAGGAACAGTATATTGTTATCAAAGAAGTATGTGATAAATGGAAGGAATCACTGATATATTTCAGTTCAATTAGAAGTCATTCTGGCCAACCCAACTTCTGACTGTGAATACCACAAAATGCTCCTACACACATGTGCATGTCACATGTCAGTAATTAATGGCATACACAATGTTGTGAAGTGTGGAACTAGTAATATCGCATTTCACACCTTAATCAATACCATGAATACATACTGTATTTGTTCTCTTGGTATCAGACCACATTTGTTATTATAAGCTGATACATTATTTATGCAGCAGCAGCATTCATTAACCTGAAGACTGGACTATGGCAATACCCTGTATTTGGGCATTTCAAAACCTCTACTGGTATGTTCACACATGAGGCAGAACACTGGCACAATGACGCTCTTGGTTGATAAACTGTTAGGTCATGCCTCGCCTATTGTAACATTGCTTCAAAGGTATCTTGTAACCTCAGCATCCATCAAGGGAACATCTGTGTGATATACAGAGCAAGAAGTGCAACAGATCCCTCCTTTATCAAGACAAATTGTCTCCTCATGCGTCCGCAAACCCTTAAGATGCTATTAAGTGAATGTTGGCTGTGCCTACTTTACACAGTCAATGAAAAGTAAGATGTTTCTTCTTTCTGCTATCTTTGACTAATGAATTATCTACCACTGAATCTGCACAAAATGCCCTCAATTCCCAAATTTCAAATGAGATTACAGTTTACCATGTTTTAAAGTCTGATTTGACTTGTCCCATTTAGTACCAAGAAGCCCATAGGTGTAGGGATACTGTCTAATTGGGTACTTTCTAATTGGGTACTTTCTAATTGGCACAGTACACTGCAATACACAATGCAACACCACACAGGGTTCACAGAGACTGGACAGGCATTTTCAGAGAGAAAAAGACCTAATCCGACTTTCTAAGGAACTAAATCGATCCAGGGTGAAAGCTCAACATAAAACAGCCAAAGAGAGAGTTTTCAGAAGGATCAAAATCTTACACAGAATTAAAAGCTGGGAGCAGAGTTTCACTTCGTTTTTGTAGAGAAGTCATAGAATGCCTTGTTTTCATTTTTGGAAAATGCATTTTTGCAGAAAGCTAAATTCTTCCATGCCTAATCCTTTGATTGAGTAAATGACTTTCACAGCAAAACAAAATTCAGGCACCAGGCAGAATACTCAAAGGAAAAGACATTGAAGGGTAAATACTGGATCTTTGCCAATTTCAGAATATTTCTGAAACAGTAAATCTGGAAATCACAATTAAAACACAATGCAGTCCTTGACATCCTGCCCACAATGATGGTGTTTTTTGGTCAATTTTCTTGACTAATTAACAAACAAAAATGGCTTACAAAAAGCACTAGCTGTTGACAGGTCAGGGTTCCACCAAATAATGCGAATGGGTACAAGTAAATAAATACAGCATAGAGTGATGAATCCACAAACCAGTGCACATTGCAGCATGAAGGGCAATGTAGTATATAATTTTAAATGAAAGATAAAAGATATAGTTGCTTTTGTGGTTTCATAAAAAAGGAAATGAACGGAAGAACAGGTAGAGGATGCAGAGAGCCTGACAAGGTACAATAATTTCTGCTTGGTGGGGTTCCAGGAGGGGCAGGAGGGTGGCACCCCTGGAAAAAGGTCTTGAGGAATGGTCACACACCTGGGTCCCGGAAGAGAAAACCTCCCCTTGTCATCAATAGAGAACATCAGGCTCTCACTAAAAAAAACAGTCAAGTGCTGTCTCAAGACCTCTATTACAAAGATTACAACGAGACCCCCAGAGCAGCATAGCAAAAGACCAAAATAGAATGTCAAGAATTATTTTTATCTAATATTCCCTTACTACACTTGCATGGCCCTTTAGCAGCGGAAGACATTTGATGGTGTCACACAGGAGCTACATGCTATGCATGTATCCTACATGCTAATATACCCTAAACTAAAAGTCCTTTATCACAAAAAGTCTGTTGGAAGGCGCTTAGAAGTGCCTGAGGCGAACTGCGATTGGGTGGCCAAATGGGAGGAGGATACCTGTAGATCCTCTCAACCTTTGCAGCTTGAAAGATTGATTTTGAAAGGATCCTTCCTATTGGGCTAATAATAATTTTCTTAGAGGTGCTTAGACACAAACTAGGTGATCAAGCAGAGTTTTGGGGACTCATAAGGATGACAGATGCTTCTAGGGTGGAATCATACGATGGGGGTTGGTGGAAAGAGTATTTCAATGTTTTTTCTAGTTTTGCTAACCTTTTTCACTATGTGAAAAGTTTCATTGTCTATCTATTATTGTTTATTATCCTACTGCTCAACCAACACTTAGCAACCAGGAGTAGGGGAATGCAAAATAATATATTGAAACGTAAATGACCTTTATAACAAGTGTTAAAAGACATTCACCAGATACATCTGTGTCACAAGAGAATCAGCTTCTAGGCACACACTGCAACTTCTTAGGTCAATATGGGTACACCAGAGTCTACCACTTGGGTTTTACCAAAGGTTGTAGGGGGTGGCTATCCTACTTACACAGTCTTTCCCACTAATGGTAACAAAGACTTGAACTGAACGGCAAGGGTGATATGTCTTGCTGAAAGGCTTTCTATAAGGCCACCACAGAACTATTTTCAGTGTCTATGCACTCCCTACATTAGCCTTCAATACGCTAGAAGAGATTGGTACTCTGGTTGCAGAAGAGCCCATGAGGATGATCATTGCAGGAGGAAACTTAAAATACAATGAATAGGGAGCTCAAAACTCATGACCCAAGTGCAGCAGGACATAGGGCAGTCTCTTTCTCTGAATTGGTGAGGACTTTGTGATATTTGTTGATGCTTGCAGGTTGGCAAAAGGGCCTTCGCATATTTTTGTGAATCAAATAGGAGGTTTTCCCAATATAAATGATTTCTTTTTTCTGGCGACAGACGTGGCCTGGGTCTCCCACTCAAGAATTCTTCCCAGAAGCCTCTCTGATCACTGGTGATTGAAATAGAATTAAACCAACCTACAGCAACAATGGCATTCTTGGTGGCTAGTTGATTAAGATTGCTCCTTTAAATTTGTGGAAAGAATCAAAGCTATACTTTGAGTTAAAAGTAGGAACAGTCTCCTCTGAATGTATGCTGTGGGTGGAAATTTAAGGGTGTAATTCAGGGAACGGCCAGTGCATACCTGCCTATTCAAACCATATCAAACTTGTAAAGTCCACAGCTGCTCTCAGGGCTTCCTGGCACAAGAAGCAAAATGCCAGGAATGAAAAGAAATTGCAACATTAGTTAGTGAGTAACGGTTTTCTGTTTAGTGCAATGATGGAGGAAGTTATTATGGGTCTTAGACCCTAAATATGTGATTAGACTTGCTACTCATGGCAGCCAATCAATCTTGAGAATCTTCAGCAGAAGGCATCAGAAGAGCTCTAAGATCTGGTAATGGCCAAGCCTGTTGCCAAGGCATTTACTAGTAGTCGATTAAAAAGCACAATGGGCAATTACCGTTGCATTGAAGATAATCTCTTTTCTTAGACGCAACCAGTGCAACTCTTTAAGGTAGTGAGCTATGGGTTGTCTATTTAGGAACTGTAGAATCAACCTGGCTGCAGCGTTCTGCACTCGGTTGACTATGTAGTTAGGAGGCCCCAAACACAAGGCGTTGGCATAGTCAATGCTTGAGGTTATCATTGCTTACACAATTCTTTTTCAAGGTTCTATCAGGATGAAATCCAAGATCTCCCTCACTGTCCAGATTAGAGTGAAGTATTAACCCACAACAGGCAGAATCTGGGGGTAAAAAGACAAATTATTGTCAAATTCACCCCCCAGATTTCTGGCATCTGTTGCAGGCTCAGGAGCTGGGTCTAGCTCTTCGGGCCACCGGTGTCTGGGCCAGCCCTCTGTCACCTGTCCAAACAAGAACACCTCAGTTTTGTCAGAGTTGTATTTCAAGTAACTCTTCTTCATCCACTGAACCACATGGACTATGCATTTCTTAAATTCTAGCTGAGGTATTGCTGCCTTCTTTCCCATAGAAAGATTAATCTGTGTATCACCATTGTAATAGATCATCTGTATACCATAGAATTCAATGATAGGTGCCAAAGGGGCCAAATTAACATTAAAGAGGGTGGGGTTCATTACGAATCCACAAGCAACACCATAATTTAGTGATTTTGGTGCTGATGTGAAGGATTCTAGGATACCGCTTGCCCTGTCTGAGAGAAATGAGTGAATCCATTGGAGAGTTGATTTGTAAACCGACATCACCACCAACCGCTGCAGAATTGTCTGATGGGACATCGTATCACATACTGCTGACAGAGCTAGAAGAATCAAAGCAGCAGTCTGGCCTTGATAGATTGAGACACCTCTAATAGTGCTACTTCGATGCTGTGTCTCAGCCTAAAGCTGGATTAAGATTGGTGTAGCACATCAAAATACTTTTTGTATCCTGATAGCAGATAGCTGATACCTGATAGCTAGCTTTACCAGCATTTTTGATGCAGCTGGTAATAGAGAAATCAGCCAAAAGTTAGTGGGGCTGGCCAGGTATTTGACCACTCAGCCTTATGGGGGTCTTCCGCCAAACTTCTTGCCTCTCCTCCTCCATTTTGCTAACTTTGTTTGTTGGTATTCACACTTTGTGCATTTTACTGCTTCTAACCAGTGCTGATGTGCTTGTGCTCACTCCGTTAAAACATTGTTAAGTTGGCTTATAATCAATTGGCATAATTTACTGATAAGTCCTGTATAGATGGTATACCATATATCCAAGTGGGCCTGCAGCAATTATTGTGCCACCCACTAAAGTAGCACCTTAAAAATGTCCCAGGCTTACCACTGCAGCCTGAGTGCAGTTTTAAGCAGCCATGTGCACTTGGCAAGAAAACCCTCTTGTCAAGCCTTAAACTCCCATTTTAGTGCATATAACACACCCCTAAGGCAGATTCTAGGGCAGAGTGTATTTTAATTAAAAGGTGGAAATTTACTTTTACGTTTTATATGTCCTGGTATTGAAAAACTCACAAATCCATGTTTCACTACTGTATGGCCTACCCCTCGCATAGGATAACATTGGAGAGACCTTATTTCATTTAATAAGCTGTAATTTCCAAATGGAAGCAGGTGGCTATATCATGCTTGGTGTCTTTGGACTTGTAATAAAAAAACACTATTTAATGGTATAGTTGGATTTTTGATTACAATTTAAAAAATGCCACTTTTAGAAACTTGGTCTTTTCTGCCCGTAGCCATTTTGTGCCTGTCCTGGGACATATGCCTGGATGTAACTGAAAGTCAGACTTTGTGAATTCCTCCCAGACAGTCACACAATAGAGGCTTTAGGTGTTTCTGAAAGGGACATCTGTTGGAAGAATGGGGGCGGAGCTGAGCACAGCCCCACTTGAATAGAGAGTGCCCTGCCTTCACTCAAAGAACCTATCACCTCCACATTGTCAATGCAGCCAGCTTGGAGCCAAGGCAGGAGACTTTGGAAGTTCCATGCATGTCAAAGCCACTGTCTAGAAGCTTCTCCCACTTTCTTAAAGGAGGGCACCAGGGTATAAATTTAGGACATCATACACCAGCTCCTGAGTTCCCTCCTGGACCTGTGGAAGGACTAAGCCAGAGCGTAGTGGGCATAGAGGGGCTACGCGGAATGCCATGGAGTTGAAAACAAACTCCGCTCACTCCGTGTAGCTTCGCTACAAGCCAACCGCCTCCCACCAACCCTATTCACAATTATGTGTAAGTGTAAAAAAACATCATTGTTAATAGTGCGGGTGGGAGGCCAACTCCGCTCTGCTGCGAGTGTGCGGAGTTTTGCCTATTCCGCCTACTTCGCGGAGCAGGCAAAACTCCACACATTCTGTGGGCGGAGGCGGAGTTCCCCGCCCGCGGTTAGGAAGGACTCTCAGAGGATTGCCTGCTGCTGTGACTGATTGTGCACCCTTCAAGATTGCTTTGCTGTACCTGGAAGGACTGCACCTTCACCTGAACCCAGGACTACCAGAGTTACTCCAAATGCTAGTTTGCTGGCCTCCTGTTCAGAGCCACAGGGACACAAAAGGCTCCCACCATCTTGAACGCACACTGAGTCTGAGTGAGTCCTGAACCCCCAAGTGGTGCACTACCAGTCTAACAGCCTGATTCATCAATCTCCCGTTTTGCGAGGCCCTAATAGCGAATTATAGCGATTCGCTATTAAGGACTCGCAAAGCGGGATTCATGTAGGATTAGCAAAATTTATTGCGATTCCTACTGATTCCTTATTTGCGATTAGCAAATTGCTAATCGCAAATAAGGAAAAACTCCCCATTCATTCCTATGGGCCAAAAGGCCCATAGGAATGAATGGGGAGTATTCCTTATTTGCGATTAGCAACTTGCTAATCGCAAATAAGATTGCGATTTGAAGGGTGCCAGGGGTGTCCAAAGGACACCCTGTAGCACCCCTCAAATGCACATTTGAACAGGTGTTGCGCACACACATGTCCAGAGGACATGTGTGTGTGTAACATGCAAAAGAAAAAAATGCACTAAAGTGCTTTTTACTCTTTTTTCGCAATTTACCACCAAGTCAGACTTGGTGGTAAATTGCGACCAAATATTGCGAATTCGCAATTTCCAATTGGTTGATGAATTGGATTTAAGGAATCTCTATTAGAGATTCCTTAAATCCAATTCCTCGCAAATATGCGATTTTGGTAATAGCGATTTTTGCATTTGGGATGATGAATCCTAAATGCAAAAATCGCACTCGGAAACGGCCAGATTCTCAGAATCTGGCCATTTGCAAGCGCAATTCATGTTGATCAATATGGGCGCTGGACCCTTGTTTGTGGTGCTAAAGGGGCCCAGATTGCCAACTCCCAACACTGAGAATTTAGTAATCTTTTGGCCAAAAACTGCTCAGGTCATAAACAAGACAGGCCTGCCAGACCTCCCAGAAAACCCTTTAGAAGCCAAGATAACTATTTGTAGGCTAGAGTTTGGGAGATTTTCCATATTTATTGTATCCTGGTAATTAATGCTCCTGATTAACTTGCACGGCTGAATCTAAAATGAGAACAAGACGTTGGTCAGTTAGTAGAAGATGAGTGGGGAGAGGCAAAAATGCCGCACAGAGAACTAGCCATATCATCAAAATTATGCTTTTAATTCAATTTCAATACCTACTTCGAACCTATTACACCCTAAAGGCACTCTCGCCGTGTTCATTGTCATGGGGAAGTAGGGGACTTCTTCCATGCATTGGGAAGAGTGGGGAAAATCAACATTATTAGCAAACTATTGCCCACACTCATGAAATAGTACTAAGGATACATATAGAATAGATGCAGAAATTTAGGGATTAAAGAATATATGGGTGGTTCTCAAGGTCAGAAAAAAGTAATAGGGCTAAGTTATCTGCTTGCCAAGAGAGAAATCTGTAGAGATAAAAGAAGCTATTCAAACATCCCCATGGGAGAAGCTGTTTACAGGAATGGACAGAGCCACAAATATCAAAGCACCAATATAGCAGGCAAAGGGATGCCCATAAAAACATTAGAACATCTGAGAATTGTGATGAAAACACTTTCAAATGCCTTTCCCGTAAATGTTATAAGGTCTCTTCACATTGCAGAAGGTGTGAGATTTCTCACTTGTAAATTGATGCACCTCACATATTGTATCATCTGATGTCAACAGGATGCATTAAAAGTACAAAATGAAAAAAAGTATAATCAAGCACTCAGTACCATTTTTCCTGGTAAACCGATTTCCCCATCTTTGCCAGGCACCCCATCTCTTCCAGGAACTCCGGGTTTTCCTGATTCTCCCTGGAAAAGGAAACATGGTCATTACAACAGAGTGAGACTGGGTTTTAGATGACATGAATACTTGGGCATTATCTGCAGATTATGCCAGGCCAGTGCATTCACCCTACCATGCCACAAGCTTCTACAACACTTCCACCTTTCCAGCTTATTCTTTGTTCTGTCCTTAAAACCTCGTCCAGTGACTGTCCCAGGTGTTTTTTAGTTCTTTGGCTGACTTGCACATATCACAGATTGGGGGTGTGCCCCTTACAAAGAGCGAAGATGTGGTCTAGTGGCCGAACTTCTCTCTTTGGAACCTATATGACCTGGGTTCTAATCTAAGCTTCATAACTTGACAGAAAGTGTGTGATTCTGAGCAAATTACTTAATGTCCTGAGACTAAAATTGTAAAAATTGAATATATAAAATGATGCTTAGAATACATATGTGAAAACCAATTCTTTAATTCAAAATATGCAAAATCCCTTCTTGATGTAGACATTCTTATGTCACCCAATCACCCATCAATTACCATCACTCCAGAGTTAAACTCACATTATATATATATATATTTCCAGTCTTGCACAGATGAAGAGCTACCTTTTGTACCCCTGGAGCCTCTTTCACCTTCTTAACTCTTTTTATTGCCTTTTTTCATGTAGCAGTGTTACTGACTTGATCATACTCAACTCCTCTGCTTTACCTAAACACCTCTGGAATTTACAGGCTTATTGTGAGTCTGGAATGCCAGCCTCGAGGGGGTGCAGCCGTCTTCCATCCACCCTTATTAGGACGAGGGCAGTCGGGCCACCCTGGGACCACAACAACCATCAGAGATCAGATATCCCTGGCGGTGGCGCCTTAAGGCCGCAATATGCTTGGCGTTTGTAGTCCGGCCCTGCCAAGCATATTACAAGTTTCCTCACCGCCGCACTTTTCATGTAGGTGCAACCACCATGAAAAGTGTGGCGGTGAGGAAACAAAGGGGGCCCTGTGTACCTCATGCCTTATGGATGCACACAGGGGGGCACAACATGTGCCCCCATGTGTGCATGCACACCGGTACCTGCACAGCATGGACTGCAGCAGTCCATGCCGTGCAGGTACTGCCATTGACGTTCCCATCGTGGTGCCTAACCACCATGGGAACACCAAAGAACCACTCGCCAGACCAGGAGAAAACTCCTGATCTGGTGGGCAGTACCAACACAGGTTTGGCAGTGGGGAGCGGGGCGGTCCCACTCCTGCACTGCCAAACTCTTAATAAGCTCTTTAACATCTCCCTCCTATCTCTTCTGGAAAGGGGCGACCATTCGGTCCCCCCGAACGTATGGCGGAGTACCACGATCCCCCCGGGAAGCCATCTTGGGCGGGAGGCGAGCCTCGGCTGGTATGCCCGAAGCTCGGGGCAGGCAGGGGCGGGTTTACGCCCGCCCTGAAGACGGATAAAAGGCGCCACAAGCCAAGAAGACATCCTCTTGTTCCTGTGCTCTGAAGCTGCACCTCCTCGCTGCACGTGAGCTCGAGACGGAACGAAGAACCAATTTTGAGCGTGGTAATCTTTCTTTTTTGTATTACAGATACTCTGTCGGAGAATGCCTAAGAAGGTTGGAAAGCGAATGACTACCGACCAGATGCTGCGGATACTCATGAAAGAAGTAACCGATTTGAAGAAGCGGGTGACGGATAGAGACGGAGAAGGGGGACCGAAACGTCCTTTGGCGGGAGCAGCGCCGGGAGGAAAAGGCAAAAGGCCCAGAAGGGGAGCAGCTGGGGGGGACATCCCGGTTCCCTGTGCGCCACTCGAAGAGCCAACTCCGGTACCGGCAGAGGGGAATCCGATTCCCGTAGTGGTTACCCCCGTATCCGGGGAGGATATGCCGCCCGAGCTGGCAGCGCAATTAGCAGCGTGGTTGGGTAAAGATAGCGAGGGCGCCACGGCTGACGACGCGCGAGTGTTGATGAAGCAACTGCGTGCAACAAGGGAGGCGGTGAAGGCATCATCGCCAGTTATCACGCCGGCTGCGGCAGTAGAAAAGCCAACAGGGACGGCTCCAGCAGATGCAGCTTCCGGTTCAGGTAAGCGGCCATTGCCGATTGCAAGGGATGAGTCTGCACCTTCACGAAGGGAAAAGTTGGGTCAACATGTCCCTCTGGCTATTAAGGAGAAGATATGGGCAAATGAGTATATAAACATCTTCTCGTTGCTTACTGATCATTATGAGATGGAGCATGTTAAGAGCCAAAAGGAGCTCATGCATCCGAGTGTTTGGCGCGCAAAAATGGCCGCCTTTAAAGTTGATGAAAACATTGGCACTTGGGGGAAGGCGTGGGGAATTTTTACCTCCATCATGGGCGAACGCAGACCCGAGTTGCTGTCCGAATTACCGATCTATCAGACACGGATCATGGAATATTCCGTATCATATGGGGGCAATCAGTGGTTTTGTTACGATAACATTTTTAGAAAAGCAAAGGAGCACGATAAAAAACTTAACTTGGGATTGTTATGATTCTGTTTCATGGTCAAAAATGGAGATTACTGGTATGTTAAAAGTACCATTAGTAGGGAGTAGCGGGGGTGAATCCTCCCGCCAATATGCCGGGCCCCCCTTTCGATCAGGTACAGGTAACGAATACAACTCGAGGCCGAACGGCAACACAGGTAAAAGGGGGATTTGTTGGAACTTCAACAGAGGGAAATGTACGAGGCCCCAGGGGTCATGTAAATTTCGTCATGAATGTGGAGGGTGCGGGCAGCCATCCCATCCGGAGTCCATGTGCAGAGCCAAAACGGGTGATAACGGGGGGAGAGGAGGCGCCAAACAGGTCTGAAATAGTCCGAGGGGCGCCTTTACCTACCCCGGTTGATACCATGGCAATGATTCCTTGGCTCAGCGAATACCCGGACCACGCTTCCGCTGGGGCGTTGAGGAACGGGTTTTCATATGGTTTCCGCATCCCAGTGGGGGGCTTTCGGGGTGTAGGAAAATGTAAAAATCAAATATCGGTCTTGCAACATACGACCGTAGTACAAGAAAAAATTAGGAAGGAGGTTACTCGAGGTCGAGTCGCCGGTCCATTTGACGAGCCACCGTGTGCTAACTTTGTTTGTTCTCCTTTGGGGGTGGTCCCTAAGAAGGACCCGGGTGAGTTCCGACTGATACATAATTTATCAGCCCCACGTGGTCGGTCCGTAAATGATGCAATAGACCCGGATGTGTGTTCGGTGCGGTACGCATCTTTCGATGAGGCCGTAGCCATGTTGAATCGCCTAGGGCCCGGGGCGCTGATGGCAAAGTCAGATATTGAGTCAGCGTTCCGGTTGCTCCCGGTACACCCAGACGATCAGCGTCTCCTTGGTTTCATGTTTCAGGGTCAGTTTTACATGGATAAATGTATGCCAATGGGTTGCTCTATTTCTTGTGCATATTTTGAACAGTTCAGTTGCTTTCTGCAATGGGTCTTCACAAAGAAGACTGGTTTTCAGCATGTCATGCATTATCTCGATGAATTTTTGTTTCTGGGGGCGGCCGGGGGTCCGGAATGTGGACAGGCTTTGAATGAATTTTGTACTTTAATGAAGCATTTCGGTGTGCCGTTGGCACCAGGTAAGACTGTGGGTCCCTCGACTTGCCTCGAGTTCCTGGGGATCGAACTCGACTCTGGGGAAGGTTGTTTTAGACTACCTAAGGAGAAGGTGATAAGATTCAGGGCTTCACTGGAAGCTTGTATTAGCGAGTCCAAGGTCAGGCTGCACCAGTTGCAACAATTGGTGGGACAGCTGAATTTTGCCCTGAGAGTCATGCCGATGGCCCGCCCCTTTTCCCGCTCGATCGCCCAGGCCATGGTCGGCCTGAAGGAGGGTCATCATCGCACAAGGTTATCGGCAGAGGTTCGTCAGGACATGCGCATTTGGTTGGCATTTCTGGCGGATTTCAATGGTCGAATTGTCTGGAACAAACCGGCGGTGTCCTCCGAGGAGCTGGGGCTGTGGACAGATTCGGCAGGGAGCACTGGTTTTGGTGCCATATTCGGCACGCGATGGTCGGCTCAAAAATGGCCATTATGGTGGCGTGAGTGTGGGCTGACAAGTAACATTGCCTTTCTTGAACTTTTTCCCATTCTTGTGGCCCTGAAAACTTGGCCTGAGGGGTTCAGAGATCACTCTGTGGTGTTTTGGTCTGATAATATGACCGTGGTTGAGTGTATCAATAGCCAGGCAGCACGATGCAAGTGGGTTCTGAGATTGCTCAAAGAAATTGTGTTATTGTGTATGCAATTGAACGTGCTCTTTAAGGCAAAACATGTGCCAGGGGTAATGAATAAAGCGGCTGATGCGCTTTCTCGTTTTCGTATGCAGGCCTTCTGGGGTTTTCTGCCCACAGCGGACCCGGTGGCGGCACCCTTTCCCGAAGCTCTTTGGTCTCTCGGTGCCCCGAACTACAGAACCTCGTGGGAGAGAGTTTGGCACCCAGGACAAGGAAGGCATATGAAGGGGCGTTCCGATCATATTGGGCCTTTGTGGGGGCTGCTAGGGGAGAGCTTTGGGGCCAAGAAGAACTAGTAGTAGATTTTCTGCTGTTGTTACATCAGGCAGGCAAATCAGCGGCTACGGCCCAGAGGCATCGGGCCGCCATCTCCTTTATGGCAAGGGCCCATGGGATTCAGGACCCGACCGCGTCTTTCGTTGTGCAGAAAGCGCTACGTGGGTGGCAACGCCTTGAGGGTCGCAAAGTAGATGCAAGGCGCCCGATAGGTCTGGATAGGTTAACTCTGTTGTTATCTGTACTCCCTGCAACATGTTCATCCCTGTATGAAACAAGGTTATTCAGGGCCGCTTTTGTGCTAGCATTCCATGGGGCTATGCGGGTAAGCGAACTAGTGGCAAAGAACAAGCAGGATACCATGGGGGGACTGTGCCGAGAGCACGTCCAGGTCAGGGGGGAGACAATGACTGTCTCGTTTGTGAGGTCCAAGACCGATCAGGGTGCAATGGGGGACGGCATAATCATACGAAGGATTCCCGGGTCTTCCATGTGCCCGGTGAGTTGCGTGGAGGAATATTTAGCGCAAAGGGTGGCATCATGGGGGGGGACCTTGTTGAGACACGCTGACGCCACCCCACTGACGAGGTTTCAGTTTCAGCGGGTGCTTGCGATGTCGATTTCTGCCGCGGGCTTGAACGCCGGCGAGTTTGGGACCCATTCCTTTCGGATAGGGGCTGCTACAGAGGCTACAGCCAGGGGTCTGAATGTCGAACAAGTTAAACGTGTGGGGCGTTGGTCCTCGAATTGTTATAAAAGGTATGTGCGTTTGCACATGTTGTGAAGCTGTAATGATGTACTCACGCTTCTTGTTTTTGTTTGGTTTTCAGTTGCGCAAGCCTACGAGGCGGGGCGGACTGTGCAGTCGACCCAACACCGGGCCAGCGGTCAGACATCACCGGCTGTGAAAAAGGAGGTGTGGGTCGTGGGCCACTCATATGTGAGGCGTGCCGCGGACGTATTCAAAGCAGGTGACATGATTCACGTGGCTGGGGAATACGGGTACAGTGTGTCCTTCTGCGGAAAGGGCGGGCTCTGTATTGACCAGTTTCGATCATATTTTGAGGGTTTGTTAGGGCGGACGAGGTCACCGCCGTCTATAATCATAGTACATCTTGGGGGCAATGATTTGGTGACCACTGGTAGACGACTTCTTCTTGAGGCAATGCTTTCCACGGTAAGTTGGTTAGCGAGGAGAGTTCCAGGGTGCACAATTGCATGGTCCCATATGATCCCACGGAAAGTGTGGCGGGGGGCTCTTTCGGTTTCCGCTCTGAATCATTCAGTAAGGAAAATTAATAATAAAATGAGTAGATTGTTCCGTTCAAGTACACTGCATTCTATTTCGCATGGTTGTATTAAAGGGGACAGTATGTATTTGGGGGATGGTGTTCATTTGTCCCGGGTGGGGAACGAGTTACTCATAGGAGATCTGATAGCTTGGCTAAGGACTTTATGACATGACCTTTAGGCAGGAGTGTTGTGGGGGGTCCGGATAGCCGGTCAACTATCCGGCCTGTGGCGGTAAGGTCATGATCGGTGAGCAGTAATTGGAAGATCCCTAGGGGTGGGCGTCACCCATTACGGATGGGAGCGCTCGAGGGAGGTGACCATTGGCCCCTCAACGGGGAGGCGGTCCCTTCTAAGGATGGGCCGCCGAAAGGAAAGGAAAGGCGGTCAAGGCCCCTTCCTGGGTAGGAGGGGCTACAGCCCCCTCCTGGGGAATTTCCCGGGGCCAGGACATCTGCGACGGCAGATGTGGTAAGTGGTGTGGGGTTTTGGAGGGGGTCTACGCTACCTTCTAGATACCTCACACGAGTCCTCGGACGACCTTTAAATGGCGTCGAGTTTATTGGGGCCCCCGTCAAGTCAAGGGAAATTGGTAACGGCACTTGAGGTACGCCTCTGTGCGGTCGCCCCTCACAAGTGAGGGGGATATGTCTGGTTTAGGGATCTTGACACCGGTTACGACCTTGCCGTTGGCCCTTAAACGTTAGGATGTACAATTTCAATTTAAAGTAAAGTTTTGTAGGATGTTAGTTCGGCTAGGTGAACCTCTGTATTAGAGTATATGTTAAGGTTAGCCAAACATCGCAAATGTGGAAATGAAATTGTACATTAATATGAAACTGTTATTTTAACGTTTTTAATTTTGTTTCATATTTTAATAAAAACGGCCGGGAGGGTCACTCCCTCCCGTCTTCCAAAAGTTCAGAATGTTTCCGGTTTCCCATCCTTGGGGATTGTGTTGAGAGGGGGTGGCGGGTATCTCAGCCATATGGAAAGGGGCGACCATTCGGTCCCCCCGAACGTATGGCGGAGTACCACGATCCCCCCGGGAAGCCATCTTGGGCGGGAGGCGAGCCTCGGCTGGTATGCCCGAAGCGGCGTAGCCGGGGCGCGCCTTTTCCCGCCCTGGAGTGGGCTGGCCTAGACACTGAGGCGGCCGGCCACGCCCTTCGGGGCAGGCAGGGGCGGGTTTACGCCCGCCCTGAAGACGGATAAAAGGCGCCACAAGCCAAGAAGACATCCTCTTGTTCCTGTGCTCTGAAGCTGCACCTCCTCGCTGCACGTGAGCTCGAGACGGAACGAAGAGCCAATTTTGACCCACCCACCAGCCCCTGAGGACAGCAAGTGGTTTTGAATAAAGTTTGATGTGATAACTCTAATTTTACAGGTTGTGATGATCATCGTGATACCTTTTGAATATGCAATAAAGAATGAAGAAATTGTAGTATGTTTTTGCAAATAAAGTAATTATGCACTAGTGTTGACCAGTAATCATGCCTTTTATAAGTCGTAATTGTTACTGTCTTTAGTAAATTAGTCAATTAGTAATTTAGTTAGAATGTCGTATTTATTTTGGTCGGGCGGTAAGGTCATGATCGGTGAGCAGTAATTGGAAGATCCCTAGGGGTCGGCGTCACCCATTACGGATGGGAGCGCTCGAGGGAGGTGGCCATTGGCCCCTCAACGGGGAGGCGGTCCCTTCTAAGGATGGGCCGCCGAAAGGAAAGGAAAGGCGGTCAAGGCCCCTTCCTGGGTAGGAGGGCCTACAGCCCCCTCCTGGGGAATTTCCCGGGGCCAGGACATCTGCGACGGCAGATGTGGTAAGTGGTGTGGTGTTTGGGAGGGGGTCTACGCTACCTTCTAGATACCTCACACGAGTCCTCGGACGACCTTTAAATGGCGTCGAGTTTATTGGGGCCCCCGTCAAGTCAAGGGAAATTGGTAAATGCACTTGAGGTACGCCTCTGTGCGGTCGCCCCTCACAAGTGAGGGGGATATGTCTGGTTTAGGGATCTTGACACCGGTTACGACCTTGCCGTTGGCCCTTAAACGTTAGGATGTACAATTTCAATTTAAAGTAAAGTTTTGTAGGATGTTAGTTCGGCTAGGTGAACCTCTGTATTAGAGTATATGTTAAGGTTAGCCAAACATCGCAAATGTGGAAATGAAATTGTACATTAATATGAAACTGTTATTTTAACGTTTTTAATTTTGTTTCATATTTTAATAAATACGGCCGGGAGGGTCACTCCCTCCCGTCTTCCAAAAGTTCAGAATGTTTCCGGTTTCCCATCCTTGGGGATTGTGTTGAGAGGGGGTGGCGGGTATCTCAGCCATATTTCTCATACCGCCTCTCTTTATTGTAGTTTTACCTCTGAGGAAACCTAAGTACTCTCTGATCACACCCTATCCTCCTCTACTGTATTTATACCACTGGGAATTTTAAATATCTCTCTCATATCTTTCCTTTTCCTCTCTAGACAACTTTAGTATTTAAATATCTGTATCTTATTTTGAGTATTTCAATTGTCTTAATACTCTTTACATATGCACTGTATTTATACCCCTATTGCATTTACATGTCTAGAACCATATCTCACCTCTTTCCCCTCCCCATCTATTGTATTAATAGCCATGGAATCTTTAGAGCCATTAAATATCCTCTCTTCTCTATTACATTTATAGCCCTGGGCTATGTAAACATGCCTTTTAAATCCTCCCTCCTTTTGTAGCAGTTATACCCCAGAGGTATTTAAATCTCTATATAATGTCTCCACAGTGTTATACCCCTGGACTTTTAAGAAAGCTTCTCTGGCAACAGGGGAGCCACCAGACAACCGCCCCCCTGGCTGTGCAAATGGTTGAACCTCCTGGTGATCCCAGCACTTAATGCACATACCGCTATCAACAGATTTTGGGGTGCAGAGATGGTGGTGTGCACCTAAAGACAAGTATGCAGCATTGTTCACAAAAGAGATCTTACCTTCAGTCAGTCTCTCACGCCCTCACTCCGAATGACTTTTTACTCACCCGCCCAGTTGCTTATTGACTTGCTCACTCATATTTCTACTCGCTCCCATTAATTCATTCACACACTCACCAAATGCTTATTCCCTCACTTGCTAACAACCTGGGGCCTAGTCACAATCTTCATTGGTAGTAACTTTAGCAGTGCTACAATAGTACTACTCATGTACTTTAAAATGGTATTCACTGTGTGGAGGTCTACGCTTCTCCTATCATCATTCTGAATGCGGAGATCTCACCATATGTACGTCTACATCTTAGCAATAAATGTAAGAAAGGCAGTGTGCAGTGGCTAGAAAATGAGGAATACTCACTGCAAAATAGGAGGAGCTAAGAAAGGAGTAAGAAGGGGTTTTGGAAGGAACATGCATCCACCCACAAAAGAGTAAGCCTATTCTTATTCACAAACTGCACTTCTATAGTTACAGCAGCCAGAAAAGACTGAATATATATATATATATATATATATATATATATATATATATATATATATATATATATATATATATATATATATATATATATACATATATATATACACACACATAGTAGGTATATATAGTTAGAATTTTTTCCCTATGGGACTTTTGAAAATTCTATGTCTAATAACTTTGGCGTTTGTGGACGGAATCGGCTGAAATTTTCAGGAAAATGGCACATTTTGTTTCTGAGCAGCCCCTGAAAATTTGGTGGGGTTTCGTCAAGGGGGGGCTGAGAAAAAAGGGGGGTCCCAAAACGCGTTTTTTGCATTGAGTTTTCCATAGGGCGGTTGGACTCACTTTTAGCTCGAACGGCTGAATGGATTTGCACGAAACTTGGCAAAATTGTAGGGACTGTTAGCCCGATGTGCCTTTGCTAGGTCTCAATATATGTGCTCCAGTAGTTTTTGAGAAATTAACGTTCAAACCAAGAAATATATCTGTAACAGCGCTCTGGGCAGCGATCCGGTCCGCTTACTTTTCGCTTATCGGAACTTTGCGCGCAGAAAGCTGATTGGCTCTCCGGTGTCTGTCAACATTCTAAACAGTCCGGAGCGGACGCCATCTTGTCTCTCGGTAGGATCGAGAGAGAAGAAGAGGTGGAAAACGAAGGGGGAATTTAATGAAAGGGGGCAAGGTATCCCCCTCTTGACCCCCTAGGAATGTTGTTGGGGTTATTAAAGGGTCCCGTGGGGAAAATAAAAAAAAAATGATTTTTCACGGTAGAAGCGCGGCCGCGAAGTGGTAGCGAAACGGGAATTCGCCATTTTGTGCTTCGTAAATTAAATTACTAGTTATAAGTGGGTGCGGGAGACGTATCCTAATCCCCTATGTTTCCTGAGGGTGGGTGAGGAGGCTGATATATGTTGATACATCTCTTCCAGCGGCTGTGCGTGAGCTTTTTTTTTTTTTTGCTGCGTGACAGTCCGGAGCGGCCGCCATCTTGTCTCTCGGTAGGATCGAGAGAGAAGAAAAGGTGAAAAACTAAGGGGGAATTTAATGAAAGGGGGCAAGGTATCCCCCTCTTGACCCCCTAGGAATGTTGTTGGGGTTATTAAAGGGTCCCGTGGGGAAAATAAAAAAAAAATGATTTTTCACGGTAGAAGCGCTTCACGGGCCGCGAACTGGGCCGCAAACTGGTAGCGAAACGGGAATTCGCCATTTTGTGCTTCGTTAATTAAAGTACTAGGTATAAGGGGGTGCGGGAGACATATCCTAATCCCCTATGTTTCCTGAGGGTGGCTGAGGAGGCTGATATATGTTGATATATCTCTTCCAGCGGCTGCGCCATCTTGCCTTTTTTCGAATGCCACAATTTTGTCGTGCACGGCAGCCATTTTAGATGCCAGGCTGGTCCCAGGCTATCACCTACCCCTGCGGATGTAGTTTATGGCCCCAGCTGTAGAGAATTCAGACATGCCAATCCTCCTGATTCAGGCGTGTGAGTACTGATTTCAGTGCTAGTCTCCCGCCTCCCGATTTCTGCAAGCAAAAACCCGGGGGCATATTACGAACAACTAGCGATAATTTTTGTCTATAACTTGTTTAGAGACAAAAATTATCGCCGCACATCGGCGATTTTTATCGCAGATAAACCTTGCTATTATTGCAGAAAAGTCAGCGATATTCATGTATTATCGACCTAATGCTCTTAGCCATGTTATCCACCTCCCATTGGATAACATGGCTAAGAACTGCTCAGGGCAGGTGTTAGATTTTGGAGATATTCGCGCTTAGCGCGAATATCTCCAAAAGTTGGTAATAGAAGGTAGCGATGTTAGGGACTGTTTCCAGTCGCTAACATCTTGGCACGCCACTTTGCATGTCATTAGTGATAAGTATCACTGACATGCAAAGCCGGGCCCAAGATGGTCGCTATCTCCTTTTAGGTGTCACTAACTGGTGTTAGCGACAGCTTGATAATAGGGAAATAATTTTATCTCCGCTTTCATGGTTTTTAAAGCCAAAAAAGCGGAGATAAACCCCCTTGATAATATGCCCCACGATTCCTTGGGGGTTTCAGCTGACAGGGCTTGGTATTGTGTTACATGGTAATTTTTCCATGAAACGTCAGAGGGTCGATGTAGGGGTTCTAGAAGAGGTGATAAACCATTTAAGCCTCATGAACAAGCGCATGGTCTTTTAAAGATTTGTGAAGTACTCGGGGCGGCGGTGTGTGTGTGCCCTCTTTCAGGAGCGGGCGGGGGGGCACTGCCAGCAACTTGCCAGGTCAGGTAGTGTTCAACACGTGCATCACCCTTTCTCTGCCTGCTATTGCGCTCCATGCTTCGGAAAGGTAAGAAAAAGAACGTGCATTTGAGTTTGAAATGTCCGATCCTGCAGCAGCACACTTCCAAAGCCCACACATGACAATAACCCGATTCAAGGCCCCATTCACCCGTTTTTCAAAAAATAGATAACACTCCAACAAATTAAGGTTATAAAACTTTATTAACTTTTAACGATAATGAACAGAACAAAAACTAAAAACATTTAAACATTTATTAACACAAAAAGCAACAATGGTTAGAAGCTGTCTTTTGTGCGAATAGTCCCAAGGCAGCACAACGTGCAGAGTTCTGGACGGCACCCAGGTGATGTCGCCTGGGTGCCGCACTGGTTTAGGGATCCTACAATGCTGCTCCGAAAATTGGCGTGGGGCGTCCCGGGTGGGGCGGGGGGAGGCCTCGTCAGTAGCGGTCTGTTGTGCGAATAGTCCCAAGGCAGCACAACGTGCAGAGTTCTGGACGGCACCCAGGTGATGTCGCCTGGGTGCCGCACTGGTTTAGGGATCCTACAATGCAGCACAGAAAAACAGTGTGGGGCGTCCCGGGTGGTGCGGGGGGAGGCCTCGTCAGTAGCGGTCTGTGTCCAGTGTCACATGGCTGACACAACATGTACGACAGGCACCCAGGTGATGTCCAGTAAACTGCCGCACTGGTTTTGGTATCCTACAATGCTGCTCCGAAAATTGGCGTGCGGCGGCCCGGGGGGGGGGGGGGGGGGGGAGGCGGCGTGAACGGGCCTCCCCAGGTGGCGGCCATCTAGCTGAGTTGCGCTCGCTCTTGCGGCCACAGCGTCTCGCTCACCATGTTGTGGAGTTGCTCCCACTCTTGCAGTGCAGCGATAGGCGGCTGCCACATGGCTGTCAAAATGGCGGACGGCTCTTCGGTTTTGGGCCTGGTCCACTGAAATGGCCCTGGGACACCTTGGAAGTCGGACGCTTGCCTGCTAGGGCTTGGGCTCCATTCTCGAAAAGCGTCCCCTCAGCCGTGAAGATTGTATAAAAGTCTTGGGGGCCCCCGACTCCCGCAGGCTTCCGGTGGGGAGCGGCTGCCATGATTGCTCGCGGAATGACCACGACGGAGCCACGAGATGGTGGTGCTCTCATGCTGACGCCAGCTTCAGTCTGAATGATCCAGAAACAAGGTGGGGCTTTCATCGTTTGGGAAAAAAAAATGTTCTAAACCAATGAAAAGTGTTATTTTTAGGTCATATGACCAAGCCTTCCATCTTTAGGAAACCAAAAGTAAAATGAACCAATGAAAAGTTTTATAAACAAGTCACATGACCTGTTATGCGACATAGGGCTACAAAAAGCGTAGAAAATCCGTTGGCACGTGAGGTGGCGTCAGTAGCGGACCGATGTGCGAATAGGCCGAAGGCAGCACAACGCGCCGAGATCCGGATGGCACCGAGGTGGTGTCCAGCAAATTGCCGCACTGGTGTGGCCATCCTACAATGCTGCGCCGAAAGACGGCGTGTCCAGCTGAGTTGCGGTCACTGTTGCGGTACAGTGACTCGAACGCGCCGAGATGCGGATGGCACCGAGGTGGTGTCCAGCAAATTGCCGCACTGGTGTGGCCATCCTACAATGCTGCGCCGAAAGACGGCGTGTCCAGCTGAATTGCGGTCACTGTTGCGGTACAGTGACTCGAACGCGCCGAGATCCGGATGGCGCCGAGGTGGTGTCCAGCAAATTGCCGTACTGGTGTGGCCATCCTACAATGCTGCGCCGAAAGACGGCGTGTTCAGCTGAGTTCCGGTCACTCTTCCGGCACAGTGACTCGAACGCGCTGAGATCCGGATGGCACCGAGGTGGTGTCCAGCAAGTGGCTGCACTGGTGTGGCCATCCTACAATGATGCGCCGGAAGTCGGCGTGGGGTGCCCCGTTGGCTTATGAGGTGATGTCAGTAGTGGACTGATGTGTGAATAGGTCGGAACCAGCACAAGGCGCCAAGATCCGAATGGCAAGTCCTGGATGTTGAGTGCCTCAGTTGAGATTTCTGAGCAGTGCTTGTAGAACTGTCTGAAGCTTATTTGCACCTGCTGCAGCTTCACTAGGTCCGGCGGAACTTGTTGCCTTTTCCTTTCTGCTTCTTTTCCTACAATGCGTTTCTTCTGAAGACACGACCAGGTCCCTGAATGTGTGCAGGGGGACGCTATTGAATGAATGAACGCGCCGAGATCTGGATGGCACCGAGGTGGTGTCCAGCAAATTGCCGCACTGGTGTGGCCATCCTACAATGCTGCGCCGAAAGTCGGCGTGGGGTGCCCCGTTGGTTTATGAGGTGATGTCAGTAGCGGACCGATGTGTGAATAGGTCGGAACCAGCACAAGGCGCCCTGCACTGTTGAGCCTTTTTCAATGTCTGTTTTTTGTTCTTTCCCCTCCATCAAAAACAAAACAAAAATACAAGGCGCCAAGATCCGAATGGCAAGTCCTGGATGTTGAGTGCCTCAGTTGAGAGTTCTGAGCAGTGCTTGTAAGACTGTCTGAAGCTTATTTGCACCTGCTGCAGCTTCACTAGGTCCGGCGGAACTTTTTTCCTTTTCCTTTCTGCTTCTTTTCCTACAATGCGTTTCATCTGAAGACACGACCAGGTCCCTGAATGTGTGCAGGGGGACGCTATTGATTGAATGAAAATGGCGGCTTGACACAAAGCTGACTCAAGCGTTACTGTTGGTGCTATACAGACAAAAATTGGTTTTCAGTTTGTACATTCTTCAGGTTTTTTTTTCCATCCAAGTCTGATTGAGAGTTTGTAGAAAAATGGCTTCAGATTTTCCACATACTACTCTTCAACATTCTTCCTAAATGTAACAATGTGAAACTCACTAGGAGAACGGCTGTTTCTGTTTCCTTTCAAAATGCTGCCACCAATATTTTCTGAATGGAAGACACCATCTTGTAACATAAAGGGCCGAAAGGGGTTCTGGTCTGGCCGATGGTTGGTGGAGACATTTTGACTATATCTTGGACCTGCCCGGCCTCGCCCAAAATGGCGCCGGTATAAATGGGACTCGTAACTCTTTGCCCGCAAATGTATATCTAGAAAATGTTATTGTAAGTGGCCCTGTCGTATTTTAATTACAAAATGTACGTCCACCGATTCCGCAACTGTTAGACACCTTTGTTCTTGTCACCTAATGGCCCGCTCGTTACGTTCTTCTACAGTGTAAATGTCTCCTCATCATATACGATTTGAGTTTGCTCCGTGGCCGGCCCACGTGGTTATAGGCCCGTATTTGTATACTGACATTTTCACAATAAAGGTTTTTAAAACAAAACACGGTAGTAGTATTTTCATTTGTAAAGTTTTTACTTTTAGTGACTGTTTTCGAATCAGTAAAAGGCAAGTGAAATAAAGCAGTCCAATTACATGACGGATAAAAGGTATAATATGTAGGAACGCAGTAAAGATAAATGGTCAAGGGCAGTTGTGTTTTTCATGTCTGCAACATAAAGTGATCGATAAGAATCTGATAATCAGGCGTATCGGCGACTAAGACAGCAGGCCGAATCTCTTTTACTCAACGGCTCCGTCATGGAAGGAAGAAACGCCCTTTTTCTCGAAAAAGGAATATATTTTACTTGCAAGACAGTTGTAAATTTTCCGGGAAAGTACATTAGCCTGGAATATTATAACATATGTTTGAAAAAAAAATATTGTTCGAAAATAATAAAAAGCGTAATTTTTAGGTCATATGACCAAGCTTTTCATCATTAAATTAACAAAAGTAAAATGAACCAATGAAAAGTTTTATTAACAAGTCACATGACCTGTTATGCTTACGTTACGCGCTGCGCGCCGCGCCTCGGATCACTTCCGGGTGCGCTAACGCGGCGTGTCATAAAACGCATTACGCGACAACGTAGGTCAAGAATATAGTCTAAATGTCTCCACCAACCAGCGTTCAGAACACAACCCCTTTCAGCAGTCCAAAAAGTTCTGTTAAATGACAACAGAGGGGACAGGCAACAAGAACCATCAGTCAAAGAGGGGAGGGCAAGTTCTTCTCTTCCGGGTCATGTTGGGGCGCTACCGGAACTGATCGAATTGGTAGTCTACAGTGTTTCTGGATGTTTCAGACTAAAGCTGGCGTCAGCATGAGACCACTACCATCTCGTAGCTCCGTCGTGGCCATTCCACGAGCAATCATGGCAGCCGCTCCCCACCAGAAGCCTGCGGGAGTCGGAGGCCCCCAAGACTTTTGTAGAATCTTCACGGCTGAGGGGACGCTTTTCGAGAATGGGACCCAAGCCCTAGCAGACAAGCGTCCGAGTTCCAAGGTGTCCCAGGGCCATTTTAGTGGACCAGGCCCAAAACCGAAGAGCCGGCCGCCATTTTGAGAGTCCTGTGGCAGCCGCCTATCGCTGCACCGCAAGAGCGGGCGCATCTCAACTACATGGTGAGCGAGACGCTGTAGTCGCAAGAGCGGGCGGAAAACAGCTGAATGGCGGAAGAGGCACAGTGTAGCAAAAGCGGGCGGAATGGCAACTAAAACGATAAAGGGGCGCCTCACTACAGCTTGTCTTCAGGTCAAACGGATTGTGGGACAAGGTCCAGAATTGAAGAGTCATCAAAAGGCAAAAAGTACCGCCGGACCCCGGGAGCCGGCCGCCTATGTCGGGGGCGATCTCAGGCTACACCAGTGCTATAAGACTTGGGGAGGGTGTCGGAGCCAAGCGTCTTCTCCGAGTCCATGGCCATCACAGCGCCCCTCAGGGGCCTCCGTCAAGCTGTTTAGGAAGGTAACATATCACATTGTTTTCTAATGCAGTCAGGTCCACAAACGACACTCACTTACTTTGAGAATAGTGAAGCTAAAGTAGGTGGAAATAAGCTTCAGACAGTGTTACAAGCGCTGCTCAGAACTCTTAACTATGGCACCCAACATCCAGAACTTATGCTATTTGAGAATGGTAGTGACATCGAAGCATCTCAGGGACCAAAACCATTAACGTACTTTCACGTATGAAAATCTTACTTGGGGAGGGGGCAGGAGCGAAGCGCCCCCTCCCAGTCAGCGCCACCACACCGTATGTTGAAAATCTGAAGCCATCGTTCTACAAAGTCAACCAAACTTGGATTGAAAAATCTAGAAAAATGTACAAACTGAAAACCAGTTTTGGTCTGCATAGCATCAGTAACAACGCTTGAGTCAGCTTTGTGTCAAGCCGCCATTTTGATTCAACAAAGCACAGGCATTGAAAAAGGCTGAAATTCAGAACTCTAAACTATGGCACCCAACATCCAGGAGCTTGCTATCCGGATCTTGGAGCCTTGTGCTGTTTTCGATCTATTCACACATCGGTCCACTACTGACATCATCTTATAAACCAACGTTATGTAAATAGTTTTTTAATAAAATGTTTTACCCTGTTTCTTTGCTGGTGTGTTGTCTATATTTTTAATATTTGCATAGGGTTTGTCATTATTTTGTGCGGGATGGGTGATGGAGCCGAGCTGTCTTGCAGCCCTCATGGTGTGGAGCTCAGTTCATCTCACTATTTTCGTATTTCTCAAGAAGGGTTGTTCCTAATATTTCTATTTTAGCGAGGTCAAAAAGAGATCCAATTAGTGGCCTACTGATTTTGCTCGATTACTTTTATTTTTTTACACGATTTTTCACTATCTGCAAAGACTAAACAGAGTATTGCGACTTTGTGCTTGTTTGTAAATAGAGAATGATCCAAAGAGAACCAATTCTAAAACAGTAAATGCTTGGACAACAATCAATCAAATGGAGAGACAAGGAGGTACGACGGATTACAACGGGGGTAAAGGCCTGCGTTAACTACCCTTCTGTATCTGCAAAGAGAGAGTACTACTAAGGCAAAAGAGGGGAGGGGGGGGCAGCGTTCAAAGCACATCAGCGTGCATAAATACGAAAATGTTTTTATCTATCACGTACTTGACATTTTAAAGCTTTTCATATTTGCTATTAAAAAACCAATGAAATTCACAGAAAAAACCATAGGTTATAGTGGATATATAGTTAGGAATTTGCATTTACAAAACCTTGAAAATTCAATGAAAAAACCATAGGTTATAGGCCATATATAGTTAGGAATTAGCATTTACAAAACCTTATTTTACTCGCATAAAACCATTGAAATTCCATATATAGTTAGCTAACTATAAGCGCTAACTATATATCGCGCACCCGCAATCCACTGCTGATGATGTCACATATTACATCATTCATGACATGGTCAGTGACATCACTGATGACATCACTGATGACATCTCAAATGACATCACTGATGACAACTCAAATGATATCAATGATGACATCTCAAATGACATCACTGATGACATCACTTATGACAACTCAAATGACATCACTGATGACATCTCATTTGTCATCACTGATCACATCACTCATGTGATAATACAATGAACCTCTTCAGACTCTAATATAACCTTACATACACTCAGTATAAACAGACACTCACAGACTGTCACTCATCCATGGAGTTACTCACACACCTAGTCAGTCATGCAAAGAATCAATCACACCTCCATTTCCTCAACTATACAGTTATACACATCTTACTTATTCAAACATATAATAACACATATTTACTCTCTTATATAATCCCTGATACAAGCTCACAGTGATCGATACAGCCACTCACACATTCACTGGCTCTTATGTTCAGTTATTTATATATCTCAACTCTCACATGTATTGTGTTTTACATACGTACTTACTTGCACATGTAGCAATGAGAAATCCATTCACTCACCAACACACCCATGCACAGTCAACCGCCCATATAGCTGTTTCCACATGCACTCTTGAACTCATACTCCTAGTGAATCAACTGCTTACACATCTATGCACAGAGTCACGCACCTCCCAGCCACCCACACACACACTCAGCCTCCCATTCAAATATTTGGGCAACCAATCAATAACCCATATGGCCACTCTTATAGCTACTGATCAACACATGCAGCAGCTTACACAACAACAAACATACTGATGCACGAATTAAGACAGTTTAGTCACTAACCCATGTACTCAGTGAGACACATTTAATCACTCACTCATACAGTCAGTCATGCACCTACTAAATTCTTCATCCAGACACTTATACATCCACTCATTCTTCAATATGTGAAACATATTTAAACTTTACAGACACATACAATCACTGGTTGTTTTGATCAGTGATGTCATCAGTGATGTCACTGACCATGTCATGAATGATGTAATATGTGACATCATCAGCAGTGGATTGCGGGTGCGCGATATATAGTTAGCGCTTATAGTTAGCTAACTATATATGGAATTTCAATGGTTTTATGCGAGTAAAATAAGGTTTTGTAAATGCTAATTCCTAACTATATATGGCCTATAACCTATGGTTTTTCATTGAATTTTCAAGGTTTTGTAAATGCAAATTCCTAACTATATATCCACTATAACCTATGGTTTTTTCTGTGAATATATATATATATATATATATATATATATAGAGAGAGAGATACATATATAAAACCATCTGGGGTTACTTAGTATAGAAAACAAACTTACCGCTAGCCCTGGTACTCCTGGGGGTCCCTGTGGTCCCTGGGGTGGACAAAGAATAAATATGAAAAATTATAGTGTTACGAAGCATGCCAAGAAATACACTACTGCTGACAGTGACCTAATATAACAAAAAATCAAACATTACACAGAGTGCAACAGGAACTACCTCTGGGTTTGTTGGCTCAGTGGACTAATGTATCCACATCAGGGATCTGTGTTTGACCTGACGGTCACAGATTCAAATCCTGGTGAACCCATTCAGAATTTCATCCTTCCGAGGTTAATAAAATGATTACCAATTAGTCGAGTAATAAAAAACATCGATCATTCAGTGCCAAGATGCCCAAAGGTGTGCTTCACAAATACACATATTAGGTTATGTAATTGTTACCTACAAAAAGAGGATAACGTAGTATAATATCACTTATCAAAAATTTGTCACAATAATTCCTACATATCATAGGGATGGAGAAAGCCCATTGGCCTCAATTAAGACCTCAGTGGATGGTGGTAATAGCCTTCTACTGCCAAGGTCCCACCATGCTTTTGGGTTGCTAGCAAGAGAATCACACAATTCCTGCTTTGATTGGGCGGTGCATGCTCACTTCTGGAAAGGAATTCCAGGGGATTGCAAAGATCTCCATCACTCGTGTTTCCTTGGATTCGCCCATGCCTAGTTGCAAAATGCCAGCAAATTATACATCTAGGGAATGCAATGAATAGTGGCCACCAGCATTGGGTGTTGTCTGGAGGGCATGTAAGACCACCATGCAGAACAGGAACATCAGCATGGTGGTGGGTGTACCACCACGGTTGTATGTCACAATACTGAGCACAAAAACTGAGAAGTTAAGTGTATATTTGTAAGAGCAGATTTTCTATTCATAACTCACCATCTACATACTTTGAAGATATATATCAACAAGTTACATATATGTGGATTAAAGTATAGAAAGAGGCATGACTCTTTGTCAGATAGATACTTCTGCTTGCTGTATTCCACTGGACACCTCTGTGGGATAGGGCTACCCTCAAAACTTGATGAGGGCATGGGAGAAGTGGTTTCTCCCTTTGTTAATGAAAAAAATATAAGTTATAATTTGATTTGCTAAGCCCGTACACATGCAGAGGTGCATCATGTATAAAATAAGCTCACTTTAAAACTGTGACTATCAAGGATTCCTAAGAGTTATCTTGGATTTTTGGATTCGCCAAAAATAATGAAAATTCTAATTAACAACATCCACACCCACCCACCCACACACACACAAAATACTTACCACAATACCAGGTGGCCCAGTGGGACCTGGGAGCCCAACATTGCCTTGAGGACCTGGTGGACCCTAGAAATAAATTGAGATAACAAACTTATAATGAAATACATGCAATTTGCCATTTGTAGTATCAATTTTTAATAACGTTTAGGCAGGTGTGCTCAAACTTCCGCTCTGTTGTTTGCTGGACTGCACCAGCTGTCTCATTCCAGATGAAAGCTGCATGTGCACGGAATCTTCAAGTGTCAATTGAGGCTTACTTGAAACCTAGTACACGTTCGTCAAGCCTTTTCAGACCACAGTGATCTGGTTGGTACAAACGTCTGTACCTTTCCCTTAAGATAACGGTGGCAACCACTGAAATTCTTTATGGACTAGGCAAATCAATTTACTTTTAAACCTAGGGACTGATGGTAGCCAACATAATGGAGTTTACTAGGCACTCAAGAAAAAACACATTGGCCCATATTTGTAGCATTACACCTGATTTTCAAAATGCCTTTTTGAAATCATGTTACATTTTAACTGACTTTGTTATGCCCACATTTGTGCAGCAAATCTACTCATTTGAGTCTCCTACGTTCTACAAAGTGATAATGTATATCATTGATTTTAAATTACCTATATAACTATATTTTAGCCACAACAGACCTAACTCACATAACTTGAATTTCAAAACTCCTTGAATACACTGTAAAAAATATTTAATTTTTTGTAACTGTATAAGTTCATTGTATTCCAAATAAAACTACACTCATTTAATCTACTCAAATGTGGACATGTTTCAAAGTATTAAGGTTTTTTCATCTATTCTGCAGATATTTATACAATACATAGACGTGTTTTTAAACTTAGGCAACCCACTAACAAGATTAAATAGATTTTCTGGTCATATACTTTTTAAGAGGCTTAGTTTTTGTAGTGCGCAAAAATGGCAGTCTTTAGAAAATAACAGAAATATGCAAAATGTTAGGACAGCACAACAACACTAGAAATGTTGTTTCCATTTTGTCGAAAAAGTACCAACACTGAGATAGTTCTTTTATCCTTAATAGATTCCCTACGCTATTTTTCAATCTCTCTCGGGAAAACAAGTTAAATTAAAACTAATATACCTCATTACAAGCTATTGTAACTTATCTGAAATGACAAAACGCCAATGTGTGGCAAACAGATCTACATAATAAAATCTGCCCTTGCATGAAGAGTGACTGTGCTTCATGCCATCCTTATATCAGAAAAATATATTTTCTGCAATTAGGCATACCTCCAATGTCACATCAGGCCAAAGCTTGATGATTTGCACTGATAAAGAACACATATATTTTAAACATATATATAATATGTAATTTGGAGAGAAGACCAAGACACCATGTAGGAATGTATATGTAATACATCTGTAGCAGTGGGAAGAATTAAAGGCTTTTATTGGTGCAACATGATATCCGCCAGATCTCTGCGGTCCTTTCCCTAAATATTTCAAATACTAACCCCACTATAAAGTCAAAGTAAAGGAAAGGTCTGATAAATTGTACTTAATGGCTTGCTCTAATCACTGACCATCAATAAACCAGAAAGTACCTAATTTATTTTCCAAAAACTATACATTGGTTTTAGATATGCTCTTATGTTTGTAGGACATGAAAGTCTATGCAAACCTACTGCTAATCTATCGCTCAAAAAAGGTTTGTCTGCAAATGTCATATCTCTCAAATATATATGGACTATTTGTGGTGAAAAGCTTGTGACTTGTTTCAATTTCAGATATAAAACAGCTATATAAAATATAATAGGGGCCAATTACATATGTATGCAAATTATAATTCCACCAGCATAAATAGGTGAAACATAGCAGTTTGCTAATCCGTTATATTACACATTTAGTTTAATAACAATTTTTCAGTTTTTGCAGGAGCAAAGTATATTTCCTGTTAAAAAAACATTTGTGATGCAAAACATCACCCACTGAAATAATCTTTAAACTGAGTGTTCTTGTTTGTTGTTGTTTTTCCTTTTAGCAAAATGTTTTGTAAAATATACATTTTTTGGAAAGTCAATGTTCAGCTTCTTCTCCAATTTTATGGGGTTTCTATCTAGTTTCTAGTCCCACAACTTTCCACACATCTCTGCTTTTGCCCATTTTCAGACTTTGAGCAGAAAATCTCTGTATGTATTAAGAAACCCTTCTACAAATGGTCAGTTTAATCCTTAGTCATTTTGACTAATATGATCAAACACCATGATTCAATTGATGAAACTATTTACTTGAAACAACCTCTTTGAGAATGTTTATATATTTTCTAGGACTCCTATTATGTAAATTATTTTATTATAGAAGAACCCTTTATCATATTTATTAAACACACATATTGGAAATTGGTAGATATAATCTTCATTCTTATAATTGAGCCCCAATTTTTGATGAAGGTATGACCATGAAATGATCACATTGAAATCAGCAGCAGAAATTGATACAATTTGATCAACAAGCATCATTACTAAAATTGTTAACAATTACACTGTAGGATCAGAAAGGTACAATTCAGAATGCAGCACTTTCGAGTGCTACATCCTGAACTGCTTGGAGGTTACTTATAGGTTCATATGTTGTGTTTTTTTTAGCTGCATCAAATTGGGAGGTAATTCTGAATCTATTGCTTTAAAATGATCCATCTCACAAAAACAAATAGGCAATAATCAATATGAAGAGATAAGCATCTGAAAGAGGAATGCTTTAAGACCCCTGTTTACTTACTCTTGTACTTGGTCCAGGTTCACCTTGGTTCCCCTGCAGAATGAAAATTCAGAGTTTATCTTTTGAACAATTACTGAATACAGATTGTTTTTACTTTGATGTTCCACAGCCTTGTAAAGTGTATCACTTTGCTTGCCAACTTGGCCACAGAACAGATGTCTGAGACATATAATCTTAAAACAAGGCTCTCTTGATTTTAGTGCTGACATCCTACTGTAATACATGTTCTGCTCAACTAACTACAGCAAAATTATTCTCACAATATCTATTTGGTGTTAGTATTGACGAGTACCACTTGTCAATGTGTCTTGGTAGAAGTTATGTCCCTGGCGTTGCTTTAAGGAAACAAAGATCATTATTAAATCCTTAACAAAGATGAGACCAGCACATGGAGAAAGTAGACTGGTGACATTAAACATTAGATTGATGGAAAACAAACAGAATGTATTTGACATATGCTGGTGCCCACAAACTTGATCAACAGAGAAGAGAGAAACAAGATTGTAATGCACTTTGCATTTATATTTTACACTCATTTAACAATGTCCTTTAGGCTGATGGTGGGTATATAAATGGAAAATGTACACACTCACAAAATGCTGCAAAATTCTGACTACATTGGGGAGCACAACACTATTTCTAGCTTAGGTAGAATCAAGGGCTAGAAGTTCACACATCCATTCACAAACCAGGATGTGCTGTTTGCACATCGGCTGGTTTGCGAATGGGTTTCCAATTTGTGGTGCAGCCGGTAAGGCTACATTGTATATTTTCCATTTGCAGTGTGGGGGAGGTCGCAAAAGGACCTGCTTAATGAATACTAGTTAGGCATGCCACACACTGTGACCCTTTTGTGATTTTTTTTAATAGCATTTTATGTTCATTTAAGATACTGGAACTGCTTTTAAGAACAATGTTTCCCTTTTGGGAAAACATCAGGGGGAAGGGTGGTTGTGAGCAGTGGCCCCCTGTTCTACTGGCTCCTTCTCCCACAGTTGTCAATAGTATTCCCTTATGGGACAGCTTCACCTGTGGATCAGTTCCCATCACCCACCTGGGGGTTTCTATATGATCAATGGTGTGTGATGGCAATTGTGGACTCTAACTATTGATGCATGCTCTTCCGCATCATAAATTGGAGGGGGCGCCCCTTTACTGCTCCTCTGATTGTAATGTGAAACCGGTCACAAAGGCCCTTTTACAATTCAGAATGACTTGTCTGACACATAAAGGAGCTTTGCGTACATTGTAAAAAGCTATGTTTTACAGTTTCAAACCATATGATTTGTGAACCACAGGGTTTGCAATCACAAAAGCCTAGGTGTGTCTGACCCCAAATGCCTGATCTCTGCAGTCTAATGTTAATTAAATACCTTTATTCCTGTAGGTCCCTGCGCACCTGTGGGTCCTGCAAGGCCCTGGAAAGGAGAACAGAGTAATGTTATCTTACAAACTCTTATAATATATCAAACATGATAGTTCAAGCCAGTGTTTGCATATATACCTATTACAGTACAATTGGAGTGTGTTAGAGGATGGATGTGGAGAAATGGATAGATGGGGCTTTTAATTTCACTTTTCTATCTTTATTCCAAATGTTCTTCTTATTTTCCCTCTCCTTTCCACCTTCTCTTTCTGTTTCTTCTTCCTACTTAGCCCATTCCTTCTCTCACACATTTCATTGCTTCTTAGTCATCCATGTGCCACTGCCCTTCATCCTTCGCTTTCTCTGCCTCTTCTATCTGCCTGCCTTCTAGCCACCCTCCCTGTCAATCCTTCCTGCCTTTTGCCCTCCTTTCCTGAGATTCTTTTTGGTCTCCTTCCTTTCTCACTTCACCCCTTCCTCATTTTTGCTCATTTTCTTCCATTCATTTTCACTCTGATCCTTCCTTTCTCATGGTACCTCACTCTTATCTTCTCCCCCTTACTTCTACGGTCCTACTTTTCATACCTGCCTCATTTCTTCCATACTTCTCTATATATACATGTGTGTGTGTATATATATATATATCTATATATCGATATGCGCTACCTTGCTGATATATATCTATATATATATATTAGCCATAGAGTTCCAACATAAAAGTCATGTTAAACACTAGTCAAAGAGCATAATAATTCATTTTACATCAATTAAATCTGATAATTATAAAAATTAAACCTAGAATACATTGGATCTAATCTACAGTCCACTCCCATACTCAATTAGTGTCCACACAGCCCTGACATATTCCACCCACACTTGCACAATTTACCATCTCAAATACAGATTTTAAGTAAATGACTGCACCTTGTTTCTACGTAATTGTATCCAGTACAAGACCGGTCTTAATGCAGCTAGATCGAAGATAACGATGACCGCTAACTCCCGCTATAGAGCTAGACGTGTAGTACCTGGGCCCAGCTTCAACAATGACCTCAAAAAGTTATTTTCCACCACTTGTAGCTCATTTAAATGACCGTACCCCCATAACTCTGCTCCATATATTGCAGCAGCCACCACTTTCTACTTCCCAGTTAGCTCCTATCCTTTTTATTTGCTTTTCCTTCTCCTTCCCATGAACATCAGCTCATTGGGTTACCTGAGCCTTTGCCACTCCGCTTTTAACAGTCTCTGTCCTAACTTTGAATATACTGCTCACGCCACCCTCCATCTTCATTAGAGAGTGTGATAGTAATGCCCCATTCTCCGCATCGGGGTAAGCTGTATCAACATAAACATGACCAATACTTACAGGTGGGCCTGGTGCACCTGGTTCCCCGGTAGTGCCCTGGATTTAAAACAAGCAAGAAAGAAGTTAAAGCTCAGCCTTTGCATCATCAAGCTCCTGCACCTACTCTTAGCAAAGTTGGGAAGCAGCTTGAGGAGAGTTTGAAGATGAACTGAGTGTGGTCCACAGTGGACATCTTAAAGCACACTGCTGTTGACACTCCTGCTTCAACATGAGTTGACAATGCATATACATGTGTTAAAGGAAGAGTGAGGAGTGAGTAGTAACTGTGGGATAATCTCAGCACTTCCCAAATTATTGATATAATCAGTTCATGTGTCCGTAACTCAAAGTCAATGTTTATGGGAGATAGCAGCATGGGCCTACGCCATCATCAAAGCATCATGCAAGAAGCAGTGGTGCATCAGCCTGGCTCGTCACAGTTGAAGTCTCTGTTATGATTCAGTTATGGTTGTGACAGCACACTATTCCTATGAGACATTGATGGTTTAATTTGCAGACTATGTTATGACCCACTCATGGTTCTGTGTCAACACTATGTTATGCTGAGAGAAAGTTCTGACAGCACATTGTCTTATAGCACAGTGATGGTTCTGGTTTTACACTGGCTTATGACACTACGGGGCATATTTATGAGCCCCTTGACGTCACTCTTCCACCTCGCGATGCCCAAATGTAAAATGTTAAATGAGATTTATGCGTTGCTTCAGAAATCTTGAGTAATGTCCTGCAATGCAAATCACTGCGTTGCATCACTCTTCCCCAGGGAGGCGTTTCCATAGGCACTGCATGGGTTCCCTTTGCAACATCGCTGGATTTTGAAGCATTCTCATATTTACAAGAAGTGGTAGACCTGGGAATGCGCCAAAAAGATGCGCATCCCAGGAGAGCTATTGAAACACCGGGTCATTAACTCCACATCATAGAACCTCCCTTCCATTACATGCAGGTCCTGCTTCACCAAAGAGTCCCCAGTGTGCGGCCCAACGAGCGAATGATTCATAACAACGGTGCTGTCGCTCGTTCCATTGGAGTCCGACTCCTAGAACAGCTTGGATGATCCGTAGGCCACTTTAAACCCAGCACATCTGTCAGTGATGCCTTCGGACAAATAAATTAGGCCTCAATCTTATGGAATGATTACAATGCACATACGTCTTGGGTATCGATTCTTATATATGTTATAGAGAGTTTAATGGAATCCCTACGAAGGCCTTCAGGGTTAGTATGAATTAAAGGTGGTTTATTGGTGTTGGGTTAACATTATGACTCGTGCACTGGGGGCCCGATTCACAGAACTAATTTAAGACAAAATCCTTAACTTACTACTTTTGGTATTCACAGAAGTTAGGATTACGTCTTAAGTCAAATTTAAGACAAAATCCTAACTTCTGTGAATACCATAAGTAGTAAGTTTAGGATTTTGCCCTAAGTTAGTTCTGTGAATCAGCCCCTATGATATCAAATCTATCACTACACAGGTTAAAAGTTATAGATCTGCAAATTGTCATTGCGGCCTTCCCCACAATGCAGTGCACCAAGATACTGCAAGAGAGAGCTTGAGGAATAGATGTAATTACCTCTGGATTAATTCAAGTATTGATTCAATTAAAGTCACTAGGAATAGGACTTTCAGTAAAATTGCCACCTAACCACTGGTAATTGAACAAGAATGTCAATATGACATAGAGGAACCAACCCAACCTCCAGAGAAAAAATAAATTACTACTGACCGTGCTGGGTTTGTCTTTCTGACCATGATGGATTTCCAATAGAGGAGGCCTGGCTCATGGGCAAATCAGGAAATGTGTGTCTCTAAATGGCAAGTTGGGGTGGGGCACAGCCTGGCATGTGCAGGACCCTGCTTCAGCCACCCATGCAACCCTTTTCTAGGCTTTAGGCTAGCAAGGCACCTCTCAATTTCGCTCTGAGCAAGTCGGCATCTGCACTTCAGATCTGTGTGGCATGCCCTACAATCATCCTCTCACCCAAATCACACCATCATTGGCTCATGCAAAATAATTATTCAAAAAATCAACAGCAATTTCAAAACAATGTTAAATGGCACCCCAGAACCACTGCATGCAAAGAGTAAGTGAAGGGAGAGGCAGAATGAGAAGGGATACACAACCTACCGGTCGTCCAAGAACTCCAGGAAAGCCGGGCAAACCCTGAAAATATTTAAGTCATGCCACAATGTTAGAGGGGAGAAAAGGCGCCAAGAGATTGCCCAGTCTGGCACACGCCTGCTCGTTCGTTGCTCGAGCACAAGGCAAAGTTGCGCAAGACCACTATAGAGACAGAGAGAGAGAGACAGACAGTTTGACCAGGCAAGGAGAACACAGGAAAGCCACTGTGTATGGAAGCCGGAGAGCCACCTATAGAGGACCCAGGAGTGAATCCTTCTTATTGGGTTACTTACAGCCGGGCCGGGTGGCCCTTTAAACCCTTGCTCGCCCTATATCGAAAGCAACAGACAGAAAAATGCAAGGCATCAAAGAAACAATAGCGCCAGCATTGCTCATTTGAACAGAATAGAAAGGCTTCCTTGCACACAAGGATGAAAGGCAATTCAAGAAAGTCTAATAGTGTTCTTGGCAAAGAAAACATTAACATGGCATTGGCGTTTCAACAAATTATTAGGGTAAAACAAGTGACATCATTGACATTTGATGGCAGTACAGAAAGTAGTATCACCTTCCATCAGACCAAAATGGCATAGGCTTTTTGCAAACAATCTTCATTGAAATCTTGAGATTAAACTACGTCAGTAACAACAATTTGCAGTAGCCATAAATAAAGGCCTACACAATCTGGCAAAAGCTAATAACTTGCAAAAAGAGATTAGAAACTGCTTCCTCTTAGCAAACATGGTGACAAGTCAATCCTTAGGCAGCGACTGGGGGAACAATGCAGTTACAAAGAAGGTAACTCCAGGGTGTACATATTTATAGAGAAAGAAAATGAGAAAGAAAAGAGAGAGAGAGAGAGAGAGAGAGTGAGTGTGTGTGTGTGTGTGTGTGGGTGTGGGTGTGGGTGTGGGTGTGTGTGTGTGTGTGTGTGTGTGTGTGTGTGTGTGTGTGTGTGTGTGTGTGTGTGTGTGAACATAAACCATGAAACTGAAGGCTGAGTGATTCATAAATGTCACCAAAAGAACAATATGGCGCACTTGCTACCTGCTTTGTATTTTCTTCAAATTATATCTTTATTTTGGGATGGGTAGCTTGAAATGCTGCAATCATTGAGAACAGAATGGAATTAGAATGTTTAGGGTTTGTTCAGCAGTCATGAATAAATGGTATTTAAATGGTATTTAATCAAATGACAATGGTGGGGGCCTGTGAATGTATGAGATTCTGTGGCTGCCGCGTGAACCACATCTACCACACAATTTGCAGATTAAAAAGAAATTGAGGAAAATAATACTGCTATGAAATGAGCCACACATCTTGCATTTGTTTCGCTAAAAGACTTAGGGGCACATGCATTAAAGGATTTTGCGATCGCAAGCGGTGCGAATCGCAAAAATCGTCCGTTTGCGGTCACAAAATCTGCTTTTGGAATGCATGAAGGGTGAAGGCCCTCGCAATTTGAGAATTCGCAAATATTTGTGAATTCTCAAATTGCGATTGCATTTAAGGAATCTCATTTTACGATTCCTTAAATGCAATGCATGAAACTTAAAATAATTACGATTTCGCAATTAAGGGGAACAAATTACCATGAGGTTGAACCTCATGGTAACTTGCGAAAACTTTGAAAAATGCACTTTTGTGCATTTTTAAAAGTTTCATGTTGTGCACACACATGCCCTTAGGGCATGTGTGTGCACAACATATGTGCACAGATTGATTTCAGGGGTGCAACAGGGTGTCCTTTGGACACCCCTGCACCCTTGAAATCACATTCTCAATTTGCAATTCGCTAATTGCTAATCGCAAACTGAGAATGTCTTCCCATTCATTCCTATGGGCCTCTAGGCCCATAGGAATGAATGGGAAGGTATTCCTTAATTGTGACTCGCAATTTGCGAGTCGTAATTAAGGAATATTAAGAAATCGCATTTTTTTAGCGATTTCTTGATGCATTGCATTTTGCGATTCCTTAATTTCGATTCCTTATTTTTCGCAAAAGTTTCAAGAATAGTAGTCTGTATTTAACACTGGGTGTATCAAAGGTTATATTAGAGTGTGAAGAGGTGCATCGTATTATCACATGAATGATATCATCAGTGATGTGATCAGTGATCTCAAATGAGATGTCATCAGTGATGTCATAAGTGATGCCATTTGAGATGTCATCAGTGATGTCACTGACCATGTCATGAATGATGTAATATGTGACATCATCAGCAGTGGATTGCGGGTGCGCGAAATATAGTTAGTACAACTAACTATATAGGAGCAATTTCAATGGTTTTTAAATGCTAATTCATAACTATATAAGGCCTGAAACCTATGTTTTTTCATTGAATTTGCACGTTTTTTTAAATGGTAATACCTAACTATATATGACCTGAAACCTATGGTTTTTTCAGTGAATATATATATATATATATATATATATATATATATATATATATATATATATATATATATATATATATATGTATATATGTATATATATATATATATATATATATCCTGTCTGCCGAAAAGTACTTTTCCTAGTGAGCCAAATCAGAATTGCAGCAGCGGGATGAACGCGACCTGTCAGTTGATGATGTCAGGGCATTATCATATTCTTGGAGCATAGTCACTGAACTATGACCACAGATTTGGACTGTGTTTTCCCCACCCACGGCATCACTTGGACTGCATCCTGTTGATTTTTGGGGAGTTTGGAATGTTGCGAGTTGGAGGGGACAACATAAACAACTAGCAGTGAGAGTACGAACTTGAACCTGCAGTCCTCTTTCTATGGCCGCAAGCATCCTCCTATGGGAGTGAGTATGAGACTTTTTTAGACCCCAACAGCGTTCCCTGTCACACATAGCGGGCATTGAGGAAGGCAAAGACGCCGAAGCGTGTCTGCGAGCTGTTACAGCGATGGCGAGATTTTATCAATGCAGGATGTGACCAGAGAGTGAAAATAAAGCTTATCTGGAAAGCACCGGTGCATGTGTCAGCCCGTATTTCTTGGAAGCGGGATTGGTGGAATATATATATATATATACACACACACACACACATACACTTGTGCTGAGGCTTAATTTTAGATGATGCTTTCAGTACATTTTAGGTGACAAATGTGTTAGGGTTTGGTCACGTGTGATGCTTACAGTGAGTGTTTCGTGCTGGTTGTGCTGCGGTTTGATTGCATGTGATTCATACTGTGAGTATTCGGGCTGGATGTCTTTGGGTTAGATTAAATCGGAACTGGTAATGCTTGAGTTAGATTACACGACGCCTACAGTGAGTGTTAGGTACTATTTGTGTTTAGATTTGATGACATGTAGTTTAAAAAACATTTTAAAGTCTGGTTGTGTTTGTGTTAGATTACTTATGCTGTTAACAGGGGCTAATTGGGATTGGGGTGGCTTGCATGTGATAAATACAGTGTACTAAGAGTTAGTTGTGTTGAAATTGATTACATGTGATGTTTACAACCAGTTATGTAATTATTTTGTTAGGATTAGATTATATGCATTTTTATTTCCCACAGAGATTGCAGGAAGTGAGGTGTGATGTTTAATGTGGAAGGGGGTGGTCATTTTTATTTGTAGTGCATCTAATGTTTACCGTAGGTGTTAGAAACTGGAAGTGTTCCGTTTAGATTGAATGTGCTGTTTACAATCAGTGCCAGGGACTAGCTATGTTTAGGGTAGATTAAATGTGATGTATACAGACAATGTTAGAGGCTAGTTTTACGGTTAGATTATATTTGATATTTACAGTGAGTGTTAGAGGCTAGCTGTGATTAGGTTAGATTAATTGTGATGTATGCAGTGAGTGCAAAGGGCTACTAGCTGTGCTTGGGTTACATTAAATGTGATAGTTTTTGTGATTGTAATAGGCAAGTTGTATTTGTGGAGATCTGGACCCATTATTTCTCCTGGAAGAGGGAAACATAGGCAGCACTGCACACAGTATAACCAGGTCCTCATGTCAGTTCCCATTTTGGAGGGAACATGTAATCCCTGTTATCTCATAGGAAGCTACTGGCTGGTACTGTAATTCCAGCCCAGGTATCTCTGCGGAGATAATGGCAAACATGGTAACATTAAGTAAATTGTACCAGTAGTGTGGGGTCAGGTGAACTAAATAAAAGGTGATATTTACAGTTAGTAAAAAGGCGTTACCTTTGATAGCTATTGTAAGATTATTCCTGTGAATGATTGGTGCATTATACAAAGATTATGCTCAAATATTAGGTTTTGATATCCCTGGCAAACATCACCTGATATTTTTTTCAGTAACTTTTGCATAATGAAATCACAGACCAGAAAGTTAGTAAAAACCAAGTCTTTCATTTTGAAAAGGCAGCCAGTATTATGCTCGATGAACCCTGTGAGCATTCCAAAAAATTTACTTTAAAACAAATGGTCTATAGTTTTATGCATATATGAAAGTTTGAAGAAGACTGCCTAATACCTCTATTGGTAATATAGGGGGATGTAATTTTATTGTAGTGTTTACTAACAGCAGAACATGAGAAGATGTAAAATCACTTTTCACACTCTGGGTTATGGATTCATTGGAATTTGGGAATGTGGACGAAAGTACCAAGAGAACACACAATTTTTGAACATTGTAAATATGCAGTATAAGCATGTCCTATTTGCTTATCAATAATTACTGGAAATAAAATGAGACACCTCTCTCATTGAAAAGGGGGTGCATGACTGTTTGGCTAACAGTTAAAATTCTGTAAAATCCATTCTAAATGAGTGTTAGCTTAATATTGTAGACATTTTAATCATTTTTATAAATTTAGATAAAATGTATATGCTTAATAGCATAAGGCTTCTGGGAGGTCATGCTTTACTACAAATGAAGATGCTAAGATACAAAAATTAATGAGGATTCTTAATGTGGAGGTTATTTGTATGATATTTTAGAAAATAAAGTTATGCTTTAATGTGAAGGTACTTGGGTGAAAGCAGTAAATTAAAGGGTTATGTTTATGTTTAGTGTGTGCATTATTATATTTTTAAAAGTAAATGTTATGCTATGTTATCACAACTTCTATAGCGCACTACTAACCTTAGGTGTTAGTGTGGAAATTCAGATTATCGTTTGAGTAAATGTGCAGCCGCGGCCGGTAGTGGGAGTACCTGCCAGGCGGTGACGTGGGGAGGGGGAATGGAAGGGTAGGGGGTAGTAATGTATGGATTATGGAGCTTTACAGGTAAGTAAACATATAAATAAATAAAACGAATTTTGTTGCGCGCACTGCATCGCATTTGGGGATGCAGTGCACACAACGAAATTCGTTTTATTTATTTATATGTTTACTTTACCTGTAAAGCTCCAAAATCCATACATTACTACCCCCCACCCTGCCCCTCCCCACGTCACCGCCCGGCAGGTACACCCACTACCGGCCGCGGCTGTAAATGTGCTGTTTATGGTTAGGGTGATGGAGTTGTCTTTCAAGGTTAAACTTAAACCACTTCTTTGGAAGCTGTTTGGTTTAGTTTTCTTTTGTGTTATTGTATTTCCTGTGATCAAGCTCAAACTCTAATGTATTTTATTACTTTTTGTTATTTAACGTAAACAGAAATCTCTGCAGGATAACAAAGTCTCTCGGGGACATAACTTACTGGCAAGCTCCTGTTCTTCAATTGCCTATAGGCACATGTACGTAGGTTTCATTTTGTGATATCCTAATAGCAAATATTTGAGATTCGCTATTAGGAAATTGCAAACACCTATGAACTAATATGTCCTTGACACCTTTATCGATTCCTAATGGGGTCGCAATTGACCTAACCCCATTATTATTCATGAGAGAGGTTGCAATTTGGGAACCACTGGGAAACGCTAAAAACACTGGGAAGGTGGCCTGCTGGGGACATCAGAACACCATGTTTTTGTTAGCGTTTAAATAAAGCATTTTTTATTTGAAACACAGCCCATTTTCCTTAAAAGAAAAAGGGATGCATTACAAAAACATAAATGAAAAGTTTTATTTTTTATTTTTTAAGAGTAGGCAGTGGCCCATTTGCGCATGGTTTGCCACCAACTTAAATTTGGTGGTAAAATGCAAATGTTTTGGGACTGCATTTTGGTTGCGAAACATTCTTACATACCACTGCAAGTCGCCATTAGGAAGGGACGGTCTTAACATGTCCCTTCCTAATACCGAATCGCTAACCTAGTTTACTATTTAGTAATAGGTTACCGAATCACAAAATGGGCCTTTACAGATAGAAAAATCTTTTTTTCTAGTCGCGAACGGCCCGATTCAGTGAATCAGGCCGTGTGTGACATAAAAAAGCCATATAGGCTTCTTAAATAACTCCATTACTTGCTCTTTGGTTTTCCGTTCTCCATTCAAGAAGTAGAGGGACCATTTTTTATTGTACATCAGAAAGCTGTACAATAACATATGCTGTTTTTGATTGGCTATTATCTGATTGATTAGTCCCCCTGAGATTCATAGATGGGATCTGAGACAAGCCTCGTTATAGCATCAACCCACATATCAACATGCCCTCTTCCCCAAAACAGCTACACGTGATGAGCACAGCGTTCTAAAAAGAACTAGAATGTTCACCTAGTTTACAGAATGTCACTCTTTTGGAGACATGCTTTTGGAGAGACAGCTTTAGAATTATTCGATTTCCTCTGTAAAAGGCTGCCTTTGTACATGGAAATGTTTTTTTTATCTCTGCTACTGAAAGTTCCTGAAATAAATGTGCCCCAAAAAAACATACATTTCCATTTGTTCATATTATTTATTTAAAATGTTACAGATTTGCAAATATTGTGGATTTCATGATAGTTGTGCAAAATATGAGCTTCATCGTTCTTTGTTCTATCTGCTTTAACATGTTTATTTTAGAATATGTTTTTTAAAAAACTTCTCTGAATGTAGTCATTCATAAGGCATACAGAGTGATTGATGTGTAAACTATATATTTTTAGATGAGTGTTGTAGTTTTCTCTTATTTATCTCATAATGACATTTATTTTGAAGCCTGAGCACCTTTATGCAGGGGATGCATCTGCTGACAAAAGGGCATGGGGAAGTAAAAAGATAGTTAAACTTGTTTTGGAGTTTTAAATAACGCAAACTTGATTAAAGCGTTGAAGAATATGCTGAGGATAGAGATTGGGAAATGTTGACACTTGGAGAAATTGTCAATACAGAAACATAGGGCCTCATTTATGAAAAGTGACGCATCGCTGCGTGAAAACAGCGATGCGTCACTTTTCACTGCACCCTCCTTCGGACACCAATGATGCGTCATATTTACAGTATGACGCATCATGGCGCAAGGAGTTACAGATATGTCAGTATTTCTGACGTATCTGTAGGCGCAAAAGTGACGCATTGCTGGAGTGTTTCACAAAAGTGACGCAACTCCAGCAATGAGTCCTTTCACATGGGGAAGTCCCATGTTGTTAGGGCCTGCGTCAGTCTTACGCCTACTGTGAGGCAGGCGCAAGATTTTGACGCAACGGCGTCCTAAAAGTGACGCAGTGAAATCCTATAGATTTCACTGCGTCACTTCTACGACCCTTCCTTGCGTCAAAACGCCCCCCTTGCATACATTATACCTGGCGCAGGTATAATGTGGCGCAGGGGTTTACAAAGTGACGCATCTACCTAGATGCGTCACTTTGTAAATATGTCGCAACAAGGCGTATTTTTTAAGCCACTGGTGCGTCACAAAAAGTGACGCACCGGCGGCGTAAAAGTGACGCACAGCCTCATAAATGAGGCCCATAGGGTTTATTTACCCTGCTGAAGACAAGGGTAAACATGAATGTTCGAATTATGCTGCAATGGCTTGAAGAAGGTCGTCTGAGAGATGTTATTTTCCAGTAAAGTCTCAGGACTATTCAATGTAATTGCTGTATTTGTCTCTGTCTGTGTGTACTGTCTATTCGTTAATGATTGATCCAGGGGGAAGATGTGTTGGGTTCTTACTGTTGTATGATGGAATGTTTGAAAAGAACATCCATGTAGTGGAAGACAGGGGTTGGAATGCTTCTTTCGAAACATCTGGCCGCTGCTGATTTACTGCCGGTCGCACTTTGATGCTCATTTAGGATTTCTGAAACTTACCCTGGAAGTGGCATCCTTTAAATGACTTCTGGAAAGGGGAGACCACTCGGTCACCCCGAACGTATGGCTGGGTGCCCCGATCCCCCGGGAAACCTTTGCGGGTGGGGGGCGTATCCCGGCCGGTATGCCCATAGCGGCATGGTTGGAGCACGCCCCCACTGCCTAAAAAGGGTGGTCCTAACACCCGCCCGGAAGTCCGTGCACCTCTGGGCGGGATGGGGACGCTGCCCCGCCTTCCCGCTGCAAGATAAAAGGAGCGGGAATCCAGGCAAGCGTCCTCTTGTTCCTGCGCTCTGAAGGCTGCACCACTCGTTGCTCGTGAGCCCTCAAGGGAACAAGCAGCAGTTTTTGAACGTGTAATCGTTGTTTTTCTGTTTCAGTCGTCAAGGCGTAGCTGGAGTCCGAGTCACTACTGGAGAACAGGCAGAGATAAAACAGAACGCAGATATGCCTGGTAAGAAGAGTGGAAAGAGCTCCGAGATGGAACGAATGCTGCGCACGCTGGTGAACCAAGTGTCGGCGATGGACAGGAAGTTCGGTAAAGTAGACCAGCTGGGTCGCGGCTTAGCGGCCCTCCGGAAACAAGTGGAGGCCCAAGCAGGGCCCTCAGGGCGACCTAAGAGGATCGTGGGGCCTACTTTGCCAAACATTACCCCAGGGGGGGAAAAGGGGAAAAAGAAGAAGGGGAAAGCGGGTCCTAGCGAGGCCCCAGTCCCGATGGAAGTCCCGCTGGTCCCAGTAACACCAGCGTCCAGCCCGGTACCCACACCGGATGGGGGATTGCCAATCCCTGTGGTTATCACACCGCTGGATAACGACCAAATGCCTCCCGAACTAGCGATTCAGTTGGCGGCTCTGTTACCTTGGTTGAAGAAGGGAGCGGGGGGATCCGCGGCTGTGGAAGATCCAGCCGAAGAAGCTAGGCAGATTATCGAGCAGCTCAGGCAGACAAGGGGCGCTGGGGCAGCGAACGTGCCTTCTATTTTTCCGCAGGTGGCGAACCCGGCCGCGGTCGAAAATCGGAATAAGTCGACGGACACGACCGGAGATACATCAGAAGCCGGTAAGAGATCGCTCCCAATAATGGGGGAGGGCGCTGTACCCTCAAGGCGGGAATGCTTGGCGCAACATGTTCCTATGGCAACAAAAGAGATGGTGTGGGCAAACAAATATATCAACATGTTTTCATTGTTGACAGACAATCGTGAGTTAGAATATGCCAAAACTCAGAAGGATTTATGGCACCCCAGTGTATGGAGGGCAAAGATGGCTGAATTCAGGGTGGAAGAGTCCATGATGAACTGGATCAGGGCTTTCTCTGTTTTTGTAGCGATTGTGGGTGAGCAAACACCAGAACTGTTGGGAGACCTTGCTTGCTACCAGATCAGGATCACAGGCTTCCATGAGAAGTATGGAGGAAAAGAATGGAAAGGGTATGATGTGGCATTTAGAAAAGCAAAAGAGTTTAATGAAACACTGACTTGGGATTGTTTGGATACTGTATCTTGGCATGCGCAGTTCCTGCCAGGCGCGGCGGGTGGATCGGGGTCGAGTGCAAACGGCTCCAGGGCCTTTCAGCAGAAACATCCACAGCCCTTTCAACCAACCTACGGGGGAGATACTCCGTCTAGATCGGGCGGGAATGGGAATAAGCGAGGAGTATGTTGGTGTTTTAACAAAGGAACGTGTAGCAGGCCGCAGGGAACATGCAGGTTCAGGCATGCCTGCGCAGGTTGTGGTAACACCTCCCACCCCGAAACGAGCTGCCGATCCAGAGGCAATAATACTGGAGGAAAAGGGGGTAACAAGCAGGATTGACACGGTGCCTCGGAGGTCCAAACAATCGCCCGTGGATATTCTGGCTTTGACTCCCTGGCTGAACAAATACCCTGATCATGTGTCCGCTGGGATCCTGCGAGATGGCTTCTCGTATGGCTTCAGGATCCCAGCGGGTAATTTTCGGGGGGCCCCCTCATGCAAAAACCAACTGTCTGTTAAGCACAACCCGGCAGTGGCCACCACAAAAATCGCAAAAGAGGTTCGCTTGGGGCGGGTTGCAGGACCGTTCGGTGAACCACCAACGGCCAATGTTGTGTGTTCCCAAGAAGGAGCCGGGAGAATTCAGGCTCATTCATAATTTATCTGCACCAAGGGGGGCTTCCGTTAATGAGGCGATCGATGCAGACATTTGCAGTGTGAGGTATGCATCATTCGATGAAGCAGTGGTAATGTTGAATCGCCTAGGCCCCGGTGCATTGTTAGCAAAATCGGATATTGAATCCGCATTTAGGTTGTTAGTACTACATGGATATGTGCATGCCGATGGGTTGTTCAATTTCATGTGCCTATTTTGAAATGTTTAGCTCATTTTTGGAGTGGGTATTCCTGAAGGCCTCAGGGCACCAACATGTGATGCGTTATCTCGATGATTTCCTGTTTCTAGGCCCAGCGGGCTCTTGGGACTGTGCACGGGCATTGCAGGATTTCTGCGTGCTCATGCGGGGTTTCGGGGTACCGTTGGCGCCAGGTAAGACGGTGGGTCCAACTACCTCCCTGGAGTTTCTGGGTATCGAGCTAGACTCCGTGGAGGGTTGCTTCCGCTTGCCGACGGAGAAGATCGCCAAATTCAGGGCCTCCTTGTTGCAATGTCTCCGGAACGACAAAGTGACACTGCACCAACTACAGCAAACAGTGGGTCAGCTTAACTTTGCATTGAGGGTTATGCCGATGGCTCGCCCTTTCTCACGATCCATTGCCCAGGCCATGGTTGGCTCAAAGAAGGGCACCATCGCACAAGACTGTCGGCAGAGGTTCGCCAGGACATGCTCATTTGGCTGGCATTCTTGGCGGATTTCAACGGCCGAGTAGTCCGGAGCAAAGCCCCGGCCTCGTCGGCAGAATTAGGTTTATGGACCGACTCTGCAGGCAGAGTGGGGTTTGGCGCGATCCTTGGTAACCGTTGGTCGGCCCAGAAATGGCCAGCATGGTGGGAAATAAGTGGTTTGACGAGCAACATTGGTTTTCTAGAGCTATTCCCCATCTGGGTAGCGCTGTCGGCCTGGCCAGAAGAGTTCCGAAACCGCTCAGTGGTATTTTGGTCTGATAACATGACTGTGGTTGAGTGCATTAACCAGCAGGCAGCACGCTGCAAGTGGATATTGCGATTGTTGAAAGAAATTGTGTTGAAATGCTTGAGACTAAATGTACAATTCAGGGCAAAACATGTGCCGGGAGTGCTGAATAATGCAGCTGGTGCGCTCTCTCGTTTCAAAATGCAGGCTTTCAGGGATTGTTTACCCTCAGCGGAGCTAGTGGCAGTGCCATTTCCCGAAGCATTATGGCAAATCGGCGCCCCGGACTACAAAAACTCGTGGCAGCCAGTTTAGTGCCCAGGACAAGGAAAGCTTATGAAGGGGCATTCCGCTCACACTGTGCCTTTTTGGGCCCTGCATGGGAGCATAGATGGGGTCAGGAGGGGTCCTTTACCCAATGTTTAGTGGCACTTCATGAGGAGGGCCGGTCGGTGGCAACCGCCAGTCGGTATAAGGCCGCCATATTGTTTATGGCTCAGCTCCAAGGGATCAGGGATCCGACAGACTCCTTTATAGTCAGAAAGGCGCTGCGCGACTGGCGGCGCCTAGAGGGTCGCAAAAAGGATACCAGGCACCCGATAGGATTTGACAGATTGACCTCCTTGTTGGCTAAACTGGAGGAGACATGCTCCTCACCTAGTGAGGTCGTCCTATTCCCGGCAGCATTTGCATTGGCGTTCTATGGGGCCCTGCGGGTAAGGGAACTAGTGGCTGCCAACAAAAGGGATACCGAAGGGGGTCTGCACAGGGACCACACGCAAGTGAGGGAGGATTCCCTGCTGATCACGATAGCCAGGTCAAAGACAGACCAGGAGGCCCAGGGGAATAGCATTGTGTTGCAGCACGCTCCAGGTAGTCCCTGTTGTCCAGTGAGGCATGTTGAGGCCTACCTAAAACAAAGGTTGACAACGTGGGGGGCCTTGCTGCGACATGCTGACGGCACCCCGTTAAAAAAGTTTCGGTTCCAGAGGGTGCTGGCAATCACAATTGCAGCTGCGGGCTTGAACCCGGGTGATTTTGGGACTCATTCATTCAGGATAGGGGCCGCTACAGAAGCAACGGCTGGGGTTCTGCAGGCAGACAATGTTAAACAAATAGGCCGCTGGTCTTCGAATTGTTTCAAACGGTACGTGCGGCTGCACATGTTGTAAGTTACTGAAGAAGTGCACTCACGCTTGTTGTCTTTTGTTTGGATTACAGTTTCACGAGCCTGTGACGCAGGGCGGAAATTGGGACCGGCCCAGTATCAGCTAACCACCACTTCAGGAACAAGGAATGGAAGACGAGTGGTCTGGGTCGTGGGCCACTCATACGTGAGGTGTGCCGCGGACATATTCAAGACAGGTGATGCGATCCACACATCTGAGGAATATGGTTTCAGGGTGTCCTTCCATGGGAAGGGCGGCCTGTGTATTGACCGGCTGCAAAGTTTTATGGAAGAATTGTTAGGGCGGCACAGGTCACCGCCATCTGTAGTCATAGTGCACATTGGGGGCAATGACTTGGTAAGGTTGGGCAGACGAGCTTTAATCGAGCACATACTTTCTGCAGTTAGTTGGTTAGCAAAGACGCTCCCGGGGTGTACAATAGCTTGGTCACACATGATTCTGAGGAAGGTATGGAGGGGTGGATTGCCCACAACAGCGTTGAACCATTCGGTAAAGAGGGTCAACAATAAAATGGAGAAATTGTTTCGCTCTGCTCATCTTCAAAGCATACCTCATGGGTGCATCTGGGGGGATCGCTGGTATTCAGATGATGGGGTACACCTGTCCAGGGTGGGGAATGACTTATTGATAGGAGACATGATAGCTTGGCTAGTGGGATTGAGGAGACATGACCTATAGGAGGTGTGGGGGGGCCAGATAGTCGGTCAACTATCTGGCCTGTGGCAGTAAGGTCATGATCGGTGAGCAGTGATTTCAAGGTCCCTAGGGCGGGCGCCACCCATTATGGATGGGAGCGCCCGGGGGGAGGCGGCCATTGGCCCCTCCCATGGGGGGGGCGGCACCCATTACGGATGGGATCACCCAGGGGGAGATGGCCATAGGCCCCTCCCAGGGGGAGACGGCTATATGCCCCTCCCACGAATTTCCCGGGAGCCGGATATCCGCTCCGGCGGAAGAGAGTGCGGGGAAAGGGGGGGATTCCATGCTGTCCTTCTTACGGATACCCCGCACGGGAACTCGGACGACCTTAAGATGTCGCCGAGTGAAAGGGGGCCCCCATGACAAGGGAAGTTACAGTTGGCTACGAGGGTAAAGTCCTCTGCGCATGCGCCACTCACACGTGAGGGCGGAAGTTTGGTGATAGGGATCTGACACCGGTTAAGTCCTTGCCGTTGGCCCCTAACGATAGGATGTACATAATTCGTATGCAATGCATTATGTCATGATGTTAGACTCTGTTAGGAAAATCTTTGTATTAGAGATTTGTTAAGGTTAGCCTGGATACCTGTCTTCATCAAATGTAATGAAAGTTGAATTTTGTACAGGATACACGAAACGTTTTTAATTTAAAGTTTTACATTTTGTTTCATATTTTAATAAATACGGCCGGGGTGGTCGTGAGGCCCCTCTGCCTTCCAAAAGTTCAAACTGTGTCTGTCTCCTACCATTGGGATTGGTGGTGGAAGGGGTGGCGGGCATCCCGGACCATATGGAAAGGGGAGACCACTCGGTCACCCCGAACGTATGGCTGGGTGTCCCGATCCCCCGGGAAACCTTTGCTGGGCGGGGGCGTGTCCCAGCCGGTATGCCCATAGCGGCGTGGTTGGAGCACGCCCCCGCCGCCTAAAAAGGGTGGTCCTAACACCCGCCCGGAAGTCTGTGCACCTCTGGGCGGGATGGGGACGCTGCCCCGCCTTCCAGCTGCAAGATAAAAGGCGCGGAAATCCAGCAAGCGTCCTCTTGTTCCTGCGCTCTGAAGGCTGCACCACTCGTCGCTCGTGAGCCCTCAAGGGAACAAGCTGCAGTTTTTGACCCACCCACCAGCCCCTGTTGCAGAAGTTTGGGAGTAAACAAAGTTCTAAGTCGCAATTTGATTGTAATGAATAAACATCTTGTTGGAATCGTTGCTCTCATCTTAAATCGATGCCAAGAGTATGCATGCAACTGAATACTTGCCTAGAGGCCTTTTTTCCTTTGTAGAAATGTAATGGAATGTATGCAATAAAAAACGTTCTCTGCTATAGGACCTTTTTTCCTTTGTAGCAATGTTTATAGTTCATTGGATATACCTAGATGTAAGTTAAGATTAAGCATAGGTTTTTTCCCCCTAGTAGGTAACTAACTGTCGCATTTATTTAGTCTTCGGTCGGGCGGTAAGGTCATGATCGGTGAGCAGTGATTTCAAGGTCCCTAGGGGGGGCGCCACCCATTATGGATGGGAGCGCCCGGGGGGAGGCGGCCATTGGCCCCTCCCATGGGGGGCGGCACCCATTATGGATGCGATCGCCCAGGGGGAGACGGCCATAGGCCCCTCCCAGGGGGAGACGGCTATATGCCCCTCCCGCGAATTTCCCGGGGGCCGGATATCCGCTCCGGCGGAAGACAGTGGGGGGAAAGGGGGGTAGTCCACGCTGTCCTTCTTACGGATACCCTGCACGGGAACTCGGACGACCTTAAGATGGCGCCGAGTGAAAGGGGGGCCCCATTACAAGGGAAGTTACAGTTGGCTACAAAGGTAAAGTCCTCTGTGCATGCGCCACTCACACGTGAGGGCGGAAATTTGGTGATAGGGATCTGACACCGGTTAAGACCTTGCCGTTGGCCCCTAACGATAGGATGTACAACATTCGTATGCAATGCATTATGTCATGATGTTAGACTCGGTTAGGAAATCTTTGTATTAGAGATTTTTTAAGGTTAGCCTGGATACCTGTCTTCATCAAATGTAATGAAAGTTGAATTTTGTACAGGATACATGAAACGATTTAATTTAAAGTTTTAAATTTTGTTTCATATTTTAATAAATACAGCCGGGGTGGTCGTGAGGCCCCCCTGCCTTCCAAAAGTTCAAACTGTGTCTGTCTCCTACCATTGGGATCGGTGGTGGAAGGGGTGGCGGGCATCCCGGACCATAAAAACATTTGCAGTAAAGCACTGAGGAATCAAGTGACAGGCTGCTGATGTTGGCAGTGCAGGTTCCACTCGAATGTCAGACTTTTCTAGCACGGCTGAGGAAGGTATTTGTGAATTTATAGAAAATGTGTTTTCATTTCATCCTCTGGACCACTGACTCTAATTTCAATAAGAAAACTATAGGAAATACTTTTTTTTTATCAAACATGGTTCATCAAATCCCAGCAGGGGATTAGTATTTTTCATAGGGTGAAACCACCTCAGAACTCACCACTTTTCTAAATGTATTTTGGCACCATCCTCAAATGATATATATTGTGACTGAAATCTTTTTTCACCTTTTCTCTATGCTTCTTTTTTTGGAAACCTTCAAAATCAGGCATTCACTACAATGCATATCAATGGGACAACAATAGTGGAACCTTGACATTACAAAACACCAGGAGATAAGCTTTTTCTAAACTCCCACCTTAATAGTCTCATGAAAAACTCACTATCTAACTTATGTTTTTTGCATTTTACTCCAAATTTTAAGAGTAGGATTTTCACCATAAAAATATTTTTTCAGCGGGCGGGGCTCTACCAGGTAATTGCTGCCCGCGGAAGGAGGGCACTCTGACTCCATCCCAGTCAATACCTACCTGGATAATGTTACTTAACCGGAACAATCTAATGTTGGGACCTCTACTGAAAGCATGGAATGAACTCAGGGCCAATGATGGCTGGCACAACAATAATCCAAAGATATCTTTTTGTTTCCTCTTGTTTATTTAAGAGCATTTTGTCTTCAGTGAGTGCAGTGTTCTAATAGCAATCTATTATTATCAAGGTTATCCTGTCTCAGACTAGCATAGATGTTAAAGGCCCTGTCCCTGGTATAGACTCTTGCCTTGTGTTCTGAACTATCACTTAGATTTGGGGGTTTTACCAGCCTCATAGTCTCAGCAATGAGTTACAGTGCTTACTTATGCAAACTTAGTCTAGTGAAATATTGAGCCACAAAAATATTCCTTTCCATTTGTTCATACACATTTTAAATCCTACAGGTCTGAAAACATTGTGTATTTCAAGACAATTGTGCAAAATATGAGCGTTGTCGTTCTTTGCTCTACCTGCTTTAACATGCTTATTTTAGAATGGGTTTTTAAAACATTTCTCTGGATGTGTAGTCATTCATAAGGCACACACAGTGAAGCCAGGACATTGTGGCCATAGTAAAAGACTCCAGATGTCACCCAATGTAAATGATTTAATAAAAGAACCTATGGGACTGTCTCCCTCTGGCGATTTCTTGCCGACAGTTTCAGCCTTTCAAAAACTCCGAAAGCAGGAGACACCCTGGAGCAGGAGATCACTGGAGCAGTAGATGACTGGAGCAGGGGATCACTGGAGCAGGAGATCACTGGAGCAGGGGATCACTGGAGCCTGCCGCCCTTCTAATCGTCTGGTAAGAGGAGCCAGGGAGGGCCACAGGAGCAGTGTAGAGTGTGAGTAGTGAACGTGGCTGGATCTGGTTGTGTGGAGTATACTGGTGGGTCAGACTGTGAGGATAATCCTTGCAGGGGTCAGAAAGTAGAGAGTTTGGCCCTGTTCTCTGATAAACCTAATAAGCTTTGCACATTACAGTGCTTGCAAGTTTTTATTAGAACATTGGAATGTTGGGAGCTCCATTGATGACAATGGAGTGGCTCCGGGCTTGAAATGGCCGGTAGGAGCTCGCAGCATCAACATTTCAATGTTTCTTTGTTCACTGCTCTGGCTGTGAACAAAGGCTTCAAGGAGCCTGAGAGGATTCCAATCCCCTCGCGCTCCCTAAAGGCTCTGTTTTATTTGTTAGAACATTCTGCCCTCTAGTGGCAAAATGTACTAACAGCCTTATAGCCCTTCGTAGCTGGGCTATACCGGCTATTGAAGTCCCTCTCCCTTGTTAACGCTGGAGAGGGCCTTTAATAGCCGGTATAGCCCGATACGGCAGGCTATAAGGCTATACTAAATACATTTCAAATGTAAAAAAAAATGTATTCGCCCATTTTGGATACCATTAGTAAAAGGTTTTCTGTTTAAATTGAGCATGTTTTAGTGACCACTCTTATTCAGTCCCGTACTCACCGGTTTTCCTTCCGGTCCAGCTGGTCCTCTTTCTCCTGGAGGGCCCTACATGAAGACAGGCAGAGAACATGTTGAATGGATGGAACAAGTCCAATAATGTAACATATCATACCTGAATACTAAATATTTAGGCACAGGTACACAACACTCACCAGTTGCAAAGATGCCTTATTTTCCAAAATATCATGATGTCTTTGTTGTGGCAATAGTGAATTAAAATATGTTAACGATGCAACTACAGCTTTCAAAGAGAAATGTCTTAGTGACTGTAAACGGTGCAATGGCCAGTTAGAGGATGAAAGGTTCTGCAGTGTGGCTGGAAATGTAAATGCTGGCAATCTTTTAGCCACTCACCGGGAGAGTATGAAGTCTGCTCATAACAGAAGATCTAATTTTGCAGAACTTTGCCTAACCTGGCATGTCTCAGGAGGGAGGTTTGACCCATCTTGTCAGACGTTCATGCAGGGAGGGTCTGAATTTTGGAGTTCTGCTATTTGCAGTTTGATGAAATGCCCTAGTGTGCCCTGATTCTAGAATGAGGAACATTCGCGTCATTGTATATCTGCCCCAAAATTACCCATCTTAGACAAGTTGACTTAGAGATAATGGGTGTGAATCAAAAAGGTACATTTACATGTGTAGATTTAATCATGTGTAAATCTGCTCCTGCACCTGGGTGTAAAGCTATACTTCTTTGATATTCACTATTTTCAAGTGTAAATATACACGTAGGTGCAGACTTACATGTCTCCAACTCCTCAAGTTGGGGGGTGGAGCCTTCAATAACAGTATCTATTAGCGTAAAATTACAACTCATAACTTTACGCACATAAATGGTGATCACCCTCACTAAAGTGGAGATCTCCCTAATACAGTATAGGGAACAATATGAAAGTTTATTATTCTTTTAAAGATATATAATTATTTTGATGTATTATTAAATGTAAATTAATTTTTAGCAATGATTAACCTAGAACGAATAAAATACAATGTTACAGCACATTAACTCATCAAATTAAATGCGTATTAAATGATTAATTAATGTCAATATACTAATTCCGCAGTAATAATACTGTAACATTCATTTACGTACTACAAAATGATTGTGTAAACCGGGCTCTCTGTTTTGAGAAATTTTCCACTAGACTGGACCAAACCTCAGCAACATACCTATTTAGCCATGTGTTCTAGCCATTCCAAACATTTCTCAGCAGTTAGGAGTTCATGCTATGTGCTGACAGTGAAGGTCCAACACTTGGCCATTAGAAATGTCAGGTTCCCTGGTTCTTCCCCTTATTGTTTTCATTATTGAGACATTTGCGCTCTGATAGGCCGAACTGGATGCAAAAGTTTTCAATACATTTGCAATCACTTGGAAACTTATGACAACAACAAAGTAAATATTGAACTTGTGATGAATTTGCAGGTTGTTCTGGAGACTTATAGCATTCTCAGTAGGAGTGTAGAATCTGATGCACACGGTAATTTAATTCTACGTCATTAGATCTCTCATTGATTCTCATGCTTGATTTATTCCCCGACACCAGATTGGCAACGCTTACTAGAGAATGTTACCACAGTGGTAATCATATACAGCATCTAACATTGGGAACAGCCATTGACCAATGACTACGTGTAGCCAACCCACCTCATTTTATTACCCAAACTCCAGGAAAAGAGGTGGAGGAGCTCAGATGTCCAACCCTCCCCTGAGGTACCAACTGTTAGATTTTCATAGTTCTGCTTAAAGAACTACTAGTAGCATCATGAATGGTGCATGTATGTCTACGAAAGATACCAATCCTCAGGAACTGTAGAAACAGGTCAACACATTTTTTCTCTAGTATTGGATCTTTCATAGATTCATGTGCTTGAGTTAACTTTACCAAAGTAGTAAACTACTTTTTGAAAGTGCAAGGGCGGACATGAGGCTCACGTAAGTGAAACAGGTTGCGCTGTGCAGCATGTCCAACTGCGGTTTCAGTTTTCAACTTGATGTCAAGATTAGTGGGAAACATCTCTGTTACATCTTGCTCATGCTTTACATTTCCCTTACTTAGATTTCCCCCATTGCTTAGCCACTGCATGTAATAGAATGTTTGATGTCATACTAGAATGTTAAGTACCTGACTGCTCTAGGTAGAGACAGTTGATGGCAGACAGGCTGAGCGAGAGAAGATCTGCTCCTGGTGGGACTTTTATCATTATATCTATTGATCATTTAACTTGGATTAATCTACAATAAATTATATTTACCTTACATACTGGATTCAAGAACTTTAATTACTACAAATTGGCGACGAGGTACAGAACTGAACTTATGCGTGGAAGGAAGACGGATTTAATGTATTACTACAGCAACTAAGGAACTTTTCAAAGCTGAAAAGAAAAGGTAAATTAATTGAAACGCCCTGGTTAGCCCCACCAGTGTCCCCAGTCATCTGGACAGCCTACCATCCCAGGGCATTGTTTAATTTCAAACTGCATGATTTGAACTCGAATCTGAAGAATTATAGTTGCATGATTCAATCTTAAGAGAACTGTTTTGAAGAGAGAGTCTCCCACTGTTTGCTCTTGAATTTGAGGAGACCTGCACACACCGGTTGCAATTTATGAGAGCCACTGAGCCGGTTGCAATTTATGAGAGGCAGCACACTCTGGTTGTGAGAATATGTTTTAAAAAACGGAACGAGGGAAGAAAATACACGGAAAAGAAATACAAAAGGAGGAAACCTAGCAAATTATTTGGTGTTTGCTGCCACCTACTGGATGTTACTAGTTCAATTTTCGAAGTCACACGATCAACAATTTACCCGCAGGACACCGATGTGAGCATACTAATTTAAAGCTTTTTAAATGGTACAAACATAGCATTGTGGAAACGGAAGGATTATTCAAAATGAATATGTTCTTATGCGGTGAGTGCTTTTATTTATGTTACATTGACGCGCTGTTCCTTGTAAGGTTTTGCTCACCTTTAACAATTCCTCACATGTTGGCAGTTGAACCACAGCTTTCCATTTTGAAGCTCTGCGCGAGCTGCCTGCCGCGCGCACACACCGAGAGCGTGCAGCCTCACCTCCATGTCATTGTCATCAGTACTTTGATGCTTCTCCAGAGGATATGACGTCTTCTCTATATAGAAGCTATTGTGGAACGATGTTGAGCTCCTGGAGCCACCCGGCCTTGCGTGGCTTACGTGCAGCCATGTTAGAGATCGGGTGCAGGATAACTCTGGGCTATTAGATTCAAAGTGTGTCAACTTTACTGTACAGCGACACGCACGCTTTTTCTGAGTTTGGAAAATTTAATGAGAGAAGTTAAAAGCTTTCAGAGGACTGTGAAGACTTTGCCTGATATGGATTATAATGATGAGCTCGGGTGAGAGATCGCTCTGTTGTCATTCCAAGATTCAGACTACGGTGACTACTTTTGTTATTTTAATTTATTATTTTGGAAAATTTTCAATATGCTTTACCATTCATATTTACCAACTTGCCTATTTCATTCTGATTAACATAACTCACAGTGTATTGATGTTTATATTATTTTAATGCATTATTACTTCTTATTTTGGATAGAGTTATGTGTTTACTTTTATTGGATTGAGCCATGTATGTGCTCAACTGTTGTTGGGGTGCTAAAAATGTGTTAATTCTCGTGCTTATTTGCAGACATGTTTGATATTGTTATGCTGATTTGAACCACCATTTATGTGCTCAATTTCTATTGAGGTGTTCAAAGTTTTTCTTGCTTATTTTTAATGTGCCACGTTTTCTAGTGCTCTAAAATTAGAGGAGTTCACATATATTACTTAGTTGAGTCATGCATTTTCTCTTATTGTTGTGAACCACTATGTGCTCTAATTATTGTGAAGTTTTCGTTCCAGAGGATTAATTGTCCCAGTGTTGGATTTTTTCTAGGAAGCCACTTCGGTGCTCATTTTGAGGTGCTCCATATTCCTAGCTTTGAGCTGTGAAGAGCTGTAGATTGCTCTATTTTCTTGATATAAACTCTGAGAAGTTTAGATTTATTGTGTGTGTAGTTTGCGGAGCCACATCTGTGCTCATTATGAGGTGCTCCATTTGTTTGATATGAACTCTGAGGAGTTCAATGGTTCTATTGTTATGGAGAGCAATAAGTTGCTCAATTTGCTTGTATGGACTCTGAGGGGTTCAGTTGCTGATGTTTAGAAGAGCCGTAGTTGCTAAATTTTCTGGTTATGGACTCTGAGGAGTTCCATTTTGCAATGTTGTTAAAAGCCACAAGTTATTCTATTGGCTATTATGAACCACGCAAGTGCTCTATGTTTAGAGGTGTTCATATTGTACTTATTTTGTTTTGAGAAGCCGCAGGTTACTCTATCTGGCTTATATTTATTTATTTATTTGACCCATCCATTCTCATTCCTATGGATGTTATTGTGTATTTAATCCATATTTTCCATTCTAGTGGATTTTATTTAGTTATACTTGTGATCCATATTTTCATTCTAGTGGATACAAATTTTTTTTTTTCTCTTTGGAAAGGGGATGTGGCCTTTAGATTTGAAAGGTCATTAAATATGAAAATGGAATCCTTCTTGCATTTCAACTGTTAATTAAGAATGCTATGTAATGTGTTCCTGTAGTCATTATATTTTAAAATGAAAATGCAATCCATCTTATTGTTCAATTATTATTTTTATGAATGCAATGCAATTTATTCTATTATCTTTATTTGTTGTTTTATAAGGAAGGGGGATGTGTTACATCTTGCTCATGCTTTACATTTCCCTTACTTAGATTTCCCCATTGCTTAGCCACTGCATGTAATAGAATGTTTGATGTCATACTAGAATGTTAAGTACCTGACTGCTCTAGGTAGAGACAGTTGATGGCAGACAGGCTGAGCGAGAGAAGATCTGCTCCTGGTGGGACTTTTATCATTATATCTATTGATCATTTAACTTGGATTAATCTACAATAAATTATATTTACCTTACATACTGGATTCAAGAACTTTAATTACTACAATCTCGCTTAGGAAAGGTTAATACTGAGACATCAGGCTTCAAGCCCTTATTCAAGTTGAGAAGAGGCTGTTTTCATATATATAGAACGGCATCCTGGAACATCGCTTGATGGACAATACTGGGTTGTGGGTGGAGCTTTTGGGATGCAGTGATTATATAATCTGAATGCAGGCACTGGAACATGGCCTGCAAATTCTCCCAGTTGCTTCAGCTCCTTTGCTACCGTTCAGTTTGCCACTCCGCATTCTGCACCCGTCACCTATGTAGCTTGTGCCTTTTGGTTCTCTGGCCCTCCAGACCATTTCTCCCTCTGATACCTCCTGTGGGCCTTATGAATACTTGCTTTGTTTACTGCATTCTTGTATTCGCTGCTCTGTTACAGGTGCTATTGCTCACCATCCTGGTAGCCTCTCCATAGGCAAGTTACTTTATTCAGCAACTACATCACATGCCCTTCCTGCTACTCTGCTGAGCCTCCTTCTCCACTTCAGCGATTCTGAAGCCTCTCCTCAGCTGTTCAGTACTAGGACTGAGTCGAGGAAGGACTGGGGCTTATCAAAGTCTTTCCTTGCGGAAAGAGATGTAAATCTTATGATATCATTGGTGTTACATACCCAACAGATTCTATGTTTTGTATTTTTTTTTCAAATCACACTGTATTGTGTTTCTTTTGTACAAGATATTTGAACAGAGGTTCTGATATGATCTTGATTGCTTTTGGCACCATTCTGAACCAGTGTCTGAGGAGTCATTTTCCTTCCCTATTTTTCTGTGGCTTCTTAACCTGTGTATTATTATTGAGTACCTGGGATGAAACAAGTGGAGGAATGGAAGTGTCAGCTATAGACTTAGGGCCAACGTCCTACCCTTAAATCTTAACACTGGATACCCAGGAAACAATGCGTGGCCAAGGTTTGGGTTAAAGTACAAGGTGATGTCGTGCATATGTTCATCAGGGGCACTCGACTAAGGAGTGCAACTGTGGCCACAATGCCCTTAGTGGAGTATGCTCCAATCCTGTGTTCTTTTGAACAGAGCTGCTGTTCACAGGAGATTGGTCTTTGTTGAAAGCAGGCAGTCCTCCAGGGGTCCTGGAGGTTGCTGGCTGCAGGACAATATGACTTTTGTTGCAGGATCTCTGGAAACTGCAGACGGGTTGGCAGGGCTGGGGCCAAGTCAGTTCTTCTCTGCAGTCTCTTCTGCTGGGGGTCTTCTTTCGTCCTTCTTCCTAATTTGCGGGAATCTGTTTTCTTTGTTCAAGCCTGCCCCCTAAATACTGAATTTAGGGGGCTTTAAGGGGTCTTGGGGTCAGTAGCCTGTTGTGCTCACCCCACTTGGGGGAGTGGGCACAATCCCTAATCCTGATTAGAGTGCCTGCCATCTGCAAGATGGCGGGCACTGAAGAGTGGGCTTTACCTCGCCTTCCTCACCTGAGGGGGTGGGGGAGTTGGAAGAGGTGGGCACACCTTCTGGGCTGTGCTAAATTTTCCAGCCTGTCTTCCTGATGAAAAGGAGGGGTGACAGGAAGGGGGCCTGCTCCTGATAGCAAGGGAGGCTGGGGGTCGTGTTACAAAGACAGCAAGGCCTGTGAAGCTCCCCTGCCACAGATGGCTCTTCCTGGCCTGGGGGAGGTGTGACCACCTCCACCCAGGAAAGGCTTTGTTTCTGGGCTCAGGGAGCGAAGGCTCCCACCCCAGGGGTCCAGAAAAATGCCTTGTGGTGGCAGACTGGTGTGTACCGGTCAGGGAACCCAAAAGAGGCTGGTTGTTTTTCAGGGGGCATCTCTAAAATGCCCTCTGATTGTATTTTTACATGAAAACCCACACTGACATCGGTGTCGGTTTAATGTGTTGAGGAGTTTGATACCAAATGACAAACTCCCAGCACCATATGTTCTTAATGTCTAAGAATTGGTCTAGGCACTGTAGAGGTTACAGGGCTCATGTGCCTGTGCCCTCACCTCTGGTATAGTGAACCCTGCTAGAGGGGTGGCTGACCTATGCCAGGGCAGTGGGTTGTAGGCATGGCACACAGGAATGTGTGCCAGGTCAACTCATCACTTTGTTCTGCACCAAAAAAAACGCAGCCTGGAAGACAGTGTGTGTGTGTGTAAAGGTACAGGGCCTCTAAGGGTGGCACAATAAGTGCTGAAGCCCTTGGAGGCCTTCCCTGGCCACAGTGCCCATGGTTCCCATGGTACCTTTTACAAGGGATTGACAAGTGGCCAGAGAGGTGCCAATTGGGGGTACAAGGTACAGTTTTGGGAAAGAACACAGGCCCAGGTAACCTGATTGGCAGGGACCCTGGGCACATCAAGCCAAAGTGCATCAGTACTCTGGCAACAAGTGGGGGGGAGTTACTGCCACAGAAACCCAGATTCACACAGCTCTACTTCCAGACAAACCTACTTTACTAAGGACAAGTTACAAGGCCTTAATAATGTGCCATGAAAGTACTTTTGCCCTGTGACCTCCCATACCATTGCACACACAGATGCATGTGCAGATACACAGGGACACACAAAGAGAAAACAGGCATAGACACTTATGCTCACACACCACACACAAACACCACACACAGGTACAGATACAACACCTCACCCTGTGGCCCATTTTCATTGGTGCCTTGGCAGTACAAAGAAATTCTGAAATCAGAGATGCATTTTGTACTCTTGCTAACTTGTTTATTTTACATATGTATAGTATTTCTCTATGAGCTTCCCACAACATTACTCTTTTTAATAGCTTTGTTGATTTTGGTAATGCTATACCTCCTAGTCTAAGGATGTGTTGGTTGAGTGTGGGCTGCCCTCCATACATATGTAGATATACAGATAAAAAGGCACACTATTTTACAGTGAAGATAAATCTCTGACTCCAAGGGGGTAAGAACAAAGGAAAGATCTTCTTACCTGTGATCCATCTCTGCCTTTCTCCCCAGAATCACCGCGTTCACCTTTCTGCCCGTCTCCACCCTGAAAGCGAAAGAACTGGCAGAGTCACACACTGTGCTTGACACACCACCACATTTTTGCATTACAGTATTCAGGCTCAACAGGTTGTCAGGGGAATACATTTTCGGAACCAATATTCACACTAGCACTTTACACCGGCTTTACAAAAGTATCTTTTTTGACCTAATTCATATTGTCTTTTTACAATAAACCATGTTCGATTCATTTTATGTTTATAATTTTCTAATATATTCACTCATGTAAATAAAAATGAGTGACCCATGTTTACTACTGTCACCAGCCTCAATCATCTGGAGAAGTCATTCATCTGGGCTGGCGTTTTCACTTTATCTGAAGCAAGCTCTGCTGAGAGTATGGCACCTACTTCTGCTTCAGCTTCCAAGACCTCAATTTGTCAACATATCCAGAAGGAACATTGTCTCACCCCCTTCCTTTGAGTTTACTCTCCCCTAGTGAGCCATACAAAAGACCTCTAAAGTAATGCATGTATGTTATCATAAAGTGAAAGAATAAACAGATGTACAAGACAACAAGAAACGGCCAATGAAAGCGGTAGTAGCGGGAAGAGATTGCTTCTTATTGGCTACATCAAGGCAGCAAAGGCATGGCAATAGACTTACTATACTCAGACCTTATCTCCTTTGGGACCTTTTTCGCCATCAGCTCCGTGGTCGCCCTGCACAGGAAGAGGAAGAACAAGCGATAAGCATTAGGTTCTGAGATAGGAAATGAGGTGTCAGCACATGGCAGTACAGTGTGTCACATTATTACACGGGGTGTTTGGGTTCGGTCATTAACACACTACATCCTGCTAGGGAAAGGGTACCCATTATTTAGGTGCGTAAAGCCCAAACAGGCAAACATCTATAAAGCAGAGCCACACAAAGCCAGCCTGGTGTGTGACTGACAAGTCCTTAGCCCTGCTCACTTTTCACAGACCCTGTCTTTTTTGTATCTCCCAGTTGTCTCATGGGTCAGCCCATCTGTGGTTGCTACATTTAAAAAAGGACCCCTTAAAATTATTTTCTGAAGGTATTGAACAAGCTATTTACCTCCAGTAACGCAATACCTGGGAGAGACAATATCTAGCTGTGATTCCTTACCTTTTAATTGCCCCAGGCGTCAGGCCGGATCTGGAAACTTTTGTGTGAGCAGTACCCCCTGTGCGCATAATTGTCCCCTTTGGCTGCTTACCATCAAAACAGCCTTTCTAGTGGCAATAACATTGGCTTGGAGGGTGAGTGAGTTGCAAACCCCCATATATGATGGTCTTTGCAGATAAAGTGGTGTTTTTTTTTCTGGGTTTCATTCTTTTCAAAGGTATTGACCCCATTCCATCTGGGTCCATCAGTCATGCTGCCCACCTTCTTTGCTCCCCCGCATCCCTCGAAGGAAGAGGAGCGAATCCACCATCTGGACCCAAAAAGAGAGTTGTCAGTCTACCTTGACTGCACAAGAGATTTTTTGGTGGATGACCAACTCTTTATCGGGTACGTGGTTGGACAGTGCAGAAACAGACCAATTCTCGCGGACTCGTTCTCTTCATTGCGATCTGCTATTACATGGCTAAGAAGCAGCTCCATGAGGGTGTTCAAGCTCATTCCACTAGGGGGAAGGTGTGCGACCATGGCGTTGGCTCGGGGTGTCCCAGTCCTGGACATCTGCCAGGCAGCAACGTGGGCATCTTTGAACATGTTTTCCAAACCCTACAGCCTGGACAGTCAAGTCAGCAGGGATTGACATTTTGCCCATTCAGTTCCGGAGGACCTCTTAGTGTGAGAAAATTTGTCTGTAGCCCACTGCCAGGATGGTATGGCTTGGGTATCTATTCAAAGGTAAGGAATCTGCAGCTAGAAGTCTACATCAGATGAACACGTTACCTACCTTCAGTAACGCATTATCTTGTAGAGACCATATCTAGCTGCAGATTCCTTATAGACCCACACATGCCTCCTTGCTTGGCAGACTCATTTGTTAGGGCTAAGATTGCTCCCTTTTTCAGGGCCCTAGTAATGACACACAATCATGTCAGTGACTTCTTGGCTCTGCGCTCCTGGTGTGGAAAAGAGAAAAACCCTGTCACCTACATAGGTCACCGCAACTTCATAACCGTCGCTAACAACACCAATGACATCACGCAGAGCTGAATGGAGCCACTCAAAGGTGCACGCAAGGGGTGCTGCTCATGCAAAAGTTTCCAGATCCAGCCTGATGCCTGGGGAATTCAAAGGTAAGGAATATGCAGCTAGAAAGTCTCTATAAGATAGACATTTTACCACCTTTGCAAGTATTCTAACATGCCCTTCTTGAGGAATTAAAATGACCAGAAAATGACTTGCCACAAGAGTTTGCTTCAAACCCCTTTCCCATCTGGGAAACATTGAATAATCAAATTAAGAATAGCTACCAAAACAAATACAGTGCCATCTCTGATTATTAGATAACATGTATGGACATTTGTATTTTGTTTATGTCTATTACTTGCAGAGCCCAGCCTGTATGTTCGCTCTAGAGAGTAACCTCAAACCCATGATGTAATAAATACACACATAAATCATGGAAGGAACACATACAGCCCCAACAATGGGGCTCTAAGGGGCAGATTTAATACAAACTAACGCAGCGCCGTGCAGAAAGTCATTTTGCTGCGCCATGCTGCGTTAGTTTGGAAAGCACAGAGATGCAACATATTTACAAGAATATGTTGCATCTCTGTGCTTCCCCTACGCTGGCGCACAAACTGCAGCCATGCGCCAGCTCAGGCACCCTTGCACCATGGTGCAAGGATGCCTGTGTCGTGGGGAGATTGTTTTTGTGCAGGAAAGGACACCTTCCTGCACAAAACAATCACAAAGCTTTTTCCTCTTTCAATGCATGCTGTAGAATGCAGCACGCATTGATAGAGGAGAAAACGAGGAGAAATGAAACATTTCTCCTCACTACGCCACCTCTAGGGTGGCGTAGCATTCACACACATCTCCAGATTCATGATTTCTCGTAAATCTGGTGATGTGTCTTGTTCCATGGGTGTTGCGTGGGAACACCGACAGCAACACCCATGGAACGCCCCTTCCACGTTCAGTGCTGTGTGTGAAGGGGCCATATTTACTAGGAGAGAAAAAGTCATGCAGGGTGGCTTTTCCTCTCCTTGTAAATATGGAGGAGCCCCCTGTGTCACCAGTACACCACTAAAAGTGACGTAGTGGTGGCGCAGGGGGCTTGTAAATCTGCCCCTAAGTGTGCTGTTTCGCTTCAAATTGTGTCTCTACTCTGGAATAACTAAACAGAAAAAATGGATGCAGATACTTTGGGGGTTGGATGTTTGGAAAAAACAAGAAAACAAATGGCTCGAGCTGTTAGTTAAAAGGAAGAACTGAAAGAAAACAGTGAAAAAGGATCTAAAATCTGTCAATTTTCACAAAAAATTCAAACACAAAGGAGAAATGAAGTAATCAATAAATATAATGGAAGAAATAATATGCAAACTATCTTTATAAATATTTGCAGGTATTATAGGTCTCAGTGAATTCTGTGCTTGCGCATTCGGAGCCAAAAGATCTCAAGAAAGGTTATATAGAGCACGTTTGCGTCAAAAGTGATGTCACCAACCTTGGCTCCTCTGGGTCCCATGACACCTCGCTCACCAGGTAACCCGGTCGCAATCAACTCCACAATTTCTCCCTGAAATGAAAACAGCCATTAGAACACTGCCAAAGATCACTGACCACAGACCTCTACCTTCTCCTGCATGTCCTTTCTGGTAGACAGGAGATATCTCAACAGGCCTCTGTCTCTGAAAAGATAGTAGGTGCGAACAGAAAACCAACGTTTCCATGCCTCCTGTGTGACTTACTTTGCCCCAGACGTATCAGCATAGGCCTAGAGCCATACGCCTGACCCCGCTAGATATTTCGGGAACTGGCTTGTAGATTAGCAAAGTTGCCTCTTCCCCTCGAAAACAAGAGAAGTGGAGGCTCTTGTGCTGTTACCACAGGTTCATGCTGTAACCACCTACAATGTAAATCCTATGTTAGCTTTGCAGTCATTATTACACCTACATCGTAGACAGTCAGTTACCTTCGGACCCATTGGGCCCACAGGGCCGGGTGCGCCATCTTTACCCTGTGGAGGAAATAAGAAAAGTTATTACGATAAATGTTTTTCAACCTCATGTATACTCTCCAATGTGCACAAACATACAACTTGTTATAGGCGGTGGGTCGCTGTAAAATGACTTGCCTGTAACTAACAAACTTGCAGGCACATGCATCAAAAGAAAAACCGGTTGCAAACGGGCAGGTTCTCAGAATCTGCCCCTTTGCGACTGGTATTTTTGCATTTGGGATGCATCACCCCAAATGCAAATATCGCAATTAAAGTAATCTCTGAAGTGGGATTTCTTAAATTGCGATTGCATTTAGGGAATAGCAAATTGAGATTCCTCTAGTGCAATGCATTAAAGTAAAAAAAATGAGCGATTTCGCTAATAGGGGGCGCAAATTACCATGAAGTTGAACTTCATGGTAATTTGCAACAACTTTGAAAAATGCACTTTTGTGCATTTTTCAAAGTTTCATGTTGCGCACACACATGCCCTTAGGGCAGAGCTTTCCAAAGTATGTGTTGGGACACAGTACTGTGTCGCCTGACATGTGTGGGTGTGTCGAGCGACGGAACTCTCTAATCAAGCATGTACTTCTGTCTTAAATGTTTAAGACAGAATGACATGCTTGATTAGACGTACGTACATTCTCGTGCATCAGGACGTCTGCGCCGCATACTTTGGAAAGCTCTGCTATTGGGAGTGTCTGCGGCAGTTGGTATTTGGATTTTGCTTTTTGCTGAACATAAATCCCCCATTCAAGAAAGATATTTTGTTGTAACTAAATTAGGATGGCGATATCCTACTTGTTAAAGGTAATTTTCGTGTTCCTTAAGTGCAGATTTCAAGCGTAATGTGTCTCCTCTAAAAAGGAAACGCAATCGATATTGTTTGATTTAATGTGTGAGAGGGCCGTAATGGCAGTAAATAGATGCAAGATGATTCCCAGTTTAAGTATGTCATGTGGGCCTTCACTATTATATAGGGGTATGAAGAGAACCGAACAATTGGGTGGAACACAGCAATGATTTTGAAGGGTAAGACTTTCATACACAGGCAAATTGCTGTGAGTTCCCTGTGGCAGTTTCACGTGGCTTTCGCGGATGCTTGATCATGTTCAGGGTTGCAGTTAAGGCCAAGTTATAACAAATCTTTATTTAAGCCTGTTATCATAAATTCTGAAAGCATCTTGAACGCTGGGGCCTGATATCTGGTGGAGGGAGTATTGAGCACAATCTCTGTTTTTGACATGTTCGCATGATTATGCCCAAGACATTCCATCTACTTGCATTAGTTTACATTGCATTTCATCGTCTATCGCTTATTCTATCGGGGTAAGAACTGGATTAATGGATTCTCCAACTTGGGTAGTGTCAATGTTTCCCCCTTACCCTAGGTTCGAGTTACGCAGATGTCATTGCTGTAAGAATTATCAGTTTGGGAGTTGTGCAAAAAGAATATGCAACCTCAATGAAAAATCAGGTCCTTAACATGTATTTATTTTTTAAAAACCTGCCACAAAGAAACTGGTAACAAGGAGAAACGCGGCATTAAATCTGTTCTACTCAACTGGTTGCAAAGTCTGCATTTTAAAATATCATGGAGTTAAGGCACCTGTGGCAGAGATCTTTGTGTGCTTAGTAAAGCTCAAGGAATAATAATGGTAAAATAACTATTTGCTGGAGAGGTCTGTGTTTTGTCTAATCCCAGTTTTGAGTCAAAGTAGCATTGAGGGTTAATAGGTCTCCAGGAAAGCACATTATGTAACGCGCAGATGACAGATTTTTATTGTATGTAAATGGGCAAGTGAGTTAAGTGCTTTGAACACAGAGATCCTTTTGTTACTTGCAGTTCATACATTGTAATTATTCTAATATAGCACAGTGAACCAAGGACATGTGGCTCCTACACCTTGTAACTCTCCCAGTCTTATGTAACGCTCCCTTGATTTACACACATCATTTATTGCCAAAGTGTAATGCATACGTATAAAGCGCTCTGACACTCTGCAATGGGATTAGTAGCACTATTGCACTGTAAAAGAAACAAAACTTGTGCCCAGTCTTCTACATAGTGCCAAGAGCTGCATGTGCGTCTCTTGGAACGATGTAGCAGCTATTGCTCATTTTAGTATTAATGAAGTTCACTTATGTGCCCTAATACTGAAAAGCGAGGGCAGGGTGAGTTAGTACATAGGTACATAGTACATTTCCTTTACAACGAACCATGAAGCGGTGTTTAGGAAATTAATAATATGCTAGTTAAAACAGGTGCATTTAGAAAACTGAGGCCCAAGCTCCTAACTAGCAGGAAGGCCATTTATTTTCTTGATCTGTGCGTAAGTGGATGAGCTCAAAGGGGTAAGCATACATCACTTATTATGTTGCTGGCTCGGCAAGTGAGGTGAATAATAAAGCAGATCTACAAAGAAAACGTATCAACAGGGTTGGGGCGGGCGAGAGAAGATGGTGCGGGTAAAAACACCAGCATTCGTGTGGAGTGCTCAAAGACAAGGAAAAAGTAGCTCCTACAATGGGAGCAGTGGATGGACCCAAGCACTTGGTCCATGTTTTGGGGGAGCGTCAAACACAGGAAGAAGCATGACGCTTTTATGCTATGGACTAACGGGAACGAAGTATATGAGAATGCAATGGAGCAAACAAGTGTTAAGCATATGGGCGGGCTGAAGCCCCCAGATTAAAATAACAACATGGCTGTTCGAGACAGCACATGCTCAGCCTAGACGGAACCTAAAAAAAGGGACAGCATGTGACAAACAAGGCCAAAATGCTTAAAGTTGATTATAACATAATAGCTTACCAGCAACTTGATATTTGGCCCAATACAGGAAATCAGTTTTACTTTGCTAACATGGCAAAACAAAAACTCCACAACCCAACCGACAGTCGATCTAATGTACTGCCTTATTTTTTTAACTGGGAATTATTCTAATTTAATTAACATGTTTCTTTTTAGTTATTAAGAAGGAAGAAACATTAGCCAAAACCAACACTCCACATGCTGTGGGGGTGCCCTTTTTGTGCCGTAAATCACTGGGTCATCTGTCAATTTATGCATGAATATATTCTTATTTCAGGCACAAACCTAACCTTAAACCCAGTTTTGCCAGTCGCTGTCTTTGTTAAGAACAGATTCACAATTGCTTTATTAACCTTTCTGCTTTCTCAAATTTGCTTGAAAATGCACCATTTGCCCACTATTTTTTCAAAATTCTCACATGGGGAGAACCCCCCCCTTAAGTGGTTCAGGCTCGCTCGCGACACACGCTCGCATTACCGTGTCACTAAATCAGGAATGTCTAAAAAGTGTGTCACCAACATGAAAAGTTTGGAAACCTATGCCTTAGGGCATGTGTGTGCGCAACATATGTGCACATCACAATTTCAGGGGTGCAACACAGTGACATTTTGGCACCCTTGAAATTGCATGAGCAATTTGCGAGTACCTACTGGTACTCGCAAATTGCGCATGCAATCTCCCATTCATTCCTATGGGCCTTTAGGCCCATAGGAATGAATGGGCAGGCATTCCTTAATTGCGAGTCGCAATTAAGGAAAATTTAGAAATCGCTATTTTTATAGCGATTCCTACATGCATAGGCTTTTGCAATTCCTTAATTGCGATTCCTTAATAATCGCAATTAAGGAGTCGCAAAAGCCTACCTTGATGCATGTGCCAGTTGATCCTCTATCATTCATCAGCTTATTATCAGAGATGTTTTATTTGACAGTGAGGTCCACAAGATGTTGTACAGCGTTCATTGGCAGAGAGAGCAGTGCTTCAAAGAAGTTCAAAGGAAATGGGTTGCCGCTTGGTTTGCTACAGGAACATTTCCAAGCTAAGGTAGTCAATAAAGGATGTTCCCGGCTGGGCAGCCGTACACCCTCTTCTGGAGTTTGCTGTGAGAAACACACGTGGGAAATTGGCACCTGCTTCCCAAATCTCCTTCCACTCATCCGTGACTTTGCAAAATGTTTCCAACAAGAGTTGCCATAATCCTATTTCTAAATCTACTTGTTCTTCTAGCCCGTGTCCTTAGAAACCCTTGAAGGTGGAAATGGCGGCTCGGCATGGGGATGCTGTGTAATGGCATGGCTTTAGTGTAACGTAGGATGAGAAATGTGCAAAAACATCTTAAAGATCGTGTCATTCCACAATATCCATCAAACACTTGCAGCAGGCTCTCTGGAAAGAGGACATCTCCACCCTGCAGTGACTCCTCTTGGTTTTTAAGAACCCGTGTCTGCCCTCAGCCTGGAGCACCACACCCTGATCCTGCTGGAATTAGTCTTATTTTATACACAAGTTTCTATTTTGAGAACAAACACAGGCAATCGGGTGTGCTAGTCTTCAGAACTGCATGGCCAGGTTCATGAGGACCAGATAATTGCACCTGAGAGCTCCTCCCTGCAAAGCACACAGTGAGGTTCTGTCTCCCCTGTGGCTTGTGATGGGGTTAACATATTGCTGCACAGCCTCTTGAGAGGTGCTGGTCTGTTGGCAGCACACAGATGGGACTTAAGGGAAGTTCTTCAAGCAGTCAATGTTGTAAAATAATATATAATATCTGCTAGAGCTGATCCTCTGTGCACATGATGGACCTGAAACCAAGGGCAGCTTATGAATTGATACACACTTATCAAACTTCCTCCTTCTTAAGATCTATATCGACTGTATGCATTAGTATTATGCGAGCTAAGAGATCATATACTTGTGTATTTAAAGAGTAAAATAACATATAACATGCCAGTACAGAAAATGTATATTCTGACATACCGAATCTCCTTTGTCTCCTTTCTCACCCCTTTCTCCCTGCAAAGAAAACATTTTAAATATTTCAGAATTTCAAATAGCAACTCAATATCTTTCTGCACTCATTCACATGGAACCGGATACTACTACAAGTCAGTTCAACCAATCAGGACATGAGAAGCACAGAAAGGAGAAGCTATAAGTGAGCACTGCATCATTATTCATCAAAATCTCTAAGACACCAAATGAGGGTCAACAAATGAGCGTGGATGCTGGAAAAGGCCTGGCCTACGGAAGAATCAATCAGAGAATCAAGAAACTTCGCAACAACCTTAAACGTAGTTAGGGTTAGGAGTTATTGGTGCTTGTGATGGAAACTGGCATGTGACTTACTCTTCTGCGGCCCAACTGACCTTTCCCGGGTTGTGATCTGTTGAGATAATGCCAAATTACCCTACAGTGTAGACCACCTCCTGCGGCTACCTGTGAATGCCCAAACACTGCAATGTTCTGTGTCCATACCCCAAGGAGGTGTAGAATAGCGAGGATTCTCTATGAATGTATCTAATATGATGGTACATGTGTTGACCTAAAAAAGTGGAAGGCACATTTTGTATAAAAAATATGAATTCCTATTATACGTGAATCCACTCACTCCCTTGCATGTTGTGTGAGAGTGGGGTGTGCTATAAATGTTTGACAAAAAACATTGATCACAATCGCATAAACACAAAATGGCACAAAAAAGCCCTTAAGATAGATAGATTAGAGAAAAGAGTGAAGGTGTCCCACACTTGAGGCAGGGAAGGAATATGACAAAAGATGGTAGATATGAAAGTGACGGATGTCACACATATTGAGTATGGGTGGCTGTATTAGATGCCATAATCAATCTGAAACTTTACCTTGTTACCCTATGTAGATGAATGGCCATGTACTCTTTCAAAATAAATTCAGAGAAACCCAAATTTTCCTTTTCTCTAAAGTGGAAATACTTGTCATCTGATACATCGTCGTCCTTATGTCAAATATTGTGCTGTCACTCTGGTAAGAGCTGCAAACCTGCTTGCCAGCCCTACTCCCATATTTTGTAAACCCTAAATGTGGATGGTGAAAAGCCACAGTGAATATCACATTAAGCTTTCGAAACGTACGCCACCCGTGCACATTTTGCACGGTCCTATTCTGGATTTACTGAACATGTGCCACTTGGAGTCTGCCAATGATATGCCAAGTTTGTTTGTTAAAGGCATATTCAGTGAGGGGGGTTTAGCATGTGCGCCATGACCAGATGTCCAAAACTGCTTGCAATCAAGGTCCATAAATTTGAAAATGACAAGTAGACATGACAAAAAAGTTGAGAAACCTGCAATTGACCTCGTAGGCTACCAACTCTGTGGGTGGATGGCCAGTCTCTGCTTCCGCCTGGGTCAGTGCTGTGTCATTGGATGTCAACAGGTGCCAATCGCAGGCAGGTCAGGGACTAATACTAGCATGCCCACCATTTCTATTTACCAACCATAGAGTGCCCAGAAGTCACGTATGGGGCATATTTGCACGCCTGCTTCATCCTAAACCCAAGCACACTTGAAGTTCAGGAGAGCACAATCTGCTGTTGCACAAAGACTCATCTGACTTCTGAGCTTTATCTCAAATACTTCTTGAGGTGGTTACTCCTACATCTGTGCCAATGCTAGAAGAAGATCCTTCTCCCACCTCGCCGCCAAGACATGGAACACCCTCCCACTGAGCCTACGACAGACCCTAGTGCAAAAACCCGAAACCGGTCCTTGGATGCTTGTTTCCAGTCCAGGGACGACCTGGCTTGGCAGTTCGGGCTGGACTGTTCCCATGGGGCACAGGGTCAAGACTGATTTGCATATGGCTGGGTTCAAACTGGAATGGCATGGTGAGCAAAAAAACGATGGATTTAGGCCCAGATCTCTGTACTGGGGTGAATGTATGACATTGTTCTGCATTCTGTCCATCAACTGTTGGTTTTTGCATACAACAGACCCATGACCTGCTGACCTTCAGGAGGCTACTCAAGACCTGGCTGTTCGAACAGTAACCCCCCCTCCCCCCTAGCATCCCAGCACCTAGAGACCCTCACGGGCATGTAGTGTGCTTTACAAGTGATTGATTGATTGAATGTTATGTTATGTCATGTCATGTAGATTCGTATAATGCACTAATGACGCAAGAGAGTATAAAGGCCGGTGTTAACGATCATGTTGCTGCTCCCATCCTATCGCTTTCTGAAGAGATACCATATTCATACTGCTTCAAGGCTCTCATTGATTGTTTTTTAAATTTCTTTATTGGCATTTTGAGCGTAAGCTCATTACGTCAGCATAAATCTTCAGTACTACAACTGGGAAACAATTGACACATTGATTGGTCGTGTGTCATGAAGTTATGCGGAATAATATACCCCACTCATTCATTAAGTAAGTCACTGGGCTAGAGAAAATAAATAAATATAAATAAAATACTAAAGTATACTTAAATGGAACAGGGACAACTTTTACAACTGATACTGATGCGTCAACTGGAACAGCCAACAACAGACTCGGGTCTGAGATGGACTCCTCAAAACCACAGTGTGAAAGTACCAGAAGTCCAAAGTGCTGCAGGGCCTAACTAATGGCAGATGTACAAACCAGTCTAATACATTCCATAAAAATTAATATATGTAAGCAGTGCCATTCACAAGTGTCTGTGTCCTGCCACTTTTCCTAATACTAATCATGTATGAGTCGCTATTGTCATCACAAAGCTCTAGGCGCAATAGCTTTTGTACAAACCAGTCTCCAGCAGACACAAATTCAGCATAATTGAGTGATGCAAAATGTCAAGACATTTTTTGGAGTTCACATAATGCAAAATTTGGGATTTTACAAATTGAACAGAGGCAATTGAGATTTCTCACAGGCTTCCTTCGAATCAGAGTCCAATCTATGTAAGGGATATTTCTGTGTTTTGAGAGACAGCCAGTCAGCTCCCATCTCTGCTGAACATGCCTGCTCTGCTCAGTCCCTCACACTCACCTTGTCACCGGGCCGCCCTGCTTCTCCGAGTTCTCCGGCACGCCCTGGTACCCCAGGAATGCCCGGTTTGCCTGGTTCTCCAGCCTGTCCTGGGGGCCCTTCTGGACCTCTTTCCCCAATGGCACGGCCCATGGGTCCTTGAGGGCCAGCGGGCCCCTGGTCGCCCTTGTCTCCTCTGTCCCCTCGCTCTCCTGGAAATCCTATTGTTCCCTGCAAGCAAGAACCAGAGGCATTAATTTACAGAGCAAAATTTCATAATCATCAAATGACATGATTTCAAGATTAAGAGAATTAACTCTCTATGCATGGCCATGCACCTTTTATGCGGAACACGGCTAGTCACCTAGACACTGCTGGACAGACAGCTACAGACACTGACTGAGGCATACAGATAGGCAGGGAGGCTCTGACCTAGCTTACAAGCATACAGGGGCAATGACAGGCAGACAGGGACAATGACAGGCAGACACTTTGAGATATCCATATAGATAGCAACAAACATACACAGATACAATAAAAGAGTGATACCTACTAACAATCAAACACTGCCAAGCAGAATGAACAGTGACAAACAGGGATAGTGAACAACCAACAAGAACACTAAAAGGAAGACACTGAAACCTCAAAACAGGCAGTCACAGACATTGCCAACCATTAACAACGACAGACTGACACCGGTAGATACTAAAAAAAAGCCACAATCAGGCAGATGATGACCGACACCCACAGAGTGGTATTTACAGGCATTGACAATGACAGGCTGCTGCTACCACAGACATACAGAAGTGGACATTGACACACAGGCATGGCCTGACATTAACAAACACGGTCAGGCAGACACGGCCTACAAGTGACATATTGACAGGCAATGTCAGATACAAACTGAAAGAGAGAGACTTACAAAGACTGAGCAGTCCTGAAAGATGGGCAATAAGGGGCCCGATTCACAGAACTAACTTAAGACAAAATCTAAACTTACTACCATTTTGGTATTCACAGAAGTTAGGAGTCCTAACATTAGGACTCCTAAATGGCTTCTGTGAATACCGAAAGTCTTAAAGTTAGGGTTTTTCTCAGTTTAGGAGTCCTAACTTTACTACTCCTAAACTGAGAAAAATCCTAACTTGAAGACTTTCGGTATTCACAGAAGACATTTCAGAGTCCTACAGTTAGGAGTCCTAACTTCTGTGAATACCGAAATGAGTAAGTGCCTTCTGTGAATACCAAAATGGTAGTAAGTTTAGGATTTTGTCTTAAGTTAGTTCTGTGAATCGGGACCCCTGATAATTTAGACTTCAATTAATGGCAATTGCTGTTTTTTTCATTTAGAACTCACTGACTAAATAATGGTCCCTCTTATAAACATCCTGGTGGGGCAGATTAGAAAGACTAAAATATGCTGATTCCTGTTCTCGTTCGTTGATTATCTATGCCTTTGGTCTTTAAAAGAATAGAAGGCTTTTGAGCTGAATGTCTTTGGAATAATAAAAAAGAAAGAATCTCTTTGGCCAAACTTCGACAAAAACTAAAGTGATGGAGTTAACTTTCCCACTTTTGGTGCTTGTTGATCATCTTACTGCCTTAGGCATGCATGGTTTAGGATTGCTGATGATAGTTTATTTACAAAACTTATTTGGTTAAATGTACAAAAGGCCCTAATTGTATTTTATTTCTTTATTGGCTTTTGAGCGTAAGATCATTACGTCAGCATAATCTTCAGCACTACAATTGGGAAACAATCTGCACATTGATCAATCTTCCGTGTCAGCAAGTTTTGCGGAATAACATACCCAGCCATTCATTCAACAAGGCAGCACCATCTAGTGCACCCAACTGAATCCTGAGAATTCTGCTTGTCAATTAAAGAAAGGAAAGGAAATTATCCAACATACACCATTACCAACAGCATAAAAATCAAAGAAAAGGAATTGCTGAGTGAAGGTCTCCACAGCTAGTACAAATGGCTCTCAAAGATCCCATTCCTTTAACAAAATTATTTTCTTATTTTAATTAAAGAAAAAAAAAATTGTCTACTGAGACCAGCCTTATAGCGAATGTCTCTGACAGACAACAATTTGTAGATCAAGCCACCCGGCAGCAAGGCATGCTGTAATAGAGTATGCAGTGGAAGCCCCGCCCAATCTCTGCCCATATTTGTCATTGGCTTGTGTCATTTTCCTTCTTAAATGCTGGCTTCTGATTCGTAAATAGGCTTGTTAGTCTCTCCTTGGTCCTGCCTTGTCTGCATTTGTTACCACCCATAAGGACTGGGCCTTTTACTTGGCTTGTTACATGGTCTTCGTTATAAGTGGGTGAGCACTATTTTGTTTATTGACACTGCTGGAGACAATGGCGGCTGCCTTTATTTGTATTTGCATGCTGAACGCGGCGCCCGCTTTAGGGACACCGCCCTCAGTTTGAATTTTATTTTTCAAAACTTTGATGTTGAGCACCGTGCCCGCTTCAGGGACACACCGTCCTCTGTTTATTTATTAATTTTTATTTAATACTGAGCACGGCGCCCACTTCAGGAACACCGCAATCTCTCTTTTTCTTTAAACTTTAATAACGAGCACAGTGCCCGCTTCACGGACACCGCGCTCTGCAATGCAATGGGTATTTATTTTGCAGGTCTTTGGACTGTTGGTATTGTAAATGACAATGCCTTTCAATTTTTTATAAAAGGCATTGCCATTTACAGTTTCAATGGTGCGAAGGCTTGCGATTGCAAGACCGATTGCATTGTAAATGCTTATTTAATTCAGCCATGTAATCTAATGGTAACATGAGGATTAATATTAGGTTATTCAGTGAGGTAAATTGAGATTGAAGGGGATATTGTGGAATAATCTGATTGTTAAAGATAATTCTATTTGTTATTTCACAGTTTCAAAATACCTTTTATCGTTCAAATTTTGCGTCAATATACAAGATTAGTTTCAGCTCATAAGGCATCACTTAACTTATCAGATATTCCTGTGGTCCGTGTGGACAATGACATTTAAACAATGAACTGAAATCCCTAAAGCCACTACTATACATAGATAAGTGAAATTGAATAACATTGGTTAAATTAAAACTAGGTAGAATTACTGCGGGAAAATAAATTGAATATTTAATGGTGTGTTCAGACTCAGAATGGCATTTGGTCTAAACTTTAGTTTTTCAGTTCATGGTGCGGACACCACCCAAATGTTATTTTTACACTCAATAAGGCGTTATCGACAACTAGGACATTACATAAAATAAAAATAGTAAATATTAATGAAATAAATAGATATTGGCCAGGGTCTTTGTCAAAAAGTACATTAATGCATATGCGTTTCCATTGTTCCCCTGCTAAAAATCTGGTTTATAATTTGAACCATGACTAGGTTTACAACCATCTTAAAATGCTTGGTCTAATATTAACTTGTTTTGCTTTTGATGAATATGATATTATTATATGTATTTTGCTCATCTGAGAGTTTAAAAGAGTATTCTAATAGGCTGCTTTCATATATTACTGCTATGCCAATTGTGTACTTATTTTTCTGATAATATTCATAATACATATCAAATAAATTGAAAAAATGTTTCCTCTTATTTATCCAAATCTTGCCATTAATTGGACATAAAAACTGAATTCCAGACACTTACATCCTTCCCAGGGGATCCCTTGGCTCCTGGCTCTCCAGGTTCCCCCTTTAGCACTCTCCTTCCTGGGGACAGTCCAGAGGTTTCATCGTGCAAGTCCATAAGGTCTTTCAACTTGGAAGTCTGCAAAAGAAACAGACGACAGAAAATCGAAATGTCATTGAAAAAAGTATCATAGAGTCTACCTGTTATTAGCTGCCAACTAGCCACATATCATGCGATTGACTCTCAGTCGACTAGTTTCAAAGCCAACAGCACTTAGCATGTTGGGTTTTGTAGTCTTAATTTACCCACTCTACGACTGACCACAATTTCCAGAATTCCTAGTGCTGTTGAGAGAAACAAAACGAATCCAAAAAAAGAATTTCAAGAACCTTTTTATTCAGCTCTAGACCTAAATATAAGTGGCACAGAATGGGTGAAAAGTGGGGAAAAAGGAGGGGCATATTAACAAGGAGTAGCGAAATTTATCGCTAAATGCGCTTAGCACATTTTTTTTTATCGATGCCTATCGCCGGATATTATCGCAGAGATAATGTGCTATTAGCAACGTTTATCTCCAATGAGATAAAATATCCGGCGATAGCAGCTCAATGCGAGAATATCGCTGGAAATCCAGGGATGTTCTCGCATTAACGCCAATGGGGGCTTAATGTGATAACTCACCCCCCATTGACTATTCAGGTTAGTCAACTTTTCAGCAGGTGTTAGTTTCTAGCGATATTCGTGCTTAGCGTGATTTTTTATCACTTTGCCTGCCTTGCTAATAGGCGATAGGTGTGTTAGCGACTGTTTTCAGTCCTTAACAGTTTGCCTACGCCCACTTTGCATGTCATTAGCGATAAATATCGCTGACATGCAAAGCGGGACTCAAACCTGTAGCTATCGCCTATGAGCTGTCTCTAACTGCTGTTAGCGACAGCTTGCTAATAGGGCGATAAAAATGTCTCCGCTTTTGCGGGAAAAAGTCCGGCTAAAGCGGCGATATCCCCCTTGCTAATATGCCCCCCAATTTCTACATTTGAAATTCACAAGATGCTTGATGAAAAGGACAATAAGATTAGCAAACTGTGTCAATTGGAGAAAAAAGATGAAACAGAAACAATGTGTAAGAATTTCTACATTTTCAACTGATCTGATGAAACAAAAGAAGAGTAGTAGGAAAAAGAGGTGGACTTGGAGAACATGCAGCACAGTGGAGACAGGGAGAGGGAGCGGCAGTCGAGGTCAAATTGTAAAAGAGGCAGGAAGATCAAAATCACAGGAGTAAATGGGGAATAGGAGAGACAGAAATAAACAGAGCAAGAAAGAGAATGGAAAAGAAAGAGAAAGTGTGAGATGATATATGAGCGAGAGGAAAAGAAAACATAGAGAGCAGGAGACACTAGACAAGGAAGTAAGGGGAAGAGGGAAAAGAACAGACCAGGAGAGACACTGGAAGTGGAAAACAGGAGGGTGAAAGACAGTGAAAAAGAAAGAGGGAATGAGAGAAAGACACACAGACCACTAGATACAAATGAGAAAATGAGCCTGACAGAGAGAGAATAGAGAAAGAAAGACGACAAAAGAGAAAGAGAGGAAGGAAGGAAGGGAGACGCACGGGAAGACAGGGAGACAGAGAGAGAGAGAAAACACATATGAGCGAAAGTAGACAGAAAACGGTGGGAAGGACAGCCGCAGATATAAGAGCATATTAACAAGCCCCCATCGCCACAGGAACGTTCCTGTGGGTATATGTGCTTTTCCTTATTTACAAAGCAGTGTTAAGCCACGTTAAGTGCCCTAACGCTGCCTTGTAAATAAGGCCCCATTTCACGGTATAATTAGCATGCAAGGAATGGGCAATGGGTTTTACAGTGGGAGTTCCACCGCAACACCCATTGATTTTGACACTGGCCCATATTTACAAGGGCAGTGTAAATATGGGGCAGAACTAAGTGAAATGCTTAATTTCTCCTTGTTTTTGCTGTTTCAATTTGTGCTTCATTATGCAGCACACATAGAAACAGCAAATGGCAATTGATTTTTTATGTGCAGGAAGGTGACTCTTCCTGCACATAAACACAAAAAATGACGCTTTGTAACTTCATCATCATTTAAAGATTGTTTATGTGCAGGAAGGGAAACCTTCCTGCACATAAACAATCTTTCCCTCAATGCAGACACCCTAGCACTATGGTGCAAGGGTGCCTGTGTTGGCGCTAAGCTGCTAAATTTAGCGCCAGCGTAAGCGGAAATGCAGGGATGCACCATCATTTTGTAAATATGGTGCAGCCCTGCGTTTCAGACGTGGCGGAGCGCAGCTTTAAACCAGGAAGGCTAACACCCTGCTCCGCCACTTTTCTAGGAAATGTGCCCCATAGTGCACAAAAGACACAGGATAGGAGGAGGATTATGTTAATGGTTGTGTGTGAGTAAAATATTTTGTCTAACTGACATGTACTGCCCTTACCTTAATTCCCATGAGTTCAAGGGATTTTTCGACATTCTGAAACAAGAATATAAACAGATGCAGAGCTGTTATTCAGAAAAAAGAAAACTGTCTCCATTTCTTGTGCAGGAACAAAGTAATGAGAGCACTTTAAAATCTATAATCTTGTGTAGTTGTGGGGAATGTTCACCTGGGGGTGGGACAGATTTGTTGTTGCTGTAGTTCTTATGTAGTTCTCATGTATCATGGCCTAAGGCTGTTCTAGCACGGTTCTAGGAGTGCTCAATTTCTGTATACGTTTTCTGCTTATAAAGTTCTGCATATTGTAAACTCATATATTCATATATCAGTTGATGAATACGCTTTAATCTCTATGGCTCTGCTGGAAATGCCACAGTAAGTCACAGGAATTTTGTGCATTTCAGGCTATTCCATACACAGTTAAACAGGCACCTACAGATATCAGTAGTACATTTCTTGGGATGCAGCTTATTTAGAGACGGCGGGCAGCGGGACATCTTCTCTGTGCTCCTCACCAACATTTAGATGGCAGGGGAAGTTAGTGGACCTGATAGTGGGGAAACATTTCTCTAGCATGAAACTCATGTCTCAAACGCTACAGATGTGCTAGACATTTCTCTAGAATGAAACTCATGTCTCAAATGCTACAGATGTGCCACCTTTGTAAATAATTTTACTGTGTGAGAGGAGGAAGAGGGTCCTTGGATGGGCAGGATCTGGAGTAGAGGCGAGGATTTGAGCCTATCGCAATTGGGCCAAACAAGAAGGGGGCCTGGCCAAGAAAAGGAGCAGGACTTCAAGAAGACCCTTTCCCAAAAACAAATAACAAAGCCTTCTGAGGCTTCCGCCAACATCTTCTGAAGTCCGTGAAATTGGCCACCGAACATGAGATGGATACCTTCTCTCTGCGTGGAAACCAGCTCACTTGGTGCACACCCTGCTGTATTGGCATTTCACTGGGAGCCTGGGAGAGGATCGCCTATATCTATTGACACGTGGTGGCACTGTGTGATTTGGCAGGTCTGATACTGGGAGAAAAGTCTCAGCATGTCTGGGAATTTACAAATGTGGGTACTGAAAGTGTATCCACCTCAGTTTGGTTGAGAACCAAAGAGCATAGTGGTCTACAGGCAGACAGGACATTTGGCCGGGCTTAGGGTGGAAAATGAGGGTAGGACATGAAGGTGTGACATGAGGGCGTGACATGAGGGCAGGGCATGAGGGCTTGAGTTATCAGACGGGGTCAGGGAGGGTAACTCAGGAGAGGTGGAGGCAAGGTACAGGTCACCTGCTGTGACTGAGTTTTCCAAATGCAGTGTTCGACGCCATGGAGATGGGCGCCATCACTTGCTAAGCAATTCCAAATGAGTTGGCCTTAGTAAAATGCTGTAGATGTGGCTGGTATGCAAGAAACAGAAGTGATGTCTTAGTTTATTTACACCTGTTTAATTTACCCTGCAGGGTAGCGACTCCTACTGGTGCGCCTGTGCACTCAGCTATAACCTAGCAAAGGTCATGGATGCCAACTGATGGACACACATGTCAAAGAACACTCACAGCAGCAGTTCCTGAGTCTCCTTTCTGGCCGGTCTCGCCAGGCCGCCCCTGCGAAGACACAAGATATAAGAGAACCAGGTTAGGGTGAGGCGCAGAGTCAGAATTCTTAAAAGCAGAACCTGCAGTCTTATAAAGAACATGGCTGAGCAGATGTGATGACATTTAAAGTTTTGTTGCTCAAGGTACGACTTGGCTGCATTGTTGTATTTTCATGTGTTTCTGCTTTACCAGCACTGATGGAAAATCCATAAGAGGTTTTAACATTACAAGAAATGCCTCTACTCTGTTTTCAGAACAATGAAACCCTCTAAATAAAATAATGCTTGTATTATGTTTTTGTGCAACCCCATGCACTCTGAACATCTGCTGTGAAGAAGTGCCTGGTGAGTGGCCAGACCTTGGACCGGTGGCTGAGAGAGAAGTCCAGCAACACATAGGGCATGCATCACCTACGTTTAGGAATACTTAACTTTTGTTATGCTAATGAGGCATGGCTTCGCGATGAAGGTGGGTTCAGTTTTGAGGTTCAGTTCTGAGGTGGCCCTAAACCAGCACTAAGTCCTGCCATACCATTAGCCAATTGGACATTTGCTAGTCCTTGCTCTACTAGTGGGCATGGAAATTCAACTTCTGAATGCCATATTCATCTGACTAGATTTTCCTGGACTCTCAACCTACTTGGCAATGTTTACACTCTAGTAAGTCTTTCTTCCAATGTTATGCTTCCATTTCTGAGATGACAAGAAATTCCAGTCTGACAGGACAGTACTGGTACAGAAGGAGCTACCTCAGGTCCTTCCAGTCAAGTGTGATCACACTCACTTTAAATCCATTGCAGTACATCACTAGCAGTGCAAACAAACTACTAAGGGACAGATTTACAAGCCCCTTGCACCGCTGGTGCATCATGTTGTGTGACGCAGCGGTGTGCGCAGCCTGCTAAGTGATATTTACTAGAACAGGTAAAGCCACCCTGCGTGACTTAACCTGTGCTTGTAAATATCGCCCCTGTTCACATAACACTTTGCGTGTTAGGGGCGTGAAATGGGTGTTGCTGTGGGTGTTCCCATGCAACACCCATGTCCACTGATGCATTTCCAGATTTACGAGAAATCCTAAATCTGGAAATGCGTCTGAATGCTACGCCACCCTAGGGGTGGGGTAGTGAGGTGCAAGGAGGAGACACTTTTTTCATTTCTCCTCGTTTTTTTCCACTTTCAATGCGTGCTGCATTCTACAGCACACATTGGAAGAAAAAATCACCTTAATTGACAAAAACAATCTCCCCAGGACGCAGACATCCTTGCATCATGGTGCAAGGGTGCCTACGTCGGTGTATGGCAGCAGTCTGTGCGCCAGCGCAGGGGAAGCACAGAGATGAGACATATTGTTGTAAATATGTTGCATCCCTGTGCTTCAAAACTAACGCAGCGTGGTGCAGCAAAATGACCTGCGGCAACATGCTGCGTTAGTTTCCCGTAGATCTGCCCCTAAGAACCTTGGTTTTCTGAGTGGCTTTGCAGTTATTGTTTATATGTTCTCACCGAGAACCAGTCAGTGAAAAACTCCCCCATTTTCCACTGTTACCCATCTGTAATCCTATATGGTATGTACAGCTCTCACTGAAAGTTACTATTTTGAAAGCTAGATTCTAAATCTGGTTACTCATTGCAATGACGAAACAAGAGTGGGAACGAAAAGTTGTTCCCCGCTGATGCTCTGAGAGGACTCTCTGGGAGCCTATCATTGCAGCGCCTGCTCTCTGCTCTGATGGAGAGAAGGAAGCACAGCTTTGGGATGGGAGAAGAAGGGAAGGATAAAGGGAATTATGATGGGAGGCTAGGTATCTCTTTTATGTTTGAGACAGGGAGGAGAGGCCATGTTACATGGCTCCCCCCATGACTTCCCAGATCTGGAGTAGAAGTCAAAAGCATAGGAAGACGATTTTGGCCACCATAACTATCATGCGGCCCAGGATGGGATGACAGCAAATTACAGGGATTTTATCCACGCTGGGATTGTGAGTGATATTATAGACAACCTATCATTGGGCGCGATTCACAGAATGAACTTAAGACTCAATCCTAAACTTACGAATATTTTGGTATTCACAGAATGCACTTACTACTTTTGGCATTCACAGAATGAATTTACTACTTTTGGTGTTCACAGAAGTTAGGATTTTGTCTTAAATTTGTCTTAAGAAGACTTAAGACAGACTGAAGACAAACTTAAGACAGATTTAGGACAGACTTAAGACAGACTTAAGACAGAATTAAGACAAAATCCTAACTTAAGTCTGTTTTAAGTCTGTCTTAAGTTTGTCTTAAGTCTGTCTTAAGTTGTCTTAAGACAAACTTAAGACAAAATCCTAACTTCTGTGAATACCAAAAGTAGTAAGTTCATTCTGTGAATACCAAAAGTAGTAAGTGCATTCTGTGAATGCCAAAAGTAGTAAGTGCATTATGTGAATACCAAAATAGTAGTAAGTTTAGGATTGAGTCTTAAGTTCATTCTGTGAATCGGGCCCATTGTCTGTTTGATGTTACTCGGAACCCCTAGATGAGAAACATACCCATTATTCACTGTTACCCATCTATAATTCCATATGTTTAACATTCCGGAAGTTGAAATGCTTGTTCACAATAATGAACAGCTCTGGAGCCCGCATACAACAAAAAAATTGTATACAGACAAGAACAACTGTAAAAAATGGGGATGCTCTTGCCAATTACTTGTTGCCCAGAATCCATCATCGAAAACTCTCCTGCTATTACTATTATTATGATCATTACTAGCATTATTATGGCCTGTTGGAAGCCCGGCCCTATAATGAGCCGAGCTTTCAAGTGGCTTCGGCCTGCCTCCCTCCCTCTATGCGTTACGGCCAGAGATTCTGACTTTGGGAGTGGAGAACCATGTTTGAGTCTCAGAGTCAGCTCAACATCCTGTGATTCTGGGCAAATCACTTTATCTTCCCATGGGTATGAACAATAAATGTGACCTTGTGTAATGTAACTGGTGCTCCAAAAACTCCAGGCCGAGTTTCCGCTATACAAAAACTGCAGAAAAATGCACACAGAGGTAAGAAAACACACTTAACTTAAGGAAAGACAGATAGATACCCATTTACTGGCTAATTTGTACAAAGTGAAACCAGAAAACCTGGATAAATCTGAGCTTCCCCTCATTAATTGTATGACTTTAGGTAAATATTTTATTTAACAAAAACTCTTATTTCTTCATTATTGCTTATGAAAGCCCTTTCAAATAAGTGAGTTTAGAATACCAGTTGCACAAAAAGCTATTGTGTTTGACATAATATATTGTCAAAACTACCATCTGTTAAACAAATACACTTTTTGAGTTTTACAGAGACTTTATCATATTTTGTGTGATGTTTGTTGAATGATTTGCATAATAAACATAATCAGTCGTTTCAAGCACGGGCTCTAAGATATGAGCTAGACCCTTGGCTCGGCTCTGGCTTGGCACTCCCTGTTAATTTGTTGGCTTGCCCACCTCTGTTCCTCAAGTGGTTTGTTCGCTCACTGGTTTGGCCTCGTCTTGGAGCTTTTTATGCAGATCATACTCAGAAGTCTTGTCTATCCATATTGAGTTGAGTCTACAAAACATTTATGGTCTCATTTAGAAGAGAAGCAGCACTTAAAACCGGCACAAATGTTTTCTGCAAACATTTTTAGTGCTGTGCCAATTACGAAGCGCGAAGTGCAACTGTGTGACCTGTGGCTAGATGTACGAACAATAGTAATAGAGATGATCAAATAGTGTTTTTTTTGCTAATTGCTATCACCAATGTACAAATGGGTTAATTAACCCCATCCCCTAAATAGAGATTCCTAGTGGGTCGCAAATAGACCTACCTCATGAATATTATTGAGGTAGGTTGCAATCTATGACCCACTAGGATTCGCTGCCATCACAGGGATGGTGGCCTGCTGGGAACAGCAGACCACCATGCATGTGATTGTTTTTAGATAAAGCAATCATTGTTTTTTTTAACTGCGGACCTTTTTCCTTAAAGGAAAGCTGGATGCATTTAAAAATAAAAAGTAAAAAGTTTAATTTTTATTTTTTAAGAGCAGACAGTGGTCCATGGACCACTGCCTGCTCTTAAAAAATATTTTTTGAACCATTCTCAAAGGGAAAGGGGTCCCAAAGTGACCCCTTCCCATTTATGAATGGAATACCACCAACTTTGATTTGGCAGAAAAGTTCTAATTTTTTGTGAACGCATTTCCAATTGCAAAACATTTGTAAGTACTAATGTGAATCGGTATTGGGAAGGGATGCCCCAAACACGACCCACCGCAAGTGATGTCAAAAGTCTTGGCAATATTGAGTGCGTCTGTGTAGCTAAAAGCAGGCCTTTTCCAACAAGTCCAACAATCATAAAAGTGACTTGCCCTGTCCAGTGTTCGTTGACAAGCTTCGACCATAGTGAAGCTTGACGGTGTAAATATCAGTAAACATGATGTGTCTTTGACTGTACCTGTTCACCCCTCGGTCCGGTCTCTCCTCTGTCTCCCTAAAATATCAAACAAGAAAAGATTAGAGAAGTTGAGAACACAGCGATACATATTCATGTTTATCAGACATTTCTGTTTGACGAGCTACTGGAGCAACTGTTTGTGTGGGAAGAATCTACATGTTTTTTAAAGGACGATCTTGTGAATGATGTCACAATACATCTCAAAACCCTTACTGACATCATCAAGGGAACATTCTAGAATGAGTATTGTTGGTGATTGTAAAAGATATAGGACTGGCTGAAGAGAGCTGTTTTTATACGACACTGAATGGCCCCTTTAAGATTATTCATATAAATAACCAAATAGTTTGGACAGTTTTTGCAGTAATAGCCAAGAGGCATAAAGGGTTTCGGAAACCTCGTAGCAGTCACATTACTGAGAAATCAGGCAGTCCATGTCTCGGGTGACCTTTTAAACATGTTTCATTGACTACAGTGCAGCTTTCATTGGTGTGGATTGGGGGCCGCTAGGGATAAAGTTTGATTGAGTCACAGCAGCTTCAGTGTAGGAATTGATCCAATCGCTCTACGAAGGGATATCTCAAGATAAGCAGCTCTCAGAGAACATCCTTACATTTAAGGACCTAAAGTCGAGTGTGGATCGGCCTTCATGGCTGTCCGCCTCTGTAGTGCTGAACATGGAGTGATATCGTAAGGATTTTTGAGGCCTGTGGAAAGGCATATCTTTAGCCCCCCATTTGGAACACTTTTAAATGTATTAGCTGCTTCCAACTAATTCAAGTACTCCTAATGTCAAATAAACACTGAATTCACTGAGACTCTGCACTCGTAAAGATACTACTCGTAAATTCTTTTGTGAATAACAAACAATCATAAGCGTACAGAGAAGTATAAATGTACAGTTGTGAATCAGGCCCTGACTGTCTTCTAGACTTTTACTGTGTCACCCCTGAATAAAGCTATCAATATTGTGTGCTTCCAAAGACCACGCAGCTTAGAAGAAAGCTACAATTCTTGTTGGCACTCACTGGTGATTTAGAGTAATGTGGCTGTCTTTTAGTGATTATTCAGATTGTACACTGCGTCATTAAGAAGTGGGTCAATTTAATGTAAATTATGTTTCTGCCCAAATCTGGTGGCTGAATGAGTCTTTGGGGACGTCCTTCACACCTATTATTTGGCATCTTCATGTGGAGGGATGCAGTTTGTTTTAGCAAAAACTGTGGGGCATATTAGCAACAAATAGCGATAATTATAGCTAAATGAGCTTAGCGTTTATTTTTTTATTGCAGCGCATCGCCGGATGTTATCGCAGAGATAACGTGCAATTAGCAACGTTTATCTCAAATGTGGTAAAATATCCGGCGATAGCGGCTTAATGCATGAATACCGCTGGAAATCCAGCGATATTCAGGCATCATCGCCAATACGGTCTTAACCTGAATATCCACCTCCCATTGGATAAACAGGTTAAGAAGTGGTCTGAGCAGGCGTTAGGTTTTGGCGATATTCGCGCTTAGCGCAATTTTTTTATCGCGTCGCCTGCGTTGATAATAGGCGATAGCGATGTTAGCGACTGCTTTCAGTTGCTAACAGTTTGGGTACGCCCACTTTGCATGTCATTAGCGATAAATATCGCTGACATGCAAAGAGGGCCCCAAACCGCTCGCTATCGCCTACAAGCTGATGCTAACTGCTGTTAGCGACAGCTTGCTAATAGGGCGATAAAATTATCGCCGCTTTAGCGGGAAAAAGTCCAGCTAGAGCGGCGATAATGCCCTTGATAATATGCCCCTTTGTTCTTTTTTAAAATGGTGAAATTTATAGACATTGCTAGCAAAAACTGTTGAAACCAGGTATTTTATAGTTGCATAATGTTAGATGTTATAATTGCTTTTACTATTGATGTGTTTCTTTGATGGCAATTTGTATTGACAGATTACATTTTAGGAAGACAATATTGAAATTTGTACCTTATGTGGCTTTTAACAAAATATTGTCAACTTATAAATATGTGGTGTAAAATCCTACCTAAAGCAGATTCTGTGGAAAAAAATTACAAATCCTACTTTTTGTCAGCAGGTCTTCATTTAGTGGAATAAATCACTAGCAAATGTTTTTGGGAATACATTGTGACCGCAGGTGATGTGTGCAAAGGAGCAAAACTTTGCAACTTCCTGAACATTCGAAGTTTGACATGTCTACCCTGGCTCTTAGGTATAAGACCTGTCCCTCTCTATAGGGTGGAAGACCCCTGGACAGGCCAACAATGTACTGGGTGGTCTTCTCAGTTACTTTCTTGTAAACAGTTTCCATTTTCCCAATTGTCATGATTTTGTTTTCCATTCCCTTACCTTAGCTCCTGAAGGGCCAGCTATGCCTGGGATCCCCTAGAAAAAACAAAAAAGAATCATCTGTTTTTAGGATAGACCATACTTTCTTTTATCTATGATTTTTATATAATCAACATCGATCAAGGATTCCTCCGCTGTCCACAAGATTGGCAAGACTCAACACATGCTTGGGATCACTCCTACAAATTCATATTAATTGGAAAACTTTGCTACAGGGAGGTCTGCCTTGAACTTCACTAAATAGTGAAATCCGTTATGATTGCACATGAAGGAAATTGCATGTAAAGAATTTTAGGGAAGTTATTTGCCTAAATTTTAGTAATCCTGAAAACCTAAGTTTAAGATAAACGACTGCCTCTTAGCGGCATTTGCTGCTCTACAGAGTCCCCTAGAGAAAAAATAGTCTAATAAGGCCATGAGGTAGATTACTCCCTGCTCACAACTAGGCACTTCTAGAAGAGCAAAAATAAATAACCACTCTAAGCTCTCAGAAACCATTACAGTGGGCATCAAGCTATGGGTTAGGTGACGGGCAAACATATATATCCCAAACGCATGCCTTCTAAATGCATTGCTAGAGTATACATTCAAATTTAAAAGAAGTTTATTCACAGCAATTAAAGCAAAGGTCACCCCAAAGGAAGATACAATTCCCCACACATAAAGAAGGAATGTTGGGGCATTCGCTAAACTTCTATTCCATACGTACAGACAATAAAATATGGTGGCCTTTGATACACACGTCAACGAACCCACCCCTAGCTGCCGGCAGCCAATGTGAGCACCCTGGTTAAAAGCCAGATGGGATTCTGTGTTTTCCCACTGCACTGCCCCAGTCTAAAGGAATTTGAATGTTCCTATATAACCCCATGCACCAGAAAAGTCTGAACTGAACCTATTTTACTTTTGCTTGAAATGTCTAGCTACTCCCACCGTACCATTCTGTTACAGATGCTGTGTGGAGTGTTGTGTTTGGTATCTCTCACCTGGCCAGGAGCTCCAATCTGTCCGGGAAGACCAGGTACACCAGGAGATCCGACAGGTCCCGCAAGCCCAGTTTCTCCACGCTCACCTTTCGAACCATCTCGCCCCTGTTAATCAGAACAAAACAATTTTTCTTGACTTTAGTTATAAAACACAATTGTACAAAAATGGCTTTATAAAGTCATTGAACTTTATTTTATGTACTAAACCTACCTTTAACCCAAAATTGTAATTTAGTGTGAACAAAATATTTCTGTCAATGTTGGTGATATCAAACTGTGAATTCCAAGAAGTTAAAGGGCACAGGCTGATGCTACTTCCTATTGAAGCCATTATTAAAATGATCTGCAACCATCTTGAATTTTACCCTTTAATGCTACAGGAATCTTATATTTAGTTCTAAATTTGATGGCTGTAAAAGTTTCACCAAAATGGCTTCACTCCCAAAGTTTTTAGAACAAATTATTATTGTTCAACCAATTTTGGGAACAATCATCTTTTTTCCTTTTTATCATTTTGTACTAAAAGACCCAGTACAGAACTTCCCCACTGTATTTTCGTTTATCAAGTTAAAGGCAGCAAAAATAGGTGTCTCCCAAATTATATTGTTCAGTTTATCAAGTTGTTTGCTAAGAGTTCATTGTTACTTACATCTCTTCCAGAGGTCCCAGGTTCCCCCTTTTCTCCCTAAAGATATACGTCCAGGAGAAAAAAAGAGATGATTTAGGATTGATGAATTAACAAACACAAAAATAATCAAATGCAATCATATAAGCAGAAGAAGAAATTAATGCTAGCAGTGTATCAAATGAGACATTCTAACAATGCCAACTGGGTTGGGCTCTCCTATGGGAAATCAACCTTCTTTTGCAAAGGCCAGTAGTAGAACAATATAGATTATTTAGAAATAGAAGCTTGTGAAGAAAACTTTTTTCTCCCAAAAGATCAATCAGCCAGTGCTTGATAGCAGGCTGGAGTGGAATGTAACAAGACATGTCTGATGTTTATCTTCTATCAGGTTATGTCTAGCTAGATAGCCATGTCTACCTAGTCAATCTTGTGCTCTCTGTCAATGCTCCCCCATGCCGGCTCGCCTTCTACAGGTCCGTGGCGCAACACATAAGGGGTTGAGCGAGTGTCAAGTCAACAGAATGGCGCTTCTGCAGTGAAGCGGGTAACGTGCAAGGAAGGGGCAATGTCGAGGGTATTCATTGCAGTGAGCCCAGGATTTATTTTATGTCTAATACTTAATATATATATATAATGTGATGGCCCCAGTATGTATTTGAGTATCTGTTAAATCAACAGGGATATGCATTTAGGACAGCTTGGTGGGAATCTTATAAAAATCAAGGAATTAGGGGTGCTGCACTTAATTGGACAGAGGATTATTGGTCAATATGAGCAAGGCAGTGGGTTATCGGATGACACCATGTCATTAGGACACCCGGGCTTCCCGTCAAAGGATTTTATCTAATAATGCAATGAAGTCTGGGAGCTGTAGTCTTAGTAGGATACATTGAGGTAACAGGCCTGATGACAGGAATGTGTAAAAGAAAAGCACAGGAAAATGATGAGAGCGTTAGAGCAACTCTCTGCAAACTAGAACAAACTGTTGGTAAGAACAGTGACTGCAGGGCTCCCCATCACATGCCCACTGCACATCGGTTACTAGACACCGCGAACAGCTGCATGGCCCGTCCACTAGCTGTAGACAGCCACATCTTGTTGTTAGGAAATAAGGAACAAGGGATGGTGAAAGTGTACTTGTAGATGCAACTAAATAGCACCTAGGATGCATCACACATAATTCTGTACTTCACACAATGTTGCTGGGTCTAATATTGTGGCCCTGTCTATAGTGCCTTTCCACTTGGGACACCATTATACAAGTAATGTTTTAGAATCTTGAGCTCCTGTAGGCTGCTTATAGATTCAACGCATGGGTCCTTCGACTGGTACCGTACCTTCCTGCCGTCTTCTCCTGGGGTCCCCTCTTCACCCTGTAAAGAAGAAGAACAATTAAATTCTCAATGATAAAACTGTGTCCTATGTGGAAGCAAGATGAACCACAACAACTCCAGAAACCAGGTAACCATATAAATGGGCCCTGCAAATAAGCAACACATGTGCATTTTCAAGAAAAAGCATACCCTATGCACACACTTGAAATGTAAAAATTGGAAACAATGTTCATATGCAATAGTCCAATGTGATACAGAGAAACAACAATAGATTGCAAATTGTGAAGATGAATAAATCTTTGTCAATAAAGAAGTCTTGTTCTCCTTGTTTTATTCAAACACAGCATGTGGACAACCAGCCGACACGTGTTTCATCGCGATTTCGCGACTCTTCAGGGCTCCAATGGTTGTGTTTAGTCTTTACGGTCGCAATTCCGGTGATAATTCCGACCCGGAAGGGCCCAGGACCATTAAAAGTTTATTGCGAAGTAAAGTACCAATGCTTACAAGCGAGTGCGCTTGTGCTGTATCGCCCGGGGGAAGGATATTAGTGTCAGTTCCTTTCCTATCTTAGCCTCTGGTATGCCGGAAATGAAATGTGATATTTCGCAGCCTCGTCCGGACTTCGAACAACGGAGACCCGGGAGAAGAAGGAAAGAATTCACAACGCTCTGAAGACACCAAGTCCGGACGAGGCTGCGAAATATCACATTTCATTTCCGGCATACCAGAGGCTAAGATAGGAAAGGAACTGACACTAATATCCTTCCCCCGGGCGATACAGCACAAGCGCACTCGCTTGTAAGCATTGGTACTTTACTTCGCAATAAACTTTTAATGGTCCTGGGCCCTTCCGGGTCGGAATTATCACCGGAATTGCGACCGTAAAGACTAAACACAACCATTGGAGCCCTGAAGAGTCGCGAAATCGCGATGAAACACGTGTCGGCTGGTTGTCCACATGCTGTGTTTGAATAAAACAAGGAGAACAAGACTTCTTTATTGACAAAGATTTATTCATCTTCACAATTTGCAATCTATTGTTGTTTCTCTGTATCACATTGGACTATTGCATATGAACATTGTTTCCAATTTTTACATTTCAAGTGTGTGCATAGGGTATGCTTTTTCTTGTAACTTTGGAGCAGTTTAGCTTGCTTGCTTCTCCTCAGAGTGGTTATATGGTTGTCCACTCACCCAGTTGCACCACAATTTACCTAGTTCTATAGTGCTACCATACTGGCAGTGCGCCCATTCTCTGACACCCTAAAAACCATTCTGTCTTCAAGACATGTGCATTTTCAACCTGCAATTCAGTAGTAAAACACCACAAAAGCCCAATAGCTCGCCATAAGCCCACGCTGCGCATGTGCATGCGTGCACTAGCTTGCAATTGCAGTGCTCCCCCTACACATCCTCAGATGCCCAAGGCGAAAGTTGTTTTGCTAAACTGAAATACTTTGTGCATTTGCACACTAGCGCAAATCCACGTCACAGCCACTCACAGTCACGCAAGAATAACATACGCCAACAGGCGGATTCCACATTTGACAAGTTATAACTGTGATGATGGGGGTGGTCGTTAAACATAGTTCGGTATTGGATGAACTCCAAGTATAGATACTAAAGGATCTTTTGAGGAGGAACTGAATAAAATTGTCCGGTTGATAACACAAGACTGTTTCAATTACTATTACTTTGTAGCATCCTTTGCTTGGACAGGGCAACATTCATGGCCAAAATAGTGGATGGCACATGTGCAGGAGGCCCTTTAGTGTCAACATCAATACATAAAGACTGATCTTTGCTCACAGTATTGCAAATAGGATTGTCGTTTGCCTAATATTTACCGGCACATATTTAAAAAGGCTTAACATCTTTACATCTAGACAAGAACAGCGTAAGACATTATACATTTTTAAAATGTTTTGAAAACTCTTTGCACTGTTCAAAAAACGTCAGAACTGAAACTGTACAGCTGCTTAAAATGCACAGACTGAAAACTAAAGTTGAGCAGACTTGCACAAGTGTAATGAGTAAAAAGTTTCAATATGTCACTTATTTTGTGGATTCTTTGCTAATGACAGGAAAGTTAATGCTGCTGATGCCACACTTACCAGTTGTATCCCTGTGGATGACAAAGTGCAAGTGAAGCTCATCTTAAGTCTGTATTTAAAGCCTTATTTAGGGTTTGGCCAAAGTTAGACTCTGTTGAAATGCTATGGATATCCCATCCGCCGTAATATAAGCGCCAGAGGCTGTAATGTAGCAGGAAGATGCTTCGGCATAATTAAGTCCCTGAGAAAGTTTTTTGATTTCCTCCCGCTCGACTCCAGAAAGACTGTGGCGGTAGCCCTTATACTCTCTCGAGTAGATTACTGCAATGGTCTTCTGGCAGGGACCAAAAAGTCCACTCTTTCGAGCTCTTAAAAAATTCAAATATCTTATATATTAATTTAACTATAAACATTGCTCTCAGAAGCAGTGCCTATAGCAGCAAGAGCATCTCACAGACATGGTCGAATTCTCTGAAAAGTATTTAGCTGAAATTAAATTACAGAACCTAAATGTGATGGGTAGGATGTATAAATTGTTACTTATGCTTGCGTAATAGGTAGCATGCAGAGTTTCTTTAGCCCTAATTTAGCTGCTTCTAAATGAAGTGGAGTGGAAACATTTGCCACACCTCTCATCCACCATTTTGTGCTCAGTTGTGTCCTGGGAAGAGATGACATTTGGAGAAGGAACTGGTGGAATGGCGGGTTGCACCTTCACATGAACACCGGCAGGTGGCAGTGGAGGTGACCTCGACAGTTCTGCACAATGCTTGGCCATAAGAGGTGGAGGTATAGGGGGTGTTTGAGTCTTTTAGTCATACAGGAGCGTTATGCTACATTTTTGGTAACTAAAATGATGCACAGATGATATTTAAGTGCCAGATTGAGACAGAAAGTGGTGCAGTTTTGCAAGTTGAAATATAGCGCATGTCAGGGCTGGCATTTAGCATGTACAAACTGGTCCCACGCCCAGGGCGCCGACCTCTAGAGGGCGTTGGAGCTCCCTGCAGGAGTCTCTCAACAACGTTGGTTCAAAGAAAAAGTGTGTTTATACACTTTTTCTGAAGGCTGCTGGCATCATTGTCTGCGTTCTGTTGTTTTGCTTTACATGGCACTTTTTAATCTTGCCTCCCTCCCCTTCCTCCCAAATGTTCAATCTGCATACAATTAAAGAGGAAGGGTGGGAGGGGGTGTCAACTTAGGCTCCACCCAGGACGCTTTGTAAGCAAACGCCGTCTCTGCCATGGTTGTCTTCAGCGCGTCGTTTATGGCGGGCAGAAACAATGTTCAGCGGTTAAACAAGAACTGCTGCTTTTGAATCCAGCGTAGAGCTTAATGTTGAGGCCATTATGATACTCATTTTCTCTCACAATCTGTCAATTAACAGCTATGTATACATTCCACAAGAAGCATACATTGAGGAAAGACTTACGTTTTTTCCATTTTGCCCCGGTTTTCCATCGTCTCCAGATTTACCCTAAAAGAAATTTGAAAATTATTTTCAAATCCCAGTGGAGGAATTTGCCATCCTCATGAAAAACACAGTCAAGCCACGAAACAAAAGTGTCTTAAATTACAAAGATTACAGAATTTACATTATTTACATTGTGGATCCACGAGAGGGAGGGATCAGATGGGGAGAAGCATTGAGTATGGTAATCTCATCTGTGAACGTCCATTATTTATTCATTTATAATGTTTTATATAGCGCGAACTTGGCCCTAGAAGGGTATCAGAGCGCTTTACAAATAGTTCAATAAGTAGAAAATAGATAACCAAGAAACAAACGCTGACATTGTCCATCGTCAGAAATACCCCACCCAGACCCTGTGATTCCATGGGGTCTGTGTCTGCCATCCATGCCAAGTGCAATTCACCAAGAAATACACAAGTACTCACAGGTAGCCCTGGTGGACCAACTGGTCCGATTGGTCCTGGAGGTCCCTGGTCTCCTCTAAGGCCGGGCAGCCCCTGTAACAAGAGTGTGTAAGATCCTGAGAAGCATGCTAGCATTTTGAAAGACAGGGTAATGCATTATACATTGTAATAATCAGTCATACCAGCACCATGATGTTTCACTCTTCAGCAAAAGGCAGAAACTGACCACCTGGAGCACTCTCCATATGAACAACAAAGGAAATGTTCTGAGGCCTTTTGTATTATTTGCCACTTCCTGGGGCTAGCACCATGAGGCCGCTGCCTGCCCTCCCCTAACAGAAGTGCTGGCCTTATGAATATGCATGATCGCGTGATGATGAACTCTTGGCATTGCTCAATACCATCACTTAGCATGTGTGCCAAGAACTACGGGCCCGTTTCACAAAAGTAATCTAAGGCAAAATCCTAACTTTATGACTTTCGGTATTCACAAAAGGAATTTAGTAGCAGTAAATTTAGGAATCCTAACTTTACTACTCCTAAATGCCCTTTTGAATACCGAAAGTCATAAAGTTAGGATTTTGTCTCAGTTTAGTAGTAGTAAAGTTAGGAATCATAACTTTGCTACTACTAAATGCCTTTTGTGAATCCCGAAAGTCGTAAAGTTAGGATTTTGTATCAGTTTAGTAGGAATCAAGTTAGGAATCCTAACTTTACTACTACTAAATGCCTTTTGCGAATACCGAAAATCATAAAGTTAGGATTTTGTCTTAGATTACTTTTGTGAATAGGGCCCTACCAGTTTTTGAATCTATCACTTCTATGTCATAGAGAGGTCACATGATCTCCCACAGGCCTTAAATGTATCGAGTTTTGAAGCTGGGATTAGAATTGCACTCTGATGGCTCCACAACCCTTATTATAACCAAGCAAACACATATTAAACAAATGGGCAATTTTACACCACTCAGAAAACGAAAGGCCTGTCCTCCGCATTCATAAAATGTAATTAAGCATACCGGGCCGATTCACAGAACTAACTTAAGACAAAATCCTAAACTTACTACTTTTGGTATTCACAGAAGTTAGGATTTTGTCTTAAGTTTGTCTCAAGACAAACTTAAGACAGACTTAAGACAAACTTAAGACAAAATCCTAACTTAAGTCTATCTTAAGTCTGTTTTAAGACAAACTTAAGACAAAATCCTAACTTCTGTGAATACCAAAAGCAGTAAGTTTAGGATTTTGGCTTAAGTTAGTTCTGTGAATCGGGCCCGTAGTTTTTTAATAGCAAAAAATAGTAGATTCACACAAAAGTGTAAATTTAATTTGTGAAACAGGCCCTGAGTGTTTAGCTGCTGATTGTGTCCCACTAGCTGGTATTTTCCTTTAGACATATAGTATTATCATCAGAATTTGCTCCGGATCCAATTCGATTCTGCAGTAATAATGATTAATTTCAATATTGCTGGGTTTACCACCTGGTGTTTATTCTTAAGCCATGACGGAATTGATGCTTTAACACATCATTCTGAGTGCTACAGAAAAACTGTGCGAAAAACATAGTGTAGAATATTTTTTATGTAGTTATGAGGTTGCTTTTTGCTACAAAATCAAGGTGTTGTACTGGCAGAGGCCAAGAATAACTGAGCTCAGTCTTTGCAATCAGGTGTATTACAAGTTATGCCTCTTAGAATTATTTTTGGGCAACACAGCCCCCCCATAGGTAGAGCCTGGAGGAAATGTGCATGAAATAAAATGAGTCTGACCGCTATATGTGTCAAACCTTTGATGCGCACAAGTGTAAACCGTTGCATAAAAGCCAGTTTGCGCCTGATTTTACTTTTACCACAGCATCGAAATGTAGCGGTAAGTGACTTTGTATGCCATCTGCTGACTATAAGGTCCATCCCGTAAGCTATTACTGTGCGTAGAGGCAAAGCAGTTTGCAGCATATACTTTATAAACATTTAATACTTACGTCTCGCCCTGGGTCACCCTGCTTTCCGGAGTCTCCCTAGGGAAGGAAACAGAAAAGACAAAGGGAGTCAGAATCCCAAACTCTAAACAGGATCTCAAGTTCTAAAGAAATAGGCATTTATTTAAAAGTCATATGATGAAGAGAGGGCAAAGATGGAGGTTAAGATTTAGCACAAGTCACTGTGACATAAATCCCAATACAGAAACAAGTCTGCATCTCTTAGACTAAAAGATCCTTCCTTGTAATATGATGTATTTTTTTCAAGTAAATGCCCATTATCGTAGCCATTTGTTCAGAGACTTTGGTCCACCAGACCCAAGCGCCATAAATGGTTGAAATGTGACATTTGCAAAATAATTGGTTATTTAGGTAGATAGGCTTTTAAGATAATCATCAAAGCTCTTGGTATATTAGTTGATCTGTAGAAGTGATGGTCAAGCTTCCCAGAAAGTCTGACACGTGACCACCTCTTCCTTGGTCCTACTAATCTTCCAGAGAGGTAGGTATGGAATATCCAGTAGACACTATCAAGCTACCTTAACATTGCAGCCAAAATATATGGAGATCCAGACTGTCATCATATATATATATATATATATATATATATATATATATATATATATATATATATATATATATATATATATATATATATATATATATATATATATATATATAGAGAGAGAGAGAGAGAGAGATTTTCTATACCTAATGTCATGTCTATGTATTGTCAATTTACACAGATGTGGAGTTTGGAATAGTAAATTTATGCTTACCTAGATACCCTTACTTCCTCGATAGATTGGCTATGGCATTAAGGTATCTTGATGCTACCTTCTCAGTATTCCTGACTACAACCCTTTCTAGAGGCATCAGTAGCCCACAGAAGAAAATTCTACTTCTGGTTGGTTTTTGCCACCAAAGAGCACCGTGACTTGCCGGCTGACGTGGCTCTGTATGAAAGATGCCTGTACTGAGGACATACCTGTTGGCGGCATTCCTAGTCAGTTGAAAATTATTGTGAAACTTGTGTTCATTTGTGCTCTGGGCAGAGAGCAAGGAGCTTGTGTATTTTTCACAATCAGAGAAGGGCTACACATCCGATTAACAATTGCACATCAGTTTTACAGTAACATATCAACAAATTCTCAATGGTGTGAAATTCAGAGGGTAGTCCTGTTAGGCTCTCTCAGCAATTAATATTATCAAAAGGAAGGTACCCCAATAATAACAAAAGCCCTGTCACGTCGCATATTAGAGTAGGAACTGGAAGCATTTCAGGTCCCTATAGTTTCATTTCATTATGTGAGCATGGGAAACCTAGACTTGTGCAGGACAAAAGGCCAGAATGAGGATGGAAGTGAAACAGATCATTCCAAAACTAAGCAAAGTGAATCAGGAGGAAGAGACGTACCTTATGGTGAGAGTTGTAAGTAAAAAGTAAATGGACTTTCCACATTCTGCCCCATTCTTCATTTGGGTGTTCAGACTAACACTTACAGTTTGGGCAGATAATGAAACTGATGGATAGGGCCATAAAAGGTGAAGCTGGAATAACAACTGAGGTCCCCTCATTCGACAGGCCCTAACATAGATGCTAGATCATACTTTAGCACTCAGTCACACCCAACCAAATACCTGAAACATGATGAGCCTGATATTGGAAGAGTTTAATGTTTATGTTACTATTGTCTTCAGGTCAAACATCTAGAGATAAGGAGTGGGAACAGATGGCATGGGAGACCCAGGGCATCTGCGCCTTACGTACAGGTATGCTCTTTGGAAGGATGCTCCTTCAGTCTTACAGCTGTAGCAGATCACTCTGGAACCTTCTAGCTGCATCATTAGAGTTCATTTTGGAGCTCCTTCAGCATATCAATGGTGACTGCGATGATACGGGAACATTATAGAGCTGCATCCACAGAGCCCCGAAGCCGTTTACTCTTCCAGAACCAGACTGTGGCATTCAGAGATTCACTGGGTCTCACTGGGTTTTTTACCGGATTTAATCACTGGCATACAAGTTCTTAGATAGCTCATGAATTGTTAGGGAGAAAGTCCAGGTTGATTCCCATTGCATCTTGTAACTGCTTACTGGTCACAAATGGTGTCTCTTTGGTCCAGGTATGTTTACACTATTTGGTGAGTCATTACTATTAAATGAACATTTTGTGAATACCAAACAAGAGTAAATGTACACCAATATGTAAGTTTACCTTTGTGAATCAGGCCCCTGATGTTGGTATTGGCATTCAACTTTACGATATGATTTCCCCCCCAATTTGTTTAGTGCGGTACTCACCCTCAGCCCTGGTACTCCAGGTTGTCCAGGTTTTCCATCCAAACCGTTCCGCCCGTCCACCCCGGGTGGGCCACGATCGCCCTGTGATAGAAAAAGAAAAGAGATAAGGACCTGAGCGCAGGACAGACATGAGCATTGCAAGAGGTGGTCACCGGACTTCCTCTGATTGTCCACGCCGCATGAGGACTGGCCTCCAGAGATGTCAGAGGCTGCCAACAGATGCTGTCTGACTCATTTGACTCAGTTAATGAGCTTCATCCCACTGGGAATCTGGATGAGATTGCACAGGATCCGGTGGAATGAAGGACACCGCCTGGAGCCACGGTCTCTGTGAAGGTTCTGCAAGCTGAGTGGACAAAAGGCATTCGACAGGGCGGGCACAAGGGAAGGTGATGGATAGGATAGTGCAGTGAAAGAAGTTGTTTCAAGAGCCATTTACAGAACAAGCAAGCTGTTACTATACATTATTGACATGAATAAGGTTCTTACAACACAAGACATTGTTACAATATTACCTGTAATCATAGACAGACTGACTCAGACAGTTCAACTCAACAACAGCAACTCGTGAAAAAGAGCACAAGTCAGTGTTTTTTGAAAACTAACATGATAAGCTTTAGGCCAAAGTTGAATGGCATGCTGCTACTCAGCCTTTGTCATATATACATGCATACAGGACAGTCTGGTCTATGCTAATAAACACTTAACCCCACACAATTCACTTCCACCTCTCTGCACAGCCACTTTGCAAATGTAGGGCTTTGCAAAACACAATCAATAAAATGAAACTTCCATGAGAAGTATTGAGAACTAACAATTATTAGTTTCAGCGATAGCGCTAGACGATGGAAGAAACTCTGCGGCATGGTATAGACTAAAGGATAACAGAATCTAGCAACAAACACCGGTATGCCACTGCTAAACAACTAGCAGCAGGAAATGGGTACAAAACTGGTTGTACACACTTTGTAAACCTTAGGTTAGAATATGGTTATTGTTGAATTGCTACAATGAACACCGTTTATAGAATGCTATTATAGAATTAGCCAATCACAATCCTTAGAATGCTGGAACTAAGAACCAATGTTTGCTGTCTTCTAACTTCAGTGATAGTGTAAAGCAGAGAGTTGAAGCAGACAGGAATGGCTGACATGTTGTCTGCTTGTAGGGGCTGAAATCAAATGGCAGATGCTGATGGCTGATGAGCGTAACAGCTGTTAATTGCCCTCTGCTCTTATTATACAACCTCACAAGCTGCACTGCAGACCACAAAGGCTGGTGAGTGGTCAGCCATACAGTCTTTCAAGTTGTAGACACATTGTTCGAATAGAATAGTAGAATAGACATGTGGATTTAGCACATATATGGGGCACAATGACTCAATGATCATCCTCCCCAGTAGCCGCAGGACATGCGAGCAGTGCGCGTAGCAGGGTACACCCCTTACCTTTTCCCCTGCTGGACCTCTGTCTCCTGAGTCGCCCTGTGAAAGCCAGGAAAGAGAATGTTACAATAGTGCAGAGAGACAACATCAAAGCAGCAATATCTTGGGAACAGAAGCAGCCGTTGCAATGGGAAAAACACAAGAAGGCATTGCATGCACTTCAAGAGGAAATCAGACTCACGCGAGCTCCAGGCGGTCCTCTTGGTCCTTCAGTGCCCTGCAAAAAATACAGTTTATCATATGAATGAAAAAGTGATGACATTATAGGGCAACCAAACTAAAAAAAACACTTTGTGATGACTAGGCCCATATAAAGTGTTTTAGCAAGATGTAACATGCAAGAAATCTCTACTATTGTGTAAATAAATGGTAATTTGACAGTCACTGCTCTCCAAGCATCAACCATTTTGCTTTGTGCAATTTCTAAATTATGCATTTCAGTGCATGCGCAGACGTAGTAAATGCTGGTGTTGTACATGTACAGAAATTGCTGATTCGTGATGTTGCAGAGCGCTAAACAACAAGTTCCACTCAAAAGCCTTTGATAAATTAGTTTTCGAATGTGTGTACATTTCTGAAATTCCGCGGTACATTCTGAAGAATGAAATGGTCCTTTTAGCCATGACTATAACTCATCTCTACCCCTGCCAATCTGTAGAAAGACGCGACCCCCACTAAGCCGAAGTATCTTGAGCAACAGTCAGACAAACCCTTTATGAGAGGATAGAAGCGGAGAGGGGAGGGTTTTGTCTGATTCATACAGTCAGGCGAGATTTCTGGATCTATAAATTTTTAATAGGCATGGGTTTATGTGTGGGCCTACCCAAAACAAAATGTGAACAAGTCATACATGTTCAAGCTGTTTACTTCCCTGGCAATGCATGCAGATGTACTGCTGGCAAGGACACATGTGAGTGCAAAAGCTGCTGTCTGTGAAACGAGGGTCAAGTTTATCCAGTATTCCTTCGAAAGATGGTACTGGCACATCTAATCCCCGGCTTTGTGCCGAAGCTGGAACTAGAACAGTGCTGATGGTTCTATGATGGTTCAGAGATTATCAAGCCTGATCCTCCTGTGGACAGTACGATGCACCAATCAGAACTGACCAAAGGCAATACCCCACCTAAACGGATCTATTGTTACTTCTTGTGGTCCGGTCTCTTAGTAAAATAGCAGCTTTTCTATCACAACCATTGCCTATGGTACGCAGTGTCCTTGCAAAGCTCAGGATGTCTGTCATGCAGTCTCACCATGGCACCCTCCAGAATTGGAACTTACCCTTTCTCCGTTCGCACCTGGTAACCCAGCCTCTCCCTTTACACCTTTAGCGCCATCTTCTCCAGGGTCTCCGGTCTCTCCCTAGAAGAGGAACAAACATTTCTAAACCAATAAAACGTATGAATGGCCTAGCACAGCCACAGTTTGTGGTGGCCCTTTTCATATAGTTGTCATTGCATTGGGGTTCCTTAGTGCTAGCCTCCCTTCTAACCCTTACCCCATTATTCCAATGTATTCAGGATTCAGGTTCTTGCTCCCTCTCTTTGTCCTTCTAACTTGCTCTCTCTATAGGTGTCTCTCTCATTCTCTCTCATGTCTCTTTCATCTCTGCATCCCCCCTCTCTCTGTCTGTCTGTCTGTCTCTCTCTCTCTCTCCCCCTGAAATCAAGGTTGAATGGAAGTTTATCATAGGAAGTTCCTTAACTATAGCATATAGGTTGGAAGTATAGGAATGAACTGCTTGAGTCAGTGAGTTACTGAATGTCTATGTAGGTGTGAATGAGTGATTTAGTGAGTCCGTTTCCAGCAGCTTGAACAAAACACCACTAAATTAGTTTAAAATAAATTAGGCTTGGTACAATGTGGTGAGGTACTGAATGTGCCCAAGAAACAGGCCAGAAATTATTCAGGATTTTGTGCACTGGGGTGTCTGGGGTCACCTCATTACATTCCAAAAGAACAGGGCAGATGTTCAGTAGGGATGGGGACAGCCCTAGTTACCTGCATAGTTTCTTCTGCAATGTAGATTTTGACAATTCTATCCTTGAAATGTTGCATTGGTGAGGGCGTGAGAGGCCACAACAGATTCAGCGCCGGCTGTGGGATTGGTGAATTTCTTGAGAATCTTATACAGTTCTTTAGCGGAGTTATCCACATTATTAATTTTCTCCACCATATGGACTTTTCATGCTATTTTTTAGATTGTTGTGATATATTCTTAAGGCCCTTTGATAAATGAATATGTCTTCAAAGGTGTTCAAGGTCCTCCGTTTGCGTTCTAGTTTTCTGCACACAATTCTATCCTTCCTTAAAGAGTCTGTAATCCATGGGGCCAACATGGTCTTTGATTTAGATAGATTCCATTTAACAGGGGTGATCAAATGTTTGAATAATGGCTCTCACAAATGCTTCCACAGCATATTCATAGCTGTCTGATCAGACAGAGAGGGGGAAGAATGTATGATTTAAAAGAGAAGGATGTATGACGTTACAACGCATGCTTTTACCACGCATGCTGTTACAACGCCAGTTTTACAACGCAAACCTTTACAACGCATAGTGCTTTGGGGTGCTGGATAGTGAATAGTTTAATTTACTATTCCAACTCCAGTCCCCGTGGACACTAGGGAAGGTGTTGGATAGTAAATTAAATCTATTCCCTATCCTAGAATGCCCCCCAGCGCAATGCCTGCGTTGTAATAGCACTGCGTTGTAAAAGTTTTGTTGTAAAGGATGTTTCCCAAAAGAGAAGAGCACCACTTTCCTCCAAGGTCAGATTCACCTACATGAAGCTATCCTGACATGAGGGGACTTTCCCATGCAAAAATTAAATTTAATGACAGAATGATCAGTCTAGACCAGAGGTTCGGGTTGAGGAGGGGTCGACAGAGAGACTGGGTAAGTTAGTAAACAATAGGTCCAAAGTATGTCCTACCTTATGGGTGGACCCAACCACTTTTTGGTGCAGATCCAGAGATTCTAGGCCCGATCGAAGGCAGATAGTGTCAGGGTCAGTAACGAGTTCTGCATGATAGTTAAAATACCCCAACAACAGGAAGTTGTCAGCAGCTAAGATATGAGGGGCCAGACATTGCATTCATTTCTTGCTGAAATATTTCTTAGTTCCAGGGACTCTTCTCCAAGACCCTTTACAGGTGATTCCGGTTACGGGGGCCCCGAAGATGGAGAGATGACAAATTCGTGATGGGTGTGTAGCAAGTTGGGATGTAGACAAGGTAGCCTGTGCTACTAATACGGACCACTTTATAAATTATTTGGTAAAAGCTTCTAGCGACAACCATTTTTAGCTGAGACCCACTCAGCTTTTGGTGGAAAAGACATGGTGGGAGTTTGTCTTGGCAAGTTCAATAAAGATCTGGAGAAGAAGTAAAGCACCGTGGGGCATATTATCAACAACTAGCGATATTTATCGCCGCGCATCGCCGGATTTTACCGCAGAAATAACGTGCTATTAGCAACGTTTATCTCCAAAGCGATAAAATATCCGGTGATTTTTTTTTTTTTGTTGACATTTGTTTTATTGTTGCATTAAAGTATACAAGTACAGTGTAAATGATCTACTGACGTGGCCTCAACATTCAGCCACGAACAGCCAAGCGCGCAACGTTTTCTTGTTTTTATACAACTGGTGCAAAATTACAATTTCCAAGGATAATCAGTGTAAATCGTACATATATGTTCGCAGGTCGGGAAGCAGCGAGTCTGCACTCCTAATGGGGCAGTGGGTAACTGCAGGTATGTAGGATCCCGCCTCGAAAGCGTAGGATCGAGGTCTGTACTGTTCATACAGTGGAGGCACCTAAGAACAAGGGGAACAAAACTGTGGGAGAGAAGCATGTGGGCGCTGGCAGGGTCCAAGTAGGAGGATGCTGGCGACGGGCGTCGGGGAGGGGGGGATTTTCACGGGGCCAGTCAGTCTACGCTCCGAGGGGGGGGAGGGGGGGGGGGGAGGAGTGGGGCCGGGGGGTGAACACCCCACGTGTATGCGGGCACCGAGGTGGGTGACATGTAATATGAGAGTTTGATCAAGAAGTAGGAGGTACCAGGGGACGGTCCCAGGAGGGTAGACACCATGTAGAGGCTACTGGTTCTCAGGGGTGGGAGGGGGGGGAGGAGTAGGTGGTTCTTCTACATGTGTGGACTGCCGGAAGCTGTGGAGGAGCATGGCCCATTCCATGGATATGGGAATTTTACGCGCACCCCTGGCTTCTTCCTCTCTAAGGGCATCTTCCTCCGCCGCCGCCCATTTACCAACCGCGCCCTTCCATGCCGCCACAGAGGGACCCTCCGGGGAACGCCAGCGCATGGTTATACATCGGTTGGCCAACAGGAGTGCTAGGGACACGAAGCGCCTGTGTACCGGGTCTCGCTTAGGACCATGGAAGATGCCTAGTGCGCTGGACTCCCAGGTGGCTAGGGTAGTGAGGCCCGTTAATCCCGTCAAAGTGTCGTGCACCGCCCGCCAAAAGGGGTGAAGGTCGGGGCAACTCCAGAACATGTGTCGGAAATCTGCCGCAGGGGAGCAACATCTGGGGCAGAGAAATGGTGTGGAGGGATAGAACTTCTGCAATCGCGCTGGGGTGAGGTATGCCCTGTGTAGGATATAGTATTGGATGTTCTTGAAGCGGGCGTTTCTAGAGACGCGTTTTGGGGCTTCAAGTGCTTTAGTCCATTCAGAGTCGTGCAGTGCGCGGCCTATGTCCTCCTCCCAAGTAGCCCGCAGGGTCGTAAGAGGAGCGTGCGAGAGTTCCCGGATGGATTTATATAACCAGGTGATTAAATGGCGTCCCACCCCCATATGTAGGATTGTATGTATTACTGGATGCGTGTCTGGCTCGCCAGTGCAGAGATTAAAGTGGGGCCGGTATCCGTCGAGTAGCTGTCTATATCTGAGGAATTGGCCTGGGGAGAGTCCGTATTCAGCGATCAGGCGGTCAAGCGATTTTAGCTGGCCTTCCTCGAAGAGCGATTCCAGATCCGTGATGCCACAGAGGGACCACTCAGCGAACAGCGGAGCGGTGAAGTAGGAGTCCTGCCTAGGGCTGCCTATCAGTGGTAGCAGCGGGGAGTATGGAGGTCTACCGGGGGACAACCGGTGGATCCGCATCATGCACCGGCGCGCTATCGCCACTTGAAGGGGGTATGTGCGCCGTGGCTTGGTGCCCGGGAGGAGAAGACGAGTGAGTTCTGGGGTTGCGATTCTGCCGGTCGGGGTGACGGTCTCCTGAGGGTAGCGATCCGCCGTCCAGTAGGATAGCCATTGGAGCTGTGCCGCGAGGAAGTATGCCTCGAAGGATGGGGCTCCGAGCCCTCCCTGAGTTGTGGGAAGTTGGAGGGTTTTCAAGGCAACCCTGTGACGACCCTCGCCCCAGATAAGGGTCCCTAGGAGGGAGTCGACCTCGCGGAAGAAGGTCCTGGGTGGTATAACCGGCAAGTTTGTGAAATGGTAAAGGAGTCGGGGGAGCATCACCATTTTAGCCAGGGCTATCCGTCCTATCGGGGCCAGCGGGAGTTTATTCCAGAAGGCGACCGTAGGGCGCAGACTAGCAAGTACTACGCGGTGGTTGCCCTCAAACATGGCTGCTGGAGAGTGGTACAAGCGGACCCCGAGGTACCTGGGAGCCTCCGCGGACCACGAGAGCGTGTGCGGACCGAGCTCGACTTCTCGGGGGGGTAGGTTCGGGTGTAGAGGATAGACTGTGGACTTGTCCCAGTTCACTCGGAGTCCCGAGGCATCTGCAAAGTCCGCCAGCGCCGCCCCTATGGGGGCCAGGTCCATTTCGATGTCTCGGACGTATATGAGGAGATCATCCGCGTACATGGACACGCAATGTGTGTCATCCGCGAGAGGAATACCCCATTCCACACCCTCCAGGCGCAGCCGGACCGCCAGCGGCTCGACCGCCAAAGCGAATAAGAGAGGCGACAGGGGGCACCCCTGCCTTGTGCCCCGCCAAACTCCGAATGCCGGTGATATGCGTTTCCCGATACGCACCCGAGAGGTGAGATCGGTGTACAGGAGGCGCGTGTACGCCATGAGTGTCGGGCCGATATTGAGTCGGCGTAGGACCGAAAAGAGATAAGGCCAGGTGAGGGTGTCGAACGCCTTCTCCAGGTCCATGATGAGACAGGCGGCGCGAGGAAATCGGTCACGCACCTGATCCTGAACATGGAAGACGCGGCGGAGATTCTGGGAGGTGTTCCTTCCCGGCACAAAGCCGCATTGGTCGGGGTGGACCAAGGGGCGAATGATCTGCGCGTATCGATCCGCAAGGATTCTCCCCAGGAGTTTACAGTCGGCCGACAGGAGCGTGATGGGGCGATACGACCCCATGTGAAGTGGATCTCTGTGGGGTTTGGGGAAGGTGACGATCACGGATTCTCGCATTGACTGGGGTAGCCTACCAAGATGAAGAGATGCCCCGAATACCCGTGAGAGGCGGGGGACCAGCAAGGGGGAAAAGGACGAGTAGTATTCTAGTGGGAAGCCGTCCAACCCCGGCGCTTTATTGCGGGACATGGCCCGTATCGCCTGGGTGATGTCGGACGGGACAATCTTGGCGTCGAGGGAGCGCTTGTCGACGTCCGATATTGTGGGTAAAGTCAGGGGGTCCAGAAAATTGTCTACGGAGGACAGGGAGGGCTGGGTTGGGGCCTCGTACACCTGTGCATAATGACGGTGGAACGCCAGAAGGATCTCGGCCTGTGAGCGCACCAGCACACCGTCCGGGTCGATAATATCCGTGATGGGTTTGAGTTCGGTGTCCTGTCTCGCCATCCAGGCTAGCAGTGCCCCTGCTTTGTCCCTGTCCTTATGCACTCTGGAGGCGTAAGCCCTAAAATTATATTTCCGGAGGTCAGCGCAGGCGGCCTGGTATTCCGTCTTAGCCTCGGCCGTGAGTACAGCGTGTTCTTCCGAGTCGTCAGGTCGCTTAGTGAGTGCGGCCAGAGCCTGCTCCGAGGTTAGGAGTGTCCGCTCCAAGGTGCGGCGCACCCCTACCACCTGTTTGATGCAGTCTCCCCTGGCCACCACCTTAAACGCGTCCCATTCCACTAGTACCGACGACGCCGTGTTTGCATTATGTGTGAAGTAGTCCTGTATGCTGGTTTTGTGTGTGTCTCTGAAGACGGGGTCGGTCAGGCAATCCTTAGGGAGGCGCCAGGTGGGGACCGGTGGGTGGGGGGGGCGCCAGGTTAGGCGTATAATGTGGGCGTCATGATCCGAGAGGATCCGGCCCAGGTATTCTGTAGACGTGATCTTAGGGAGAATTGGTGTAGAACAGAGGAAGCGGTCTAGGCGGACCCGGAGGTTGTGTGGGATCGAGTGGAAGGAGTATATGCGAGCCAGTGGGTGTAGATGTCGCCATGCATCAGTGAGCGCCCAGTGTGTAACCCATGTCCTAAAGAGTTCTGCCTGCCGGGGGGCCGGGGAATGTGCGGGAGGGGGATGGGAGCGGTCTAGGGTGGGGTCCAACGTGCAGTTAAAGTCGCCTCCTAGTATCCATGGGACCGTAGTGAATTGGGCCAAGACGCCAGTGAGATGGTCCCAGAATTTATCCTGGTCCACGTTAGGGGCATAAATGCTGCCAAGGAGTATTCCCTGCCCGTCCAGAATTCCCTCTAGTAGCGCATATCTGCCCTCTTTGTCCACCACCCGTCGAAGCGCCCGGAAGGGAGTGCCCGGCCTGACCCAGATTAACGCGCCGCGTGCAAACGCCGAATATTGTGTGGCACAGAAAGTCCCTCGCCATTTAGACTGTAGGCGAGTGAGTTCAGTAGCGTTTATATGTGTCTCTTGTAGTAGTGCGATATTGGCTGACATGCGTCTAATGTAGGCATAAACAGAGTAACGTTTGCTGGGTGTGTGTAGGCCCCGCACGTTCAATGTGAGGACGTTAACGTCTGAGCGTGGGGCTGCCATTCTTGGGGTGTCGTGGGAAGGGTGAGGGTCCCCCTGGGATACCCGAAAGTCGCCAGCATGTCTGTGTCATGTGTGTTCCTGCGCGCCAAGCTTCCACAATCGTAGGGGAGGGACTAAGGGGAAGAACAACAGATAGAACCTTGGGTGGGCAACAGTCCCAATACTGAGGATATATCACTGGAGGTGGCATATCCAAACTAGTATCCCACTAGGGGATAAATATAACAGGTAAATGCGGGGGTGGCAGCATGTGTCGCTGCTGGGCCTGTGCGCGGGTCGGGCTCTTGTAGGAGAAGAGTCTATCGCTCGGCAGCGCATACAGTAGTCAAGCGAAGCAATCTAGGCTCCTAGATGTCGCGCAATGTAGCGGGCAACCATTGGAAGGATACAGTAATTAATAGTTCAATGTTTATGACGAGGCGTTAGGTTGGCTGGCCAGGGTAGCGTCCAGTGCAGGTGCCGCCAGGAGGGGGGAAGAGATTGGGCCAAATCCTGACATCGTTCCATCGCTGTCTCGGTCTTTCTCTGGGGTGAACAGGTGTGGACGACCTTCCAGGTCCGAAGCTGGGGGTGACATGTGCAGTTCGGTCACCGCTCGTAGGGCGTCCCGTCGTTCTTGCATGATTTGCGTGAGGTCGGGTGACCCCGTGGGGGAAGACCCCTGGCTTTTGGGGCGGCCGGATCGGGCGCGGCTCACGCCCCGTCGTCTAGATCTCCTGGAGTCGTTGTTGCGGGTCTTCTGGGGTCCGGGCTTAGGAAGCAGTGGGCAGTGGAATTCAGTCCAATCTTGTGCTTCCGCCGCCGTGGTGAAGAAAAGGGCTTTCCCGTTGTGCAGCACTTTAAGGCGGGCTGGAAACAGCAGGGAGTACTGTAGATCGTTGGCACGAAGGCGCCTTTTGATTTCCAGGAAGGTGGAACGCCGCTGCTGGACCTCCCGGGCGTAGTCTGGGAACACCATAACATGTTGATCCTCCACCTGCAGGGGGCCAGCCGCCCGGGCCGCGCGGAGCACCGCATCTCGGTCACGGAAGTGCAAGAATTTAGCCAGCATGGGTCGTGGGGGGAGGCCGGGTTTGGGCGCCCGGGCCGGGACTCTGTGGGCCCTTTCGATGGAGAAGTACGGTGATCGCTCGCTCTCTGGGGTGAACGATCTAGTCCAGGATTCCATATAGGTCAGAGGATCCGAATTTTCAATCCCCTCCGGCAGGCCCAGAACGCGGATATTACATCTTCTCGAGCGTCCTTCCAAGTCCACCGTGCGTTCTTCCAGGGCTTCCACGCGGCGTAGGACCTCTCTCATGTCTTCCTCCTGCATCTTCACCACGGGTTGCAGCTCGGTCACAGTTCGTTCTCCTTCCCTCACCCTGTCCGCCAGTTTACGATGATCGTCGCGGATCAGACCAATGTCCGTCGTCAGGGCGCCCAGTCTTTCTTCCATGGAGAGGCGAGACATTTCGATCGCCGCCAACACCTGGTCCAGTTTCGCCGTAAGCGCAGGGTCTGTTTGCGACGCATTGGCTTGCGTCCACGTCCTTGTGTGTGGCATCTTTTCGACGGCCGTTTCAGGGACAGCCGTCATCTGCGAGGCTTTTGTCTTCCCCATAGGTGCCGGTAAGTGGGCCACCGGGCCGCCGTGTACTCTGGGCACAGCAGGCCGACGCAGCTGGGCCACGGGCAAGTTCAATGGCAGCCGGCCACTCCTGTCTCCCCAGGCTCCGGGGCGGTCCCTCCTCGTCTCAGGGAGCGCCTTCTGGTTCAGAGGTGGTCCGAGGCCATCGGGTCCGGTGGTCCCGGTGTCAAAAAGGCCCCGTGGGCCCCCCTTGGCGCATGGCACAGCGTCAGTGGCGGCCGGGAGGGCCAGAGGTCAGGTGGTGGGAGTTCAAAGGGGCTCCGGAATAGTGGGCGGCCGTTGGCAGTGACTCGAGTTTGGGAGGAGCCGCCCCTGCTCCCGTGGTGAGGCTCGCGCTGCTCCTGGAGTCTAGGGCTCCGTGGGCGCCATCTTAGGGTCAGGCACCCGGAGCTGGCGCTCGGCGCGGGGTAGTGGAGGCGCTCTGGGTCCTCGGGTCAGTCAGCGGCGTGTGCCTCGGCGCCTCACGGAGCCCCCGAGGTTGTAGGGGGGGGGCCACAGGCGCCGAGACCTCTGAGGGAGGGGGGGAGGGACGGGCACTCACCGCCCTCGCTCGCACGTTGTCGACCACTGGACGGCACACCACCACATCCACAGCGCGTCCGCCGACCTTCCGCGCCTGGTGAGTCTGCCGGTGCCGGGGGGACGATCAGGCTCTCGGTGAGGCCATAGTGCCGATGTAGTGGAGCCCCGGTGCGGCGGCCGCCATCTTGCGCACCGGGATGTTGAATCACGGGGAGGCGCCGTCCGGCGCGCACTCCGGGGGGGTCGGTCCCGTTGTTGTTCTGGGGCCCCTCGTAGGCGCCCGTCAGCTCTGTCTCTTGGGGCTTTCAATCACCGGGTCAGCTCCCGGTGGCATGAGTGTCCGCCGGACAGGGTCGCGCCCGCCATCTTGGATTGAGGCGCTCGGCTCCGGGCTTGTAGAGGTCGGTCCGTGCTGTTCGTCCGCCGCCGCCGGAGGTCGTTGAAGCGGCGCCCCAGTGCACGGGGGATCCCAGGTGCCTATTCAGTGGGCTGAGGCTCCCGGCGATCTCGGGAACTGGGCTGGATGCTAGCCCGATCGCGGAGCCTCAGCAGGACACAGCCGCCATCGTGGCTTGCTAAGCCACGCCCCCCCGCGATAAAATATCCGGTGATAGCGGCGAAATGCGTGAATATCGCTGGAAATCCAGTGATAATCAGGCATTATGGCTAATAGGGTCCTAACCTGAATATCCACCTCCCATTGGATATACAGGTTAAGAAGTGGTCAGAGCAGGCGTTAGGTTTTGGTGATATTTGCGCTTAGCGTGAATATTTTCATCGCTACGCCTGCATTGATAATAGGCGATAGCTATGTTAGCGACTTCTTTCAGTCGCTAACAGGTTGGGTTTGCCTACTTTGCATGTCATTAATGATAAATATCGCTGACATGCAAAGCGGGCCCCAAACCGCTCACTATCGCCTACAAGCTGTCGCTAACTGCTGTTAGTGACAGCTTGCTAATAGGGCGATACAATTATCGCGGCTTTTTCGGCCAAAAACATCCGCAAAAGCGCTATCCTCTCATATCGCCCGCCTTGATAATATGCCCCCTTGTTCAGTAGTGAGAAGGAATATTGAGGAAAGCCCAAAAACAGGCTGTTGCAATAATCTAATCAACTAAGCCCTAGGGGCCCGATTCACAAAAGTAATCTGAGACAATATCCTAACTTTACGGTTTTCAGTATTCACAAAAGACATTTAGGAATACTAAAGTTAGGATTTTGTCTCAGTTAAACTTAAGTTTTGGCATTAAGATAAACGTAATACAAACAAGTTTAACTGGGACAAAATCCTAGTCGTAAAGTTAGGATTTTGTTAAACTTAAGTTTGTCTTAAGTTTAACTTAACACCAAAACTTAAGATTGACTGAGACAAAATCTTAACTTTAGTACTCCTAAATGCCTTCTGTGAATACCGAATGTTGTGAAGTTAGGATTGTGTCTCAGATTACCTTTGTGAATCGGGCTCTAGGCATTTAACTAGTGATTTGCAGTGTGCAACAGCGGACACAATAAAGATATTGTTCTCATTTTCATTATTTGGTATTTTATTGTGGTCGCTTTGGTTAAAAAGAGTGCTTCAAAACATACAAAGTGCCTAGGTTTGTAAACTTTTATATCAGGTTATGGCTGTGTAAACCATGTGTTCTCCTTTGTTCTTCTCTTTTTTTTATTTAAAGTGTGGTAATACCTTGCTTTGTGGGCTGTATTGGCCAAAACAGATGGTGGAGGTATCTGCCAGCTAGTTTGGAGTGTTGGCTACTGCCAATGATGCAGCAACTCTTGAACATGACGCAGCGCAATCGGTCGCGGAGCCAGGGAGGACTCTGGGATGCCAGTGGGTAGGGTGTTGACACCACCTAGGCAGCATACGTTCAGAGCGTGGGTTGTTCATTGGAAAAGAAAAGTTTCATTCTGTGCTGAAATGATAGCTGGTACCAGGCAGTCAGAATTTTCTTGGCAATGTTGATTTTATCGCATAAATGACAACTGACGATGAATCACAGTGGCTTTGTGCTTGCGATGAGTCGGGTATAACCTTGCGGGGTCTAGGTTGAGACTGGACCAGTCTAGGATCTGGGTCTTCTTTCCCAACGCTGCAGCAGACCCCAGACAGGAAGTTGTGCAGGAGGGATCAAGCATAAACCTGATCATGAAATTGTATCACAGCAAATTTCTAAAGAATCTCTACCAGGGTTCGAGGGGATTCCAATGATCACATAAAAGATCTGAAGAAGGGAGTTCTGCCAAGACTTTTTGTCTAACCTTTTATGATGGATTTTTGCCTAGAAACCAACCTCGTGTAAGCCTATCTTGAAAAAAATTATTTTCTATTCGTTTCTTTTGTCTGACACTTTCTTAAACTGCCTCCTTTCCCATTTTTCTGTTTCTCTTTTTGAAGTGTTACAGTGGGGGAGGGTTTGCACCCCTTTCCTTCCCTCCCCTCCCAATCTTCTTATTTCAGTTTTTATCGATTGGTGTTCCTTACCCACTCCCCTTTTAGCACCGTGTTTGCCCATAAACCCCCACCTCTTCCTCTTGTCTCTCACCATGTCCATGACTCTCTCTTCTTTTTTTCTCCTAGCTCTCACTCACCCCTTTTCCCACATGTAACTTTCTTTTTCTCTTCTTAATTTTGGTCTTCTGTGCAATATATCCATGTTCCTCCGGGGTCTAAGCAGACATCGAAGAAATGCTCTGGATGCCCTTTTGTGATTTTTTTGCTTTTAAACTCCTTTTTTCATTACACTTCTAATTCTTATAACTCAAGGGGGCATATTATCAACAAATAGCAATAATTATCGCTAAATGAGCTTAGCGCATTTTTTTTAATCGCCACGCATCGCCGGATATTATCGCTGCGATAACGTGCTTTTAGCAACGTTTATCTCTATAAGCGATAAAATATCGGTGATAGCGGCTCAATGCGTGAATATCGCTAGAAATCCAGCGATATTCAGGCTTTATCACTAATGGGGACTTAACCTGTATATCCAATGGGAGGTGGATATCCAGGTTAAGTCCTGGTCTGAGCAGGCGTTAGTTCCTAGCGATATTCGCGCTTAGCGCACTTTTTTTTATAGCGTCTCCTAACTAGCTAATAGGCGATAGCTGTGTTAGCGACTGTTTTCAGTCGCTAACAGTTTGGGTATGCCCACTTTGCATGTCATTAGCGATAAATATTGGTGACATGCAAAGGGGGCCCCAAACCTGTAGCTATCGCCTGTAAGCTGTCGCTAACTGCTCTTAGCGACAGCTTGCTTATAGTGCGTTAAAAATATCGCCGCTTTAGCGGGAAAAAGTCCTGCTAAAGCGGCAATATGGCCTTTGATAATATGCCCCCAGATTTTTTCAACACATGTTGATTCCAAGATTACAACCCCAAACTGATATATTTGATTCATGAAAATCCTTGTTTTTTCATGAAAATTTATATTTTATCATTATGACTTTTCCTCAAAATGAAGTTTCATCAGCCTGATTTTTTCAGGTTGGCATTTTTTGTTTTGGGTTTTCGTCATAAGGATGGGATATCATTTCTTTTCAGTAACAAAAAAATCCAGCCAGGTTTTATTGTATTTAGGGAGAGGAGTTGGCCTAACGGCTAGGGCGGTCGACCTCAAATCTGGGGGGTTTGAGTCTCGGCAATGACGCTGAACATCTTGTGATTCTGGGCAAAAAACGTATTCTACCCGAGCCTAACAAAAACTAATGTGTCCTCATTTTATGCAACTGGTGCTCATGTAAAGCGCTCTGATAGCCGATACCTTCGGGTCAAATGTGCGCTCTATAAAACTCTATAAAATAAAAAAATTATAAAATTAATTTGAGATTATTGTGCAACAGATATGCTGCTCATATTGAGTAGGGTGTGAGTGCTTCACCAGTGAGGGGCATGACTATGATGACCTTCAATGCCTGAAGCGTCATCTAGAAGGTGGTGGACGGAGGCACCCCACCATGACTGGCAAGCTCAGCATCTCTGGAGGGTCTCGCAGCATCTACAGAAACAAACTTGCTGGGCTTGAGATTAATCTGGGCCAACCCCCACACTGAGAGGCCGATTCACAGAACTAACTTAAGACAAAATCCTAAACTTACTACTTTTGGTATTCACAGAAGTTAGGATTTTGTCTTAAGTTTGTCTTAAGACAGGCTTAAGACAGACTTATGTTAGGATTTTGTCTTAAGTCTGTCTTAAGTCTGTCTTAAGTCTGTCTTAGGTTTGTCTTAAGACAAACTTAAGACAAAATCCTAACTTCTGTGAATACCAAAAGTAGTAAGTTTAGGATTTTGTCTTATGTTAGTTCTGTGAATCGGGCCCTGAGATCTGGCAACCTCCCATCCTCCTTCACTTAAGCAGGTAGTAACAATGGAGCATCTAGGGGGTTAGCAGCTTTTCCTGTCTACCTTTTAGAAGATGAAGTGATTGAGTGTAAGAATGGATGCTGCTGTGGAAGTTAACGTGTGAGTGAGTGAATTAGTTAATATTTGAGGACAAGAATTAATGTGAAAGTTCCAAGATGATTTTGAAAGTGAGTGGGAGTTAACAAGCAAATATGCTCTTCATTCAGTATGTACCGTCCCCCTCGGGCCACCCCTGACTTCGTGGATGATTTCATAGAACTGGTCTATGACCTCAGGTCTCGTTATAAGGACCTGTTAGTCATGGGAGATTTTAACTTCCACTGGGAGATTTCTCCCAAAGAGGGGCAGGCTGGCCATCTAGAAGAAGCATTAACAGCGTTGGGACTGCTACAACTTGTAGTAGGTCCTACCCATGACAAGGGCCATACATTGGATCTGGTGTGGTCAACCGACCCCGGGGCCAGGTCGGTAGTGTGCACTCCATGTATATGGTCTGACCATTATCTGCTTAGAGGACAGAAGGAGGTATCAAAAGATGGAGGGAAATCCAGACCAGCATGGAAAACCGTGAGGCGATGGAACTCCATAAATTAGGAAGCTCTGGTGGGATATTTACGAAATACCACTGCACTAACCACCGGTGATAATATAGAGGTCACCTGTCAAAAGGTAGTGGACAAACTAAAAACTACCATCGAACTAGAGGCGCCGGCTAGAAAGGTGAAAGTGGGGGATAAAGGAGCGGGAGCGCCCTGGTTCAATGACGCATTGAGGCTTAGGAAACAAGCCCTACAGAAGGCAGAGAGAGCATGGAGGACGGATTATAATACGCTGGCACAGAGCCTATATCAGCAAGAACTGGCCACATATAAAAAGGCTATCCTGGCTCAAACATCTGAGTATTTTGAGACCAGAATTGCCGAATCCCAAAATCCGCAAAAACAAGTTTTTAAGGTGCTCTCTGAATTAAGGAAAAATAAGGAACAGAGGCCTAACGTCTCGCTGGAGGACTGTCAAAGATTCCAGGATTTTTTCATTCAAAAAATTGAAGATCTCCTGTCAGAAATCGCTCATGCCCCTGTTTTAAATTGTTCACTACAAGTCACTCCTCTTATTCCGAAAGTTGTTAGTCCCTTAGAAAACTTTTCCCTTGATCACAAAGGAGACGCTAGCTAGCTTGGTAGGGAGGGTAAAGTCAGGCTCCCAGGTGGATCCTTGCCCCCGAGCGTTTTTAAGCTAGCTATGCCAGGGTTGGAAGAGGATGTTCTCAACCTTCTAAATAAATCCCTGGAAATCGGACAAGTGCCGGTTATGCTTAAGGAGGCCCGGCTGATCCCGCTGCTTAAGAAGCCAGGGGCGGACACAAAGATCCTATGAATTTTAGGCCCATTTCCCAATTGCCTTTTTTAGCAAAGGTTTTGGAACAGCATGTGCTGACACACCTCTCAATGAACAGAACAGAATTGCTGGCCCTCCTACTTATTTAGTCTCGCCTTAAGTTTATGAGACAAACAAACAAAATCACCGTCTCTTTGTTTGTATGGGTAATTTTATTTAACCCTTTTGTTCATTATTTTTAGTAAGATTTATCTATTTCATAGGCAAGAAGAACACTTTATATACACCTATATACAGATACAAAACATTTATACATATTTACAATTACTATACAAGTATCACATAGACATTAATTCACAGTTAATTCCAACATTAAAGACTGCACCCGTCACGGGCAGATATTTTGAACGTTCAAAATATCTGCCCGTGACGGGTGCAGTCTTTAATGTTGGAATTAACTGTGAATTAATTTCTGATTTCTGTCGCATTATTTCTTTTCAACCTTTTGGGTTTAGTAGCGGTTTTGATTACTTCGCAAAGATTAACTATTTGTGAACACGGAATTGCTATATATTTCTCATACGAGAAGTTTGTTGATAACTGTTTGATTTATTGTCTATGTGATACTTGTATAGTAATTGTAAATATGTATAAATGTTTTGTATTTGTATATAGGTGTATATAAAGTGTTCTTCTTGCCTATGAAATAGATAAATCTTACTAAAAATAATGAACAAAAGGGTTAAATAAATTTACCCATACAAACAAAGAGACGGTGATTTTGTTTGTTTGTCTCATAAACTTAAGGCGAGACTAAATAAGTAGGAGGGCCAGCAATTCTGTTCTGTTCACTGTAAATTGGGTCCAGCTGCCCCCTGTCCCAGGACCAAAGTCCGTGGTTTTACTGACACACCTCTCAAGGCACCTGGAGACCAATGATCTGCTAGAGCAAAATCAGGCTGGATTCCGGGCTCATCACAGCACGGAGCTGGTGATGGTGTCTATCTTAGAGGAATTGAGGTGTAGAGCTGACAAGAAGATCCCGGGGGCCCTGGTGCTGCTTGATCTCTCCGCGGCTTTTGACACGGTGTGTCATAGTAAACTGCTGTCGCGTGTGAGAGACTTGGGCATCGGGGGGTCTGCGCTAGGTTGGCTTACCTCCTTTCTGCAAGATAGATCACAGAAGGTGCAGCTGTCCGACCTAGTATCAACATCAGCGGCCATCAAATGTGGAGTACTGCAAGGTTCGGCTCTTTCACCTCTCCTTTTTAATATCTACCTGCAGCCACTGATTTCAGCTCTCAATCAGATGGAGTGTCAGATTTTTAATTATGCTGACGACACACAGATCGTCATCCAAATAGAGGATTCTCCAGGAGCACAAGTCAGGTTGCATAACATTCTAAGGTATACGGTAAATTGGATGTCCGCAAACTCCCTGAAGATTAACCCGGACAAAACAGAGGTGCTGCCTATAGCCACCTTTGGCAGCCCCTGGAACGACCGGTTTTGGCCCACGGAGTTGGGCAGGACGCCGGAGCCAGCAACCGTGGTGAAAAGCCTGGGTATCCATATTGATAGCACTCTATCTATGAAGAAACAGGTGTCGGTAGTGATAGGCACGTGTGTTGGTCTTCTGAGGCAGCTCCGCAAGATCACCCAACTGCTGTTGTTTTCCACTTTAAGAAGTGCGGTGTCAGCTATAATTTTGGGACGGCTGGACTACGGTAATGCGCTGTATATAGGGATGCCCAAGCAACAACTTACGAGGCTTCAGACAGTAATGAACGATGCAGCGAGATTGATTTTTAAGAAGCCAAGGAAAACACATGCTTCACCTCTCCTGCGTCAGTTACACTGGCTCCCCGTTAGACAGAGGGCACTGTTTAAAGGACTATGTATCACACACAAGGCACTCTACGGGAATGCGCCCAGCTACATCAAAACTAGATTATCTAGCTATGTTCCTGGTAGGGTGTTACGGTCCTTTGATGCCACTCTCCTGGTTAATCCACGCTTTCGCCTGTCCACTTTGGGAGGGCGCGCTTTTTCCACCTTACTTCCTGCAGCGTGAAATAAACTACCAACTAATCTCCGCAAGGAGCCCAATCTAATCGTTGAATGTTAAAAACTATTCTTTTCCGGGAAGCATGGGGAGGGTTGTAAAGTAGTCAGTTTTTTTGTAGAAGTCGGTTCCTCTCTTTTCTCTGTACAAGCGCTTAGAGACCTTGGGGTGATAACGCTCTATATAAATTGAAATAAAATAAAATAAAATAAATAAATAAATATGTTTGTGAATAAGTGTGTGCACCAGTGTAAGTGAAGGTGGTTGTGAGTGAGTGAGTAAATAAATGTGTGGGTGAGTAAATGGTTCTGAGTATGTGTGTAAGGTAGTGTTTGAGTGATCATACTACTGAGCGTGTAAATGAGTAAGCAAGTTAATTTATAGGAGTGTATGCGAGTGAGTTATCAAGTAAGCACATGAAGAAATTAATGTATGTGACTGAATGAGTGGTGATATGAGGGATTATGTGGTAACAATCAGCAAGTCAATGATGGGCAATGAGTAGGTCTCTATGGAAATTAGTGAGTGTATGAATGCTTGGTGAATGAGTGAGCATATGTGTCACTGTGTGAGTGGGAGTATTTGAGTGTACATGTCAATAGGTAAGTAACACATTTCAAATGGTACATGCATTTTTTTACTTCTCGGACTGTTGAACAATTATGTCCACTTGACAAGGACAAACATTAAATTAAATGATCAAACATTAACGGAGAACATTATATAAAAATACATTGTGCACCATTCCAGTGTGGCACATGCAAACATGATCATGTTTGAAACATTGTCCGTTTACCTTGTCACCTTTTGGCCCATCTCCACCCCGTTCGTTAAAAATCTAAAACATGAATATTAGGAGAAAAAAGATATCACTAAGAGAATAAACTGGTTAAATGGTTCTTTCCAAATCTTATCATTCAACTTAGACATACCATACCACACCGCCCTTGTCACGCATTGTGCGCACCCTCACACATTACATCACTCATGACATTTTCAATGACTACATTAATAACAACTGTAATGACGTCTGAAATGATATCAATAATAACACTGTGCATGGCGAGGACGCCAGTTAAAGTTAATGTAGGGCATGAGTTATAGTTACTTGAGATAACAACATCTGGAGAATTTCAGTGGTTTTGTCAGTTTAAAATGTTATGTTCTAACTGACAATTTCAAAAAACTATAAAGTCCTTTTAACCTTTGTTGTTTAAGGTTGTTTTTTTAATGTAAAGTAAGACATTATTACAATTCCTAACTATAACATCACTTTAAGATTTGGTTTAAATGTGTATATATATATATATATATCAAGTCGAAAAGAGTTGCCTCTAGTGGAAAAAGCCGCAACAGGTAGGTGATAATCCTTCTTGTTTATTCACGCAGGCTGCACACAAAGTTGGCACAGAATGTCTTCACCATTCCACTTCTTTGCCAGACGTGTTTCGAATGGTGTGATTCTTCTTCCGTGGCACAAGTAAACCCCTAGCGCAGAACCGGAAAGTACAACCTTTATATTTTGCAATGACCGCCCCAGTGCGCTAGGTGTTTACTCTGCGCTTATGACACAATCCATGGGTGTTGCAGTGGGTGCTCCAACACAACACCCATGGATTTTCACGCTCCCCAGATTGACAAGACCATGTAACTCTGGGGAAGCGCCGAAACCTTACATCTCCTGAGGTGAGGTGTTATGAGGAAAAATAATGTTATTTCTCCTCGTTTATTCCTCTTCCCATAGTAAGAGAAAAAGGCCTCTCAGGATTATTTTTTTGAAGGAATGTGCCCCATCCTGTAGAAAAACGATCCTGCCGACAACACAGGCACCCTTGCACCATGGTGCACGGGCGCCTGCGTTAGTGCTAGGCTGGCAAAATGGTGCCAGCACAGGGGGAAGGCAGGAATACACCATATTCGATAAAAAAGAGCATTCCTGCCCTTTCACTTTGATGTAGAGCAGCGCCGCAAGGAGACTTGCTGCACTGCCCTACGCCAAAACGCCAAAATTGAGGCCCGGAAAATATGAAAATCAGGGGCCTATTTTACGTTGCTCTTGCGCAGCACGCTGGTGGAAGAGCGATGCAAACCTTACATGTGACGTTGCGTGGCCTTGAGTGGCTCCATAAATCTGGAGCAAAGCAAAGTAGCGCTAATCATTGGGCTGGCGTACGCTGCCTTGGGACGGCGTACCGTGGGCGTTGCGGTGGGTATTCCCAGGCAACTCCCATGATTTTTGACGCATGTTCAGATTTACACAAACTGGTAGATCTGGGGATTCGGAACAAAAGATACGCCTTCCCAGGTGAGGTGTAACGAGGAATAATATTGTTAAATCTCATTGTTACTTCCTCTTTCTATGTGTGCTACAGAACGCCTCTGCGGGTTGATTTTGTGCAGGAAGGTGTTCCCTCCTGCACAAAGAACAATCCTGCCTGCGTTGGTGCTGGGATGCCAAAAGGACACCAGTGCAGAGGAAAAAGCAGGAATGCGCTGAATGGCCTTAAATACACTGCATTCCTCCCCTGTCCCTTTTACGCAGTGCAGCGCAGCAAGGTTACTGCGCGACATTCTCGTAAATAGGCCCTTCGCTATTTAATTTTAAAGGTACCAAGAGTAAGGGTGGTATTGCAAGAGATATGCACCGGAGACATCTTCACATAAATAGATTCGCAAATCTTAGCTTCATGCTATCAAACCTTCCCTTATCGAGTTCAAACCAGTATTTGTTGTAAATTAAATTAAAAGCAGTAATCAAAAGCTGAGAGGTGCACTTGCCGCTTTCGCCATTTAAGGACAGGGACGTACCTAAGAATTTTTATTTGCAAATTCTACCACGTGGATCTTCACTCTGAACACAAGATGGCGCCATTGTATTAAAGATGGTGGGTATTTTTGGGCGGGAAGTGATTTTGTATATTATGAAGCAAACTTTCTGTGTACATAAATCTGGGACTTCCTCATTCCTCGTTGTTGGGAGAAAAGGAGTTGTCTCGGTGGGGGAGGCAGCCGACGCGCCATCGATAAACGAGAACGGGAGTACAGACATGAGGACAGAAGGCAGCACGCTTCATTGGCAGCAACCTTGACATTATGGTTTCAAGACATTTGAGTCCCCCTCTGAGATGGCCAGTTGGCCAGGGAGACTGCAAGGTTTGTACAGAGCCAGGCCCTTTTTAAGTATATGTGGTGCTAGGAAATGCTTTCCATGTTGTATGATTTATGCACCCTGTTCTGAGTACCTCTAAAGGTGGCCTTATGATGACGAGGCTGTTGTGCATATTTTGATTTTGCTAGTCAGATTTTGTTCCACCCTATGCTCTTTGCCCCTAATGTTAGTGATTCTCAGGAGATTAGGGTCCAATAGTAGTCTGTTGAGATTATGGGCGTACAATGCGGTTGGTGCCGAATGTGCTTCTGTTACAGGCTGATGCTAAGTACAGTGATCACAATTGGTCACTGGGTGTTCGTTTATGATCTGTTTTACTTTGACTAATTGTACTTTGTGATGGTTCTGACAGTGGTCCAGTTGGTCCTATCATATGTAAACATTTCCCTTGTAAATATTATCTAGTGCCAGTTGGCTTCATGTATACCTAGATGAAGGGCCCAACAAATACCCACCTTTCTTCCCGGACTGCTCCTTAGTTCAGATTTCCTCACCCGAAGTCTGGAATATGTGCCCCCTTTTTGTCCTTATACTTCTCTTCACCACCGCTTTCCTAGTAACACCCTTCTCATATCCCCCACACTCCTTCTCCTCATTTTCCCAACATGGCCACCACTCGAGTTAAGGCTGGAATTAACTGCTACAAAATCATTTATCCTTTCCGGCCAGACTAAAGCTTCAGTTAAACGATTGAAGCATAACACTATTAAACGTTTCCCTGATTCCCTTTTTGTTGATCAATTTTACAATGATCGTTTTGGGATGCGCAAAACTGATTTCATTTTCTTCACTCACAACACCCCCTCTTGGTCCACCAGCTTTTATAATTCCCTTAACGTCACCTCCTCCTCCTCCAACCCTCATGGGAAACAACTAAAGATTTCCCCCTCTGCGTATTTCAACGGCTCCCTCACCATCTCAATCTATAACAACGGTACTGTCATGATCCAAGGAAAAGACTCCTGTCTCTCTCTCTTTGACCACCTCTTCCCCTCCCTACTCCCCTCCTCTGCGACCGGGTTTTCCCCTGACTCTCCATCTAGCTCCACCCATTACTCCCTTTCTCCTCCCCTGACCCCCTACACTCCAATAGGCTTCCACCCTCGGAGGCACAGGTCGGCCCTCTTCCCTCCCCCTCCCTTGTGCCCTCCTCTCCCTTTTCTCCCACTTCACAGTATGCCCCCCCTGCATCACGTCAGCCTTACCACTAGCTAATACGGTCCTCGTCCAATCTGTACCGTCCCGGTGCTCCAATCTCATCTCCTCCCCCCTATTCCTACCTGCTACTCCCTTTTTTAGTCCACCTCTCCTCCAACCTCCTTCCCCAGTTAACTTTTCTTATGCTCCCCTCATTCCTCCCTCTCCCCTCTTCTCTACCCCCTCCTCCCCTCGCTTCTTACCGCGATTTCTCCACAATCCCATTGCATCTCTCTCCTTCCCCCCACTCTGCCTGCAATGCTGTGCTACCTCCTTTTCCCCCTTGGTAACCCTTTCCATCTCCCTCAATCGGGTCCAGCAGAACCATTTCCTTTCTTCAACTTCCCCTTCTCCCAACCCCCCTCACTCTGTCAGATGCCCGTTCCCTCACAGCCACCTCTCCTAGCCAAAAGAAACTCTCCAACAACCTCCCCTCTTTTCCTCCCAAACCTCCTACACTCCTATGACATCTCACAGTCCTCCTCTCTCCCTCTTCTTCTACCCCACCGCCTTGATCCGCACCCATCTCCCCCTAAATATGTCCTTAATTCCTTTCCTTCGTGCAACGCCAACAAAGGCAACTCTCCCTTCACCTCTGATACACCAACCCCCGCTCTCAACCTCCACCTTTCCCCACCTATGAACCCTATACCCTAACTCTCCTCCTGTCCTCCCACCTCTCCCTGCCTTCCACCACCAATTTCACCCCCTCCTGTTGCCATCGAGACACCTAACCTTCCGTGCTCTGCCCTACTCTCTCTTGAAAATAGGCTAGGCTCTCTTATCACCTCCATCTCCCAGCTTGTAGCTTCCATTTCACTTTTAAGCTCCAAGATTTCCATTTTCCCGTTCACCTCAACTCTTTTGGAAAACTCTCACCTTCCCACGAGATGCACCTCGCCCCCTCACCCCATCATCCCAAGCATAACCTGTCATCTGCAAACATTGTTCATTCACACAAGCCCTTGAATGCCACCCTTCCTCAACTTGCATCTCCGAGTAACTCAATTATCTACACTATTCCGACCATCTCTTCTGTCAGAACCAAGCATCCACCTAAACCCTCCCGTGCACCCCGTATAAGTACAATATCCCTATTACCCTTCTTAGCCCAAGTGCCCCCGTCACCAAAACTGTCTCGCCAGAGCTGCGCTGTCTGCTCCACAACTGCAGATCTGCAATAAAACACAAACTCGAAATCTCCGATACCATCACCCTTCACAATATTGACATGTTCTTCCTAACAGAGACCTGGTTCAATGATACCTCTCACTCTATGTTTGATCTCCTATTACCCACAGGCTATTCTATTTTTAGGAATGACAGAACTGTCAAAGATGGGGGAGGTGTTGCAGTCATCTTTAGAAACTACCTTCAACTTAAGGCTTCTCCTATCAGCGCCTTCCGCACTTTTGAATGTCTATCTCTTGAGCTTCAACTACACCACCGCGCACCCCTCAGATTCTATGCCATTTACCGCCCACCTGGCAGCGGCCCTTCGTTTATTGAGGAACTCACTGACTTTATCAGAGACCAATACTCGCAAGTGACAATCAGACCTTCGTGGGTGACTTTAATCTCCACTGATGCTCTCTGCAAGACTCTTTGCGAACTTGCTGGCCACCTTCCTCTCTACAAACGATCTTATTCAACACTGCACAGAATCAACACACTCTAAGGGCTCAATATTGGACCTTGTTATTTCTAAAGCAGGCATGCTTTCTATCGCTACCCCTATTCACGTAGACTGGTCTGACCACCTTCTCATCCCATTCTCGCTTCACCTAGCACACTCTATAACTCTTGGCCAACCAAAGAGGGCTACCTCCTGGTTCCGTGACTCTAAAAATATTGACACTGTTTCCCTCTGTGAATCAGCTTTGCTGTCACTTCCAAGGCCAGACTCGAACCTAGATGTTGACGATCTCACCTCTCAATGCCTCTCAGTCCTTGCAGTCGAAATCAATAATGTCGCTCCTCTCCAAAGCAAAAAGAAAAGGCCCACTCCTTCAGCACCTTGGTTCAACAAATCCCTCTATGAAGAAAGGAAGCACCTAAGACTCCTGGAGAAACAATGGAGTCAAGCGCCATTCACCGATAATTTGGCCACGCTTCGTTCAGCAAGATCCAAGTACCACAAGCACATCTTCCTTGGGAAAACATCACACTTCAGAACCCTCCTTGACTCAGCCAAAAACAGACCCAAACAACTATTTGATCTCATCAAGAATACTAACTGCTCTCCCCCAACCTCCAAGTTGGAGGATTCTACAAAGAAAGCAGCGGATTTCGCTGTATTCTTTGACGGAAAAGTGAAATCACTTGTGGATCAGGTCGCTCATCCTACCCCTCCAGAGGAGCGCAAATCACTAGTCATTTGGCAGAACTTCGACCCCATCTCTGAAGATGTCCTCCTCAAGTGCATCCTCGAAACAAAGCCCTCCAACCATTCTCTTGACCCCATCCCTAGTGCCATTGCCATTGACTTCTATACCCATTCTCTTCCCTATTGGACCACTCTGGTCAACCTCTCCCTCTGTCACGGCTCCCTTCCTGTTCCCTTCAAAACTGCTTTAAAAAACCACTGCTGATGCGAATGACCTCAACAACTTCCGCCCCATCACTAACCTACCCTTTCTTGCGAAGATCACAAAAAGATGTGTTGCGAAACAACTCTCTCGTCATATCAAGGACAATGATCTTTTTGACAATTTTCCGTCCGGCTTCATCCAAAGCTGCAGCAATGAAACAGCCCTACTGCAAGTGATTGATGACGCGCTGCGGATACTCGATTCGGGGGGGTCCTGTCTTCTAATTCTCCTTGACCTCTCCGCAGCCTTTGACACTGTCAATCACAAAACCCTCCTCAACACTCTTCAACAGAGAATGGGCATGGAAGGCACTGTGCTTAAATGGTTTGCTTCCTTCCTCTCTGCTAGATCCCAAATGATCAAAATAGCGGACAGTCTTTCATCTCCTTTGGCGGTGGGTCAAGGTGTTCCTCAAGGCTATATACTTGCACACACATTGTTCAATCTCTATTTGGAACCACTGGGAAATCTCCTGAGTAAATCTGGGGTCCACTATCATCTCTACGCAGATGACACACAAAGTTACCTCAAGGTTGCCTCCACTCACGATCTCTCCGTCCTAAGCTCTACTCTGGACTCCATTCAAAACTGGATGTCAACACATCAACTGATTCTGAATCCCTCCAAAACTGAATTCCTCCTCCTCACTTTCTCCTCCCCCGGTTCAATCATGGATGGATCAGATGAATCTACTGAACAATAAACCCATCATTGTCCGACAGCGCAAAATCCCTTGGTGTCATACTCAACACAAAACTCAATCTACTCTCCCACATTAATTCAATTGCAAAGTCTGCTCTATACCAACTGCGTGTTCTTTGGGGATTCGTCGCTTCTTCCAGGAGTATGACCTTAAAACCCTGGTCCAATCGCTGGTCCTCTCCAGACTGGACTACTGCAATTTTCTTCTTACTGGCCTCCCCAAATCCCACCTGTCCCCCTTAAGTCTGTTCTCCATTCAGCAGCTTGTTTAATTTATGGGGCCAAAAGAAGCGGCCACATCACACCCATATTATCCACCCTCCACTGGCTTCCCATCGAGGCAAGATCTATCTACAAGACTGCCTGCATCACATACAAAGCCTTGCACTCCTCCTCTCTTCACTACCTGGCGTATAAACTGAAACTATCTGGAGGCTCTAGACCATCACGAAATGCCGAAAACCTACTGCTTGAACCTCCCACTTTCAAGAAGGAAAGATTGATGGCCCAATCCTTTTCAGGCAACACAGTGAGAATCTGGAACTCAATTCTGCCTCAGCTACGGACCACCTCCTCCTCCCAGGCCTTTAAAACTGACCTCAAAGTTCTCCTCCTTCAAAGACACTTCCAAATTTAATTCATGCCCTCTCTATTATCTGAAGGAAGACCTTTTATTATAGAAACTGTATATTCTCCATGACTATGGAAGTGCCATTCCAGTGTGTTCTTGGGGTTTGAGAGTCTGCCATTTATTGCAGTATTACCCTTTCACCTGTGTTTGGTACTCTTTTGTAACCTGCACACGTCACTTTTCTCTGTAACACACTGTTTGCTACCTCTTACATTCTGTTTGCTTTTGATACTTGCACAAGTGCCACCATTGCCTACGTAACGTTTGTTCTTGTGTTTGAGTGTCCTCCGTTTATTGCAGTATTATACCTCTACTTGTACTTTGTACGCTTTTGTAACCTGCACACATGTCACTTTTTCCTCCTGTAATGCACCGTTTGCTACCTCTTGTGTTTTGTTTGCTCACGATTGTCACTTTTGCCTCATGTAATGTAACATTTGCTTTTGTAATTTGTTCACTTGTAATGTTGTCATGTATCAGTTCTGTTCCTATTGTGAAGCGCTCTGAAACCTTCGGGTAAAGTCGGCGCTATATAAAAACGCATAAATAAATAAATAATAAAGGTGTAACTTACGGTTTTCCCTGCTGGGCCCTGGGGTCCTGGCGGTCCCTGCAGACAGATGAAAAAGAAGTTAGAACGTCACCAGTTAAGGTTAAAATTACAAGTGTACAAGTCAACTATTCGTGCAATTTCTATTACACAAAACTATTTGGTGCGCAGAGGTATTTTATTTGGAATGGTGTAAAAATTAAGCAAAAATTAAAGATGAAAGTAGGAGAATGCAACAAAACTGTGTCAGAGCGGTCATTAGAATCAGCAGAGAAAGGCAGAAAGAAGCCGCTACAACACAGCAGGGAGGGAAAAATGTAAGTGCGCATGTCAGTTTTGGCCATCCTAAGACGGCCTGCCAAACCGACATGCGCAGTTACAGTGCCCACCACTCCTACTCTCTCCTGCTGACGCAGTGACACTCCCAGGATGGCCACGCCCCCTCCAAGACTTGGCTGGCTTTGGCTCCCTAAGAAAAATAAAATTATAATAAAATATTTTTATTATGATTTTATTTTTCAAGTTTGCCTCTGATGCCTCTCAGCAGTGGGGTGACGCTCCTCAGACATAACGGAGGAGCCGCCCCGGGCCATAGGATATAATGCACTTGGAATACTGTGGCGTATACCATCCACCAAGATCGTAATCAGGGCCTATATGCAGGGCTTTAGGTGGAATGAAAAACTGGGGAGGGGGGGGGGGTCTCTCAAAGGGGCGTGGCCGATGTAATTAAGGGCGTGGCTTAAAACACTTCAGCTAAAAATCTGTGCTGAGTATAGTGTGCTGCCCAACTGGTATTCTGCTGCTTCTATCATGGCATCCAGACGGATGTACATTGTTACCACGCGATGTATTACATTGCGGTACTTTACAACGCGTCTTTTACAACGCAAGTCGTTACCACGACTTGCGCTGTAGCGGTGCTGGACTTAGGAATAGTTACATTTACTATTCAAACACCAGCCTACGTACAGTAGGGAAGGTGTTGGAATAGTAAATCTACTATTCCTTAGCCTAGAGCGCCCTCCAGCGCAAGTCGTGGTTACGACTTGCGTTGTAAAAGACGCATCCTAACTGCACTGCGGGGTAACATCCGCGTTGTAAAGGATGTTCCCCCATCCAGACATATAATACAACAAGTAACATTACACATACAACAAGCCAGGACTATTGGCTTTGCCAATGGCTGTAAGTTGCATGAGATAAATTAGCAACAACTATGGCTTCGTTGTATATAGTATCGAGAATGCTTCCTTTCTGGTATGATGAGACTGAGAAAGAACTATACCGAGTCTCTTTGAAGCTACATCAAAGGCAGTGAAGAAAGGTAGCGGTGCAGGGTTAAGACTATTTTTTTCACCCTGACACTGAGGGCTAAAATTGAGAGCCCGATAGGGACCCGTCTCGGCACCTGCTTTTTAGAACTGCTGGTGCTGCGCACCGGCAGGACCCGGCCCACTTAAAGCCCTGCCTGTATGTCTCCATCCTGCACTGCTCAGCGGAGGCAGGAAGAGGAGGTGGCCACACCCATTTTACACCATCGGCATCTCATCAGGTAGAACTTGTGGCTATTTATTAGAACCAGACAAGATGGACTCTAGGCGCAATTGCAGAGTGTCGCGGCGAAGCCCTGGCATCTGCCCATTCCTCATCCTTAAAGGTTCCCAAGTCCCTTTCCCAGGTCCAGCGGAGTGTGGCGAGTGAATCATCCACATGGTGTATTAATGAACGATAAACCTGTGCCATTTTGTCATGTCCTAAAGGGTTACATTCCGGGCGGTCCCCTAGCTCTGAAATATAAGGTGTTGGTGCAAGCCAAAGTTGAAACAGCTGTAGAACTGGCTATAGTGTAATTCAGATAACTCCTGTTAGACAAGAGCGGGTAGATGACAAAGAATTTGTGTAAAATTGTTAAGATTTTTTTGTAACATTGCAATCATTCTTAAGGGAGTTAGGCAGCTCCCACATACATCTGAAATTATTTCTTTATGTATTTGCCGGTTTAGGTTCATGTTTCAGAAAGGAAAAATGATGCACTGATTTTCCCAATATTTTTACCAGCCTGTACTTAAAATACAGGCTGTGATGGCAAAAAGACGGCCAAGTGGCTCCCCTAGAAGGAGGTGGGACTGAACACAGCGCGAGGGGGAGCTTCTGGGAGTTTGAGCTGAGCATGGCAGGAGGCGGGACTGAGCAGAGTGAAAGGCGGACCTTATCAGGATGGGAGGTGGGACTAAACAGAGCTGGGGTGGAGTTTATTAGGGCGGGAGGTCAGATTGAGCAGGGAAGGTCTGGGACTGCAGATGATGGGAGGTCAGGCTGAGCAGGGCAGGAAGTGGGCTGAGCAGGGCACAATTTAGGACGGAGCGCAGGATGGGACGTTAGCTCAAAAGGGCAGAAGGTGGGGCTGAGCAAAGGCAGATGTAGGACTGCAGATGTGAAGTGTGTGAATGAATGAAAAAAGGAAACTTGAGAAACTACATTGGAGTAAATCAAATCACGGAAAACCAATTTTAAGAAAAGGCAATTTCAGGGAAATACAAATGTACCTAAAATTAAAGGAAACATTTTATAGGAAATACAACTTTAAGAAAACATCTAAAATCACTTACTGGGCTGAAGATTAGGGGTAGTGGGAGTTTTTTTGGGGTCAGGGATGGGAGGTGAGAGTTTTTTTAGGGTATTTATGGTTCAGGGATGGGTGGAGTTTAGGAGTATTGAAGTTTTTTAGCGATAAGGCATGGTGAAGTTTAGGATGGTGAGGGTTTTTTAGTCATGGACGAGTAAAGTTTAAGGGTGGTGTAGGGTTTTTAGGGTTCAGGGATAGGTCGAGTGTAAGGTTATTGAGGTTTTTTAGGCTTTACAGATGGGTGGAGTCTAGAACTGGTGAATGTTTTTAAAGTTCAGTGATGGATAGAATTTTGGGTAGTCCTGAGAGGTGTACTCTGCTCCATTAAGGGAGTCTGCAGAATTTCTTGCACACCCCAGAGCACCAGGAGTTCCGAAAAACTCTCCCTATCCAACATCAAGTTGGTGAGCGTGAGCAAGGAAAATCCGCCTCCCGGTGAGATTTCTCCACGGGCGGTCAGATTTCTCAACGGCGGAAGTCGTGGATGGGCGCGACCGCTTGTGTTGAGAAACCTTCCGTTCGCATTGAGAAACCTGTTGCTTGGGTACCACATCTACTTAAGCGGCACGAAAAGTAGCAGCTCCCTCTTGCGCTACATATGGTGCTATACGTGCTGATTTTATAGCATGGGACGTACACCTGGCGGTGTAAATAAACGTGACCACCATGACCAAATGCATTTTGCACCTGTGGAACTTCGCGTAGGGCGGCTGAGGTTTTTCGTCACTTTGGGGAGTTCCGTGTAGCAGAACACCGCAAACTCTGCCCAGGCCTAGTTTTGGGGTGGTGAAGGGGTTTTAGTCTTTGGGAATGGGTGGAGTTTAGGGTGGTGTGGGGGTTTTAAGCGTTCAGGGACAGGTAGAGCTTATATGTAGAAATGGTTTTAGGGATCAGGGATGGGGGGGTTTTGGGGTGGTGAGTGTTTTTTAGGGTTCTGGAATGAGTGGAGTTTACAGGTGGTGTGGGGTTTTAAGGAACCAGGAATGGGTGGAATTCAGGGTAAGTAAGGGGGTTTTTGGTTAAGAGATGAGTAGAGATTAGAAGTAGAAAGAATGTTAAGTGCTCAGGAATGGGTGGAGTTTCGCAGTCAGAGATGGGTGGAGTTTAGGTGTGATGAAGGGTTTTAGTGTTCAGGTATCGCTGGAATTCAGGGTTAGAAAGGGGTTTTAGTGTTTATGGATCAGTGGAGTTTAGGGGTCAGCGATGGTTGTAGTTTATGAACGGGGAGGCATGTTTAGGGGGCAGAGATAGATGGTGTTTAGAGGTGGTGAGGGTTCAGTGAATGGAAAGTATCCAAAGTAATTGTTCGACAACAGAAATGAGAGAAAATGGCCCCTAACATAAAGGATTAAAATAAATACCTCCAACTTTCAACTAAAATGTTTTTAAAAGGTAAGGTCTGCAACCATTTAATTTACACCTTGAAACATAAGTATGCAGAAGCTAATTTAATAAAGAGACCTTCTGTGAATTGGTTTCTATGAAATGGTAAATGCCGCTCATCCTGACGATTTCCATTAAATGGTTTAGATGAAATGCTTTCTCAGTAATGGTATTCCATTAAATCTTTGCACTATGAAATCACAAACAACTCTGGAGATGATAGACGGTGGGCCTGACCAGTGCCCTATGTGGGACTGTACATTACATTACAGGAAGTGGGGCTGACCAGCATGGGATGCGCGACTGACCAGTGCAGTATGTGGGACTGTGCATGACAGGAAATGGGGCTGAGAAGCTTACGAGACCGGGGCGGGGCATGGTGCTGCACATGATGGTAGAAAGCTTGTAGCTCAGGAGGGCCGGAGTTGTTCTCACAAGGGCTGGACGTAGGGTGCGCATGACAGGAGGTGGGACTAAGCATGGCAAGCAATGGAGCCCATCAGTGATCTAAGTGCCCTGACCAAGATAATACATGCTGCTGACCAAGAAGGGAGATGGGGATCAATGAGTGCTGCAGTCAGATCACAGTGACAGGTACGCCCGATCGCAATCACCTGCGTAACTGTTGAGGTGGCTAATGGAGGACATTAGGTGGAGGGTGGTCTGAACAGGTTGGTTATGTAATATTTTGGGGTGGGCAGCGAGTGAGACCAGGCAGTATCAGGATGGTGGGGAAAATAGACCAGTAATAACATAACATTAATTTAATTTTATTATGGCTGATGAAACATTTATGTTGTCTCCAAAATGTTTCCAAATTAGCAACCATGTCAGTGGTAGTGCTTCCTTTTTTCGGTTTATTCATATAAAGTTGATTAACTCTATCTGTTTCAGCACATCAGTGCTTGCCTTACACTTTTTAAAAGTGTGGGTGGTACTGTTGTCACTAATTCTCCAGCATCCCTCCTTCCTTGGCCTTTCTCTTGACAGCCTCTCTTTGCAGGGCAGCGGCATTTTCTGTTCTGTGCTGGTTGCAAGCCACATCCTTGTGAGCGGTGAAAAGCATTTGGAGGCCAATTTTGTATCGACAAGTTACTTAGCTAGCAGAACTTTGGGGCCGATTCACAGAACTAATCTGAGACAAAATCGTAAACACACTACTTTTGGTATTCACAAAAAGGCATTTACTAATTTTAAGTTAGGATTTTGTCTTAAATTAGGATTTTGTTTTAAGTTAAACTAAGTTAAATTTACGTTTGTCTTAAAACAAAATCCTAATTTAAGACTAAATTCAAATTTAAGACATAATCCTAATTTAAGACTACTAAATGCCTTCTGTGAATACCAAAAGTAGTAAGTTTAGGACTTTCTCTCAGACTAAAAACTGTGAAGTGGCCCCTTTGTGAGAAAGAAATTCAATTGTGCTAATTTGACTGTTTCTATCTAGTGATGCAGCAGGTGTGTCTTCTAGAGTAGAGCATTGCAAAGTTTGTGTAACAGGACAGAATGGGTTTGCATTTAATAAAAGACATTCTGGCATATAAATATGAGATTTGAATGTGTACATTAGCAAACGTTTAGGAAACAGCAGTCTTTACGTAGCTGTGATTGTGAATCTGTGTCTCCAGCATTGCACACTACGCACTGCCGGTGTCGCTGAGAGGTAAAAGTGACTCACAATTACGGCTCCCGGTTTTGCTGCATTTATTTTTTGAACATTTCTATCTCTATCCATATCTATTTTTTGGCCATTTTATCTATGTTTATCCATATTTATTTTGTGTTTTGGGACGCAGTAACTCATATATATCCACATTTATTTAACCAATAAATGTACACTTATACTTTCATGCCAGTCTGATTTTGGCACATTTAGCAGCCAAATATAATATAACTATAGAGCCACGTGAAAATATTGGCATAATAGCACAAACATAAGTTAAGATATGCAGTTATTTAACGAAATGTGATGTGTTTTTTGACTCCACACGCTCACAATCTGCACAATTAATGGTTTAAATTTCATGAACAAAACAATAGGACTCACTGAGAAGATGTTCACTTTTCAACATTTTTCGACTTTTAAAAATAAATACAGACTGGAAAAACATTGTTTTCTGTCTGTTTCTATCTGTAAAAATCTGTAAAAATGGAAAACTGGGAGCCTTACTCACAATGCGGAAGCCGTAGCTCAGAAGCCAATGTTTCAATGCTGTGTCTGCGGTTCTTGCTGGATGGGCATAGACAGTGCTCAGTCTCCCTGTATCACCTTATATTACAGGCTCCTCCCCTTTCTCTCCTAGACTTCACCTGACTTAAACCAGTGTCTGGGGCACAAGTGCTACTGTGCCACAAACATCCACACCACAAGTACATTCCCCCAAACTGTAGTAGAGAGTGGAGATGCACAGGACACATCTACTCTAGCTGTGTAATTGACAAACACACTCATTTGTTGCTGTTGTAAGAAAATGAATCCATCCGTGGTCTTGTGCTAGTGATGTACACTTAAAAAACATGCCCATGACCCAGAAAAGTTTCACAATGTACTCACCGGGTCACCTCTGTCTCCTTTACCTCCAGCAGGTCCAGAGCTACCCTAGAAGGTGAGAAAGAGAGAGCGGGAAGATGATGAAGGACAAGGGCCTTATGTTGGACTGCACTAAACAGGGGAATAATACTTACACCCCTGCCCGGCTCGCCTGGATCTCCTGGGTCCCCCTTTTCACCGACAACACCACGTAATCCCGGCAGACCCTTCAAGGAAAGAGAAATTGTCAGTGTAGCTGTGGATCACAGCATTCGCTGAGAAGAAAGGTAAAAAGGTGGATTGACGTAAGTACCAAATTCCTTAATGCTTGGATATACGCATTCGTGAGCTTCAATATAGGGATTTGCCTCCAGCTTAGACCGCGTCAGGAGAGCAATGATCCTCAAATTCATAGCAGAGGTGGACTGGTCTGAGAATTTGTTAGATTGGCTTATTTAACTCTGATGATAAAAGTGTGTGTGTGTGTGTGTGTCTGTGGTTGAGGTCTGTCTTGCATTTATAGCTAACAAGGTAAGAGGCACAGAGAGGCTGGGTAACCAATTGAGTGATCTGTAGTTGAGGTTCCTCTATGATGCTAGCCCCTTAGGGATTTGGAGTTTTGGCCTTTCTCTATACCCGTATTATGTGGATGCGAAATCAGGTGCTCTGTAGCGGGAGGCTACCAAGGGGCTTTGTGCGACTTTCACCATTATGGATGTACGTGTGTGTATGTACGGTGTTTTAAAAATTATTTTCACTGATTCGATAATAAATTCTGAACATCTGAACATAGTTCCTCGGTACGATGAAAGGGGACAATTATAAAACAATGGAAGTAATAAGGACTGTTTCTACTAAAAAGTGGAGCTGGCAAATGTTGGCTGGGGACAGGTATTCCAGTCACGGAACCAGTGGAATATAGCGATTTTCCTACACAGAAAATGCCTACGATGAAATGTATGTTACACTATCCAATGACGCAGCTCAAAGCTGATGTAAATATCTGTGTCATGTTGAAGGCTTGGACATTTAAAGAGGATAGAGAAGCACAGTTTGAGGTCAGCCCGCAAGGGGCCATGACAGGGTGCAAGGCTTGTTGACCCACCAGGGTTGCCTTGATGGCGAAGGAGAACCACAGAAACCAACAGTAGCAATGTATCTCAGTGCTGAAAACGTTTTTGATCAAAGCCCTGGGAGTTCCTCTGGTTCCTGTTGGCAGTGGGTCTGCGCCCAGCTACTGAGAAATGCGTGTACTCCCCCTCATCAATAGCAAGCTTTTTTTAGTGATAAATTACCCACCAAAGCTTCTCTTGATTATTAGCCTTTGTTCTGTTGCTTTTGTTTTCGTCTACTGTGCTACACTTTTTTTCTTAATTTGACATCATTTTGCATTCATTTTATGTTTCTATCAGTGCAAAGGTCATGATGAGATAAAAGGTAAGCTAGAAAGAGTCAAAGTTAAAGCTTAGAAGATGTCCTGCTTGCTGAGGTTTGGAGCATGAACCAGTGTCTTGGTTGAGTGAAAGGTGAAAGGACTCTGGATCCGCCAGATGTTAAGCAGGTGGGAGTGGACAGATGCTGGTGAATGCACTGAAGGCAGAATTTAATCACATTGTGCTGTTTCAAAAACTCTAACATATGAATAAAGAGACAAAACACTAACACAGTTAGGAGAGAAAACATAATAGAGGAAAAAGTATTATTAGCAGTGGAAAAGGTAAAGTATACAGCCTCTCTCCTGGCATGTCTGAGCGAGAGAGAGTGTGTGGCATTTAGTGCGAGATCACAACATGTCACATTAGCTTGTAGTAAATCCGTGAAGTAAAGAAATGCGGATTATGTTCGAGCACGATCAGAAAAGAAGGATAGGAGAAACTGACTGAGACCACAATGGGGTTGTATGTGGGGCAAAGAAAGGCGTCCAGGAGCCTTAAGGGGACCACATTCTTAGCAGGGTACACTGTATTCTACTCACCCTGGGTCCTCGTTCTCCATTCTTGCCTGCAGTGCCTGCTTCCCCCTATAAGAAAACACAGAAGCACACATGAACTAAACACCTCAAGAAAGAATCAGAAATGAAATTCAAGACCCTGAAACGGGGTGGAAACATCACCACCACTGATGAGACACTCACCGGTGTTCCTTCATCACCTTTCTCCCCGCGTTCACCCTGCAGTGAAGAAGAAATTTGAAAATCCATCATAACTCAGGCTAAAACTTCATGCCAGTCACATAATCCTGTGGCATGTAGTATACAAACATGTCAACATCCTATTAGGTACAAATCTTGTCTGTTGTATTATTTTCTACACTAGTTTACACCAATGTTGAACACTGTACTCTGCAGAAAATTACTGGATTTTATCACACTTTACATAAGACAGTCTGCTGAGCTTTACCATCATCAACTAGGTTTGTGCTATATTCATGCCACATACATGGCCTTAGTCAACTTGCTCCGCTAGAAGGTCCTACATTTGTTATGTAATACTCTGATTGCCTACACCGTTGTTTATTTTACTGTACAGTACGCTACAGTATTACCCCACAATGTTTGTGACCTTACCCCAATCTCACTTACTACACTCCAACCTAATCTATCCTAATGTACTCTACTAAACGATACTGAACTTGGCAGTACCACCCTCTAGTTTCTTCTGTAAAGGGCTCAGTTGTACTTTGCAGACCTCTACAATCTTCTACTCTCCCTTGCTCTGCTTTACTCCATGGCCTGCTGTACACTATGCTCCACTACGCTCTGCTCTGCGTCTCTGGGCTTTTCTTCGATTGTGTCCTATTATGCCTACCTTAGTTTTCTCTGCCAGCTTCAGCTGTATCCTCCCGCCATTGACTCTTCCTCTGCACTGAATCTGCTTGTAGTAAATTCTATGTTCTGTTCTACCATATTTGACTATCACTCACTGTACTTTCTCTGTCGTCTCCAGTACACTGCACTCCACAGCCCTTTACTCGTCCGGACTGTGTTCTGTTGTACAGTGCTCTACAACATTGTGCAGTAATGCATCACACTCTACTTTACCTTACTCTACTACACCTTCCTCTACTCTTCTCTAGCTTGCAGAACATGCCCAGATCTCTAAGCAATGGGGTCTACTGTTGGCCCCCCTTGACTTCTTCATAAAGTGAGTTCCTCTTGTCAGGTTGGGGGCTGTTTTTATTCTCAAGCAAGTTTCTGACAAAAGAGGTTCCAAAACCTGAGAACATATCATGGTTTACAAAAGTTGAGCTCTAGGAATGAAGGGCTGGAGGTGGACGCTTTTGTGGTCTTGCTAGATACAGCTTTAGCTGTCGGTTGTAGACAAGTGTGAGCAATGCTTTAACATTTGCGGAGAGCGAGCTTTGGGCCTTCCCTTGCTCATGATTTGATGGCTTTCGTCTCTCTCTCTCAGCTGCCCACTTCTAATTTGATGGTTTTGTGCATATTCTTCTGTTTCAACGATCCATTAGGCATTTTGCATTGACCATCTTATTTGGTTGGAGAAGTCTATCCTTCCAGTGCTGACTTCACAGACCTATTTATTCTTTGCAGGTATCTAGGGCATTTGATGTTTTGCGTTCAATGGGAGTGCATGGCCCTTCCGCTTTCCCCTCATGGTTTCCCATCTTGTTGTGTCCAGTTTCACCAGCTACCCCACCTCTCTCATGTTACACACATCAAGCCTTGACAGCAGTCAGTAGCTTCTACACCTCTGTCTTCTACCCATCAATTCTGGCCCAACGTTCACCCAGTGCACGTGACTAGAGGGCTGAGAGAGGCAGCAACAACCCTGGTGGCAGGACATGCCTATGGTCGCCTTGACCAACCCCTCTGAGTTTACAGTTGTGTGTGCTGATACTAGAATGAGCATGTGCCAGCACTAGTATGAGTGTGTGCTGACACTAGTATGAGTGTGTGCTGACACTAGTATGAGTGTGTGCTGAAACAAGTATGCATGCATGCTGACAGTAGTATGAGTGTGTGCTTGCACTAGTATGGGTGTGTGCTGGCACCAGTATGAGTGTATGCTGACATTAGTATGCCAGCCTGCTGACACTAGTATGAGTGTGTGTGCTGACACTAGTATGAGTGTGTGCTTACACGAGTATGAGTGTATGCTGACATTAGTATGTGTCAGGAACCACACCATTGCATCAGTCCTGCACACTGACTTACACAAATCATTAAGAACTCGAGTGACAGTTAAGCCTCAGTTGGTCAACCTTTGGTATAACGTAAGACAGATCACTTATACACACACCCAAGATGGCTGCCGCAGCGGCCACAGTGGTAGATGAGCGCATTACACAGTCTAGTGGGTTTCTGAAGTGCGCGAGATTCTATCTGTGCACTTCAACTGAAGTTCAGCTGAGGAAACATGGTTGTTTAGGAGCTCCGCGTTTAGTATTCAGAACGGGCGTTTTATAGTCAATAGAATTGTAGCATTTCAGTCATAGATAGTGCAGCACTTCTAAGACATTTATTCATAGTTATTTCGGATTCAAGCGCCATTTGAATTTCCGACTTCATGAGCCGAAGTATTCGAAGTCAAGTAGAAAAACTATCGAGCGGAAGTCAGACTACGAAGCTGAGGAGGTGAGAATCCGTCGACAGTCTTTTCGAGAACTCGTACTGAGTGAAAGCTTTCAAGTGGCAGACACCATGGAACTTCACGCAGCCGCAAGCCTTGGAGATTGAACTGGTACTGTAAAGCTTCGACTCGTTTCTACCCAGTCGCACCCTTACTTTTGCAGCGCTTTACCTGGTCCTTCCCTTCCCAGTCTTCCCTCCCTGGTTCCTTTTTTGCGCGTCCTTTTCAGGCACTGGTAAAGACTACGCCATGGTATCTACTTGAACATTACCTGAGAATTACGAACTTATCAAGGCTGAGTAGAAGAGAAGTCAAGGTATTCATTCTGAGAGAATAGGTCTAGAGTAGTAAGACTTCTACAAACCCTTTTGTTAATTACATTTCTCTTGTTATAGAAAGCTGAGTTCTCTTCAAGAAACAACTACACAGATATACATAGAAGAGAGGCAATGCTTCGAACACAGCTGGTAGGATAATTGCTGATTAAGTGCATAGAGCTATAGTATGTTGTAGGTTGTTTGCTTATGTCCCTTCTTCTCTGTGCATTAGGCATTCACGCAGCAGAAGTTCAAACACAGAAGAAACTTCATTTCTGCCAGGTGTGGCTGTGACGGAGTGTCTCTTCTCTCTCTTTCCAACTCTTTCCAATTCCCATTTCCCCCCTACTGGTTACGTAGCCTTGGAGCTGCGGCACCGGCGAGCGGGCGTTGGGAACAGCGTCCTTTCTGCTCCTGCAAAGAACTTGGCATCTTGACAGATTGAAGTGCCCAAGTAATATCGTTGCCTGAGCAGAATGGCTGAAGGGTTCAATGTCAAAGCTTTAGGTGAGATGTTAGCCGGGATCCAACGAGAAATTGGAGCTGCTAGAGAGGAAAATACAAATTTAAAACAGGAATTGGTAGCGTCTCGTCAAGAAACCCGAGTTTTATCACAAAAGGTAGATGACTTGGCAATGGGAAACCCTGCCGCTAGTTCTCCCGCTCCCACAAGGAGTACCCCTGATACAGACCCCAAAACTGTGGCTCAGGTCATCCATTCTGTTTCTCCTCTTATTCCGTTAGCCGCCTCGGAAAGATGTCAGGGAGATCCACAGAAGGCTCAATTATTCTTAATGCAGTGTTCATTACACTTTATGTGTCGACCTACCCTATTCCCAGATGCCCAGTCCAAAGTTGCCTTTGTTCTGTCATATTTGGGAGGTGATGCTGCTAATTGGGCTATGCATTTGGTAACTAATGATGATCCTTTTCTTCATAACTTTGACACGTTTAAGACCGAATTTCTTCGGATTTTTGACAGAAGAAGGGTATCCCAGGCCACCGATAATGAGTTGCTAGATCTTCGTCAGGTATCTAAAGATTTACTTTCCTACCTGACTCAATTTAACAAATTGATCTTAGAGACCAACTGGCCAGAAGAAAAGAGAGCCACTTTTTCTATAGAGGATTGTGTGATGAATTGAAGGACATTTTGGCGCAAATTCCCAATAGACCAACTGAATTATCAGCTCTAATAGATTTGGTCCTGGAGTTGGATTTTCGTAATTCTGAATGTAAAGGAGAGAAAAAGAAAGACTGGAAGGTGAATTTTCCGCGATTTGATAGGATGCGGGCAGAAGGTGAAAGAGCAAAGAATGATTTGGTAACAATACAAATCGGAGCAGTTTGGGGACCATTAAGTCAAGAAGAAAAAGAGCAACGAAGATTGAAGAAATTATGTCTTTATTGTGGAATTTCAGGGCATTTCGTTAAAGAGTGCTCCAAACGACCAAAGACCCCGATTAAGGGAAACGCCTTGAACCATCAGTAAAAGGGGTCGCTCTGATGGCGAAAGATGAAAAGACGACTTCAGATTCCCACCAAATAAAGAATACACTTCAAACGTTGATTCCTCATGTCATCCTACATATGACTTTAAAGTTCAGAGATCAAGAGATTTTGGGTGTTGCAATAATGCTGGATTCCGGAGCCACTGGGAATTTCTGTGACCTGAAATACGCTCGAAGGATGGGGATCCATGCTATTTGCAAAGAAAGAAGTGAACCTGTACGTGCTGTCGATGGGACAAATTTGTCTTCAGGCCCAATCACCAGTCACACCGAAGGTCTAGAGTTAATTCAAGCTGATGGACATCGGGAGATAATCCAATTTAATCTCATTGATGCCCCGCAATTCCAACTTATTCTAGGACTACAGTGGTTGACAGTTCATAATCCCACCATAGATTGGGAGAATCGTACAGTTACAATGAAATCGAAATTTTGTAAGGAACATTGTTACCAAACTGGAGAAAAGTTGGTTGAACCCTCACAGGCGACTCTACTTTCCTTTGGCGGACAGTCCATCGGAGTTATTGACTCTTTGAGTATCCCTACGGAATATCAAGATTTTGAAGCAGTCTTTAGTGAACAAGAGGCACAGTTGTTACCGCTGCATGGTTCTTACGATGTTAAAATCTAGTTTGCGACATCAACATTATCGGCGCCATCTTGTCCCTTTTCAGGCTTGTATGTGCGCGTAAGTAGCAGCCATTTTGAAAGCCATGGCCTCTCTGCCCACTGCCGATAGCCAGCGCGTCTCTCTCTCCCCCTCTAACCTCGCAAGCATCCCCCGCACCCTGACAGCCCCCGCTCTCACATGCTTGGACCATAAAACTCCCCTTCAGCGCGACCCTGCCTCGGAGCCACATCCCGTACCCAACCAACACCTCCCTCCATCCCTTTCATGATCTCGTATCCTTTGATAAACCCTCCTTTCCTCTGTGCCCGATTGTCCTGCTCGTTCCCAGGCCACCACCTGGCCCTGCGGATGCAGTTTATTGCCCCCATACAGTAGGAAGCTTCTCTCATCAAAGGATCCATAGCTGATCAAAGCCCCCACCCCATGAGATCCGATCAGGCACACACATTCCAGGAATCGGCGGAATGTCCAGCTGCGCGACAGTCGTCACCTACTGAGATCGGGGTGGGGACTTCTACTGTAAATGTGTGTGGGAACGGGCATGAAGCGGGGATTCCGAGGATGTCTTTTCCGTACTTCAAAGTGTTTGCAGGAATGTGTTACTGTAATAAAGATCATAAACCTGTGTATAAGAGGCCAGGTCTCAGAGATGCGTTCAGAGCACCTCGAGAAGATACCCTGTTGTCTGATTTGACGTGTTCTGCTCCGTCGGAATAAACTCCTGTTTCCTGCCTTCCAGTCTCCAGCGCCTGCCTTTTTGTTTGATAATTTCGAAGGGTATGAGAGGCGACTAACGCCGGGCAATACTTAAAGGTTCTTGGTCGACATCGGCTCTACCTTTTTACAATTGGCGTCACAAACGTGGGGCCCATCAGCGACACGTGGATCCAGTGAGAGAGGTCCTGACGACAGAGTGAACGACTGCAACGATCGGGAGAGCTCCTGGCCGATAGACCCTTGTCTGGCAGCCGATCATCCGAACTTCACCGGCTCCTAGCAGACCTCTCTCTCGAGTGATCTACGGTCCTGACTGGGAACCATCAGGAGTGCCGCAACAGTTACGGAGAATAGAGGACGATCGGGCGCTGGATGTGGCAGACGAGAAACTGTCCAACCGGTCCGGGTAAGGTCGTGTAACACGACAAATTGCGAAATGATTGTTTGGAAAATACTAGTATTACTCTTCGATTGTTTGTTCTTTTGAGATATTTACTGCCTACAAACGGGGAAGAATAGAAATATTCTCTCTTCCTTTGCAGACAGTGAAGGGTAGGTAATGCGGACCTTTGTCCCCCGTTGTAATCTGTCGTGCCTATTTTTTTCTCCCCACTGATTGATTGATTGTCCGAACATTGATTGTTCGAAGTTGGTTCTTTGAGATATTCTCTGTTTGCAAATAACGTAGAATAGAAATATTCTGTCTAGTCTTTGCAAGTAGTGAAAGGATAGGTAGTGCGGACCTTTGTCCCCCGTTGTAATCTGTCATGCCTATCTTCTCCCCACTGATTGGTAGTTGGTTCAGCCCGGACCGCTTATTAGAGATGAACCATCCAGCTCCACTGGAAGGCACCCCTAATAAGGACATGTTCATGAAGCATGGACTAATCGCTATAGCCTATAGCAAGCTATGGCATAAATATACAAGAAAGGATCAAGGAAGTCAGTGGCCACTGATAGGATCCTTTGACGAAGAAAAGATAAACGTGCTGGAAACAGCCCTTCTTAACAATAAGACAACGCCCACCATGCTTGATAGTCTCGGCATGTGGCGAAAAGAAGCAGAACAACGGAAAAAGAGAAACGAAGTCAGATTAGAGAAAGAGCTACGAAAAGCAGCTCACTTAGCTGCCAAAAAGTTGGAGGAAGAGATTAAGGAAAGAGAGGAAGCAAAGCAGAAGCAAGAGTCTGAAACATCTAGCCAGTGTCCCGTTAGAACGCCCTCTACGCTCTACCCCGAGTTACCCTCGAAGCAGCGAGCGAACGATGATCTTTTACTAGGTCCTCCGATCATCTACATGCCCCCTCCATACGCCCCTTCCCAACCCTTAGCACAGCATCCGCAGCCCCTAAGCACAGATGAGAATAGTGCCAGGGCCTCGGTCCTCACGGCCTCCGCGCCGGCCGAACCCCTCGTACTCAGCGCAGCGCAAGCAACAGCATTAGACAACCCTGAGACCTGGAAGAAAGATTTCACTAGAATGAACAGGTTGAGCAAGGACGAGCGAGCAGGGATCGACAAAATAGTAAAGACACTGGTAGAACGGAAGGAGAGTGAGGAGTATGTAATGGATATGTACAATTCATATACTGAGAGCCACAGACGACACTTTGTCGTGCAATTTTGTTACCATACCTTAAATGCTTATGAGGACCGATACCAAGACAAAGGTCCCGAGAGCCTAACGGCTCTGTATCGAAAGGTTGACATCGGGGATGAGGGCGAGTGTGATGTGACAGGTCTCCTCACGCGAACGCTTGGAGTTTTCCGCCACCTCACTGAACAGGGGTCGGAAGCTAAAACTACGACTCCTGTAGCGACCGAACCTCGAATAGAACAAGCTAGCGCCATGATGCCTATAAGGGAGGCTGCTCCCTACTGGGTCCCCCCACGAGGCCTGGGAACGCACGATGATGTTAACCATCAACACGCAAAAGGGAGGGTAGTTTATAACTGGGTCTACCAACCATGGGATCGACAAGATATTCTGACGTTCCGAAAATCCCTGCCCGATTTACTGAAAAACCCCACTGCCTTTTATACTGAATTAGGTACAGCCTTAGGTTCAACAATTATGACCCTAGCTGACATCGATTTGTTTTTCGGGTTATGTCTGCCAGCTGATGTGTGGAAGCAAATCCGGAAAGTCGACCACCTTGAGCTGTTCGGACATACCTGGTCACAACTCGATGGCGTGGACAGACAACGAGAGCCTGGACAGAAACCTTTGAAGCCCATTTTAGAACTCCCAGACAAAATCGTGCAGAAATTGAAAACCCTGATCCCAGAAAAGAAGGTGGATTGGTCGATAGTAACGGCCTGCCGCCAGAAACCCCAGGAAGACGTATCAGAATACTTCTCCCGGTTTGAAACGGTGTTTTCCGATTACAGCGGCCAAGACATGACCACTGCAACCGGACATCATCTGTTTGTCCAGAACTATGTTAAAGGTCTGTCACAGGAGGTCTCTCAGAAACTACAGGCTAGCGAAAGTAGTTGGGCAGCCTCCGAGCCTGCGGCTATCCTTCAGATGGCCCAGTATTACGAGCATCAGAAGAACGAGAATGATAGGGCGACTGAGAAAAAGAAAAAGGACCTGAAAGAAAGGGTGATGATCGCACAGTTGCAAGGGGTGACTATAGGAAGAGAGCAGTACAAGGGAAATTACCAGTCAAATGCTCCTAGAAATCCACCCCCTAAAGACCGCACGCCCGCCACCTATGTTGGACGTAAAGACATTGACGAAAACCAGTGTGCATTTTGCAAGGGATTTGGCCATTGGAAATCCCAGTGTCCGGTCCTGTTAGAAATGAATAGGAATAGGGATTCAAGAGATATAGCGGGTGGGCCAAGAAATAGAGGACAGGGACGAGGGTCCACAAACGACACCAGCAACGACAGGCCAGGCAGACCGAACACATTTGACCGTCCCCGACAGAACCAGTACCAGCAGTCTGACTGCGATGACGCCCACGACTTCGCATAGGACTGCCAGGGACAAGGGAGGGATCCAGTCGAGCTCTATGTTGACCAGCAAGGTCCTTATGTCACCGCTAAGGTCCTGGGTACGAAGTCTCCATTTTAGGTAGACACTGGCGCAACACGTAGTGCGTTAACTAAACGACTGATTCCAAGGGCACCCTTGTCTGGCTCACTTGTAACATCGATAGGTTTCGATGGAACGCCCTCCACCAATCCCTTGTCCACACCGATCTCCTTTGACTTAGAAAATAACACCACTGACACGACGTTTTTGCTCTCATCCAACACCCCTGATGCCATTATGGGACTTGACTTACTGAAGCATTTCCGAGCTACTATTAGGTGTTCGCAAGATGGAGTTCGAGTCTTTCTGTACGATAACCCGACTCTGCTCAGACTTTGTCCCTCTCGACGCATGTTCTCCATCTCTGACGCTGACCTGTCCCTACTCGACACCCTACCTCCATATCTGTGGGCTAAGACTGACTCAGACGTAGGACGCATGATGATCGATCCAGTGCACATAACTGTTCGACAGGACGCAATACTCCCAAAACTTCCACAATATCGGATATCGCCCGAGAAGGCATTGGTACAGATTATCCAGTCCCTGATAGATGCAGGAGTGGTAGAGGAAGTAGTTAGCAATGTTTGCAACAGCCCTATTCTACACATAATAAAGAAGCAAGGTGAAGGAGATGAGAAACCGTACCGCTTCATCATCGACTTACGAGAGGTTAACAAAGTAGTTGTACCTCAGTACCCCGTAGTCTCAGATATCACCACTATTCTGACTCTGATTCCTTCCACTGCCACAACCTTCACTGTCATTGACCTAGAGAACGCTTTCTTCTCTATCCCCATTCACCCAGACAGCCGATACCTCTTCGGCTTCACCCTAAAAGCCCGCTAATTCTTCCCTCGCTACGGCCTTTGTCGAATTTTGTGGAGCGACAATGGCCCCCACTTCGTAGCCGAAGTTATCCAACTCATCATGAAAGGGTTGGGTGTAAAACAAAAATTTCATGCAGTCTTCCACCCCCAATCTGCTGGACTAGTTGAGCGACATAATGCTACGCTGAAGCTCAAACTAGCTAAAATAGTGGCTACGACAGGACTAAAATGGCCAGACGCTCTCCCACTAGCATTGCTATCAATGCGTTCCACCCCCACCAAACACCATTTGACGCCTTACGAGGTCGTTTTCGGCCGGCCCATGAACATCTGGTCTGCACCAAAACCAACTTCCATTCACGACGTCCCGGACGTCCTAATGTATAATTATTTGTACAACCTGACTAAGACACTGTCTGTTATCCATCAACAGGTGTTGCATGCCATTCCTGTTGTTTCCAGGGGCCCCGGACACGACATCCAACCCGGCGACTTTATACTGATCCGCAACTTCCAACGTGCAAAGAGTCTGGAACCCCGGTGGACGGGCCCCTGGCAAGTCTTGATCACCACCCGTACAGCTCTTCGAGTGGAAGGCAAGCGGAACTGGCTGCATGCACACCACTGTAAAAAGATCTCCTCGACCCTGACGACGACCGAAGACGTGGACACCCAAGAAGAGCTGCTGGACAAAGATCGACCATCCCTGAGCTGTTACCCTGATGAGGAAACACTTGAACTAACAGAATTTCCTGATCCCACTGTGCCATCCAGAGAAGGGTATAACCTGCGACGAAAGGAGGGAGCTTCGGCTAAGCAGACCACTGACTAAGTTACAATTCTCAGAGCGGTGGCCTAACACTACTAAGGCTACCAGGAGAGAAGCCAAACGAAGTTTGTGGTTCTGCCCGCTACCGAGCCCCTTGAAGATGATGGAAGCGCCAGATATGAAGATGATGGAAGCCCCCGGCACGAAGATGATGGAAGCAACCGGACATCCAAAGATTCACTACAGAAACCCAAAGACTGACAAAATCCACAGCTCAAAGACTATTGCCCTCTTTATCACCCTTCTCTTTTGCCTCCTCCTCATGACCACCCTCTGGATCGTGGAAGAGAGCGCACCAGCTCATAAGACATTTCTGACCACTGCACAGCCTACCACAATGAAAGAACATTACCTGGTCTCTCTTTCACCTCAACTCCGAGAAAGACGTAAGGAGTTTTGGAACAACTCCTTCGTGCAATTGCTGCACCAGCACAATCTTGCCACCAATGCCACCAACTGCTGGATATGTGGGTTGTTACCCCACGCCACTGGACATTCCATCCCCTTCATCCCTTCACCTTTCTCAGTTCACGGCTCCTGCCTTGCTTGGCTGATCCTCTTGCAAGAAAGCTACAGGGATAATGCCACCTCCAGCAGAACTATGACACACTTCTATCATGGGGTCTGGCAGAACAAAACAGGGAGAACTGCTGCACACTTTTGCCCCCTGACATCCAACGACTCTATTTCTATGGACATCCCTGTCAAAGAACGGATCGAGATGCAGGTGTTCAACAACCCAACCAGACCCACCTTTCTCTACCTCCGGAAACGAACGGCTGCCACCCTGACTGTAGCCCTATCTGTTGTCAATGTTTCAGGTCTTGTGTGCATCGAAGGACTAGGGACACAGCTGGTAGGCCACAGCGCTTGCCACATCACCAGAACTTTGGACTCAACTGATCCACCCCCTTTTGTCACTTCTCCGAATATGTACTTTGTTTGTGGTACAAAAGCTTACACCTGGCTCCCCAAAGGCTGGCGGGGTACCTGTTACATTGCCTTTATTCTTCCACCGACCTATGTGGCTCCAGCAAACCATCACCGACAAAGGCGAGCAAAAGACATTGAGCAAGCCGACTCCACCGGAGCATAGTTCCTGGACGCAATGAAGGGACTTGTTCCACTCTGGGGTCCGATGACAAACAGCCGTGCCATCCGGCATTTGACCCAGGCAGTTGAAACGACAATGAACATTACAGCTGGCATCCTCACCAACAATACAGCCGAGCTTCAGGCGGTCCGCCTGGTGGCTCTTCAGTACCGCCTTGTTCTAGATGTGGTTCTAGCGGATCGTGGAGGAGCATGCCGTATCATTGGGTCCAGCTGTTGCACCTACGTACCGTACAATTCACCCTCAGTGTACAAAGCCATTGAGCACCTCCACAGACTTTCCTCAGAAGTTCACCAGGAACAAGAAGAATGGTCGCTTGGGGGTTGGTTCTGGGTTACCGTGAAGAACTGGGGGTGGAGGTTATTTATGATCATACTGATACCGGTAGTCATAATATTTGGATTCTCTTTAGGTATTCAATGCTTGCCGCCTCTGTGTTCACTATGTGCAAACTGTATCTGCCCTAAGACTCTGGACTTCGAAAAGGAACGCATGAAAGCACTGTACGATGTCGAGGTTAGGAATATAATGGGGATAGACGTAGACTGACAAGCTGGCTAGATATGTTGAAAAGGGAGGACTGTTAAAATCTAGTTTGCGACATCAACATTATCGGCACCATCTTGTCCCTTTTCAGGCTTGTATGTGCGCGTAAGTAGCAGCCATTTTGAAAGCCATGGCCTCTCTGCCCACTGCCGATAGCCAGCGCATCTCTCTCTCCCCCTCTAACCTCGCAAGCATCCCCCGCACGCTGACAGCCCCCGCTCTCACATGCTTGTACCATAAAACTCCCCTTCAGCGCGACCCTGCCTCGGAGCCACATCCCGTACCCAACCAACACCTCCCTCCATCCCTTTCATGATCTTGTATCCTTTGATAAACCCTCCTTTCCTCTGTGCCCGATTGTCCTGCTCGTTCCCAGGCCGCCACCTGGCCCTGCGGATGCAGTTTATTGCCCCCATACAGTAGGAAGCTTCTCTCATCAAAGGATCCATAACTGATCAAAGCCCCCACCCCATGAGATCCGATCAGGCACACACATTCCGGGAATCGACGGAATGTCCAGCTGCGCGACAGTCGTCACCTACTGAGATCGGGGTGGGGACTTCTACTGTAAATGTGTGTGGGAACGGGCATGAAGCGGGGATTCCGAGGATGTCTTTTCCGTACTTCAAAGTGTTTGCAGGAATGTGTTACTGTAATAAAGATCATAAACCTGTGTATAAGAGGCCAGGCCTCAGAGATGCGTTCAGAGCACCTCGAGAAGATACCCTGTTGTCTGATTTGAGGTGTTCTGCTCCGTCGGAATAAACTCCTGTTTCCTGCCTTCCAGTCTCCAGCGCCTGCCTCTTTGTTTGATAATTTCGAAGGGTATGAGAGGCGACTAACGGCGGGCAATAATTAAAGCTTCTTGGTCAACATCGGCTCTACCTTTTTACAACGATTGTACCATCGAATTGGAGCCAGGAGCGGTCCTCCCTTGTAGTCGGATATACGCCCTAACAGAGGCGGAGAATGATCATCTAAAAGAGTATCTTGATCGCTATATAAAAAACGGCTTTATTCAACCTTCTCAGTCGCCTGTATCGTCACCCCTTTTCTTCATTCCTAAGAAAGAGGGGAATCTTCGGACTTGCATCGATTATCAAGCATTAAATCAGGTGACGATCAAGAATCGTTACCCTCTCCCATTGATATCGGTTCTGCTCGATCAAATAAAGGAGGCTCAGATTTTCACAAAACTTGATCTACGTGGAGCATATCACTTGGTTAGAATGAAAGAAGGCAATTAGTGGAAAACAGCATTCAGGACTAAATTTGGTTTATTTGAATACAGAGTGATGCCCTTTGGTCTTTGCAACACCCCAGCAGTTTTTCAACATTTCATAAACGATGTTATGGGAGATTTGATTGACAATGTTGCCATTATCTATTTGGATGACATCTTGATATATTCCAGAGACCCGAAGGATCACTCAGACCATGTGAGGATGGTGTTAGAATGATTACGAGATAATCGTTTGTTCGTAAAGCTGGAAAAGTGTGTATTCAGTGCAACCAGAGTTGAATTTTTGGGATTTGTTTTGTCTCCGCAAGGAATAATCATGGATCCAAAGAAGGTACAAGCCGTGGAAGCCTGGCCACCTCCCAAAGAGGTAAAAGAGATTCAAAGATTTTTGGGGTTTGCAAACTTCTACCGGCGATTCATCCAAGGATTTTCTCAACTGATTGTACCGATCACTCGCCTTCTAAAGAAAGGAGTAAAATTTGATCGGACCCATGAAGCGGAATTAGCCTTTCAGAGTCTAAAGAAGAAATTTATTTCAGCCCCCATCTTGATGCATGCAGATCCCTCGGAACCATTCTTTGTGGAGGCGGATGCCTCTGACCAAGCTATAGGAGAGGTACTGTCTCAAAGACATCCAAGTACTGGGCAGCTTCATCCAGTAGCTTACCGCTCTCGAAAATTGAGTCTGGCGGAAATAAATTATACCATCGCCGAGAAAGAAAGAGCTCCTGGCCGTTGAGGACGCTTTTGAAGATTGGAGACACTACTTATTAGGTGCTAAACACACTGTCACAGTGTTTTCAGACCATAAGAATCTCCAGTTTTTGAAGACAGCAAAAACTCTGACTCCTGGACAACTACGTTGGTCCTTGTATTTTGAAGATTTTGATTTTGTCATAACTTATCGTCCTGGCAATAAGAATGGGAAAGCGGATGCCTTGTCCCGAATCAACACAGAAGAAAACGAACATTCTGTGGAACCACAACCCATCATTCCAGAATCTAAGATTATTGGAACAGTTTCTGTTGATAGTTTCCAAGATGAAGTTCGGAAATGCCTGTCATTTGAAGAAATTCAGGAATGGACCACCCAAGGAGTTGACCGGAAGATACAGCAACAGTTGCCTTATTACCAAGAAGTCTTGTATCTTCCCACTACGACGTTGCAACAAAAGGCTCTTCAAATTTGTCATGACTCCCCCCTGGCAGGACACAAGGGAACTTCCAAAATTCTGGATTTGGTGCAGCGTAATTTTTGGTGGCCTGGTGTATCTTCTGGTGTGAAACGTTATGTCCAATCTTGTGGGTTATGTGTTCGGAGTAAACCTAGTAGACAGGCTCCTCAGGGATTGTTACAAGCCCCTTCCCACTCCCACTCATCCTTGGCACACTGTTCCCATGGACCTTATTGTTGATTTGCCCCTCAGTAAAGGACATAACACAGTTCTTGTAGTTGTAGACACTTTCACGAAAATTAGTCATTTCATGCCCTTGTCTGGGTTGCCAACCGCCCGAGAACTTGCAAGACTATTCAGTGAACACATAGTCAGGATACACGGAATTCTGAAGGTGGTGGTATTGGATCGGGGTTCCCAATTCATTTCCCATTTTTGTAAGGTATTCTTAAAGGGGCTAGGTGTAGAGATCAGACTATCCACCAGCTATCATCCTGAGACTGATGGTCAGACGGAGAGAATGAATCAGGAACTTGAGCAGTATCTCAGTTTGTTCCTTCTTGATAGGGGTGGGGATTGGTCAGTTTTGTTGTGGATGGCAGAGTGTTGGACCTGGCCTCATGGCGTGGTTCCCCCCGCTACTCAGCTCCCCGTTAGCCCAGCTCCGTACTTAGAAACCCCTAGCTACCCTGCCCATGTCCGACCAAACGCCCACGGCCCGCATCGGCCTGTCCCCGGCCACCTTCCCAGCCAGCGCGCCCCAAACCCGCAAGGCCCCATAGGCCCACCGGCAGCCATTTTCCCTTCCCAAGGTCCCTGACTCCGTGGGCCTAGCATGACCCCAGCCCCAGCGCAGCTTAGGCTCCAGACGCTCCAGCCCCCATTGGGAGGGTGAGGGCTACCCTAGTGAGAGAAGACAAGGAGTTTCGATGGCACCTCCGGCCTCCCCTGAGAGACTGGTTTCTGTCAAACCTCTGGTCTTCCCCTGGGGGCCAGTTTCGATTGTACCTCCGGCCTCCCCGAGTGCTGGCTCCAGACCCGCTGGCGTCTGGGAATTCCCGGACGCATCCTTAAAGGGATCAAAGGACCAACCGCAGGACCTCACCCAAAGGCCGCCCCCAAAGCCTCGGACCTCCGCCTGCGAGGGTCCGGACATCAAAGGGCCACTGGACTATATCAAGGCCCGCCCCTGAACTAGCGGGAAGTTGTATCTTGGACAAGGAAGCCCTGCTGATCTGATCGCGGCTGAACTGAACCTCGTAAACTCTTCGAGCCCTGCTGGCGCTGTCGCGGCTCATTCTCGGAACTGGAACACCGGAGCCCTGCTGACCTCGTCGCGGCTCAAGCTTGAACTCTGAAGATCGACACCGAACCTCTTGAGCCCTGCTGACGTGGTCGCGGCTCCTCACGAACTACCCTCCGGATCGAGCCCTGCTGACTTCGTCGCGGCTCGAGGAGTCCTCTAGTCCGGCTGGACTATCGACGCTACCAACACGAGTGGAGTCATCCTCCAGTGAGTAGGATCTCCAGTGCGGCTACCACCTTCCGTACCCCCCCGGCTCGAGGATTGAGAGCTGTGCGCAGGGTACGCTACGTACTGGCCTATGAGACTGAGACTGTCCCGCTACCCCTTGTCTGAAGCCTTGAGACTTTTGCGATCCCTCGATTGCTGTATATAAGAGTGCTAATTCTTTTACTTGATTATAAAGAAGTTGATATCGAAAACCCACGGTGTGGTGTCTGTTCATAAGTGTGGTGTGGTCCTCGTGTGTATGATTCAATACTTGAGGTCTTCCCCAGCGGAGATCTCTCGGAAGGCTCAGCATTATTGGCGGGAGTGGTGGGTCACGGAGGAGTCGGGTAGACATAACCTGGCCTCTGGGATCGCCCCTTCTAACACAGAGTTTGCGTGTAACAATGCGAACAGTGCCTCCACCGGTTACTCTCCCTTTTATTTGAATTATGGCCATCATCCTAACCCATTCCAGACTAGAGAAGAGTTAAAAGTTCCTGCAGTGGACAATCTACTTAAAGATTTAGCTTTACTCCATAAGTCAGCAGAAAACAATTTAATTAAGGCCAAGAAGACCTATAAAGAATGTGCTGACAGACACCGTAAACCTGCACCACAATATCAAGTGGGAGATCAAGTTTGGCTCTCATCCCGCAATTTACATTTGAAAGGATATCGAAAGTTTCAACCCAGGTTTGTTGGTCCTTACACCATTGAGAAAGTCTTGGGCCATGTCACAGTGAAATTGAAACTTCCTGCTAAATCTGGTATTCACCCTGTTTTCCATGTCTCCCTGCTAAAGAAGGTCGCCCCTCAGACTAGGTTAGCCAAACCCCCAGAACCATTACCCATCTCAGGTCATGCAGAGTATGAAGTCAAGGAAATTTTAGATTCTGAAATTCGAAAAGGGAAACTTCATTATTTAGTAGATTGGAAGGGTTATGGGCCAGAAGAGAGGTCTTGGGAACCAAGTGAGAACATCCATGCCCCAAAATTGTTAAAACGATTTCATGTTCAACACCCATCCAAGCCAAGACCGATAAATCGGTCTTTGAGAGGGGGTACTGTCAGGAACCATACCATTGCATCAGTCCTGCACACTGACTTACACAAATCATTAAGGACTCGAGTGACAGTTAAGCCTCAGTTGGTCAACCTTTGGTATAACGTAAGACAGATCACTTATACACACACCCAAGATGGCTGCCGCAGCGGCCACGGTGGTAGTTGAGCGCATTACACAGTCTAGTGGGTTTCTGAAGTGCGCGAGATTCTATCTGCGCACTTCAACTGAAGTTCAGCTGAGGAAACATGGTTGTTTAGGAGCTCCGCGTTTAGTATTCAGAACGGGAGTTTTATAGTCAATAGAATTGTAGCATTTCAGTCATAGATAGTGCAGCGCTTCTAAGACATTTATTCATAGTTATTTCGGATTCAAGCGCCATTTGAATTTCCGACTTCATGAGCAGAAGTATTCGAAGTCAAGTAGAAAAACTATTGAGCGGAAGTCAGACTACGAAGCTGAGGAGCTGAGAATCCGGCGACAGTCTTTTCGAGAACTCGTACTGAGTGAAAGGTTTCAAGTGGCAGACTCTGTGGAACTTCACGCAGCCTCAAGCCTTGGAGATTGAACTGGTACTGTAAAGCTTCGACTCGTTTCTACCCAGTCGCACCCTTACTTTTGCAGCGCTTTACCTGTTCCTTCCCTTCCCAGTCTTCCCTCCCTGGTTCCTTTTTGCGCGTCCTCTTCAGGCACTGGTAAAGACTACGCCATGGTATCTACTTGAACATTACCTGAGAATTACAAACTTATCATGGCTGAGTAGAAGAGAAGTCAAGGTATTCATTCTGAGAGAATAGGTCTAGAGTAGTAAAAGTTCTACAAACCCTTTTGTTAATTACATTTCTCTTGTTATAGAAAGCTGAGTTCTCTTCAAGAAACAACTACACAGATATACATAGAAGAGAGGCAATGCTTCGAACACAGCTGGTAGGATAATTGCTGATTACGTGCATAGAGCTATAGTATGTTGTAGGTTGTTTGCTTATGTCCCTTCTTCTCTGTGCATTACGCATTCACGCAGCAGAAGTTCAAACACAGAAGAAACTTCATTTCTGCCAGGTGTGGCTGTGACGGAGTGTCGCTTCTCTCTCTTTCCAATTCCACTTTCCCCCCTACTGGTTAGTAGCCTTAGAGCTGCAGCACCGGCGGGCGGGCGTTGGGAACAGCGTCCTTTCTGCTCCTGCAAAGAACTTGGCATCTTGACAGTATGCCGGCGTGCTGACACTAGTATGAGTGTGTGTGCTGACACTAGTCTGAGTGTGTGCTTACACAAAAATCAGTGTGTGCTGGTACTAGTATGAGTGTGTGCTGACACAAGTATGAGTGTGTGCTGGCACTAGTATGAGTGTGTGTTGACACTAGTATGAGTGCGTGCTGGCACTAGTATGAGTGTGTGCTGGCACTAGTAAGAGCTTGTGCTGGCACTAGTCGGGGTGTGTGTTTACACAAGTGTGAGTGTGTGCTGACACAAGTATGAGTGTGTGCTGGCACTAGTATGAGTGTGTGCTGGCACTAGTATGAGGGTGTGCTGGCACTAGTAGGACTGTGTACTGGCACTAGTAGGACTGTGTGCTTACATAAGTGTGAGTGTGTGCTGGCACTAGTATGAGTGTGTGCTGGCACTAGTAGGAGTGTGTGTTTACACAAATGTGAGTGTGTGCTGGCACTAGTATGAGTGTGTGCTGGCACTAGTATGAGTGTGTGCTGGCACTATTATGAGTGTGTGCTGGCACTAGTATGAGTGTGTGCTGGCACTTGTATGAGTGTGTGCTGGCACTAGTATGAGTGTGTGCTGGCACTAGTATGAGTGTGTGCTGGCACTAGTATGAGTGTGTGCTGGCACTAGTATGAGTGTGTGCTGGCACTTGTATGAGTGCATGCTGAAACTAGTATGAGTGTGTGCTTGCACTAGTATGGATGTGTGCTAGCACCAGTATAAGTGTATGCTGACACTAGTATGCCTGCGTGCTGACACTAGTATGAGTGCGTGTGCTGACACTAGTATGAGTGTGTGCTGAGACTAGTATGAGTGTGTGCACGCACTAGTATGGGTGTGTGCTGGCACCAGTACAAGTGTGTGCTGACACTAGTATGAGTGTGTACTGACACAAGCATGCCGGCGTGCTGACACTAGCATGAGTGTGTGTGCTGACACTAGTATGTGTGTGTGTTGAGACTAGTATGAGTGTGTGCTCGCACTAGTATGGGCGTGTGCTGGCACCAGTATAAGTTTGTGCTGACACTAGTTTGAGTGTTTGTGCTGACACTAGTATGAGTGTGTGCTCGCACTATTATGGGTGTGTGCTGGGACCAGTATAAGTGTGTGCTGACACTAGTATGAGTGTGTGCTGACACAAGTATGAGTGTGTGCTGACACAAGTATGCATGCGTGCCGACACTAGTAAGAGTGTGTGCTGGCACTGGTATGGGTGTGTGCTGGCACTAGTATGAGTGTGTGCTGACACTAGTATGAGTGTGTGCTGATACAAGTATGAGTGTGTGCTGACACAAGGATGCATGCATGCTGACAGTAGTATGAGTGTGTGCTTGCACTAGTATGGGTGTGTGCTGGCACCAGTATGAGTGTATGCTGACATTAGTATGACGGCGTGCTGACACTTGTATGAGTGTGTGTGCTGACACTAGTATGAGTGTGTACTTACACAAATATCAGTGTGTGCTGACACTAGTATGAGTGTGTGCTGACACTAGTTTGCTGGCGTGCTGACACTAGTATGAGTGTGTGTGCTGACACTAGTATGAGTGTGTGCTGACACAAGTATGCATGCATGCTGACAGTAGTATGAGTGTGTGCTTGCACTAGTATGGGTGTGTGCTGGCACCAGCATGAGTGTATGCTGACATTAGTATGCCGGCGTGCTAACACTAGTATGAGTGTGTGTGCTGACACTAGTATGAGTGTGTGCTTACACAAATATCAATGTGTGCTGACACTAGTATGAGTGTGTGCTGACACTAGTTTGCTGGCGTGCTGACAATAGTATGAGTGTGTGTTCTAACGCTAGTATGAGTGTGTGCTTCCACAAATATCAGTGTGTGCTGGTACTAGTATGAGTGTGTGCTGACACAAGTATGAGTGTGTGCTGGCACTAGTATGAGTGTGCTGACACAAGTATGCATGCATGCTGACAGTAGTATGAGTGTGTGCTCGCACTAGTATGGATGTGTGCTGGCACCAGTATGAGTGTAGGCTAACACTAGTATGCCTGCGTGCTGACACTAGTATGAGTGCTTGTGCTGACACTAGTATGAGTGTGTGCTGAGACTAGTATGAGTGTGTGCTCGCACTAGTATGGGTGTGTGCTGGCACCAGTAGAAGTGTGTGCTGACACTAGTATGAGTGTGTACTGACAAATGTATGCCAGCGTGCTGACGCTAGTATGAGTGTGTGTGCTGACACTAGTATGTGTGTGTGTTAAGACTAGTATGAGTGTGTGCTCGCACTAGTATGGGCGTGTGCTGGCACCAGTATAAGTGTGTGCTGACACTAGTATGAGTGTGTGTGCTGACACTAGAATGAGTGTGTGCTCGCACTTGTATGGGTGTGTGCTGGCACCAGTATAAGTGTGTGCTGACACTAGTATGAGTGTGTGCGGACACAAGTATGAGTGTGTGCTGACACAAGTATGAGTGTGTGCTGACAAAAGTATGCATGCGTGCTGACACTAGTATGAATGGGTGCTTGCACTGGTATGGGTGTGTGCTGGAACTAGTATGAGTGTGTGCTGACACTAGTATGAGTGTGTGCTGACACAAGTATTAATGTGTGCTGACACAAGTATGCATGCATGCTGACAGTAGTATGAGTGTGTGCTTGCACTAGTATGGGTGTGTGCTGGCACTAGTATGAGTGTATGCCGGCACCAGTATGAGCCTATGCTGACACTAGTATGCCTGCGTGCTGACACTAGTATGAGTGTGTGTGCTTACACTAGTATGAGTGTGTGCTGGCACTTGTATGAGTGTAGGCTGGCACTAGTATGAGTGTGTGCTGGCACTAGTATGAGTGTGTTCTGGCACTAGTATGAGTGTGTGCTGGCACTTGTATGAGTGTGTGCTGGCAATAGTATGAGTGTGTGCTGGCCCTACTATTAGTGTGTGCTGGCACTTTTATGAGTGTGTGCTGGCACTAGTAGGAGTGTGTGCTGGCACTAGTATGAGTGTGTGCTGGCACTATTATGAGTGTGTGCTGGCACTAGTATGAGTGTGTGCTGGCACTTGCATGAGTGTGTGCTGGCACTAGTATGAGTGTGTGCTGGCACTAGTATGAGTGTGTGCTGGCACTAGTATGAGTGTGTGCTGGCACTAATAGGAGTGTGTGCTTACACAAGTGTGAATGTGTGCTGACACAAGTATGAGTGTGTGCTGGCACTAGTATGAGTGCGTGCTGTCACTAGTATGAGTGTGTGCTGGCACTAGTATTAGTGTGTGCTGGCACTAGTATGAGTGTGCGCTGGCACTAGTATGAGTGTGTGCTGGCACTTGTATGAGTGCATGCTGACACTAGTATGAGTGTGTGCTCGCACTAGTATGGATGTGTGCTAGCACCAGTATAAGTGTATGCTGACACTAGTATGCCTGCGTGCTGACACTAGTATGAGTGCTTGTGCTGACACTAGTATGAGTGTGTGCTGAGACTAGTATGAGTGTGTGCTCGCACTGGGATGGGAGTGTGCTGGCACCAGTAGAAGTGTGTGCTGACACTAGCATGAGTGTGTACTGACACAAGTATGCCGGCGTGCTGACACTAATATGAGTGTGTGTGCTGACACTAGTATGTGTATGTTTTAAGACTGGTATGAGTGTGTGCTCGCACTAGTATGGGCGTGTGCTGGCACCAGTATAAGTGTGTGCTGACACTAGTTTGAGTGTTTGTGCTGACACTAGTATGAGTGTGTTCTCGCACTATTATGGGTGTGTGCTGGGACCAGTATAAGTGTGTGCTGACACTAGTATGAGTTTGTGCTGACACAAGTATGAGTGTGTGCTGACACAAGTATTCATGCGTGCTGACACGAGTATGAGTGTGTGCTGGCACTGGTATGGGTGTGTGCTGGCACTAGTATGAGTGTGTGCTGACACTAGTATGAGTGTGTGCTGACACAAGAATGAGTGTGTGCTGACACAAGTATGCATGCATGCTCTTAGTAGTATGAGTGTGTGCTTACACTAGTATGGATGTGTGCTGGCACCAGTATGAGTGTATGCTGACATTAGTATGCCGGCGTGCTGACACTAGTATGAGTGTATGTGCTGACACTAGTATGAGTGTGTACTTACACAAATATCAGTGTGTGCTGACACTAGCATGAGTGTGTGCTGACACTAGTTTGCTGGCCTGCTGACACTAGTATGAGTGTGTGTGCTGACACTAGTAAGAGTGTGTGCTGACACAAGTATGCATGCATGCTGACAGTAGTATGAGTGTGTGCTTGCACTAGTATGGGTGTGTGCTGGCACCAGTATGAGTGTATGCTGACATTAGTATGCCGGCGTGCTGACACTAGTATGAGTGTGTGTGCTTACACTAGTATGAGTGTGTGCTTACACAAATATCAATGTGTGCTGAAACTAGTATGAGTGTGTGCTGACACTAGTTTGCTGGCGTGCTGACAATAGTATGAGTGTGTGTGCTGACACTAGTATGAGTGTGTGCTTACACAAATATCAGTGTGTGCTGGTACTAGTATGAGTGTGTGCAGACACAAGTATGAGTGTGTGCTGGCACTAGTATGAGTGTGTGCTGACACAAGTATGCATGCATGCTGACAGTAGTATGAGTGTGTGCTCGCACTAGTATGGATGTGTGCTGGCACCAGTATGAGTGTATGCTGACACTAGTATGCCTGCGTGCTGACACTAGTATGAGTGCTTGTGCTGACACTAGTATGAGTGTGTGCTGAGACTAGTATGAGTGTGTGCTCGCACTAGTATGGGTGTGTGCTGGCACCAGTAGAAGTGTGTGCTGACACTAGTATGAGTGTGTACTGACAAAAGTATGCCAGCGTGCTGACGCTAGTATGAGTGTGTGTGCTGACACTAGTATGTGTGTGTGTTGAGACTAGTATGAGTGTCTGCTCGCACTAGTATGGGCGTGTGCTGGCACCAGTATAAGTGTGTGCTGACACTAGTATGAGTGTGTGTGCTGACACTAGAATGAGTGTGTGCTCGCACTAGTATGGGTGTGTGCTGGCACCGGTATAAGTGTGTGCTGACACTAGTATGAGTGTGTGCGGACACAAGTATTAGTGTGTGCTGACACAAGTATGAGTGTGTGCTGACAAAAGTATGCATGCGTGCTGACACTAGTATGAGTGGGTGCTCGCACTGGTATGTGTGTGTGCTGGCACTAGTATGAGTGTGTGCTGACACTAGTATGAGTGTGTGCTGACACAAGTATTAATGTGTGCTGACACAAGTATGCATGCATGCTGACAGTAGTATGAGTGTGTGCTTACACTAGTATGGGTGTGTGCTGGCACCAGTATGAGTGTATGCTGACATTAGTATGCCGGCGTGCTGACACTAGTATGAGTGTGTGCTTACACAAATATCAGTGTATGCTGACACTAGTATGAGTGTGTGCTGACACTAGTTTGCTGGCATGCTGACACTAGTATGAGTGTGTGTGCTGACACTAGTATGAGTGTGTGCTTACATAAATATCAGTGTGTGCTGGTACTAGTATGAGTGTGTGCTGACACAAGTATGAGTGTGTGCTGGCACTAGTATGAGTGCGTGCTGGCAGTAGTATGAGTGTGTGCTGGCACTAGTAAGAGTGTGTGCTTACACAAGTGTGAGTACCGACGACACCCAACTGTCGACACTTAACTGATTCTCTCCCTCACCAACGACCCCTCCACCGCCAAAGCCAACCTCCAGGAAGGAATGAAAGACGACACGGAATGGATGAAGATCAGCCGTCTGAAACTGAACTCAGACAAGACGGAAGTCCTCATTCTAGGACCATCCCCTTCCACCTGGGACGACTCCTGGTGGCCCCCTGCCCTGGGCAGCGCATCCAAACCAACGGACCACGCACGCAACCTGGGCGTCATCCTGGACTCCTCCCTCACAATGACCAAGCAAGTGAACGCAGTCTCATCATCCTGCTTCAACACCCTGCGCATGCTCCGAAAGATCTTCCGGTGGATCCCCACCGAAACCAGGAAGACGGTCACCCAGGCCCTCGTCACCAGCCATCTGGACTACGGAAACACCCTCTACGCTGGAACCACAGGACATCACGCACCTCAGCCACATCTCTGCCCACCTGAAAGACCTGCACTAGCTCCCCGTCAACAAGAGGATCACATTCAGACTCCTCACCCACGCACACAAGGCTCTCCACGACATGGGCCCGAAGTACCTCAACAGCCGCCTCACTTTCTACACATCCACCCGCCAGCTCTGATCTGCCAGCCTCTCCCTCGCCTCCGTCCGTCCCAAGAATTTGGAAATCCACCGTCGGAGGAAGATCCTTCTCCTACCTGGAAGCCAAGACATGGAACTCCCTCCCCACTCACCTAAGGCTGACCCGGGATCACCTCTCCTTCAGGAAACAACTCAAGACCTGGCTGTTCGAGCAGTAGCGACCCCCCCCCCCCCTTCAGAGCCTTGATACCCTTACCGGTGAGTAGCGCGCTATATACATTTTGTGATTGATTGATTGATTGATTGTGCTGGCACTAGTATGAGGGTTTGCTGGCACTAGTAGGACTGTGTGCTGGCACTAGTAGGACTGTGTGCTTACAAAAGTGTGAGTGTGTGCTGGCACTTGTATGAGTGTGTGCTGTCACTAGTATGAGTGTGTGCTGGCACTAATAGGAGTGTGTGCTTACACAAGTGTGAGTGTGTGCTGACACAAGTATGAGTGTGTGCTGGCACTAGTATGAGTGCGTGCTGGCACTAGTATGAGTGTGTGCTGGCACTAGTATGAGTGTGTGCTGGCACTAGTATGATTGTGCGCTGGCACTAGTATGAGTGTGTGCTGGCACTAGTAGGAGTGTGTGCTAGCATTAGTAGGAGTGTGTTCTGGCACCAGTATGAGTCTATGCTGACACTAGTATGGCTGCGTGCTGACACTAGTATGAGTGTGTGTGCTGACACTAGTATGAGTGTGTGCTGACACTTGTATGAGTGTGCTGGCACTAGTATGAGCTTGTGCTGGCACTAGTATGAGTGTGTGCTGGCACTAGTATGAGTGTGTGCTGGCACTTGTATGAGTGTGTGCTGGCACTAGTATGAGTGTGTGCTGGCACTAGTATGAGTGTGTGCTGGCACTTGTATGAGTGTGTGCTGGCACTAGTATGAGTGTGTGCTGGCACCAATATGAGTGTATGTTGACATTAGTATGCCTGTGTGCTGACACAAGTATGAGTGTGTGTGCTGATACTAGTATGAATGTGTGCCTGCACTTGTATGAGTGTGTGCTGGCACTAGTATGAGCGTGTGCTGGCACTAGTAAGAGTGTGTGCTTGCACTAGTATGAGTGTGTGCTGGCACTAGAATGAGTGTGTGCTGGCTCTAGTATGAGTGTTTGCTGGCACTTGTATGAGTGTGTGGTGCACTAGTATGAGTGTGTGCTGGCACTAGTATGAGTGTGTGCTGACACAAGTAGGAGTGTGTGCTGGCACTTGTATGAGTGTGTGCTGGCACTAGTATGAGTGTGTGCTGGCACTAGTATGAGTGTGTGCTGGCACTTGTATGAGTGTGTGCTGGCACTAGTATGAGTATGTGCTAGCACTAGTAGGAGTGTGTGTTTACACAAGTGTGAGTGTGTGCTGACACAAGTAGGAGCGTGTGCTGGAACAAGTAGGAGTGTGGGCTGGCACTAGTATGAGTGTGTGCTGGCACTAGTATGAGTGTGTGCAGGCACCAGTATGAGCGTATGCGAACACTAGTATGCCTGCATTGCTGACACTAGTATGAGTGTGTGTGCTGACACTAGTATGAGTGTGTGCTGGTACTTGTATGAGTGTATGCTGGTACTAGTAGGAGTGTGTGTTTACACAAGTGTGAGTGTGTGCTGACACAAGTAGGAGTGTGTGCTGGCACTAGTATGAGTGTGTGCTGGCACTATTATAAGTGTGTGCAGGCACCAGTATGAGTGTATGCTGAAACTAGTATGAGTGCGTGCTTGCACTAGTATGAGTGTGTGCTGGCACTAGTATGAGTGTGTGCTGACACTAGTATGAGTGTGTGCTGGCACTTGTATGAGTGTGTGCTGGCACTCGTATGAATGTGTGCTGGCGCTAGTATGAGTGTGTGCTGGCACTAGTATGAGTGTGTGCTGGCACTAGTATGAGTGTGTGCTGGCACTAGTATGAGTGTGTGCTGGCACTTGTATGAATGTGTGCTGGCACTAGTATGAGTGTGTGCTGGCACTTGTATGAGTGTGTGCTGGCACTAGTATAAGTGTGTGCTGGCACTAGTATGAGTGTGCGCTGGCACTAGTAAGAGTGTGCTGGCACTAGTATGAGTGTGTGATGGCACTAGTATGAGTGATTGATGACACTATTATGAGTGTGTGCTGGCACTAGTATGAGTGTATGCTGGCACTAGTAGAAGTGTGTGTTTACACAAGTGTGAGTGTGTGCTGGCACAAGTAGGAGTGTGTGCTGGCACTAGTATGAGTGTGTGCTGGCACTAGTAGAAGTGTGTGTTTACACAAGTGTGAGTGTGTGGTGCACTAGTATGAGTGTGTGCTGGCACTAGTATGAGTGTGTGCTGACACAAGTAGGAGTGTGTGCTGGCACTTGTATGAGTGTGTGCTGGCACTAGTATGAGTGTGTGCTGGCACTAGTATGAGTGTGTGCTGGCACTTGTATGAGTGTGTGCTGGCACTAGTATGAGTATGTGCTAGCACTAGTAGGAGTGTGTGTTTACACAAGTGTGAGTGTGTGCTGACACAAGTAGGAGCGTGTGCTGGAACAAGTAGGAGTGTGGGCTGGCACTAGTATGAGTGTGTGCTGGCACTAGTATGAGTGTGTGCAGGCACCAGTATGAGCGTATGCGAACACTAGTATGCCTGCATTGCTGACACTAGTATGAGTGTGTGTGCTGACACTAGTATGAGTGTGTGCTGGTACTTGTATGAGTGTATGCTGGTACTAGTAGGAGTGTGTGTTTACACAAGTGTGAGTGTGTGCTGACACAAGTAGGAGTGTGTGCTGGCACTAGTATGAGTGTGTGCTGGCACTATTATAAGTGTGTGCAGGCACCAGTATGAGTGTATGCTGAAACTAGTATGAGTGCGTGCTTGCACTAGTATGAGTGTGTGCTGGCACTAGTATGAGTGTGTGCTGGCACTAGTATGAGTGTGTGCTGGCACTTGTATGAGTGTGTGCTGGCACTCGTATGAATGTGTGCTGGCGCTAGTATGAGTGTGTGCTGGCACTAGTATGAGTGTGTGCTGGCACTAGTATGAGTGTGTGCTGGCACTTGTATGAATGTGTGCTGGCACTAGTATGAGTGTGTGCTGGCACTTGTATGAGTGTGTGCTGGCACTAGTATAAGTGTGTGCTGGCACTAGTATGAGTGTGCGCTGGCACTAGTAAGAGTGTGCTGGCACTAGTATGAGTGTGTGATGGCACTAGTATGAGTGATTGATGACACTATTATGAGTGTGTGCTGGCACTAGTATGAGTGTATGCTGGCACTAGTAGAAGTGTGTGTTTACACAAGTGTGAGTGTGTGCTGGCACAAGTAGGAGTGTGTGCTGGCACTAGTATGAGTGTGTGCTGGCACTAGTTTGAGTGTATGCAGACACACGTAGGAGTGTGTGCTGACACAAGTATGAGTGTGCGCTGGCACTCGTATGAGTGTTTGCTGCCACTAGTATGAGTGTGCGCTGGCCCTTGTCTGAAACTGACGTCTTCAGATGATCAGGACGTAGCCGCAGCCGTGCCGCAGCTGTGCCTTTGTCTTCCCTGGTCTGTGCTCCACAATCACATATGGCCTGTTTTATTTGTCTTCATATTTTTGCCATTTGAAGGCTTTAATTATCTAATTAAAAATATAACCCACAGGTTGGAGGCCAGAGGGACCAATCCACTCAGTCCCACACGATGCTCAGCATTTGGTTACAGAGCAGACTTGGCTCGTTGCATGAGTCTGTGCAGGGAATGCCATCACACTCGCGAGTGGCTTGGTCAGTTCCATTTTTTTCTGTCATGCACAAGTTATGCATAAGCAAAGAAAGCTTGATTTTCAGGTATGATCTTCTGAAATCACATTGTTATTTGCTTGTTCCATGTTACTATTAACACAAATCTTGTAGTTCGACATGTGTAAACTTGCAGATCCAGGACCTTGCAGTTTTCCATACTTAACCTGCTTCGCGACTGCATCACGAATGATCCACCTGCAGTGCTGGGTGACTGCAGTTCAACAGCTTTGCGACTGCAACAGGAATGTTCCAGCTGCAGTGCTGGGTGACTGCAGTTCAACAGCTTTGCGACTGCAACAGGAATGTTCCACCTGCAGTGTTGGGTGACTGCAGTTCAACAGCTTTGCGACTGCAACAGGAATGTTCCACCTGCAGTGCTGGGTGACTGCAGTTCAACAGCTTCACGAATGCAGCAGGAATGTTCCACCTGCAGTGCTGGGTGACTGCAGTTCAACAGCTTCACGAATGCAGCAGGAATGTTCCATCTGCAGTGCTGGGTGATTGCAGTTCAACAGGCTTGCGACTGCAACAGGAATGTTCCACCTGCAGTGTAGGGTGACTGCAGTTCAACAGCTTTGCGACTGCAGCAGGAATGCTCCACCTGCAGTGCTGGGTGACTGCAGTTCAACAGCTTTGCGACTGCAACAGGAATGTTCCACCTGCAGTGCTGGGTGACTGCAGTTCAACAGCTTTGCGACTGCAACAGGAATGTTCCACCTGCAGTGCTGGGTGACTGCAGTTCAACAGCTTTGCGACTGCAGCAGGAATGTACCACCTGCAGTGCTGGGTGACTGCAGTTCAACAGCTTTGCGACTGCAACAGGAATGTTCCACCTGCAGTGCTGGGTGACTGCAGTTCAACAGCTTTGCGACTGCAACAGGAATGTTCCACCTGCAGTGCTGGGTGACTGCAGTTCAACAGCTTCACGACTGCAGCAGGAATGTTCCACCTGCAGTGCTGGGTGACTGCAGTTCAACAGCTTTGCGACTGCAACAGGAATGTTCCACCTGCAGTGCTGGGTGACTGCAGTTCAACAGCTTCACGACTGCAGCAGGAATGTTCCACCTGCAGTGCTGGGTGACTGCAGTTCAACAGCTTTGCGACTGCAGCAGGAATTCAACAGCTTCATAACTGCAGCAGGAATGTTCCACCTGCAGTGCTGGGTGATAACAGTTCAACAGGCTCGCTACTGCAACAGGAATGTTCCATCTGCAGTGCTGGGTGACTGCAGTTCAACAGCTTTGCGACTGCAACAGGAATGTTCCACCTGCAGTGCTGGGTGACTGCAGTTCAACAGCTTCACGACTGCAGCAGGAATGTTCCACCTGCAGTGCTGGGTGACTGCAGTTCAACAGCTTCACAACTGCAGCAGGAATGTTCCACCTGCAGTGCTGGGTGACTGCAGTTCAACAGCTTTGCGACTGCAGCAGGAATTCAACAGCTTCATAACTGCAGCAGGAATGTTCCACCTGCAGTGCTGGGTGATAACAGTTCAACAGGCTCGCTACTGCAACAGGAATGTTCCACCTGCAGTGCTGGGTGACTGCAGTTCAACAGCTTTGCGACTGCAACAGGAATGTTCCACCTGCAGTTCAACAGCTTCACGACTGCAGCAGGAATGTTCCACCTGCAGTGCTGGGTGACTGCAGTTCAACAGCTTAGCGACTGCAGCAGGAATTCAACAGCTTCATAACTGCAGCAGGAATGTTCCACCTGCAGTGCTGGGTGATAACAGTTCAACAGGCTCGCTACTGCAACAGGAATGTTCCATCTGCAGTGCTGGGTGATTGCAGTTCAACAGAACAACCTTAACATCTTGCATAATAAGTCTTACTAGTGCACAAGTCAATGGGCCGCTCAATATATCGACACAGAAGTACATATAGTGGGGACCATGACTTGATTAGTGCGTACAGCTGCAGATTATACAGACAAGAGCAGAGAAATTGAACGCACTGCACGGATGCATTTTGCTGTGTTAATGTGCGCAAGGCCTGCATTTGTGTTAAAGTGGAACAAATGCTATTTTGAACAGTTTTAGCTGTTTGCTTTGAAGGGAATGGAGCAAAGTGGTTGCTCGTGTCAATATTATATCAAGTGATGCACCAGGGTAAAAAGGGATAACGAAAAAGTTGCAAGATGCAGCCAATATTCACAATTCATTTTAACCGTGTATTACATTTTTTAACAAAATAAACACTAAACGCAAAATAACAAAGCAGATTGGTTATAAGAAAAAGGAAACAGATTAACTGCAAATTTATTTTCATCGCTCACATTTTAAAAGTTTCAATAATATATTTGTTTCATCTCTTGTTGCGCAAACACTGCAAATCAGAGGAAATTCGGTATTTTGCCCTGGTGCAACATTCTGAGGGGGTTATTTACAAGCCCCTTGCGCCAACTGTGCATCACTTTTCCGGATATTAAAGCTGACGCACCGGAGGCGCAAGGGGCTTGTAAATAAGCCCCTTAGTGTACTATGAACTGCGATAACTCCTGTTTGCGCGAATCGCTTATACACCATTGGCGACGAGGCTACCGTCCGCTCAGTTGTTCACGTCCAGTGGAAGAGCTGAGCGCGCAACAGACATCCAATGAAAGTCCTTCTTGCCCACTAATAGTGCGGTTAAGGGACAGGAAACAGACCTGACATCCAAGCCTTGTGCATTGTAGACACTCATAGCCTTCCCATCTGCCCGAGGGAGTTATTACATGGCTCTCTTGAATCACAGACCTTGTGTCTCATTTCAGCAGCAGGGACATCCAGCTGTAAAAGCCTTTAAGGCCATTACCTCAAATGGATCCTTAAGTATCATTGGCAAGCAAACATCACTGGCAAGCCTTCTACAAAGTAGACTGTCACAGTGATAAATCACAGGTCTTAAAAATGTAATCTGGCCACTAAAACTGAGAGATATGACCATGCACTTCTTAGGTCGCGGCTACACAGCGCTTGCGAGACATGTTGTCTTGCCTATGCGAAATCTATTAGCTGTGTATATATCGTTTTGCTCATGTCGTACAGCATGTGGCTGCTGTGCAGCGTGGCCGAAAGTAAAAAACATTAAAAAAGAAAAAGAAACATGTGTTATGACGCAGTTAACACTTGCCGCGTCATAGCACTTATTTAGCTTTTTTTCACTTTTAACCAAGCTGCCAAGCATCTGTGATACTGTACAACATGGCAGAAAAAAATTGACAATGTCAATTGATCTTGCAAAGACCTTTGCATTTTGATGATTGTTCGGTGTGGTACCTCTAGCCAGTCGTGGGTTAAGCGCCTGCAGCAGGCATGTGTGTAACATGCAAGTCATAAGTATGATTGAATTGCACTAAAGGTAGACGGTACCTTCTGCTCTTGAGAGGTAAACAAAATAAGTATCATGAGTTTACTAGGATATTTTGGCAGCACTGACTAAAGGGAATTGACACATTTCATATTGTTTTTTGCTTTCTATCAACTGTTAAATGTAATTTGGGATGCCTTGTTCATGTATTTCCATGGTTACACAAAGGAGTAATGGTGCATCAACTGCGGGCACTTGGGTGCTGCATTTGCCTGGGAAACAGTTATCATCTGGCGATGCAATGCTAAAACACATTGACATTGACAAAGCCAATTGTTCTCGCACTGGTAAAATGATTGGCTTTACCAATGCTTGTTTATTCCAGCGCCGCCCCCCCCCCCCGGCCAATGCTTGTTGTTTATTTCTGCATCCATAAGATGTTGTTAATGGAAAATCCCTTGATTTCTAGATAAGAGCTAAATCCAGAGTAAGGTGTAGAGGATCACAAGGTGAAGTTAATCCCTCTACCAAGCACCTCTCAATCAAATATTTATAGAGCGCTGCAGCTAACCCGTGTGGGTCTCGAGGCGCTGGAGGTGTTTACAGCTGTGAGGTGGGTTGTTCATTTGAATAACCATGTCTTGGGTTCTCTTCTGAATTGTTAGAACTACGGTGCGGTCCTAATTTGCAGGTAAGGATCTTCCATGCCTTAGCTGCCAAGTGCGCAAAGGAGCATACTTTGCTGTTGGTTTGGCGGATCCATGGGGTGTCTGCGGGGGAGAGGGAAACAGATCGAAGGTGTCTGGTCAATTGCTTGAAGGTCAGACTTTCGTTGATGTACCTCATTGTGCAGGGCCTTGTATGCGTGGGTCAACATCCTAAACTGGCATCTCCTCTGGATCGGGAGCCAGTGTTGTTTCTTGAGGTTGGGTGATGTGGGTCCATCTGGGGAGGTCAAGGATGAGTCTAGGTGCTGAGTTATGTATCGTCCTGAGTCTTTTCAGGAGGCGTGCAGTGTTTCCTAAATACAGTGTTTCGGTTTTCCAGTCTTCTGGTGATGAGCGCTTGCATGATGGTCCTTTTGGTGTTGACTCGGAGCCACCGGAAGATCTTACGGAGCATCCGAAGGATGTGGAAGCAGGTGGATGAGACTGTATTGACTTGTTTCTTCATAGATAGCATGCTGTCCAGGATGATGCTGAGGTCGTGGGCATGGTCTGTTAGGGTCGGGTTGTTAACGGAGTTCCGCGGGCCACCATGCGTCGTTCCTTTATGAGGTGTTGTTCCCGAAGATGAGGACTTCAGTCTTGTCCGTGTTGAGTTTGAGGCAGTTGTCCATCATCGAGTCAGTTACATTCCTCATGCATCTGTGGAAGTTGGCCCTGTTGGTGTATGGGTCTTTGAACAGTGAGCGGAAGAGCTGGGAGTCATCAGCGTAGGAGTTGATGTTGAGTCCATGTGATCTGACGGTGTCAGCCATGGGGTCATGTAGGTGTTGAAGAGGGTGGGGCTGAGGGACGATCCTTGGGTCATGCTGCACATGATCTTCTTGGGCTCCGACGTGAACGGTTGAAGACTGATCTTTTGGGTTCTGCCGGTGAGGTATGATGTGATCCTTTAAGGGCATCTCCCTGGATCCCGATCTGATAGAGTCTGGTGATCAAGATGTGATGGAAAACAGTGTCAAACATAGCTGACAGGTCCTGGAGGATAAGGGTTGCTGTTTCTCCGCCGTCCAGGAGAACCCTGATGTCATCAGTGGCTGCGATCAGTGCTGTCTCAGT